>NC_042615.1:66193162-67680307 GCF_901001135.1 Rhinatrema bivittatum | reverse complement strand
TTTTGAGGCTCAGGACAATTGTCTTCCTCTGATTTTACTAAGCTTGGTTCTTCCCAGCTGATGAGGTTATGGGTAAAGATGTTTCAGGAGAAATGCCTGAGATTGGAACTCCTTTATCTGGTTCCTCAGCAGGGGATGGTGGCTCAATGGGCACCGCTCAAGTGCCTCCTGTTTTTGGCATGGATCCTTCTGCCTTTTTTTGGGTAGAATCTTTTGAAGGAATGCAGCCCTTTCTTCAGACTCGGTCCTCAGTCCCCCCCAATCCTGTCAGCTCAGGCGGTGGCCTCTCCCTCTTCTGGTACTGCGTTTAAATGCCAAAGTACACCTCAAGCGGCAGATCTCCCCAATAGGAATCCGAAGGGCACTGATGATGAAGCAGATTCTGACTCTCTAGAGATGATGAAATTCGTCTGGGATTAGAACCGTATAAGACTATGTTGTGGTTATTTCATAGATGAATTGCCGGCCCTGATCTCACAGATGTTGAAGATGCTGGGGAGTTCCTGGAGCTGGTGCCATGCCTGAGCCAAAGAAAAATTCCATTTTGTTTTCTTTGCGTAAAGCCTCTTGTTTTTTCCTGGTTATGGAGGCCAATCAAGAATTTATTGATCTTGAATGGGACACCCCAGAGGCAAATTTTAATGGGGGTTGGACTTTGGAAGGTCTATACCCCCTGGATCCAGTGGCGAGAGAGCTTTTGCATTTCCTAAAAGTAAATGCGCTTATCTGTGCCATTAAGTGGACAACTATCCCTGTAGAGGGAGGAGCAGCCTTGAAGGATGTGCATGATAGGAGAATTGAGGCCATCCTTAAGCATTTGATGCAGTGGCAATGACCTGGAAAAGGAGGTGGTCATGGCCGCATATGCAGCTGTTGAAAAGCTGTTGCCTACTCAGGTTAAGACTCATTCCACTAGGGATCAAGCAGTGTCATGGGTGGAGGTTAGATTTTTGTCTCCCATTGACATTTGCCGTGACGTGGTCCTCCTTACACACTTTTTCCAGGTATTATTATCTGGATGTGCAGGCCTGGGAGGACGCAGCCTTTGCGTGAGCAGTTTTGACTGGACCGCGAGTAGCCTCCCACCATGTTTGGTGTAGCTTGGGTACATCCAACTGGTTCTGGATTCCTCTGTCTGCATGCTAAGAAATGAGAAATTATTACTTACCTGATAATTTCCTTTTCTTTAGGACAGACAGATGAATCCAGCTTCCCGCCCTTGGCTGCTGAATGATTATACTATGGTCCTTCTGCATGACTGTGTTTCCAGGGATTATTGGTAAGTGTTAATCTAGTCCCTAGACTAGGGTTAATACATTTTTTGTCTGAGCTCAGTGTTTCTTGTTGTTGAGTACAGAATTGTTTGTCTGTTTTTTGCTAGTCTGTTCACAGTTGCTTTTGAAGAGAATACTGGCAGGCTGATGTCACTGCAGGAGTATATATATTGTGAGCCAGTTTGCTCCATCTCCATCTGGTGGTAGAGGTGCATAACCCACTGGTTCTGGATTTATCTGTCTGTCCTAAAGAAAATGAAATTATTATGTAATTAGTAATTTCTCATATCTTATGCCAGCAGTTAGAGCAGGATTATGCTCCCTTCCTCTTGGATAAGCAACACCTTGCCAGTATACCTCAAGGTCAGTACAGCCTGGCCTTTTTCCAGATACCACAGTACCAGATACCTCTAGGAGTCATGGCTAGAAAATGTCTGTCAACCACCTCCATGTGTATAGATCACTTTCTGCATTCCTCAGAAAACACACCACTCTATATTTTGTCTTCAGAGAATTCAGCAATAACTAACAATTATGGTTTTCTATCTTCATAATTATGGTCTATCAATTGCATGCACATCCCTAAATGACACCTGCAGTCAAGAGGCGACTGCCCGCAATGGCAAGAGCTTTCACTACCTCAACATGCAGATGGTCTCGATGCCAAGGGGATCATCAATTCATCATAGACAGAGTGCCCAGGTTTCTGGGATTCTTTCATGATGCGTACATCCTCTCGCAATCAGGAATTCATAACTGCTTCCAGGAAGTTCTCATCACTGGGGGTTGACTTCTCGGTAGGTATGCTACACTCACTACAAGCACACACCAACTGACCTCAGTCTCTAGATGATCTTACCACTTTGGCCCTGGAGTACCACTCAAGCCTGTATTAGGGACAGCCTTGCTGCATACTAATATGGGATATCTCACTCTTCTCTCCTACAGGTGATAGGGGATATCCATTCAAAACCTGGCTCATGGGGCTGCTCATCAGCCACTGAGAAAATTGCTGCCTAAAGACCTTGCTCCTCTTAACCCATGGCAGATTAGGTATAGTATTTCACTGTAATCTTGCTACTGTGCTTTCAAGATCGGCATCCTTTATCCCTGAGGATGTCAGGGTCCAAAATAAACAAGATAGAAAATGCTTTTGCTCTAGCTTCTGGCACTACAAGATCTAAACACGACTCTCTGACTCCTGAAAAGCAGCCACCTGGGAAGGCTACAATGCAGGATGATCTGATCCTCGCTGAGATTCAGCAACTAAACGAAATGTTGTGGATTAATATAGAAAATACCTGCACGATCAATGCTTGGGATCATGGATCTTTCTGCAAGTATTGCTTCTTTGTAATCTTGAGTGGACACCCTAAAATGTCATATGGATTCTAAAGAAGTTGCTGTGACTCAGCTACAGAACATATCGGTCAAAATGGCTGCCCTGCAACGAGACATGGAGGATCTCTAATAGAAATAGAAGGAACAACTTTCATATTCTGGGAATACTGGAAGGAAGAGCAGATACAGATATGCTGGCGTTTTTGTTAAATTTTATCCATAAATGTCTGGGCACTATTTTTGATTCACTATTAGAAACTGAGTGCGCCCACAGAGCACCATCACATCTGCTTAAGCAAACTTCATATCTTATGCCTGTGGTGCTGAAACTACTTCTATATCCACAAGTCTTGTTTATACTGGCATCAGCAAAGGAGAAAGTTCCTTTTGCTTAAGGTTTCAAGCCACTTTGGCTCAACACAGCAAGCAGATATTTAATCTTTGTCCAATGCTGAAAGAAATATTTTTATTTTGAAAACGGGAATTGGAGAGAATCAGCTGGAACAATGGCAATTGATTAATTTAACAAGATTTGCATGATCTGTTTTTTGTATTACTCAAGGACTAATTTCGCTCCTCATGCAATTTTTGGGTTCCAGCTATGAACTGTCTTCCAGGAGTCTGTTCTTGATTGAACTTTGCAAAACTTTCAGCATTTCCAAACCACATACCCAGTATTGTCTGCGATAAGATTTCTGTAATATTGTAATATTCTCTCCTAGCAAGTGAATGATGCCAATGAAGTGGAGGAATAGAACAGCAGGCTGCGGACCCAAGAAAAGTGCCAACAACCAACGAAAAAGCCTATGATTATTGATGGCACAAATACGGTTGCTGTCAGTAGAGAAAAAGAAGAGATGCCATCAAGGAGTTGACAAGTAGCCTAGTGGTAAGAGCAACAGGCTGCAAAGCCAGGGTTCACACCGCAGTGCTGTTCTTTCTGACCTTGGGCAAGTCACTTCACTCTCCTTTGCCTCAGGTGTAAACTTGAGGACAGGGAAATACGTGAACGTGATCTGCTGTGAAATGTCTGCAAGGTGGGATATGAATAAAGAAGATGGGGCTCGCTTTGGGATTTTGTATCCTGCTCATATGTGAGTAACACATAATAACAGTGTTAAGACTTAAGACTCACCTGGTGAACTCAGGAAATACCTCGATGCTCTTTCACTTTCTGCTCATATTGTCAGCTGAGATTTTTGGATGGTATCTTATTTTGAATTCTGAAGCACAAGATAACCTCAGTGAATGGTCAGATGGGACTTTACTCGCATCCCCTTAAAACTTTCCATGGGATTAACATGGGCTCTAAGTGTAACATTTGCTTTCATTGGACAGATTACTTATTACTTTTTGGAGCCTTTATATGCCACCCTAATATGGCTCTGACTATATGGTTTTATATGCCACTGTTATATTTGGGATAAAGGGGCCTGCTCGGTGGTATTTTTCATTTTCAGGATTAGGCTAAATGTATACACCTGGCATTTTTCTTTTCCTTTTTTTTTTAACATTTATTTTATTTTAGATTTATATTCCGCTTTTCACATGTTTTTCAGTACTTCAAAGTGGATTACATTCAGGTACTGTAGGTACATACTAATATATATTTATTTATTTATTTATTCACTTTTGTATACCGGTATTTGTGGGAACATCATAATGGTTTACATCAATACAATAAAAACATAACATAATCAAATTAACAAACATTCATAAAATATATAAATCATTAAAATTATACTACATCTATGTAAAAATTAACTCATATTAGCTAAAAGTATAGATAAGAGCAAAATAAAATGTAGTAAAATAAGTGAATAACTCAGTTAAAACATAAATAATGTAAAACAAGGTAAAATAAAATGAACTCAAGTAGAAATCAGAAATATGAAAAAGAAGAAACCAGGGGCTGGACTGTTTAGGCTGAAGCCTGGTCGAAAGCTTGCTCAAATAGCCATGTCTTCAGTTTTTTCTTAAATGATTGTGTGTGGGAATCTAGCTTATGTCTAGAGGCAATGTGTTCCATATTTTCGGACCAGCTAGCCAAAGAGCTCTATCTCGAACTGTATTAAGGTGCGCTAATTTTGGTGACGGGATGGATAATAATGCTTTTGGAAGATCTTAAATTTGTTGTGGGGTATGAATATGTAAGGCCGTTTAGCCATTCAATTTTTTTTACCATATATAGTTTTATGAATTAGTATCAGACATTTGAACTGGATTCTGTAATAAATGGAGAAACAATGGAGGTCTTTCAGAACAGGGGTAATATGTGTTTTTTGGTATTAGTTAAAAGGCGGGTGGCAGCATTTTGAAGCAGTTGGAGAGGGAGAATGGATGACGCAGGAAGACCTAGAAGCAGGGCATTACAGTAGTCTACTTTAGAAAGTAGTAGAGGGCCTGAAGTACTGTCCTAAAATCATTAAAATGTAATAGGTTTAAGTTTTTTTAAATCTGTAATTTATAAAATCCTTCTTTAACTATGGCTTTGTCAGACTTATTGAAATTGAATTCGCTGTCTATAATAATACCTAAATCTCTAACTTCACATAAGATAGACTGAGTGGATTGAGACCGTTTTATATCAGAAGTTACCTTATCGGTGAGTTTGTTACAAATAATAAAATCTCTGTTTTTGAATGATTTAAGAATAAAAACATCTGTGTAAGGAGTTGAAGGGAATTAAAATATATGTTCCAGAGTTTCAGAGTGTTTGAATGGAGCCCTCTATGGGAAGAGAATCTGCACATCATCAACATATATGAAATAGACCAGACCTAAAACTGCCAGAAATTTGCAAAGGTGGGACATATAAATGTTAAAAAGGGGGGAGATAAAGATGAACCCTGACGAACATCAGAACTAAGATTGATTGATTCTGACTTGGCTGAACCTAATTTGACTTTAAATGATCTATTTGAGAAATATGATTTGAACCATCGTAGGGTGGAGTCTGCTATACCAATCTCTTGAAGCCTGTCTATGTTGGTTCGATTCCATGACATATCACTGTTATTATGTTAAGCGAAATACTCTAGAGTTTCCTTTTATCTTGGGGGTGGGGGTTATTGGTGGCTTCTATCCTTTTCATGGTAATTGACCATGCTATTCCTTTTAGGCTTAATACATGCTGTCACTGTTTCTGAAATTTAGACTAAACCCACATAAATGAGCAATGGTACTGACACAACAATGTGTTTGACTCAATTCACTTATAAGGACATATTTCTAATGCCCAACTGTGAAATAAACTGCTCCAACAAATTTTAATGTAATCATCGGGTTTGTCACCGAAGTTTTTGTAAATGAGATTTAACCTTATTCTTGCTTTTTTTTTTTCAATTAATTTTTTTCTTAACCTTTTTTTCAATTTTCTGAAAATATTCCTTTAATTTTTAAGAATAATAATCAAACGCCATATAATCGTAGAAAAGGACACATCATTTGGATGCTTGCAGTGGCATAATGTTTAAATGCCCTGCCAGGAACGCCAAGATGTATGCAGCGGCTCAAGATTTAAATGCTCTGCATACATCTTGGCGTTCCTGGCAGGGCATTTAAACATTCTTAAAAGTTAAAGGAATACTTTCAGAAAATTGAAAAAAAGTTAAGAAAAAAATTAATTGAAAAAATATTAAAAAAAAAAAAAAGCAAGAATAAGGTTGAATCTCCTTTACAAGAACTTTGGTGACAAACCCATTGATTACATTAAAATTTGTTGGAGCAGTTTATTTCACACTTAGGCATTAGAAATATGTCCTTATAAGTGAATTGAGTCAACACATTGCTGTGTCAGTACCATTGCTCATTTATGAGGGTTTAGTCTAAATTTCAGAAACAGTGACAACGTGTATTATGTGGTTGATTTGTTTTTGAATATTGTTATATTGATACCACTATTTTCCGTTTTTTTGCTCTAAATTTCCTTTTAGGCGTCACCAGGTTTTTATGGCTGACAGCCATGCTATTTATTGCTGTTTAGTAACTACTCTATGGTTTACTGTTCAGTTTTTTTTAAGAAAACTGTTCCCTGCATCTGACTTTTCTTTCTGTATTTTCAATTCACCATCTCTCTCTGTCATTTTATGTTGCTGGGTTGACCTTTTACTGGGCTATAGATGTGGGTACTTACCGACCTCCTTATGGCTAATACTGGAGATCTCAAAGTTTTCATTGAATGTGAGTGGTCTTAATCATGCTATTTAAAGGAAGAAGGTGTTGAATTATCTTGAATCACATCTTTCTACTTCAGGAAACCCATCTGTGTGTCCCTGTCACTAAAACTAAAAAGAGAATGGATAGCGGAGGTGATTTTTCCTCCAGCTTCTGAAAAAGAAAGTTGTAGCTATCTTGTTCAATAAGCAATAGGATTTCCAAATTTTAGATGAAGTTAGTGATCCTGAAGGCAGATGAGTATCCGCTTTTGTTTCCATTTCTGCTAAAAAGCTTTTTTTTGCTTAATATATATGTTCCTAATTTTGATGTGTCTACATTTTCTCTTTGATGGAGAATGCTGAAATGTTTATTCTTATTGGTGGTGATTTCAGTCAATCTTTGGATTTATTTTTAGATCAAATGTCCTTCCACAGAAGTAGAGCAACAACATCAGTACCTGAATGTAATCTGCTTTGAAGTGCCTGAAAAAGAATTTAAATCAAAAAATAAAATAAAATCTCAGACTGATATTCATGATATGATTTCTCAGTTTGGATTGGTGGATCCATGGAGGCTGCTGCACCCTATTCTTGTTTCAGACTGTGCTTTGATTTCTTTTACTCTGTTGGGTGGCTCCACCTGCTAAGGCCTTTTCATGGAAGTTTAATGTTGGTCTATTAGATGATACGGCTTTTGTTGATCAGTTGAGTACTGCAATTGATAATTATTTTACAAACAGTGACATGGGGAAAGTTTCTGTAAATACTTTATGGGGATATGGAGAAAAAGCACTGAGAAATGGTAAGGGTATAATCTCTTTGGAGTAGGAAATCTCATGATTAAAACCTGGCTCATGATCCCACTGACATACCCGCAGACTGCAGCAGATGTCTGCTACAGTAAGGCCCACCAGCAGACCAGGGCAGTTATCCAGAGCAGTGCATACCTAACCATACAATGGAAACAGTGCATGCAAATCTACCTCATGCATATTCATTGTGGATATTCTGAAAACTTGTCTGGCTAGGTGTGCCCTGAGGACTGGGTTAAAAAGCACTGATCTGGAGAACCTTTAGTCTATTGAAAACACATTTCCACTACTTGGACAGATCATGGGGATATCTTCTGTACAACCTCACAAAGATCTTTCGAGCCTGCTGCATGCTTCACAGTTTGGTCAATTGCTGAGGCCTGCCTCCTCTAGAGGGTCAAGATGATCATCTTACGGGGCTCAATGGTGAGGAGGAGGAAGCGTACAACCTGAGTGAGAAGAAATTGCTGAAGGTATATTGTGAGACTCACCAACAGGCTGTAGAGGAAAGGAACACTCTATTAAAGACATTTTCAAAGGTAAAGGTGCATTTATTTATAAGACAAAAGTAATATGTGCATAGCATTTAAATGTATTTTTATGGGCCATCCTTTTCTTTTAGGAGAGTGGCTTTGGTCCTTGGGCTGCCCAGGTCTGGTGCTTCTGCTCAGCGATGTGCAGTCGCTAGTCAAAGTGGCTTCAGAGATCATGTGTGATAACTGCAAGAGGGCTCTAGAGAGGAGACGGGATCCTGAGAGCTTGTGTTTGGGGGGCTGTTTTTCCACAATTAGGCCATCCCTTTGTCAACTGAGGGGGATTTCCCCACTTGTGTCATCTGGGATGGGGGCTTCCTATGAGGTTGTGGATGCCTTGGTGGAGGAAGCATCCACAACCTCACAGGAAAAAGCCATAGGAGGAGGAGCTGGCATTTTTGGTGGCATTGGACACATAGGGGGACCCTCCCACTGAGCTTCTGGAACTAAAGCTGGTGGAGAAACACCATCTAAGGGCCGTGTAGCTACCAGGGAGCATTCCATGCTGGCTAAGGCTGGCATAGAGGCATCCGCAGGAGAATCTTCCTTCAGACAGAAGCCATGGTCTTCAATTCCTCTAGCCACATCTGGCTAATACCTTGGTGGTTCTCTATAGGTTGGCAAGGGCTTCTTCTGCAACAAAGTCTCCTCTACTGTTGCTGTGTCACTCTCAGATTCTTCTCTGTCAGCTACAGACTTTTCAGACCCCCTTCTCTTCTGGCTCACTCTGTTCCTCAGGACTTGCAGCACTTGTACATGATGCCTTGGTCTTTCAATGCCACTGATTACCAGCCCATAGTCAACTTATGTGGCATCACCTGCAAGAAGATAAAGTATAAATACTATCACTATTGACTTCCTATGTGGCCTTTTCTCACCCACTGGACCTTCTTTAGAGGCATGGAGAAAAGATAAATGGGTCTCACTCTATGGCCTCCAGCTGCTCAAGAAACTTCAAGTTTAGCATTTCCTTGGGTGTCAAAACTATCCATATGCACTTTTTTTTTTACCTCCAAGCATGGACATAAAGAGGACTGACAGCTAGGTGTTGCTCATGACTGCAGGCCCTATCAGCCTTTTGGAAGATTGACTAAAAGTATAAAAGTAAATATATATAAATAAATATGTGTATAGTTTGAAACTTTATAATATTTACTTATTTATTTTAAATATTTTTATTCCATTAATCCACAGATCTTTCTGGATAACAACGGTCCATACATAGAGTTAAAACAGACATTACAATCAAATTGTACATTAAACCAAAATTATCCATAAATGCTTAGCATATACTATACATAAATTAACAAACAAACTAAAAGTCGTACAGACAGTATCTGACTATTGTTGCATGAAACCAAGGCTAGTCCCTCAGATCACTGGATAAGAGGCAGGAAGGGAAGGCCAAGGAAATGAAATGAGCTTTAAGGATCCTTCTAAAATGTAAAAGGTCCTTCTCGGCTTTGATTTCTTCCTGCAGACTATTCCACAGAGTCGGACCAGCAACCCTGAACATATGGTTTCTTGATTCTGATAATGCTATCTCCTTAGTGAAGGAATTTTTAGAAGACATTAGGATGATAAGCGGAGTAACTGACTAGGCAGATAGGAATGAACAGTTGTTGTGATACATGGTGAACCAAATTATGTTTATGTATAGTATAAGCAAGAACCTTATATGCCTTACAAAGACTGCTCACCTTGTCATCCTTGAGAGCATGAGGTATCCAGCTCACCAACTTCTGTCATTACAGTTTCTGATTTGGTGCTCAAAACCATCTGTTTTGCTTCGGTGAAGATTATCTGGCTGGGGGGGGGTGGCCTTTCTGCCCTCATTCTGGCCTGTTTTCCCTTGATCTTGCATCGAAGGTCTCATCACTTCTGACTGAGATCTTGCACTTCTGTTATTGTGGAAGACTGCATTCAGTTTATGGTGATTTCCTCTTAGGTCAGCTCCTTTCTGCAGGGTCTCATCTTCCTGGATTCCTTTACATACTCAATGGTCTGGACCCTCATGACCTCCTTGCCTAGAATGTCCACCTCCCATTTTTGGAAGTTCCTTCAGGCATGGTGCAGTTAGGAAGAAAGACAATGAGACCTGCCCTTATATAACCACATTCATGCATGAAGGTGAGTTTATTATGTGTATAATGGGACAAGTTTTACACACACAAAATTTCAGTGTGAACTTTTGTAAAATAGTAATTTTTAGTGTAGAACCTGCACATAAGTACATTTACAGTATGTACAGGATGAACATGAGACAAGTGTGTGTCAGGTAATCAGCTGATGTGCGCTAGGAAATGATGTGCAGCGTCATACAAACTATTAGAGTACATTCCATTTATGGGAGAGGTGGAGGTAATAGGATGTGATGCTATCTGTGGGACACCCATCTGCTATAAGAGTTCCAAGGCTCACTGAGATACGCTTGCATCTGTTCAGCAGTTCTTTATAGCATGGTGTCTACCCAGTTGATAGGTCTATGAGGTAGCCCCAGTGGCTAGGCGGCATGTGTTGGGAGTATGCATTGGATTTAAACCCTTCAATGACCATGATGCTACCACAAGGCAAAGAGTCCTTGTTGGAAGGGAGGCATAGAGATTCCCTGGTAAGGGTGTTTCAAGTAGGTTCTACCATCCTACTTACTTCTACATTTGGCTGTGAGTTCATTAAAGTAGGCCATGACCCAGGGATTGTGCTGTCTCCACCATACTGCTGGATGGATACCTATGAATTGTCAAAGGAAGAAGCTTTATATGCATGAGGGATTCTTCCAATTATTGGCTGAGGACAGAGTATTGTTGAATGGAAGGGCAATAGTGGGCATGTGATAGAAGCAGGAAATAGACTTTGTTGACATTTTCCTGATGGTTCTTGACTTCCTCAATGGTATGTTTCCATTCATTTTAATAACTATGTCCCACTAATACATTGGTTCATTCACTGTCTTTTCTGATAGCGTTTGGCCACCACTCATCCTCAAGCCTCCCTCCCACTCCTCCCAATCCCTCTATTTCCCTCGAGGTACTTACCCTGCAGGGGTAGGAGGTTCTGCTGATAAATTCAAACCGGAGGGCCAGCCAGGCCTTCCACATGGTCTGGCATTTCATCTTAATTCTTGGATGGGAATGCCAGCTTGGCTAAATCTCTGACAGTGAAGTTAAGCCTATTTTGCAGGGAGGATCATTTTAAAATGAGCCTGCCCTGGCAAACTGGAAGTGTGCATACATGTGAAAACTTATGTGTCTGAAACTTTCCGAGTATGCATTAACTTTTGCATGTACTGTAAATTACTCACATATGTTTGGGGCAGAGATTTGTGTATTTTAAAACCTGTGCAAATGGATGCACACAAATTCTAAAATACTGTTTCGAATCCCCATGGATTACCTGCTTATATGGGCTATGCAGAGATGTTTGAAAGTTATCTCCCCTTTGGCCAGGAAAAAATATCCATAGAAAAAGCAGGTGCAAATCTCAGCAGGTATTCCTTCCCTTGACAATTTGTAAAGGTTGAAGTGCATACATATTTTCCCTGTGAGAACTGGTGCAAAGTTCACGGTTAAAGTACCTGCAGATTTTGCAAGTACCCATATTTTATGAAAATTATCCGGTGAATGCTGCTGCTGCTGCTGCTGCTGCTACTACTACTACTACTACTACTACTATTTATCTTTTCAAAAGTGCTACTAGACATGTGCAGCACTATAAGTTACACAGAAGAGACAGTCCCTGCTTCATGGAGCTTACAATCTAGTCAAAAAATTAGAGTCTATGGAAAGTGTATCTATTGCTGAGATGTTCATAGGATTTAAAAGCAGCTTCTTAAAGTGAGATTTTAAACTACATTTGAATACAGCCAGAGAGCAAGCATGATGCACTGACTCAGGAAGCCTATTTCAGGCATGTGCCAGCAAGGTGAAATGGGTGGGGTTGAAGTTGATGGTGGAGGAGCTTGTACTGTATGTGGGAGCAGACCAGGAGCCAAAGTAGCAACTTGAGAAGAAGGGTTACCATGGTCATAGTGACGTTCTAAGAAGTCATACAGCTGCATTTTTTTTTAAATTTTATCTTTATTGAATTTTCAAACAATGTTTACATTTATTATAATGTCACCAGAAAAATCCAGAGATAGGGAAAAGAAAGAAATAAAATAAACAAGGATTTACCATTACAACTGGTATTAATACATTTACAGGAAAGAATATACTTTTCCCCCTCTGTTATCATAGGAAAAAAGGAGGATCCAAGATGTTAAGAAAGCAGATATACAGGAAATAACCAAATAACATAGATTAGCATTACATAAGGTCACCCGTTGCTATCTACCTTATAAAATGGGCTCTGACCGACGGCCCGCAAATGTGCAGTAGAGAGCAGCTCTACCACGCATGCGCGGGCCGAGCACGTTGGTCAGAGCCGAGCGTTGCCCGAAAAAAAAAATGGCGCTGGGGCCGCAGGAGCGGCGGTGGCGAGGAGCAGGAGCGGCGAGAAGCAGGAGTGGGAGGAGCAGTAGCGGCGCCGCGCACGCGGGAGGACCCCCCCCCCCAGAGATCTGCCGGTTGTGGATGATCTGAAAGGGGAGGGGATTGAGAGAGGGGGAGTGACTGAGGAGAGGGAGGAGAGAGTGAGGGGAAGGGGAGGGGGGAGGAGAGAGGGAGGAGGGGAAAGGAAGGGGAGAGGGGAGAGGGGGAGAGGAAGGAAGGGGAGGGGGGAGAGGGAGGGGAGGGAGAGAGAGGGAGGGAGGAGGGGGGAGAGGGAGGGGGGAGGAGAGAGTGAAGGGGAGAGGGAGGAGGGGGAAGGAAGGGAGGAGGGGAAAGAAGGGGAGAGGAGGAAGAGGGGAGAGGGGGAGGGAGGGAGAATAGGGAGGGAGGAGGGGGGAGAGGGAGGAAGAGGGAAGGTAGGGAGACTAGAGGGAGGAGGGAGAATGAGGGTGAGGGAGTGGGAAGGAAATGGACCGAAATTTTTTTTTTAAAATGTAGCCATTGTTACGGGCTTAACGGCTAGTCTCTATATATACCTAACCTCCTCTGGGGGCAAACCTAGGAGTGAGTGTCCAGATATTCTCGTAGATGCGATGGTTCTGTAAAGACATATTTTGCATTTTGGAAAACAAGTATACATTTGCCAGATGAAACCGTAAATTAAACTTGGCCCCTCTACTTACAACCTCATTTCCTCATTAAAAGAAATTGTTTTCTTTTCTCTGGGTGGTTTTTACAATATCAGGGAAGACCCGGACTTGCTGTCCTGAAATTGTTGATCAGAATTACGAAAAACAAGTCTGAGCACGGAGTCTCTTTCTGAAATATAAGTGAACGTCACCCAATAATGAGCTCTTGATGTAATAGGGGACTCTGAAGATTTTTCCAGTAACTCTGTCAAATTTAATGATGATATTCTCCTCAATTGTTTGTTTCTCATTTTCCTTCTGATCCTTAGGTGATGGTATGTAGAATGCTTTTGAAATACTTGGAATATCAGACTCTTGAATTCTCAAAAATCTTTATAAAGTAGTTTTTAAGCATTTCTTTAGGTGGAATAATTCGAGATTTAGGAAAGTTTAGAAACCTCAAGTTGGGCTCTCCCTCATTGTATTTTCTATCACTTCCATTTGTTTAATTGTAAGGTTTCTGACTTGATTAAATTAACTTGTATTTCCTAACTTTCTTTATTTCTTGCTCCATTCCTAGAATAGTTGTCTCCATATGACTGTTCTTATTCTCAATACTTTGCACCTTTTATTAGCCTGTTCTTTTAACATTATGGAAATAGATTTAATAGATTTGTCCATACCTATAAGCAACTTCCACACCTCATGTAAAGTTATTTTTTCTGGATGAAAGAAAAGAATAGATGCCTGTAGTCTTAAAACAATCCTTTATTGCAGTGGAGACACAAGGGTAGCCCGACTCTGGCCGAGTTTCGCCGTTTCAAAACGGCTGCCTCAGGGGCTTACAATAATCTCTTGAATTCATTAGTTATATATCGACTAAGAATATAATGTGATCATATAAAGAGCTGTATGATCTCTTATGTTGCGTCTTGAAGCATTCGCGGATAGCAGAACTCCACTAGCAAAGGCACAAACATGCTTCAAGACGCAACATAAGAGATCATACAGCTCTTTATATGATCACATTATATTCTTAGTCGATATATAACTAATGAATTCAAGAGATTATTGTAAGCCCCTGAGGCAGCCGTTTTTGAAACGGCGAAAACTCGGCCAGAGTCGGGCTACCCCTTGTGTCTCCACTGCAATAAAGGATTGTTTTAAGCCTACAGGCATCTATTTCTTTTCTTTCATCCTGACGGCTATTATAGATCACCTTCCTTCGTGCTTTTTTAAGTTATTTTTTCTGGCACAGTCATCATCATCTCACTTGCATCTTGGCATTATCACTCCTACTCCAGGGGATCTCCTCTGTCTGCTTCTGTTTTCCTTCCCTGCCGTTCCTCAGCCCCTCGGCCCTTGGAGCCCTGCTCTGGGCTCTCTGAGTCGGTAAGTGTGTTACCTACCAACTCTCTGGGTCGGCTGAATTGCAGGGATGGCTGGGACAGCTGGACTCCCAGAGCTTTCCTCCGTTCTATTGGGAGGGCCTACCAGCGGACTAGGAGTTCTAGGTGCACCGGGGCTGAGGGATATTTCCTCGGCCATCGCGGTCGGCGTCTGCTTCTCGTCGAGATCACCAGCGGCCCCTCCCTCCGGTCTTTCAGCACAGGCCTCGCAAAAACATCCTATATCCGCGGTTGTCGGTCCTTAGATGTCGGCGTTGAGGTAAGATTCTCTCGAACCCGAGCCTTTCTTTTAGTATGCAGCATCGTAGATAGAACAAGGAAATATAAAATGTAGAAAGGCACAAAGTAAATTTTTCACCGCGGAGCAGGAGCTCTGCGTGTGCTTATGCGGCGCCATCTTGGATCTACAGCTGCATTTTTTAATAGATTGCAGTAGAGAAAGATGGTTCAGTGGGAGCCCCATGAGAGCAAGCTGCTAGTAGTTTTAAGAGGGCAGTAATAAGAGAGTGGATTGAAGCATTTTCCTAGCATGCTCAGAATGGAAGGGACAGATTTTAGTGATATTACAGAGAAGAAATGACACACTTTAGCAAGCGTTTTTGGACTGTGTCAGAGAAGGTGAGATGAGCAAGGCATCAAAGATGACCCTATGGTTATGGGTTGAGGGAAGATGGGAACACCATCCACTAAGACAGAAAAAGAGGGGGGTAAGGAGATTTGGGGGATTAAAGCATCAGTACTAGCTATATTACTCAAATATTAGTGTCTGTTTAGTGGCTGTATTTCTTTTTTTCATCTTTCCTTGGGTTACCCTTTCTTTTTTTCTTCCTAGTTTATTTTACATTATTTCGAAATCAAATAACTTTTTACTATAGTCCAACCTCCTGATTTTTCTTGTTATAATCTGCTAATTGAATGATCTAAAATAAAGTTAGTATTGCTACTTTAATCTTCCTTTCCTTTCATCTCAGCAAGTCTCCTTTCTCCTTGTCAACATTAGGTCAGTCATTTGATGCATTTCTCTGATTTGCCAAGAGAACAGCACAAGCTGACACCAGCATTTCATCCTTTCTATTCTTTGTGGGCTCATCTTTGACCTTCCGACCCCCCCCCCCCCTGTCCCCCCCCCCCCCCCCCCCCCCCCCCCCCCCCAATCCTATTTTCGGATGCCTTCTTGAAGAATGTAGCCCAAATGTCTAGTGGTGCTCTCTTGGGCTTAGCCAGGGTCTTAGGCAACTATAAAAATAGTTCCCCCTCCCAGCACACAATTCCTCATTATGCCTGTAAAGATGAATTTACTTCTGCTCTTGGATGTCAGAGCCCTCTTTGCATAATAGCACAATACAAAATTTTACACAAGCTATTTCCACAGGTTAAAACAACGCTTTGCCTGAGGAAATGAGCTCTTTTCAAAATTACCCTGTATGTCAGTAACAACGTAGGCACCAATGCAGGCAATGTTAAAACCTTTTCCCCTAGCATTTGCATATACTGATAGAGGTATGAATTTAAAAAGTTTGATCTAACAAGGCAAAGCCATCGGTGCTCTAAAATTAAATGTTTTTACCCATCAAAAATAGAACATTAGAGGATGGCCATTGGCTACCAGGATAAAAGGTAAAATTGTTTCTGAAGTTAAAAGGTAGGGAGGAAGTGGCTGATCATTTTAATGAAGGTTGACAAATCAGCCCTGCACGTACTTAAGCCACATCTAAATGTGACACCACACACACTCAGATACAGCCAGCATGACAACCCTTACAGCTATTTTCAGCCCACCTTGCAGGATACCTCAGTGATGTAAGGGATGTGCTTGGCGTGGCCTGCTGTGAAAATCCTACTGTGTGGGAGACTCACAGGTTCAATGTGAGGCTTGAGTCCCTACTGCACCCATGCACTTAAAAAAATTGTGGGTTTCATCTCCCATCTCCTTGCCTGCCTCAGTAGCACTGCTTAGTCTATGACAAATCCTTCGCTTACAGTGGATAGCCACAGTTTAACCAGCAGCCCTGTACAATAAGTATGGTCATAATGAATGCATATGGCAAGCAGCTGTAGGGCATGGGTAAACTTCATTCACAGCTCCTCCAGCATTCCTGCAGATTTTCTGGAACGTATTTTATCTCTTTGGAAATGTGAGCGATATACTGTGTGTACAAAAAATGCGAGGAGGACCAAAACCTCGTCAGCAGATTTTCTGATTTCCAATGTTCCCATGGATAGCACTAATACTAGGACACCACAGCATAGTGAAGGGGTAGCAAGCTGATGTAGAGGAGCACAAAACTTGACATTGCACATAGACAAAACATTATCTGGCTTCTTTCATTCTTGTTTTCTGTCATGTTTTTTTTGTTTCCATTCATTTTGAGATTTAATGTGATAAACTTTGGTGTTTTGTGTATTAGTTGTTCTTAGTGTATGCATGTAGGTACAGTTTTATACAGGTAAAAAGCCAATGAAAGGACCGTAGCGCTCTTCATTCTTACAGAAATATATGTGCTGAAGAATATCATCCAGATTCTCTTAGAAAACTAGCAGTATTAATTTCTTAGCTCATAAATCTTTCCATTTTCCCTTTAATTTGGGGACAGCCCCTCTTTAAGTACAATAAACATACAGGAACTTTGATGTGCCATCTTCTTAAAAGACATCTTTAAACTGCCTTAGTTTAGCAATATTCAGTCTTTTAAAATGAAAAGTTTGCTTGTTTCTTGATTCTATTTATTCTCTTTGCTTTCATTTTTTACATCTCCTTTCATTTTGCCCTAATACTATTTTTGGGAGGGGGGGGTATTTTCCCTTTTTAATCCCTCCATTTTAGAAGCTCTGTCCTCACCCACCCTCATCCCAGATGGCATATCCATGTGGACATGGTATCCTCACTCGTTCAAAGGTTGGAGAGACGCTCTCTTTGACGTATACCCTTGGCATTACATGTTGGGCAGCAGGGTTTGCCACTATAGTGACTCCTCCTTGACTGACATAAGGGCACCACTTTGTAAGCAAGGCTGTCCTTTCGGAAGAGGCGTAAATTGTGTTAACTGCTCCAGGTCCCCCTTTGAGGAGCCCCCCACAGCACCATGATAGCCCCTCTCCTGCCACTGTTGTGATCTAATTTCAGAACGACGGTATATAAAACACCTAAATAAATATAGTTTCTTGCTGCGCTGCCTGAGATCTGATATTACTTCCTATTCTTCCTCTGTCACCACTACAGGGACCAGTAGGATGGGTCAGGTCATCTCTCCTTCCATCCCATTCTGCAGCTGCTGTCATTGAATGAGAGCTGCCATAGCCTACACACCAGAGAAATCAGTGGCAGGCCAGGAACTGCAGTATTTGAGGGTTTGGACAGGCTGTGCTCCCGCAGTCTTCAATTTGAGGGAGAGTGAGGACTTCCCTAAGGTCAGCCCCTGTTTCTGGAAGAACTAAAAGCCATTCTTATCCATAAAAAAAAATAATGCACCATGAGTAAAACCATTTTATATAGCATTAAAATAATTTGACCCACAAATTATATTTACTTATTTTATAATAGTACATTTATAAGTCACAAAATTCAAAAAGGCTTTAGGTGGCATACAGAGGTATAAAACCTTAAAATATACAATACATAAAACTCTGCAAACAACAAGGACGTAGCAAAACATAAATCACACACACCAAGATAATGTTGTATCAAATGCTAGATAGTGAAATCAGAAAAACTAACTATCCAAATCTTCGGGGAATAAGTAGGAAATTTACTGTGAACCTGATGCTGAGCCATAAAGCCACGTTTTAATAAACTGCTAAAAAACAAGATAGACTCTACATAGCTCTCTAGTGGCCAGATTTACTAAGGCTTTTCTCCCATTCTATGTCTATAGGAAAAATGCTTAGTAAATGAAGCTCTAGGTAATAAATTCCACAACTTAGGGTCAAAACAAGGAAAGGTACGTCTAGAAGTTTCCAGATAATTAATGTCAGATGGGGATGGATCATATAAAAGATCTTCCTAAATCGAGGTGCAGTGCTCTTGCAGAACATAGTAACATAGTTAATAACAGCAGAGAAAGACCAAAGTGGTCCATACAATCTGACTGTGAGGGAGTGTATAGGAAACTCCCTCAGAACACCTTAAGGGACCAGCCACAGCTATCTGGCTCAGTCCTCCTTAAGAACCAGCCTGCAAGGATTCTGGGAGAAGGGAGGCTCCCCTCACTACAATATACAATATAATATATAGGGAGGCCCCAGCAACAGACAGGAAGCCAGCGTACAGGCAGTCTATATTTGATGTTTTGGAATTGACTTTTAAGGACTGCTGAGATAAGCAGCTTTTGGACGAAGGTTTTCTTTTGTTTTGGTAAATACCAGTTTGTGGGTGTGAACCAAGTCATATTTGTTTCCAGCTACCACACACAACAAGTTGCTTAGAGTAGTAACTACTGCACCGTGCAGGTACTCCCATGCAGACGTGTTAACGTTCGGTATAACAGAGGTTTCATCATTTCTTCATTTCCATTCCCTAGCCACTAGAGATCCTCTGTGTTCGTCCCAGTCCCTTTTGTGTTCAATTACTTTTATTACCTTTACCACCTCTTCCGGGAAGGCATTCCCTGCATTTACTACCTTTTCTGTGAAGAAATATTTCCTCTATTGTAGTTCAATCTTCCTTCTTGGGGTTTCGTATCATGACCCTTAGTTTTACAACTTCCTTTCCATTGGAAAATGTTTGATTTTTGTGCATCGTTAATTTCTTTCAGGTATTTGAAAATTTGTATCATATCTCCCCTGTCTCTCCTCTCCCTCCAGGGTATGCATTCGTAAGTCTTTTGAGGCAGACTCCACACCATTTTAGTTGTCTTTCTCTGGACCACTTACATCCTGTCCTTATCGTTTTTGAGATATGGTCTCCAGAAATGATCACGAATTTCCAGGCAATGACCTATACAGGGGCATTATGACCTCCTTTTTCCTGTTGGGTATGTCTATATGCAGCTCAGCAGTCTTCTAGGTTTAGCTACTGCCATGTTACATTGCTTCACTACCTTCAGATGGTCAGACACTGTTGCAGATCTTAGTGTTCATCCACAGAAAAACAAAAGTTACCTTCTAATCTTTCCACAATATCGCTCACCAAAGTTATTGAACAGAGCTGGTCCCAGAACCGAACCTTAAGGAACTCCACTTATCACTCTTCTCTATTCAGAGCATGTTCCATTTTACTGCTACTTATTATTATTTATTATATTATTATTATTATTTAGGTCCTGCTTTGTATAAGACCTTAAAAATTAGTGACAGGATCGTAAAGACAAATCTTAGCAGCGGACAGGTAACCAATACAATTTGTGAAGAGCAGATAAAATTTGATCATGCAGCCTTAAACCTAGTAAAATATGTGCAGAAGTATTCTACATTTAGGGGCCGATTTGAAAAGTTATGCGTGAGGGGTACATTTGTGCACACCATGTGGACGCGCACAATGTACACCCGATTTTATAAACATGCACGGTGCTGCCAGCGCGCATGTTATAAAATCCGGGGTCGGCGCGCACAAGGGTGCACACTTGTGCAACCTTGCGCGCGCCAAGCACTAGGGAGAATAGTAGGCCCTATGGCTTTCCCATTCCCTCACAAGGCCTTCTCCGAAATCGGAGCAGCATGGAGGGGAATTTTTTTTTGGTCCCCCTCATCCTTCCCTCCCTTCCACTATTTAACCCACCCCCCAGCCCTACCTAAATCGAGTTACGCGTGCCAGCCGCTGCCGGCGAGCTGTGCCGGAGCACTTGGCCCCGGACCGCTGCCACGCTCCGGACTGACCCCGCACCCCAGGCCACGCCCATGGACCGCCCCTTTTTTGAAGCCCCGGGACATATGCGTGTCCTGGGGCCTGTGCACGCCGCCGAGCCTATGTTTTTGGGTTTTTGCGTGTATCTTACGCGCGTAACCCTTTGAAAATCTACCCTTATTGTAGTCTACATAGCTGTTTTTTTTATAAGCACCCATATGAAGATTTTTCTTACAGCACTGTCTCCCACCCTAAAAGTAGGATCTGAGAACGATATGCATCTTTACTGTTGTCTGAGTGCAATTGTAATAAAAGCATTGCTATTCTGTCGGGGGCAGTTTCTCCAAATGAGTTTATTTTGTGTATATAACAGGAATAAACCTCATTCCTAAGCCATGGCATGTTAGAGCTGATTTCAATCTCTCAAATTTACTGCTAATGCCCTTCTAGTACTTGGATTGTGCCAAAGATCCTTGAAGCTGCCTTCCATCTCCTACTGCTCATTGGGATTGAGGATGTGGATGGAAAAGGATTGAAGATTGAGGGCAAAACAATATGGGTAGGGAAAAGGCTTCCTGGCCTTCTATACTACAGTGTGTCATAAACAAATGATGAACCTATGACATTGCCTGCTTGTAATGCTGAAGAGATATAGGAAGCCTAGTTTAAGGTATTTTGGACCACTAAGAGACAAATTCTATACGTTTCCCTCTGGATTTATTAATCCAAAACTAAAACACACAACATTTTATGGCAAATTCATAGCCACAGTGGTTTGGCTCATCTGTAATTCTATACCATGAGAAGGGCTTGATTGTGCAAAAACATATTCTGTATGCTGTAAAAACCATAATACTGCACTTGTATATGTTTCATAATAGTGATACTGCTATCCCACATCCAGCATCATATCCCATTAGGGGTTCCATGTATAGTTATACTGCGGTACACCATAATGATTTGCACCATTTTTTGTACTATGTGCAGATGGCGTTATTCACTGATGACATTAACTCACATCCATATTATCATTCATGGCAGTAGGTCAATAGTATCACTTTCAGGTGCATGTTGTCAGCATTCAAAGTGAATACACTCAGCCTCTTTGCAAATGCTGGTTTCTATCAAATCCTGAGATCATGAGATATCAGTAAACATGGGCTATTGCAAGTTTACCTCAGGTGGTTCATTGTGATAGAAATAGTGTTCAACATATTTGCATTTTAGGAAGGGAATAGCTTGTGTTGCAGAGAAAATATGCTCTGTAATTTTAAGATGTGTTGAAGGACTAGAGAAAGAGAAGAAACAAAACCATAATAAAAGTAGGCCATAATGAAGTATTTGAAAAAATTCAAATGTATTGACTGGGAAAGACATTTAAGAGGTAATTTTGTAAATATCCCGCATTGCTGTAAAGTTGGACAGGTATTTTACAACCAATTTTTAAAGGGAAAGTATGTGTGAGAATTAATCCACCACCAAAAACTCCTTGATGCATTTATGTTTTCCAATGTGAGCACATATATTTTTTGGAGGGAGAGGGGAGAAAAAGCCACACACACTTTTGGGAAATTGAAGAAACTCTATCAATGTGGGATCAGAAAGAAACAAGAAACCCAATGCGCACAGAAATTCCATAACACGGGGAGCCTACCTGGAGAGGACGCTCCGAAAGGAGAAGGGCAGCTGGGACAGAAGCTCTGGTGAGCGGAACTCGCCCTCCTCCCCCCACCCCGTGACGTCATCAACAGCGACGGCCCGGCTGTGTGGATTTAAGGGGAAGCACAGCGGCGCGCAGAGCCGCTGGCGCGCAGCCAAGCCGCGCGCCAAAGGGGCGCGCCCCTGGGGAATTTTTTTTTCTCTCCCAGCTTTCTTCTCTTTAAGACTGGTTCAGATAAACTGATGGGCAAAAAGAGGAAGATCAAGGCCACAACATCGACGCCATTGGGGAAGGAGATGAAAGGCCCAATGGACACTCATAGTATCCGGAATCAACCTTCTAGAGAAAATTGCTCAAGAATATATCATATCTCTTCGGGGGACCACGGCAAGTCCAGCCCAGGACCAGAACTCCAACAGCCCTCCCGACCTAGAGGGGTAAGTGTTTTTAAATAACCCCGGAAGAAAGGGAGGGAGGTAACAACAAGAGAAAATGGACAAAGTCCCTAGAGCAGGCTTCAGGGGAGATCCTGGTGCCAGATAACATCTCACTAGTGGGACGTATGGAAAGCCATCACCAAAGTGGAAAGGATGGTCTCCCAGTCCATTACTCAATCCACTGTCTTCTCAGCTGAAATTAATGTGAAAATGGAGGATTTCAGTAAAAGAATTGAAAAAGTTGAAGCCTCTAATGTGGTGATGGGATCTCAAATAACTTCCCTACAGACAACAGGGACCACCTTTATAAAAGACACTATGATCTTATATAGAATTTAGAGAGTATGGAAAATTCATTACGCAATAAGAATCTGCGATTTTTAAATTTCCATATACTACGAAATTACTTTCTCCTCAAGAACTTTTTAAAAAAATATGTTAATGAGATACTACATATTTCTAACTGATATATTTTAATATCTAAAATGTATTATGTATCAAATTATAGGAGAGAGGTAATAGAACCTGAAGGGAGGAATAGATGTTTTGAGTGAAAAAAGCCCAAATTTAACATCTTTTTTAGAGGCTTCAATGGATAATATATCCACAAGAGCCACATTAATTGTGGCTTTCTGTTTAGAACAAGATAAAAATCTTGTTCTACAAAAATATTTCCAGAAACAAGAAATTTCTTTTTTGTGGTAAATTGATACAATATTTCCTGATGTATCTAGGAATACTCAAAGCAGAAGGAGACAATTTCTTTTGTTGCGACAAAGAGTGTTGGCCCTAGGGGCATCATTTTTTTTAAAGTTTCCTTTGCAAATGTCTCGTGACATACCAAAAAAATAAGTTTGTTTTTCTTGAACCTTCTAACTTAGAAGTATTTCTAGCAGATAAAGGAGGATAGGGATTGAGAATTATGTTGGAAGTATAGATGGTCAAAAAAGTTTATTCTCTCTGTATTTCAGATATGAATATTTATGAAGTTTAATTTCTTAAATGCTCCCCTATAATGTGGACTTATATGGATAACAAGAAGATATTTTCCTGTGATGTAATATTCCAAATATGAGAAGTTTCAGCTTGTTTAACATTATGCTTATTCTTTTTCATTGTAAGAAATGTTTGAGAAATTTAATAAAGTATAAATTTAAAAAAAAAAAAAAAAAAAAAAGAAATTCCATAACACAACTATAAACCACAAAAAAAAGCTCATTGTGTTGGGAGACTCAATCAGAGGCACTAATTTGGGAACTCTTTTCAAGGGGCACACTATAGTTAAATGCTTTCCAAGATCCTCAGCTGGTAGAGGTCTATAAAAATAATGAGTGGAATGTTTATTCCTTCAAAAAGTACAAAGACCAGGGAACACAAAATGAAGTTACTAGGTGATACATTTAAAACTAATAAGAGAAAATATTTTGTACTCTGTGCATAATTAAGCTCTGGAATTTGTTGAGAATTTGTTGGAATTTGTTGACAGAGGATGTGGTGAAAACTATTAGTATAGCTGTATTTAAAAAGGTTTGAATAAGTTCCTGGAGGAAATGTCCATTAACATTTATTAAGGTACAGTTGCAGAAATCCACTGCTTATTCTTAGGATAAGCCATTTGGAATCTATCTACCCCTTGGGATCCTGCCAGGTTCTTGTGACATGGTTGGCCACTGTTAGAAACAGGATACTGGGCTTGATGAACCTTTGGTCTGACCCAGTATGACAAGTCTTATGTTCTTAGAAATGCTAATCAGATAATCATTGCAATCAATGAAGAAAGTAAGGACTCTGAAGTTGACCTTATCATCTATCTTGGAAACCAACGACCTTGCTAGAAACAACATCCAAGCAGTACAGAGAGATTTCCAGACTCTGTGGAGCAGATTAGGCACATGGTGAAGACTATTGCCTTTTCGGAAATGTAATGGTAAATGGAACCTACTCGGAAGAGAGAGCTGTGTTAAGTGGAATGCTACAGAGATCGGTTTTGAAATCGGTTCTGTTTAATATCTTTGTGAGCGTCATTGCGGAAGGGATAGAAGGTAGAGTTTGTCTATTTGTGAATGATACTAAGATCTGCAACTGAGTGGACATGCCTGAAGGAGTAGAGAAAATGAAAAGTGATTTAAGAAAGCTTGAAGAGTGGTCAAAGATATGGCAGCTAGGATTCAATGCCAAAAATGTGAAGAGTCATGTATCAGGAATCGGTAACCCAAACAGAGCGCTATGCTTGTATGGGAGGTGAATGAAAGACTGATGTGCACGGACTAAGAGAGGGATCTTAGGGGTGATAGTGTCTGGGTATCTGAAGAGGGTGAGAATATGACAAGATGATAGCTAATGCCAGAAGAATACTGGGCTGCATAGAGAGAGGAACAACAAGTAAGAAAAAGAAGGTGATAATGCTTTTGCACAGGTCCTTGATGAGGACTCACCTGGCACCTGTGTTCAGTTCTGGAGCCTGTATCTGAAAAAGATAAACAGGATCGGTGTGGGGTCTGTATCAGAAGATCTCTGATAAGAAGAGGTGCAGGGAGATATGATACAGATTTTCAGATACCTAACAGGTTTTAATGATGTACAGAATTTGAACCTTTTCCATTGGAAAGATAACAGTAGAATTAGGGGTCATGAAATGAAACTCCAAGGGGAGGGGACTGCTCAGAACCAAAGTCAGCAAATATTTCTCACAGAGAGGATGTTGGAGACACAAAGAATTCAAAGGGGCATGGATAAACACTAGAGGGGTGCATAGGGTTTTTTTTTATGCCCATTTCATTTTCAGATTGGGGGTGGGCCAATTTCGGTCCACCCCCAGATCGGAATTTGTTTTGCATTGAAATTTCATTAAAAAAAAAAACCATGCCCCAACGCTTCATATTTAATTAAATATAAAGCCCCACCCTCCTGACCCCCCCCCCCAAGACTAACCCCAAAGTCCCTGTGGTGTTCCAGAAGGGGGCCCCGCCTGGTGTTGGGGCGAGGTTTTTTGGGGGGGTTTCTAGGTATACACTTCCCGAAAAAAAATTGCTAGGAAAACCACTGAAATTTTGGGGGTTTTCCTATCAATTTTTTCGTTTCCGAAATGCAAACGACTGCATATCTCTAATAAATGCTTGTGGATCTTTAAAGGCTAGAGGACGGAAATGAGATAAGCATGCAGGGGGGTACTTGCTGGTATGGCAGTTACTACATTTAGGAGAAGGCATTGAGATTACTACCCCTTAACCAGTATGCTTTGATGCTTTTAATGCAACTGCAACATTACTCCCCACTTAAATGGCAGGGGGAAAAAGAGGAATTGGAGTCAGACGTTAACCGAGGGCCCCAACTTCCATGATCTGGGATACTGATACACAGACATAAGGGAAAAAAGCACAGGACTGCTTCTACAGCTAAGTCCTAAAGGAAACAAAGGTCCTACAGAAAATTACTGATAGTGGAATCTTCAACTCATGACCCAGCCTTCTCCCAAATCATCATATAAATATCATAAATAAATAGATAATCCTGTTGTACAGTTAATTGTACAGTATGTGTATTGCATTACCTCTATGTTGTGATGACAAACAGAGTTTATTTCCAGAAAGGCCAACATACCAACATTTCTCTTTGACCAGTAAGCTTGATGCCAGTCTCAAGAATAACATTTGTGTTGATAAAATTAATTGATATATTGATGTATGAATGAAAGCTTATTATCTGTTAAGAAAAAGAGTCTGTAGTATTTTACATTCCTACAGCAAAAAACACATGTTCATCATTTTCAGGTCCTTAGCTGATAGAAAACAATCCTAGCAGGTCAAACTTTTTATCACCATATTTTTATACCAGTATAAAAAGAAACATTTTGAGGCTGGAGAAACATGGGCATTTTATACCAGCAGTTCATGACTAGGGTATTAAAGCCACTAGTTGAACCCAATAGAATGTGTGTTTGAGAAAGCACAGACTGCCATGTTAATAACTCAGATTATTTAGGATACTGGTCGGCAATTTCTAATTTACACTACAGCCTTCATATCATCTATAAAGTATTTCTCAGAGTTTTAAATATATTCTTTAAAATTGCTTCATTGTGATGAAATCCTGTATGTAAAATTGCTGTTGTAATGTAACCTGAGTGAGAATGTCATAAAACAACAAAATAACCGTACAATAAACTTTTCTATAACCTGAAACATGTCATTAACTTTGACAATAATGTGGCACTTAATGTACCTTCATGGGTACATATGGCAGTCCATTCATATTGTGATGGTGCAGTAATCTGATGCTAATATTTTTAACAGATAACTTCTTAAGTAGCATAGTGGGATTGTGGACATTACAGTAAGGGATATACTGTAGCACATGACTTTAATTTTGGACATAATGCAGCTTTGCAATATCATAGTGTGAAATACATTCACTATCAATATGATTCAATTAGTAGAAGCTTTCAATCTGACATGAAAATGTAGTTTGAATAAATCATAGAGGTAGATCCTAAGATTACTCAGTGCCAGCAGATATTGTATACTTATGGATCACGCTAAGTAAATGCACTTTTATGCAAGAAATTATTCCAGTCATTTTCTGTGAACAGTTTCTAAGGGGTCAGCATCTTGATTTGCTTGTATTCATTTGGTAAAAATAAAACTGATAGGTTCACGTCGAAATACATTACCAGCTTTTAGTGGAGGCCACACATATTTTTATTTATTATTTATTTAAAGTCTTTTCTATACCGTTGCTAAGTTATATACCATCGCAACGGTTTACAAGTATGCACATAAGTAGTTTGGAGTAAGTGTACTATAGTACATTCTAACAGGTGCCATTAGTTTCGGTTACATTAAATCATAAAAATACGTACAAATGTTTAGTGATGTAGGTTCTGGCCAGGTATACCTAGAAGGTACTTTTTACAGGTCAAAAAAAATCACATTACTATGTTATATTATTAACATTCATTGTGTACTCAATTTGTTAAAATATTTGTAATGCACATTTATGAGATAGTGCTGTGTGCCGGTACTCTTCTGTTTATTTCCAGTGTAGTTTCTATTCTCCGGTCTCTTTATAAAAGGCTTGTTAAAAGCCATGTCTTTAGACTGCTCTTGAATGTTTTGGGTCTCTCTGTAATCTGGTCTCCAAAGGCATTGTGTTCCAGAGTGTGGGTCCTGCTAAAGACAATTGCCCTTTCTCTTACCTGGGTAGTCTCGCTGTCTTGACTGAGGGATATGGTTAAGAGAGCTTTGTTTGCTGATCGAAGGTTCCTGTGTGGGACACGTACCTGTAGTGCAGAGTCTAGCCAGTCCGGTTTTCATCATGTATTAGTTTATGTATGGTGCATAGTGGCTTGGTATTTTAGTCTTTATTCTATGGGTAGCCAGTGAAGTTCGGCCAGAGTTTCAGTTATATGGTCTCTTCTTCTTTTTCCAGTTAGTATTCTCGCTGCTGTGTTTTGTAGAATTTGAAGTGGTCTTGTTGTATTTGGGGTCCTAGAAAAAGTGCATTACAGTAATCGATACTGGCGAAAACTAGTGCCTGAAGCACTGGTTCTGAAATCTGCAGGAGTTAGTAACGGTTTAAGTTTTCTGAGGATCATGAGTTTTGGCATAGCCTTCTTTTACTTTTAGAGAGGGGCATGCCAAGAAGTAAAAAAAAAAAAAGGATGGGAGAGTGTAAATTCTAATTGTTTTCTAAAGCTTTGTTTTATATTTGATTTATTGTCTGTTAATTAAAAAAAAAAAGATTATTAATTATACGAGAATGAGTTTTTCTTCCTAGCTTATCCACAGAAAGCAATTCCCAGCAAGTTCTCTGATGCCACTTGTTGCAACATCATTTTCAAAATAAGCAGTATGCATATTCATTGTATTGAAAGCAAGTCAAAAAGCTGAAGGTCTTATAACCAAGAATTATGGATGAAGGATGTTGGAAGAAACTCAAATAAACCATTTGACAAGAATGAGCCATTTTTTCAAATGCTTTAGCAAAAAAAAAAAAGTTGCTTTTTTAGTAATACCTGGGATTAATTAGTCCATGGTAATTCCCTCTCAAAATTTATAGCTTTCATCAAATGTATAAAGTTATATCAAAGTACAAAAACTTTAATAAAGTTGCTTCGGGAAGCCATACTTTTAAGGGTTTTATAAGATGAAATCAATTGCAAAAATTAGTAATGTGCTTTAATTGTGGAGTCTTTTTAAATAGAATGGTGAAGTGGCTTTGATGTTTAAAATACCATTATGGAATGCATGACTGATTGACAGAGTAATTATTAAATATGTAGACCACAGAGAACAAAATAACTACAGTTCATGTTGAAGAGAGAACTAGGATTTCACACATCAACTTGGAACATGTTAATATACTCAGAAAGCTTATGCCAAATGCCTTTGTATGAAACAACTTAGTAAGTTCTTCTGAGAGATATACAGTTTTGTTGAAATCTAAATGCTTTTTGAAAATTGTTGTCCATACGATTATACTTTTTCAGACATTTCAAACTTTACATTGAACTTATTGATATAGTTGCTCATAAATTTCTATAGAATGCCTATGGTTCATGGATAAGGTTTATCGAGAGTGAAGCTGACTGCACACTAATGATGCTGTATGATTTAGGTTACTATCTCTTTTGGCACTCTGGTGTGTGACAGCCAAAACTGGCCCTCACAAGGGTCAACGTCATGAATATGTGTTGATGCTGGCTAACTGTGGAAAAGTAAATCCCTTCAACAGCTGCCATAGTGCCATGAAAATCTATTCAGTGGATTCACAGCATAACTGGCCACACTTTGCAGACTGCGGTTGTTTTCTTATCAGAGGGGTCTGCAGTTTTTTCATTCAACGTGATGACTTTTTAAAACATAAAACCCCCAACACATTTCTTATTATAAAAGAGTGACAGGGGAATTTTGAATATCATTAAAAATAATCCATCAGTGGGATATGTTGTGATGGAGAAGGTTTCAGAGAAGGGCTACCAAATGATAAGGGGAATGGAACAGCTCCCTATGAGGAAAGACTAAAGAGGTTAGGACTTTTCAGTTTCGAGAAGAGACGGCTGAGGGGGGATATGATAGAGATGTTTAAAATCATGAGAGGTCTAGAACGGGTAGATGTGAATCGGTTATTTACTCTTTCGGATAGTAGAAAGACTAGGGGGCACTCCTGAAGTTAGCATGGGGGCACATTTAAAACTAATCGGAGAAAGTTCTTTTTTACTCAACGCACAATTAAACTCTGGAGTTTTGTTGCCAGAGGATGTGGTTCTAGTGCCAGTTAGTATAGCTGTGTTTAAAAAGGATTGGATAAGTTCTTGGAGGAGAAGTCCATTACCTGCTATTAAGTTTCACTTAGGGGCGGATTTTCAGAGCCCTGCTCTCGTAAATCCGCCCAAAACCGGCGGATTTACGCGAGCAGGGCCCTGCGCGCCAGGAAGCCTATTTTACATAGGCCTACCGGCGCGCGCAGAGCCCCGGGACTCGCGTAAGTCCCGGGGTTTTCGGAGGGGGCGTGTCGGGGGGCGGGCCCGAACCGCGCGGCGTTTTCGGGGCGTGTCGGGGGCGTTCCGGGGCGTGGCCACGGCCCGGGGCGGCCCGGGGGCGTGGCCGCGCCCTCCGGACCCGCCCCCAGGTCGCGTCCCGGCGCGCAGGAGGCCCGCTGACGCGCGGGGATTTACGCCTCCCTCCGGGAGGCGTAAATCCCCGACAAAGGTAAGGGGGGGGTTTAGACAGGGCCGGGCGGGTGGGTTAGGTAGGGGAAGGGAGGGGAAGGTGAGGGGAGGGCAAAGGAAAGTTCCCTCCAAGGCCGCTCCGATTTCGGAGCGGCCTTGGAGGGAATGGGGGTAGGCTGCGCGGCTCGGCGCACGCTGGCTATACGAAATCGATAGCCTTGCGCGCGCCGATCCAGGATTTTAGCGGATACGCTCGGCTCCGCGCGTATCTACTAAAATCCAGCATACTTTTGTTTGCGCCTGGAGCGCAAACAAAAGTAGGCTATTCGCGCTCGTTTTAAAATCCGCCCCTTAGAGAATAGCCACTGCCGTTAGCAATGTTAACATGGAATAGGCTTAGTTTTTGGGTACTTGCCAGGTTCTTATGGCCTAGATTGGCCACTGTTGGAAACAGGATGCTGGGCTTGATGGACCCTTGGTCTGACCCAGTATGGCATTTTCTTATGTTCTTATGTTTTGTATCTATAAGCAAGGCTCAGTGTGAGTTTAATGTATTTTTTCCAAGAACCAAGACATTTATTTTTTGGCAAAGATGTTCTGCAATAATATAATTAGACAGAAGTGATAATGGGTTAAAGCCTCTCTGGAAGATGTATATTCAATGGGGTAGATTTTAAAACATATGCGCGCGCGTCCATATGCGCGCAGTACCCGGTACGCGCATGTGGACATGCCGATTTTATAACATGCGCGTGCATGTTTTAAAATTCATTGGCCATGCGCACATGTGTGCCGGATTTTATAATACACATGCACATGTGCGGGCAGCATGCACAAGGGGGGGTGAATTTTTGCAAAGTCCGCTTGGCGACACAATCGCTCCAATTAAGGAGCGGACTGGGAGGGAACTTCCATACCCCTGCCTAACCTTCCTTCCCCTTCCCTCTCTTCCTCCCCCCCTAAAACTAACTTACCTTGCCTCTATTTTTTTTTATTGCTTACTGCTCCTAGGGAGCCGAAGTAATTTATGTGTGCTGACTGGCTGCTGGTGTGCACTTCCCCGGGACAGTGGCTAATGGTCATTGTCCCAACCTGCATCTGTCCCACCCTACCCTGCCCTTCCCCGGCCCCCCCTTTCTCAGAGCCCAGCACTTGTGCGTGTATTGCCACTTATGCGCGTGGTCAGACCCTTTTGAAAATCCGCGAGGCACACACAGGATCCGGCCACACACATAAGTGCCAATTTAAAATTCATTCTTGTCTCCATTCAGGGAATGGAGACAGGAATCAGGAAATGTTTCCTTGAACAAAAAGGTTTTTAACTAGGACTTGAAAGAACACACTGATGATATATTTGGGGCCTTGTTGAGTTTGTTCCATTGATGAGAAGCTAGTAGGAAGAAGGCAGAGAAAGAAGCTACCTGCCTGGTGCAGGGAATGAAAAGGGGAGGATACAAGGCTGAGAGGGAAGAGCATGAAGTGGGAGTTTGCACTCGATTAGATAAGAAAGATAAGGAAGGGACAGTCTATGGATGCATTTAAAGGTGTCAACCAGAAGTTTGTATGAAAACAAATTGGAAGACAGTATGGAGAGATCCAAGAATGGAGTGAGATGGGTATGTCAGCCTGCTGGAAGAAGAGACAAACAGAGTTTTGGTGGAGCTAAAGAAGATGGAGAGAGTTATAATAGTCTATGTAGGACAGAAAAAAAATAATTAAGAAACAAGAAGTGGAGGAGTAGCCTTGTGGTTGCAACAGCAAGCTGAGAGCCAGGTTTCAATTACAACTGACACTCCTTGTAGCCTTGGGCAAGTCACTTCTCCCTCCATTGCTTTCGGCAAAACTTAGGGGCTGATGCAATAATTTTCGCAGAAAGTGGGCTCTGACTTTTCAGCGCCTGCTTTCTTAATGCACGCATGGCGCCTGCAAGGGGGGCGCCATGCAATAAGCAAATTAGGGGGTCACGCTAGCAAGGAGGTACTAGGGTCACTTGCGCAATCTTAGCGCCTCCTTGCTAATGCGACCCCGCAGCGGCTGCCGGTTATGAAGACCGACGCCGGTAAACTCGGCATCGGTTTTCATAACCGTCCATCTGCCAGTAATAAAAACGGACGCTGAGTTTATCGGTGGCCTTTTTCATTACTCTTATTTCCTACTTGGCACGAACCTCAGTGGCATCCCCTGTGATGATGTCATGCTGCCCAGATATTTAAAGCCTACAATGTTTGCTAGCCTTTGAGTTAGCAAGGGGGATTCTTACAGATGGAATTCGCTCTCCGTACTGCTTTTCTCTATTTCTTCAGTAAAAAAACAAACAAAGAAATAAAAACCTCGGCAGACCACTGTTATTGAAGACCGACGCCGATATACTCGGCATCGGTTTTCTTAACCGGCCATCTGCCAGTAATAAAAACGGACGCCGAGTTTATCGGTGGCCTTTTTCATTACTGGCAGATGGCCGGGTAAGAAAACCTCAGGAGCGTTTACCTGTGATGACGTCACGCTGCCCGGATATTTAAAGCCTACAATGTTTGCTAGCCTTTATGTTAGCAAGGGGGATTCTTATGGATGGGATTCGCTCTCCGTAACCAACTACTCTGCCTCTCCAATTTCCATTGGACTCTTAATGCTAACGGGGTACCCGCTCCTCGGGGGCCTCGCTTGCTTTTCAGGTCGCTATCAGGAAACCGGTACTCGCTCCTCGAGGGCCCATGTTCCCTGACTCGCTGCCTGCTCCTACCTTCTCTTCTGCCTCGAAGGATTCGCTATCTTCAACACCTCAGAGCTGTTCCCTGGAACCAGGTACTTGCTCCTCAAAGGCCTGCCTCCGTTCCAGCCCTAGTGCCATCTTCTATGTGGAACTGCTGAGTGAGTACATTACTTCAAGCCTCTCAGCTCTCAAGGATCAGGTAATCGCTCCTCGAGGGCCTGCTCTCCCTATCCTGGGGTCTCCATACTGGGACTTTGTGCATATTCCACTGTACTCATTATTCTCAGTTCTTTCCACTACAGCACTGCTACCAGAGGAGTCGCTGTTCCAGCGCCTGAGGGACACTAGCCCAGCCGGGCTAGTTCTACTGCTCACCACTGCCACCTCTGGTAGCTTCATCACATTGTCTAATAAAAGATAAATCTCTGTGTTTGTGTGTCCTAAACTGAGCCTGACCTGTGGCCCCTCAAGGGACTTCCCCCCGTGGGCGTGGTCAGCTGCCACAGAGTCCAAGGGTCCACCTAAACCTCACTATTTATAACAGGAGGGAGCTTCCCTAACCCTGACCCTATCATTCCTCCCTCTTCCTCTCTCCTCCCCATCTCCTAAACCTACCCTAACTATCCCCATATTTATTATTTTTGTACTTACTGCTCTTAACATAGAAACATAGAAATGACGGCAGAAGACCAAACGGCCCATCCAGTTTGCCCAGCAGGCTTTCACACTTTTTTTTTCTCTCACATACTTATGTTTCTCTTGACTCTTAGTAACCTTTTTTATTCTATTTCCCTTCCACCCCCGCCATTAATGTAGAGAGCAGTGTTGGAACTGCATCTAAGTGAAATAGCTTAATTAGTTAGGGGTATTAACCACCGCAATAAGCAAGCTACACCCATGCTTATCTGTTTATCCAGACTATGTAATTCAGTCCGTGTTGATTGTTGCCTGAATAATGATCCACCTTTCTTCATCCCCGCTGCCGTTGAAGCAGAGAGCCATGCTGTCTATGCATTGAAAGTGAAGTATTAGTCTTGATCCCCTGCTGTTGAAGCAGAGAGCTATGCTGGATATGCGTGAAGTGTCAAACTTCCTCCCCCTGCCGTTGAAGCAGAGAGCTATGCTGGATATGCGTGAAGTGTCAAACTTCCTCCCCTGCCGTTGAAGCAGAGAGCTATGCTGACTATGCATTGAAAGTGAAGTATCAGTCTTGCTTCCCTGCCGTTGAAGCAGAGGACTATGCTGGATATGCATGAAGTGTCAAACTTCCTCCCTGCTGCCGTTGAAGCAGAGAGCTATGCTGGATATGTGTGCAATGTCAGACTTTCTCCCCTGCCATTGAAGGCAGAGAGCTATGCTGGATATGCATTGAAAGTGAAGTATCATTGAAAGTGAAGTATCAGCTTATTTGGTTTGGGGGTAGCAACCACCGTAACAAGCAAGCTAACCCCCTGCTTTTTGTGAATTATATGTATTTTGAAATAAGATAAAAATGTTTGTTCTATATTTTTTGATATGTCCACATGTGTAATATGATGAAATATATATATGATATCTGTGAATGTTGTACAGATAGTTTAATTTTTGTGTATTTGTGCTGATATGTATAAAGAAAAAATAAAACAAATTGTGAATTTTTTTTATGTATGGTTGTTGGAGGATAGGATATACTGAATATACAATATATTAGATTAATGATGCCCCTACATGTATATGCTGTAATGTCCTCCCTGAGCTAGTACATGATAAAATATGAAAAAAATACCCACTGTTAGAGATGTGCAGAGGCAAAAAAATTTTTGTTTTGGTCTGTTCATTCATTTTGTAGGTCACCTTCATTCATTTCATTAGTTTCAAACAAAACAAAAATTGTTTTATTTTTTCAGTTTTTACTTTTACTGTCTGGGGAACTGATAAGCATGGGGGTAACGTGCACTGAGCAGCAATTGCTACCCTTAACACAAGGCAAGGGATTACTACCCTTAACCAATAAGCCTTCATGCTTTTAAGTGCAACTACAATATCACTCTCCGCTTTGATGGTAGTGGCCGGGGGGGGGATGGATGAAAGAGGAATTGGATTCAGACGACAATCAATACGGGCCCTGGACTTTTATGGTCCAGGGTACTGGCTATGTAAAACATAAGCGAAAAAGCAAGGACTGCTTCTAAGGCCAAGTCCATAAGCAAAACAGTCAGCTCTGTCTGAATTTTCAAAAAAGCTCATCAACCAGTAAAAATGTTGTTAGCCAGTAAATATTTTATGGATTATCATAAGGCTTGGGGAATAACTCTACGGAGCAGCAGTTGCTACCCTTAAGAGAAACATGGTGGTAACCTGCACGGCACAGCAGATACTACCATAAGAAGATAAGTATGTGCATTAGTTTCAAACGAAATTGAAAAATGAAATGAATATGGGCTGATTCATTTTTTTTCTGGGGACCCCCGAAATGAATTAAGATGGTCCCCTGAATTAAACAAATCCTATTTGTTTCAGTCATTGAAATAGAATGATTTCTATAAGCCATTATAGAAATTATAGGAAAGCAACGTGTAATGTGTACAGTTAAAAACTGATACAGTGTAGAGCCGACAGTCAGTAGAGAAGGGGAGATGAGCATGTTATTAAGGAGATGAGAGGAATGATGTATCACAACAAAGCAGTTTGCCAGTCTGACTTATCATTGCAGACCAGGTACAGTGACACTGTCATGCTGATCTTGAAAACTGTACAAAAATATAGAACCCAATGTCTATAACATGAAACTAAATACAGTAAATCAATACATGTTATATATAGATTGAGATTGAGTGTACCTTCATACGATGCGAACCTGCTAGGTTCTGCTATCGTGCCTGTGAGCCTTAAACTGGCTTCTAATCATTAGGTACCTCAATAAGATGGTTAAATTGTGTTAGTGTCCACTGTGGCCTCTTCAAATACATGTACATGCAAGTACATGGGGTGGCAATGGGGTCCCCGGTGGCCCCAGATTTGGCAAATCTCTTTGTGGCACAATTTGAAGAGGCCACAGTCTATCCTTCCAGTTACTTCAGTCATGTAACACAATGGACAAGATATATCGATGATATCTTCTTTGTGTGGACAGAAACTGAAGCAAACTTACTCCAGTTCCACCATTGGTTGAACCAAGCACATCCCAATTTAAAAATTTACAATCACATACCACAGCAACATCATATCATACCTGGACATCAAAATCATTAAGAACGGATCAACATTGCAAACCACCTTATATAGAAAACCGACGATAGAAACAATCTACTCCGCTTCGATAGTCACCACCCCAGAAGATTCAAGGAAGGTTTACCAGTAGGACAGTTCTTCAGGATACTAAGACTATGCTCAGAACAAGAAGAGTTTCATAAACAGGCTCAGGTCCTGACCACACGGTTTGCAGTTAGAGGTTACCCTAAACAGGTGATCAAACACGCTTATAAAAGAGCCACATATTCCGATAGGGAAACACTGTTGCAATACAAGAACAAACCAGATATTTCAGACTTAATCTGTGTTCTTCCACATACACAATTAACAACACAGATAAGGAAAGTGCTCATGAAATACTGGCATGTACTTAGTCCCTACCCAGAGTTCAATCATGTGCCCATGTTTTCCATATTCAAGAGGCCGCAACATACGTCAGCATGTCATCAGGGCAGCACTTCCCAGAACCAGTTAACCCAGTTTACTACAGGACAAACCATTTGCGGTAAATGCATTTTTTGCTCACAAGCACACCAGGGCACTACTTGGAATCATCCCATCACAGGACAAGTAGTCAAATTAAACCATGACGTCAACTGTAACACAGATCATGTTGTCTACACATTACAGTGCCCCTGCCCCTAGGTCTATATAGGGCAGAAACAAAAGAAAAATAAAGATCCGGCTGACGGAGCACAAATGTCGAATTAATAATCAGGACATCAAAGCTCCCATGGTCCAGCACTGCATAGATTCGGGACACACATTCAGTGATTTGAATTGGTCAGTACTGGAGCATGTACGTTCCTCGTGGCGAGGTGGGGACCGCGTTATATCCTCAACAGAAAGGAAAATGAATGGATTTACCGCCTTAACACTTTGGAACCAGAAGGGCTGAATGATAAAATAGAGTGTTCAAAATGATTTGAAATACACTCAGCCACAGTAACAACGTAAGCACAAATTTTGACGTCAGTAGGAACGCCCCCAAACGTCATGATTTTGATTCGGAGGAATCCCTTTAAATATGGCGGCATCATAGCCGCTTCCCGCGTTAGTAAAAGGAACCGCTCAGAAACAGCCATCAAAAATACAGTAAGTACAATGCGTCCTGACATGCCGACAATGTCCCTCTTATAAATTCATGAGGCAGTATTGATTTTAACAATAATAGAGTTTCAAAAGGTGTCTCCTTTATGCATTGTATAGCGGAGTATTACTGAGAGCCCTGCTAACGTCAAGTCCACAATATCGAAACTGCCGCGATTGCAAGTATTATCTTTCCATATTCACAGTAACCGAATTAAGTGACACAAAAAAGTCAATAATATAAGGATGAATGTTATGGTATGTTCTTTATGTTATGCAGATTTCCACAGTGTTCTAGCAGTCTCTCTCTATAAAGTACAGCCCTTGAAGAAGGAGCCTCGCTCCGAAACACCCGGTGTCGGCGGCTCGAGACTGACTGTGCAAACATGAGATAAGTGGCGTTCGAGAGAACGCAATACCGTGGACAATAACACAATTTAACCATCTTATTGAGGTACCTAATGATTAGAAGCCAGTTTAAGGCTCACAGGCACGATAGCAGAACCTAGCAGGTTCACATCGTATGAAGGTACACTCAATCTCCATCTATATATAACATGATCTTGAAAACTGAGCATGTCAGAGATTGCTCTGCATTGCTCCTCAGAACATTGTCTGAGTGAAAGGCATAGCCCTGAGTTTTTGCTAAAGTTTTTCTGCAGCATATTTTATAGTCTCACTGTGCTAGCAACAGCCCATCACACAAGAGGTGATAGCAATGAGGCAGCCCTGCGTCACAATATCTGTGTCTCAATAGCAGTTTTGTGTTGCTTCGCTTGCAGTTCCTGTCTAGTGATTGAAGCCTTAGGTACACTTGAGATTAGTAATTTATTTTCTGGTTGCCTGGCAGTGAGCACAGTGTGGGCAGTGGGTATAAATGAGCAGTGAGGGCAAGGCAGAGAGTGCAGCATAAAAGGCTGGGTTGTGAAGCCTATCTGTGTCAAAGAAGTAGTGCAGAGCAGAGAGTGTAACACTCACTGCAGCAGTTTCTCTGTGTTCTTCACACAGCAGTGGGCATTACAATAAAATTAAAAATATTAAATAATTGTTGTAATCTTTACATCCCCAGTGACATAAAAATAATCATGTGAAGGATAGGGAAAGCAAAGCAGTTAAAGTAAATGTAATGTGTCCACAATTGGCCAGGTTGGCACTGGCAATGGCAGTGCCAGGAAGGACTCAAAAAGTAGTCCCAGTAAAGCAAACCAAGAAGAGAGTATGTGTAGGAGGAACATCCCAAGGTTCTAAAAGAGGATACCACAAAGAGTGACTTCAAGGTGTAAGATCTGGGTATTATCACACTTAGCATATCTCAAAAGATGCTCAAGAGAAACCATGTTGATATAAGCATGTGATAAAATTTAGAGTAGTGCCAGAGGTTTCGTGCAAAACCAGAAAATTAGGAATGGAACAGACTGAGGGCAGCTCAATGATGTGGGAAATGTTATGTAAATAAAGTGGCCCTCACTACTTTCCTGGAAAAACATCCCACAATCATTAGAGAAACCTTTTGGATGTACTAATTGTGATAGTAACCTTTACATTTGGCAAACCCATTCTACAAGAAAATGTAATATTCACCCCTGCACCTTGAGGGTCTTGTGCCACTCAGCCTTGCTTCCATGCTCAGAACCTTACACCTTGGAGTTTCCTTTGCCACTGTGCCTTGCTGCCATACTCCAGAGCTAACAGCTTGCTAATCTGGGAGGGGGGAGGCTGCTTTGCACCTTTCAGGGTGCTTTGGAGCCTTCCAGCCATTCTTTCTGCTGCTTGGCCCCTTTATCAGTGCCTGTCTTGGAGGTTTTACTGCCACCTTTTTTGCTTTGTCTGTCTTCATGCCGCTATAGGATGCACTAATCTCAGTTTTGCCACATGAGAATGCCATCAGCGGCGTTTATGGCACTGTTGCTGGTGCCCTCTTTGAAGCTTTGGGTTGTACTTCCCCACTTTTTCTGCTTGTTTGTTCTACTTACAGTGACCTGGTAAATTCCTGCCAATACTGGTAACCCCCCACCCCATCCTTTGCCCCTTTAACGGGATTCGTACGCTATTCTGCCACTTTTGGTGCCACTTTCCAGTCTTCTCAGTTTTCTAGGTACTTTTGGAGATCTTTTTCCTTCTGTTGATTTCTTCCCACAGTTTTTAAAGACATTGATTAGAAAAAAAAAAACCCCTATTATGAAGTCCTGTTTAGGCTGAAAATGACCTGTAATGCCCTTCCCCCATTGACTTTAATGGCAAACAAAAATGAATCATACTAAAAAAAACTATTTTTTTTCATTTGAAATTAAGGAAATGAATTACAGTCCCCACAAAACAAATTTTAAAACAAAACAATGTTTTCCTCCTTATGTCTACAAGAAGCTTGCTGGGCAGACTGGATGGACCATTTGATCCTTTTCTGCTGTCATTACTATGTTACTGTATTTGTTTATGATTATAGTCAATGGGGGAAGTAATGCAGCCTATTGTGGGTTCCCAAATTGGGATTTTCTGATCATTTCTAATGAAACTGGTAGGTAGACTGTGCTGAGGGCTGTAGTGGAATTTCTGTGGGTGTCAGCTAGTTTTATTATATTCCTACTTTTTCACTGCGTTTTTCACAGGTGTCCCTGTTGGCCTGAGCTTTCATTGAAAAATGCATGCCTCAGCAGCACTAGAAAAGCATGCTTTATTGGGGCCTTTCCTTTGGAATCAGCTGCCTCAGGAAATCTGTTCACTTACAGATATCTGCTCTTCCATTAGCAGGTTAAGTAGGCACATCTTTTGTCCAAGCTTTTATCAGTTATTGATTATTATTATTTCTGATTAATGCTAATTTGAATAATACTTTAATTTTATGGTAGGTTTGATATTTTTGTTCCCAGTTTTAGATTGTTAACTTTTTTAAAACCATTAATGCTCTTTTTTTCTTTTTCAAGGATTTAATTTATTGTGCTATGTTTTCATTGTTGTTCCTTGCTTTAGGGGCACATTGTGCTAATTAGTGACTTAAAAGACTGAGAAATAAAGGTTTATTGGAGTGGCTAAAGGCTGCAGTATCTTTCTTGGATGTACTAATATCATCCCTTCTGTATATATCCTTATCTTCCCTTTCAGCTAATGCTAAAAGTGGAGTAGCCTAGTGGTTAGCACAGCAGACTAACCACCAGGAGACTGGGGTTCACATCCTGCTGATGATCCTTGTGAACTACAGTAAGTTATGTTGCCCTCTGTTGCCTCACATATAGTCTTTGATTGAAAGCCTGATGGGAACAGGAAAATATGTAAAGTACCTAACTGTAACTCACCTTGAGTGACCAATGAAAATAAAATAAGGAAACACTCCATGAAATAATAGCCATTAGATATAAAAATGAATCATCAAAGTATTTTTTCACACCATCACGCAATCAGGTGGTGGAATCTATTGTTAGAAGATGTAGTCAAGGTGACTAGCATGGTGAGGTTTAAAAAAGGTTTGAACAGCTTCTGGGAAGAAAAGGCCATAGATATTAGTTAGGTAGACATGGGAAAGCCATTTCTGTCCTTGGGAATGATTGATAAGAAATAGATCTACATTTTGGGATTGGCTGGGTACTTGTGAACTGAATTGGCCAGTGTCTGAGTCAGAATGCTGGGCTCAATAAACCTTCCTCAGCTGTGTGGCACCTGATGATGTCATTCGGGCCCCGGCAGCTGGGAGGGAGGAAGCAGCCCCTGCTGCAAGCCTGCGATCCTTTGATTTTTCAGAAGCAGGGAGGGGTGAATGAGGAGATTGTGGCAGCAACTTGGGGGTGAGCAGTATTAAGGAAATCTTGCACCGGCCACCTGCAGTGAGTGAGGGGACTGTGAGTGAGAAGGTGGGGGGAGGGGGAAGATTGCTGAGGACTGGGAGGAGATTGGGGAACAAGGTTTCTGAGGAATAAGGAGGCTAGGGAACAACTGCCGGGAAGTAGAGGTCTTGGAGGGGAGGGAGGATGTTGAGCAAGACTGCTGGGGAGTGGGGGATCTGGGTGGGAAGAGGGGCTGTGGAGTAAGACTTCTGGGGAGTGGGGTTTCTGGGATGGGAGAGGGATCTGGAGAACTGTGGAGTGTGGGATCTGGAAGGGGAGAGGGGGCTTGGAATAAAGGGGCAGATTTTCAAAGGGTTATGCGCGAAACTTACGTGCGCCGAGCCTATGTCCAGGGGCTTTGAAAAAGGGGCGGGAAGGGGGCGTGGGCAGGGCCCCGGTCCAGGGGCGGGACCGAAGCCTCTGGCACAGCGGCCGTGCCAGGGGATGGCACGCCAGCAGCCGGCCAGCGCACGTAAGTGGCAGGCGTAAATAATGAAATGAAGGTAGGGAGGGATTTGGGTAGGGCTGGGGGGTGGGTTAGATAGGGGAAGGGAGGGAAAGGGAGGGAAAGGTGGGGGGGAAGTGGAGGAAAAGTGGAAAGTCATCAGGGCTCCCCTAGGGCTCAGCGCGCGCAAGATGCACAAGTGTGCACTCCTTGCTCGTGCCGACCCCCGGATTTTATAACTGCGCAGGTTATAAAAAAGGTTTGGATAAGTTCTTGGAGGAGAAGTCCATTAACTGCTATTAATCAAGTTCACTTAGGGAATAGCCACTGCTATTAATTGCATCAGTAGCATGGGATCTTCTTAGTGTTTGGGTAATTGCCAGGTTCTTGTGGCCTGGTTTGGCCTCTGTTGGAAACAGGATGCTGGGCTTGATGGACCCTTGGTCTGACCCAGCACGGCAATTTCTTATGTTCTTAATTTCTTAAATCGGGTGTACATTTGTTCGCGCCGGGCAGCGCGCACAAATGTACCTTGCATGTGCAGGTTATAAAATCTGCCCCAAAGACTGCTGAGGAATTGGGGCTCAGAGAGGGGCTTTGAAGCAAGAGTATGGGAGTGGGGTTCTAGTAGGGGAGAGGAGGGGAGAGGAGGGGAGAGGAGCCTGGGGAGCAAGTCTGCTGGGGATGGGTGTTTGAGAGCCTGTGACTGTGTGTGCATGAGAGCCTGAATGTATGTGTGTGTGTGTGTGTGTGTGTGTGTGTGTGTGTATGACAGCCAGAAGCCTGAGAGTGAGAAAGAGAGAGGTTATGTGTAAGAGAGAGGGAGTATAAATGAAAGTATGTGTGTGAGAAAGGGACTGCAGAACTTCCACTTACTAAGGCCCTACTGACGATGCTATTAGTTTCGGTGGGACTGTGCTGCTTCAGAGGAAGAGGAAGTGTGCACCCTGCCAGAAGGCGCCTGAAGTCAAAGCTAGGTTGGACCCCAGAGCCGGAAGTTGTTCCCTTGGCCGGGGGAGCTGAAAAAGATACTGTTGCTGCCTGCTGCTTCAGTGTTCTAGACCTCTCATGATTTTAAACACCTCTATCATATCCCCCCTCTGGTGTCTCTTCTCCAAGCAGAAAAGTCCTACCTCTTTAGTCTTTCCTCATAGGGGAGCTGTTCCACTCCCTTTATCATTTTGGTCGCCCTTCTCTGTACCTTCTCCATCACAACTATATCTTTTTTGAGATGAGGCGACCAGAATTGTATACAGTATTCAAGGTGCAATCTCACCATGGAGCGATACAGAGACATTATGACATTCTCCGTTTTATTCAACATTACCTTTCTAATAATTCCAAACATACTGTCTGCTTTTTTGACTGCCGCAGCACACTGAACCGATGATTTCAATGTGTTATCCACTATGACGCCTAGATCTCTTTCTTGGGTGGTAGCTCCTAATATGGAACCTAACATTTTGTAACTATAGCATAGGTTATTTTTCCTATATGATTCACTTTGCACTTATCCACATTAAATTTCATCTGCCATTTGGATGCCCAATTTTCCAGTCTCAGAAGGTCTTTCTGCAATTTATCACAATCTGCTTGTGATTTAACTACTCTGAACAATTTTGTATCTGCAAATCTGATTACTTCACTTGTCATATTTCTTCCAGATCATTTATAAATATATTGAAAAGCAAGGGTCCCAGTACAGATCCCTGAGGCACTCCACTGCCCACTCCCTTCCACTGAGAAAATTGTCCATTTAATCCTACTCTCTGTTTCCTATCTTTTAGCCAGTTTGTAATCCACAAAATGACATCGCCTCCTATCCCATGACTTTTTAGTTTTCTTAGAAGCCTCTCATGAGGGACTTTGTCAAACGCCTTCTGAAAATCCAAATACACTACATCTACTGGTTGACCTTTATCCATATGTTTATTAACCCCTTAGGCAAGACTTCCCATGAATAAATCCATGTTGACTGTGTTCCATTAAACCATGTCTTTCTATATGCTCTACGATTTTGATCTTTAGAATAGTTTCCACTATTTTTCCTGGCACTGAAGTCAGGCTTACTGGTCTATTGTTTCCAGGAGCGCCCCTGGAGCCCTTTTTAAATATTGGGGTTACATTGGCAACTCTCCAGTCTTCAGGTACAATAGATGATTTTAATGATAGGTTACACATTTTAACTAATAGATCATAAATTTCATTTTTTAGTTCCTTCAGTACCCTAGGTGTTATGGCCACCGGCCGTGGCAAACCGCGACCGGGGCCGACTGTCATGGCCGCTGGCCGCGGCAGACCGCGGCCGGGTCCGGTAACTCACCCGCGACATCGGGGGAACCCGGAGGCTCTTGCTGGAGCAGGGAGCTCCTTCAGATGTTCTTCTTGCGGCCTCGGCCACTGCTCGGGCCAGCCGCGGAGCCCAGCGGGGCTGAGTTGACTCCTCCTCCTTCCTGGCTGCTTAGGGCCGCGCGCATGGCTGAAGAATAGATTTAAAGGGGCCACGACAGGAAATGTCGTGGCTCCCTTCTGAAGCTGCTTCCTCTTTTTGGGTATTTAAGGCAAGGTCTGCCTCTCAGACCTTGCCTTGGTATTGAGGCTCAGTTCCTGGTTTCCTGTTTGGTGTTCCGGATCCGCTTCTCATCCCGCTTCTGCTCTTCTCCCCGTTGGATTGATTCTTTGGCTCCTGACCTTTGGACTGGTGTTGGCGACTTCTCTGGCTTCGACGTGGACTGGCTCTGGACCCTTCTCCCCCTTGTTCCTGGATTGGCTTTGGACCATTCTCCCGTCTGCTCCTGGACCGGCTTTCGACCTCTCTCTGGATTTCGACCCTTGGATTGGACTGGGACCATTCTTCAAACCTACTCCCCGACCTCTTACGACCTGCTGGAGGCGCCAGCCGTCTGGAAACCATGACCTGCAGGAGGTGCCTGCATCCAGACCATCTTCATTCTTCATGGAGTCTCCTAAGTCCCAGCGGCCGTGTCCCTACGGGCTCCTCCTGGGGGGGTCATGAGCTTCCAGGGTGAAGTCTTCAGCTCTACCTCTCCAACAGGCCTTGCCATCTGACGGTAGAGACCGACAAGGGTTAACTCCCCTCTCGGCAGCGCTGACTCTACTTCGGAACAGGAGTCCACTTTCCAAATCGTAACACTGGGATGCAGACCATCCGGTCCAGGTGATTTGCTACTCTTTAGTTTGTCAATCTGGCCTACGATATCTTCTAGGGTCACAGCGATTTGGTTCAGTTCGTCTGACTCATCACCCTTGAAAACCATCTCCGGAACTGGTATCTCCCCAACATCCTCATTAGTAAACACAGAAGCAAATAATTCATTTAGTCTTTCTGCAATGTCCTTATCTTCCCTAAGAGCCACTTTAACCCCTCCATCATCTAACGGTCCAACCGACTCCCTCACAGGTTTCTTGCTTCGGATATATTTTAAAAAGGTTTTATATGAGTTTTTGTTCTACGGCCAACTTCAGTTCAAAATCTCTCTTCGCCTGTCTTATCAATGTTTTACACTTAACTTGACAATGCTTATGCTTTATCCTATTTTCTTCAGATGGATCCTTTTTCCAGTTTTTGAAGGATTTTTTTTGGCTAAAATAGCCTCTTTCACCTCACCTTTTAACCATGCCAGTAATCATTTTGCCTTCCTTCCACCTTTCTTAATGCGTGCAATACACTTGGACTGCACGTCTAGGATTGTATTTTTAAACAATGTCCATGCCTGTTCAACACTTTTAACCTTTGCAGCTGCACCTTTCAGTTTTTTTCTAACTATTTTCCTCATTTTTTTCAAAGTTTCCCTTTTGAAAATTTAGTGTTAGAGCTGTAGATTTACTTATGGTCCCCCTTCCAGTTATTAGTTTAAATTTGATCATGTTTTGATCACTATTGGCACATGGCCCCACCACCGTTACCTCTGTCACGAAATCCTGCATTCCACTAAGAATTAAATCTAAAATAGCTCCCTCTCTTGTTGGTTCTTGAACCAATTGCTCCATGAAGCAGTCATTTATTACATCCAGGAACTTTATGTCTCTAGCAAGTCCTGATGTTACGTTTACCCAGTCAATATTGGGGTAATTAAAATCTCCCTTTATTATTGCACTGCCAAATTGGTTAGCTTCACTGATTTCTCTTAGCATTTCATCATCTATCTGACCATTTTGTCCAGGTGAACGGTAGTATACTTCTATCACTATACTCTTACCCAAAACACATGGGATTTCTACCCATATAGATTCTACTGAGCATTTAGTCTCTTGTATGATCTTTATCCTGTTAGACTCTATACCCTCCCGGACATTGGTGGAGTTGTTGCTGTTTGAGTGCTGGAAGTTAATTATGTTTTGATATAGAAAGTTTATTTCATTGTAATTCCATTTTCTTGTGGCTCTCTGAGGGTCATGCTCTCAGTAGATGCATTACAGTAGGCCTAATACCATATGAGCTCCAAGTGTCTCTTGCTTTTTTGCAGGGTTTTCTGGTTGGCACCACAGCAGTGCAAGTAAATATAATATAAATATTCTAAGTGATATTTTTACAACAGAAGACTGCTTTGAATGTCCTTTTTCATGTGAAATCTGTTATTAAAAATTTTTAATTTTTAATTGTGTGTGAGGAGGGTGTGATGGGGTGAGGGGTGCAAAGCTGTAAGGTTTTCCTAGGGTGTAGGGATGTGAATCAGGTCCGGAATCGGATCTGCAATCGTAATCGTGTGATCGGGATCGGAATCATAACCATTTTTTTATCGGCTGCAACAGATCCCAAAACTGATAAACTCACCCCGACCCCTAAAATCAAATTCTATAGAATCCCCCCACCCTCCTGAGCCCCCCAAAACTTTCTTTAAGTACCTGGTGGTCCAGTGGCCCTCCCGATTCCCCCCCCCCCCCCAAAAAAAAAAACTTTTTTAAAGTACCTGGTGGTCTAGCAGGGATCCCTGGAGCGATCTCCCGCTCTCGGGCCGTCGGCTGCCAGTAAACAAAATGACGCCAATGGCCCTTTGCCCTTACCATGTGACAGGGGCTACCGGTGCCATTGGCCGGCCCCTGTCACATGGTAGGAGCAATGGATGGCCTGCGCCATTCATGGGGTTTCCTATCTGTTTTGGGGGGGGCTCCGATATCTGACCAATTTTGAAATATCATACCGATATTTCAAATCGTCAGAAAAACGATTCACATCCCTACTAGGGTGCTTAATATCCTTGTACCGGCCATGGGCATTGATGTACAAACATTTAACAGATTCTCTCAACTTGAGTGTCATGTGTTGTCATGTGTTGTGTAATGGGTAAGGGCGCAGTTGTTCACTTGGCCATCAGTGCCACATTGCCTGACTTCGGCCCTGAGGGTGAGGGGTGGATTGACCACTGCTCAGCCCTTAATTAACTGGCTAACTGTAGGATAGACATTTTTCCCAACTAGAATTGGTCAGATAACTAGCTGGCTAGTGCTGAATATTGACGCTAGCCAGATAAAATAAAACTCCACCTCCTTGTTCTGCCTCAATGTATCTGGTTAAGTTTTCACTGGGTAATGACTTTACCTGAATAAAATTTGGCCACTTTTGTGGAGAGGGAAATTGTAAAATCAGGGATTGTCTGGCTAACTCCCGAAGTTAGCTAGCCAAACCCTTTTGAAAATTTACCTTGTGCTTTCTCATCATTAGTCAAGTCATTTATACCTCAGTACACATTAATATCCAATTGATACTTTATTCATATTTTTCTGTATCTTTGGATCATTTTTATATTGGTCCCATAAAAGATTATATCATAACCTATAAAATAAATTACTAATTAAAGAAGTGATGCATGAAACTATTAGTTTATGGCTTTCAGTGATATTCTTTATTCATTTTGACACTTTTTTTTATTCATAATTACTCTTACTATAAGATATTTTATTTGCTTAGTTATGCACTTTAAATGTGTGTAGGTCTGCATGATTCAATCAGTGCATTTTATGCCTTCTTCCTTTTTGGTAATAATCTGTATAAGTATTCAATACAATTTTTGTTAAGTGACCGAAGGAAGAATTTTTGAAGGACATTTCAGATTAGAAAATTCTTGAGGAAGATCTCAGAAGGATGGGACACCATACTGAAGGAGTTTTTTCAATAAGGCATATCGTTTCCATTAAAAAGAAAACAATAGAAGCAGGGGTCACAAAATGAAACTCCAGGGAGGACGACTCAGAACCAACATCAGGAAATATTTCTTCAGGGAGAGGGTGGTGGATGCCTGGAATGCATGAAAACAGGCAAGGAATTCAAAGGGGCGTGGGATAAACACTGTGGATCTCTAAAGGCTAGAGGACGTAAATGAGAAAAGTGTACGGAGCGGTAACTTGCTGAAGGCATGGAGATTACTAACCTTAACCAGTAAGCCTTGATGCTTTTAATGCAACTGCAATATTGCTCCCCACTTAGACGACTAGAGAACGGAAATGAAGAATAGTGTGCAGGGGGATAACTTGCTGGTGCAGCAGTTACTACTGACAGATGCTCCCCGCTTACACGGAAGGGGGGGGGAGCGAAGAATTTGGATTCAGACGACAACCGAGGGCCCTGACTTCTACAATCTCAGATATTGCTACACAGACATAAAGGAAAAAACACAGGACTGCTTCTATGGCCAAGCCCTAAAGGAAATAAAGAAAGTGTGCAGGGAGGCAACTTGCTGGTGTGGCAGTTACTACTTTTAGCAGAAAGCATGGAGATTACTACCCTTAACCAATAAGCCTTGATGCTTTAAATGCAACTGAAACATCGCTCCCTATTTCAACGGCAAGGGGAAAAGAGGAACTGGATTCAGACAACAAGCAAGAGGGCCCTGACTTCTATGGTCTGGGATACTGATACGCAGACATAAGAGAAAAAGCACAGGACTGCTTCTATGGCCCATAAGCAAAGCACGTCAAGCAGCACTGTCTGAATTTTCAGGAAAGCTTCTCACCCAGTAAAAAATGTTAGTAGCTGAAATTTTTATGGGTATCATAAGGTTTGGAGATAACTGTACAGAGTGACAGTTACCACCCTTAAGAGAAATACAGGAGTACCTGCACAGTGTGGCAGTTAAGCTTGCTGGGCAGATTGGATGGATCATTTGGGCTTTTTCTGCCATTTTTACTATATTACTTTGGCATCAACACAAACCTTAGATTAATTGGAAGTCATGAGTTCCATATTCAGTCATTGTCCAGACACCAACATTAGCCGGATAACCTTATGTTAAAGTTAGCCAAATAACTTTATTCGGCTACCTTTAGGAAAGCTCTACAGCACCACCAGACCGTCGGGCCGATTCAGTAAAGTCTGCGGGAGAGCGGGCGAACGCCTGCTCTCCCGGCGCACACACAGGCCACTCGCCTGTGCATGTGATTCTGTATTTAAATGAGGCCCGGCGGTAGAAACAGGCAAAAGGAGGCGCTAGGGACACTAGTGCGTCCCTAGCGCCTCCTTTTGGACCGGAGCGGCAGCTGTCAGTGGGTTTGACAGCCAACGTTCAATTTTGCCGGCGTTGGTTCTTGAGCCCGCTGACAGCCACGGGCTCGGAAACCGGATGCCGGCAAAATTGAGCGTCCAGTTTTTAGACCCGACAGCCGCGGGCCGACTTCAAATTTTTTTTTTCTTTTTACTTTTTTTACCCTTCGGGACCTCCGACTTAATATCGCCATGATATTAAGTCGGAAGGTGCACAGAAAAGCAGTTTTTACTGCTTTTCTGTGCACTTTCCCGGTGCCGGCAGAAATTAACGCCTACCTTTGGGTAGGCGCTAATTTCTGAAAACAAAATGTGCGGCTTGGCTGCACATTTTGTTTTCTGAATCGCACAGGAATACCTAATAGGGCCATCAACATGCATTTGCATGTTGAGGGCGCTATTAGATTCGGTGGGTTGGATGCGCATTTTCGGTCCCTTACTGAATAAGGGGTAAGGGAAAACGCACATCCAATGGCGAGTTAACAGTGCGCACTGTACTGTATCAGCCCGTTAGCTGGATAAGATATCTGGCTAAGTCTAAACAACCTTCCTGGTTTTCTTAGTTGTTAATGTACAGTAGCCCCTTTTTCTGGTGGTAGGTATGAAGCCAGGGCCACTCTCAGTTCCAGGGCTTAGTTCTTGCAAAGTCCCACTAAACCCTGGCATAGAGTTGGGGATAGGATAGACCTCCCAGGCCCAAACCATATTGTAACTGTCCTTTATGTGGGTATACGTTCAAATTCTTAGTCTCTGTACTGGAGATGGCCAATAAACATGCTGGACACATAAGGAAGATGTTCCAGAAATAAAAGTTTAATCTTCAACTTATTAAAAAACAATAAATTGCTGCCAGCTGCATTTTTTTGTTGTTACAACCATATTTATTTCATTTTCAGATTTTTAGACCACCCTTCCCAGTAGAGGCACCAGCGCAGTGTACAACATAATTAAAGTACAATACGATAATAATTAATTAAACATTAACACAAATACACTAATCCATACCTAACCAAATAAATTATAACATAAAATCTGAATAATAAAAATCAGAACCAAAGCCAGAATTGGCCTCTTTTCCACCTACTTATTCTGAACACACATGTATGCATGCCCTTCCCGGCTTCTTAAAATTGACATGCATATGTGGCTGTTTTTGCACAAGCAACACTTTTAAAATGTACGTCTATGCCATTAGTGAGCCCTTGGTAAATACTGTGGAGTAGGAGCATACTACCCCCTTTTACCTTACAAATAAATAGTACACCTTCAGTTTCATATGATGCTCTTTTGTTTACTTGTGCAGATAGGCTAGTTTTAGTGTACTCATGCTAACATTTTTCCAGATCACTTTAATGTGCTCATTAGGTCTTTTTGCATAGTATGTTATTTTTATTATGCACAATGTGCATATTAAAGTGTTTTGCTTTGCAATCCTTTTCTTTAACTACATTAAAGTAGAATCTCTAGAAGGACATTAAGTTGGTTAAAAAAAATGTGAAATGGTATACACTTAGTTCACTCTGTGGTCTATGCTTCTATCCTGGCCAGTCTCTTTCCACTATTTTTTTCAAATGCAAGACATTCACAAGGGTATAGATGAGGGACAATAAAAATAAAATACTGAAGAACTGGAGTAACAAATGAAATGATATATTGGTGCATTAACAGAGAGTTACAATAGGTGATTGATTATTCAGCAGAATGCTGGAGTCTCCTAAGAAACCACATTTAAGCTGTACCAACCTAGGGCAGAGCAAAGACGCCTGGAGCCTGGCATCCTGTCTCTAACAGGAGCCAGTCCAGGTCACAAGTACCTGGCAGATCCCAGAAAGCAGATCCATTCTTTGTTGATCATAGTGAAAAGTGCTGGTTTTCCCATGTCTACCTGGCTAATATGGGTTTATGAACTTTTTCTTCAGGGACTTATCCAAAACTCTTTTAAATCTAGCTGTGCTAGATGTCTTGACCATATATTCCAGCAACAAATTCCATAGCCTGATTGTGCATTGAGCGAAAACAATATCTTTTGGTTTTAAACTGCTACCTGTTAAGGGAGTGCATCAGTAAAACTTTTGTTTCATTTTATTTCTTTTTATTTTTTCCCCCTTTTTTCATTTTTTGTTTGGTTAGGTTTTCTTTTGTTTGTTTTTAATTTTTCATTCAGTGTGCACTATTTGAGTTGTAATGGTGCACACTGATTCTAATAGTGTGCACTAATTTGAAATAATGCACACTAAATGAAACAAATTTTAAATGAAAAACAATAAAACTGCAAAGTTTTATGAATTTTTTAAAACATTTCAGTTTAAAAACAATATGAAATGAAATAGGCAAAGTTGTTGATACTGCTAATGTCTTTGAAAATGAAAGCACATCCCTTCTACCTTTTAGTTTCATAGAGTGCTACCTATCTGACAGGCCGATACAGTACAGTGTGCTCCGACGGAGCGCACTGTTAGTCTGCTATTGGACGTGCGTTTTCCCTTACCTCTTATTCAGTAAGGGGAGGAAAACGCGCGTCCAACTCGCGGCAGCTAATAGCGCCCTCAACATGCAAATGCATGTTGACGGCCCTATTAGGTATGCGCGCGGGATACAGTAAGTAAAATGTGCAGCCAAGCCGCACATTTTACTTTCAGAATTTAGCGCCAACCCAAAGGTCGGCGCTAATTTCTTCCAGCGCCGGGAAAGTGCACAGAAAAGCAGTAAAAACTGCTTTTCTGTGCACTCTCCGACTTAATATCATGGCGATATTAAGTCGGAGGTCCCGAAGAGTAAAAAAAAGTTAAAAAAAAAAAAAAAATTTGAATTTGGCCCGCGGCTGTCAGGCCGAAAACCGGATGCTCAATTTTGCCGGCGTCCAGTTTCCTAGCCCATAGCTGTCAGCGGGCTCGAGAACCGACGCCAGCAAAATTGAGCGTCGGCTGTCAAACCCGCTGACATCCGCCGCTCCTGTCAAAAAGTAGGCACTAGGGACACAATAGTGTCCCTAGCGCCTCCTTTTCCCCATTTCTACCGCGCCGCCTAATTTGCATAGTGAATTGCACGCACCGGCGAGGGGCCGGTGTGCGCGCCGGGAGAGCGGGCGTTCGTCCACTCTCCCGCGGACTTTACTGTATCGGCCCGTGAAAGAGTAAATGACCATTCCCTATTCACAACTTATGATTTAATAATCCTCTTATTTTGTATTCTGTTTTCTGGCACTTCAATGTGAATTATATTCAAGTACTGTAAGAACATAAGAAATTGCCAGACCAAGCCAGCATCCTGTTTTCCACAGTGGTCAATCCAGGCTACAAGTACCTGGCAAGTACCCAAAAACAAAGAATATCCCACGCTACTGATGTTCGTAATAGCAGTGGGTATTTTCTAAGTCAGTTTGATTAATAGCAGGTAATGGACTTCTCCTCCAAGAACTTATCCAAATCTTTTTTAAACCCAGCTCTGCTAACTGCACTAACCATATCCCTTGGCAACAAATTCCAGAGCTTAATTGTGCGATGAGTGAAAAATAATTTTCTCCGATTAATTTTAAATGTTCTACTTGCTAACTTCATGGAGTGCCCTCTAGTCCTTCTGATATCCGAAAGAGTAAATAACCGATTCACATTTACCCATTCTAGACCTCTCTTGATTTTAAAGATCTCTATTATATCCCCCTCAGTCGTCTCTTCTCCAAGCTGAACAGCCCTAACCTCTTTAGTCTTTCCTCATAGGGGAGCAATTCCATCCTCTTTATCATTTTGGTTGCCCTTCTCTGTACCTTCTCCATCGCAACTATATCTTTCTTGAGATGCGGCGACCAGAATTGTACACAGTATTCAAGGTGCGGTCTCACCATGGAGCGATACAGAGCATTATCACACCCTCTGTTTTATTCACCATTCCCTTCCTAATAATTCCTAACATTCTGTTTGCTTTTTTTGACTGCCGCAGCACACTGAGCCAACGATTTCAAAGTATTATCCTCTATGACGTCTAGATCTCTTTCCTGGGCAGAAGCTCCTAATATGGAACCTAACATCTGTTACGCCCGTCGGTCGCAAATAGCTGCGACCACTAATGCTCACCTCTTTTTATGCAGTCCTGACATCATTGGGGAAAATGGCGACCTCCACCAGCTACTGCTATCCTCCCTGGCGTTCTTGGGACAGCGTGGGCTCTGCCAATTGCCATCTTGCTCATGGGATCACTTAGGCGCACGCGGGCCAGTATTAAGCACATCATGGTGGGCAACTCAGGGGCGTCCCCTCCGGATGACGTCTACACTCTGCTGTACTTAAGCTGCATGGCCCTGCCTATCGACGAGTTAGCAAGAAGTTCCCTCATTGCTGAATCTGCTCCTCTCATACGGACTTCCAGTTCCTGCACTTCGGCGTGAGATGCTCTGGGTACCCGCTCCTCCGGGGCCCTTCCTCGTCTCTGGCTATCCGCTCCTCGGAGGGCCTTCTACCTTGGACTGCACTCTGTTCCCGTTCCCCGGGACCTCTCCTGGAACTATCACTCTGTGAGTACCTTGTCTTCACGGACTACTACTGAGTCAGCTTTATCGTGAGATCCTCTCTGGTGTACCCCATACCTCGGGCCACTGCCATGCCAGCACTAGTGAGGAGCTACCTCGGTGTATCCTGCGCTGCAGGTCATTGCCACGTCATCACTACAGAGCCTCTCCAGTGTATCCTAGGTTTCAGGCCACTACCATGCCAGCTCTGGTAAGGAACCACCTTGGTGTACCCTGCGCTGCAGGTCATTGCCATGACATCGCTACAGGTCCCTCGCCGATGTACCCATACCCCGGGCCACTACAGTACCACCCCTGAGTGAGGAATCCATCGATGTACCCTGCGCTGCAGGCCACTACCACATCATCACTTTGGAGAGACTTCTTCGGTGTACCCCACTCTGCGGACCATTACCGGATACTCTTCTGAGGCACTCCCTCTGGGTATACCCCTTCTCAGACTTTATCTCTCCTCCAGCACCCCCCGCTCTGTGGGCTGTGCCTTTTCTAATTTTATAATAAAGACTCTATTCCACAGCTGTGTCTGACGTCTGCTGAGACTGCGCCTCCCGACGGTGAGGCTCACAAGGCTCCTTCCTGTGGGCGGTACCATCTCTCACCTCGACCCAGGGTTCACACACCTACAAGTCATAAGAACATCGTGTAACTACAGCATGGGTTATTTTTCCCTATATGCACCACCTTGCACTTGTCCACATTAAGTTTCATCTGCCATTTCGATGCCCAATTTTCCGGTCTCACAAGGTCTTCCTGCAATTTATCACAATCCACTTGTGATTTAACCACTCTGAATTAGAGATGTGAATCGTGTCCTCGATCGTCTTAACGATCGATTTCGGCTGGGAGGGGGAGGGAATCGTATTGTTGCCGTTTGGGGGGGTAAAATATTGTGTAAAATCGTGAGCCGGCACACTAAAACCCCCTAAAACCCACCCCCTACCCTTTAAATTAAATCTCCCACCCTCCCGAACCCCCCCCAAATGACTTAAATAACCTGGGTGTCCAGCGGCGGTCCGGAACGGCAGCGGTCCGGAACGGGCTCCTGCTATTGAATCTTGTTGTCTTCAGCCGGCGCCATTTTCCAAAATGGCGGCGGCCATAGAACAACACGATTCCACGGCAGGAGGTCCTTCCGGACCCCCGCTGGACTTTTGGCAAGTCTTGTGGGGGTCAGGAGGCCCCCCCCAAGCTGGCCAAAAGTTCCTGGAGGTCCAGCGGGGGTCAGGGAGCGATTTCCCGCCGCGAATCGTTTTCCGTACGGAAAATGGCGCCGGCAGGAGATCGACTGCAGGAGGTCGTTCAGCAAAAGTCCAGCGGGGGTCCGGAAGGACCTCCTGCCGTGGAATCGTGTTGTTCTATGGCCGCCGCCATTTTTCGGCGCCATTTTGGAAAATGGCGCCGGCTGAAGACAACAAGATTCAATAGCAGGAGCCCGTTCCGGACCGCTGCCGTTCCGGACCGCCGCTGGACACCCAGGTTATTTAAGTCATTTGGGGGGGGTTCGGGAGGGTGGGAGATTTAATTTAAAGGGTCGGGGGTGGGTTTTAGGGGGTTTTAGTGTGCCGGCTCACGATTCTAACGATTTATAACGATAAATCGTTAGAATCTCTATTGTATTGTGTTCCATAACGGTTTAAGACGATATTAAAATTATCGGACGATAATTTTAATCGTCGAAAAACGATTCACATCCCTACTCTGAATAATTTTGTATCATCTGCAAAACTGATTACCTCACTCGTCGTATTCCTTTCCAGATCATTTATAAATATATTGAAAGCATGGGTCCTAGGACAGATCCTTGAAACATTCGACTGTATACCCTTTTCCATTGAGAAAATTGTATATTTAATCCTACTGTCTGTTTTCTGTCTTTTAACCAGTTTGTAATCCACGAAAGGACATCGCCACCTATCCCATGACTTTTTACTTTTCTTAGAAGCCTCTCATGAGGAACTTTGTCAAATGCCTTCCGAAAATCCAAATATACACATCCTCTGGTTCACCTATATCTACATGTTTATTAACTCCTTCAAAAAAGTGAAGCAGATTTGTTAGGCAAGACTTGCCTTGGGTAAAAGCATGTTGACTTTGTTCCATTAAACCATGTCTTTCTATATGTTCTGTGATTTTGACCTTTAGAACACTTTCCACTATTTTTCCTGGCACTGAAGTCAGGCTAACTGGTCTGTAGTTTCCCAGATTGCCCCTGGAGCCCTTTTTAAATATTGGGGTTACATTAGCCACCCTCCAGTCTTCAGGTACAATGGATGATTTTAATGAAAGGTTTACACATTTTAACTAATAAATCTGAAATTTCATTTTTTAGTTCCTTCAGAACCCTGGGGTGTATACCATCCAATCCAGGTGATTTACTACTCTTCAGTTTGTCAATCAGGCCTACCACAGCTTCTAGGTTCACCGTGTTTTGGTTCTGTTCATATACTGTAATTATTTCCCTATTCTCAGAGGGCTCACAGCAGAGAGTGAAGGGATTTGCCCAAGGTCACAAAGAGCAGCAGTGGGATTTGAAAACCATTAGATTACTCCTCCACTCCTCCTCGATCAGATCTCTTCTCAATCAACTCATCTTCAAGCTAAAGAGCTCTTACCTGTTGAGCCTTTCTTCATAAGTGAGCTGTTTCATTCTTTTTATCAGTTTTGTTGCCTTCACTGTACCTTTTCTAGTTCTGCTATATCTTTATTGAAATGCGACAACCAGAAGTGCACAATACTCAAGGTACGATCGCACCATAAAGAAGCATTATGATATTCCATATTATTCTCCATTTCTTTCCAAATAAATCCTAATATACTATTTGCTTTTTTGCTCACCACTGCATACTGAGCTGAGGATTTCAACATAATGTCCACAATGATGACTCCAAGATCCTTTTCGTGAATGGTGACTCCTCATACAGAACCCAGCATTGTATACCTATAGTAAGAATGATTTTTCCCTATGCACATCACTTTGTATTTGTCTTCATGAAATGTCATCTGCAATTTAGATACCCATTCTCCTAGTCTTACAAGGTCCTCCTACAACTCCTCACAACCTGCCCATGTTTTAATACCTTTGAATAATATTGTATCATCTGCAAATGTGTTCACCTCACTCATTACTGCCTTTTCCAGATCATTTATGACTATGTTAAATAGCACTGTTTCCAACACAAATCCCTTTCTCCAATGGGAAAACGAACCAATTTAGTTCTATTTTGTACTTCCTGTCTTTTAACCAGATATCAGTCCATAATAGGGTATTACCGCCAATCATGACTTTTTAAATTTCTTGAAGAATCTCTCATGAGGTACTTTGCCAAATGCCTTCTCAAGGTTCAGATACACTATTATGTACCAGCTCACCCTTCTCACATGTTTAGCAACATCTTTCAAAAAAAATTGAATAGATTGCTAAGACAGACTTCCCTTTGCTAAATCCATGTTGGTTCTTCTCCCCTAAGCAAAGGTGTGCAAATGGTAGAATTGCATGGGGTGGCAGGCCCTGGGGAGCAGCATCGGAGAACCAGATGATGCCCAGGTCTAGCAGTCCAAAATTTTAAAACTGGCACGCTGCCTCCAAGCCCATCCTACCCGGTTAGTAGGTCCTAAATGTCTAAATGGGGCAGGAGAAATACTCAGACACTCATGCCTGACTTGCCATAATGTAAAAATGTCATTTGATGGCCCCATTTTTTCGTACACTGCTCTTGCCCTTGCTTTTCACTGCTTGGCTCATAGGGTTTTGAGTTGTTGTTTACCTTTCAGAAACATCCAAGTCCCATGAAATAGTTTTAAAGTGTCGCATGCCAAGTGGTGCACTATAATGCTTATTGGATGGAAAAGTATCGGATAGAAAAGCCAAGGGGCCTGTGCTATTCTTCTGCAAGTACTCCCACCAATTTGTTCATACAGAGGATATTTTCTGGAAGAATATATGCAGTGATCTTTCCATCCACAGATGATTGATACATACAGTTGAAATAATTATATCAAAGGAGTTAATACAATGTGTGGGCAATAAAAAAAAAATGAAAAGGCTAGCAAATATAGCTTGAATAGAAGCAGAATTATAGTGGCTTATGAATTTCACTTTATACTGTTCATTAATGTACTAGATATAAACCATAAAAACAATAATACAAATAGTTTGAGGGGGAAAGGGAATAATATGTACAGGGATATGAAAGATTGAAGTAAGCCCTAGCAAGGCTCTTTGTCTAGCAAACATTTGGCCTTTGATAAGTGCAATAATGAGCAACCCCACAGGCTTTAGAGTCCCAAGGGTACTTTGTAACCATGGGACTGCAAGCTTATTTTCACAGGGAAGGACGACGGATATGTTGAGGGACCTCAGAACAGTTTTTAAAATTATTCTGAGGTGAGGAAGGGTACTTAAGAAACTCCAAGGCACTTTTAAAAAAAAAATTATTCTGAGATTGGAGAGAGGGGGAGTGTACAAGATGGTGCTCCAGAGTAGTTTTACAAATTATTCTGAGGTGCAGAAGAGAGAGAGGGTACTTGAGGGACTCTGAGGTACTTCTTTTCAAATTATTCTGAGGTTGGGGAGGCAGAAGAGACTCCGTAGCACTTTCTAAAATAATTTTGACATGCAAGATGGAGGGAGGCAAGATGGCCAGCCAAATTTTCGTTGGATCTTGCAGGGCCCAGATTTGGCCAGCTAGCTTAGGTGGCTAGCAATAAAAAATCAATTCTAGCTGTCTAACTTTCTCCTCCTTCCTCCCTGCCCCAAACCTGACTGCACCCTCAATCCCATCAAAAATCTGAAAAGATAAATTGTTTCCTAGTGAAAGGTAAGGGGCTACATTCAGGATGCAAGTCCCATCAATTTTCAAAGGTTTTAATCTAGCTGGCTATGTCCTTATTTAGCCGTCAGGATCCCTTTAAATATTGGCCTCCTCATGTATAAAGCAAATATAATTGAGATACATGCAGTCAACACAAACACAGTTTGGAAGAAGCAGAAAAGCTGAATACTGTATTCAACTCAAGTCCAGGAAGCAAATAGCAGTCAATGCCAATATCGAAGCTGGGGAGAGTCTGTGGCAAGGTACAGAAATGGAAGCTGAGCAGGCAGGAACTAGAGCTACAAAAGGGAACTAGGAATTAGAGCATTAGCCAAGGAGATGTAACAGCAAGCAACATATACCAAGGAGATAATTATATACATCCATCAAACATGGCAAGCTCCTACCGGTCTATTCAGGTGACAGAGAGCAGGTAGGATGCAAAGCTTCAGGGAGAAATAGTGAGTTATTTGAAAGACATCCAGAAACAGATGGAAGCGAGTTTACCAGAACAGTCTCCAGGCTGAGATGTAGCAGGGCACAAGTTCAAATTGACTAATGCTGGCATATTGGGAGGGTAATATTGTAAGAGCTTGTGTTTGGCTAAAGTCTGTATATAGAAAGTACACACAGATTTTATCCTAAATTTTCAAAGTGGATTTATGTGAATAAATCCACTTTTAAAATTAGCAGGTGTGCAGAAAAACTTGTGTGGCATACATATACACAGGATTGATGCAGCATATACGGTAAATATTTTAAAATAAATAGATTTATACATGCTTGGGAGCAGGTGTAAATATGTATATGTAGATATATACTGAGGAACAGGTGTAAATGTTTACTCGGGAGGAGTTGTAAATGTGTATGTGTAGATGTGTACTCAGGAGCAGGTATAAATGTGTATAGATGTGTACATGGGAGCAGGTGTAAATGTGTACATATAGCATACTCGGGAGCAGGTATAAATGTGTACCTGTAAATGTGTACTTGGGAGGAGGTGTAAATGTGTATGTTTACATGTTTTCTCGGAAGCAGGCATAAATGTATATGTGCAGATGTATATTCAGGAGGAAGTGTAAATGTGTATGTATAGATGTGCTCTTGGTAGCAGGTATAAATGTGTACGTGTACATGTGTACTCGGGAGGAGTTATAAGTGTGTATGTTTACAAATGTACTCGGAAGCAGGTATAAATGTGTATGTGTAGATATATACTCAGGAGGAGGTGTAAATGTGTACATCTAGATGTGTACTTGGGAGGAGGTGTATGTGTGAGTAAATGTTCAGTCAGGAGGAGGTGTAAATTTGTACATCTAGATATGTACTCGGGAGGAGGTGTAAATGTGTATGTGTAGATGTATACTAAGGAGCAGGTGTAAATGTGTACCTGTATATAAGAACATAAGATTTGCCATTCTGGGACAGACCAAAGGTCCATCAAGCCCAATATCCTGTTTCCAACAGTGGCAAATCCAGGTCACAAATACCTGGCAAGATCACAGGAATATATGTACTAGGGGGATGTATAAATGGGTTTTAGAAAATATCTAAAGGGTTGTGCCAAGGGGATTAGAGGAGTAGCCTAGTAGAGCAGCAGACTTCAAACCAGGGTTCAAATTCCACTGCCACTCCTTGTGACCTTGGGCAAGTCACTTTACCCTCCATTGCCTCAGGTAAAACAGGAACATTAACTTTCAAACCAGTGTGCAGCATGCAGGCACACATTGGCATATGTGCATCGGCCTATGCCAAAGGAAGTAGCCATTTTATAACTTGAGGCACATATATGTGCACATGATATAAAATACCCTGGCCATGCGCACATGTGCGCTAAATTTTAAAAGGGTGTGCGTATGGGCGCAAAAATACTGCTTCTATGCCATTTCAAAATGGTGCCGTACATTGGGGTAAATGAGTTAGTTAATTCTAGTACAACCCCAGTGGATAGCATCAGTTTATAAAGAAAAAAGAGGATGCCATCGTCAGAGCTGTAAGGTCTGGGCTCCGACTTGGGCCTGAACATAGGCCGATGCCCAGGTGTCAAGAACAGGCCTCCAGGCCAGGCCCTAGCGTCAAGCCCAGCATTGGGCCTGGGTCTGGGCCAAGGCCCTGGTGTTGGGACTCGGCCTCCGGGCCGCAGCATTAGGCATAGAACCGGGCTTCGGCCTACACCGAGGCCCAGGAGGGGACTCAGCCTCTGGGCTGGGCCCCAGTGTCGGACCTGGGTCTAGGTCAAGGCCACGGCCATGACATTGGGCCTGGGTCCAGGCCCAGGCGTCAGGACCTGGCCTCCAGGCTGCGGCATTGGGCTTGGGCCCAGGCATTGGCCTGGGCCCAAGCAGAGGCATTGGGACCTGACCTCCGGTCCAGTTCCCGGCTTCAGGCCTGGTTTCAGGTCAAGGCCCTGGCATTGAGCTTACACCTGGTCTCCGGCTAAGGCCAAAGTTGGGGTGACCTGCCTTAGCCTACGCAAAGCCAAGGCTTTGGCCTGGTCCAAAGCCTTTCTGGCGGGTCCCAACCAAACCAGGTAAGTGGAGGCCAGGGGAGTCCTGTCCCCGGCATTTTTCCAGGGAAGGATGCGAGGCCCTGGTTTGGGTTTTTTTTGGTTCATTTTTGAGGTGGTATATATATATATTTTTTTTAATGTTTGATTATTTTTTTTCACACAAATGAAACATTTCACGAACAGAAATTTGTGGGAAAAAAAACCTCCCACAAACAAACCGAAAAACAAAAACAAATTGTTTCTCCCTTCAGACCCCTGTAAAGTACTGTACTTACTTAAAAGACAATGGTGATGTCTGATGAGTAACTGAAAAGTGATAGTGAAAATGTATTAAGGACACTTAAGAGACCTGAATATGTTCCAACAGCAGTTACTTTGTTGTACTTTCCAAGCCTAAATACTGAAAAGATTTGTGTATAAAAAGGGATAGAGATTTAGATTAGATATATTGACTTATTATTCACCTCTACAAGCTCAATCACAAAATAAAATTGTACAAAAAATGTCCATAGCTAGCTTTACAGTAGATTTAAATTATCTGCTTACCTTCATCCATGAAGAGAGATTTACACATCATTGCATTATATTTTTTTCCACAAATTTCAAGCCTCTTGAAAAAGGTAGACTTTTAGCATTTTAAAAAATTGTGCTAGACTGGTTACTGATTGCAGAGCTTCAGGAAGCTGTTTCTAGATGATGGTCCCTGTAATCAAAAAAGCACGTTCCCGTACTTCAGCGAGATGTGCTGTCTTTATTGATGGAATCTCTAATAAGCCTTTATTGGCTGATCTTAAGACTCTCAAAGATTTATAAATGCAAAGAGTTGAGTTAAGCCATTTGGGGGCTATTGCATAGAGTAATTTATGTATCAGTAATAGTGCTTTAAATTTTACTCAACAGAATATTAGAAGAGAAAATGTGTGGGGGAATTGAGCTGGTTTTAACTAGATGCCTGATTATGGACAATAATAAAATTGTTATGGATTGCATCTGAGCTGCACTGGTGATTATGAGGAAACTAAAAATAAATTTAAGAGGAACATAAGGAGAGTTGTTTTCAGGTGCTTCCTTTTTGTTGTGGTTTGTAACTAGAACAAATTCAAGGTGATTCATGATTGTGAAAGGTAAAAATCTCAGACTTATAGGCCTGTATCCCAGACACTGAAGGTATTTTAATAGCAGTCCTAGACTTGTTTCAAAGAATAGATAGAGGGGAAAACTGCAGACTTAAAATATAGGGTCTCAGATGAGAGTGAGTGGAGACAGCTATTAGCACTAGGAGAGCTACTTATAACAGATTGTCTTAGGCTCAGAATTATGGAGAGAATGGCTACGGTAGAGGTGTGAGAACAAAGAGAAGTAGTGAGCCTTGATTTGAGGCTCTGATGGTAGTTGTCTACCTATTTGTGCTGGCATAGGCTGACTTTCACTTGAGCCAAGATTCCTGAACAGCCCGTCAGACAGACTGCAATATGCCTTGCACCTGGAGCCACCCCACAGTACTCATTAGGGATATCCTGAAACCAAACTAATTTATGGCCCTCCAGGACTGCAGCTTGACACCACTGTTCTTGGATATAGCTCACCATATTGCATCTAAATTAGAGAGATAATACTGTATGTTTTCATTATGAAGGGTAATTATGTAAATCCGAAGAATCCTATTTGTAATAGAATTTTGCTGTTGGAAGGAAGTTGACAAAATAGAAATCCAAGGGGGCAGAGCAAGATGGTAGATGCATGTATGGTCATGTCTCTGGTTTGCTATTAATCTTGATTGAGTTCTTGTGGATTTTTTTTCTCTTATTTACCTGGTTCAATGGACAAGAGGAAGGAAAAGATCCGGCTCTTTACAAATGACCCTCAGTCTGTCCCAGTATCTAGCCCTGTTGACCATTTTGTTTGATAGGGAGCAACAATGTCTCTAACCTCTGATAGTCTGCTAGTAGTTGAAGTGGAAGAAGGAGAACTGTGGATTCCCTTGGCCATGGAAACATCTCTGAGCCCAGAAGTTTGAAGGATACCGCTAGACCCAACCACAGGAGCATAGAGTCAGCCGGTTTAGGAGCAGTAGCTTTCTGATAGTGTCAACAGAGCGAAGAGTTTGAGTGCAAAACCCAATGGGACAGCAAAAGCAGAGTTTAGGCAAATAAGTGGGTTCTGACTTTCTGTTGTGATTCAGGCAGGGGCAAACTAAGTTGGACAATTATCTCTCAGATAATAGAAGGACCAGGGGACACTCCATGAAGTTAGCAAGTAGCTCATTTAAAACAAATCGAAGAAAATTCTTTTTCACTCTGCACATTGTTAAGCTTTGGAATTTATTGCCAGAGGATGTAGTTACAGCAGTTAGTACAACTGGGTTTAGAAAAGGTTTGGATAAGTTACTAGAGCAGCGGTTCTCAACTTGTGTGTCATGACACACCAATGTTTCGCCAAGCACCAGCTGGTGTCCTGGAGTGTCGCGGCTCCCAGTGTCCCACAGCCCCAGTTATACTTCTCTTTACTTTTTTCCTGCCCCCGCGGGCCAATGGGAAAACTCCTCCCTTCTTCCTGCCCCCATGGGCCAATTGGAAGCCTCCTCTGTTCTTCCTGCCCCCGCGGGCCAATTGGAAAGCTCTCCCGCATTTTTTACTGTATCGGCCTGTTAGTGCCTCTGGGTCATGAGTATTTCTGTCTCTACTCCAACTATCTTCATAGTTATTTTCAAATTCCCTTGGTACTTACCAGTGATTATTATTCTTGCCTTGCCAAGCCAATGATTTACATACTTGTTGCACCTCTCCTGGTCCCTTGGGGATGTCTTCATGCTGCTGTTAGTGCTGCTTTGCTGCTCTTTTGGTGCTGTCAGGTTTTGAGGCAACTCTTCTTCCTGTCTTAGCCCTCTCTCAATGTTTGGATGTGTTGTTATACCACTATATGGTTTACTTTCTATCAAAGATGAGTGTCTGCTCTATGTGAGTGTGTATCTGTCCACACTCCTAGGTGACTATGGATTATTTTAAGACTATAAACCCCCACCTTGTTACCATACGCCTCACTGCAATTGTTGGTGTGTTGCTGCCTTGCTCTGCACTTATGGTTTGTGGTTTTAAACTCCAGTATTCCTGCTGTCCCGGACCCTTCGTGGTGACTTTGGGTGACGGGTGTTTCTACCTCTATTCTTGCTGCCGTCAAAGTTACTTTCAAATTCCCTTATAGTATGTACTTAGACTGTTGGTCTGGTCATGCCATGTCATGATGGTTTGCACACTTGCTGTACCTCTCATGGTCCCTTGGATATGTTTATGCTACTGTTAATGCTGCTTTGCTCCTCTTTTGGTGCATTGGGGTCTTTATATCACTGTTGTTGGTGTTCTTTGCTCCTCTCTTGGATCCTTGGGGTGTTCTTGCCATCCTTGGTACTGCTTTGCTCCTCTCACAGTGCCTTGAGATGTTGGTGCCTCTGTTTGGGCTACTTTGCCCCACTCTTGGTGTCTTGAAGTGTTCTTCCCTCTGTTGCTGATGTCTGCCTGCAAGCTTCATTATATTTGAATAGAAAACCCCAATTATGGAGCCCAAAATAGGATATACTGGTTCCCCTATTGACTTTAATGGGAAATAAAAGAATGAATGACATGCATAAACAAACAAAAAAAAAAGAATTTGTGATGAGGACTTTCCCATCATTAATACAATCCCCAGTATTTTTCTATCATTAGGCATTGGGAGAGAGTTTTTGCATTTTTTAATCCTCCCCTTGCCAAAACCCCACCGTTTTAGGGGATAGGCTTCTTGAGGATATCATCCCTGAGAGCTTGCTCAGTTCTTTAGAGGATTAGGTGTGGCTGTAAGAGCCAGAAGGAAGGAGAGACCTGCAGAGGATTGGAGATGGAGATTCCCCCAGAATCTCCAGCAAGAAGCTGTTGGAAAAGTGGTATTTCAGGAGAGAAGCTGGAGACCCCCTCGCGATCTCAAAAACCAGTGATTTAGGACTTGGAGAAGATTTTGAGATTTTTGGAGTCTCAGGACCAGAACTCAGAGATTTGAAGAAGATTTTTGCAAAGATTGATCTGTTCAGAGGGAAAGGCACCCCTCAGTATCCCAAAAAAATAGATCCAGTGGGGTTTTTTTTACCCAAGCTACCAGAAAAGCAAGGGTGAAGAGATTTGTATTTTGGACTCTTGTAGTAGTAGAGATGACTAAGAAGTCAGGTTGGACTCTTGAATTAGAGACATTTGAACCAAGTTGGATTTGGATTACAAATTGAGAGTTTTTGATCTACATTTTTGGATTTTTGCTATGATTAATTGTACAAGGGACATGGACAATGATTCCATTTTTCAGTGTGACTATTGGATGATGCTGATTTTGATTTATTTTTTTTTATATTGGACTGGATGCTGTTTTTATAAGTTGCAGTAAATGTTTTATTTTGAACACCACCTTGGCATCTTCGCTTTATTTATGGTGCCTGCGCCAGGGGCCCTGGAGATTAACTTTTTCCCCCCAAACCGGACTCAGACCCGGACCTGTGGCACCCCAAATGGTGTTTGCAGGGGCCGGCTACAAAATTATGGAAGCAAACCAATGGAATTAAACCAAACTGAGAATTATTTCCACACACAACCCTCCTTTTTACCCAGGTAAATAGCTTTGGAAAATTGAATAGCTTTGGAAAATTGCCTATTCAGCTGTATAAAACATTCTTTACAGGATGTTTCTATAAGGAAGGAAAGATTGATTCCTAAAGAAAATCTAAAGTAACTTGCAGTGTTCCACAAATTAATTATTCGTTTGAAATGAAACCATAGACCCATAATAAGTCACTCTTATAATGTGGTATTCCTGGGTAAGGACAAAATACATTGGGAGCCATGGCTCATGGCTTACAACTTCTCAGACTGCATTTCCTTCATACTTCAGCTTCATCAAATAGCAGAACATCCCCTTTAATCAGAAGAAGATCTGCTGATAGCTTTCTTTTGATGTAGACTCCGAAAATGCCTGTTCTCTAGTGATTCTATGATGCAAACTGACGTTCATCATTGACTGTACTGTCCCTCTAAATCACTACGCCAATCAAAATTTGATCTGGACACTAAGACTATCTAATATGAAACAAGGATGGATTTAAAACACTCGCCAGAGACCAGCCAGTTGTTAAACATAATTTATCCCAGGACAAGCAGGATGCTAGTCCTCACAATAGGGTGACGTCATCCATGGAGCCCTTAAGCGGGAAAAACTTCTGGCAAGTTTCTAGAAGCTTTTAACTGGCTGCCTGAGGCTACTGAGCATGCCCGGCATGCCATGATATTCCCTGCCACAGGGGTCTCACTCCAGTCTTCTTTTTTCCGCGCTGCTATCTGCATCGCGGTTTCCAGGAGCCCCGTGAGTTACCTCACAACGACTAACTTTAATTTTCAACTTTTTACCCTTTACGGGTCTCGCTCGGTTTGTCACCGGCTGGTGACAAACATTATACTCTTTTTTGACAAAAAGGAATCCGAAATCGAAGGATTTCGACGGAGAAAACTTTCGGATTCAAAAAATGTCCGGCCTGCAACCGGACTATGTCGATCACGGACCCGCACGTCGAGTGCATGCGCTGTTTGGGTGGAGACCATGACATCGCCTCTTGTGCCCAGTGTCAAGAAATGACGGTGAAAGGTAGGAAACTTCGCCATGAAAAAATGGCTCAGATTTTTCAAATCCGGGCATCGCCGTCACCTTCGTCATCGACTAAATCTTCACCGGTAGGCTTATCGAAGAAGATACTTCTAAAGACGAGAATCCCAGAAGGTTCGGGGGACGCTTCATCGCCAACACCATCCGTGGCATCGTCAAAATCCGTGTCTGAGGTTCGCACAAAGCATAAGCACCGTAGACATCACTCGATTCCTCCATTGCCACCGCCGGAGGAACCGGTATCCAAACACCGGAAATTGTCATCGACCTCCGTAACGCCTACAGAGGAATCGATACCATCGACTTCCGTGACGGACTTAACCGCTTTGATTAAGAAAATTGTCACTGATGCCCTTAAAGAAAGCATGCCGGCGACATCGCCGATGCCGGCCCTAGGGTCGATGCCGACCTCCGGGTCGATGCCGACTTCTCAGTCGATGCCGGCCATCGGGCCGATGCCGATAATTCAATCGATGCCGACTATCGAGTCGATGCCCTCCTCGATATCGATGCCGGTGCCATCATCGATCTCGATGCCGATGCCGGTGCCATCGTCGATCTCGATGGCGAGGACGACTGCAGCGTTTTCGACAGCATTTTCTATGCCGATGGAGACGGCCTGCTGCTCTTCAGCGATACCGGCTGATCCAATGATTTCTACAGCTTCATCGTCGATACAGCTGTCAGAGCCATCGATGGAATCGACTATTTTACAAACCTCGATGTCCACAATGGCATCCAGGCCTATCTCCTCATTGATTCCCATTTCAATGTTCTCTTTTCTAACTACAGCACTGTCTACTGCTGCACAAATAACACCACATTACACCCTAGCTCCGTCCAGAGCTCCAGGGCAGGGAAAAAAGGCATCAGGAAAGTCCAAGCACACATCCCTGCAGGCTCCAGAAGTTTCTTCTGAGAGAAGACTGCATGCAATGCTTACAAAAAGATATCAGGATCTTTTAGCTTCCTTGCCTTCACAACCTGAGGAGGAAAGTGATGCCAGTGATGGTGCGCAGGACACCCAAGATCCTTTACAAGGACCATCTGGGATATCACCATCAAAAAGGCTGGACCATCATTCATACCAGCCACCAACAGATACATGGTCAGATACACAATCGGAGCACTCTTCAGAGGATTTTTTATCAGAAGGTACTCCGCCTCAAGCCAAGAAACAATCTCCTCCTGAGGATTTATCCTTTGCTTCCTTCATCCAAGAGATGTCAGAGTCCATCCCTTTTCAGCTCCAAGCGGAGAAGGATGAAAGACAGCAGACACTGGAGATACTACAATTTGTAGATCCCCCAAAACATAACCTGGCTATCCCAGTACACGAAGTACTACTGCAGCTTCAACAAAGGATTTGGGAGCACCCGTGTACAACACCTGGAGTAAATCGTAGAGTGGACTCTACGTATTTAGTCCAAGCAGCCCCAGGGTTCGAGAAGCCACAACTGCCACACACCTCATTAGTTGTGGAATCTGCACAAAAGAAGTCACGCAGGTCTAGAACGCACGCCTCTATCCCTCCAGGAAAAGATAACAGATTCCTAGACCTTATGGGACATAAGATTTACCAGGGAGCGATGCTGAATTCTAAGATTGCTGCGTACCAATTGTATATGACGCAGCATCAAAGAAATCTGTGGAAACAGATTGAAGAGTTTCTCCCATCTCTACCTCCACAACAGCAGGAGGCAGCACAACAGATTGTGCAGAAGGGTCTGGATGCGGGCAAACATGAGGTACGAGCGGCGTATGATGCGTTTGAGACTTCTTCCAGAACTGCAGCATCAGGCATCAGTGCACGAAGATGGGCCTGGTTGAAGGCTTCGGACTTACGTCCAGAAATCCAGGATAAACTAGTGGACTTGCCTTGCCAAGGTGACAACTTGTTCGGAACAAAGGTGCAAGATGCCGTAACACAGCTTAGAGAGCACTCTGAAACGTTAAAGCAGCTCTCCACTTTGTCCCATGATCCTTCAACTCACCCTGCCCGCAGGCCGCCGCATAGAGACACCAGACGGCCTTTTTACAGGCCGAGGAGATATTACCCTCAGACCTCTAGACCACGCTCTACAAGGCCTCAACAACGGCCTCAGCAAAGACAGCAGAGAGCTGCAAGGCCGCAGCCTCCGCCCCAAACAGCTTCTACCTCTGGCTTTTGAAAGCAGTCCCGGAGAACAGAGCCAACCAAACCCCTTTCCAAATTTACCAGTAGGGGGAAGGATTTCCCAATTTTACAACGAATGGGAAAGCATCACCACAGATCAATGGGTCTTATCCATAGTTCATCAGGGTTACCACCTGGACTTCACAGCTACCCCGCAGGAGTTTCCACCACAAAACTCCTATCTCGAGCACATTCCTCAATTACAAATGGAATTATCTACTCTTCTGAAAGCAAAAGCTGTGGAACACGTACCACACTCACAGAAGGGAAGAGGATTCTATTCCCGATATTTCCTAATTCCAAAGAAGACCGGAGGACTTCGTCCCATTCTAGATCTCAGAAATCTCAACAAATTTCTAAAGAAAGAAAAATTCAGAATGGTATCATTAGGCACCATACTTCCTCTCATACAAAGGGGGGATTGGCTTTGTTCTCTGGATCTCCAAGACGCTTATACTCACATACCTATATTCCCACCTCATCGCAAGTACCTAAGATTCAAGGTGGGACACCGGCATTTTCAATACAGAGTCCTACCATTCGGCCTCGCCTCAGCTCCCAGAGTATTCACCAAATGCCTAGCAGTAATAGCAGGACATTTGCACAAACAAGGTGTTCATGTCTTCCCTTACCTAGACGATTGGCTGATAAAAAGCCAGTCACACCAAGGAGCACTAACTTCTCTACGTTACACGATACAGTTACTTCACAGACTGGGTTTTCTCATAAACTATCAAAAATCCCACCTCCACCCGTCTCATCTGCTACAATACATAGGAGCAGAATTAGACACAAACCTTGCACAGGCTTTTCTTCCAGAAGATCGTGCTCAAACACTGTCCCGGTTGGCGTACTCCATGTCCATACAACCACAAGTGACAGCTCATCAGTTTCTCATCTTACTAGGCCACATGGCTTCAACGGTTCATGTTACTCCGATGGCAAGACTTGCCATGCGATTAACCCAATGGACTCTTCGCTCACAATGGATCCAAGCCATTCAACCACTTCATTCTCGCATCCAAGTAACCCACCAACTATGCTCATCGCTACAATGGTGGATACTCAAGGACAATTTGCGCAAGGGCCTACCCTTCCAAAAACCGATCCCTCAGATAACATTAACTACAGATGCATCCACCTTGGGATGGGGAGCTCATGTGAACTCTTTCCAAACGCAAGGAACTTGGACAAAACTCGAAGCCACTTATCAAATCAATTTTCTGGAACTTCGAGCTATACGCTATGCGCTGCATGCGTTCAAGGACTGTCTTTCACACAAGACTGTGCTAATCCAGACAGACAATACTGTAGCCATGTGGTACATCAACAAACAGGGAGGTACGGGCTTGTATCTCCTTTGTCAGGAAGCGGCACAGATTTGGGACTGGGCCTTGAACCACTCCATGTTCCTACAGGCCACTTATCTAGCAGGGATTCAAAATGTACTAGCAGACCAACTCAGTCGCCAGTTCCAACCACTCGAATGGTCTCTGAATCCCTCCATTGCGACCAAAATATTCCAACGTTGGGGACAACCAACAACAGACCTCTTTGCTTCACGTCTGAACCACAAAGTGGACAACTTCTGTTCTCTGCACAAACAGAAGAACCAACTGGCCAAGGACGCCTTTGCTTGCCCTTGGAACTCAGGCCTACTATATGCATATCCTCCAATACCGCTTATCACCAAAACGCTGGTGAAGCTACAGCAGGACAAGGGGTCCATGATTCTCATAGCCCCATATTGGCCTCGACAAGTATGGTTTCCCACACTGCTAGACCTGTCAATCAAGGATCCAATACGCCTGGGAGTAGCTCCCGCTCTCATCACTCAGGATCAGGGCGGGTTGCGCCATCCCAACCTTCAATCCCTATCCTTGACAGCATGGATGTTGAAAGCTTGATCTTGCAATCACTTAATCTCTCAACTAATGTTTCTCAAGTACTTATAGCTTCCCGCAAACCTTCCACAAGAAAGAATTATTCTTTCAAATGGAAACGATTTACGTCCTGGTGCAAGCAAAACAATACAGATCCTTTCACTTGCCCAACAACTACTCTTCTAGATTATCTGTACTATCTCTCAGACTCTGGTCTTCAGACATCGTCAATCAGAGTACATTTGAGTGCAATCTCAGCTTATCATAACAAGATAGGAGATGCACCTATCTCCACACAACCTCTCGTCAGTAGATTCATGAGAGGTCTAACTCAACTTAAACCACCAATTTGGGCCCCAGCTACACAATGGGACCTAAATCTGGTCTTAACAGGTTTAATGCGTTCTCCCTTTGAACCCATAGATACCTGTGAACTTAAATTTCTCACATGGAAAACCATTTTCCTCATAGCCATTACATCAGCTAGGAGGGTTAGTGAATTACAAGCACTTGTCACATATGAACCTTATACAAAGTTTCTCCATGACAGAGTGATTCTCCGAACACATCCAAAATTCCTTCCTAAGGTAGTTACGGAATTCCACTTAAATCAAACTATAGTTCTACCCACATTCTTTCCAAAGCCTCACTCTCATCAAGGCGAAAGAGCTTTGCACACTTTGGACTGTAAACGTGTGTTGTCCTATTATTTGAATCGCACTACGTCCCACAGAAAATCCAATCAGCTTTTTATCTCTTATGACCCAAATAAGCCAGGTAAAGCAGTGGGGAAACATACTCTCTCCAATTGGTTAGCAGACTGCATACAATTTTGCTATGACAAAGCAGGCCTTCCTCTCCAAGGGCGAGTAAAGGCACATTCAGTACGAGCAATGTCAACCTCAGTAGCACATTTTCGTTCAGTACCAATCATTGACATTTGTAAAGCAGCAACATGGAGTTCCCTTCACACCTTTGCAGCTCATTACTGTTTGGACAAGGATGGACGACAGGATTCAGCCTATGGACAATCTGTCTTAAAGAACTTGTTTCCAGTTTAATCCCAACTCCTTCTACATCCACTCTGCTGTGATCGTCGGCTGACTCATTTTCTTCAACACAGCATCACTGCTACCTCCATGGACAATGACTCAGCCTCTAGCTTGCTAATCACCCATATGTGAGGACTAGCATCCTGCTTGTCCTGGGATAAAGCAAAATTGCTTACCTTGTAATAGGTGTTATCCCAGGACAGCAGGATGTAGTCCTCACGGAACCCACCCGCCACCCCGCGGAGTTGGGCCTCAGACTTTATTATTTTATTTGCTAACGCTTATAGCTACATACAAGACTGGAGTGAGACCCCTGTGGCAGGGAATATCATGGCATGCCGGGCATGCTCAGTAGCCTCAGGCAGCCAGTTAAAAGCTTCTAGAAACTTGCCAGAAGTTTTTCCCGCTTAAGGGCTCCGTGGATGACGTCACCCATATGTGAGGACTACATCCTGCTGTCCTGGGATAACACCTATTACAAGGTAAGCAATTTTGTTTTTTTTTTGTACTGGAAAGGAGAAGTTTGACTTTGTGCTAGCAGATTTAGACAGAAAAAGAGCCATCAGCACGAGTCTTCTCAGTTTGACTCCAGAGTGATGCAGCATTAGTTTGCTGCAGAGAATGGATCTTGCAGCTGCAGCCAGGAGCAGTTTCCAACATAAGCTAACTCAAGATCTGCTTGGCTCTAACTGTGATCCTCAAGGGCCACAAACCCATCAGGTTTTCAAGAGATCCCTAATGAATATGTTGTGAAATAGTTTTCCATATTGTTGAGGCAATATGCATCCAAGTCTATCTCATGCACATTTATTAGGAGTTTCCTGAAAATGCTACCAATCTATGACACTTAAAGATCACATTTGGATACCTCTGGTCTAAAATATATTGGCAGGTGAATATTTACCTGGCTATATAATAGCAAGTTTGAATATCCTTTAAGCAATGGTGGTTACCAGCCTTTGAAGGGACTTATGGTGATATATGCCTTAATTTTCTGTTAAAATAATTGAATACATCTGTGCTATTTTTCCCAGGAAGCATAGGTCTCAAAGGCTAGTCACAGATATATTGAGTTAATCCAGTAAAAAGATCTCAGCTATAACTTGTTTGTTGACCCTTATTTCTCCATATATGAATGGACTAACACAGAAATCACAGGCCTTTCCTCATTAACGTTTGGAAGCTCTTAAATATTAACAAAGGCAAGATGGAACTTGCAAACCATCTTCATTTGTGATAGCTGATTTTCTAGGGAAAGAGGAAATAAGATGCCTAATTCTCCTCTCTCCACGGTGATTTGCAGATTCATGTAGGTATTTCAAATACATATGCTGAAGGAAAGGTGATATTTATGTTATTAGTATGCTTTTATATAAAGTACATTAGCACTAACAAAGGACAGCTCAATATTTTTGGACCAGTGTTACATAAGCTCTGAAAACAGGTGAAGCATGTATGCATCAAAGTGCTAAAATGAGCAGAAGAAAGTAATTGTTCTTACTATGGATCAGAATGGGTAAAATACAGAGGCCTATCTGTCTACCAGCGAACCAATGGGACCTTATGTTGATAATGAATAGATATGGACCACCATAGTCGATGCACTGATATGAGGGTAATCATTTTAAATATGTTATATTATTCTGATTATTCCTGCACTTTGGCTATTATGTATTTTGTGCATAGTGTAAAGTGCCTACTTCATTTTTGGGTTTGGTGCTATCTTGAAAAGAGCTATTGATTCTAAGCAGATGGCGTTTGCTCAGACTTTGGAAATCTGTTTAAGTCTCTGCTCACAGTTCAAGCAATGCCCTCCTTGACACTTTTATTTTTCTTTCACATATTTAGAGATGGAAGAAATAGCAACTAGAGCCTGTATAGAGCATGATTTTTCTTTTGCTTTCAAGACCTAACTTTGTTAGTGAACGTGAATATTTTAGTTTCAAATGCCCACTGAATGGAAATCGGATAGTTACAGATGGTCTGTAACAGTATGAGGGCTTGATTCACTACGGCTTTTTGTGTCTATGGTGGGAATAAGCTTAGTAATAAATAAACCAGTCTTCAGCGCCATTTACTGGGGAAATAGCACAGGTAGATTGACTGACTTATCTGGAAATTGCCCTCCTCTCTGTGTTTCTGGCGCTGGGTTAAAAAGAGGCATTTCCCCTGAGCATGATAAGTCTGGGGCTCTGTGTGTGGGAACAGTATGCATACATGAGATTTCCAAAAGGATGGGCTTTGTTTTGCCTATGCTAATAGCAGGTGTTTTTAGCCCATGTACTTTGCACTAGTTTCGAAGGGAAGCATAAGAACATAAGAAATTGCCATACTGGGTCAGACCAAGGGTCCATCAAGCCCAGCATCCTGTTTCCAACAGAGACCAATCCAGGCCACAAGAACCTGGCGACCCAAGTTTTTTCTCTTCGAAAACTGGCTGCAGTGCACGCGCCCTAAAAATGCCCACGTCCCTTGCAAACAAAGGGCCGCATTTATTAAAGCATTTTTCCCACAGACACAGAATGGGACAAAAGCCTTAGTAAATTAGGCCCAAAATGGGATATTCAAAATTACCACCTCAACCAGCTTTGTGGACCTTGCAGACCCCCCTTCTTCAGATGGATCTTTTTAATAGGTGTGAAAACCTACAAAGTCTCGAGGCTTAGACAGCAAGAAGTCACATTTTCAAGCATTATGTGTGACAGTGAAGTATGTTTACTCCACAAATATTGTTAAAAAAAAAAAGTAGAGAATGGCCCAAGAAAGGAAGCCATGTGGCTGCTGCTGCTGTGGCAGAGCACACTCAAGAAGGAGGCCCCTTCCCAGTCTTCAGGCTGGTGAGGGTCCCCCTGGGCATGCAATCTGGGGAAGAGGGAAGGATCCAATTCATGGAGGCTGATTATGAAAGGGGAAAAGGTAAATAAAAAAAAAAAAGACAGGGCAAATGGAATGGTGGCAAATGTTTCTAAATCTAAGATTGTTGCTGAATCTGGTCTGTACTAAAATACCATTGAAATGATTATTTCCTGTTATTCCTGCTCTGTTTCAGGCTCTTACCAGTACTTAACATGCTCATCCCAATCAATTTGAGCAGCTGTCAACATAGGAAATCAGTTTGAGCAGCTGTGTGTGTGTGTGTGTGTGTGTGCTAAGAAAATGAGGACAGAGAAATAACTAGACACTGACTTAAAAGTGGTTATTTCATATAAAAGTGTTGATGCTTCCACTCATTTCCCCTAGAATTTGCTAAGGACATAATTTACCACTGATGTGCAATAAATGAAGTCATATTTCCATCAAGCAAGCCATCATTCTCTCATCAGTTTTTGATGCTTCAGTGGTTGACTTGGGGGATGGCTATTTTTATTTCACTTACATATTTATATTTATTTTATTTATTGTTTTTCTATACCGGCATTCATGATTAGCATCACATCATGCTGGTTTACAATTAACAGGGGGTGTGAATTAAAATAAATAACTGAACAGAACTGAAAAAAACTGTAACAAGTGAAATGAAAAACTCTGAAGTTACAATAAAACAGGATACTAAAACTGGGTGGAGGAAAGTCTAAAGGAACTTAACAGAAAGAGCCATTATTTACAGTATTCTAAGAATGTCTGATTGTGGTTGTCGTTAATATGTGATTCAAATAGGGTCTGGAAATGCTTGTTTGAACAACCATTCATAGTTTATGAATAATCGTATGTTCAATAACCAATCATAGTTTATGTATAATCGTATGTTCATTTAATTTATTAGTTACAGATCACATTCCCCAATATAAGACCTGCCTGTTATGGTGTATAACAATATCATCAAACATACATTAAGATAAAAACAAAAAAACAATTTAAATTCAATAACGAATGTTTCTAACCACCACCCCCCACCATCAACTTACTTAAACAAAACACCCCATCAAACCACAACTCTCCTCACTCATCTAACTGCTGCCTCCAGCCCTTTTCTCCCCCAAACCATTTATCGAAAAATAAGCCATTTTTTTCTTTTTTTCTCTAAAGACCAGGTAATTTGACTCCTAACTAACCTCTAGAGGGGCCAAGTTCCACAGGTTGAGTGCACTCGGTGCTTATCCCTTTCTTCCTTGAATTAGTTACAGTTTATGCCTCCACCACTTCCTCTGTAAGGCTATTTTATGTATCCACTACCCTTTATGTGAAGAAATGTCTAGTACTTCATAGTTTAACCCCTTTGAACCTTGAACAATGACCTCATTGTAAAATGTAAAATGTTTGCTTCTTTTGCTTTATATTTAAACTTCTCTCTAATATTTCCTCTTCTCCTTTTTCTTCTGGGATGGACATATTAGATCCTTAAGTCTCATCTCATTGAACCTTTGATGCAGCTCCTGCACCAGTTTGGTAGACCTTTAGTCTGTTTATATTATTTACAGCAAATGGCCTCCAGATTTTATTTCCAGACTTTCCAGACTTTTATTTATTTATTTCCAGACTTTTATATACTGCACATACAGAGTGATCGAGAAAGGTCCAATATACCTTGGTGCAAACCTTTGAGAGGGTACCTTGAGCCAGATATATCGAATGCTCAAGCAGACTTTCTGGCCAGGAAGGAATTCAGGAGCCAAGCGTCGGTGACTGTCAGCAGATCTCTTGGCCTGGGAAGCGGCTTGGCGTAAGCGAAGGTTCGTCTGTTCCCATAATGCCTTGAGGGCATCAGCAGTAGCCTGCACAGCAGGGGAAGGTACTGAGAACGGTGTGGGCAATGGTGGTTGCGGTTGCTTTCCATAGACGATAGAAAATGGTGATGTACCTGTAGCAGTAGCGATATGGGAGTTGTGGGAAAATGCCGCCCAAGGAAGGATTTCGGACCAATTGTATTGGCAATCATTTATGTAGGCGCAGAGAAAAGCCTTTAAAGAGCGATTCATACCCTCAGCTTGTCCATTGGCTTGAGGGTGGTAGGCTGTTGTCAGACTGATGTTAATGCCAAATTTCCGACAAAGGGCACGCCAATATCTGGCAACAAATTGTGGACCTCTGTCAGAGACAATGTCCTTGGGTAGGCCATGCAATCTGAAGATATGGTGAAAGAACAGATATGCCAACTCAGGAGCAGCCGGTAGGCGGCCCAATAGAGGGAGAAAAAAGGCCATCTTTGAGAACCGATCTATTGTTACCCATATAATGGTATGGCCCTTAGATGGTGGCAAATCCACGATGAAATCCATAAACAGGTGGGTCCATGGTTCCTCGGGAGCCGGAAGTGGTTGCAGCCAGGGTCGACCGATCGGGAGTTTTTGTTGAGCACCAGTGTTACAGGATTCGACGTACGACTTAGCGTCAGAGACCACAGTGGGCCACCAGAAGAACCGCTGGAGCAGTGCCAGGGTTTGTTCTCGTCCTGGGTGACCAGCAAACTTCGAATCATGTGCCCACCGGAGGACTCTTTCTCGGAGTCGTCGAGGCACAACAGTCTTCCCAATAGGGACTGGATGAGTTGCAGACAAGCAGATATAGGCTGGATCTATTATGTGACCAGATTCTTCCGGAGTATCTTCTGGCTCAAAAGAGCATGATAGGGCATCTGCCCAGAGGTTTTTCCCAGCTGGACAGTATCGAAGTTCAAAATTGAACCTGGAGAAGAATAATACCCATCGGGCCTGGCGGGCATTGAGACATTGAGCATGGCTCAAATGTTGCAAATTCTTGTGATCAGTGAATACAACAAACTTGTGTTGAGTGCCCTCTAACCACGGGCATCATTCTTCAAGGGCCAGTTTAATGGCGAGCAACTCGCGATCTCTGACACTATAATTTTGTTCTGCAGATGAGAACTTGAGAGAGTAGAATGAACATGGGACTATGGATCCAGAAGTGGTGGTCTGGCTCAAGACCGCCCCAGCCCCAATTGCGGAGGCATCCACCTCAACCAGGAAGGGGTGATTTGAGTCTGGGTGATGGAGACAGGAACCAGCTAAGAAAGCTTCTTTGAGGCGACGAAAGGCTGTCATAGCTTCCGGAGTCCAATTTCGAGTATCTTGGCCCTTGCAAGTCAATGCAGTCAGAGGGACTGCCAAGGTTGAATAATGTGGAATGAAATGACGATAGTAATTTGAGAATCCTAAGAATCGTTGTAGTGCCTTAAGACCCAAGGACTGTGGCCATTCTTGGATTCCTCTGAGCTTGGCGGAATGCATAGAAAATCCTTGTTGCAAAATGATGTATTCAAGGAAAGGCAGACTGGATTTCTCAAACAAACATCCAATTTTGCGAATAAGTGATTCTCACGGAGGCGTTGAAGGACGGTACGAACGTCAGTGCGGTGCATAGCCAGATATCTAAAAAAGACAAAGGTATGCCATGACCTTAGTATACAGTAGGTCAAGGGCAGACTAGCTGTTATAAACACTGGAGTAGGTAATGCTGATGACTTGATGCTTTTGAGGGTAGGGGATGCCAACCTGTGGTTGAAGTGGTGATAGGTTGCTATGGGGCTGGTAGGAGAAACCTGAGGGCTTTGATTCAGGGGAGAGAAGAAATCTGAGGTGAATACTACTTGGAAGAGTTTGCATGTTTGGAAAGGTGCTGTGATGGGGCAGGGTATCAGAAAGCAAGTGGGCAGGCTGATCTGTTCTCTTTGATGCTTTCACCTGACCAACTGCAAAGGGGATGCTCATGGGGATATAGGGAAACGACCCTGTCATTGTGTGTGTGTGTGTGTGTGTGTATGGGAGGGGGGGAGGTATATGAACCTGGTTGTGATTGGCAGGGAGCTGGAGATACTGGGTTAGTCACAGGGCCTGAGCTTATGTGCCAGCAAGGGGCAAATGCAGTCAGAGCAAATGTCCCGAGACCAGCTGATTTCTTCAGGATTGCAGGGGGAGGTAATCACTGCTTATCCTCTTGCCTTGGATAGTGCTTTTGGCAATTAAGAACCTCAAGTGAAGGTGATGGGGCTTTGGGGGATGAGCAATACATGGGAAGGGGAATAGTTAGGGTTTGGGCCAATATTGGAGCATCTCTCTTAGCAGTAGGCACAGGTTGTGGCTCAAGTAGGAGCAGCTGCATTTTTCACAATGGTTGAGAATTGTCATGGCGGACTGGAGTTCCTAGTGGGGCAACAGTTCTAGAAGCATTGGGGTGGGGCATGGGATCTGGGTGGCTCATGAACCCATTCATTGGTAGTCATGGAGGGGAGGGGGAGGGGGACATTCTTCCTGGTCAGTGGGCAAGTTATCCCCAGACATGGGGTTTCCAGGCTTGAGGGGATGGGGATTTCCATTAAGAGAGAGATGAGAAGATGCATAAGCGAGTTTCCCTCTTCATGGACTGTATATGGAAAGGATTAGGTGGACTTTTCATGTTTTTTCTTTTTTAAGCTCCAGAGAAGGGGTAACGGTTTGTGATGAAAAGATGGCATGGCCTTCACAGCAAAAGAAATGGAGGGGGCTGCCAATACAAAGGCCGGCTTCAATAGTCACAGTGCAGAGCTCCTAGAATGTTGAGCATACAGAAGTCTGGTCCAACTACCAGAAAGAGAGGTCAGCAGCGGTAGTTGCTGTACAGAAAATGATTGCAAGAGAGGCTGTAGTCACTGAATGGAGTGAGTATGATGCAGGTGGTGGGATGGTGAAAGAGAGAGATGAGGGACAGGGTGAGTCAGTGGCTATAGGTGCTAAATGACTTAAGATGGTAGAAAGTGGAGGCAGAGTAGTTGGTCATCCTCATCATCTGGGGGTGATAGAGGCTCATCTAATTCCAGGTTTTCATCTAGTTTCCCCAAAGGGGAGTGGTGTCCAGCATTAGAGCCACAGGAAAGGAAAGCTCCTGCAGTAGTAACTTTATCAAAGCATTAGAAAGGAGTTTCTCTTATGATTTTTTTTCTCTTATAGACTTTGGAAGTCCATAGACATATTTCATCTCTTAGAAGGGCATGGTGGGACTGATAAAGACAAGAAAAGAAAAAAAAGAGTGAGGAAGGTTACCAAAATTATCATTAATTGTATAAGGGATTTTCTAAATTTTGTAAGTGTGGTAGGCCTTTATGATCCTTTGCAGTCTGGTGTACTTTAAAGTATGCTGATGGGATTTTAGGTGCACATACGGACTATGAAGGTTGAACATGATGAAAAATTCCAGGATAAGATGGAAGGGAATAAATTTATGTCCTTGGGCATGGAGGACATTAATCTGTGTTTGACTCAAGTTCTGATGCAGGAGGAGGAAGAATGGTATCAAAAGCCCAAGGGTGGTACAGCATGCATGCAAAGCAATGGATGGCCAGGAGACAATTCAAGTGCCACTGGGGAAGGAGATTTGAAAGGAAGTTGGTAGACAGCCAGAGCAGAGCAGAGGAAACATACTAAGGTACCAAGACTGGTTTGGATCAGTGGCAGCAGCAGTGGTGCTGGGGATTATTAAAAACTGAAATCATAGTAACAGAGCAATGCAACAAGAAAAGTAGCCAACAAATTCCCAAGGTGTAACTCGAGGACTGAGTTGGAGGAAGAATGGTGTCAAAAGCATGAGGAGTAGTGCAAGGGCCGTGCAAAGCAACAAATGGCCAGGGTAAGACCAAGCGTCAAGTATTGTAAGGGAATGCGATTTACACAGAGTGAGGGAGGTATTTATTTAATTATTTAGACATTTTATATACTACCGTTCCATGTAAAGATCACAACGGTGTACAAAAGTAACATTCACAGCTAGGATCAACACATAAGGATAGATTACAGAGGTAGTATTCATTAACAGACATCAAATGAATGTTCCTGCTACATATTAACTAAAGATCTAGGGCATAGGGCGTGGAGAACAGAACATTTAATAATATACCAGATTTCACATTGTAGACAGTATGTTGTGTTGAGGTTCTTACATTCCCTCGTTAAATGTATTCCTCGTGCTTTAATTGCATTTCTCTTGTCTTTCTTATTGTAGTTCATCCTCCTTCCCCTCCCTTAGTCCCCTCCCTCCTCCCTCAATGCACCACCTTCCCATGTCCCCACCTCCGACAGATCCTTCAGTTCTAATTACTTGGTCTCGCATATGATGTCTATCTCTCACAATCGCATTTATCTTGTAAACTTAACTATTATGTCATGATTTATATAACCACACAAATGTATATGTTGTAAATAGATCCTTGCCTTTTGGGCAATTCTTCTTTACCCCCCTCCCCCCAATCTTTCCCTCCTGCTTCCGCACTCAAACATTCCTCCCAATGTTATCTATTTTTATCTATATTTACCAATAACTACTAGCTAAGTTTCTATAATAAGCCTCGTTTCTAATTTTTGTAGTTTTATTCACTGTTCTCTTATAAGTTCTATGTAAAGCTCTTGTTGCTGATTTTTGAAGTTCTATTGTAAACCGATCTGATGTTTCTTTACGAAGTTCGGTATATAAAAGCCACAAATAAATAAATAAATATAAATAAATAGTTCTCTGCATTCTGATGATTTTAAGTTAGGTTATAGGCATTTTTGAATAGCCATTTTTTTAGCTCGCTTTTAAATCTTTTTGTGTCTGTTATCAAATGTAACATCTTGGGTAGAGAATTCCAAAGTTTTGGACCCGCAGTGAAAAACATACGATCTCTTACTTGTGACAGATGTGTGCTCCGTATTGTGGGAAGGTGTGTATGTCTGTAATGTCACGCTAATCATACTGGTGTTACTTGATTGAATGATTTTGAATATTAATGTTTGTACTTTAAAATAGATTTGGGATTATACTGGCAGCCAGTACAGAGAAATCAACAAGGGTGTAATGTGATCAAATTTCCTAGTTCCTAAAAGAAGTCTTGCTGGTGCGTTTTGGAATAATTGTAATGGTTTTAGGCTGCTTGCGGTGAGACCGGGTAATAAGGAGTTAAAGTAGTCTAGGTTGGATAAGATTTGAGTTTGCAATACAGTACGGAAGTCCTCACAGGTTAATAAGAGGTTTTAACCAATGTAATATACGCAGCTTGGCATAGCCTGTATTAATTAATTTATTGATGTGCATTTTCTAGGGATGTGCAGGCAAAAAGTTTTCGTTGCGTACGTGATACGTATTTGTGGGGGGTCAATTCCATTTCATGCGGAAGTATGGAGAATTCAATAAGTTGTCGATCTGTAAATACGTTACTACTAAATTAACTACAACCCCCCACCCTCCTGACACCCCCAAGACTTACCAAAACTCCCTGGTGGTCCAGCGGTGGGGTCCGGGAACTCACTCACACCCTCGGTGCTAGTTTCATCATGGCGCCGATAGCCTTTGTCACAGGGGCTACCGGTGCCATTGGTCAGCCCCTGTCACATGGCCATCGGCACCATCTTGTGCTCCTACCATGTGACCTGCACAGAGGTAAAAACTGTAACCAAAGGGAGCAAGACTGTGGTGCTGGAAACATATTTACTGTACCATTTGCAACAGTAGTAACAGTAATGACTTTACGTTTGGACACTAACCCAGTGCATTTATTTGGGCACATAGTGAAGAGAATTTACCCCTCTCCTAGGGACAACACCAGAGGGGCTTCAGTCACTCTTGCACTGGCCTTGAAAGTAAATCTTCACGCCCAAGAAAAGAATCCACACCCTGGGGTAAGAGTCACATAGAAGAGCTAGCCAGGGTCCCTGTCCCAAAGAGTTAACAATTTTATGTATTTATTATTTTTTTATATACCAACATTTAATCTGAGATATCACATATTTATATTCAGGTACTGTAGGTACTTTCCCTATCCCCAGAGGGCTTACAATCTGAGTTTTGTACCTGAGGCAATGGAGAGTAAAGTGACTTGCCCAAGGTCACAAGGGATGACAGTGGGACTCAAACGCCGGTCTTGTGGTTCATAGCCCACTGCTCTAACCACTAGGCTATTCCTCATCCCTATTTTATTGTCCCACCCTTGCAGGACAGGAACACTGGGGTGGGGATCCACGTATACCATAGTGCTCTCCAAAATATGAGGCTTCAAGAAACTCCAGTTCACTTTGAAAGAAGATGTCACTAAACAGGAGAAGGGATTTTGAATCATTCCACACATACTGAGGGCTTGTTTTCCTTAAATAATTTCAAATTTACCCCTTTGTTCAGTTTGGGTTACAATTGGATAGAGACTGGTTTTGAAAACTCATGGCAAAAAGAAAAGCAATTCTTGTATTAGAATGTAAGGTTTTTTCCTGCTATATCTAGAGCCACGCAAGATGTAAAGGGGGAGTGCAATATTAGAGGTATTAGAGCACAAGGCAATGGGGACTTCAGAAAACCTTCCTTAAGATGGGGGGAGAATCTCCAGGAAGCATTAAATGGATGGGATAAGCTCAGGAAAGTAGAACAACTGTGGGCAAAACCAAAAGGAGATAGAGCAGGATAACCAATAGTTTTGTTAGAAAAGTCAATCAAGGTAAAAAGAAAAAAAAAAGAGAGGCCACTGTGGTTTTCTAAAGAAACAGCTGAAAAGCTAAGGGGAAAAAAAGGTTAGCATTCGTGAACTACAAGAGACTTCAGAAAGAGAAAGAGAGGCAACAATATCTGGAAATCTAAGAGAAGCTGGGAAAGCAGACAGGGGAGCAAAGGCACAAATGTAATAAAACATGGCAAACCCAGTAAAACAGGGGACATGATTTTTTTTCAATAAATTAGTGACAGGAGGAAGTGCAAAAGTGGGATTGTACCCAAGGTTAAATGGGGGGGATCAAGAGGTTGAAGAGGAGAAAATGAAATTGCTTTTCAGTGTGCTCTGGTTCTCTGAGGAAGGGCTTAGAGCAGGGGCTTAGAAAACTGCCACAAAAAGGAATGGACATGAGATAAACCTCAAGCAAAGTTTTGGAATACCGTGTTCATGGAGAACTAGCAAAATGAAATCAGTTACAGGGACGCATCGGAGGGTAGTAATGGAATGCAGGGCAGTCCTGGCAGCCCCACGGTCTGACCTTTTCCGTGCTTTTTTTTTTTTTTTTTTTTTAAATCCAGGAGTGGTTCTGAAGGTCTGGAGACAGGCAGATGTGGCTCCTCCCCCTCACAAAAGGAGTCTGATCTCAGCCGTGAGGAAATGAATGGGATCACTGCAAAAAGCAGACACGTGCTGGCCAGACCCTGCCGTCTGAAGGGACTGACCAAAGAGATCCCAGCGTTAACCGATTCCTCACAAAAGAGGAAGGAGCACAGCTGCAGGCAGCTTGCAATCTTCCATCAAAATTAGATAACGGAAGGTAAATCATTTTATGCCCCAAACCAGAAAAATCTGGTGACAGCTAAAAGATGAACGAAGATGGATAACTCTCCTTTCTGGTAGATTCCACAAGATGAGCAGCACGACAGGGACCCGTAACGTTATATCTTGATTTATGAAGACGCAGGTGGAGCCCTCGTGCCCTCCAGACTAGAAAATGAAATACTGCAGTGTGAAATAATTCTTCAGGCTCTGCTGCAATAACGCTGAACTCCTCTGGAGTCCCTTTCACTGGTTTGGTATCTCCATATAACTTCTTGAAAGTGAGATTTGCATTTTCTTGTTTTTAAATGGCTTGGGCCTTACTAACTGTGAACAGTTAATATTAATTTCTGTTTGACACAATGGCATACAGAGCTCATTTAACCTTTCCCACAAATGAGCATGAAACGCATTCCATTGCAGTTTCAGACATATTAACTCGTACACATTTGAAGCTCCAAAGGAATGCATTTCAAACTGCGGTAAAATTAGATGAGGACTCGACTGTATTGCATTTTTTTATTTTAATTACACATCAAAAGTAGGGCAGAGTCATTCATTTACGTTCAAACACCAGGGCGGCCAAGTGGATCCATGCCCTCTGGCTAGGGTAAACCAGTCTTGGTTCTCCCATTTTGCATCTATGAACTTGAGTTTCCCATTTTTCTGAGACAAGGCACATTGCAAATCGATAAACAAAATGGGGTGCAAGCAGGATTAATTCTGGCTAGATGACAGAATGACTTGGTAACCGTGGTGACTGGCCACAAAACGAAGAGCCTGTGAAAACTGCTGTCTGGCAAGCGAAACAACCGGCACAGCACCAGCCTTTCATTTTCATAAATGCTGCAGTTACCAGGACAATTACAAATATTGTCACATCTAAACACAGACTAAATTGCCACATGGCTCTATGTCAACAAGAACAAGCTGAGCCAACCCTGTTTTTTTTTTTATTCCCATTTCATACATGCATGGATTTCATTCCCATTTCATACATGAACAGAACCTAGCAATGCAATACGAATCCGTGCATGCAATGGGACTACATCAGCCAGGAACTACAAGTCCCTGAATGCAATGGGAGTAAAACCAGGAACTAAAACCCCCTATCTCCTCTCTCTGAGTCACTGGACCAACCCTTACCTTTCATAACCTAGCAACTGCGGCAAAATATTTTGGCCCTTGGAACTTCAAAAAGATTTATGCCTCAGCTCTCTTAGCCAAGTTCGCTCAATACATTTAAAAGCGATAAGACAATTTTCCCTTCAAATTTACCTAATAGAAGGGTTCAGGAAGGCAGATTAGGTTGTACTGAACAAAGAGAAAAATAAAAAAGAAAGCTAAACGGGTGGAAAAGGAATCTTTCCTGCTATTTGACGCAGGCTCGGTGCAAAAGTGAATTACAATTCAGTCTGTGTCAAACTTTCATGCATGCTTTCATGCGTTTTATAATGCTTAAGCCACAGACAAAGCATGCAGACAAAAATACCTGCCAGAAACAACTGACAGTAGGCTCTACAGAGGCACAAATATGCACTGGAACAATCTAGTTAAACACTGTTGTTTTCTTTTTCCTTTTCAGAAAGATTCTGCCAAAAGTTGTTTTGGTTGTGCTGACTGAAGAAAGAGAGCGAGACAGAGTTTGAGAGATAATAAGGCAACTCTAATGTACAATCTACAGTAATGCACAATTACAGGCAATGCAAATTACTTTCTGGGACTTGGCAAATCACAGATAATAACGACTGAAAGGAAAGCAAAGGGTTTTGAATTTTTAAAAAAAATGATGGATTATTACCCTTTACAAACAACAAATCTGAGCATAAATTATTAAAGATAAATTTGATTAGTAGATCATTTTAATGATGAAGTACAGTAAATCTATTCCAAAATGTCTGCATATAAAAGGTACTTCTCTCCAGATATTGCATGCTTGTAAATTTGTTTTGATAAAGGCATTTTTCCAGTTTCCTCAAAATTGTGAGTATTTTTTTTTTTAATTGGACCCAGACTGAAAATGTGCCTTGTTCGAGCTTAAAATCAAAACACTGGCACATTCTTAATTATCTAAATAACTTTAATGTCATTTTATGTAACTTGCCACATTTTGCCTAAAAATCATATGGTACTAGCATATGTGCAACAGCACCTGAATGCTTTTTATATTTCAACATTTTTTTATGGTAATTATATAACAGCAGCAAAGCAAGTCAAATAGTAAGGAACAGCTGTTCGAAGACAAAAGGAAAGTGAAATTTCCCACTGGTGTTTAGTGCATAAAGAGTTCCTTATGGTAGGGGGAAAGGTGGGGAAATTATAGCGATTCAAATAATTGGAATCTTTCCTATATTTTTATTATTAAGAACATTAAGGACTGATCTAATGGAAGAAGCGCTGAACTGAAATTTGCCTTGAGGGACATTTTTCATCTCCCTTGAAATTTTTACTTTTTATTATTCCTTGACTCTAGTCACGCTTTTATTTCAGTTTTTGGAGGTACAATGCTTTTTTTACATTTTTTTTTCTGTATTGTAGACTGAACCTCAGCAACAATGTAGGATTTTCAGACTCCGCGAATAGGCCTACTTTTGTTTGCGCTCCAGGCGCAAACAAAAGTACGCTGGATTTTAGTAGATACGTGCGGAGCCGTGCGTATCTGCTAAAAACCTGGATCGGCGCGCGCAAGGCTATCGATTTTGTATATCCGGCACGCGCCGAGCCGCGCAGCCTACCCCCGTTCCCTCCAAGGCCGCTCCGAAATCGGAGCGGCCTTGAAGGGAACCCTCTAACGCCCTCCCCTCACCTTCCCCTCCCTTCCTCTACCTAACCCACCCGCCCGGCCCTGTCTACACCCCCCCTTACCTTTCTCCGGGGATTTACGCCTCCCTGAGGGAGAAGTAAATCCCCGCGCGCGAGCGGGCCTCCTGCGCGCCGGGCCGCGACCTGGGGGCGGGTACGGAGGGTGCGGCCACGCCCCCGGACTGCCCCGGGCCGTAGCCACGCCCCCGTACCCACCCCCAAAACGCTGCCGACACGCCCCCGAAACGCCACAACGACCGGGCCCGCCCCCGACACGCCCCCCTCCGAAAACCCCGGGACTTACGCGAGTCCCGGGGTCTGCGCGCGCCGGTAGGCCTCTTTGAATGTAGGCATACCGGCGCGCAGGGCCCTGCTCGCCTAAATCCGCCCGGTTTTGGGCGGATTTAGGCGAGCAGGGCTCTGAAAATCCGCCCCTGTGTCGCTTACAAAGTAGCAACTTGGTGCGTACTTCTGAACCTCACCCTGGAACTCCTGTAAACCGTCCCTTTTTTTCCCGTTCACATTTCTGTGCGATACTGCAAGTACGTGTGTACTCTTGAGGCTTAGAAAATAACATACGCATGCGTATATGCTCATTTTACACATGCAATCTCCAGGTACCTCCTGGAGAATTACTTCCTAAGAAAGCAAAACTGACTCACTGCAGTTCTGTCCCGTCAGTTAGTTGAAGTTTATTTTTTCTGCTTTTGATCATCTCTGATTCATTTTATTTTTGCTTTCTTCTTTTTCATTCTATTCTCCGACTAGTGGGCAGAAAAATACTTCCTACTTACCTGGAGGCATGTGAGCTTTAATCAGCACTGTAAGACATTTTGGGCTCACTGCAGACAGGGTGGGAAAGACTGGGTCTGATCCAGGCCGATGGAGACATAACACTTAATTTCCATTGGGCCAGGGAAATTCCTGGAAGCTGATCTCTGCACACTGTGAAACAGATGTAGAGGGAAGTTCTGAACTGCAGCATAAATCAGTAAGTCATGGACGCAGTATTCAGTGCGATGATATATCTTTTGCAAAGGTGGCTTATTCAGACCACAGAAAGTATTTCCTGACTGTTGCTATTGCAGTGGGTTTCTCTGCACTAAACAGTGATAATTCAGTTGGCACGTGAAGAAAGACTTAGGAAGTGCTTAGTTTGCCCAGAGTAAATTGTGATATCAATCTTTAGTGACCTTTGGACGGTAGCCTTAGACTTGTACTAGTATTGAGATGTAAATATATATTTTTTTTGAAGTGATGTAGAAGGAATACCATAGCACGCTTCAGGGCAAACTCAACCAAAGTACTTTCTAAATATTCCAACAACTAAGTGGCCTTTGAACTATAAATGGAGCACTGAAATGAAGGCTTAGATATCACAAAACATTGTCTATACTCTACCTTCTGCATTGCATATAACTTAAAATTCTTACAGTAGAATATTTATTTGAACCTTTAAAAACATGCCTTGTGTTTGTGTAACAAAGCTGAGATAAGGTGACTTGTACATCTTTTTTTAAACGAAATGGAAGTACATTGCATTGCACAATATTCAGTGTCAAAAATCTATCTTTTAGATTCGTACCTCACCATTCCAGTAAAAAAGAAAATACTGCTAAAAACGGCTAACAGTAAATAATTCAACAAATTACAAATCCGTGCAAGCTATAAATATAAACAAATATAAAATACAATAAGAGTCAAAGCGGAAAAAAGCTATTGCATTTGATGTAATTTTCTCCATAAAATATTTGACATTAGATTTGAATTTGATTGAATTCTGTGATGTAATAGAAAGATACATTCATGATTCCTGCCTACAGTTTTTGGAATGTCTGTCTTCTCATATGAACTGATTCAATTAACTGTTGTAGTGTTCTATTCTTTGTGTATATTAAAAAAGTTTATGAGTATATGTAGGTGAGTTAATCAAAATGTGACTGGAATCTGCCACCACAATTAGTTTTGCTCACAGTTAGTGTATATATAACATGCATAAAAGATGTTTTTGGACACTAGAAAGTGTTCTCATTTATAAAAGAATACAGTTTAGAACTAGCTCTGAGACATTTTGAGACCAATATATATTTGACAACCTTTCATGAGTAAAACTCTATTTAGCCTATTTTTATTTCCTAGATATCTACTGAGCACAAGAACTAATACAAATCCCTTCAAAGTGATCAGGAATAAGCTACATTATATTCTTATAGTACTGAGTGTCTTGTTCAATAGTATGTGCAGATAAAACCATTGACCACCACATCTCAATTACCTAAGCCCACTAGGGACCAAGCTATAACAATGTGCAAGGACAAAATTACTTTGTCCTCCTAGTTAATCAATTCAGTCTCCATAGAAGCTAAAATGTTGAAATCAATGAAGTTTTCATTAGTGCTGAGTTGCCTTTTCTTTTTTCCTGGAGAGTAAATCTCCTTTATAGTCGCTTTTTCTTAATAACTCCTCTGTTAAAGAATGACAGTACCATGGCATGCCTGGGATAAATTATCTATTATATATTTAGATCTAGGTATGATTTTAAGTATCTGTTAAAGAGTCTGGTCTTGAATTTGTCAAGGAAGCTTTGTAAATATTTGCTAGCAAATGCTTGCAGATAAGGAGATAAGCAAAGGATTAATTATTCTAAATGGTGAGGAGTAGGACTTGGGAAGCTGAAGAAGCATGCGCCAAAAAGGTTCATGCATTTGTCTTTTAACACAGTAGTACAATTGCATTTTTTTTCCATCATTGGTTTCCATCATTCTGTCATTGGTTCTTTTTGACTCCAATGATAATAGCCATCCCTGAAAGTCCAGTGCGACACCAGATGATTTCCTCCTCTCTTCCTCTCAGTTACTCTGAGGATCTTCAGTTAAAGCCAGTGTGACCTAGAGTCAATGCGACAGTATGGTTGAATGGGAATTTAGCCCTTATGGGGTGGCCAACTCAGGTCCTCGAGAGCCACAGGCCAGGATTTCAGGATATCCCTAATGAATATATACACTGCCTCCTTTGTATGCAAATCAATCTCATGCATATTTATTTCGATATCCTAAAAACCTGTCCTATTTATGGCTCTCGAGGACCAGAGTTGGCCACCCCTGCATAAAGTATGGTCTTCAGATGCAACAATCCTGATGATAGTACAGTGCCTCCCTCTAGTGGTCAGGTATATTACTCTGTATACCTTTTCCATATGCTAGGAAAGGTATTGTGATCTGTTTTCAAAACAAAAATTTGCTCAATTGACCAAGTTGCTTGTTTCTTATGGTCAGTTACTAAAACATTTTGCTAAGTGCAAATGTTTTCTAAATTGAAAGGAAGTTTTGTAAGTGTTCCTGTGCTAGTAGTGCACACATATACAGGCTGATTCAGTACAGTGCGCTCCGGTGGAGTGCACTGTTAGCCCAGGTTTGGACGTTTTTTTTTCGACGCGCTAGCTTTACCCCTTATTCAGTATGGGGTAATAGCGCATCGAAAACGTGCGTCCAACTCCCTCGAAACTAATAGCGCCCACGACAGAAAGCAGAAAGCCTGTGAGGGAGTCAGTTGGACCGTTAGATGATCGAGGGGTTAAAGGGGCACTTAGAGAAGATAAGGCCATCGCGGAAAGATTAAATGATTTCTTTGCTTCAGTCTTTACTGAAGAGGATGTTGGGGAGGTACCCGTAATGGAGAAGGTTTTCATGGGTAATGATTCAGATGGACTGAATCAAATCACGGTGAACCTAGAAGATGTGGTAGGCCTGATTGACAAACTGAAGAGTAGTAAATCACCTGGACCGGATGGTATACACCCCAGAGTTCTGAAGGAACTAAAAAATGAAATTTCAGACCTATTAGTAAAAATTTGTAACCTATCATTAAAATCATCCATTGTAACTGAAGAATAAGAGGGTGGCTATTGTAACTCCAATATTTAAAAAGGGCTCCAGGGGCAATCCGGGAAACTACAGACCGGTTAGCCTGACTTCAGTGCCAGGAAAAATAGTGTAAAGTGTTCTAAACATCAAAATCACAGAACATATAGAAAGACATGGTTTAATGGAATAAAGTCAGCATGGCTTTACCCAGGGCAAGTCTTGCCTCACAAATCTGCTTCACTTTTTTGAAGGAGTTAATAAACATGTGGATAAAGGTGAACCGGTAGATATAGTATACTTGGATTTTCAGAAGGCGTTTGACAAAGTTCCTCATGAGAAGCTTATAGGAAAAGTAAAAAGTCATGGGATAGCTGGTGATGTCCTTTCATGGATTGCAAACTGGCTAAAAGACAGGAAACAGAGAGTAGGATTAAATGGACAATTTTCTCAGTGGAAGGGAGTGGACAGTGGAGTGCCTCAGGGATCTGTATTGGGACTCTTACTTTTCAATATATTTATAAATGATCTGGAAAGAAATACGACGAGTGAGATAATCAAATTTGCAGATGACACAAAATTGTTCAGAGTAGTTAAATCACAAGCAGATTGTGATAAATTGCAGGAAGACATCGTGAGACTGGAAAATTGGGCATCCAAATGGCAGATGAAATTTAATGTGGATAATGTGGAAAAATAACCCATGCTATAATTACACAATGTTGGGTTCCATATTAGGTGCTACAACCCAAGAAAGAGATCTAGGTGTCATAGTGGATAACCCATTGAAATCGTCGGTTCAGTGTGCTGCGGCAGTCAAAAAAGCAAACAGAATGTTAGGAATTATTAGAAAGGGAATGGTGAATAAAACAGAAAATGTCATAATGCCTCTGTATCACTCCATGGTGAGACCGCACCTTGAATACAGTGTACAATTCTAGTCGCCGCATCTCAAAAAACATATAATTGCGATGGAGAAGGTACAGAGAAGGGCGACCACAATGATAAGGGGAATGGAACAACTCCCCTATGAGGAAAGACTAAAGAGGTTAGGACTTTTCAGCTTGGAGAAGAGATGACTGAGGGGCGATATGATAGAGATGTTTAAAATCATGAGAGGTCTAGAACGGGTAGATGTGAATCGGTTATTTACTCTTTCGGATAGTAAAAAGACTAGGGGGCACTCCATGAAGTTAGCATGGGGCACATTTAAAACTAATCGGAGAAAGTTCTTTTTTACTCAACGCACAATTAAACTCTGGAATTTGTTGCCAGAGGATGTTGTTAGTACAGTTAGTATAGCTGTGTTTAAAAAAGGATTGGATAAGTTCTTGGAGGAGAAGTCCATTACCTGCTATTAAGTTCACTTAGAGAATAGCCACTGCCATTAGCAATGGTAACATGGAATACACTTAGTTTTTGGGTACTTGCCAGGTTCTTATGGCCTGGATTGGCCACTGTTGAAAAGCAGGATGCTGGGCTTGATGAACCCTTGGTCTGACCCAGTATGGCATTTTCTTATGTTCTTATGTTCTTATGACATGCAAATGCATGTTGATGGCCCTATTAGTTATTCCCGCGCAATACAGAAAGTAAAATGTGCAGCCAAGCCGCACATTTTACTTTCAAATAGTATGTAAGATAGTTTGACCCAAGCTGAACATTAAATATATGTGCCTCTCTTTAAACCGTTGCGATGGTGCATATCAAATGATGATATAGAAAAGATTTAAAATTAAATAAATAAATAAAATTAATGCCTGCCCAAAGGCTGGCGTTAATTTCTGCCGGCGCCAGGGAAGTGTACAGTAAAGCAGTAAAAACTGCTTTTCTGTACACCCTCCGACTTAATATCATAGCGATATTAAGTCGGAGGCCCCAAAAGTAAAAAAAAAAAAAAGTAAAAACTAAAAAAAAAATAAAATTAAAAATCATACTGCGGGTCGGCGTCCGTTTTCCGAACCCGTGGCATAGGTAAATCTGTTCTGTTGAAATATTTTGTAGTATGCAGGAATATTTATAAAAGGAGTATAGTGTCAAAATAACATAATTTTGCCTCCATAGACCCACACTTTAAAAAAAAAAAAGTTTTACTTTGATAGAAGTATATAAAACTGAAACAATGCAGTATGGCATATAGTAAAAAAAGAAACCCCTTCCTCAAACTCCTATAGGCCAATGTACTAAACTGTGAATGGCCTTGTAAATGTAATTATGTGCAGAAAAACAGCAAATAACACGTGGAATCAAATTTGCAAATTTTAATATGCACTATTTGCCATTTTTACATGAATAATTTTTTGTTTGCAAAAGTTAGGCAAAATGACTAATGAGCTGAAGAATCATGCAGATCAACTCATTAGCAATTTTAGCATGGCAAAATAATACACACAAAAATTGTGCAAAGTTAGTAATTTTCTGAAAAACATCACTACATTTCAGGGAGATATAGCATTAATAAGACAGACCAAAAGAAAATGTGAAAACAAGCTTGCTAGAGAGCTAAAATCCAAAATTAAAACTTTTTCAAAGCAACTAGCCTGTGAGGAAACTAAATGGATTGGTAGATGACTGAAGGGTAAAAGGCCATAGAATATACACTCCAGAGTTCCGAAAGAACTAAACAATGAAATTGCAGACCCATTACTAGTAATCTATAGCTTCTCAATTCAGATTGGCTGTGGTAGGAGAGCTTTGGAGGGTGAATATTGTAATTTCCATTTTTAGAACGGGCTCCAGGGATGATCCAGGAAATGACAGACCAGCGAGCTCGGCATTGGTACTGGGAAAAATAGTTGAAGCTATTCTGAAGAACCAGATTTTTGGCCATCTGGATAAACGTACTGTAGATTAATGTGGCAGAGCTGACATGGATTTGGCAAAGGGAAGTCTTATCTTACAAATCTGTTAGATTTTTTTAAAGGGGTTAATAAATGTGGACAAGGGTGAGCCAGTTGATATAGTGTAGCAGTATTTTCAAAAGGCATTTGCCAAAGTCCCTCATGAGAGGCTCATTAGGAAAGAGTCATGGGATAGGAAGTACAGTAATGTCTTATTATGACTTTGTAACTGGCTGAAAGATAGGAAACAGAGCATAGGACTGAAAGGTCATTTCTCCCAAAAGAGAAAGGTAAAGAGTGGCATGTCCCAGGGATCTTTACTGGGATCGGTGCCTTTTTAATATATTTATAAATGATCTGGAAAAGGGAGTGATGAGTAAGGTTATCAGATTCGCAGATGACATGAAATTATTCAAATTAGTTAAATCAGCAGTCGATTATGAAGAACTGCAAGAGGATTTGTGAGGCTGGAGGACTGGGTAACTAAAGGGCAGATGAAATTTAATGTAGACAAGTGTCAAGTGATGCATATAGGGAAGAATTTTCCATCCTATAGTTACAAGATGCTGGGTTCTGTATTAGGTGTCATCACTCAGGAAAAGGAATCACTATGGATAATACTTTGAAATCCTTGGCGCAGTGTGCAGCGGCAATCAATAGAATGTTAGGTTAGCCTGAAATACATTTTCTAAAACTGTTGTGAGCTACTTAAGGCGATCACTCAGGATTGATTCATTGAGGTGTAAATATAATAGAACACAGAATAAGCCTGACCACCTGAGCGATATTGCTTTTATTCCTTCTGTCCTTCGGTGGGAAGTGCAGCCAAATCATCCTGCCACCTCTCCCTACTTATATCTGAGAAAGTACCAAAACCTTGTCTTATCTACTTGGGAGCATGGTACAGCTATAATCACCATACCCTACATGCTGGCTTTGTCTTTCCCCCTTTTTTTTTGGCACTCTTATGCTTCCAAGTGATGGAGCATATAGGTTTCCATAATTAGTCTACCTCGCAGGACTCTTCGTTTCTTTTACCTACCACTCTCCTATCTGCTCCTTCCTTGGCCCCTCTGTATGTGTCCCAAGCAGGATTAAACTGTTATTCGTTATTAAATCTGATAGTCTGCCCCAATCATCCTCGCCCTCTAATTAAAGAAGCATCTTCTCTGCAGGCCTAAAGGAGATGAGTATTCCTGTTCAAAGATTTTATATATTTCAAATGTCTCTCTCCCCATTATTGGTTTTCTCTTTTCTCCCTAAAACACTAGGAAATGGGGGAGGAGGCCCTAGGGATAAGTTTAACAGTGCTCATCACATTCTGTGTTCTGCGTGTTGGCCAAAGTTATGAGAGTAGATTTATTTGTTTACCAGAAGGACATGACATGTAATAGGAAGTCTGCCTTGAGGCATTTTGGAGGTAATTTTCGGAAGAAAAGAAAGGGGGACCTACCAGTGCGAAGCATTTCAAGCTGCACATCATTTCATTGTAGGGCTGCGCATATCAGGATTTTCCAAAACGTTTGCATCCTTGTAGACGTGTTTCTTTGCCTGAAGTTTGACATGAACATAATTTTAAGAAATGTTTGTGCCTGCAGCAGATTGTCACAGTAAGGATCTTTGCTTTAAAGCAAAATGAAAAATAGTATAATTTCCTTAGCAACAGAAAATGGAATCAATAGACCTATTGTCTCTTTGTCTGTGGAAAATGTTGTCTCAATGAGGCATCAAAATAGTTAGTCGGGCTTTCTGCCCTGGAGTTAACTGAATGTTTCCGAAGCATTCTAAGTCTGATTGGATTACTGTTTGAATGAAAGGTATTATGTAAATGCAGATTATTAGTATCATACGATCTTGGGAAAGTAATGATCCCTGTAAGTAGCTCTTGAAAATATCATATAACCTGAAAGTGTAATACAACATGATTTTTATTCTTGCAAACATATATCCCACAATACTTTGCAGTCACATTAACAAGTTCAATAAACCAAAACACTATAGAGTAAGGCTAGAGATATGCAGTTATAACTTTTGGTTTGCGATTCCGTATATGACGGGGGTAGGGGTGGGATGAGATACAGATGTGCATATACCATGAAAGAGACACCTAGGGGTGACCAAGGTAGCAAAACAGTGCAATAAGGCAGTGGCCCAAGCCAGAAGGGTGCTAAGGTACCAGGGAAAAAAGTTATTTGGCAGGCTTCAAACGAGGGTCCTCCCAGTCAGAAGCTGGTGTGAGGCCACAGAGTGGCTTAAATTGGGGCAGCTTCAACCACTTTTTAACCTGTGACACTGCCCCACCCTGAGGTTCTAGATTGGTCTTCATGGGGGTTTTAAAAAGGGACCCTGGAAAAGGCCCAGTGTTCTGGCAAGTTAATGATTTAGTCTATACAGTAGTGCTGGAAAATGATGCGCCGCTGCAGCAGAGGAAGCCTGGATTCTGAACTGAATTACCGGTGAAGCAACCTGGTATGATCAGACCTGGACTAGTGTTCATAGAGAGTAGTGAATCACTGGAATGGATTCAGTGCTGTTTGTAAAGAATACTGTGTCTTGTACATAAACCCTTGCATTTGAGTACAGAGGAGAACTGTGTTGTGTTCGGGGCACCCTGTCCTGACAATAGAGAGAGATTTAACTCATAATATCTCTGGATTTAATTACTCACTTTTCCAAACCTATGCTCAAGGTACTACTACTTCTACTTAACATTTGTATAGTGCTACATGACATACGCACCCAGCACTGTCAAATCAAGCAAAAAAGACATTCCCTGCTCAATAAGACAAACTTACAGAACTAGGCAATTAAAATTCAGGTACAGCAGAGGTAGGTCCCTGCCCCAAAGAGAGCTAAACTGGTATTTTATTTTGAATGGCTATAATATGTATTTTTTATTTTCATGTAATAGATTTGCTTTTTTGATTATTACAGAAAAGCAGTATATTAAGAGAACTAAATCTCGGGGAGTTTGATGACCAAGGTCACAAGGAGTATCAGAAGGAAAAGATGATTTTGAACCCTACTTTCCCTGGGACTTAATCTGCTGCTTTAGCCACTGGGCCACCAGGCCACCTCCATAGTAGCCATTGGTGAGAACTCCTTTAGCATTCTGTGTCCCTGTCTGGCGGCCATGCCTCTGAAAAGATACAGACTGGATGTAGTCCAGAGAGATGCAACCAGAAATAAACAGGGTCTACAATAAAAGACATGTGAGATGAAACTTAAAAGGACCTAAATATGTATACATGAAGGGAGAGGAGAGATGGAGAGTGGGAAGAGCAGATAGTCATTCTAATAAATCATAGTTATTTGGCAGACCCCCTAGTCATTAACCAATAAAAGGAGGTAGGACATCAAATACTCTACAAAGTCCATAAAGTTCCAAAAATAGTTTTTATTGCATATAAGCAAGCAGGAGGTTCAAATTGTCAACATTAAGCCAATAGTTTATATCAACGGTCCTCCTCGGTCCACCACCAGATGGCCCTAGATCTTTTATCAAGAAATAACAGCTCAGTGAGACTTCCATTCCTTTTTCAGCCCCTCCCAACCTGGAGGGTTGTGATTGGTTGTCTCAAGGTACTTAGTGAGGTGACCAGTAAGGGTTCTTGTAGTCATTTTGAGTTAGCCTTTGGAGAGGATCCCCTGCTGAGTTATGCCTTAACCAGGCTTAAAGATTTTGGTTAGAGGAGGTTACTCTCAGTACACTCCCTGTCTGAGAGGGCCTGCCTCATTTTGGATGAGAGAAAGATTTTTGCCGGATCCCTTTTGGATTTTCATTCTGGGGAAAACGGCTTCTTGGAGAGGGACACCCGCAATCCTGGGGCCACGGGCTGAAGGACCTGTGAGTCATCCCTCTACTCCCTAGGGGAGGCAAGCACCAGTGACAGCACTACCCAGTGTGGGGTTTTTAATGGCTAGAAGTTATCCTATTTTTGAGATTGGGATTGTTGTTTAAACCTTGAACCCTTTGGCGAAGGCAACACCCTGGACCCAAAGGACAAGGGCTGGAGATCTGTGAATCTCTTTCTACTCCTTAGAAGAGGCAAGCACCAGCGACAGCGTAACAGCAAACCACAAACATTTTTGGAAAGTAAAGAGAGGATCCCCTATTACGATGTGGGGAGGTTTTTTGATCCACCCCCTCCTGACTGGGTAATAGCGCTGGGTCAGCCAGTTTCCCATTTACCACAGACTTTTCCTTCAGAGAAGTCACAAATCACAGAACTTCAGGCAAGAACGACCAAGATCATGGAGACTTGCCACAGGGACCAGGACACAAGCTGGGTGATCATGACCGAACAATTGGACTCAGGTAGGATTTTTCTGGGTCTAAGGGGGATTCCCCACTATTGGGTTTTCCTTGGCCCTCCTCGACAGAAAGGATATATGCCCAGAGGAAGATTAACAACTGTAAGCCAGACAACTGTAATCTCACTCTTTTGGATAAACTGGACTTTGGTTTAACTTTTAAAGAATCAGTAAATTTTATTTTGAACACCTATTGTCCTGCCTATTTGTCCCAGGAACCGTATGTCAGATAATGAGGAAAAAGTAGCCAGAAACCCACCACCATCTGGTCCAAAAGCATAAGCTTTCCTACATAAAAAGGACCCACCCCTTGGGACAAAGAGAGAGGGGGGAAGGACTAGGCAGAGTAACCCCTGAAATAGAAAATGAGTTTGTATGCCTTTGGAAACAGCATCTACCCCAGCAAAGGGTCACAGTTATAAATAATGCACAGGAAGCACGGCTTTTTCAGAGAAAAGAATGCTCTAGAACAAGAGATCATGGAATAAGGCTTCAAGGAGGAAGAGTCAGGAGCAACATCAGAAAATAGTCTCTTCACTAAAAGGGTGGTTCATGCATAGAATGACCTTCCAGTGGAGGTGGTGAGGACAGAAATGTGACAGAGCTCAAGAAGGCATGGGATGAGAACAAAGGTCAGAGGAAAGTCAGAGATTAACTGTGGTCTATGGGGATTGCACAGAGCAAATACGATGGTCCTTATCTGTCATTTCATTCTCTGTTTCTAATTCAGAAAGGTCCATTGTGTAGTCAAATGATGGGGGAGGAGGGGAAGCTACCTTGTATGATCCGACATTCCTGGCTGAATTTTTCTTTCGTTCTGGAAGTGCTTGCTGCTAATATTATTTAATTGCTTTTATAATCATCATTTTATGTGTGGAATGAGAGATTAAGGCAAAGAGGATAAAATGAAATGCGTTTCCTGCAATAAGTGTGACTCTTGCTATTACAGGATTATGTCTGATTTGATTATATTGTATAAAAATGTTTATGTTTCTCGCTAAGAGTATCTTGGAATATTAACGAGTAAGAAATTTGCAAAAAAAAAAAATAATAATAATAATGCCTCGAAGGGCTAACTGAATCCTTCATGCAGAAAGGATAGAACCCTAAAATCATCTATAAGAAAATTATATGTTGACTTAACACACCCCCAGAGTTAGACCTGCTGTAGTGCAAATGGAGGAAAGCACCTGAGAGAGTCATTTTCCAAAGCATTTCCATTGGGAAACCAGTGTTTACCCAGAGAAATGGAGTTTTATAGAAATTACCCTTCTGATATGTGGGCAATCGTATACACATACTACCTGTTGTGCACAAGTTTACCTGGACTGAGCGGAGGCATTCCTAAAGGTGGAGATGTGCAGGGGTTTGGACTTACGTGCATACCTCTGAAAATGCAAATCCATGCCTGTAAACTTTCCCCTAGAATAAATGCACGTGCTAAATAGCAAGTGTAAGTAAGTGTGTGTGTGTGGAGGGGAGGCTAGATTTGGTTGGATAATTTTCAGCTTTAAAAGCTGGTATAACTTGTGATCATACTTGCTCACAAATTTATACACAATGCTACTAGATGGGTACATTAAAAAAAAAAATGCATACAACCTAGAGCTAGAAAAACTAAAAAAAATCATAAAAGATGCACCACTATTGCTACTGGAGCACAAATCACTGGGATGGAATGCTCCTCCCTGGCCACCCGATCTAAAGAAAGAAATGGCGAGAAGTACACTTCAAATAAATTAAAAGAGAGAAGATAAGACATAAACGGTAACCCACCACCTGTGGGGGAAACAATATTTCAGATCGGGACCTCCCATCCATGCCCTTATGTTCACGCTGCTGAAAAGGCACTTCCAAACTGTCAAGGAATGCAAGTCATTTGAATTAAAATAAGCAAGCACTTTGAAACAAACAGAAAGGGATTTAATACAGACATTGCCAAACAGAATCCCCCTTTGACTGCAAAGTCTGTTTGTCTCTCTTACTTTTCTCACCTCTCGGAACTTTATTAAGCATCTAAGGAAACTTTAACAAATGCAGTGGCCGGAAGAACGCCCAGGGCCATGGATGGGAAACTCCAGTCCTTGAGGGCCACAAACAGGCCAGGTTTTCAGGCTAGCTACAATGAACATGCATGAGAAAGATTTGCACACACTGCCTCCATTGTATGCAAGTCTGTCTCATGCATATTCATTGTGGATATCCTGAAAACCTGGCCTGTTTGTGGCTCTCGAGGACTGGAGTTTCCCATCCCTGCCTAAGTCCATCCATCTTTCCACCACATTTCACCTTCTCAGCCCATGTTTTTAAATTTATAACCGGACAGCCTTGAAAATAATGATGGTATAATCCAACCTATAATAAATTTGTATATTCAGAGCTTTTTAGCTCCTTTTGCCATGAGATCTAATGAAGGGAGTAGAATGCTGGCGAGCTGGATGCAAATGCATGAAGTTACTTCTATAAAGCGAGATCACCTACAGTTTGCTTGACCTTTCTTTCAACGCATCTAAGTGGACTAATATGGCAGGTTCACTACTTTATTCAGGTTGGCAGCCTGCACAGCTCGTTGTTCCGTACGAGCTTGAAAATACAGCACATGCTCCGACTCGTTTATCATCCTGACCTGTGTATTCCTTCTGGAGATCTTCCAAGTGTTTGGTCATTGGTTACAGCGGAAAGTGTTGTTTCTGCACTAAATCATTGTTAGCACTACGGGTGATGAATGGTGCATGCCATGGATTTTTAACGTTGCTTTCATTTTAATGGTTCACTGTTTATTTTAGTATGGAAAAACGAAGCCTCTCCATTCTCTTCTGTGTTACAAAGAGTGATTTCTACCAGTTTGGCTTGTGAAGTGGCAGCACAACAACTTTGAGAAACCATTCCAGCCTACCCATTCCAGGGGTAGAGCAAAGCTAAATGGAAAAGTACAATGGTAGTACATTTTTTTTAACTGGACTGCCTAAATTTACAGCACTTTGTGTATAAAGATGGATGTCCTCTTTTCCTGCTTTTGTGATTACTGGTCTATAGATGAAAACATGGAAACTGTAGTTCTTTATTTCTTCCAGCATTTAACAACCCAGTATTTTTTTACCCTGCAAGTCTGTCTACTCATTTCTTCCCTTCCAGCTCTCATTATCGCATAACTCTGTATTTCGCCACATAAAACTAATACTTGAGCAGTATTTACTTGTGCCGCTTGTGTTCCAAGTAAGCAGGATGCAGTTCCAAGACCCTATTTGCAGCACAGTTCTACGACTGCTCACTGTAAGAGTGATAATACATGCACCATCTCTGCAGGGAAGGTGATGGAAGGGTGCTTTCTTGGTCAACTGGAGCTGGAATCTGACCTGAACATTCACCCAGGTTTTTAGCTTAGCAGCACAAGGAGTTAAGCACTGGCTCATTGATTGCCCTTCCTTTTTTCAATCCTAGACAATAATACCTTTCCTTTATTTCAATGCATAGCCAGCATAGCTCTCTGCTTCAATGGCAGGGGAGAAAGTCTGATATTTCACTTTCAACGCATAGCCAGCATAGCTCTCTGCTTCAACGGCAGGGGAGAAAGTCTGTTACTTCACTTTCAACGCATAGCCAGCATAGTTCTCTACTTCAACGGCAGGGGAGAAAGTCTGATACTTCACTTTCAACGCATAGCCAGCATAGCTCTCTGCTTCAACGGCAGGGGAGAAAGTCTGTTACTTCACTTTCAACGCATAGCCAGCATAGCTCTCTGCTTCAAAGGCAGGGGAGAAAGTCTGATACTTCACTGTCAACGCATAGCCAGCATAGCTCTCTGCTTCAACGGCAGGGGAGAAAGTCTGATACTTCACTTTCAACGCATAGCCAGCATAGCTCTCTGCTTCAACGGCAGGGGAGAAAGTCTGATACTTCACTTTCAACGCATAGCCAGCATAGCTCTCTGTTTCAACGGCAGGGGCAATGTAGAAAAGAGGATCTATATATAGGCAACAACCAACAAGGACTGAATTACATAGTCGAGTAAACAAAAGCATGGGTGTAGCTTGCTTATTGAGGCGGTTACTACCCCTAACTAAGCTACATATTCAATTAGATGCAGTTCCAAAACTGTTCTCTACATTAATGGTGGGGTGGAAGGGAAAAAGAACTAAAAGGTACTAAGAGCCAAGCGTAACAAGTAAGAGGAAAAATAAAAAAAGTGTATAGCTTGCTGGGCAGACTGGATGGGCCGTTTGGTCTTCTTCTGCCATCATTTCTATGTTTCTATGTTTCTATATATTGCCCCGTGTTAATTGTGTGCAAGCATGTTACAAGAAGCAACAAATATTGAACCAGGTTCTGCAAGACTGCAGAAGCCTCAGGCAGTCACTGCTGTCAGGTCGACCGGGGAAGGAGGGAATAGGTGGTGGGAAGAGAGAGGCAAGTGAGATGGGAGTGGTGGGGGGAGGGAGGAGAATGAAGGGGCAAGTGGATGATGGAGAGAGAGAGTGAAGGAGGAATAGGTGGGAGAGAAGACAGTGAGGGCTGAAATCATGCTTGTGGGGAAGAATGAGGGAGAGAGACAAAAGAGAGAGGGACTGTAGGGAGAGGGGGAGGAAGAGAGATATTGATGAGAAGGGGAAAAAGACTTCAGAATGAGGGCACCAGTCTAAGGACTATAGAGAGAGAGAAAGGTAAGGGGAGAGAAACACTAGTGGGGGATGAGAGCGATTGGCCAGAGGATAGAAGCAGAATGAAAGATCCTCCATTGGGCAATAACAACTCATTTCACCACAAATGTATTGCAGATTTCAGTTAGTAAGAATGATTTCCTGTTTGTGTTATTCAGAGAGAAATTTTCAAAGTTTTTTTTATGTGCATGAACAGCTCTTTACTTGCTTAAGAAGCCCAACTGAAAATTGTGCCTCCCCTCACTAAGGTTGAAAGCATCCCGTGGTGTTCACAGCATTTTTAGCTGCTTCTAAAAAGAGTAATAGTATCTTGATTAGATTGTAAGCTCTATTAAGCAAGGACTGCCTCTTATGTGTTGTTTGTACAGTGCTGTGTATGGCAGAAAGCACTATATAAATGTTTAGAAGTAGTAGCAGTAGTGGTTAGGTTGGGGGAGGGAAAGTACGCTTTGGGCTTTCATTTTGAAAGCTCTGTGTAGACTTTCCATTTGCAGTTGCTTTAAAGCGGGTGTAAACGTAGCCACACCCCCTCCTGATTGGATTTCCAAAGGGAAACCCCCATGCGGAGTTTCCCTTTGAAAATATGCTCGTAGACCTGCATTTGCAACATACCTGTGGGACTTGAAGTCCTCCATCCTGTTTAATCATTGTTCCCAGATAGGGTAAAGGCACTTCCATGAGTAAAGCAATGCTTTATTTGAAGAAATGTCCTTTTATAAATCTGACTGCCCACAGGGATGTGCATTCATTTAAAATGAATACGCAACACGTGACGAATAAGGCCGTTTCTTTTCACTTGGCGGGACACAAAATAAATCGAGGGCCCCCCGAATGTAAAGAACCTTATTTGTGGCATTCATTTTAAATGAATGCAAATTATAGGCAAAGGCCCAAAGAAGGGGCCACAGCCTATGTCTGAGCATGACACCAGGGTCTTGGCCTAGCCTGGGCCAACGCATCAGCAGAGCCCAAACCCCCCCCCTACCCCCCTTCCCGCATCGGGTATCTGCGGAAGCAACCAGGCTGGGTCTCAAAGTCTGGGTCCCGGATGCTAGGTCCTGACACCTGGGCCTCAGCCTAGGCCGGAGCCCAGACACAGGCCCGACGCAATACCATTCATCAAAATGGCGTTGTCTGCTAGGGTCAATGTACTGGAGTTAACTCCAGCACGACCACAGTGGAGGGCATCAGTTGAAGAAGAAAAGAAGACGTCGGACCTGTTCTGATGCCTTTGCTCTGGGCCTGGGTCTGACCCTAGGTAGAGGCTCAGCCATGGGACCTGGCCTCCAGGCCAGGCCCAGAGTTGGACCTTAGTCCAGATCTAGGCACTGGCGTTGGGTCTGGGTCCGGGCTCCAGCCTTGACGAAGGCCGAGGTCACAACGACTCAGTGGAAAAGGGTAAACAGTGGAGTGCCTCAGGGATCTGTATTGGGACCCTTACTTTTCAATATATTTATAAATGATCTGGAAAGAAATACGACGAGTGAGATAATCAAATTTGCAGATGACACAAAATTGTTCAGAGTAGTTAAATCACAAGCAGATTGTGATAAATTGCAGGAAGACCTTGTGAGACTGGAAAATTGGGCATCCAAATGGCAGATGAAATTTAATGTGGATAAGTGCAAGGTGATGCATATAGGGAAAAATAACCCATGCTATAATTACACAATGTGTTGGGTTCCATATTAGGTGCTACAACCCAAGAAAGAGATTTAGGTGTCATAGTGGATAACACATTGAAATCGTCGGTTCAGTGTGCTGCAGCAGTCAAAAAAGCAAACAGAATGTTGGGAATTATTAGAAAGGGAATGGTGAATAAAACGGAAAATGTCATAATGCCTCTGTATCGTTCCATGGTGAGACCGCACTGAATACTGTGTACAATTCTGGTCGCCGCATCTCAAAAAAGATATAGTTGCGATGGAGAAGGTAGAAAGAAGGGCAACCAAAATGATAAAGGGGATGGAACAGCTCCCTTATGAGGAAAGGCTGAAGAGGTTAGGGCTGTTCAGCTTGGAGAAGAGATGGCTGAGGGGGGATATGATAGAGGTCTTTAAGATCATGAGAGGTCTTGAACAAGTAGATGTGAATCGATTATTTACACTTTTGAATAATAGAAGAACTAGGGGGCATTCCATGAAGTTAGCAAGTAACACATTTAAGACTAATTGGAGAAAATTCTTTTTCACTCAATGCACAATAAAGCTCTGGAATTTGTTGCCAGAGGATGTGGTTAGTGCAGTTAGTATAGCAGGGTTCAAAAAAAAGTTTTTAAAAGATATTTACACATCTGGAGATATTTACACATCTGGATTATGTTCACAAAGTGGAACGATAGTAAACGAGACAGATTTCAAGTTCAGAGATGCATTCCAGTGTTTCTTCTCACATTAGATGGGATCATATTAGGGATGTGCTTTTGTTTTTAACTAAATTGCCCATTTCAACACAATTGTCCATTTCATTTCATTTGTAAAGTAAAACAATAGAAAATTTGATGAAATTTAGTTTTTTTCCCAAATTTCGTTTTAGTGCGCACAATTCGCCATTATTGACAAATTGTGCACAATAAAATTAAACTTGTAAAAAACAAAACATCCTAAGAAAACAAAAAAGCCACAATACAGCAAAAAATGAAAGCAAAACTAAAAAAATCCCAATGCATATCCCTAGATCATATCATAAACTTATTCCAGATAATGATAGTGTATTTGTTGTCATAATATTTCTCAATAAAGATTAGCATATGATATATTTCTGGCATATATATATTTATATATAGATAGATAGATACATAAAGCAGCATAATCTTCAGTAAAAAATAAATAAAAAATGAGACCACTTATCAAGAATTATACTTTAGTATTTGAAACCTAACTAGCATTGCCACAGTATTTGCATTGTATTACTGTATCCCAAATGATTTCAAACATTTGAATATGCATTATATAGTAGGAATTTTAATTTAATATTGAGATTTCTCTTCTGTGTCCTCTACACAATGCAAACTTGAGACAAGGGTCTTCTTATATTATGTCATTTAATCTATTTTTGTATAAGGGTATCAAAGAATTTTCTAAGAGAAAATGTACCCAGATTAATTCTGCCTCTTTTTGATAATTTTTTTAAGTTTCAGGATTTTAATTAGCTACAGATTTAACCCTTTAAGTTTTATTTCTGAAAAAAAAAGAAAAAAAAACATATACCAAACAGTAATAAGCTCAATAATTTTCTTATAGAAATAACTGATCTTTATAATGAAAAGCACCTTTCAAAACCACATAGTTACCTAAATTGCAGGTGGGAGTAATCATGCATAATGGAGTTAGATTTTTTTTTTTAGGGCTTATAGCTCCACTTGCTCTAATTATTTCTGACATTCTGCTTGTTATTTATGGTCCCCTTAAGAGGAGAAGTAGAGTCATATGCCATATTAAAAGGAAAAATAGTATGGAATTGAATGAGACAGGACAAATTAAGTTTTAGAAATGCATTATACTGTAGGTCCTCTCTAATTATTATTGCTATTATAGAACATACACCATGTTATTATGATATACTATTCATCATCTAATGCTAATTAATAACATATAGTAACACCATTTTATATTCTTAGCCATTAAAAGCTGGAGCCCTGTTCAAAGCCTTTTCTTCATGAACAATAATAAAAGAGATCACGCTTACAGATCTTTTTCGTCAACAGTATAGAAATTTTCATTGCAGATAATTGCTAGTGTTTCACAGCTCCTCATGAAGCATAGCCTTAGGTTTCCTGTGCACTGGAACCATTTGGGCTCAGGCATAAATAGAAGTATTTATGTATTTATTTTTTCAGTGTTTTTATATACCGATAATCGTTTGGAACATTTAATCGGTTTACAGTGAACAGCAATTCAGCAACAGGCTTTACATATAACTTAGGGCCTCATTTTCCAAGCACTTTACCGCATGCGATAAATTCGCAAATCATGTTAACAGCTGTTAACGCGATTTGGTCGTCAGGGGCGGAGCATATGTAAAGCAGGAACCTGTGTATCGTGTGCGGCGAAACAGCCGCAGTGTTAGCGCGGCTAATAACTACAACCTCGCGTAATGGACTGCGTTACAGGCCTGAAAAGGATTACTGCCATCCACGATAGTCCCAGGCGAGAGAGAGAGAGAGAGAGAGAGAGAGAGAGAGAGAGAGAGAGAGAGAGAGAGAGAGAGAGAGAGAGAGAGAGAGAGAGAGAGAGAGAGAGAGAGAGAGAGAGAGACTTACTATAGTGCCTATGCCCTACATAGGTATTTTAACCCCTATAGGAGGGCCACCTACTAACTCGGGGTGGGGATTAGGTATGAGCGTCGGGGGTTGGGGGCCACTTTCGCATTCCACATGAGACCTACGGACTGAACAGTGGTCTCTAGTGCAGATTTGCTGGCCGTCGGAGTGAGGACGCTCACTCCAAGCGGAGATTTGGCCAACATTCTCTCCACCTAGCATGTTGTTGCCCAGGTAGAGTGTCCATCAAGCTAGGTAGAGAGAACGTTGCCCAAACCACTTCTTGGAGTGAGCGTCCTCACTCCGACAGCCAGCAAATCTGCACTAGAGACCACTGTTCTGTCCGTAGGTCTCATGTGGAATGCGAAAGTGGCCCCCGACGCTCATACCTAATCCCCACCCCGAGTTAGTAGGTGGCCCTCCTATAGGGGTTAAAATACCTATGTAGGGCATAGGCACTATAGTAAGTCTCTCTCTCTCTCTCTCTCTCTCTCTCTCTCTCTCTCTCTCTCTCTCTCTCTCTCTCTCTCTCTCTCTCAAACAGGCTGTCTGGGACTATCAAAATATTGTGCACTGCGATAAAAGACTGAAAGAATCATCGTGCAGTGGGAAAACATTGCCGCACATGATGTTTCCCCACTGCACGAAAGAAGCCTCATTTGCATTGGTAACGCCCCCTAATGCGTTACCAATGCAATATTGGAAAATAAGGCCCTTAGTGAACAACAATTAAGATACAGGTGAAAAAATAATACTAGGTAGTTAATGTAACTAATAGGTGTGAGTGGAGTAATTACTATGTAGATCTTTGTTTAGAAAAGTTGTCAATATATGACAAAACTATATACATACATGTACATATAACATGGCAGTCAAAGGAATTAATAGCTATGCATGGCATATTTACTCAGTGGTGTAGATTATCAAAATAAATAAATACATACCGTAGCTGAGAAAGTGACATGTAATTGGTGAGATATTGGTAACTAAGGAAAGGCGATGGGGGGAGAGGTGACTAAAAATAGGGGGGGAAGGAAGTAATGAAAGATTAGTATACTTATTCAGGCCCTGTGTGTGGAAAGCAGAAGGCAGGGGAGATGGGTATTAAGATTTGTGCAGTGCGGGGGTGACCCCAGCTGGCAAATAAAGACACCAAAGTGTTCAGTTTCCAAGTACATGTCTTCTGAAGCCCTTGCCCATCATTGAATATAATTTCACTTTCCAATCTTGATTCTGTCATTGATCCTGTACTATCTTTTGTATCACACTTCTGTGATATATATAATCTTTTATCATTATCGTTATCAATATTTTTTGTATCTACAACTCATGTGATCAAGCTTCTGCCAAAATATGTATTTCTGCTTTTGTTTCTCTGTGTCCAAATTTCGGATCTCTTTCTTTCCTTGTCTTTCCTATGTCGGTACATCCAGAAAGTTGCAGTTTCTCTTCATACCCATTATCCAGATGCAAAACAATACTAGGACAGTCCTCTGAAAATGCCACTGTATCCAGATCTCTTGTTTGCTTGCTCTGTTGCTCCCTATCTTTTGTATCCCTTCTTCTTTTCTCCCAACTCATAAGCTAGCCAACAATGGCAAGATACCTTTACCTCATTGTTTCTCATTACTACACCAATTCACTTCATATTCCTTGCCTATCAATGCAAATTTTAATTTAATCTGTTCAGTTTTAAAGATGTTAATTTTCTGTATCTTCTCTGTATACTGTACCTTGATACCAACAATTTTAACAGATGCATTAAGAAACCACTTGCGAAAAAATGTAGTCTATTCAAGGAAAAAAATGCCATGTATAACGTGCTTGGGGTGAGTCATGTGAAACTGTAGTAGTGAGTAGTAGCACACCTGACTAGCTTCCGCTCTCCCCAATCTATTTTTATATTTAAAACTTTTCCACAGCTTGGATTTGGGTCAGCAGTGGCTGAAAAAGGAACAAAGAAAATTGATCCCTATACTTTGGGAGGATCAAGCCTTACAGTTGATCTGCTCTAGCTGGAAAGTTATGGTAGATAAATCAATGGCACCAGAGGAGGGGAGGATCGGAGGAGGAGGTCTTATTAGCTACCAAGTGAGATGATGGACACTATGCGCACTGTAATGCAGCAAATGGCAGACAAAATTCACTCTAGCCTGAATGTGTGGCTTGAGTCGGTGACTGATCGGATGGGGCAGCTTGTGTCAACAGGGAGGAAGTAACAGCGTGGGTAGACAATGTGGTAGAGCACATAGAAGATATGGAACTCTCCCTCACCTCAACCATGCAGCATTTGTAAGTATTGGAAAGGGCCCATAGATGCATGGCAGAGAACCTAGAGCAGAAATCACCAAAATAATCTACACATTGTGGGCCTTTCAGAGCAAATTTGGAGGAGGTGATCCAGCAGGCTTTTTAGCCAAATGGCTCTGGACTGCAAGAATGGCCTGATAAAAAATTGACTGAATGCACAGGGCACTGGTGCCTCATCCTTTGGAAAATGGCTGACCCTGAGCTATGATCATGCAGCTCCACCATTATAATGACGAGAATTATATTTTGGAGGCAAGTAGAAGAATTAAGGAAGTCACCTATCAGGGGAAATTCATTTTCTTTTTTTCAGGACTTTTTTTGAAAAGACATCACAGCTTCACGGATATGAAGAAAGAGCTGCAAAAGAAGGTGTTGCACTATGCTCTGCTGGCAAGGCTTAGGAACACTCACAATGGCACCACATCAGTGTTCATGGACCCTAAAGCTACAATGCCTTTCGTTCACAAATGGAGGCCAGAGACCTTGGAGAGACCCGACCTTTAGCCATGTATCCTTTTGATCTAATCCATGGTTTACACAGGGTGAGAATATGGCTGAAGTTGGAGGGGTTTGATTATATGTAAAATTAATATGATGGGGGAGGGAGGGAGTGATGGGAAGGGCTGTTATTAATGGGGATGATAAAGCTGATTACTGTGAGGTTCGGTGAGGTTGGTAAGGGGAAGAAGGGTGGGCGGTGCGTTGTTATCTTCCTTGCCAGCCTGATGCTTCAGCTGGTAACAGCTGACCATGTAGCGTCCGTTGGCATGGATGGAGGGCCTTTGGAGTGTGACACAACCTTGAGGAAAGCTCGGCAGTACTGTTTTATGCTGTCCTGGTGAGGCGGCTGGAACAACCAAGAGGAGACCATCTTTGTTTCATATAGCGAGTCAACACATGTAATGATCACGATACCACTGAACAATGGACATTGCAGGGGGTGGACTCTGGTGCTAGGTGGGAGGGGGGAGAGAGGAACCAGAGGGGCAGGGAAGGTTATTTTGTTCTACAGGAGAAAGAGGAGGGCTGTGGGGAGTTTGTGTATTTCAGAACGGAATTCTCAAGGTCTAAAATTTGGTGATTTGGTAAGTATCTTGGTCTCAGGAGCTCCTTCACCCATGAAAACTGACAAGTCAGGGGGTGGGGGATTGATGCAAGGAGGCAGTGTGGAGTTGGTGGTGGCTGGTAATTAGAAGGTTCCTCGCTATACCCTGTGGCTGTGAATATTGGGGATTCTGTTTGAGGTTTGGGCTTGTTGGGGAATGGGGGGGGGGGCAAGGAAGTTAAATAAAAGGATGAGGCAAGTGCAACACTACAGCTTTGGCTTAAACCCGACTTAACACCTTCGACATGGCTAGTAAGATGGTTAGTTTTCTCTCCCTGAATATTTGAGACATAGGGACTCTGGTTAAGTGGAGATGGATACTTAATTTTCTGAAAGCCAATGGCACAATGATAGCATTTTTGCAGGAGATCCACCTTTCACAGTCGGAGCATATGAAGCTATGGTATAAATGGGTGGAACATGTATTCTCCTCCTCTTTTAATTGTAACAGGAGAGGAGTATATGCTCTGGTCCACAAAGCTCTCCCCTTAATGGTTGGAAAGTTCTTGTCTAATCTGAGAGGCATATATGTTGCTATGGAATGTGCTATATATGAACAAAAGTTTGCATTGATCAATGTTTATGGGCCAAATGAGGGCCAGCAGGGGTTTTACAGGGAGTTGATTACTACTGGGAAACTTTTCATCACTCCTGTCCAGTATGGGTGGGGATTGAACCTGTGTCTGGACCTGGAGCTGGATCGCTCCTCAGGCACTAGGTCAGATAAGGGGTAGATCTTGGGTTACAATTGCTGATGCAGCGTCTGAGCCTGGTTGATACCTGGTGGGTCTAGTACCCCTCCAGTAGAGACTACATTTACTTTTCTCCTGAGACACAATGTTTATAGCCGAATAGATTAATTATTGTGTGTGATTTCTTTGGTGAAGATGGTAGGGCATATGGATATTATGGTCTGTAGTATCTCAGATCATCACCCAGTGCTTTTCCCGCTGAACATGTCACAGGAACTAGAATCAGACAGGCAATGGCGATTTAATACTTCCTTTCTGGGTAATGATCAATTTTGAGAAATCATCACAGAGGTGATTTGGGACTACCAGCTTGTTCATGCAAAGGCTACACAGTCTTTCATTGTATTGTGGGAGGTGTTAAAAGCAGTTTTGCGATGGTGTATTATTAGCTTTCACAAAATCTGCCCAACTACAATCAATGTATTCAAGAGACAATTAATAGTCACACAAGCAAGTCAAAATCGCAAGTCAGGTTGCATAAGAAAAATAAGATAGCTGATATTGAGCTGATAGAATGTTTCGCCTTTGTGAAGATTTAAAGAAAAGGATTCACCCTGAGGCAGAACTTTGTGGTTCGAAACATGATCATGTCAGGGTTGAACTATTGATAGCTATACAGAGATGAATATTTACCGTTTTGAAATGAGCATCTACTTTGGAGTTTGTCAGCATATGGAGAAATGACTTTTAGAAAAATTTAAAAAATTTGTCAAATACAAAAAATTGATAAAAATAAAGCAAAGAGACCTATTACTAATTTTGAGTTTGATTGACATACAAACTCGTGAAGTGTGGGTCCTACATAAATAATGTACTACACATATTTATGTATTGAATGTGGCTGTATTGAAGTTGTTGAATTATATACCAGTAGACTATTTGAGCTGTACTATTAGCTTTGCCAGCCATTTAAATAAAAGAAGGTTGGAGAGGGAGAAGTCTCTGGAGAGGAAGATTAAATTACTGGAGATAAAATATAAGGCTACATGCTCCTCAAGAGTTTATATGGAGCTGCAGAAATGGAGAGGCGAATTACAGCGACTCCAGGTCTCAAGGGTGGAGAGGTTTTTTTAATTTGGTAGACAGAAAATATGTGAACACGAACAAGATGGGGACCCTATTGGCTAGGGCTCTGCGGAAGAGCGCCACACAGACACTTATACACTGGATCTGAGGGCGTAATGGTGCTGTGACCCACAAATTATCTGAAATCAACTGGGTTTTTCAAGAATTTTTTACTGAGTTGTATGTGGACCAGGAGGAGTGCAATCTTACCATATTAAACAAATATCTTCAAGAGGTCTTTATACTAGGGTTGACTGAAGTTGTCGGCTCCAGTAATACTGGAAGAGTTGTTCAGAGCTGCAGTGAAACTCCCGAATGGGAAATGTCCAGGGCCATATGGCTTTACTTTAAGATTTTATAAGAGGTTTTTGCAGAAACTTCCTCCCTTCCTGTTAGAGTTATTTACTTTTTTCCAACATTTGCCTGAGATTGACAGTACTTTGCTGGATGCCAATATTATGTTAATCTATAAAAGGGGACTAGTTGCTATGGATCCAGGATCTTACTGGCCTGTTTCATAGCTGCATGTGGACGTTAAAGTCCTTGCTAAGATTCTGTAATTCCGGTTGGAGTTGGTTATGGAGGACAGTTCATCTGGACCAAAATGGCTTTATTAAGGGGCAGTCATCAACTGTTAACACACTTCGGTTGTTCAGTGTCTTATTATTGGCCAAGTCCGAGAAACTGAGGAGTGTGTGATTGCATTAGATGCAGAAAAAGCCTTTGATAGGCTCTGATGGCCCTTTCTTCACCTGGTATTGGAGAAGTTTGGATTGCCTGTGTCATTCTGGGCCTGGAACATGGCACTTTGTCACCACCCTAAGGCATGGGATTTGACTAATGGGCAATGTTCCAGCCCATTTTCTGTCTTAATTGGCACTAGACATGGCTGTCCGCTGTCTCCGCTTCTCTTTGATCTGGCTATCGAGATATTGGCTATAAAAATAAGGCAATGCTCTGATATAGTGGGTATTTCTGCGGGGGGAGAGGAGCATGTTGTATGTTTGTATGCTAAAATGAAAACATTTGACTAAACCAGATCTGTTATATTTTCTTAGTTTCTTTGGTTTAGTCAGATTTCTTTTTGTCTTAAGCAAGGTGATATGTCTGTATGCTGACAATATCCTACTTTTTGTTTCCAGCCCAAATCACTCATGAGGGATGGGTCTCCTCTGGGAGTATGGGAGAATGTCCAGGTATAAAGCCAGAGATATTTCCTATGTGGGTGGCTCTGGCCACATATTTTCCACATTGCTTTTAAAAAGCAAAGGGTAGTCATGTATCTGGGGATCTATGTACCGAGGGATTTGTAAGCTCTTTATAGACTTAACTATGCACCTGTTGTAAGTTTTGTGTTGCTTCTTAATAAATAAAAAGTTAAAAAAAAATATGCTCACACTATTAGCCTGCATGAGAATAAAAAAAAACATGATCACATTATACAATGTAAGCATATTATTAAGTTGGAGCTTTTTAATTGCTGTGCTCTTTGGCATATTTTTTAACATGACGGTAGATACATGTTATTCAGAGCACCCATGCTAAACAGAATATTCTCAGTATGCTTCCTCTGTTGGCCCCGCCTTCATCCTTTAAAACATTTTAAAAGGCAGCAAACCATATCCTGTAGGCTGTTTGTGCTCATTGCTGAAGTAGGACACCAATTGCCAAAGCAGTAATCTTGATGCCAAGAAGCAGTACCTTTACAACAAGGCTCTCACCATGTCTCAGGATCAGTCAGAAGATACTCAGGATTTGGAAGATCTGTAGGAGGGCCCTGAGGAGGAGCAGAATAGTGAATCCCAGCAGAAGGATTATGAAAGCACTACTGAGCTTGCAGCAAAGCCATGTCTATGCATGCCATGTTATACCCAAGCTGGAAACCTCCTTATGGAGTTACTCATCTAGCATGCTGCATTTCTTATTAACAAAGACTGCTCAAGGAAAGCACAGGCAGCCAAGGAGTGTATATGACAAAGAATGGCCACTAAAATCAGCTTCCTTAGAGTAATCCACCACATCATAAAATATATGTAGCACCCAATCGGGTTGTCTACTAAAGTATAGGTTTGCAGAAAGATCTTATAGATAGAATGTATGAGAGTAGCATACCATCTATTCCTCAGCACCCCTATGTGAGGCTGCTGCAGTGGTTAAGAATATAAGATTTGCATTATTGCGTAAGACCAAAGCTCCATTAAGCCAAGTATCCTGTTTTCAACAGTGGCCAATCCAGGTCACAAATATCTGGCAGGATCCAAAAAGGTCAATAGATTCCAAGCTGCTTATGCCAGGGATAAACAATGGATTTCCCTAAGTCCACCTTAATAATGATTTATGGACTTTTGCTCCAGGAAGTTGTCCAAACTTTTCTTAAACCCAGCTACACTATCAATTTTCACCACATCCTCTGCCAATGAATTCCAGAGCATAATTATGAGTTGAGTAAAAAAAAAAAAAAAAATTCTATTTGTCTTAAATGTATTACCTAGTAACTTCATTTAAGTCCCCTAGCTTTCTACTTTTTGAAACAGTAAACAAACAATTCGTGTTTACCCTTTTCACGCCACTTATTATTATATAAACCTTTATCATAACTCCCCTCAACTGACTCTTCTCCAAACTGAAAATCCCAAATTTCTTTTGCCTTTCCTCAAAGGGGAATCGTTCCTTTATCATTTTGGTTATCCCTTCTCTGCACCTTTTCTAACATTCTATTGTATCTTTCTTGAGTTACAGTGACAAGAATTGCACACAATACTCAAGGTGCAGTCACACCATGGAGTGATACAGAGGCATTAAGATATTCTGTTTGATTCTCCATCCCTTTCCTAATAATTCCTAGCATTCTATTTACTTTCTTGATCGCTGCCACATATTGAGCAGTGGATTTAAACATATTATTCACGATTGACACAGTTTCTCCTGTTACACTGGCTCTCTGTGCCATGGTCCAGCCTGCTTGCAATCTTCTCTCTACCAGGAGTCCTCACTGGTTAGAGCACACCTACGTCCCATCCCCATTTAACCCTGCCTTGTCATTAGCTAGTTCTCTTTTCATCAAGTCACCTTGACTCCCTGACATGGCCACCTTGTTCTCTCATTCCTGTTTTGCCTTGCGGCCTACCCATGCTGCCTGTCTTGTTTTATGGCCTACTCAGGCTTCCTGTCTTGCCTCTTTTGGCCTTCTGCTTCAACCTGTGGCCTCCCAGGCCTCCTTCCTTTGCTGTCTAGTCTCCCAGGCCTCCTTGCCATGCTCTCTGGCCTCCCAGGCCTCCTTGCTTTTTTTTCCAACCCCCCTGGGCCTCTCTGCCTTACCTTACAGCCTCTAGGCCTGCTATGTTCTCCTACCCAGCCTTGTGCCCTGTTGGGTTTCCTGTGGACTCCTAGAAAAGACTCCATTCCCAGGGGTGCGGGTGGGAGGGGGGGGGTTACAAATAAAACACATCTTCCAAAACATAAACACAAGTCTTCCAACAGGTGGATGCATATGCTACATTCGCCTTATGGTGGAGGAGCAACACCTAACCACCAGGGATCCAATTTCCTCGGCCTTGTTACATAATCCTCATTGGTAGCATCTGTAGCAAAGCTGGGATGAGTTGGTGAGTAGCCTGCATTACAAAATTACTTATTACAGTACACACCAAACATTCATCAGTGCTACAAACAGTAGCCTTTCAAAACTCCAGGGGGTTTCAGACCTATTGGGTGCAGGGGCAATGGGATATTTTGGGGGGCCTACCAGCTCGGTATCCAGTTAATACAACTGGGAACAATATGATCTATTCACATATTCCAGTCAAAGGGAGATTGGAGAGCAGGGGCCAAGCTATAGAAGGGCTATAGTTTTGCTGTGTCAGCAGAAGGGATGCATATGCTCCTACCAGATTACTTACTCTTCTCTCCATCTTTTTACAGAACCAAGCAACTTGCAAAGTTCTCCAGAATGGAAGCTCTCAGTAGACTGATGCCCAGTGACTCTTCAGTTCACAGAGAACCTCACGCATCCAACCCTGCTGGCTATGACAGCTTACTAGAGCCTATACCACCAATACCCATGATTACAGATCCATCCCCTTGGACAGTGCCAAGCCTGGACAGTCTGTACTGAAGAGAAATGTTATTCCAGGATTATTTCTCCAATCCCTAACCTACTGCAGTCTTGCCTGCTGCTACTGTTCTTTTGAAGATGGTGGGAAGCATGTGAGAACATGTAGGACTCGAAGACATGTAGACAACTTTCTGTGTTACTATGGCATTGACTAAGGACTTGTGGCACTTGCCTTTTTTTTTTGCATTTGCAGGCACCATTGTGCCTTTTACATTTGTGAATGTAGAACAACATGGACAGTAGCATTCTTTATTGATTTTTTTCATTGTAAATAGTTTTGTGTTGTACAAATAAATATGGATTTATCTGAAACGTGTTGAAGTGTGTTTTGCTTGTCTCCTCTGCTACCACCATCTCCTCTTCGCTCTCTGGCATTTTCTGTCTTCCCTTTGTGTGACTCAAGCACAGATGTTTCACACAACAGCTTCTTTAGTTTTGTCAGCCGTGTGTATTATTACAAAACTTAGTGGTAAGACCTTGTAGGAAGCCTGAGTGCTGGATTCATTGTAGACCTTTTAAGAAGAAAAGAGGAAGTGAAGATGGTGAAGGCCAGCATTGTAACAAAATGTAAACATACTTGGGACAGATATTGAAGGAGGTGGTAGAAACAAAGCTGACAATTATGATAAAAGATGTGGGGGGAGGAAGAACTGGTATTGATTTAAGTTTGAGAATTATATGCTTTTCCATCCTAAGTGGTAGAGAACTAGAGAAGGAAATTGAGCAGACTATAAGGGCCAATTGGTCTCTTATCTGCCTTCATTTGGCATGTTACTATGCTGCTTTCCACAAATACAAACTCAGTTTTATTTCTTCCTCTCTCCATAACTTCTCCTCCTTACAATCCGTTTCTGTTTCTTCATTTCCTTCCCTCACACCAAAAACATTTTCCTCTCTCCCTGCATTTTCTTGTCCTCTACCACTCATTCTGCATCCTTTTCTTCCTCAACCTTCTCCTCCTGTTACCTTCTTTCTGTCATTACTCCCTCCATAAATCATCTTTCTTCCTGCACTCCAGACTTCTCATCATATACCAGACATTCTCGTTTCATCACGCTCTCCCTCTCACATACTCTTTTCCCATTCTCTATCGCCTGAACTGGAACAGCAAGAACCCTTCCTCGCTGCGGCAGACACCACTACTGGCTCTGCCAGTACCTCGTGCTGTAACTTCACAGCTGAACTTTTGAAACTTGCATGCTCTCTTGCAAATGTATCATCCAGAGTGGTGAGGATGGACTCCCACTGTCCAGTGCAGGGGAGATTGGGGATGGGAGGAGGGGTAAGTACAGGCTGGTGAAAGGCTATGTGAGTGCAGGAAGTGAGATGGAGATGGTTTAGCTTTGGACTTTGCAGGTTTTTTTCCTCTGCTAAATCATCTACTGGCAGGAACATTGGACTCTTTCTGTTAGCATATGATTCCATGACAGAAGAATCTTGCAGCTACCAGATTTGCCTTGTTCTTAAAATTGACACCCAAATTTGTGGGGGTTTTGAGTCCCGGATATGACTAACACAAATAAGATAAGGAAGGAGGAGGAAGGGAAAGAGGAGGGAGAACTCTACTCTGTCTGTGCGGAAGCCGGGGCTAAGGAACAGCTGAGCCCCGAGGGATAGATACCTTCTGATCCGGAGGCCAAGGAACAGCTGAGCCCTGAAGGATTGCCATCTGCCGGCCCGGAAGCTGACGTCATCAAGAAGGGACGGTAGTTGTTAAAACCGCCCCCCCTGCGGCGCGCTGCCTAAGCCGCGCGCGCCCCTTTGGCGCGCGCGGCTTGGAAGAACTTTGGGCACTTCTTTTTGAAAAATTTGATCTTTTTTCTACCCTGGACAGCCCCACAGCAATTTCTATCTGGTATGTTACAATTTATATGTTTCTTCCTCTCTTCCATGAGCCCTCCCAATAAGGAGATTAAAAGTGACTAACTGAGCATAACTGTACAAACCCAGAAATAAGATCTTCTGTATTTGCATAATTATATTCATTATATATGCCTCATACAAAAAGAAAAGGGACATTGAGGGGTGAGATAGTAAGCTCACCAGCAATAGACCCTCGGCAACTACAGATTCCTGGGTTTTTTTCAGTACCTGGGCCCTTAATACCGGAAAGCTCAGTCGCTAAGGGGTTGGTAGAGGAGCATATACCACCCCCTTTGACTTTAGATATCACCTTGAGCCCCGGATCTCCAAAGAAGCCTTCCTACCCTGGAGATATTGATATACCGTCACCTGTAATGGCAACAGCAGCAGCAGAAACTTCTGATAAACCGGAATTGGTAATGACTTCTACACCAGAGACTTATGGAGCTGCTAATTATACGTCACTTTTAAGTAAAGAAAGGGGGGAAAGAACTGTTGTTGATGGGAAAGATGAGCAGCTTAGAGCTCTAACTGTTAGTTCTATGATAAAGAAATCTGACCCTATTACTATGGAAGGTATATGGTCTATCTTGAAATCTATTGAAAGTTCAATTAAAGTTCTTTCACAGGTTACGTTGGAAACCAAACAACAGACAATGATTAATAATGAGATAATTACACGTTTTAGTGCTAAAACAGAGTCGCTTGAAAGTAAGATTACAGTGGTAGAGAAAAATCAGGTGAAACTGATAGAGTCAGAAATTAGTACGTCAAAAAGATTAGAAGCGGTAGAAAATTCTCTGAGGGCTCATAATCTGAGAATAATAAATTTTCCAGTAATTAAAGATATTGCACCTTTAAATTTGTTTAGAACATATATGCAGCAAATATTAAAGATTCCTGAAGCTGCATTACCCGTAGTTGTGAAGGCATATTACCTACATCAGGTTACCCAGATGGAAGAGCCAAATTTAGCCTTAAACCTAACAGATATATTAGAGCAATCTCTGGAGTTAGAGATTTCCCAAAGAAAACCTTTACTTATTTCTTTTGCTTTTCTCTCAGAGAGAAATAATATACTTAGGATGTTTTTCAGAAATAGGCAGGCAAAATTTTATGGTTTTCCCATCTGGGTTTATCCGGATGTGGTAAAATCGACACAACAACGTCGAAAGGAATTCTTATCATTGAGAGCAGATTTAATCAAGATTGGGGCCCGTTTTACCTTAAAATACCCTTGTAGGGCTTGTATACTTTATAAAAGCAATAATTATATATTTCTAGAGCCTAAACAGTTAAAAGAGTTTTTGGTTGCTCACTCCCCACAGGTATCAGCAGCAGTTTTGGAGTAGAATGAGAAGGGGTTCCGAATTGCTCAGTTAATTAGTCACAAATAGGAATAATGTTGTATTAAGTTCTTGTAAAATGCTTTAGTTGATATCTCCTTATTATCCTATAATTATGATGTCTAAAATGCATTAAGATGTTATATGAACTTTAGAAGTTTTTCGTTATTTATATTTTAGATTTCTATGTATTAGACATCAATTTTTCTGTAAAGAGTTTAAATCTTGGAAAAGTTTCAAAACTGAAAATAAAGAATTGAAACAAAAAATAAGATAAGGAAGTGCTCCATTAATTTATGAAAAGGTTCTTTGTTATTACAGTGGTGAAAATGTTTATGAATTTTTGAACTTCAGCTATGAATTTTATGGGCATTTTGAAATACTGAATTGTCTCAGGAAAGCATAGAAGAACCTATGAGGTTGATCATGACTTTTGCAGCTTTACATGTACAATTTGCTAAAACTTTTACAACCAGGTTTTACCTGCAGCTGCAACAATGTTTTAGTTTGAAGCACTAGAAGATCATTATGTAACATTTCTGTTTGTTTAGCAGATCATTATGCTCTTGTTTTTTCCTATTATTTTTGTGTTCTGGGTTGTTAATTCTTGTTACAGGTTCAGTATTTCATCATGATTCACATAAAGAGGTTAATTGCATTTATTTTTGGGATGGAAAATGCATTTTTTCTGATAATATAGCTCTTCTAATGACCTTGTTTTATTGCAGCACCACCCAGAACCTGCAAGTCCTTCTTTGATGCCCCCCTCAGCATTACCGTTAGACCTGCTAAATAATGCTATTGCTGGCTTTGGCACCGTGGAAGAGCTTATGAAGTATCTTGAACCAGACAGGTGGCAGTTGGACATAGAAGACTTGTACAGAACAACATGGCAACTACTTGGAAAGGCTTACATCCATGGAAGAAAATCTAGAGGTACTTCCTTTGTTTGTTTCTTCATAAAGAAATAAATATATGAATTTGCTCAACACCTACATGTTTTCCTTATGCACCAAGAGTCTTAACTTAGTGTAGCTGCAAGAGTAATGTGAACCAAACTGGAACATCAGTGTAGCCTGGATGCTTACGCAGGTGTATTCAACATCCAGCAATGATCTACTTGATGTGGTCCATATTCAGAAGCATTTAGCCAGCTAAATCAGATGTTAGCCAGCTGAAGGAATATTTGGTCACTTATCTAGCTTAATTCTAACTGGCTGGAATTTAGCTAGATTTATCAAAATGCTATAAATATAGTGTAAATAGCACCCGTGATAAAAAAAAAAAAAAGGGGTGTAGTTAGGTTAATTACCCTGCTCCCACATAGGAAATTTCCACAAGGTGTGCTAAATTTATTGCATATGTGCTATTTTTCGCTTTGCATGCTGGAGAGAGAGAGAGCGCGCCCCTCCATATAGACTCTCTTTGACACTCTCTATGTACCAGTGTAAAGAGGCACTTTGAATCTGGATGGGTTTCGGAAGGTGGGGGGAGGATTTAGGAGGTGGTGTTACGGAAACATTCTGAGGTACTCAGAGTAAAATTGACATCTTTAAAGATTTGTAGTGATTATAAAAGTATAACTAGAGGACTAGATTTGTGTGGTACAAACACAAATCTACTCCTCTAGTTATACTTTTCATCCATTATGATATCTGTAGAGATGTCAATGTTTCTGTGTCGGGGCCCTGGGTTGAGATGGGGATCAACACTGACTCCCGCTCAACCTCCCCATTTGCAGCCATTTTTGGGGGGGCCAGAGGCCCTTTAAGGTGATGGCAATCCCGTGAGACTGTTGCGCTCATCGCGTTAAAGGACCGCTCATCATGTTTTTTTGTGCCTCGGTGTTTATTCGCGACACAAAGGAACGCTCCATATAGCCACAATGCTTTTTGGGGTGGTTAGGCCCCACTATTGTGGCAACACCCCACCGTGATAGTGGGAACCCTCCTGTGAGAAAACAACGTGGCTTGATACATCTAGGAGTAAGTTAGGTTCCTTTAAAAAAATTTAAAAAAACCACATTGTGGGCCTGTCCTTCGCCTCTCTCCCACTCCAATTCCAAAGACACTACAGGGTATGACATCGCCCTCTCCCCAAAACGGCCCCTTTCACTGCTAAAAAATATATATATATATATATATATATTTATTTAAGTTCTTTTTCAGGATCAGTATATATTTGGATGGGAGCTCCCTCCCTCACACTCTACTCCCACTTCTCCTTTTATTGTAAGCGCATATCTTGCTGTCTTCAGCGCCCCCGCTACTGCCCACCCTAACCCTTTCCTTTCCTTGCCCCCTCCTCACCTGCCCCATACCTTTTATTTGTAGTAGCTGTCTCCTAGATCGGTAGCCTCTCTCCACGAGCCGGGCCCAGCGCTTCCATCATAGTAGTAGTACGCTTCTGCTGTTGCCAGGCCACTAGGATGGAAATGTACCTCAACCCCTCCCTGGGACGCCCCTAAAACACCCCTTTTTTATCCAGCTAAATTATAGCTATATAACCAAGTGGCTGAATATGCCTGTTGTGCCATTTAGACATCTAAATGACTTTTGAATATTGACCTCCTGATAAATGCCCAGTAACAAATTTAAACACAACAAAAATTACAATTGCAAATATTGTGTTTCAATACACAACATATTACACAAATCTCTGAAGCTGCTAAATTAAATTCAAAAAGTGATGCAGATAACTTATTTAAATGTAGAAATTGCAGAAGAACATGAAAGGCCTCTGGTAAAATTTTCCATAACAGCAATACTGACCCTGAAAAAGACTAATGAAAATGCTGTACATGATACAGTCACTATGTTACCAGTTGGCCATCTCCAATCAAATCTATACTACTTCTAGCTACAACAGATAAAATGTCATGACTGGAAAAAGGTATTGTACCCATCATACAAAAGAAGAATATGCAATTGTGAAACTATCTGTAAAGTAATTTAAAAAAGGGTTGTTATTCTATCCTTAAGTTAGTATTACAACTCTCTCTGGTGAGGAAAAGATTTATATGTTGGATCACTGTGCCAGTTCCCCAAAGTATGTTGACAGGCACATTTATCTTAAACAAAATTCCAATTTCGGTGTGGATGTTCTCAAGCATTTGTAGAGAGTTAAATTTAATTGAAAATTCAGTGGAAATAATTCAACCAGGCCTTTCCATAGATTGCTTGGTAGGGAAGAAGAAAAAAACTTGTAATGCTATCATGACTGTCCATGTAATTCAATTATGACTGCAGAAGACCCTGCAATGAATGTTGTTTTTGTTGTACCCGTTAAGTTTAATTTAAATTTGATTGTAATCCACCTTGAGATCATCCTTGGAAAAAGGCAGACTATCAAATGTTTATAAATAAATACATTATTATAACTGGGAAATTGGATGCAGTCAATTATTACTGCTGTTTAATTGGGTCAGAATTATTGATACTTCAACACTCTGTTGTCATCTAATTCTTTATTTTGTGCTTGTTTTATAAACATAGTAAAAATGATTTGTAGCATTAGTTCTACTCAAGCAGAACACTTTTGGATATTTTTGCGTGTCTCTAACAATTCTTTTTATTATAAATTGAAGGGTCAAATGTTGAATAAATTGTAACATATGCAAAGTATTTATAGATACAATTTAGGAATGGTAGAACTATTTTTATATTTTTTATTCTATAAATTAGAAGTTATGAACTGGTCCACTGGCCTAGTTATGGACTGGAAGCTGTCATGTAGTTAACCTGGGTTTCATTTCTGGAACTCGCTTTTGCTTTTCTGGCAGATAGAGGTCTGAGGATTTTGGAAGTGCAGCATTCACATTCCACGGGACAGAGAGTGTCCTGGACATTGCTCAACAGCAACGTCAACTGGCTGGGCTTCAGATTGAACCATGATCCATGCCCATAAGTCTTAATGTGATGTCTAGAATAGTTGGATGAAGGAGATGGGTTAAAATATGGAAGGACACTCTAGGTAGCTGCAGATAGTTCCTTAGTTTCAGAGCCCCATCATAAATGGCAATGAGTAGATTTGGGGGAATTCTGAATGGATTGGAAGCCTAAGAAGTAGGATACTGCCTGGAGACACATACTATTAAAAACAAAGTATGTGATCGGACTTTGCCAGTCACTAACATTATCCCCAATACTCTTTCCAGCAATGGGCTGTAGGAGGGTTTTTTAAAATGATTTTGAGGGAGGCTTGAAAAGTTAGGAGCTGAGGAATAGGAAGGTGACTGGAGAGTGAAGATCTGGAGATTCCCCCAGGAACTCAAGCATTCAAAGCAAGTGTTTTGGAGGAAAGGGATTTTGAGTGGATTTTTGGATGAAGATTGACCAATTCCAGAGGGACGGGCATACCCCGGTATCCCGAAGAACTGGATCAAAGATCTTTTTGCCCAAGAGACTAGGTACAGCAAGGGTGAAGAGAATCTTTGAGACTTTTGAGCAAAGAACTCAAGAGACTTGGATATTTTTAAGAGTTTGGATTACAGTTGAAGTTTTGACTTATTTGGAACCCAGTTTATCATTTTTGTTCTTCAGGATGTATTTTTCCATCTGGCCAGTTTATACTGGAGCTACACTCTAGTTATCCCACACTCACTGGTGAGGATGTGTTTTCTATGGATGAAGTTGTAAGAGATAAGAAGATCTAAAGTGGACAAGGAAACCATGGGCCCGACATTCAGCCATATCCGGCTAAGTAACTTAGCCACATATAACATATCCTGCTAAATTACAAGGGATATGCCATTAAATATCTGTGCACAAATTGCTACTTAGCCAGATAAGTTATATCTGGCTAATTTAAACAGCCATAGAGCTGGTCTTAGCCAGATAAGAGCAATTAACTTAACTGGATGAGTGAATATTGCTACTTATTTGGTTATTTATTTATTATTTTTATATACCAACATTTGATCTCAATTGAGATATCACACTGGTTTACATTCAGGTACTGTAGGTATTTCTCTATCCCCAGAGGGCTTACAATCTAAGTTTTTGTACCTGAGGCAATGAAGGGTAAAGTGACTTGCCCAAGGTTACAAGGAGCAACAGCAGGACTCGAACCCTCGTTTCCTGGTTTATAGGAAACTGCTCTAACCACTAGGCTATTCCTCCTCCCCCTGGTTAAGTTAACCAGATAAATAACACCGCCTTGATCTGCCCACTGCATGCCCACTTTCTATGTGGCTAAAAGATAGCTGGATAAGTCTTTTATCCGGCTGTTTAGTGGCCGTTGAATATACCTGGACATTCAGTGGCCCGCTAGATATCCAGAAAAGTCCTACTTATCCGGCTATTGAGTGCTGAATGTTGCGCTTCCCGACCGTGTCCACTCCGCAGCCGGGTCTGCTCACCTCTCCCAGCCGTCTACAAGCTCCCAGCCTTCTACAAGCTCCGGTCTCTCCTCCGCTGCCGGTCCCGGCCGTCCTCATTGTTCTCAGGCTCCCTCAGCATCCCATTGTTCTCAGGCTCCCTCAGCATCCCGCCGGGGCTCCACATTCAGCATCTCCTCGGCCCCACCCCTAGGTGCCTGCATGGCCGACATCATCTTCTTTAAAGGGACAAGCGTGGGAAACCCGGCCAAGATGCGCCCCGATGACGTCACTCAGTCCCAGCATAAATAGCGAGGTGATAGCAAGTTTGCCTTCCTGCGTTTCCTATGTCTCCTGTTCCAGTCTCTCTGTTCCAGCGTCTCCTGTGTCTGCAGTTCCAGCGTCTCCTGTATCTCCTGTCCCAGTGTCTCCTGCTCCTTCGTCTCTCCATTCCCAGCAGTACCCTTCGGGCTGATCTCACGGTACTGACCTTTGCTTGTTCTTGACTACTCCTTGATTGCTGCCTGCCATGACCTCTGCCTGGAACTCTGACTTCTCTCTGATCTCTGCCTACCCTGACCTCTGCCTGGAACTCCGACTATCCTTGATTGCCGCCTGACCTGACCTCTGCCTGGAACACCGACTACTCTCGTCTGCCGCCTGGAACCCGACCTCCTGCTTGACCTCACTATGTCTGGACCTTGCTATTGTCCCTGCATGGTTGACCATTCTGCATATAGACTCTGGCCTTGATTCTAGCTATACACTCGGACACTCTATTCTGGTCTCCTGTGACCTCCAGCTCTCCTTATCTGAACACCGACTGCGCACCCTTGTTCGTGGTGGGCACTCCTTTGAACTTCCTCTCTAGGAGACCCTGCGAGGCCCACCTAAGACCAGGCAGCCTGGGTAACCAAGGGCTCAACCTAAGGGAACCCCGGGTTGCTAATGGTGAAGCTCCAGCTAGCCTCTGTCTCTTCCTGTGCTCCAACTCCTGGTGGCAGGCACTCTCCGGGTCCGACCGGAGGGCTGTACCAATCCTGCACCAGGCCAAGGGTCCACTCCCAGCACAATACTGAATGCGCTTTGAATATGCCTTCCCATATATTTTATTTTGGTGATCTGCTGTTTGCTAATTTTGTGATTTTGGCTTGGATACTTTTCTTTAAGTTGTAGTAAACTGATTCTTATGAACACCACCATTGGACTCTGTATATTATTTAAACCTCTTTACACCCAGTGCTTTGGTTGAATGGATGGACACTGGTTTGAGTCTTGTTTTCTACCCATTTTGCAGATTATGGCTTCCCTGCTCTTCATGTAGAATGTGAGCCTGGGACTGTGATAGTAACTGACCATGGAGAGGCCCTAAAAGATAATTCTTTTTCCTCATCCAGACTTGGACTTGGACCTATTGCAGCTAATTGCTGAAATAGGGGATAAATGGATATTATTTAATTCTGCAGCTTTATTTCTCTTCCAACATTAGTTTATGTATTAAATGTGTTCTGCTTTTTTATTTTGTTTGTGATAATAAGAAAGAGAAAATCATAAAGCTTTCTGGGTATTTATTTTCTAGAATTTTAATGTTTAGCCTGTCCTTATGGCAGGATGATGGATTACCTTCAGAATTGTGATGCTGATGAGTTCAATTGTGAGACTCTCATTATGTCTCCAGAAGTTACTGCTAATTTATTTATTTATTTAACATTTTTTATATACCGAAATTCTAGCAACAATGTTGCTAATCATTTCGGTTTACATATAACATTGGAGTGACTTAACATGCGAGTCTTACATGGAACAGGAAAATGAACTTGGAGAAAATTGAATAAATACTAATAACAAATAACATTAAAAACAACAGTAGTAATAGACATGTTATATACAGGCGATTTAAAAGAATCAGTATGAATAAGATATCTGCAAAATAGACTAGATGGATTGGAAAATTAATTCTTTAGTTGTTGAGCTAAGAGGTATTATATGGCATAGACCTGGAGGAGGGATTTGTGGATATACTCAATCGTAGGCTTGAGAGAAAAGCCAAGTTTTAAGTCTTTTTTTAAAAGTGAGGGGGCATTGTTCAAGCCTAAGATCCGATGGTAGAGAGTTCCAGTGGATCGGACCTGCAGTGGAGAAGGCTCTTTTGTTTGACGAAATCTTAAGTGGAGGGATTTTCAGAGAGCCTTTTTGCGCAGTTCTCAGTGGACGGGAGGAAGTATGTAGCTGGAATGGGATCCTGAGATCTAGGTATGAGGCTTTGTAAATGGATTTATGAATGGATGAAAGGGTTTTGTAGGTGATTCTGTGTTTTATAGGGAGCCAATGGAGATTTTTTAATATTGGTGTTATGTGGTCCCTTTTTTTTGCTTTAGTTAAGATCCTGGCAGTGGCATTTTGGAGCATTTGTAGCGGTTTCAGGGATTGATGGGAAGAGTAGTAGGGATTGATGGGAAGAGTAATTGATGGGAAGAGTAGTAGGGATGTGCGTGGAAAAATGTTTTGGATCATTTAATTTGGTTTGGAGCTAAAAAATGCATTTGGGTTTTTTTGTGTGTCATTTAGTCATTTGTTTCCCATTAAAGTCAATGAGGGAATCAATGCATAGTGTTTTAGACCCAAAATCAACAGAAGAAAAAACAAGCCAAGACACACAGAATGGGGCAAAGTGGCAATAAGAGGTGGCATGAATAGCCAACACCTTGTGGCAGGTCAAAGCAGCCCAGAGGCATAAACACCCAAAAGCAGTGTAAGAGGAGCAAAGCGGTATCAAGTTTAGCAAAAACACCCCACACCTCAAAAAGAGGGGCAAAGGGCGCCTCCAACAGGAGCATGAAAACTTGAACCAAAAGAAGGGCAAGGTCATCAACAATAGTGGAAAGAACAGGTCAGGCCACCCAAAGACTAACAAAGCAGCACAAACAGTGGCATGAATAACCTAAGGCATCATGTTAATGCATTTAACTGTTTTAATGTATAGTTTCTCAGTTGTTTTCTTACTGTTTTATGTACAACGCAATTGCGGATTTTCGTTCTATGTACACCAACGTGATATCTCTGATGAGCGGCGGTATATAAAAACCATAAAATAAAATAAATAAATAAATGAGAGGAGCGAAGGGCAACAACAGGTAAGGCAATAAGCATAATGATATAAAACCCCTAAGGCTGAGAGATAAGGCAGCCACAGTAGCATGAATACCCTAAGGGGACAAAATTATACCAGCAGTGGCAGGAATTCTCAGGCACCATGAGAGGACCCGGAGCAAGTTGTGCAGTAACAGTGGCATTGTTATCATTGTTGACAATCATTCTTTTACTGGTGTTAGCAAATTGAGTAGTTTTCCAGCTTCCGTCTTTGTTGGTTTAACAGCTGAGTTTTCTTCAGCATGTAGAAGTGGACCTGGAACCTTATCATTTCTATTACATGTAAAATAAATGTTATAAAACTTCACAAACCACAATAGCAGAACAACACAGCAAGGAGCTGAATCAGAAAAGAGGCAAGGCATAAGAAGAGGGCAGCAGCAGCAATAGAGCAAAGTGCTGAGGGCAAAAACTGTGGGCATTATTTCACTGTAGCTGTGCACTCAGTCCTTCTGCCACTCACATAAAAATTCATGCAAACCCAACAGAGGGAGGGTTACTTTAATGAAGACAAACCTTTTCACCAACTCTGGCACCAGCTGTGAATGGTGTGGGCTGGACTTGCTCTGTCCCTTGCTGTTGAGAATCTCTGTTCACTAAGCGCTCTGGTTTGTGGGCAGGAGAGGAAATGTTGGGCCACCTTGGCTAGGTGTGGCCAGACTGTAGCCTTGTGTGCCCAATGGATCTGTGGCCATGTTCTTGATGGGCTCTGTGAGATAGCATGTGATTTGAGATTTTTGCTGGGGGAGGCTAATCTACTCTATTATCAACTGCTGAAGCTATGACTGTGTCAGGAGAGAGCATTCTTGGGGGAGGGGTGGATAAAAGTGGGGAGGGAAGTGGAAGCTGACAGGGTGCTGCTTATGCTAACAATACTGCATGGGGTAACAACTTTTTTCTGTTCTGCTTCCTCAATGTCCCTCAGCATCTGGCACTCTCATTCCTGCACCTTAGCCACTACTGTCTCCTTCCAGTGAATTAGACAGTGGACTGGATGGCAATATTCCCTTTCACCCATGGATCACACAGTGTGGCTAGCATGTGTGTATCCTTTTCCGTGATGAGTTTGAGCCTATTTTGCACTTGCTGCTGCAATAAATTTACAAACAGCAGCAACTCTAGTGCCAAACAAACAAAAAAAACAGGGATGGGTTCATGGGCTATAGGTATTACCAATTATTAGGCTTATTCAATTACCAGTTATTAGGCTTTTCAATATTTGATGATAGTTAATGTGACTTTCAAGGCATACTTCACTTTCAATGCATATCCAGCATAGCTCCCTGCTTCAACGGCAGGGGAGAAGAAAAACTAATACTTCACGCATATCTCTGCTTCAACAGCAGAGAGCTATGCTGCCGCTTACTAATCAAACTTAACATTTCACTTGGAAGCAGCTCCATCACTGCTCTCTACATTAATAGTGGGGGTGAAAGGGAAATAGAACCTAAGGTTACTAAGAGCCAAGAGAAATAGATAAGTATGAGAAAAAAGCTTGCTGGGCAGACTGGATGGACCGATGGGTCTTCTTCTGCCGTCATTTCTATGTTTCTATGTTTCTTATGGTCGGTATAGACCGTAATGTTATGTTGTGCTCCCTCCAACCATTGTCGCCAAGCCTCAAAAGCCAGTTTTATGGCCAGGAGCTCCTTATCCACGATACCATATCCTTTTTCAGCAGCAGAGAATTTGCAAGAAAAATAGGAACAAGGGTGGAAAATCCCCTTAGTAGAAATTTGATCCAAGATAGCCCCAACAGCAGTTGATGAGGCATCCACTTCTAAAACAAAAGGACGTGCAGGATCCGGATGGTGAAGACAGGTTTCAGAAAGAAAGGCCTTCTTTAGCCTGGAAAAAGTGTCCACTGCCTCCATAGACCACTACCTGGTATTGGCTCCTTTTCGAGTTAGTGCAGTCAATGGAGCAACTAATTGGGGGTAATGAGGAATGAAGTGCCTGTAAAAATTGGCAAAACCCAAGAATCATTGCAGAGAGCGCAGACTGGAGGGCTGAGGCCAGTCCCGAATGCAGGCCACTTTATCTGGATCCATTTGGAACCAAGTATTGGAAATAATGCACCCCAAAAAGGGCAAGGACTTGGGTTCAAAAATACATTTTTCCAACTTAACATAAAGCTTGTGAGCTCGCAGACATTACAGTACTTGTTGAACATCATAGCGGAGAGATTGAAGATCTCGGGAGAAAATCAGTACATCGTCCAGATAGACAACTATTTATTGTACAATAGATCCCGAAAAATTTCATTCATCATAGACTGGAAAATTGCAGATGCGTTGCACAGTCCGAAGGGCATTATTAAATATTCAAAATGTCCATCCCGAGCATTAAAAGCAGTCTTCCATTCGTCGCCAGGTGTGATGCGGACTAAGTTATATGCCCCTCGTAGATCAAGTTTCGTAAACACTTGGGTGCCCTGTAACCGGTCCAATAATTACGGAATGAGGGGCAACGGGTAACAATCTTTCCTGATTATGGCATTCAAGCCTCGTTAATCTATACAGGGCCGTAAAGTACTATCTTTTTTGGCCACAAAGAAAAAAACGGCTCTGGCCGACGATGTTGACGGGCAAATGAATCCCCGGTCTAAATTCTCCTGGATGTATTGGGCCATAGCCTGAGTCTCAAGAAGTGATAACGTATACACCCTTCCTCGAGGAGGTATGGTCCCAAGAAGCATATTGATGGCACAATCAAACTGCCGATGTTCAGGTAGAATTTCTGCATTTTCTTTGGAGAATACATCAGCATAACTGGAGTATTGTGAAGGGAGATCTCCTGAGGTGGTAGTAAGACAGACGGACATGTCACTGTATGAAGACATTGCTGTTGATAATCGTGAGCTCCATTTGGTTAACTGAAGTGTCACCCAATCGATCATGGAGGAATGTTTTTAGAGCCAAGGCATCCCTAGAATGACTGGATGAACAGCCTTGTCAATGACATGAAGGGAGATTTTTTCCATATGTAGTATACCAGTCCTGAGGCGCACTGGAAGTGTAGTCTGAAGGATTCGTCCAGGAAGTGGATTTCCGGATATAGAAGAAAGTACCAACGGTGTCTCTCGTAGTGCAGTAGATAAACCAAGGTATTCGATCAGATTACTCATAATAAAATTCCCTCCTGCCCTGGAATCCAGAAGAGCCAAGGTAGAGAATTCCTGCTGGTTCTGAATCAATGTTATGGGAAGAATAAGCTGGAAGCAGAGCCGGTAAAACCTAGAACCATCTCCCCAATTGGTTCTAGGCTCTGAAGTTTCCCCCTTTCTCAGGACAATTGGCTAGAAAATGCCCCTTTCCAGCACAGTATAAACATAAATCTTGAGTTCGGCGATGCCGTCTTTCTTCGGCCGTTAAAGGACTCCTCCCTAATTGCATAGGTTCTTCCGGCTGAAGGCTCGCAACAGTAGGCTGGGGGCTTGACAGTGGCCTGGAGAAGGAGAGTGCCAGAGTGATTGGTCTACGTGGCCCACGCAATTCCCTGGAGCATTGCTGAAGACGCCTATCACTTTTGCCAGCTAGATCAATCAGACCATCCAAAGAATCAGGGAGATCTCAAGCAGTCAACTCATCTTTGATTCAGGTGACTAGTCCTTCCAAAAAAATACTCCGTAAACTGTCCTCTCGCCAATTTAATTCGGTAGCCATTGTCCGAAATTCAATGACGTAATTAGATAATGTACGAGCGCCTTGACGTAGATGAAGAATAACTGACCCTGTAGCCGCCAAACGACCAGGATCATCAAAGGTCCATTTAAAAACCTGGAGAAAATGTTGAAGATCATGAAGGATTGGATCTCCCCTCTCCCATAGCGGGGATGCCCATGCCAGAGCCTTGCCGTCTAACAATGAAAGTGTGAAGGTGGTCTTTACTGTATCCGAAGGAAACTGCACTGGTGCAGCGGAAAGTGCATTGAACACTGATTGAGAAAACCTCGACACTGTCGTGGATCACCTGCATACTGGGGAGGGGCCAGTAATCGAATGGGAGAGGCGCTGGGTGTTGGAACGGCTGGTGGTCCACTGGGAATTTCAGAGGCGTCTAACCGGGAGTTCAGACGTTGTAGAGATGTCGTCAGGGAGTCTAGGTATTGCTGCTGCTGCTGTATTCTTAAAGCTAGGCCTGGAATAGCCTGCAGACCAGATAGGTCCATCAGGTCCATGGCCTTTCAATCTGTTATGATTCAATGAATCGGTGAACCCTTGGGTCGCAATGATAAGATGTTTAAAGGGCTTACCACAATTCCTCGGCGGGAGATGGACCTCAGGGATGGTAACCAGGTGATGAGGTCGTGCCAGCGGAGCAGCGGCTAGGCAGATAGTATGGAAGAGTTCAAGACAGTCCAGGGTCGAAGGCAGGCGGCAGGCAAGGCAAAGTCCAATATCCGAAGCAGGGTCAAAGGCAGGCGGCAGGCAAGGCAAAGTCCAATATCTGAAGCAAGGTCAAAGGCAGGCAAGCGAGGCAGAAGACACACCAAACTGGACCTATTGCAAGGCACTGTGGAACCCTCAAAGGCCTCCTTAAATAGTCCTGAACAGGAAGTGGTTCCTGGGAGCTTAGAATGACTTCTTGCCGTGGCTCCTATAACTGGGGGGAGGAGCCAAGCGCCTGCGTCCGACAGAGGCCGTCCCTGCAGGAGCAGTGCTGCCAGCCTCCTCCTGTTTCTGCCGTTGATGATGGTGGCACGGGGAGCGCAGAGGAGCCCTGCATCTGCCGCTGCCAGCAGCAGCCTGAGAAGCCTTGAAGCAGCCGCAATGCAGGGGCCGGTTTGCCGGTTCCCTGCCGCGGCTGTCGCTGCCGGTAAGTGCGGCTGGTCTAGGGGATCAGCCAGCACCAATCGCAACAGTTGCATACACAAGGGTGTTCACTAATAAGTTGTGTGAATTGTCTGTCCTGAGACTTACATTCAACATTTGGTTTATTTGAAGCTTAATTAATGCTTGAAAGATATTTACAAAGAAGAAAAAAAGCAATCTCATACATGTTTCCACTTAAAAAAGTGGAGCTCTTCTAAAGAGAGAAATCTGTACAACATTGTTAACAACTACCACAGTTACCAAAAGATGCAATTGTAAGATCTTTCAAAAATTCCTTCTATTCCATGGAGATTAGTCCCAAAATCACAGATCATTATAGCCTGGCTTGCTGAGAGAAACCATATTACAGTATATTTCATCAAAACCTACACTGATCAAAGAGGATGTGTTCCATGCTTCAATAAACCAATATTTCAGACTATATTTTGTTTCTCTTTGATATATCTTATTTATTGATGATGCAAATGGAAAAATATGAATGGTTTGCTGTTTCTCTTGTTGATGAAAACTTTCTGTCCTTACACTTTAATGTTTCATTATATCAGTTGAGATTAAATGTGACATCCCAGAAGATTTAATTATTTTGTCCCTCTCTTGTTTCTTGTTCTTTTAAGTGGTGGATCTGAACCTACTGAAAGAGGAAGTACGATTATACAGCTGCACGCCACGCAACTTTTCAGTGTCGCTGAGAGAAGAGCTCAAACGGACAGATACCATTTTCTGGCCAGGCTGCTTATTAGTTAAACGTTGTGGAGGAAACTGTGCCTGCTGCAACCATAACTGCAATGAGTGCGAGTGCCTTCCAACCAAAATCACCAAAAAGTACCATGAGGTATTTTATGTTCATCTTTAATAACTATTAATGCTATATAAGTGCTCTAGATTTAACAAACTTGTAGGAAGATTTACTAAGCTGCGAAATGCCATTAACACACAAAAAGCAGCATTTATTGTGATGAATGTTGTATATCACATGCTTAATATGTTATTATTTTTTTTAATATTTTTATTGTATGGTACTGTTTTATTGTATTATATGTTAAATTATGAATGTAGAGTTTGTAATGTGCCCTGCACATTTTATAGAGGCGGCGGAATATAAATAAGCCTAAATAAATATTTTCCTGATATCAGAAGTTATTTTGGCCCAAAACATGCTCCATTACAAGAAACTGCTTTGCATGCAATTTGCATGCATAATTTTTGCAAATACATGCAAAGCAGCTAATACATAGGTAATCATATGCTATTAAAATAATTTGTGTTTCCAAAAATATGGCAAGCCATATTATTTTATCTATAGCTCAAGAGTTGTAGATACTTTCCCAAGGGAGCATCAGGATACCAATGCATGTCTAGATGCTCCCACGTTTTAAAGGGCCATGTGGCCTGATAAAGTCGTCCGTCCCCCCGTCCCCCCCCCCAAAGTATAAAAATGCCCTTCCCCACCTACCTCCCATTGCCGCCTTTTGAGGTGGCCCTGTAGGGCCCAAAGTTGAAAAATAATTTTTAAAATTGCGCAATAATGCCCTGCCCCTTCCCAAACCCCTCCCCTTTAAATAAATATCCCCCTAGGTTCCAACTCCTTCCCAAGGCATCCTACTCCTCACCCCCCAACATTAGAAGTAGTTCCTGGTGTCTACTGGACACCCAACCCTGCCTTCCTTGAAATAAGTCCCTGGTATCTAGCGGCTCCCCCAACCTAGCCCACCTCCCAGATACCCCACAACCTTGAGAAGACATCTCTAGTGTATAGCTGGTCAATGCCATTTTCCAAAATGGTGCCAACCAGCCTTTGCCCCTTCTACATGATAGAAAGGCCACATTTTCATCCAGTTAAACTCAATTTTGGTTAGGTTCATTTTTTAAAACTTGATCCCCCTCCCCCCCCCCCCCCCCCCCCCCCCCCCCCCCCCCAAGTTTTTTCTCAGCTGTTAGAACCACTTTACCCTTCACCGCCTATGAGACACTATTTTCACTAGGACATAGTGGATGGCATCTAGTGTGCTTCTAGAATGTCCTGACCACTCTTTCCCATCCCTGCCCAAGTTTGCCCTTTATCCTAGGAGACACCCCACAATGAACCGTCCAAAGGTTCACCAAAGTGACTTGGATTTATATTGTGTTAAGAGTAGTATTTGTCATATTTCTTAAATTATTGTATTTAGGGCTTAATTTGTGGGAGAATGGCCTGGAGCTCAGTTCTGGCACTTCTTTTCAGGCTTAAGAGGCAGAGTGGTATGGGTGTTCTGCAGGAAAGAGAAGGGGAGAGGGTGAGAGTGGAGCACACAAAGATTAGAATCCAGCCCCTCCCCAACCTCTCCTGTATTGCTGGGAACAGAATGGGAAAGGATGAGACAAAGCAGACTCTGCAGAGCAGACTCCATATAGGGTTTGAATTAGCCCAATTTAGAAACTTGTGAGCAGTAGTGCCAATAGTCAAGGCTTCAACCCTGGCCTTGATGAATAGCACTACTACTCACAACTTTCAGACTTATGCTAATTCAAACTTTTTTTTTTTCCATCTATTACCAAGGGCTTCATTTCTGGCAGAACAACCTAGAATGGCTTCTGCCACCTTTTTTCAAGCGGAACAGAGCCGGCAGTATATATCAGTTCTGGCTCCCCTGAGTAAATAGAACAGAGCTAGTAGTTCTATGGCTTATTTATGACCCCCTGCCCTTGAATGAAGCAGAGAAGAGAGTGCTGGAGCTGCTCACCCTGAGAGAAGGGCAGCCACCTAGCTCTGATTCAAGTATGTGCATGTGCGAGAGAGTTCACAACTGGCCCAGATCACACCTGATCCTGGCCCCACCCATCTCACCCTTCCTCCACAGATCCACTTCCATTTTGTCGACAAATTAAGTCCTGATCGTATTATGTGTTCATATTTTGCACATCGCTTTGGGTGACCTGTTTATAGCCAGGGAGCAATCCAGAAATGTTTAAAATAAATAAATACATTCTCAACCCACCTAACCAGAGTATTCCAATTTAATGAACCATCTGACCCTAGTCTGATGACCTTATATCACCAAAGAAAAAGTTCAAACAATTATTTCAGCCAAAGTCATTGTAGAATTATTTTTTGTTTACGACCAATCAATTCTCAACTATCATATTTTTGAAGATTCACCCTGAAATCTTTTCAGAATAGTACTATTGGCTTATAATATTTAGTGACTGTACAAATAGTGAAGAAAAAAACATAATAGAAAAATATTGTTGGAAATGTTGGCATATATTTAATCTATTAAATATATACCAACTTCAATACTATTTTTTAAAAGAATTATATATTAAATAAGTCCTTCAAAGAAAAATAGCCAGTTGAAATGAAACTTGTACTGCACACTGTCTCACCTTCACATTTTAAGCTAGTTTTGTAGGATGTCTTCAAGTTTCTATTGCTCTGCTTAATTTTTTTGGCTTTCCAATTCAGCTATGGCGTGATCGGGTTTCTTTTTGTAGTTTTGCTGTATGTCCATCTTAGTATCTATCTCAGATTTAAGTCAAGATATCTACTGGCCTTATTTACGAAATCGGCTTTAATTGTACATTTTCAGGTTCTTCAGCTGAAGCACAGGAATGGCATGAAAGGATTACACAAATCCTTGACAGATGTTCCCCTGGAACACCATGAGGAGTGTGACTGTGTGTGCAAAGGGAACGCGGATGGCTAAATAGAGAAGTGCCTTTCTTTCAACGCATATTCAATCAATGCTCATGTCTGTTCTGAGGCATGTGCACTATCTTCCTCTGCAACCTCGTTTGCTTGATTCGGGGTTCTTCCACCTTCCAGATATACAGTGAGCTCCAAAGAGGATACCGGGATTATAAATTGTATGTAGATGCTTCTATTGCCAGGAGACCCAATCATAGAACAGTCTGAAAGGTAACAATGAGGGATTTTGTCTCTATAAAATTGTCTAAAGTCCAACAAAATAACCTGAATTAAAAACTTTAGAAATACTGAAAAAAACATCTTTCCAAACTCATATGAAGACCTGTCTTTGCTGACAACCTAATTTTGGAGCTCCATCTTTGAGCACATGAATGCCACCAGCCATTGAAGCCCTAAACTGTTCTGTTCTATCCGCATGTTCGAGATCACCGTTTTCTGGGTCATACATAATTGGATTTTAGCCCCTGTATGAGGAGGAAACAGACTTTGGTTGCTGGTAGAAATGACTTGGAATTCCCATGGTCCTCATTCAGTTATGTATTGAGTGTTCCAGCTTGTATTTGTAAGAACAGAACCAACGTAGTAACCAGAAGGAATACAAATTAAAACAAAGACCTTATTCCCTAGGTGGCCTACACACACTGTTTTTTTGTTGTTTGATTTTGTTTTTCATTTTTCTTTTTTTTTTTTCTTGTGTACATTTTTATATTCTTATTTTAATATTTTGATAGTATACATGCTTTTCTAATCTTGTTAAATATATCTATTTTTACCAAAGGTATTTAATATTCTTTCTTTTATTACAGGTTAGATCAGATTTTGCTTAGGTTTCTAAGTTGTTAAAAACTTGTGTATTACAGTACATTTTGATGAACAGAATATGTTTTGCTGTGACAATATGTCATTATTTGTATATGGTGCTAAACATCCTTTTTTAATGTTTGAGTAGTATATTGCAAGATACAAAGACTTCATTAGTGTTCACTTAATTGGCTGGCTGATTTTTCCCAGTCCCCTCATTATCCTCCTTCCCTCTCCCTTCCTATGTCACCTGTTATTTCATGATATTGGAATTCTCAGCAACAGAAAAGTATAAAATATTTTAGAAAGTGTCATATTCCCTGCCCTGTGCTGAAATTCTTTTTTGCATAGATAAACCAAAAACATGTTCAGGCTTGTTTTATAGTTTTGTTTCTCTGGAAACTGGAGGATCGTGCAAGCAGTTACAGTCCACCAAGACAGTACTGTACTGCCTCTTCTGGGACAGAATGCCTAACGAGTGCATCCTGTCATTACTGCTGAATGATTTCACCAGTGGAGCTAAGCTACCAGTTCTCTAGATTTAAAGATCACGTGCAGTGGTTTTCTCAAATGGATTATTCCATTTATTCCTTTCAATGCTTTCTATCCCACCAACAGCAGAATCTGCAATCATTTGATTCTGTCTGCTATTTAATAAGAGTTTGATATGCATTCTACTTACTGAAATGATAGGAGCTGCACAGATATCTCTTGCAACCCTGAAAGAAATGGCAAGGAGCTCTAAGCATGCAACTGTTCACACAAACACAAAGTAAGAAGTGTCTAGGAAGCGAGAACTGCTTAAAGAAGAAGTCTGTAATAAAATTGCTGTAATCTTTAGCTCTGCTAAATACAGTTATGTTACAGTTGTATTTCTCATGTATATTCATTCGCCATTGCACTTAAACCTGTTTTTTTTATTTTTGCAAATTGGAAGGGAAGCAATAAACTATTTTGCTTGAAACAGATGTATCATTTTGTCATCACTAATTTTTTGCTTGGGTTTTACAGATTCTCATGGACTGCTCATCACTTTTCCTCGATTCCTGTTTTCTTATTAGACGCTTGGTTTGGTACCTATAATGTACATTAATTAGTTTGAAAGAGTTTATCTGAATGTACAATCACTTTAAAATATCGTATGATATTTCTTCACAATATGTATCAAAAGCATTGCAATTACTGTTTTTCAAAGTAAGACAGTGTTCTCCCTGTCATAAGATTGTGTGATGATGCAATTATGATATTTTTATTTTCAAAATAATGTATAAATGGAGTCTATGAAAGTTGTGAAAACCTCTTATTGGACTAATATAAGAATCATTTAAAGATGAGCTACATGGCCACCCAAGACCACAAAGATCACTTCTTCAACTAGCTTTAAGGATTTGTGAAGTCTTCAAACCTTATGCATATCATCATCTTTAGATAAGCATTTTGTTGCTCCAATAAAGAGTATTACAAACTGCAAAGAATGCAATTTTCTTCAGAGAACCAATATGGCTACTACTAGTAGAATTTCATATAATTTCTAAAGCACTGCTAGACATGTGCAGCACTGTACAGACCCTTGCACTATAAGGGACAGTCCTTTCTCCATGGAACTTGCATTCTAGTCAAGACAATCATGACAAACAGAAGTCTATGGGAAGTGTATTTATTGTAGAGAATTGCTTAAGAATTATAAACAGCTTCAAAAAGGTGAGGTTTTAAACTGGATTTGAATACAGCGCAGAGAAGGAGCATGTTACACCAACTCAGGAAGTCTCTTCCAGGCATAGCGCGCAGCAACGTGGAAAGCGTGGAGTGGGGATTTGGCAAATGTATGTGTCTGTATGTATCCTGCAGAGTCAAAAGTTCCCTTAGAATGAAGGCAGATCAGAGATGTTCTTAGGTACGCATGCTACATATAAAGGCTAAGTCGATAGCCTTTCTTAAACTGGCTAATAAAGATTGCTGTAGTAAAAGCAATGTTTTGTGAAAAAGTTTGCGTGCATATTTCATCACTTGGTTGTCATTTTCCATCAATACTTTGTATGTGTATGTACAGATTTAGATTTAGAGGGGAAAATTTCAAATAACTATGGGCCTCATTTTCTAATCGGATCGCACACGATAAGGGACGTTTCGCACGCGAAATGACCCTTATCGCGTGCGATACCAAAATGGGGGCGGAGTCGGCCCCAGAACAGGAGGAGTCGGGGCATCACTGGAGCCGACTCCGCGAAGACGCCGCGGACGACAAAAAGGTAAGGGCCTTTTCGCGTTCGAGTTCACGCCCAATAGCTACACCTCCTATGGTGGCGCTATTGGGTGCGAAACCGGCAGTGATCGCACTGCGATGGTGCGATCGCTGCCGGCTAGCGCAGGCCCGCCCCCCGTTTCGGCCCCCCGCCCCTCATTCCCTAAAGTATTGCAGGCCTGCGATACTTTAGAAAATGAGGCCCTATGTGCGGCAACATATATGCACGTATTTGGCCTCACATAGTTTTACCATAATATTTTATAATCTGCGTGTTTTATAAAATGTGTATTTTTACACAGGAACATACATATTTTTGTATGCTTATTTGCAAATGCATGCAGTGCAGTGAAACCACATATATCAATGCATTGAACATGCATACTTTCCCCACCTATTTTAAAACTGTGAGGGGTAGATTTTTAAAAACGGCGCGTTCGTGTACTTTTGTTGGCGCTCCAGGCGCAAACAAAAGTAAGCGGGATTTTAGTAGATACGCGCGTAGCCGCGTGTATCCGCTAAAATCCTGGATCGGCGCGCGCAAGGCTGCCTATTCCGTGTAGCCAGCGCGCGCCGAGCCGCGCAGCCTGCCGCCGTTCCCTCCAAGGCCGCTCTGAAATCGGAGCGGCCTCGGAGGGAATTCGCTAACGCCCTCCCCTCACCTTCCCCTCCCTTCCTCTACCTAACCCACCCCCCTGGCCCTGTCTAAACCCCTCCCTACCTTTGTTGGGGGATTTACGCCTCCCAGAGGGAGAAGTAAATCCCCGCGTGCCAGCGGGCCGCTGGCGTGCCTAGACGCAACCCGGGGGCGGTTCCGGAGGGCGCGGCCACGCCCCCGGACCGCCCCGGGCCGAAACCACGCCGCGTCCCGCCCCGAAAACGGCGCGCTGCTCGGCCCCGCCCCCGACACGCCCCCCTCGGAAAACCCCGGGACTTACGCGAGTCCCGGGGCTCTGCGCGCGCCGGTAGGCCTATTGAACATAGGCGCACCAGCACGCAGGGCCCTGCTCGCGTAAATCCGGGCTCTTAAAATCCGGGCTCTTAAAATCCGGGCTCTTAAAATCTGCCCCTATGCGTGTATATGTTACATGCGTAAATGAAGTAGGACTTGTGAAAGTTTCGATTTATGCGCATAGGTTCACCAGATTTCAAACGTGCACTTCTGTGAAATTAACTAGTTTACCAATTAGTCCACCAGTTTGCCCAGCCCTTCTCCAGGTCATTGAGACCTTCCTGGTTCTTCATCCTGAACTCCCGCAGTTCACCCAGACCTCCCACCCAGTCAGTACTACACAAAAAAGTATTGTTATCATGTATGCCAGATAATCAGCAGGTGTAATACTATGCGTGTAACTTGGCATTACACACCTGTAAGTGTTGGCCCCACTCTTTGTTACACACATATATGTAGGCACTAAAGTGAAAATGCGTGCATATTTGTGACATATAAGGAAAACACAAGAAAATTCACCCCATAATGTACTGAACAGAGCAAGGGAGTTCAACAGTCACTACTTTAATGATTTTCAGAGCAGCACATCTTTACCTAGGGATGTCCAAATATTGTAAACCAGAGCTGAGCAAAATATATCAAGGAGCCTTCGTACCTCCTGACCTAAGAGAGCTGAGAGGAGTATAAAGAGACATTTTAGACTATGGATAAGATGTTCTACTATTCATTTGACCACTAGTTTATGAAACCCTAAATCTCAGACATACATAATTAGGAGGCAGTGTCCCAGAAGGAGAGAAAAGGCTGAAGAATAGCTTCAATCACTGCTTGGTGTGACTCTAATGTGACTTCTGTGCTGGGGACAAAAATCAGAGCACACGTCACCAGCAATCTTTCTTCCTGACTTTGAGGCATCCATTCTTCCAATTACCCTGGCTGAGGATGCAAGTAGCATGACTCACCTGTCCCTGAGAGAGTGCATTTTCTCAAATGTTTGTCAAAATGAGATCTCTATAGTGTTGCATTTCACAAATTAATGATGCAACTTGTGCATGGCAGACAAATACGAACTTCACTTTTCAAGTATGGGTAATGGATGGTACACATCTCAACTCATGCATATCATTATCGACTTTTAAAATCCGCATTGCTTACACATAGTCACGTACATGGGCCTTTTAGCTTCAGCAATGCTTTTAAAATTTGGCCCTAACTATCAGGCCAATACAGTACAGTGCGCTCCGGTGGAGAGTGTGAAACTGGAGTTTGGGGGGGGGGGGTGAGTGGAGCGCACTGTTAGCCCGCGATTGGCCGTGCGTTTTCGATGTGCTATTTTTACCCTTTATAAAGTAAGGGGTAATAGCGCGTTGAAAACGTGCAGCCAGCCCCCCCCCCCCCCCCCGAAACTAATAGCGCCCGCAACATGCAAATGCATGTTCGTGGCCCTATTAGTTATTCCCGCGCGATACAGAAAGTCAAATGTGCAGCCAAGCTGCACATTTGACTTTCAGAAATTAGCGCCTGCCCAAAGGTAGGCGTTAATTTCTGCTGGCACCGGGAAAGTGCACAGAAAAGCAGAAAAAACTGCTTTTCTGTACATCCTCCGACTTAATATCATAGCGATATTAAGTCGGAGGCCCCAAAATTTAAACAAAATCAGAAATTTAAAAAAAAATACATTAAATCGGCCGGCGGCCCGCGGGACACAAGACGGACGCTGAATTTTGCCGGCGTCCGTTTTCCGAACCCATGGCTGTCAGCGGGCTCGAGAACCAACGCCGGTAAAATTGAGCGTCAGCTGTCAAACCCGCTGGCAGCCGCCACTGACGGGCCTTCATTTGCACACTCAGTCACGCACCCAGGAGAGTGGCCTGGGCGCTCGCCTCGGAGCGTCGGCCCTCCCGCGAATTTTAATGTATCGGCCCGAATGATCTTGTGCATTGGTATTGTAAGAAGTAGTGAAGCACTACCTGCTTCTCTTCAGCCTTTTTTAAAGTTGAGTAAGTAGTTTTACCAGTCTCTCTCTAACCACTCACCCCCCCCAACTCCAGTTTCACACTCTCACCACCAGTCACCCCCTACACCACGTTCTCTTTCTCACTAGTGCAGGCAGTCCCCTTCACACTCTCCCCAGTCATCCCCCTCACACACACACACACACCGGTCACTCATTCTCACCAGTCATCCCCTACTCCATTCTCTCTTTGGTCATCCCCCACCGCAACCAGACTCTCTCTCACATCTCTTTCTCTCTCACACAATAACCCCCACTCCAAACAGTCTCTCACTCTCAAAGTCATTCTTTACACCAGTCTTTCACGCTTTCACTAGTCACACCCATACCAATCCCTCTCACCAGTCATCCACCATTTAATTCTCTATCTTTCACCAATCACCCCAACCAGTCTTTCTCTTTCACAAGTTCCCCTCCATACCAGTCTCTCTCTTTCTCACCAGTCACCCCTCAACTAGTCTCTTGCTCTCACCTGTCACCCATACCAGTCTCTCTTACCAGTCACCCCCAACAGTTTCTTATGCTAGTCTCTCTCACACAAGTCACTTTGCGCCCCCAGCCCCTCTTACCAGTCACCCCTCTAACCAGTCTCTTTCATTCTTATTCACCCCTCACACCAGTCTATTACTCTATCACAATCACCCCAATTCCAGTTCCTGTCTCTCACCAGTCACCCACCACTCCAGTTTCTCTCTCTCATCAATCACCCCTAACCAGTCTTTCTCACTTGTCACCCCTTACACCAGTTTCTCACTCTTGTCAGCAGTCACCTCCATACCAGTCTCTCTCCCACCAGTTACCTGCCACTCCAGTCTCTGTCTCCATCTCATCAGTCACCCCAACCAGTCTCTCTCTCACCAGTTCCCCCTCCACACCAGTCTTTCTTTCATATCAGTCAGCCCCCAGAAAAGTCTCTCACTTACCTGACACCCCAACTCTGTAATCAGTCACTCACCCAACCAGTCTCTCTCACCAATCCCAAACACCAGACCCTCTCTATCTCTAGTAACCACTGCCAAAACCAGTCTCTCTCTCACCAGTCACCCCTTGCTCCAGTATCACTCTCTGTCACCAGTCATCCACCCAAGCAGAATTTCTCAGTAGTCAGCTCCCACACATCCCTCTCTCTCAGCAGTCTCCCTCTCTCATCAGTCCCCCAGTCCCTTTCTCTCACCAGTCAGCCCCCAACCAGTCTTTCTTTCACCTATCACCCCACACACCAGTTCCTCTTTCTCACTAGTCACTCCCCACTCTAGTCTCTCTCTCTCTCACCAGGCCACATGACTGAGAACAAGCACACACCTTAGCTAGCAAAAATAATGTGATATTTCCTCCAATAGTTAAATCAATGAAGGCAAATCATACACCAATAAAATTTAATTTTAAGTGCTCTCTGTCCACCTGCCCTGTACCACAAGTGTACCACTTGTACACTATCTGGTGTATGTAAAATGAGTGCTGCACTTAAATTTATAATTTATAAATGAGAACTGGCACTGTACAGTCTGTGACTGTGCAACCACCATCAAATATTAATATAAATTGGAGCACTTGATGTGTACATTGGGCCAGAGGGCAGAGACCAGACCACAAGACAAAGGACAAACAGAAACCTAGAATATTAAAATCTCACACTAAGGGCAAAGTAAATGGTGAGAATAATGACAAAGTACCGCAGCAATTAGTGTAAGATCACACTGCTACTATATTGCATACTACAGAGCTTATGCTACACCTATGCCGTACCTTGCAAGCCTAGTGCCTCCCAGGACTGACACTAATTAAATCAAATTAATCACTAATTATTAATACAATGATGATTAATTTGAAATCTTGAAGAAGTATTAACTACTATCTCTCACAATAAACAAAGATGTATGCTGTCTCCACGATTCACCCAAAGCAAAGCAGCAAACATCCAGAGCACCATTCATTTATCTGTTCTCAAAAAGGTGTAGTTAAAATTTGCGTTAAAACCATGCGATATGGCTTCGCAAAATTGGGAAGCCAGCCTACTTGGCCACAAATCCTGCCCCTTTTTCTGATTTGCATCGCACCATGCGTTAAAGGCATTTTCGCATGGATTAAGGCGTTTTCACATGCGTTAAGGCATTTTCACATGCGTTAAAGGTGCTTAACGCATGTGAAAACGCCATAAAGCACTTTGATAAATGACCCCCTTAGTGTGTTAGATTTCTGTCACCACTTCTCTCCAGCATAGCTTTCTCTCACCTCTTTCATCTCTATCCCCAATCCAATTTATCTGTCCATTTTCTTTCTTTACCCAGTCTAGCTAAACTATAGTTGATAATAAAGGGGAGTTTTACGGCTTTCATTTCTTTTGCCTGCTCTCTATTTCAACAATTCATCACTCCATCTTTTCTACCTCCTTCACATTCTCTCTTTTTTTCTTCTCCCTTCTCTCTCCTTTTCTCCCTGTGTGTCTCCTTCCTTCCTTCCACATCTCTATCTTGTCCTTTCATCTCCCTATGCCTCTCTGTACCCCCAGACACCCTCCCATCTCCATTGTTTCTCACCAGGAACATCGATTTCCTCTTCCTATTTCCCAGCCTTCCTCTGTATAAGAGTCTTCCCAATCATCCCCACCTCCTCATCCTTTCTAACTCTACATCTCCTTTTAAATCCTTCTCCCCTTTCATCTCTTCTTTCGCTCACCTAGTTTATCTTGTTCTCGCGCCATCTCTTCTTCCTTCTTTTCACCCTTACATCCAGCCATGTCTTTTTCATATCTCTTTCTCCCACTTCTCCTCCACTCCTTCTTTTCCCTCCATGCATTCACCCATATCTGTTCTCCTTATACTGCTTTCCTTGGACTTCATGCCCCTGTCCTACATTCCTGCTTCCAGGGCACATAGAAAAGTGTTGGCACCATGAGCTGCAAGAGCAGTGAAAGAGCACAGCACGTCTCTCTGTCCCTGTGCCCACTCTTCCTTAATGCTTATGCGCTTGCACTCTAAATAGAAAACACATGGATAGAGAAGGAAGAGGAACTACCGCAGAGAAAACAAATGGACCATATTGGTAGCATCAGCTAAGAGCCCATGATAGGGGATGAAGGCAGGCCTGGCCTGACTAGCTCTAAGTTCGTCTGTAATGATGATGAGCCAAGCCAGAGCCAGGTGCTGGGCTCAGACCAACACTTGGCCATTTATAGTTGGCATGTCATATGTGGTTGTTCAAGGAGCTATGATGTCGTAAGCACATTCTTTTGTAAAAAAAAAAAAAAAAAATAGGTAAAGAAGTTGACACCAGTCACTGACATTTTCTATTGTACCTGCTTCTTTAAGGCACAGTATGGTAGTTACGTGTAGAAGATATTCACTGTGCTTTAAAGAACGCATAAGCATGCAAATGTGAGTATTCCAAGAGTATAATAATAAAAAATATAGGCTGGGACTCTTTCCAGGCTGAGACATTACTATCCCTGAGAGTTCTTCTGATTTGTCACATTCCATACACGCTCAGGGCCTTTTAGCACAAGCCCCACTTTTAAAATTTGCCCCAAATTATCCCTGGACCTGCAGGCGACTTGGATGGGTGGCATCAAAGGTTTGAGTCAGAGCTGTGGTATTTCTAGAAGGATATGTCTCGTTAAAATATGAATATAAAAACATTGGTTTCCGCTGATTTAGAAAGAGACAATATTGTTTATGTTTAAGATGAAAGTTCAAGGCAAAGTACCACTTGGCATTAACAAAAATGGATGTGCCTATGAGTTCAGAATTAATGCTAATCACATTAAAAAATCTGAAATTTGGATTGAAGAATTCTTCATCTGTGATAATATTTATCCTTGCAAGCATCATTCAAAACATTTATTTGTATTATGATATTAATATTTTTGACACTGAAGAAGAATTAACAAACTTCAGATCTTTAAGTATTTATAAAGGGATTAAGGATTTCCTACAGTGCTTTTGGAAATGGAAAGAACAAAAACAGCTCTGACTGACTGATGCACCTTTACCTTGCTAAGGAAACCTAGCACAATGAATTACTCTAACTCTTCAGATAAACAAGATGCCTCATTTCACTTTTCCAAAGGCGTTTTATGTTCAGTATCTGTATTCTGACATTTCTGAGTTGTAATTTTAAAAAGTGCCATGGTCTCCGGCTTTCTGAAAGACCAACTAATTTGAGTGAATACATATATATTATATTATATCTTCAATTACCTGTCAGTAATACAGTTCTAGAGGAATAAAGCAGTTGGTTTATAGGATTATCATGAACATGCAAAACATCTTGTTTCTAGGTTGAGTCCTGCTAAGGTGTATAGTAACTTAAAACTGTTGATATTTGATACGGTTTCATTATATAATGGTTTTTGGGAGGCCAATACTGAATAGGCCATTCCGTGGACCAGTTATCCAGATAACTTGCCCATGTGTTCAGTGGCATCTCTCTTGTATACCTAAATAATTTTTCTTGATGTTTTTCTTGATGTTGAGTTATCTGAGATGTTGAGTAGCTTCGTCTACCTGCTGATGCAAAAGTGGAGAAGTGTGAATGGGACCAGAGGCGTTGTTCTGACTGGGCACATACCACCGCTAGGGGTCAGCCCCATCTTGGATTTTTCAAACTCCCTCCCTCCCCCCCCCCCCACCAACAAAGACTGCAATGATATAACCTATTGATGTCAGATCAGATGGAGGCAGAGAGAGGCTCTCTGAAGTAGGAAATGTCAAATGGAACAATTAGTATCAACAAAAATGGAGACTATGTTCCTTCTTTTCTCTTCACAATGGCAAGATGGAAGAGCTGGGGTTATCAATGATTATAATGCAGAAGGCACTGGCCATGAGCAATGTGAGATACCCACTAATTTCCTGGGCCAGTTGTGGCAAGTGAGCCTCAGCTAAGATCAGTTTCAGCAATGCTATCTGGAACCATAATGGACTTGAAGGAAGTTTTTATACCTGGTTGTAACGTTTTCCAGAAGAAAGGTTTTGATTTAGAGGAGATGGTTGCCTCCAAGAAGTTAATTTGAACAATGTAACTCAGAAAGTGGGAAATTTAGAGACAAAAGTGAATAGTTTACAGACTTTTCAGACTGTTTCTATTAAAGATAATTTAAGTATGACTAGGAAGATGGAAACAATTCAGAACTCTTTGAAAAGTAAGAATCTGCAGGCAATTAAGCTGTGGTCTGCTCTGGGACAAGAGTTGTTTAACAAGTATTTGGCTTTTTGTTTACTGAGTCCTAGAGAAAGTTTGATGTTACTTGCTAGAGTATATCATCTTTCAACTAGTAAAGCTGTTCAGTGAGATAGATACACCTTTATGCAAATTGCAAGAGTTGGAGACCTCTAGATTCCTCATTAAATAATATCTCTTTGATGATCTTTCATCGTGGAGTCTGATCAGGATTTTATATAGCTTTTCTTTTGAAATTTGAAAAATATTTTATGGTGCTTAAGGTTAGGTTCTATCCTGATACTGCATACACAGCTCAATTAAAAAAGAAAACATTTTAGAGATTCATTAAGGATGTTGTTGGAAGGAGTCAAATTCACTTTAAAGTACCCTGCTAAGAAGAGGATAAAATTCAGGGACTGGAGAATATTTTTTGGGATTAAGGGCAACTTTAAGATTTTAAGATGCTTGTAATAGGGTTCAAATGAATCTCCTCCTTTAAGTGAAATTAACGATTACTTCAGAAACATGAAGAGGTTTTTTTTGTTTTTTTTTAATTTCAGTTGAGGTGCTTTGCCTGGCAGCTTACTAGCAGGCTTATTTGTTTTGCTTAAGATTGTGTTGTTGCAAAATTGTTGTTTCCCATCTATTCAGCCATTCCACCATTATGGAACTCCATCCCCTCAAACCTCAGACTGGAAACATGCATCTCAACCTTCAAAAAAAGACTAAAGACATGGATATTCACACAAGCATTCCCGGACTCAAACTGATCTATCTCATCCACGCCCATCCTTACCTTCACATACACCATGATTAACCATCTCCACTATCGTTCACATGTTTGAATTAATAACCTGTCCTTTCTCTTCTTTCTCGGCCAAGTTCTAATCACCCTGTTATATGTAACTGCCTTTTTCCGCACCATTGTTTTAGTTTATGTTTACGATGCACCCTTGTTTTATGTGAACCAGCATGATGGGACTGCGTTCTCGAATGCCGGTATATAAAAACCCGAAATAAAATAAAAATAAATAAATTCACTTATCACTTAAAGGACTTACACTTAAGGGCCTATGCACTGAAGTTTTGTATATGTGCTAAGGCCATTTAGCATGTGTTAAAATAATGTACTACAATATAACTGATAAATGAGGTAAAGCTTTATACAGTCAGATCTGTTGGTAAATCAAACAACCCACTAGTGACTATACCAACTGGATAAACTGGTGGACTAAATTGGAAGAAATGGTTTTTCCCTAGTGCAAGCATGTTTTAAAATCGGTCTTCATACATGTGTGAAAGCTGCTAAAGCCCTAGTGGAAATACGTGTGGGACATTTACTCAAACCGCCTCTTAAGATTACGTGCAGACATATGCATGGCAGGAGGATTTAAAATGATACGCGCGTACTTGTGCACACGATATAAAATGGCAGCGTATTTCCACACGCGTGCTGATATGTGCGTTTATGGGTGCACGTGTGTTCCTTTTAAAATTACCCAGTCTGTCTCAAAGTGACTGAAAATTGGAAAGCAGGGGGGTGTATCTTCAAAGGATACAAACAAAACAGGGAAGTTAGAGCATCCAGATAAAAAGTTTCTAATAAATGCAAAAGGTGGACAAGTGTCTTTGAGTAAAGAACAGACTGTGTTAAAATATTTCAAATTATCAATGTCAATTACTTAGAAGGTTGTAAATACAAAGAAAAATCATACTGTGAAATGTCTGTGCAAATGTAAGAAGTCATAAAAGATAAGATGGGAGAGAGATACTATATAGCACTGAAGAGGTAGACATAATTGGCATCTCTGAGGTCTGATGGAAGGAGGTTAACCAATGGGATAATACGAAACCAGGATACAAATCATATTGCAGTGAAAGGGTGGATCAAATTTGGGAATGCTATAGGTTAAGAATGGCATAAAGTCAAACAGGATAAAGATATAGTAGGAGACTAAATACACCATGGAATCTTTATGGATAGAAATTCCATGTGTGAAGGGGAAGAGTATAGCAGTAGATATATTCAACCATCCACCTGGCCAGGATGAACAGACAGACAATGAAATGTAATAGAAATTAGGGAAGCTAACAAATATGGCTCACAATAATAATGGGAGATTTCAATTACCCCAGTATTGACTGGGTAAATGTTATATCAGGATATGCTAAGGAAGTAAAGTTTCTAGTAATAAATGCCTGCTTCATGGAGTAGCTGCTCCAGAAACCAACAAAAGAGGGAGCTATTCTAGACCTAATTCTTAGTGGAATGCAGGAATGTGGGGCCACATGACAGTAGTGATCATAACATGATCAAATTTGACATAATAACTGGCGGGAGGATATTAAGGAAGATAGTTGCCCTAGCATTTAATTTACAAAGGGGAGACTATGATAAAATGAGGAAAATAGAAAAAAACTAAAAGCTTTAAATGTTTCAGCTAAAAAGGTTAAGAGATTACAAGAAACATGGATATTGTTTAAAAATACCATCTTAGGAGCTCAGACCTGATGTTTTTCATGGGTTAAAAATGCAGAAGGAAGGCCAAGCAACTGGCAATATGATTAAAAGGAAAGGTGAAAGAAGCTATTATAGTAAAAAAGAAAAACATTTTTATAAAATGGAAAGAGAATCCAAATAACAAAACAGGAAAGAGCAAAAGCAGTGGCAAATTAGATACAAACATTGATAAGGCAGGCAAAAAGAGAAATTGAAAAGAAGCTTGCCGTAAAGGCAAACACTTATAATAAAAACGTTTGTAAATACATGTGAAGCAGGAAGCCTGTGAGGGAGTCAGTTAGATCATTAGATGATTGAAGGATAAAAGGGATACTTGGAGAAGACAAGGCCATAGCAGAAAGACTAAATATATTTTTTGCTTCACTGTTTACTGAGGAGGATGTTGGGGAGATACTCATGCCAGAAACAGTATTTAATGATGATGATGTAGAGAAACTGAAACAAATCATTGTGAACCTGGAAGATGTAATAGGGCAAACTGACAAACAAAAGAGTAGCAAATGACTTGGACCAGATGGTATTGTAATGAGGTCAAAACTATGTTTTGTCAAACAGATATTAAAAGTATCTGTAACTGGGGGGAGGGGGGGGGGGAGCATATTCTACTTCTGAAGGTGCACCTTGGCATAGATGACATGATGGTATGGAGTGGCTAAGTGTTGTAGCTAGAAGGCCCAATTGCTGAAGAGAGCAGTAGAAGCACTAATAATTGTGGAGAGCAATAGGTTTTTTTTCTTTCCCTTTGGAGTTTCTGCAGCATCATAGGGCAAGAGAGGGGTGAGGCTTGTGACTCAGGAAAGGAGAGGCAACATCACGCTGCAGTGGGAAGGCAACCGTGGAAGTATGCATGGCCTCCAGTGGCTCCCCATGGCACTATGGGTGGGGGAGTGGAGTGAACAGAAATGATTGATGCTGCTGTCATTTATCTTGTTAGCAGATGCAGCCTGTAAAAAAATGGCTGCCATTGCTCTGCTCCTGCTGGCTCAGATAGTGTAAAGAAAGATTCTGGGACTGTGAGAAAACCCTTGGGGATAGATTTTCAAAGGGGTACGCGCGTAAGATACGTGCGTACCCCCAGAAAACCTACCCCAAACCCCCCCTGCGCGCGCCGAGCCTATTTTGCATAGGCTCGGCGGCGCGCGCAAGCCCCAGGACGCACAAAAGTCCTGGGGCTTGCATGGAGGGGCGTGTAGGGGGGCGTGTCGGGGGCATGCCGGGAATGACGCGGCGTTTCGGGGGCGTGACGCAGCGTTTCGGGGGCGGCGCCGTGGGCGTGGTTTCGGCCCGGGGTGTTCCGGGGTGTTTGCCGGAACACCTCGGAACCCCGGTTCCGGGGTGTTTGCCGGAACACCCCGGGCCGAAACCACGCCGTGGGCGTGGTTTCGGCCCGGGGTGTTCCGGCAAAGTTACCCCTGCTGTTCCAGCAGGGGTAACTTTGCCGACAAAGGTAGGGGGGTGGTGGGTTAGGTAGGGGAAGGGAAGGGAAGGTGCGGGGGGGGGGGGGGGGGGGGGCGGAGGGAACGGAGGCAGGCTGCGCGGCTCGGCGTGCGCAGGCTGCCGATTTTGGGCAGCCTTGCGTGCGCCAACCCCGGATTTTAATGGATACGCGTGGCTACGCGCGTATCTATTGAAATCCCGCGTACTCTTGTTTGCGCCTGGTGCGCGAACAAAAGTACGCGTGTGCGCAGATTTATAAAATCTGCCCCTTGGTGTCTAAATTTAGTAGAGGCCTGGTCAGATGGTGAAGACATGATGTCATCACAACCTGGAAGTGCAACAGGTTTTAATGTCACCATCGGAAAGAAAATATGTACAAATAAATTAAAATAAAGGGGCACAGTAGATGTGGCTTCACAAGTAAGCCCCTGCCACAAGGATAAACATAGGGAAGTCAGGAAAATGGTGCCAACGCTGCCGGGGGATTTATTTTATTGTAACAAATAACTGGATCAAAATGTGGTAGAATGCCCTGAATAAGCTCCTGCCACCTCCAAAATATCAAAGGGGCATGTATTTTTTATCCAGGAAACTTTTGGGAAAATAAGCAATATATATAAAAGCTCCATTCCTAGCAAGTTACGGTATTCTATTACAGGTTTTCCCTGCACCCACTGTATATTTCAAGAGTTGCCATGGAGACTTTGCCAATTTTAAGGAAAGCCTCGTGGCTGTGACAGAAAAGCAGCAGGGTGATTTGCCAGTGGAGGGATACTAGAGGGGTACTGAGACCAGTTCCCCTGGGATTTTGAGAGCCATTCCAACCAATTTCCAAAACATTAAAATAAAATAGATATACTGCACACCTGTAGCAGAGGTAAGATGGATGAAAGAGAGCAGTGAGAGGAACAAAGTGTTTGATGGATACATCAGCAAGACAAAGACAATAAAAACAAAAAAAGCTGTTACAGTTACTACAGTTGGAAGAGTGGCAGGTGAAATTGCACAGAGCGGAGGTGCTGTGCTGTGGTTCTATCAGCCAAGTGATAGTGAAGCGCCAAAAGGATTGGGGAAACCATTAAAAACATATATGTATGAGTGTGTAAGAGTGACTGAGAGATATTAAAAGGAGCAAATTCTCCAACTGTGAAAACAGAAAGTAAGGATCAGAGCAGACAACTGTTACAGTAAATTGAAGCTGAAATACGGTACTTTAATCAAGTTTTTATAGACAAGCAATTGAATGAGTGCTGATTGAATTCTTGAATTTAAAGGAAAATCTGTGCAAACTGTGTGTGAGCATAACTTCATGACCTTCGAGTTATGAATCAAATTACAGCATGCAAAGTATAGGTTAAGGCTTTATTAGACCTGACACCTTTAACAATTTAAAGGAGCTACTTTTTACAGAAGCACCTAAAGTTGTTTTTGGTAGTAAAATCAAAGAGCATCAGGCAGTTGTAGCTACAGATCTGATCTTGGTGAGGAAACTGCTGGAAAACAGAGTCAGAAGGAGTTAAAAGCCGAGATGTATGGAGTCTATTATTTGACTTCAGTGCAAGCTCTGAAAACAAAGAACTTTGTAATAATATGACAGAAAAGGATAATTTCACACTGAATCTATTTTGGATGTGTTACACAGAGTATGCAAATTCATCAAACTAACGGTCATTTATCAAAATGTGTTATCGCGGGCATTTGGGAGGGGCGTGGGCAGGATCAATGAAAATGAGGGGTATTATTGCACATTTTTAATGTTGGAAATAACTGCACCTTTCTTCCTGGTGTTAAGCTGCGTGATATGCATGAAGCAGAATTTGCATTTTTAGGCAGAGAGAGAGAGAAAGAGAGCCTCTCGACCTAGAGAACATTGTAGAAATCTCATTTTTGTGTGACTTTCCTCATTCCAAATCTTGTCAAATCTTCATGGATGTCTCACTGATGTCTCACTGTGCATGTAAAACTGGCCCCAAAACCCTAGTCCACCACCAAAACCTCACCTCCCGTTACTAGCTAGCCCTAGTATAGTGGTATAAAGAATTGACTACTATGAGAGCTTTATATACAGTCAGACTCTCTCTCCCTCTCCAAAAGTAAGAAATCCTGTCCGGGCACTTTGCAACTTGCAAAGTATAAATATCACAGAGTGGAATAACTTTAACATACATTGCAATAAAGTACCTATGCAAAGCTCACAGTGTAGTAACTCTAAAATTATCATAGCCACATCCCTTTTCCTTATCACGGGCGTTATTCATGCGAAAATAATCACATTTTGATGAATCTAGGCCTGAAGTAGGAAAAGAAAGTACTGACTAAGGCAGAATAAATACATGGTATTACTTGCTGAAGAGAGAATGTGAGTGAATGCCTAAATATGCAAACATAAACCAATTGTTCCTTCAGTCATCATATTAGAAAAGGGAGAAACAATTATGCTTTTTTTTTTTTTTATATATTAGCAAGAGTTGAGTACAACAAGCCATCGGGACATAGACTAGAGAACAAAATAATCAAAAGAGTTTATGGGGCTAGAATAGTTAATTTCCCTTTTAATTAATTAAAAGACTAGGGTAGTAAGTTCCTGGAAGAGACAAAGGAGAGAAGAAGAAGACAGATGGCAGATCAACATAGGATACACAGGAGACCGAGGCACCCTTGCAGTGAGACCTGAGGCCAAAGATAATTGTGCACACTATCCATAAAACAGCTAGTCTAACTAGACAAAGATATTGGAAGAAAACGCACAAACATACATTCCCTCTTTGACATCAAGCTAGCTGAATCAAGGTAGATAATGGCCTGGATTTATCAAAATGCGGTAAGTACCGCATGCGATAGCAAAAGGGGCATGTTTTATTGCAAATATTACCTGTGTGAAGAGCTAAGTTAGTGCACATTCTGCAATAAATGCCAAACCCAATGTATTTCCTGCATTCAACCACTGGGGGACCAGTTTTTCAATGATCCCAGGTGAGAGAGAGAGAGAGAGAGAGAGAGAGAGAGAGAGAGAGAGAGAGAGAGAGAGAGAGAGAGAGACTGGCCATAATATCATGGCCCATAGGCAGGTATTTGTATCCCTAGGGTAGGCCCACCTAGTAACTCGAGGTGGGGATTAGGTAAGTGTGTAGGGGGTTAGGGGCCACTTTGACATGCTACGTGACACCTACGAACAGAAGAGTGGTCTCTTGTGAAGATTTGCTGGCCTTCGGAGTGAGGAAACTCACTCCAAGATGAGATTTGGGCAATGTTCTCTCAACCTAGCTTGATGGACTCTCTACCTGGGTAACATCAAGCTGGGTTGAGAGAACATTGCCCAAATCTCATCTTGGAGTGAGTTTCCTCACTCCAAAGGCCAGCTAATCTTCACAAGAGACCACTCTTCTGTTCGTAGGTGTCACGTAGCATGTCAAAGTGGCCCCTAACCCCCTACACACTTTCCTAATCCCCACCTCGAGTTACTAGGTGGGCCTACTCTAGGGATACAAATACCTGCCTATGGGCCATGATATTATGGCCAGTCTCTCTCTCTCTCTCTCTCTCTCTCTCTCTCTCTCTCTCTCTCTCTCTCTCTCTCTCTCTCTCTCTCTGCAATAGCCCATTTTTGGAATTTGCATTGCACTATACGATATGGTGCGATCGCATGCAGAAAACGCCTTACCGCATTTTGAAAACTGACCCCCATAGCTTGCAACAATCTTCCAGAATATCTGTGGATAGAAGCATGTTTTAAACCTTTTTTTTAAAAAGCTGAACATTTTTCTTTTGAGAAAGTTTGTATGTAAAATTGCTACCTTTCAGTTATGTGTGTGTACTGCCAGTCTTTATTTGCTTTATTTTTAATTTTATGAGTGTAATGATATGTTACTTAAAATATAAGGTAATGCAGCATATCAATGTCTTAAATATTAAACACAAGAACAACTAGACTAGAGAAACAGTACTTCAACATGAAAACAACAAAATTATATATAAGGTAAGTATAGTTTATACCTATGAAGAGCAATCTGGAAGCACAAAACATCTGTAAAGAAGGAAAATCATGCAAAAACAATTTCTAATAAAATTTGATTAATTTACAAACACTGCTACAAAGAATAGGAAAACAAATTATACTAATCTTACAAAGACACTGTTAACTTTCTTGAACCAGTTCTAGAAAAGAAAAATGTTTTTATTAAATACCAACTTGATTGATTTATTCAATATTTATTTGCTCTTAACATACTTGTTGCCAGTTTATTGTTGTCTAATAATACATTTTAATAGAAAACCCATGCAAATACTCTCCTTGATTTATTTCTTTCTTTTAACCCTGCCTTCCCTCTCTACTTTGGGAGATGACACCGAGTGGATTCTGGACTCCTTTTCACTTATCTGAACTTGGTAGGAAAGAGGGCATCAATTGGCGTATTCCACGAGTTTTCCATTTAAAGACCTTGCAAAAGCATACTATCAGAAACCTTATTATACTCTATTGACAGTGGGAAGGTCTCTGCCACAAGAGGGGTCTGATTAGAGTATACATCTAAGAGTTTTGAAATTGCAGCCCTATTACTAGTAATTTGAAACTTATAATTAAAATCATCTATTGCACCTGAAAATTGAAAGGTGGCCAAGGTAACACCAACCTTTAAACAGGGTTGAAGGGGTGATACAGGAACTGTCACCACTATTACTGCTTCTACTGTTGTCCAGATAGATGTTCTGATCCACAGTGAGGCTCAGGTGGCAGAACCCAGGAGGTGGTGAGACTGAGAAGCATCTGAGAGAATGAGGATTACATAAATGAAATGCATATCAAGACATTAAAGATGGATTCAAGCAGAGGGAAGGTGAAACTGGGTCATGAAATTACAGCTATATTCAGATTACTACAGCTATTAGACCGTATTCTATGACTCCGATGTCCCTTGAGTTGAAGATGAGATAAGCAGCCCTGGAAGTGGAGTAGGAGAAATCATCCTAGGAATTGAAACATACAAACCCAAAACTGTAGGCTCAACAGCTACTGCACCTAGGAAGTGGAGGGTAGTGGTGGCTGGTGACTCACTTCATGGAGGGAATTGTTATCCTGGGAATTGTGCTGTCTGTCGGGTGCCAAAATCCAAGACATTATGGAGAGATTTGTCGGGTGCCAAAAATCCTCAAGCCTACTGACTACTATCTGATGCTGCTCATTCATGTTAGCCAAAATGATACTGTTAGGTACCACATAGATCATATCAAAGGTGACTTTATGATTCCTGGAGAGAGGATAAATCAAATATGTGCACAAGTAGTATTCTTCTCCATCCTCTTCAATCAAGGATAAAGGCCCAGGCAGAGAAGCTTGCATTCTGGAGATAGGTAAATGGCTGCATAGATGGTTTCATTAAAAGCATTTTGGCTTCCTGGATCATGGGATATTGTTTCAAGGGCTGCTGAGCACTGAAGAGGTCAAAGAAGGGGGTGCAACATCTTTCAACACAGACTGGCAAACTTGCTGAGGAGACCTTTAAACTAGGATCATCAGGGATGGGTGAGCAAAATCCTATGCTATGTAAAACATTAAATGGAAAAAAGGCAATATCTAAAAAGCTATGCATACTAATGTTCATAGTATGGGAAATAAAGTCCTGGTTCTAGAGACGGTCAAGGAAAATGCTGATTTAGATGTAATAGCTGACTGTCACAGAGACATGGTACGTGGACAACCATAACTGGGATATAGTTATATCAGGCTAAAATCTGTTTAGGAAGGACTGGTTAGGGAGGAAGCATGGCACTATATATATTAAAAATAATAATACAGCAACAGGATTGCAGGGCTTACAAGATAAGGAGGAGGCATTGTGGCTTGATCTGGAAAGAAATAATGGAACATCAGTTTATATTGGTGTAATATATAGATTCCCATCACAGAGAGATGGATAGAGTTTTAATGGAGGATATCTATAATATTGCTATGAAAGGGGAGGTGCTATTACTAGGGGAGTTCAATCTGCCAAATGTTGATTGGCATATCCCGGCTGTAGTGTCTTCTAGAATTAGGAATATCCTGGATTCTCTGCAATGAGAATTGTTCTGTCAAGTAGTAACAGAACATACACAGAAGGGGATGATACTGGACCCAGTACTTACCAACAGGGACAGTATCTTTGATATTCTAGTGAATAATCATCTGGAATCCAGTGATCACCAGACGGTATGGTTCAGTATTAGAGTGCAAAGTATTAAGGTTCATTCAGAGTTGAATATCTTAGCCTTCAGGAAAATTAACTTTTTTAAAGTGGAGAAGTAACTCAAGAATACGTTAGCTGGATTGAAAAATCTAGGGGAAGTACAAAAGCAGTGAGCAACTAACCTTTTGAAAGGAAAGTAAAGAGGAAAAAGAGCTCACCATGGTTTTCTAAAAAACTAGTTGAAAAGGAAAGGAAGAAAATGTTAACATTTATTTATTTATTTATTTATATTATTTAGAATTTTTATATACGGACATTCTCGATACAAATTTATAAACTACAAGAGATCGCAAAAAGAAGAAGACAGGTGATAATATTTGGAAAAGCTACAGTAAGAGCAATTGGGCAAGCAGTCAGGAAAGCAAAAATTCAAATGGAAGAAATAATAGCATATACAGTAAGAAGGAGGGACAAGTCTATTTTTCTATATGTTAATGTCAGAAGGAAGTACAAAAGTGACATTGTAAGACTCGGAGGTGAAGGGAGGAATATGTAGAAGATGACGAAAAAGCAAAGTTGCTTAACAAATATTTCATTTGGTGTTCACGGTAGAAAGGCTAGGAATAGGACCATATAAAACAAATGCAAATAAGATTGGAAGAGTGATAAATCTCAAATGATTTTAAGAAAAGTGTATTTGGGAGGAGCTAACTAAACGTAAAGTAGATAAGATAATGGGCCAGATGGGATACATCCAAGGGTATTAAGGAAATTTAGGGAAGTCCTAGGAGCTTCACTAATTGACATTTTCAATGCATCTTTAGAGGCCTGGAGATGGGTGGATGTGGTTCTTATTTGTAAAAGTGGAAGTAAGGAGGAGGCTGGGAACTACAGGCTGGTTAGTCTATCCTCTGGTGAGCAAATTAATGGAATTGCTGCTAAAACAGAGAATAGTGCAGTAACTGAAATCCAATGGATTGCAAGATCTAAAGCAACATGGTTTTACTAGAGGTAGTTCTTATCAGAAGAGTCTGATCAATTTATTTAATTGGGTCACCACAGAGCTGGATCAAAGAAGAGCACTAGATGTAGTGTACTTGGATTTCAGTAAGGTCTTTAACACGGTTCTGCATAGGCGACTTAGAAATAAATTGAGTGCCCTTGATATGGGACCTAAAGTGACTGGCTGAGTTAGAAACTGTTTGAGTGGGAGGCAACAAAGTGTAGTGGTAACTGGTAAATAGGGTTTACTCTTAGGAGGAGGGTGTTACTAGAGGTGTGGTTCAGAGAACGGTCCTTTGTCCATTTTGTTTTCAACATTTTCATGAACGACATAGCAGAAAGATTGTCAGGAAATGTTTGTCTTGTTGCCGATAATACAAAAATATGCAACAGGATAGACAGCCAGGAAGGTATGGAAAAATGAGGAGGGATCTATCGAAGCTTGAGTAATGGTCTATGGTCTGGCATATAAGATTTCATGCTAAAAAAAATTTCAAAGTAAAATATTTAGAATACAAAAACCCAGGGAGAAGTACAGTACTGGAGGTGAAATTCTTCTAAGCACAAAATAAGAGCAGGATCTGGGGTGATTGTATCTAATGATCTTAAGATGGCCAAACAGGTGGATAAAATGACAGCAAAATCCAGAAAGATGTTTGCCTGCATATGAAGAGGAATGGTAAGCAGCAAAAGGGAGGTGATGTTATACCTGTACATGTCCCTGGTGAGACCTCATTTGTAAAAACTGTATATAATTCTGGAGATCACACCTTCAAACAACCAACAAGGGCTGAATAACATAGTCTGGGTGAAACGGATGAGCATGGGTGTACCTTGCTTATTGCGGTGGTTACTACCCCTAACTAATCAAGCTTGATATTTCACTTGGATGCAGCTCCATCGCTGATCTCTGCATTAATGGTGGGTGTGAAGGGGAAATAGAGCCAAGGGTTACTAGGAGCCAAGAGAAACAGATAAGTATGAGAAGAAAAGAGGTGTGAGGCTTGCTGGGCAGACTGGATGGGCCAATTGGTCTTCTTCTGCCATCATTTCTATGTTTCAAACAGATATAAGCTGGTTAGTCAGTCCAGCGGATGACTACTAAAATGATCAGTGGTCTTCATTTTAAAGCATACAGAGATGACTTAAAGATCTAAATATGCATACTCTAGAAGAAATACAAGATAGGGATGATATGATAAGAGACATTTAGATGACTCGTATTGGGAGAAAGGTTGTTTTTCTTCAATCTATTTTTGATGGCTCATGATTCAAACAGTGCCAGAGCTTCCTGCCCTTCTCAGGGAGAGTCAGAAGGACACTGATTCAGCTCCAACAAAGAAGAAAGACTATGATGGATAAAGTTACTGCTACTCTTTTAGTTGTCATTCTCTTGTTTCTTTTTCCTCCTTTTACCATCTTGACCTGGATTCTATTTTTCAACCTGCAATAAAACTGGTTTTAAATTGAACACCATCAGAAGATTCTTGCAGTACTTCCTTATGGCCTCGTTGATGTTGTCTACCATCCTACACAGTGAGTATTCACTGACTTATGTGTAAGGATTGAGGTGGGGGAAATTTTGGAGGACTATTCCCCCACAACACTGAGCATGGACCCTGGCCTCCCAGAGGCTTGTCAGTTCATATTGTAAGAAGGGAAGAGAAGAGATAAAAGTTTTGGTCAGATCTGTTATAGCGCTGGAAAAATAGTAGCCCTTTATTCAATCTTACAAAGAGGGGGTTATGGATCACCCCTAGATCCCCTTTTGAAGATTGACATACATTGGCCACCCTCCAATCTTCAGGTAAGTAGACATTTTGTTTTTTCATTTACACTTTATTAAATGTTTAATTTTCATGACATATACAAATGCCAAAAAACAAATCAGGTATCTATTACATCAACAATTTTCTTAGGCAGCTTTTACAAAAGGAAAACATAAAGGCAGAAGATATCATCACTTTACACTTTTCCAAAAGCATATAAAAAATAAAAATCTAATACACTTTCTTCTATCCTTTATTATAGATTTTCTTGTACCATGAAATTGGGAGAGACCAAGGTCTTAGGGCCTCATTTTCAAAGCACTTTACCGCGTGCGATAAATTCGCGAATCGCGTTAACAGCTGTTAACGCGATTGCAAATTAGTCATTTGGTATTCAGGGGGCGGAGTTGGGGCGGAGCATATGTAAAGCGGGAACCTGTGTATCGTGTGCGGCGAAACAACCGCAGTGGTAGCGCGGCTGCTATCGCGGATTTTAACTACAACTCCAACCCTCGCGTTATGGACTGCGCTACGGGCCAGAAAAGGATTATCGCCATCCACAGTAGGTCCGGACAGCCTGTTGGGAGGGGGAGGGGGAGGGGGGAGGGGGAGGGGGAGAGAGAGAGAGAGAGAGAGAGAGAGAGAGAGAGAGAGAGAGAGAGAGAGAGAGAGAGAGAGAGAGAGCGCCTTACTATAGTGCCTATGCCCTACATAGGTATTTTAACCCCTATAGGAGGGCCACCTACTAACTCGGGGTGGGGATTAGGTATGAGCGTCGGGGGTTGGGGGCCACTTTCGCATTCCACATGAGACCTACGGACTGAACAGTGGTCTCTAGTGCAGATTTGCTGGCCGTCGGAGTGAGGACGCTCACTCCAAGCGGAGATTTGGCCAACATTCTCTCCACCTAGCATGTTGTTGCACAGGTAGAGTGTCCATCAAGCTAGGTAGAGAGAACATTGCCCAAACCACTTCTTGGAGTGAGCGTCCTCACTCCGACAGCCAGAAAATCTGCACTAGAGACCACTGTTTTGTCCGTAGGTCTCATGTGGAATGCGAAAGTGGCCCCCAACCCCCGACGCTCATACCTAATCCCCACCCCGAGTTAGTAGGTGGCCCTCCTATAGGGGTTAAAATACCTATGTAGGGCATAGGCACTATAGTAAGGCTCTCTCTCTCTCTCTCTCTCTCTCTCTCTCTCTCTCTCTCTCTCTCTCTCTCTCTCTCTCTCTCTCTCTCTCTCTCTCTCTCTCTCTCTCTCTCTCTCTCTCTCTCTCTCTCTCTCTCTCTCTCTCTCTCTCTCTCTCTCTCTCTCTCTCTCTCTCTCTCTCTCCAAAAAGTGCCAAATATCGTGCACCGCGATACATGGAACCGGCAAATATCGTGCACCGCGATAAAACACTGAACGAATCATCGTGCAGTGGGAAAACATCGCGTGCGGCGCTAATGTTTTCGCGAATGGCGAAAACATCGCCGCACACGATGTTTCCCCACTGCACGAAAGAAGCCTCATTTGCATTGGTAACGCCCCCTAATGCGTTACCAATGCGATATTGGAAAATAAGGCCCTTAGTCTGAGGATTATTAGGTAAATTCTTAAACTTTAAACAGAAGACAAAATATCCCAACTTTTTTCTTTTCTATGCGAAAACACTAGCTCTCATTATTTCCAATTAAGACTTTAGCTTCTAAAAACATCTTAAGATCGGATGGTTCAAAGTAAATATATTTCAGATTATTCAATTTTAGGAAACATTTGCTCGGATAGGGGTAGATTTTATAATTCTACGCGCGTACATACTTTTGTTCGCGCACCAGGCACGAACAAAAGTACGCCAGATTTTATAAGATACACACGTAGCCGCACGTATCTTATAAATCCAGGGTCGGCACGCGCAAGGGGGTACACATTTGTGCAACTTGCGCGCGCTGAGCCCTGCGTGCTCTGCCCGTTCCCTCTGAGGCCGCTCTGAAATCGGAGCGGCCTCGGAGGGAACTTTCCTTCCGCCTCCCCCCACCTTCCCCTCCCTTCCCCTACCTAACTCACTCCCCAGCCCTATCTAAAACCCCTCCCTACCTCTGTCGCAGAAGTTACGCCTACTCGAAGCAGGCGTAACTTTGCACGCGCCGGGCTGGCCGCATGCTATGTTCCGGTCCGGGGGCTGGTCCGGAGGCCGCGGCCATGCCCCGGAATGCCCCCGGGCCAAAACCACGCCCGCGGGACCGCCCCGGATGACACGCTGACTGCGTCATGCCACCCCCCGATACGCCCCCCCAATGATGCGCCGTCCCCCTCATGCCTTCCGACACGTCCACCCCAAGAAAGCCCCGGGACTTACACGCGTCCCGGGGCTTGGCACCCGCCGGAAGCCTATGCAATATAGGCTCAGCGCGTGCAGGGGTTTTTTAAAAGGGTTACTCGCGTACCTTATGCACGTAACCCTTTTAAAATCCAGCCCATAGCGTTCAACCATTTGAGCACCAATCTTTTCAGCAATCTGTCTTAATGCCAGAAATTCTTTTCTTCTTTGCTGGGTCAGCCTAGCAATATCTGGAAATATCCACATCTTCTGGTTATAATAATTAACAGACCGATTTCTTAAGAATAACTTAAGAACCATATCTCTGTCTGATGGAAATATAAATTTCACTAACACTATTCCACGTTTTTTAACCACATCTTCTACTGATGTCTCAAGTAAATCCGTCACAGTTAAAGGAGGCAGTTCTTCATTAGCTTTTTCATAAGACTTATAATATTTTATATTTTAGCCAATGGTGGAATGACTTCCAAAGGTATTTTTAGTACCTCATGCATATATTGTTTAAATTGATCTTGTATTGATACACATCTAATTTGGGGAAAATGTATATCTCTTAAATTCAGATATCTCATTTCATTTTCCAGTTTTTCCAACTTCCTTGTTCGTTCCATTTCCCCTTGCATTATACCTCCTTGTATTTTCTGAACTTCATCCATTTTCTGTTGTAATTCCTCCATTTTTGCTTTTTGCGCTTCAGACTGGTGTTTAGATTTTCCACACGTTTATTCACATCTATTATCACATTTTTTAGTGTACATATTGATTTCTCCAGAATCATAATGGCAGTCCATATACTGTCTAGAGTTATAACCAGTGGTTTTTCCAATTTCTTCCCATGAATATTGATTAGAGATGAGCTTCTGTTTTTTTCTACAGGGTCGTTTTTTGAGTCTGACGCTTTGGGGGTAAAGTTCGTTTTTACTCAGTTAGTGTTTTGGAAAAACGAACAAAAAACTAAATGGGGAAAAACGAAACGGGCCCAAAAAACGACGCGGGAAAATGAAGCTCAAAAAAACCCACCCCAAGCATTAAAATTTACTATAATACATTAAATACAACCCCCCCCCCCCCCACCATCCCAATCCCTCCCCAAGACTTACATCTCTGGTGGTCCAGCGGGGTCCCGTAAGCAATTTCTCCCTTCGTGTCGTCGGGCTGTCTGGTCTGCCTTGCATCAAAATGACACCTAGCCTTTGACCTACTATGTCACAGGGGCTACCGGTGCCATGGGTCAGCCCCTGTCACATGGTAGGAGCAATGGATGGCCGGTGCCATCCTGTGCCCCTACCATGTGACAGGGGCTGACCAGTGGCACTGGTAGCCCCTGTGACATAGTAAGGGCAAAGGCTGTTGGCGCCATTTTGATTACTGGCAGCCGATGACCCGAGTGCAGGAGGTCGCTCCCGGACCCCCGCTGGACTTTTGGCAAGTCTTGTGGGGGTCAGGAGGGCCCCCAAGACTTGCCAAAATTCCCTGGTGGTCCAGCGGGAGTCCGGGAGCGACTTCCTGAACTTGGGCCGTCGGCTGGCAGCAATCAAAATGGCGCCGATAGCCTTTGCCCTTACTATGTCACAGGGGCTACCAGTGCCATTGGTCAGCCCCTGTCACATGGTAGGAGCACAAGATGGGGCTGGCCATCCATTGCTCCTACCATGTGACAGGGCCCTGTCACATGTCCAACCATGTGACAGGGCCCCTGATAATTTCGTTGAAATTTCGTTGAAATTGCTTAATTCGTGATAAACAAATGCACATCTCTAATATTGATAGCTGTTTCTAATCCTCCAGTATCCAATACTTTACTGTGTGCAGTGAAGGTTCCTCCCTCCTCTCTTAGCATGGACGCTGCTCCTGAATCCCCTTGAGGGACCTTACCCCCTGGTATCGAAACAGACAAAATAGCAAGTTCACTTACTGCAGATGTTCTTTCTTCAGGGGCTGCTCCTTTCTTGGGAATCAATATATTTTTTTCCTCAATGTTTTTCTCCGCGTGGGGGGGGGGGGGGGCTGGAGAGTGTTGTCGGCACTCCGGGGCTTAAAGAGATGACCGAAGCAGGTGAGGCTGCATTTGGCTCCGTAGCGGCGCTCACAGCGCTTCCTTGCACGGGAGGATTGTCAAGGCCCACACCAAAAAAACTCTCTATTTTTGATTGGGTTGGGTTTACTGGGGAGGAAGTAGCTATTTTCTTCCTCAGTTTACCTTTCCTCTTAGTAAGCGGCATAGCTGGTTCTGCCACAAAACAAGAAACTTTTTGAGTAAAGAAAGAGAGCGTTCAGCACGTCTTCCTCTAATCCACCAGCTTGGACTCCCCTCTACGAACAGTGGAGGCTTCAAAGAGGGAAAATAAGCAATCAAACTTATGGCCTACCTGAGGTGAAGGAGACTTTCGCTAGATTCCAATTTGCAAAAAAGTCAAACAAAGCCATGCGCCCCTTGAGGTGGAGGCTTACTTTGAGGTGGAGGAGAGAAGGAGTTCAGAATATCATCTGCAGGAGTGGCAATTCCGGGGGGGTGAGGAAGGCCAGATTTAAAGGCCTCTTACTGTTCCCTCCCCATTGACGTCAGAACCAGGGAGCGGCAGCTGAAGCCCCATGGGGGCCGGGAACTTCTCCTCACCCCCCGGAATGGCCACTGCTGCAGATGATATTCTGAACTCCTTCTCTCCTCCATCTCAAGGAATGTGCCGCAGGAGGGCCGGATTTAAAGGCCTCTTACTGGTCCCTCCCCAATGATGTCAGATCCAGGGAGTGGTAGCTGAAGCCCGTTGGGGCCGGGAACATCTCCTCACCCCCGAAATGGCCATTGCTGAAGATGATATTCTGAACTCCTTCTCTCCTCCACCTCCTAAATAGACATTTTTAATGATAGATTTCAAAATACTAGTAATAGGTCTACAATTTCATTTTTTTTTTTTTAGAACTCTGGGTGTATATCCTCTGATCCAAGTGATTTACTACTTTTTAGTTTTTCGATTTGCCCTATTACACCTTTGTTTCAGGTACTCTGAGTCATTATCATTGAATACCATTTCTAGCATGGTATCCTCCTCAGTAAACACCAAAGGAAAGAATTAATTTAAATCTTTCCACTATGGCTTTGTCTTCCATAAGTGCCCCTTTTGCCCCTCAATTATCTAATCGACCAACCAACTCCTTCACCAGCTTCCTGCTTTTGATGTATTTGAAATGAAAATAATTTTATTATGAGTGATAGCCTCTATGGCAAGCTTCTTTTCAAATTGTCTTTTTGTCTGCCTTATCAATAAGAACATAAGAACATAAGAAATTGCCATGGTGGGTCAGACCAAGGGTCCATCAAGCCCAGCATCCTGTTTCCAACAGAGGCCAAACCAGGCCATAAGCACCTGGCAATTACCCAAACACTAAGAAGATCCCATGCTACTGATGCAATTAATAGCAGTGGCTATCTACCTTGCCAGAGCTTATGCTTTTTCCTATTTTCTTCATTTGGATTCTCTTTCCATTTTTTGAAAGATGTTCTTTTTGCTATGATAGTTTCTTGCACCTTACCTTTTAACCATAATGACAGTCATTTGGCCTTCCATTCACCTTTTTAATGCATGGAATACATCTGGTCTGGGCATCCAAGATGGTAATTTTAAATAATGTCCATGTTTGATGTGCATTCTTAACCTATGGAGTTGCATCTTTTAGTTTTTTTCTATCTGTTTTCTCATTTTATCATAGTCTCCCTTTTGAAAGGTAAGCACTGCTACAGTAGTCTTCCTTAATGTTCTCCCTCCAGTTACTAAGTCAAATGTGATCACATTATGATCACTATTGTTAAGTGGGTTCACTTCCATTACTTCTTGCACCAGATACTGCATTCTACTAAAGATAACTCCTCTTGTCAGTTCCTGGACCAGTTGCTCCACGAAGTAGTCACTTATTTTATCTAGAAACTTTACCTTCCTAGCATGTTCTGGTGTGATACTTACCCAGTCGTACTGGAGTAATCAAAATCACCCATTATAATTGTGTTGCAAAATGTGTGGCTTCCCTAATTTCTGTTAGCATTTCATCACCTGTCTGTTCATTCTGACCAGGCAGGATGGTAGAAAACTCCCATTGCTATATCCTTCCCAATCACACATGGAATTTCTATTCATAAAGATTACACAGTGCATTTGATCTCCGGCAAGATCTTTATCCTGTTTGACTCTGTCATCTTTAACACAAACCACCACTTCACCAACAATTTGATCTACCCTATCTCATTGATATAATTTGTATCCTGGTCTTGCACTGTCCCATTGGTTATCCCCCTTCTACCAAGTCTCTGAGATGCTAACTATGTTAATCTTTTCATTCAGTGCTGTACATGCTAATTCTTCTATCTTATTTTTTAGACTTCTGGCATTTGCATACAGATATTTCATAGTAGGTTTTTGTTTTTACAATTTGCCTAGCAGTTGAGAGAGATAATTTGGAATCTTTTAACAGTCTGCTCTTTAACTAAAGCACCTATACTAGTTTTGCCCGTATTGGAACTTGTCACTTTTGTGTGCAGCAAAGATGTGTTTATCTCTATCTTGACATTTACACTTCTCTAATGTAATGAAATAAATATATTGCATCCTACAGTTATGTCCTCAGGGCCATCTGTGTCCTTCATGTTATCATCCCAGTGGGACATCGCATCAGCAAATTTCCTTCTTCCAATGTCACAGGAAAAAACATCAAATCACTATACAAATCATCTTAATGGTTGCTGGCACATTTGCCTGAAATATGCTGTGTACCCATTTAAAACACAAATCACATATCTAAAAACTAGGCATAAATGGTATTAATGTGTAAAATTCCTATTTCTACACCACAAAACTCAATTTAATCTACATATTGATTATGCTGTATGAAAAGAAAAAAAACATCCCTCTAAAGATATTGTTGGCAGCCAGAAAGGTTGCTATCCATACCACATGAAAAACCCTTGCTTTCATATCTAATGATAAACACCAGTATCATTCTTCAGTACATGTAGAGCTCCTCTCTGCTGAAGAAGAAATACTAGCAAAGGATGCCAAACACCTTAGCGAAAGGAGGAAACACATTAAGGATGATAGCAATATCTGGAAAAAAGGCTTGCCTTCCCTTCTAGCTCCTTGGCCATGTTGCTTATGAAGATACTGTATAGCATCACCCGAGAGCTACTTTATGATGCATCCCATAGATCATCGTTTTCCCTCCATTTGCCCTCATCCGCTGACACTTGACCAGTTTCTAGCTCAATGCCTTCAGATGTATCCCTAGGGTGTTATGTTTTATTTATTTATTTTGTGGAATAGGTCAGATGCCTTATAAGTAGGATTATGCCCCCCCCCCCCCTCTGATAATCAAATTCCCTGGTCTCACAAGCAAAAACCTCTGTAAGAATTGTTTGACATGACCTCATCGTGCTGCCTGGAGTCCAATAATGTGATGGCTTCAACATATTACCCAATCCTTTCCTTCAGAAATGATTTCATTATTTTCCAATCACTAAGGTCAGACTGACCAGCTTGCAGTGACCAAGTTCCTTCCTATATCTGCCCTTCGCTCGTCCTCTGGAACCATGACTGTCTCTGGTAAAGGACTGAACTGGAGGTTGCAGTTTTGTTCTCAACACCTAACACACACATGGATGCACCAATTTTATAACATACACACGCCGACATTCGCATGTTATATAATTGGTTGGCCATGCGCATATGCGTGCTGAATTTTACAATCTACACGCGCATGTAAGGGCGGCGAGCGCAAAGGGGGGGACATTTGCAATATCCGTATGGCGACACAATCGAGCCTTCCCCAGTTCCCTCCCAGTCCGCTCCAATTAAGGAGCAGACTGGCAGGGAATTTCCCTACTCCCTACCTAAACTCCTTCCCTCTTCCCCTTTCCTCCCCACCCTCTAAACCCTACCTATCCTTGTTTTCTTTTGTTTTAATACTTAGTTCAGGGCCTGCAAGTCTTCGGGACAGTGTTCAATGGCACTGGCCTGGCCTGGCCCCGCCCAGACCCCGCCCCCTGGCCCACCCCTTTGAAGAGGCCTGGCACTTGTACACATACCAGGGTTTACGCACTTGGCCAGGCCTCTTTGGAAATTCGCGCGGCACCCACAAGGTCCGGCCATGCGCGTAAACCCCAGATTTTATGCAAGCAGGCCTTTTAAAATCCAGCCATAAGTCCCATTAGTGCGCACTAACTCAAAATACTAATTATACGAAATGTTGTCATTTTTTTCATTTCATGGCGCTCCGGAAACAAGATGAAATAGACAATGGCAACAAAATTGTCTATTTCATCTAAAACAAATGCACATCCCTAGAATTTAGCTGCATACAGCTTTGAATACATCTGGGAAACCATTTAGATAGATACCTTTTCAGTTCTAAATGGCTTTTGAAAATCGACCGCATATATATAAATTCCAAAGTTCAAAACCTTCAGGGACCCAGATGAAGTCCCAATCCCAATACCACAACTGGTGTATTTTTCTAGTAACTTTTAGTTGCAGCCTTATGTACCACAGGAACTCACCACACAGATGAAAAACAACGTAACTAAACTGGTAATAAAATAGGAACCATGAACAAGTAAAAGTTCAATTTGCTCTCAATTTGCTCTCAATTATCCTTTGTCTATTTTATTTTAATTTTTATTTTATTCAATACATGTAAACCATTTTGACTAAACATTGTTTGTAAAGATGGTATAGAAATACTTTTAAATAAATAAATAAAATAAAATAAAACAAGGTACATAACCTCCACAATATACCATATACATAGCAATGAGACAGTGCTAGAAAACTAACAAATGGTAGATGGGGTGCACCCAGTGATGATCAATATAGAAGATATAACAGTTACTTAAATAAAGAGTGTGGATATCAAATACAACTAGCAATCAAAGCAGTGTTATTAGCTAATCTAAGATATGATAAAGGCATTCACTTAGCATAACATATGACACAAGGCATGTGCTTCATTTAAACCAAGCAAAGCAATGCACAATATCCCATACACGATAATAAAATAGAAAAACTGGCAGAAAAAACTTTTTACAGGGAGGAGTCTAGTGTATATATACCCCTACAAAACAAAACCAATACCTCTTTCAATAAATATTCAATCAGTATTAGACCTTTATTACAATATTTTCAAAACAAATTTGACTAACTATATTGAATTTTGTAAAAACCTGTCTGTACTTGTAAGAAAAGGCAATGGATCACTTGTTTTCTGCTGTCAAGGAATGAATCTCTAACTGTCTTGACTAACCAATCATCAGATAAGTGGCACGGCTCGTTCTAATTATTAGCTGTTTGAATAAGCCTCGGGATGAGATGTTATGGAAATTAAATCCAGTTTGGGGTGGACTTGGGACAACATTGTTCTTTTAAGGAACAAATCATTAGAGCGTTGACTCAGGTGCAGCCCTGCTGGGATTATCCCCTTGTGAAGATCACTACAATAGCACTGGTTCCTCCTGAGGAAGCCCATAATAGGGTGAAACAGCTTTTGTAGAGGAGTTTGTCTACTCATGAGTAGGGTGTCCATTCACCATTACCTTTGGAGCTGTTGTAATTTGTTTGTTGAACTGAGGGTGCTTGTTCACTGATCATCTTTGGACCTGGTGGAATTTATTGTGAACTTTGGAATAGATCTTCATGATGTGCAATGACACAATAGAAAACATTTGTTTAGAAAATGAGCATGTAAGAAACTAAATCAGAGAAATAGCTGTGCTAAACATATGGTATTATATAATACAGGTTCCAGTTGAGAAGTGCTATTGTATGTCTCTCCAAAATAATAACATAAAGAGGCACAGAGACATGCAGTGTTATTATTTTTAGAATGGTATATGTGTGTATGTGTGCGTGGGTGATTTGTGAGATATATGATATAAAACAAAAATTGAAGTATTTTTTACTTGTAAAAAAAGGCAACGGACAGGTTTTTACAAAATTCAATATAGTTAATCAAATTTGTTTTGAAAATATTGTAATGAAGGTCTAATAATGATTGAATATTTATTGAGGGAGGCATTGGTTTTGTTTTGTAGGAGTATATTTATATTTATATCTATCTAGCTATCTATATAGATTCAAAATTGGGGTGTAGCAGAGTATGCCCTGGTCTGCTGAAACCTCCAATGAGAGAATCAACTGAAGTCCCAGCTCACAGTGCTGCTCTCTATCAATGAGTCCAGAGTCCTAAAAGGCCACACACCTGAGGGGATCTATATCCATCAGTAGTGAGTGGTTATACTGGTGAACACTGCAGGTTACCCCCTCTGATTTCCCCAGAATAGTTCTGGAAAAGGTGTAACCTGGACAACAGTTCCAGAGACTATATCTCAAAATTTCTGTTGATGGACACTGTCATATTATCACAATATATATATATTTTATATCGGGTGGAGGGGAAGTTTCCTTTCAAGACCCTCACACTTCTCTTAGATTTCCACTTTTAAGTCCTTTTTGTATACAGCACTGATAATCACAGCATTGGAGAATAATGAAGACAATACTCTGACACACTTGAGAAGATATTTGGTGGTTTCCAACGTATCTCTTTACTAATAAGATGCAATTGAAGATTGAAAGTTCTTTACAGCTGTGTACTTTGTTACAAGTTTCTTTTAATGTTAGCGACTTCTTACCGTTGTTCTTAAATCCAAATGATAAATTCAACTGATGTAATGCTTTTAGTTATCTGATCTCTTTCCTCCCATTGGGTTCTGAGCAAAGCTTTGGTGCTTTCATCCCATGGTATTCTTTTCTCATCTGCCAGTCATCAGCAGAAATTCATGGCCAATTGAAATGGTCCATCTCCTCTCCTTTTTCTCTCCTTGGATCCTGGTGATCTCAGATTCCTCTTGCTGGAGGGGAACCTCTCCCATTGGATTGAAGAGCAAACTTAAATAAGCTTAACTGAGTCCCAAAGGATTGGGCTCTCCAATCTTAAATAAATTAATGAGAGACTTAAGGGTGGATTGGGAGGGTGGCATGAACTCCCATCCAAATAAAATGCTCCACAGAGGAACAATTTAATCAACAGAAAAATAAGAGAATAGCACAGGACATTCTGCCTCTGCAAAACCAAATGTGAAATCTTCAAGGTGGTGCACTGGCTCTAAGTGCCAGAGGAACATACCACTTAACAGCTTCAACATGGTGGAGCTGCAAACCTACAATGTTATCACTAAGATTTCCCTACACTACTTGGTATATTATTTTACCTAATTCTAGTAGTAGACTAACAGGATCCCTACAAAGAATTCAGGCTCAGATCCTGGGGTTTGCATATCTTGGAGAAAACTACTGATGCTGCTACTCCTTCAGCCATTCAGTCTCCTCTTTCTGGATTGATTTCCCACACTGCTGGCTTCAAGTCTGAAGATATTAGTTCAGAGTTCACTATTACCAACTTTCCTCCTTTCTGGCCAGAAGATCATTACTCAATGGCTGCAGCCATCTTTCTGTCTTTTCCCATGGAAAAATAAGATTCAAGAGTCAGTCCCTTCTTCTGGTTGGCTGGGATGCACTCTGAATTCTCTCTTTCAGTTGTGCTCGATTTTTATTGGGCTAGACATGTCATGTGACTTCCTCAGTAATTCCAGCTTGCTTCAGGATGGCTTAGCTTCCTGGTTAACTCTTTCACCTGTTGGTGCATCTATAGAACGCAGTATTTCTCCAGTACAAGTTACAGTCCATGTTTTGAGCTGCAACATCTTCTCTCAGGTAACTTTCTGCTAAAAGTAGGGCAAAAATAGTACCCAGCAAAGTCCTTCAGCTGTTGTAGTGAGACCCTGTATAATCTCAATATGGGGTAAGTTCAGGGAAACCAGACACCAAAATTTGGAACCCTGCCACATATGGAACAGATGTCAATGGGCCAGCTCATCCCATTTGACATCCGCTAGTACATAGTAACATAATAATTACGGCAGAAAAAGACCAAAATGGTCCATCTAGTCTGCCCAGCAAGCTTCCCAAGGTAGTAACTGCTGCTTCATGCAGGTTACCCCCAGTTTTCTCTTAAGGATAGTAATTGCCACTCCGTGCAGGTTACCCCCATGTTTCTCTTAAGGGTAGTAACTGCCGCTCCATGCTGGTTAAGCTTTTTTATTTATTCCAGTCCTCTAGCCTTTTAGAGATCCACAGTGTTTATCCCATGCCCCTTTGAAATCCTTCACAGTTTTAGTCTTCATCACTTCCTCCGGAAGGGCATTCCAGGCATCCGCCACCCTCTCAGTGAAGAAATATTTCCTGACATTGGTTCTAAGTCTTCCTCCCTGGAGTTTCAAATCATGACCCCTAGTTCTACTAAATTGTTTCCAATGGAAAAGGTTGTTGATGGCCATGGATCATTAAAATCTTTCAAGTATCTAAAGGTCTGTATCATATCACCCCTGCTCCTCCTCTCCTCCAGGGTATACATATTCAGGTTCTTCAACCTCTCCTCATGTTATTTGATGGAGACCCCCGACCATTTTGGTCGCCCTTCTCTGGACCGCCTCCATCCTGTCTCTGTCTCCTTTGAGATGCGGTTTCCAGAACTGAACACGGTACTTCAGGTGAGGCCTCACCAAGGACCTGTACAAGGAGATTATCACTTCCCTTTTCTTACTAGATATTCCTCTCTCTATGCAGCCCAGCATTCTTCTGGCTTTGGCTATCGCTGTGTCACACTGCTTTGTTGACTTCAGGTCGTTAGTCACTATCACCCCAAGGTCTCCCTCCTGCTCCGTGCACATCAGCCTTCACCCCCCAATGTATATAGTTCTTTTGGATAACCACACCCCAGATGCATGACTCTGCATTTCTTGGCATTGAATCCCAGCTGCCATATCTTCGACCACTCTTCCAGCCTCCTTAAATCCTGTCTCATTCTCTGTACTCCTTCCGGCATGTCCACTTTGTTGCAGATCTTAGTATCATCTGCAAACAGACAAACTTTACCTTCTATCCCTTCCGCAATGTCGCTCACAAAGATGTTGAACAGAACTAATTGCTGATTTGCCACGTTGGTAAGTGCCATTTGCTGCTCTTTATGTTCCTTGATGTGTTTCTGCCATGTTTAGTGCTGCTTTCCCCCTCGCCTGGTGCTGTGGAATGTTTATGCCACTGCTGGTGCTGATTTGTTGGTCTTTTGGTGTCTATTATTACTTATTTTACAAGTTCATATTCAGTAAGCCTTTTAGTGGATAAGTTATCCGGCTAAAATTAGCCAGATAACTTGTCCCACATATTCAGTGGGACACATATCCTGCTGAATATACTCAGCTAAAGTTATCTGGCTACAAGTAGTCAGATAACTCAAAAAACGTAATCAGCTATGGTTGAATATAGCCAGTAAGGTTTTTAAGTTATCCAGCCTTATGTGACTAGGTAATTCTCTATTTATGTGGATATCTTGAAAATATATCAGGGTAAGTAGCAGAGTAAACATTTTTTTAAGTCATTTGTAGGCCAGTAGTTCAATGCCCACCCCTTACCCCAATATGTTCAAACTGACTCCAATGGACTGAGCTGTGCAAACCGGTGCTTTTCAATATATATATATAAATAAATGATCTGGAAAGGAATACGATGAGTGAGGTTATCTACGTACGCCTGAGCGTCTTTCCTCATGGTTGGCCACCAGTAGAATCTCTGGAGTGATGACAGGTTCTTAGTCTGGCCTGGATGGCCCGTCAACAGGGAATCATGTGCCGATTGGAGAATCTTTTTATGCAGAGGATGGGGAACCACCGTCTTCCCAGGTGGAACGGTGAAGGTGGCAGAGAGAAGAACTTTGGACTGATGATGTGACGCAGAACATCCGGCACGTCCTCGGTGGTGAAGGACCGGGAAAGAGTGTTGGCTCGGGTATTCTTGTCAGCTGGCCGGTATTTTAGCAAGAAATTGAACCGAGTGAAAAAAAGAGACCAGCGGGCCTGACGGTGGTTAAGACGCTGTGTGCGTGGTGCATGAACTCAAGGTTCTTGTGGTCTGTATATACCTTGACCTGGTGCTGAGTCCCCTCAAGCCAGGGGCGCCATTCTTCGAAGGCGAGCTCAATCACCAATAATTCTTTGTTCTCGATTCCATAATTGCGCTCTGCTGGGGAGAAGCGGCGAGAGAAGAATGAGCAGGGATGTAGAGTGTGATTGGCTGAATGCTGGCTCAGAACTGCACCAACGCCAACATCGGAAGCATCGACCTCGACAATGAAGGGTCATCGGGGATCCGGATGGTGTAAGCATGGTTCTCTGAGGGATGCATCTTTAAGTTCTTGAAAGGCTTGGATAGGCTCGGGTGACCATTGCAAGGGGTTTGCTCCCTTGCGGGTCATGGCGGTGAGAGAGGCGGTCAGAGTGGAATAATGTGGAATGAATGACTGGTAGCAATTCGTAAATCCCAGGAATCTATAAAGTGCCTTAAGGCCCGTAGGTTGGGGCCATTTCTGGATGCTTTTAGTCTTCTGAGGGTCCATTTGAAAGCCTTGGCTTGAAACCACATAACCGAGGAAAGGAAAGATCTCTTGTTCAAAGGAACATTTCTCCAGTTTGGCATACAAACGGTTGTCCTGTAGGCGCTGCATAACCTTGCAAACATCTCGACGATGACTCTGGGAGGTCCTGTGAGAATACTAGAATGTCATCCAGATAGACTACTACTCACTGATAGAGCATGTCTCTGAATACCTCATTCATCATGTTCTGGAACACCGCTGGAGCATTACAAAGTCCAAAAGGCATTACCAGGTATTCGAAATGGCCATCACGTGCATTAAAAGCGGTCTTCCATTTGTCTCCCTGATGTATCCGGACCAAATTGTAAGCCCCTCTCAGGTCCAATTTGGAGAATATTTTGGCCCCTTGGAGCCTATCAAACACTTCAGAGATTAGCGGCAAGGGGTATCGGTCTTTCTGGGTAATTTCGTTTAAGCCGCGGTAATCCATACATGGTCGGAGGGAACCGTCCTTTTTCCCAACAAAAAAGAAAACCCACTCCAGCGGGAGACTTGGAAGTCCGAATGAACCCTTTAGCCAAGTTTTCCTGTATGTAGTCAGACATAGCCTTGGTTTCAGTCAGCAAAAATGGGTACACCCTTCCGCGAGGAGGCTCAGAATTTGAAAGTAAATTAATCACACAGTCAAAGGACCGGTGCGGTTGTAATGTGTCTGCAGCCTTTTTAGAAAACACATCAGTGTATGTGGAGCACTGCAGCGGGAGACCAGGAAGAGACATCGTGGTGGTTAAACAAGGCAGCGGTGACACGACTTCCAAGCAACTTTTATGACAGGAGTTGCCCCTTCGGGAAAGTTGTAAGGTGTCCCAGTCGAATTGTGGATTATGGGGTTTCAACCATGGAAGTCCAACTGGATGAATAGTATGAGAAGAGAAATGGTCTCTGTGTGCATGGATCCAGTACGCAATTGGATAGGAATGTGGAGCAAGTAACTTCGCCAGGTAACGGCTCACCGTGAATCGAGGAGAGCAAGAGTGGTATAAGAGTGCAGTCCGTGGGGATCCGGAGATGCTCCACTAGCTGTCGTAGAATAAAATTACCACCAGCTGTGGAATCCACTAAGGCTATCGTGTGAAATTCCAAAGTTCTTGAGTTGATGGAGACAGGTAAGGTTAATGAGGGAGAGGGCGATGTTAGGCCTAGGAGGAGTTTTCTGGTAGAACCTAGGCCTGGGAGTGTCCCGGGATAAGTGGGCAGACAGGTACCGCATGTCCAGGTTGACCACAGTACATACATAGCCCTGAACGTAGATGGCGACTTTTCTCCTTCGAGGATAAGTGACTGCAGCCCATCTGCATGGGTTCCTCTTCGTTGGTCTCTAGCGGAGCAGTGATCTTCGTAGAAGGAGCAGGATGCGTGTGGGGGGTACCCGCAGCTCGGATCTCTTGTGACCATTCACGAAAACATCAGTAAATGCGTCCAGCGAGATCTATGAGGGCATCCAGGGTATCTGGAAGTTCTCGAGCTGCCAGCTCATCTTTGATACGTGGACTCTGCCCTTCAAGGAAAATCACACGCAGGCAGCCTAAATCCCAGTGTAGTTCAGTCGCAAGGGTTCTAAACTCGATGACGTATTCAGAAAGGGATCTGGAACCTTGATGTAGGTTCAGCAACGTGGAGCCAGTGAAGGTCTTGCGAGCAGGGTCATCAAAGACAGAGCGGAAAAGGGTGAGGAAGCCTGTCAGATCTTGGAGGATCAGGTCCGCTCGTTCCCACAAGGGTGAGGCCAAGACTAATGCCTTTCCCTCCAGTAAGGAGAGGATGTACGTCACCTTAGTAGCCACGTCAGGAAAGTATGTGGGTTGTAAAGAAAAGTGCATGTTCCACTGATTCAGGAAGCCCCTACAGAGCAAGGGGTCACCTGAAAACCGAAGAGGTGCCAGCAGGGGCACAGGTAGCCGGAACGGCGGCGTCTGAGGAGTAGCACTCAATTTGGCAGATGATGCGCTGGTGTCCAGCCGGTTATTTAAAATATTTATGGCGTTAGCCAAGTACTCCAAAACTTTCTGCTGATCAGAAATTCACTGGGCCAGGCCGGGTATGGCCTGCAGGGGTGAGAGCTGTGCCGGATCCATGAACTTGGCAATCTGTTAGGATAAGTAAGTGAGTGGACCCTTTGGCTGAGATGAGAGGTGGAACCACCCAGGGGGTTCAGGAGCCCTGCTGGGCCTCACCGTTGGGAGGCAGAGCCTTGGCCGCGGGATGGGGATACAGCAGACGTAGAGGTGGAGACGTAGAGGGTGACCGCTGGAGGTGGGCCACGGAATGGCAGCACACTGCTGACGTCAGTCTTGCTTGAGACAAGAGTCAAAGGAGGAAGTGGCACTACCCAAGGAGTAATACAGTCACTGTAACACACTGAATCAGTAGTGGAGAAATGCAAGGAGGTTCCTTGGTGGAAGAACACGGTAGTGATCTGCAGAGCGGGATACACCGGCGAGGGTTCCTCAGATGATACATGGCACAGGTCCTAGAGCAGGGGGAAACCCGGAAGCGAGTCCTCACGGCAATGGTCTGCAGAGCGGGGTACACCAGCGAGGATTCCCATGTAGCAATCAGAATAGTGATCCAGAAGTGGTACTCACAGCGACAGGAAGTAAGCAGAAGTACCGTAGAAGGCCTTAGGAGAAGGCAGGCTGGAAACTGGGTGAGAGGCCCTCCGAGCAGCGGATAGCCAAGAGACGAGGGGGGGCCCCGATGAGCGGGTACCCAGTAGTCTCACACCATGGAAGCAAACCTGAACAAGCCGAGTAGAAGCTGGAACAACAGCAAATTAACTCGTTGCCAAGTAACCGGCTGTCTGGGCAGGCCGGATTAAATATTAGAGCAGTGACATCATCTGGTAGAGATACCCCCGAGGTTCGCGCCATGACGTGGTTAAAGTTGGTCGGGAAACGCGCGTACGCGCCTAAGGAACCCTACAGGTAAGATGGTGGTCGGGAGCTTCCATGCTGCTCGGATAGGCCTGGGAACAGAGGCCAGAAAGCCGGAGGTAGCTGGCCGAAGCCGCGAGTTTGCCCAATGGAGCCAACATTGTGAAAAGGGAGGTGAACAATGGCAGCCGCATCCGTCTGTGGCCACGGAGGATAACAGATACTGTTTCCTGAGAAACATGGTTCATTTTGGGTTTAATATTAGAAATTATTAGGAAAAATGAAGAATAAATTAGAGAATGTCATAATACATCTATACCACTCCAAGGTGAGATCACATCTAGAGTACTGAATGCAGTTCTTGTCACTGCATCTCAAAAAATATATAGTTGAACTGGAAAAGATACAGAGAAGGGCAACCAAAATGATAAAGGGGATGGAACGGCTTCCTTATGAGGAAAAGCTAAAGAGATCAGGGTTGTTCAGCTTAGAGAAGAGGCAACTGAGGAGGGATATAATAGAGATCTATAAAATCATGAGTGGGATAGAATGGGTAAATGTGAATCTGTTATTTACTTTTTCAAAAAATACAGGGGATACTCCATGAGGTTAGTAGATAGTACATTTAAAACAAATCGGAGAAAAATCTTTTTCACGTAATGCACAATTAAGCTCTAGAATTCATTGCTGGAGGATGTGGTAAAGGCAATTAGCACAGCTAGGTTGAAAATATATTTGGGCAAGTTCCTGGAGAAGTCCATAAACTGTTATTAACCAGGTAGACTTGGGGAGATCCACTACTTATCCCTGGGCATTAGCAGCATGCAATCTATCTATTTTTTGGGATCATGCAGGTATTTGTGACCTGGATTGGCAACTGTTGGAAACAGGATACTGGGCTTGATGGACCTTCAGTCTGACCCAGTATGATAATTCTTATGTTCTTATGTTACTACCTTTATATATTCTTCCATATGGCGTGCTTTTATGTGAACTATCACCTTTGTTAATTATTAAGACGGTAACTTTTAAACAGCCGCGTGGGCGTACATGTTCGCGAGAATGCGGGCTCGCATGAATAGACGCGGATATTTTATAACATACGTGCATATATGTGCGTATGATATAAAATTGGCTGTATGCGCATACATGTGCACACAATTTTGTATAGACGCGTGCTTCTGCTTGCAAATGCTGGCTCTACTGTGTAAATGGGGGATTTTATTAATATGTGCACCAACACTATTAACAGTTTCCCCAGTCCGTTCCCAGTTTGCCCAGGTAAAGCCTCCCAACTTCCTAACCCCCCTAAATAACCTTCCTCCCTTTTATCCTATTAGTCTCGACCCTTCAAACCTCGCTGACTAGCCCTGATTTTTATATTTTAATACTTACCCACCATCTGTAGCAGAAGTAAAGTTACGCGATAGGGGACCCTGGCGCACGCTTGTGTAGTAAACACTTACGTGCACATCTCAAGTGACCTTCCCAGAATGCCCATGTCCCGCCCATGCTCCACCCAGACCACACGCACACTCCGCCCCTTTTTAACTTTTTGATTTGTGCAGGAACTGGGAGATACATGTGCAGGCAGGTGTTTCTTAAAATCTGCGCGGTGTGAGCCGGCCCAAGATGCGTGCATGTCTCCCAGATTTAGCGCGTGTAGAGCGTTTAAAATTCACCTGTAAATATTTACAGTAAGCTTTACATGGTTTTTCCACTCCCTCTTTTGTTGAATGATTTTTGTGGGCTGTTGCGTTTTGTGTCTTCACCTCCAATTTAGAGCATCATAAGTAAGGAAGTTTTATCACCCAGGTAACCTCTATGCCATTCTCACTGAATTATTCAGGAGCATCCTGAAATGTAAAGTACACTGGTTAATTAATCCATGATATGTTCCTCTGTTACTATCAAAAGGCGTTGGGATCAATAGTATAGAATCTTGGTAGTCTTGCAACAATCTCTTTCAAGTGCTATTGCAACGATCACTTGATATTTATCTAGTTCCTGTGATAATAAAATAAAATAATAATTATATGTCAATGAGGGTAATTTTTCATACACAACAACCACATGTAAATCATTAATTGTAGCACTTTTGTTATAATCATCATTTCCTCCTCACCTCCACCATGAAGCAAACATATGTCCACATTTGTATCATTCATCTCATTTTTTTTTTCACGTGCAAGTAAAACTTATCTGAGAAACTGCAGCACGATAAATGTTCACATCAACAAGGCCCGACACTGGCCACATTTCAAAAATGCATCTTGTTCAGGGGTATTCCCCTCAACCACATGTAATTTGTATTTTATTTTATTATAGCAGGCACCAAGCAATGTAAAATGATATTTGTTTATTTGCACAGTTGGATACATTCACTTTAATTTGTGGAAGATTTTCTAGATTGTATTGTTGCTGATGTAGAGTTAGCACTTGTGCTGCTAATTCCACAATTTGTTGTGGCAGAGATTCGACCAGGAAGGTTTGGTGGGCTCCCTCTATAATAATACTACTTAAAGCTCAGCCTGTCTTCTGAAGCAAGTTTAAACCCACAAGATTCAAAGCAAGAGCAAAGAGACAAACCACCACTAGGCCATGGCATGCTGCTTACTCAGGGAGTTGTGCACAGACAATTTTGTTTTCATTTCATTGTTTCTTTTTCTCATTTTTTTAAATTTTGTTTGCTGCTTGTTTCTTTTTTGTTTATTTAAAGCCAATAAATACATTATTTATTTATTTATTTATTTTTAAATGCAGCTAATCCTTCCATCTCTGCCCTCCTCTGTATCCTTTTATCCTCTTGTATTTTGAAACCTTCTCCATGGGGCTGGAGCAATCTTCGGCTGCTCTTGTCCCACCTATGCATCTATTACATATGGTGCCAGAATACCAAGGCCAGTGCCATTGTTAATTTTTGTTGGGAGAGGATAGTGTAGTGCCACAAAAATGGTGACTACCCCTAACCCCTGTACAAAAGTTAAGTTAGAGGTCAAAAAGAATGCACACTATCTCCTTTTTCATTTCAACATAGAGCTTTATTCATACACAGCAGCTTTAGCAGGATGTACAAGCATTCTCTTTACCTTCAGGACATACATAAAGCACACACTTTTCTCTTGAGGCTTAAAGGTTTCTTGGTCCATGTTCTCTCACCCAGCTCCCGGCCCTCAAGTTACTGGGAAGAAATATTTAATATTTAATATTTCAGTAGGCCTGCTGACCAATCAGGATCTCCACTTCTGCCAGCGGGCTCCATCCAGGAACATTTTGAGTTATGCCTGCTGTGTTCCACAGTGCCCACCAATGACGTAAGGGAGAAAACATTGACCTCAAACCAACCAGGTCCCAGGTTCAAGGACCATCACTATCTTTTTGTCCACACAACCTACTCTACTGCTTTTCAATTTTCTGACGAACAAAGACAAAGCCCCCTATATCGCTAGCCCCCACCTTTTCCCCGATCTTCAATGCACAAAGAAGAAGTCTCTTGTGGGTCAAAACCCTCACCCTCTCCCACTCTCCACAAGAATGAAGGAACCTCCCTTCTGAGGACTCCCTAAGACCCTTCCATTCACCCCTCCAGAATGACCACTTAATTCAGAGTTCTTTATATTTTCACTAGCAGAAAGGACTGGAGAAACCTCCTGCTGGTATGGAGACTGAATTCCAAATGCCACCACATAGCGATGCTTCACTACGTATCAACCCCCCCCCCCCCCCCCCCCCCCACCCAGCTTGGTAATTAGCGAGGCTCCACAACGTTGAGTCATTCAGAGCTTGGCAGCCGTGGCAGCAGGAGAGCTTTCCAGTCCAGCGAAGGGCATGCTTAAAAAAAAAATTGTAGCATGGGCACAAGCTCCCTCGAATGCCTCGGTAGGATGAACTTTCAAAAACTTTAAACACTAATATTGCTTTGAAAATTGCCCTCTCTGTGTGCAGGTAGAGTGCTATACATGTGAGAAGAGCAGAGCAGGGAAGGGGCTTGGACTCGTGCATACAATTTTGAATTTTCAAAAATAGGCGTGTTCTTTTTTTTTCTTGGGAAAAAACCAGGTGCACAGGATAGCAAGCGTAAAGGTGGGCGGCGAATTTTCAAAGTGAAGCCACGCACTCTGAAGACTGGAGCCAAGTCTGCAGGTAAAGAGTGCCCGCAGGCTTTGCACCAATACGGGAAGTTAAAAAATGAGTAAACTACCTCCCTCAACTTTAAAACTTTGTGGAGAAGCCTTTTAATACACTTTCAGGTGAGGGACCTGCAGCTGTCACAGCTCTTGAGTGGATTCGAGATTGGAAGGTCAGGACTCACTATAGTAAGCTTCTCGACAGTCGATGAGAAGGAAAGACCTTTGTGCTGCAGTTGATAAGTTAACATGATTTTTTCAATGTTCAACAATAAGAAAAGCAGTCGGATTATTGCCAGGATGCATTTGAAGGATGTTCACCATGAAACTAGTAATATGAATTAACATAGGAATTTCTACAGGGGAAAGCATCATGGTTTCCATCTCACATAACATGCACACTCAACATTTCTTATTTGTAAAACAATTCAGTACAGAAGCTTAGGGGATGAGGTTCAGTCACATCAATAAAATACATTTACTGACAGCTGAGGAGCAAGACTGACATGGGTCTGCTGATGTCCAAGAAAAGTGAATGCAGTCAATTTTCTGCCAATTCACCTTGAGAAGTAAAGGTTTTCAATACACTAACTAGATTATTTTCCCTTTTAAGTCCTGTACTACTCAGACTTTCTAATAGCAAATCTTATAGCCTGCTGCTGTGTAAAGAGTCCCAGTTTCTTTTTGACATCTGCAATAAAAGAAGATATAATCTGAATGTCTGCATATACAGTTCAAAGCAGGCTCACTTTTCACTGACGACAAACGCAATCTTACCAGAAATGTCGAAGCCCCACAGCATAAACTTGAAAGTGCAGCTCTGTCTAAACAGAGATGAGCTGTAAAGCTTCAAGGAAAGTTAGACAAAACGATTTTGTGAACCACAATGAGAAACAGACTTGGGTTGTGAAGAATGCTTGTCAATAAAACATTCCGATGGATAGCACGTTAACAGCAAGGTGGTCCCCATCTTTCTTTGTAGACAATGGATGCATTATGGCCTTCATGATTTACTGTCACAAAAAAAAAACAAAACAGATAAGCATTCATTCATTTTCTATAGCAGATACAACCAGCTACAATAACTAGAGAAAGAAGTATAAGATCTCATAATTTGTGTATATACACTGTGTCTGTTGAAAATGTCTTTGGAGAAGGGAATATTTCCTAAGAGAAATGGACTTGGATTAAATAAATATTACAGCTGCTTCCAGTTTTAGGATTTATAAACATAAAAGATAAATACTTCATTTTTCCAGCTTCCTATCAAGTCTTTCATCTGCATCTCTCCCCTCACTCTGGTTTTCATATTTTCTAATGGGGTCATGGCAAGTTTACAAGGTAATGCCCTGTTGTGTTAATGTCCCCCAGTTGTACCTTCACCACCCTCAAGTCTTCTGGCAAGGCACCGAGTACTAGAGAATGTGATTCCCTGATAGCCCCAATTGCATAAATACAAGAATATTGAGCGATATAATTTAGTTGTGCCTTTGAAAAAGGTGAGGTAATATAATAGTCCTGTAGATTGTTTGAAAATAGATTGAGGGCATCAATGCTGATTTACTCTATTTTCTAAACCTTTAATTAAAAAAAACATTGTGACCATATTGCGCCATTTATGTGGAAAGTGAAAAACCAGACACCCCTTCTCCTCTCACATCTCACTCCCCTTAATTTGAAGTACTGTGCCATATTTGCACTTAGAGATAAAATGAGAACATATTGATTAGCTGAGCTAATTCTGCAGTATTCGTCTGCTTTTGAAATGTCTAAATCTGGATTCAGAGCAAAACTTACAACTTCAGTAAAGCTAATCTTGTGGGGGAAAATATTCTCAGCCACACCTTAAGTAGCAAACTTATAGGGAGACCCATGAGGTCCCTTTACCCTGACCACCAATGCTGTATTTAAGATAATGGGTATGGGAGGAGGGTCCGGGAATGTGAGCAACTAGACTGCCACCACTCTTTTTGAAGGGTTGAGGGTGGGAGGGGTGAGGGAAGGCCACTATCACTAGATTATTATAGTGGAAAGAGGGGGCTAAATCTTGTGGGGGTGAATCTACATGGATGGGGTTGGGCAAGGTAGGGTCATTGTCACTTGTCACATTATTTTATTTTTATTTTTTGCAGGGCTGCCTCAATTGGCAGTCCCGGGGTGGGGAGAGGGGTCTAGGAAGATCTTTGGTGACTTTTTTGTTTACTTCTCAGGGGAGTGTCGGTTTGCGCCGCAAGGCCCTTTAAGGCCATGGTGTCCCCGTGTTTTGGGGGCTGCCATTGTGCTTTGCAGAGGCCTCTGCGCGTTCTTTTGTCTCGGCGACTTTTACCACGAGGCAAAACAATGCGGCGATATTGCCACGATATTTTGTCAGGGAGGGCCAAAACATTTAAGGAATGCGCCCCAGCAATATTGGGCCCCTCCTGCAATAAAATATAGTGGTTGAGTGAATCAGACCTTAGATTGGCAAGACTCTTCTCAAATATGTTTTAAAGATCATTTCCAGTCTGTAGTACAAACCCTGGTACTGAACACTCTTGACTACAATAATTCTGTTTACACTTGTCTCCCTAAATGCTAGCTTCTTCAGAATTCTGCTCGCTTGATTTCGGGCAGCGGCAGCATTAAGGACTATATCACATCAAGATTAAAGAATTTCACTGTAATGCGATCGAAATTTAAATTGCTTACTTTGCTCTAAGAAGCTCTCAGTGGGTTTGGACCCCAATATTAGCAGGGTAGTCACCAGGGGTGGACTGACCTATCGAGGCTTTCGGCATGCCCCGGTGAGCCGGTTGAATTGGTCACATGATGAAAGGCGTCAGTGTGACCATTTGTTTGCTATGCTGTATCCCCACACGCTGACGAGTACAGAATAAAGGGCCCAGTGGAGCCGCTACTAGAGCCCAGGCCAAAGAAGAAAAAAAAGAAAGGCTGCACCTGCCACTGGAGACCAGGCCGGCAGGACTGAAAAGGGAGAGAGAGAGAGAGCAAGAGGGAGAGGGAGAGACTAGCTATAAGGCCCTCCTACTAGGTAGGTATTTATAACTCTATAGGAGGCCCACCTAGCTACTTGAGGTGAGGTTTAGGTATTAGTGTAGGGGTTAGGGGCCACTTTGACATGCAGAGTGTGACGTACGAACAGAACAGTGCACTCTTGTGAAGATTTGATGACCATCGGAGTGAGGAAACTCACCCAAAGATGAGATTTGTGCAATGTTCTCTCAACCTAGCTTGAGGACTTTCTACCTGGGTAACATTAAGCTAGGTTGAGAGAACATTGCACAAATCTCATCTTTGGGTGAGTTTCCTCATCAAATCTTCACAAAGGTGCATTGTCCTGTTCGTATGTCGCACCCTGCATTCAAAGTAGCCCCTAACCCCTACACTAATACTTAAACCTCACCTCGAGTAGCTAGGTGGGCCTCCTATAGAGGTAGAAATACCTACCTAGTATGAGGGCCTTATAGCTAGGTGCTCTCTCTTTCCCTCTCTCCCCCCACCCCCCCAGCAGCTTAAAATACTGAAAACGCTAATTGTGAAAACATTGCAAAGTGTGATAAAGCCATATCACACAGCTTAACGCCAATGAAAAAGGTGTAGTTAAAATCCACATTAAAACTGTGCGATATGGCTTTACAAATTGCAAAGCCAGCCCACTTGCCCAGAAATCCTACCCCAAACTCCTCCCCTTTTCCTAATTTGCATCGCAACATGCTTTATGGTGTTTTCACATGTGTTAAAGGTGTTTTCGCATGCATTAAGGTGCTTAACGCATGCAAAAACATCATATAGCACTTTGATAAATGACCCCCTTAGCTAGATAAGCTGTGATAGTCATACTTATCTGATTAACTTAATCGAATAAGTTTGACCTGCCATAGAGCAGGAATTTTTCCGGCTAAGTAGGCCAAATATGGGAGTATTCAGCAGCATAGCCATTCTACATAATATCCCATGTAAATTAGCCAAATAAGTCTTACTTGGCTACTTTACTTAAATGGATTGCTTTGAATATTGAAGCCATATTATACATTCTATGATATTTTTACTTCAGAAGACTGTACTTTGAATGTCCTTTTAAAAATCTTATTACAAATGCATAATTTTTAAATTTTGTGAGTGTGTGGAGAATGGGGCTGGAGGGTACAAGGCTGAAAGCTTTGCCTTGGGTGTCTAAAATCTTTGCACCAGCCCTGGCACCACTTGGGAAAGCAGAATTCAATCTGGAGCTATGCTGTCATGGGTCAGGCTCTCCTCAGTCTTGGCTGCAGGAATGATGCATATAGTCTTGGCCAGGGCTTAATTTTCGTTTTCTTACACCCTGGAGGAAGCAGGAAGTATGGATCACTTCTCCTCAGGAACAGGTAGGCAGAGCAGAGCCTAGGGAACCATAAAAGCAGCAGACTCTAGCACACAGTCAATGAGAATGTGCTGGAGTTGGGGGGGCCCTGAGAAGTGGCGGCAAGCACTTATAGAAACATAGAAATGACGGCAGAAGAAGACCAAACGGCCCATCCAGTCTGCCCAGCAAGCTTCACACTTTTTTTTCCTTCTCATACTTATCTGTTACTGTCATAGCAAGGGAGGGGGTGAGCCCGGAGGTGGCGCCTGTGCAGTGTTGGCGAGGCTTCTCTCTGAGATGGCTGGGCTGAGCTTTGAGAGGGGCAGCTGGCTGTGGAGCCAATGAGTCTTCTGGAGCGTGAGGGTGAAAAGAAGGGGGTCAGAGTGAGACAGGGAGGGGGCTGCTGCAGACTGAGGAAGGGAGAGAAACAAGCATCAAATTTTACACAATGATGTGGCAGAGCTGGAGCAGGATGTATTCGTTGAATGAGCACATGAGAAGCAGCACAGCAGCAATTGTATTTGTGTGTATGTGTGTGTGTGTGTGTGTCTGAGCCACAGGCTGGCAGTGTGGTTGTCTCATTACTTGGCAACTGGTTCAAGAGCTGATTGGTTGGCAAAAGATTTTAACACCAGACCAGGAATCCAGAATATATGAGAAATATAATCAATTTTGATGTGGCTCTGATACTTTTGATGCAGCTCCATCATTGCTCTCTACTTCCATGGCAGGGGTTAGGGAAAATTGGATTTGGACAGCATCCAAGGGCCCTGACGTTTACAGTCTGGAAAACTGATAAGCATGAGGGTAACCTGCACAGTGCAGCAGATACTGGTATAATCTTGCTGGGCAGACTGAGTGGATCATTTGGTCCTTTTCTGCTATAATTTCTCTGTTTCTATATATTAATTTTGTAGGGGGCCCAACCAACTGCATGGATTGAAGGGGGACTGCAGCCAGGGCCGGTGCAAGGGGATTGGGCACCCTAGGCACCTTCAGCCTTGCGCCGTCCCCCGTCGTGCCACCCCCAGCCCTGCCCCCTGTCGCAGCCCCGACTTCAGGGGCAGGGACCATATGCTGCTACTCCCCCACCCTCCCAACCTCCCCCCCACCCCCCAAAAAAAACCTCACAAAACACCTGATCCAGCAGGGAGCTCGGGAGCGATCTGCCGCTCCAGGGTCATCAGCTGCCACTAATCAAAATGGCACCAGTGAACTTCAGCCCCTACCATGTGACAGGGGCTACTGGTGCCATTGGTTGGCACCTGTCACATAGTAGGGGCTAAAGGCCACCGGTGCCATTTTGGTTAGTGGCAGCTGAGGCCCCGGGAGCAGCAGATCGCTCCCGGTCTCTCCGCTGGGCCACCAGAGGGACGTTGGGAGGGTGGCACGATGGGGGGGGGGGGGGGGGGGAGGCGGGGGCTGGGCAGAATTTTGAAGGGGCCCTTTTTGCTTTTTCAAAATTCTGCCACCTGAAGTGGCCGCGAGCAGTGGCGGCACCCCCTAAATCTCGGTGCCCTAGGCACAGGCCTAGCTTGCCTAGCTTGACTGCAGCTCAGTTTGCTGATTTCTGGTCTAGGATGTGCTCTACTTCATTTGTCAGGAAAAATGTGAAGATTTTTGTCTCAATTTTGCCAAACTCCAGGTCACATGATATACCTTTCAACAATTATCTTGGTGCACTTTTAGGTGCTGTTGAAGCACATGCACAAGGAGTGCAGGAGTGAGTTACAGATACTAGGGATGTGCAGAGCAAAATTTTATGTTCATATTTTTTATGTCCGAAAGGGGGTCCCACTTGCGGCCAATATGGACATAAAAAAAATCCAATGAGTTGGGTATATGTACATATGTGCAAAAAAAAAAATTAAACCCCCTCACCCTCCTTAATCCCCCCCCCAGACTTACCACAACTCCCTGGTGATCGAGCGAGGAGTGAGGACGTCATTTCTGCAATCCTTGGCGAGAAGCATGTGACGTCGGTGGCACGTCGAGTGACGCGGCGTCACGTGATTCCCGGCTCGTTCGCGCCTGACGGCTCGTTCGGCCCAAAAAGAACTTTTGGCCAGCTTGGGGGGGCCTCCTGACCCCCCCAAGCTGGCCAAAAGTTCTTTTTGGGCCGAACGAGCCGTCCGGCGCGAACGAGCCGGGAATCACGTGGCGCCGCGTCACTCAGACGCGACGTCACGTGATTCCCGGCAAGTTCGCGCCGGACGGCTCGTTCGGCGCGAACAAGCCGGGAATCACGTGACGCCGACGTCACGTGATTCCCGGCAAGTTCGCGCCGGACGGCTCGTTCGGCCCAAAAAGAACTTTTGGCCAGCTTGAGGGGGTCAGGAGGCCCCCCCAAGCTGGCCAAAAGTTCTTTTTTGGGCCGAACGAGCCGTCCGGCGCGAACGAGCCGGGAATCACGTGACGTCGCGTCACTCAGACGCGACGTCACGTGATTCCCGGCAAGTTCGCGCCGGACGGCTCGTTCGGCCCAAAAAGAACTTTTGGCCAGCTTGGGGGGCCTCCTGACCCCCTCAAGCTGGCCAAAAGTTCTTTTTGGGCCGAACGAGCCGTCCGGCGCGAACTTGCCGGGAATCACGTGACGTCGGCGTCACGTGATTCCCGGCTTGTTCGCGCCGAACGAGCCGTCCGGCGCGAACTTGCCGGGAATCACGTGACGTCGCGTCTGAGTGACGCGGCGCCACGTGATTCCCGGCTCGTTCGCGCCGGACGGCTCGTTCGGCCCAAAAAGAACTTTTGGCCAGCTTGAGGGGGTCAGGAGGCCCCCCCAAGCTGGCCAAAAGTTCTTTTTGGGCCGAACGAGCCGTCCGGCGCGAACGAGCCGGGAATCACGTGACGCCGGCGTCACTCGACGTGCCGCCGACGTCACATGCTTCTCGCCAAGGATTGCAGAAATGGCGTCCTCACTCCTCGCTCCATCACCAGGGAGTTGTGGTAAGTCGGGGGGGGGGGGGATTAAGGAGGGTGAGGGGGTTTATATTTTTATTTTGGCTCAACAATCGCGATTTCCCACATATCGAACATATCTATGTTCGATATGTGGGAAATCCGATCGTTTATGTCGAATCAATTTTTTAAGTAAAAAAAAAATATGAGTTGCGTTTTACTAATGCGGTCAATCCGAATGCACACCCCTAACAGATACCCCGACAGCCAGTTTTGAAAAAATCCCCTGGGCTGATATTGGCTGCAATCTGCCCCCGGCGGTCACTCCATTTTGCTGAATAACTGCTGATGACTGTTCCCTAGTTTAAAAACTTCCAATTACAAGATATGCGTAACCTTTCTTTTTTTTTTTTTTTTTGTTTCAGTTGCTGGCTCCATTTTATGGAATTTTCTTCCTCTGTCTCTCAAAGAAGGGTGTGATTTTATAAACTTTAGAAAGTGTGTCATGTAATTTCACTTAAAATATATCAAAAACCCCAGAAGTGTAAGAATAATGCAGAAACCACAATTGAAATCTCACTTCAAAAAATGCAGATGTGTAATAAAGATCTCAAATATACCAAAAAATTGTGTGAATGGCCATCATATTTTTAGCACAGGTGCAAGCACATGGGAAACTGCTTTATGTATCCTTGTGAATACTGGGGGACTGTTGAATGACCCTCCATGTGCTAATGGCTTTACTCATCAGTCATTCATAAAGTGTGTCCAAAGAATGATTTCTTGAAAAGACAATTTTAAACATAATAATGTGCACTTATCTGTGCATAATTTTTATATGTGCGAGAAACTAATATTACTTTTTCTTTCATCGGGGAATATAACTTCAGTAACTTTTCAAGGATGTCAAGAAATGAGCTTCTCTTTTTAACCCAAGTATGTCAGGAAATGTCCTTCTCTTTTTAACCCGACATTGCAATATTTCAGAAGAATGAATGCCTTCCTTCCTCAGAGGAAAAGTGAAGATATTCTATGAAATGCAGTATAGCCCGGTCTTCTGTGAAAGTGAAAACAGAAAAGGCAAAACACGACAGGTGCCATTCAACTAACATCATGTAAACATTAAATCATTGAAGAGACCGGTATAGTTAATCCAAAATGAACTACATGTCGGTTTGAAATACAGAAATAACTGGAAAGTACAACAATAACACTAATGCAGCTAGAATGAATATATAAGCTATCTATAAAAAGGAAGGCAGAAATGCGGTGTAAAAAACTATTACATCAACTAAATGACATAAATTACCACATACTTACTATAAAGGAAAAGACGATTTAGAGAGGGACAGCAGCAGTAGGGAGTAAGATGATGCTGATGAGCTGTCATGAGGGGAAGAGATCCAAGAAACAATAAGACAGAGAATTAATCTTCATCAAGGGAGGCATTGCACACAGCAAATAGTAAAATGATTATTTCATACGGCACTAATTGTAAAAAATGGAAAAATTAACTCACTGTGTTCAAAATGTCTTCCTTAGTAAACAAATTGAAAGAAACGCCGCCGTCAGGACCAAAAGCTGTAAATCAGTATTGTTAAAACATAGCGTTTTAAAAGAGAAATGGCGCGAAACTGAACGGTGAATGAGATTTGTGTATTCACGCCTTCTGTGATGGGAGTCATTCATTGTAGCAGAAAAAGGGGTGCATATATATATTCTATGATAAAAAGGAATTATTATAGTCTTTTCCATTAGTGATAAAACTGATGCAAAAACAAAGTAACCAGAAATATTTTTTTTTCAATTTAGTCTTTATTATTTTTTCATTGATTACATCATGAAAAACATTTAAATATATGTATCAGAAACATTTAAGGTAAACTATTTAACAAACCACAATATAAATTTGTTTTATGATACATAAACATAATTGGGGGAGAACATCAACGAAATCAAGTTAAGGAAATTTAACATCCATATAACCCCTATTTCTTATTGGGGCTATCACTAGACATTAACATAATCTATAATGGAGAAAAGGAGATATATTTAAACTTAAGGACCTTTTACCTCTAATATTTCTACTTCAGATACTGATTTATCTGAGAGGAATGTCTCTAAATGCACTGGTTCCATAAACCCAAATTTTTTCCATCTGTAGTTTATATAACATAAGCAAGGAAATTTTAAAAAGAAAGTTCTTCCTAGAGCCACCACATGATGTTTCAATGCAAGGAAGTCCCTCCTCCTTGCTTGGGTGGCTCTGGCTACATCTGGGAAAATTTGAATTTTGTATCCACAAAAAGAGACATCTCTATAATTACAAAACTTTCTGAACATCTTGTCCTTATCCTGCTCTGATACAAAGGCAATAAAAAGAGTAGCCCTATTCTCAATCAGGTCTAGAGACTCCTCCAGAAAGGTTGATATACCTAAACTTGGAGGGTTCTCCAGATCATGATCCGGAATATTCCTCTCTCTTTTCCTACTAAAATAATAAATTTTAGATAGGTCAGGAAACTCTTCATCTTTATACAATAGTATCTCTCTAAGAAATTTTTTAAACATTTCTATAGGAGAGAGCAAGCGTGTTATTGGAAAATTTACCAATCTCAAATTTTTAGATCTCATTTCCATTCGTTCCAATTCTTTATGTATATTTAAACTATCTCGCATAAATGTATTTTCTGATGATTGAACTAGTTGCATTTTATGCTTTAAATCAACCAATTCTTTTTCACACTTTGAAACTCTTAACCCTTGCTCATTAATTTTCTCAGTATTAGCATTTATCACAGCAAAGACCTGTTCATAATGTTAATATTATTATCTAATTGAGAAATAATTTTCCCATCATCTGATAGTGTAACATTGTCTGGTGGAATATCCAAGACAGTGCTACATGAAAGAACTGGAATAGTATCAACAGGCAAAACATTGATTAAAGATTTCTCAGCCCTTTCATTTCCTGCCTGGATCACCAAGCTGGCTTCCAAAGGGTTAAATCCTACCAGTTCTGTCGGCAATTCAGTGGATGAACTCTTAGTTGGCTGAGGTGGTAAAACAGGTCCTTCACCTGGACTGATTGAAGCTAACGAAGAGCTTCCCATCACTTCCTCATTTGGATCAACTCTCTGCCTCACGACGTGTTGATCCATTGGGCCGGTGCTTACATGCAGCACTGGTGATGACGTCATAGTCCTTGCCTTCCTCTTCTTCCCCATCCAGATAGAATACAGTCAGCAAGGACAGATTCCTGGCCAAACACCCAAACTCACCCGGATTAAGTGGGACCAAGCTGTGCGCCCCTTTGGCACGTGCGGCTTAGGTGTCGTGCCGGCGGTGTCACAGCACCATGCCTCGGATGATTTTAAAACCCGAGGCCACGCCCCTTCCGACATCAGCTCCGGCGTCTATCTCAGCCGCAGTTGTATCGGAGTTTCAGGGCTTCCTCTCTGTGTTCAAACACCAAGGTCACAGCAGTTGGAATGAAAGGGAGTCTTTATGCTCGGCGGTGAGTCTGGGGAGAGCTGACCAGCAGCCCACTCCTTCTCCAGCTCGCTCCCCAGACTTTGGCGCGCCTCGGATGATTTTAAAACCTGAGGCCCACACCCCTTCCAACGTCAGCTCCGACATCTATCTGAGCCGCAGTTGTATCGGAGTTTCAGGGCTTCCTCTCTGTGTTCAAACACCAAGGTCACAGCAGTTGGAATGAAAGGGAGTCTTTATGCTCGGCGGTGAGTCTGGGGAGAGCTGACCAGCAGCCCACTCCTTCTCCAACTCACTCCCCAGACTTTGGCGTGCTTCGGATGATTTTAAAACCCGAGGCCATGCCCCTTCTGACATCAGCTCCGACGTCTATCTCAGCCGCAGTTGTATCGGAGTTTCAGGGCTTCCTCTCTGCGTTCAAACACCAAGGTCGCAGCAGTTGGAATGAAAGGGAGTGCTTATGCTCGTCGGTGAGTCTGGGGAGAGCTGACCAGCAGCCCACTCCTTCTCCAACTCGCTCCCCAGACTTTGGCATGCCTCGGATGATTTTAAAACCCGAGGCCATGCCCCTTCTGACTTCAGCTCCAATGTCTATCTGAGCCACAGTTGTATCGGAATTTCAGGGCTTCCTCTCTGCGTTCAAACTCCAAGGTCGCAGCAGTTGGAATGAAAGGGAGTCCTTATGCTCGGCGGTGAGTCTGGGGAGAGCTGACCAGCAGCCCACTCCTTCTCCAACTCGCTCCCCCAACCAGAAATATTTATAGGATATATGAACCCATGAACTTAAGTAAAACATGATCATGAAATATCTATTGGATTAAAAAATATATAAACCACCCACCCTGAAATGAAAGGCATATATGATAAGAGTTAAATAAATTTGAATTATAATACATGCCAATCAAATTTATTACTCATGCCAAATGGAAAAATGGATCCTAATTTGAAAATCCAAAAATCCTCTCTGTGATTCAGTTGTGACTTGAGATCACCTCCCCTTGATAAAAATGGAATAGTCTCAATGACAGTCCCGTAGGTCCTGAAAAGAATGATTGCGTTGTAAACAATGAGAGACTATAGGAGCTCGTTCGTCCTTTGTGGAAATACGGCTTCTATGTTCTATCAAGTGAATTCTACCCAGTCGTGAGGGCCTCCCCACATATAATTGCAGGCACAGACACTGTATCGCATAAACGACATTACGAAATTATACAATTGGTGTTACGACGACTCGTAACAATTGTATCCATACTTGGTATATTTATTTATTTATTTAACATTTTTTTATACCGACCTTCATGACAAGATTCATATCAAACCGGTTTACATGGAACTTAGGGACTAACAAAATAAACCATATAACAGGATGGCCAAAGCACAGTTACATATAACAGGGAGATTGAACTTGGGGGCTAGAGTAGCCAGGAAGTAAAAGGAAAGCAAAAACTAGAGGTTGAACACATATTATATATACTGGGGCTGGACTGGGTTCTAGCCAATTAGGTTGAGTATGATTGAGAAGTATGTTGATATCTTAGAACTTAAGGAAAGGCTTGGCGGAAAAGCCAAGTCTTACGTTTTTTTCTGAAGGTTAGGAGGCAGGGTTCCAATCTTGGGTCAGGCAGCAAGTTGTTCCAGATGACGGGGCCCGCTGTGGAGAGTGCACGTTCTTTGGTGGAGATTAGTCGCGTGGATTTAGTTGGTGGGACTTGAAGGGTTCCTTTATATGCTTCTCTGATGGGTCTTGCGGATGAGTAAAGTTTGAATGGGATCTGAAGGTCTAGAGGTAGTTGATTGTGGATGGATTTCTGGATTATGGTGAGTGCTTTGTGTAAGATTCTGTATTTTATTGGCAGCCAGTGCAAGTTTTGGAGTATGGGAGTGATGTGAGTTCCCCGGTTAGTGTTGGTTAAGATTCTAGCTGCTATGTTCTGGAGCATCTGTAGCGGTTTGGTGGCGGAAATGGGGAGCCCTAAGAGGAGAGTGTTGTAATAGTCAGTTTTAGAGAACAGAGTTGACTGGAGAACAGTTCTGAAGTCCTGGAAATGAAGAAGGGGTTTGAGTCTTTTCAGAACTTGAAGCTTATAGAAACAGTCCTTGGTGAAAATGGTGATTGATTTCTTTAAGTTCAGATGTTTATCGAGGATTACTCCTAAGTCTCTAACTTGAGTGGTCTGGAGGTTAGGGACTGTCTGAACGGAGCTGTCCGAATGGTCGGGGGAGATAAGAAGGATTTCTGTTTTGGCTGCATTGAGAACCAGGTTCAGGCTGGTGAGTAGGTGGTTAATGGACTTAAGGCAATTCTCCCAGTAGGTAAGCGTTTTTGGAAGGGATTCTTTTATAGGGATCAGGATCTGAACGTCGTCTGCATAGAGGTAGTGTGTTACGTTTAGGTTTGTGAGCAGCTGACAGAGGGGCAGTAAATAGATATTGAAGAGGGTAGGGGATAGAGAAGAGCCTTGGGGGACGCCTAGTGTTGATTTGAAATTAGGGGATTCTACCCATTGTATTCCTGAAATAGTGGTGAGACAAAAATCACGATTGTTACATGGGGTGTGCCCCTGAATGTCTTTATTAGAAATCTGTGGCAAAGGTATTTGAGCTCTGATCAACGGCTGTTTGATATTGTCCTTCTGTTGTTAAGTTAATAAAGCTGAGGCCATACATTTCCAAAGTGAAGCCGTGTCCGCCCCCTTTTGTGTCTCACTGTTTCCGGGGATGAATGGGAGCTGGGGCCAGGGGGAGGGGAGGCATTCACTGTGCCCCGGTTACCCTGATATTTATGTTTTAATTATGATCTGGTTAGAACAATTCATTATGGGCCGGATTTTAAAAGCTCTACACACGTAAATCGCCTTACACGCACTGAGCCTATTTTATAAAGGCCCAGTGACACGAGTAAAGCCCCGGGATGCATCTAAGTCCCAGGGCTGGCAAAAAGGGGCAGTCCGGGGGTGGGGCAGGGCCAGAGGCCTCCGACACAGCGGCCATTTGCCACTGTGTTGGAGGATTGCGTGCTGGCAGGCTGCTGGTGCGTGCAACCTGCACCTGCCTCCAGGCAGGCACAAATGGTTTGATAAGAATTTTGGGGAGGGGGGGGGTTGGAGTGGGGCGGGGGGGGGAGGGAGAAATGTTAGGGGAAGGTGTGGGAAAGTTAGGTTAGGAGGAACGGGGGAAGCCCGTGGGCATCAGTGCACCCCCTTGAGTGCGCTGATCCCCAATTTTAGAACTTGCGTGCGCCTGCGTGCGCAAGTTATAAAATCGCACGTACATGTGCACGCGCTGGGTAGCACATGTATGCCCGCGCATAGGTCTTAAAATCTACCCCTATGTATTCAGCAGAATAGAATAAGTGTAAATAAATAAATAAATGCATTCAGGTGAATTTGTGCCTTTATATGCTCGCCCACCCTCCTGAAAAGTAGCAAACATTTCTATACCTGATTAAGTTATTTCAGCAGCAGGTTGAGTATAAAGGAACTAAATCATGACATAGCAGATCAGAGCCATTGCTCGGATTCCCTGCCTACTCTGTCACTGCAGACGCTAACTTGTCTCCAGTTATTTCTCGCCTTCCTCCACAGACCTTTGTTTCTCTTCCTGGGGAGAGTAGCAAAATCCTGGTACCTCATTGCTGGGGGTTTGGGAGTTCTATTTCTATCTTCTTGGTGATGAGGGGAGGGGGGTCGATGATACTCCACCTCCCACTGCTCTACAAAATAGAGACGTACCTTATTAGAGCAAGGCTGAAAAAAAAGCAAAAAGGTCTGTCAGTAGGGTACTTTGCAAACTATATAGAAAACAACATGTGCAAAGCAAGAAAAAAGGTAGACTATGCAATTATACCCCTAATAAGTGGTATCGGGGCATCTATTTACTTCCAGAGCAAACATCAGAGAATGCATAGTTGAATCCATTAGTGGGGTACCTGGATTGTAGCCTTTTTGAGAGGCTGTTTTATACTCTGGGTATAAAGGAAAAAAAGAAGACATGGGAAGAAACATGCATTCAAGGAGTTAATGCTTATATTTCAAGTATTACATGAGGATGGATCCATGTATCTGTCAGTTCTTCTTCAGTCTACTATCTTTAGTTGGTTATTCCTTCACTTAGAGATGTAAGGTTACAGGAAACTTGTAAATATGTTTTTGCAGTAATTGTGGAATACTTTACCTGTGGAATTAAGAGAACTGTCAGATTATAAATTAAAAAAAAAATGGCTGAAAGCTTATTATTTCTTACAAATTTTTTCTAATATGGCCTATTAGCAGGCTGGATTTAGGAAATTCTATGATATTAAGAGTTTTATGAAGATCATTTGTTGTTAACTTTGTTCTTATGTATGAATTTTTAATCAATATTGGATGATTTAAATTGAATATGGTGGAATATAAGAATTTTAAAATACTGTAAACAAACAGTTACAAAGATAATCACAAAGAATGGAAAGCCAGGACACACAGAAAAGGGAAGACGTACAATGTAACTAAGAAAAAACAAAAGCAAACAACATGGCAAATACTCCGCAGGGAACACAGGTAAAGCATGTGCCTTTTCACAGCAAGCAACAAAGGACCACACCCTTAGCAAGAAATGAAACAATGCCACAGCACATATACTGAGGACAGAAGGAGAGGAAAATACAATGTGCAAAAGTAGAACAAATGACAGAAAGAAGAAAGAAACACAGCAGGTTTGCAACAGCATGCCCAAGGGAGAAAGACACTCCATGTAAAGACATTTAAACAAAGGCTTCTTTCTGACTTCCCATTCAAGACAGATCACAATAACCAAAGGTGAACAACCCTGAAAGATCCTTACAAGACTCCAACAAGCACTCTAATAAAATCAGAATCACAATGAAGAGAACACAAGAGAAAATGACACAATCATAAATAAAAATAAACATAGCATCATCCTCATATCAATCTGAGAATCCTTCTCCAAACCAACAGGAAAAACTCTTATCAGTTGAAAAGATTTTTTTTAAATAAGTTACAACACAAAGAAGGATAAAATCGTGAAAACATTAAAGGCAAACAGTAATGCAGAGGAGATAATGCACACTAAGCATTATAGATAGGGTGTCAGCACCAGGAAAATATGTGTGACCCCTCTCTAAAACAGAGGTATCCCAGTCCTCTTGATCATTCACCCATAATTTAAATGTATATTTTTCAAGAAATTTTTTGTTCCATTTAAAAACCTTCTCAAGGAAAGTGAAAATGTACAGTACTGTTAGCCAAATAAACTGAGTTATTTAGACCCATGTGAATAAACAATCAAAATGCCCCGACGTCAACTGACATTTCAAAGAGCCTGCATCAGGGGGAACTTATCTTTAAAGTGCAGCCATTCCAAGCCGGATCTCATGATCTCCATGGGTAAAAGAAGAGGGTCTTCTGAGTTGGCCATGCTCTAGCGTTTTTATCCACAAACGGAAGCGATGTCAACCATTCGACTGACGTCATGCTGTTGAAGAATACAAAACTTTATTATCAAAATGCCCAAGGAACTAGTCCAATATATAACAATTAAAGGATAAGAAGTGAGTCCAATTGAAGGAGGAGAAACAAACTAAAGCACTGAAAGATAAATTAAAATGATTTTAATCACAAAAAAACAGAAAAATCTACATCAGTATTTAAACCACATGGGGTTAAACTTAAAATGATAAATCCAATGCTGTTCTATCTGTAAAAGGCATTGAGGAAAATTGCCACTTCACCAGTTCTGTTGGGGAACATCTATAACACAAAATTGTAAATCACCAAATTTGTATCCAAGTTCCAAACAATATGAAACCATAGGTGCCATCACCCAATTTCTATTTATGCAACTGATGTTCAATCATCCTGATGCTAATAGCTCAGAGCATTTTCCCGATGTAGAATTTGTCACATGGGCATCTGATGGCATAGATGGCTCCACTCATTTGGCATGTAGTATTATAATGCAGATGTACTTGGTAACCACTCAGAGCAATAATGTGTGATTGTACATTCATGGAGTTAGGACAAACCAAACAATGACCACAAGAGGCATGTCCTAAAGAAATGTTGGTATTTACCACATAATCTCATACAAAGTTTGAGTGTACCATCTTATCTCACAGATTGGCACCAGATGCAAAAGTAAACCATGGAGGATCTCTAAAAGCTGGATATAACTTCAATAGGTGCCAATGTCGGAGTATAGCGTCACACGTGTTGCCTATTTCAGGAGAAAAGGGGAGCACACAAGATTATATGTTCCAAAGTGGATGATTGAGAGGATAGTGATAACTACTCTCTATGTGTAAACCGTGCACATAAATAGGCTTTTCTCACTCAAGGGCACAGATGCTCCCGGGCTAAGAAAAGATCAGATAAAATTCTAGCCTGGAATTTAAAATCCTCTGGGTTAGAGCAAATCTGGTGCAGATGAAAACATTTTCATATAGGCAAATTTCTCTTCAAGGTAGGAGGATGAGAACTACCAAAGTGAAAATAGCTATTGGTATCAGTTGGTTTTCTATATAATGTAGTAGTAAATGCCGTAGGTGTCTTGATGATGCAGAGATCCAAAAATACAATGCATGATTCATGTAATGTTGAAATAAATGTCAAATAGAGATCAATGGTGTTCAACCAGACTACAAATTTCTCTAATAAAGCAACTGAACCTATCCACAGGACAAAAATATAATCGATGTACAGTATCCATAGGACAAGCTTGTCCAAAAAATGGCATGGCTATCCCCTGAATTTGCTGATAATACTGACCATTAAATGCAAAATAATTTCTGGTCAGTGCTAACTATGTAAGTTTTGTAAAAAAAAAAAAAAGTAGAGATCCAGTGGGGGCAGGGACGTGTATCTAAGAAAGATATGACAACTTCTATGGCTTGAGTTTGTGGATTATTAATATACAAAGCTTCCATGTCCAAAGTAGCTAGAAATGAAATCTCAGAGGTATCTTGAAAAGAATCTAAAATGGTGATCAAATGGTGAGAGTCTCAAATAAAAGATTCAAGATGCAGATTCAGAGGTGTCAACACTTTATCAACAAGCTGTCTTTTAACCAGCTTGCAATCCACAAAAGGACATCACTTGCTATCCCATGACTTTTAGTTTTCTTAGAATCCTTTCATGCAAGACTTTGTCGAATGCCTTCTGAAAATCCAAATACACCACATCTACTGTTCACCTTTGTCCACAGGGGTGAATAAACATGTGCAGTTGGATTGTCCCAAAAGAAGTGTCTCAGTCACAATAACCTAATGAATTTGAAAACATTCACCTCAAGTGAGAAAAAATCTTGCTGGGGTGAAGGCCCGAAAGACAAGCCTTTAGATAATACAGCTAGTTGTATCTAAGATAAAGGAACTGTAAATAAGTTAAGAACTAGGGATTCTGAAAGGTTTTCAACCATGTAGACCATTTGGACTAGTTCCTTGGGCATTTTGACAATAAATTGTAGGGATGTGAATCGAGCTTCGGACGATTGAAAATATTTTTGATAATTTCAAAATCGTCAGAAATCGGGGGCTCTCCCAAAACGATAGGAAAACCCCACGATATTGATCATGGAGCTTCCCTTATCATTTTGGCGGAGGGCAGGAAAAACGGCACACAAAAATAACCCCTAAACCCACCCCGACCCTTTAAAAGTAATCCCTTAACTTCCCCCACCCTCCCGACCCCCCCAAAACCTTTTTACAGGTACCTGGTGGTCCAGTGGGGGTCCCGGGAGCGATCTCCCGCTCCGGGCTGTCTCCGGCTACCGGGCCGCCCTTTGCCCTTACCTTGTGACAGGGTATCCGTGCCATTGGCCGGATCCTGTCACATGGTAGGAGCACTGGATGGCCGGCACCATCTTGTGCTCCTACCATGTGACAGGGGCTGACCAATGGCACCGGTAGCACCCTGTGACATAGTAAGGGCAAGGCTATCGGCGCCATTTGGTTCCTGGCACCCGACGGCACGAGTGCAGGAGATCGCTCCCGGACCCCCGCTGGACCCCCAGGGACTTTTGGCCAGCTTGGGGGGGCCTCCTGACCCTCACAAGACTTGCCAAAAGTCCAGCGGGGGTCCGGGAGCGACCTCCTGCACTCAGGCCGTATTGCCAGTATTCAAAATGGCGCCGGCGCTACCTTTTAACTTTATGAATTAAGAACATGTCATACAATCATGCAGAGTTTTTGATGTAAAAGTATTAATAATGCTTATTTACCAAACTATAATCATTCATCTTAAAAAATGTTTTGCTCTAAAAATCATTAGAAATGTATCTCAATCCATGTCCAACGTCCTCCTGAGCAAAATATTTCTTTCATGACATCAAAAAACATGTCATCCAAATAGTTATTGTCCAAAACAAAATAAAACACTTACCTTAGCGAATACAGTAGAGTGGCATCTTCCCCATTCATCTACACAGTGTAGTCTAAAATATAAATTGTGTCAAGAGAAAGTAGCTCAAAAGGATGCTGACTCAATCCCAATGCCTGTGTTTTGGCGACAAGAGGTTGCCTGCCTCTGGGAAATTGTTACGATTGTTGGCTCATGGGACGTCCCTGAGAGCCAAAGCTCTTACCCCTGACGCTCCATGGCCGGGCCGCCATGGACCACTAGGCCTCTCCTGTGTGGCACAGATGCTGCCATCCTGGCCCCTACCCCTGCTTTCTTTAGGCTTGCATGCACACCAAGTCTTCAGCTTTCAAGGGCCCCATGGCGGGAAAAGGGCCACTCTGATAACTTCTATGCCTCAGCCCTATGAAACAACCCTATTGACGCATCCACCTCGCCTAAACAACAGGTCTCTTAGATCCCAGGGTATAGTGGGTATTGTTGCTTCCTATTTCCTGTGTTCCTGATCCTGCTCCTTTTCTTGTCTCTCCAGCCAAGCCTGCCTCTGTCACTCCAGCTCAACCTGTCCAGCCTTGTCTTATTCAACCTTACACTCTTGACTGCCATGCTGTGTCAGTGCTTCTCTTCATCTCCCCAGCCTGTCCTCAGACTGACTTCTGGATCTGACCCTCACCCGGAATTGACCATTCTTGCTTGCCACCTGCCACTGACCCTTGCCGGAACCTTGACCAATCTCGCTTGCCGCCTACCTCCAACCTTGGCCTGGCCCTGAACCTATGCATTTGCTGCTTCCGGCCTAAGACTTGCCAGCCCCTGTACCTGAGGGCTCAACCCAAGGGGGAAATGGGTTGGAATAGGTGAAGCTCCTGTCCAGTCTGTTCCTGCTGAAGGTGAGAACATATGGGGCCTATTCTGTAGGCTGCATCAATCTCACCACAGCAGCAAGGTCCATGAATCTTACAGGAATGTCTCATCAAAATCTGTTAATCATGACTTAATCTGTGAATGGTAACAAATGATTGGGTGATCTCTTGACAGACAGTAATGTCATGTGGGAAATTTTTTTTTTTCATTTCTAAAGTCATTCAGGTATTAGGCTGATTATTTTCCTACTTGTAATATTTTGCTCCTTGTAAAGGTTTGGGTGGTTTAGCACTATATTGATTTTATATTTATAATTTTGATTGTAAATAACTTACCACAGGACAATAAAAATCCTTATTCCTTCAGTGTACTTGAATGCAAACCATCATCCAAACTTAGAGGAGCTGGCTAGAAAGCCAGGTAAGTAACTTCTGATCATAGCTATTTTCATACAATAAAGGCAGTATACGCAAAAGAATCTATATTCATTGTGGTAATCCTGTAAACCCGACTGGTTTGCAGCTCTTTAGGGCCACGTTTGGGGACCCTTGTTTTAAACACGCAGAGTTCCTCAATTGGGGTACCTTCCCTGTAAGGAATTGTTCTCTTGTTCTATGAACTGGCTACTTAACTCTGTAATAAACTCCCGCCTCAGATTCAAAATTCTCCATCTCTTATCTTTCACTATCAATTACAAGCTCATTTTTACCAATTGATTTGTTCTTAATTGTTTTAGTTATTCATAAGAACATAAGGTATGCCATACTGGGTCAGACCAAGGGTCCATCATGCCCAGTATCCTGTCTCCAACAGTGGCCAATCCAAGTCACAAGTCACAAGTACCCAAAAATGAACTAGATCCCATGCTACTAATGCTGGCACCAAGCAGTGGCTATTCCCTATTGATTAATAGCAGTTTATGGACTTCTTCTCCAATAACTTAGTCAAAACCTTTTTAAATCTGTTATAGATTGTGGGTATGTGGACCCTTGGCCTGAGGTATGAGTTGTTACCACCTGTGGGGAGGAGCCACACAGGCCCACACCGTTGGGAGGCGAGATCAGGAACGGCAGGGAGCTCTGGGTGAGACTGTGGAGAGGTCCCGAGGAGTCAGGAGGAATTCCCCAGTAGACAAGAAGGCTGAAGATAATACCTGGACTGAGACCTGGGGGAGAAGGCGCCAGGCAGGCCGCAGAGCGGGAAGGCTTGAGACTGGCATGCAGGAGGTATACCGGAGAGTCACCCCTGAGGGGAGGAGCTGCGAAGCAAGGGAGGGAAGCCCGAGTTAGGTCTCCGATGATGACGTATGTTGAAACCGAGGAGCAGGAAGCACAGACAGTCTCTGTATGATAGAGAAGCACAGGCCCGAGGAGCGGGGAAATATTGGCAGTAGCAGTGTAGCACAAGAGCACTGCTCCAAGGAGCGGGACGGTGCTGAGAATCTTTTTTAAAGTACACTGGTGCAGCCCTGAGGAGTGGGACGGTCCTGAGAGTCTCTTTTAAAGTATGAGGGTGCAGCCCCGAGGAGCGGGGAAGTGCTGACAGTCCACAGCACATAGGTACAACCGTGAGGAGCGGGGAATCTCTAGAGTAAACTCCAGAGTGATAAAGGTGTTCCAGGGGGCAGCCCCGAGGAGTGAGGAGCCATGCAGAGTAGGGCTTCAGAAAGAGCAGGGCCAGCCCGAGGAGCGGGTACCAGACAGAGTCCAAAGTCCAATGGAGTCCAATAGCCACAGGAACATGGAGCAGGAGCAAGTAGAGATATACGGAACTTGTTGCCAAGTCGGCTAGCTGAGGGCAAAGGTGGAGCTTAAGTACCTTGATCTGATGACATCATTAAACAGGGTCGCCCCCGAGCTTCCCGCAGAAGAGGCTTCAAAGGAGGGTCTGGTGGCGCACGTGCATGCCTAGGAAGACCCAGAGATGACGTGGGTGGTGGTGGCATCTCGGCCGCCACAAGGAGCCATGGGGTTTGGGGTTTGGCCGCCACGAGGAGCCATGGGTTTTGGGGTTTGGCCGCCCCTCCTCTGGGGTTTGGATTTGTGAGGATGCTTAGCGTGACACTGCTGAAGGAGATCCTTGTCCAGGATATTGGCCATGGGTTCCCAGCTGTTCTCCTCAGGCCCAAAGCCCTCCCATGAGAAGAGATATTCCCGTTTTGCCACAATTGATGCAATTCTTGGGCAGTAGCTTGCGCTGCTGGGGAAGCCACTGGGAGTGGGAGCGGGAGTGGAGGCAAAGCTTGGTGTCCATAGCCCAACTGGAAGGGCAACGAACCAGTGGAAATGGACAGATGGGAATTTAATGTGAACTTCGCCCAAGGAAGGAGGTTGGCCCAGTCATCCTCCTGAAAACTCAGATAGGCTCGTAAGAATTGCTTTAGAGTTCTATTAGTCCTCTCTGTTTGGCCATTGGCTTGAGGGTGGTATGCCGAGGTGAAATCTAATGAAATATTAAACTTCTTGCAAAGAGATTTCCAGAAGCATTCGGTGAATTGAACCCCACGGTCCGAAAGAATATGCTTGGGAAGACCATGGAGCCGGAACACATGCTGAAAGAATAATTTGGCCAGCTGGGGCGCCGTAGGAAGACCGGGTAGAGCCACAAAGTGTGCCATCTTAGAGAAGCGATCAACAGTGATCCATATGGTTTATTCCCTTTGGAGACAGGCACATCCACAAAAAAGTCTGTTGCGTTATGGGTCCAGGGGTTCACTCGGAATGGGAAGTGGCTGCAAGAGTCCCCATGGTCTTCCTGCTGAAGGCTTATGATGGGAGCACATAGGGAAGGATTCTACGTAAGCTTGGGTATCCTTCTGAACTGTAGGCCACCTGTAGTGCTGCTGAAGAGTGGAGAGAGTCCTGGCCTGACCTGGATGTCCGGAGGTCAAAGAGTCGTGAACCCATTGCAAAAGCTTTCGTCTTAGCGGGCGAGGGACCACCGTCTTCCCCGGTGGTAGTGGGAAGGTGGCAGACAAAATGACTTTAACAGGGTCTATTATATGCCGAGGGGTATCAGGAACATCCTCAGCGACGAACGAACTGGAGAGGGCATCATAAGTACATAAGAACATAAGAACATGCCATACTGGGTCAGACCAAGGGTCCATCAAGCCCAGCATCCTGTTTCCAACAGTGGCCAATCCAGGCCATAAGAACCTGGCAAGTACCCAAAAACTAAGTCTATTCCATGCTACCATTGCTAGTAATAGCAGTGGCTATTTTCTAAGTCAACTTAATTAATAGCAGGTAATGGACTTCTCCTCCAAGAACTTATCCAATCCTTTTTTAAACACAGCTATACTAACTGCACTAACCACATCCTCTGGCAACAAATTCCAGAGTTTAATTGTGTGTTGAGTAAAAAAGAACTTAATCCAATTAGTTTTAAATGTGCCACATGCTAACTTCATGGAGTGCCCCCTAGTCTTTCTATTATTTGAAAGAGTAAATAACCGATTCACTTCTACCCGTTCTAGACTTCTCATGATTTTAAACACCTCTATCATATCCCCCCTCAGCTGTCTCTTCTCCAAGCTGAAAAGTCCTAACCTCTTTAGTCTTTCCTCATAGGGGAGCTGTTCCATTCCCCTTATCATTTTGGTAGCCCTTCTCTGTACCTTCTCCATTGCAATTATATCTTTTTTGAGATGTGGCGAACAGAATTGTACACAGCATTCAAGGTGCGGTCTCACCATGGAGTGATACAGAGGCATTATGACATTTTCCGTTTTATTCACCATTCCCTTTCTAATAATTCCCAACATTCTGTTTGCTTTTTTGACTGCCGCAGCACACTGAACATCGGCAGGACCATTCTTATTGGCTGGGTGATAACACAGTATGAAATTGAATCGAGTAAAGAAGAGGGACCAGCGGGCCTGGCGATGCTTTAAATGCTGTGCATGATGTAGATACTTGAGATTTTTATGATCCATGTATATGGTAATCTGGTGTTGTGCACCTTCGAGCCAGGGTCGCCATTCCTCAAAGGCCAACTTGATGGCCAACAATTCTTTATCCCCGATGGCATAATTATGTTCCGCCGGTGAAAAGTGTTGGGAAAAAAAAGAACAGGGATGCAGGTGCTAGTAGTGGAGTATTGACTCAATATGGCTCCTACTCCAACGTCAAATGCATCGACCTCAACCACAAATGGGCACATAGGATCTGGATGGCGGAGACAAGGCTCTTTAAGGAAGGCAGACTTGAGGTCCTGAAAGGCGTTCATAGCTTCGGGCGACCACTGGGAGGGGTTGGCCTCCTTGCGAATCATGGCGTAATGGAGTAATGGTGGATAAAAGAGCTATAGTAATTGGCGAAGCCAAGGAATCTCTGGAGAGCCTTGAGGCCTGTGAGTTGAGGCCAATCACGGATTTAGGAAACCATTCAACTGAGACTTTACTCCTTTCATTAATGGACTCTGTTCTTCGAAGGTTTGATGCTGAGGAATCTTACTGTTATGATTAGTGTGTATGTGATCCCTTGGCCCAAGGTTCGAGTTAATACAGCCTGTGGGGAGGAGCCCCACAGGTCCGCACCATCAGGAGGCGAGGTGTTGGAGTGTAGGGAAGCTCTGTGCACAGTCGAGGGGAGAGCCCAGAGCCCAGGAGATGACCCCCAAAGGGTATCAGTCTGTAGATGGCACTTGGAGAGACTGAAGAGAGAGGGCATCAGGCAGATCACGGGATGATGGGTACCCGAACAGCCAAGCAGGATATTCTCTGGTGGTTCAACCCGAGGGGCGGAGCCACAGCGCACTGGGCATAGAGGGAGAGTGTAGGTGAACCCCCTGGGGTAGAGAGCCCGAGCCCAAGACCAGTAGCTAACATAGACAGGTACCTGGAGATCCGAGGGTAGCTGGCTGAGTAATGGAGAAACAGGCCCATGGAGCGGGACAGCTTTCAATTGTAGAATCACAAGGAGCAAGCTCCGAGGAGCGGGGAAGCTCAGGGTGCTCTTGGAGTAGGTGAGCGAGGCCCGAGGAGTGGGAAGGCACAATCATATGAGCGATGAGGGTGGTAAGGTGTCAGTGGCCTTTTTGGAGAAAACGTCAGAGAAAGACGCATATGGCAGTGGAAGGCTGTGCAGAGAAGGTACGGTCGTCATGCAAGGCAATGGTGAGATGGATTCTAGGCAGTTCTGGTGGCAGTCAGGACCCCAATGGGAGAACTGTAGGGTAGTCCAGTCGAATTGTGGAGTGTGCTTCTGAAGCCAGGGCAGCCCCAAAACAACTGGGTGGATGGCCTTGTCTAAGATATGGAATGAAATGGATTCCTTATGCAAGGTTCCGGTGCATAGTTGGATGGGAGCAGTAGTGAGAGTGACCTCACCAGGCAGAGGGTTCCCGTGAATAGTCGAGAGTAGCAGAGGAACCGGAGAGCGAATAGTGGGAATCCACAGATGCTCGGTGAGTTGCTTCAAAATAAAGTTCCTCCAGCTCCGGAGTTCACCAGGGCTAAAGTGTGGAATTCCTGGTCGTTCATGTAGATGGAAACAGGAACAGTCAGTGGAGGAGATGGCGAGGTCATGCCAACAGAAGTTCTCCCGCAGGTCCTAGTTCCAGCAGTTTCCTGGACAGACTGGGCAGGAGGCGATGGCATGCCCAGGTTGACCACAGTATAAGCAAAGGCCAGACTGAGGGGATAGGTGAAACAATGGGTTTAGGAGAGATAGGTGAAACAATGGGTTTAGGAGAGGGCGAACATCGAACTTGAGATGGCCCAGGAGTCAGTTTCCGGGAAGCTCTGGATTCAAGAGAGAGTTCTTGTAGCCAACGGTTGATGTGCCCTGTGAGGTCAATGAGAGAGTCCAAGGAAGTATGCAATTCGCGAGCAGCCAATTAATCCTTAATGCATGGACTCAAGCCCTCCAGAAAGATAGAGCGCAGACAGTCGGAGTCCCACTGAACTCTGACGCAAGTGTTCGAAATTCAATGACATAGTTTATTTATTTATTATTTATTTAACGTTTTTATATACCGAGGTTCTGGTAACAATGTTACTAATCACTTCGGTTTACATATAACATTGAAAAGACTTAACATGTTTGTCTTACAGAGAACAAGGAGGAGCGAGGAACTGAGATAAAAATAAATTAACTTAGATTAAATAACCTAGAACATTAAGAAAAACATCATTATAAAATGAAATTTAACATATTTACGATTGGGATCAATCATGTAACAAGTGGTCGATTGTAAGAGTTTCTATGATTATTAAGCAGTGGGCGACATTTGAGTTGACCATGGAGGGAGAATGATTGGTAGAGTCCAGCTCAGGCGTAGGCTTGGATGAAGAGCCAGGTCTTGAGTCTTTTTTTAAAGGTAAGAGGGCATTGTTCGAGCCTAAGGTCTGATGGGAGAGAGTTCCATTGGTTAGGGCCAGCTGTGGAGAAGGCTCTTTTGTTTGAAGATATTTTGATTGGAGGGGTTTTTAAAGATCCTTTTTGTGCAGCTCTCAACGGACAGGAGGCAGAATGAAGTTGCAAAGGGATCCTGAGATCGAGGTGTGAGGTTTTGTAGATAGATTTGTGGATAATTGAGAGGGTTTTGTATAAGATTCTATATTTTATGGGGAGCCAATGGAGATTCTTTAAAATCGGAGTAATGTGGTCCCTTTTTTTTGCTTTAGTTAGAATCCTCGCAGTGGCATTTTGTAGCATTTGGAGAGGTTTTAGGGAGATGGCTGGGAGACCAAGTAAAAGAGCATTGCAGTAATCAATTTTAGAGAATATGATTGCTTGCAAAACTGATCTAAAATCATGGGGGTGAAGTAAGGGTCTAAGTCTTTTTAATACTTGGAGTTTGAAGAAGCATTCTTTCACAGTGTTACTGATAAAGCTTTTGTAATTCAGTTGGTTATCCATGATGACTCCAAGGTTTCTGACCAGGGGAGAAAGAGAAGGTGGTGCCACTGGATGAGTGTTAGAGAGCTGGTAGTTGCCATCTTGGGTGATGAGAAGAAATTCAGTTTTGTTGGCATTGAGAATTAGGCAGAGATTCGCAAGGAGGTTAGATATGGATGTGAAGCATGAATTCCAAAATTGAAGGGTTTCTTGCAATGATTTGGTGATTGGAATGAGGATTTGGACATTGTCCGCATAAAGGTAGTGGGTTAGATTCAGTTTAGAAAGAAGATTACAGAGAGGAAGCAAGTAAATGTTAAATAAGGTCGGAGATAAGGAGGATCCTTGAGGGATACCTAGGGTTGAACTGATAGTCCGTAAAAGGGCGCGAACCCTGCTGAAGGTGAAGGAGAATTGACCCAGAGACAGCACGCTGGCCAGGGTCTTTGAAGATGGACTGAAACAGGGCCAAGAACCCTGGGAGGTCCTGAAGGACGGGGTCTTCTCACTCCCAGAGAGGTGATGCCCAGGCCAGGGCTTTGCCTTCTAAAAGAGCCAAGATGTACGTGGTCTTGGTGACTACATCAGGGAAGTATGCAGGTTGCAAGCAGAAATGCATATTGCATTGGTTCAGGAAGCCTCATCACATGACTGGGTTTCCTGAGTAGCATGGTGGTGCCGGCAGCAGCACAGTCAGCCGAGGAGCCGGTGAAGAGATAGAGGCACTGAGCTTGATAGATGTAGTTGAGGTAGTCACTGCAGAGTTCAGGTTGTCTATGGCAGCAGCCAGTGACTCCAAGAACCTCTACTGTTCGCTGATCCTTTGTGCCAGGCCAGGAATAGCCTGCAGAGCCGAAAACTCTGCCGAGTCCATGACTTGGCAATCTGCTATTATTAGTGTGTATGTGGACCCTTGGCCCGAGGTACGAGTTGATACAGCCTGTGGGGAGGAGCCCCACAGGTCTGCACTGTCAGGAAGCGAGGTGTTGGAGTGTAGAGAAGCTCTGTGCACAGTCGAGGGGAGAGCCCCAGAGACCAGGAGATGACCCCTGTAGGGTAGCAGTCTGTAGATGTCACTTGGTAAGACTGAAGAGAGAGGGTGCCAGGCAGATCACGGGATGATGGGTCCCCGAACAGCCAAGCAGGATATTCTCCAATGGTGCAGCCCGAGGAGTGGAGCCACAGCGCAGTGGGCGTAGAGGGAGAGTGTAGGTGAAACCCCTGGGGCAGAGAGCCTGAGCCCAAGTCTAGTAGCTCACGTAGACAGGTACCTGGAGATTGGAGGGTAGCTAGCTGAGTAATGGAGAAACAAGCCCATGGAGCGGGATAACTGTAAATTGTAGAATCATAAAGAGCAAGCCCTGAGGAGCGGGGAAGCTCAGGGTGGTCTTGGAGTAGGTGAGCACGGCCCGATGAGCAGGAAAGCGCGAACAGTCTTTGAAGGATTCGGCGCAACCCCAAGGAGTGGGGAAGGCCATCTGAGAACTCAGAAGTCGCTGCAGTAGTGCCCAAGGAGAGCCGAAGTAGAGCAGGAAGCCAGATGGAACCCAAGAGGCATGGGGCCAGCCCGAGGAGCAGGGTAGGCCAGGGAAGAGATCCCCGTAGAGCGCACACTGATCCCCGAGGAGCTGGTGCCAGAACTGGTCCATGATACAAGCAGGAGAAGCGTCACAGGAACAAGGCAGGCGTAGGACTAGTACGGAACTTGTTGCCAAGTCGGCTTGCTGGGGGCGAAGGAGGAGCTTAAATACCGGAGTCCGATGACATCATCAACAGTGGACGGCCCCGAGTTTCCCGCCGAAGTGGCTTCAAAGGCGGGACTTGGGACACGCGCGCCTAGAAGGACCTGACATCAGAGCTGAAAGTAATGGCATGCATGCCTCTGCAAGGAGGTCCGCGGAACATGGCGATGCAGAGAGGCCTGTGTAGCGAGGAGACCCGGGGAGGGTAGGAAAGCAGAACAAGCTGTGAGTACTCGCGGTCGCAGCCGTCTGCGACTGACAGGCATAACACTTACCTTCTTGTGCTAATTGATTTAACTGTCACCTTTGACATTGTGGATCATACCCTTTGTGCCATCAGTTGAGCAATATCCAGATCGATAGAAGTGTCCTCAGATGGTTCTCTTCCTTTCTACCTAATAGAACATTCCAAGTCAAATTTGGCAATCACATATCTGATAACTTCCATATTGATACAGGTGTCCCTCAAGGTTTAGACCTTTCAGCTGCACTATTCAATATTTATATGCTCCCATTGTGTAAATTACTGGCTGACTTAATAGGAATTACCAACTTTCTGTACGCTGATGACATATAGTTTTACATTCCATTCTCCAAATCATTTGAAAATACTGCATTGACACCCCCAACCCATATGAAAGCAATACAGCATGAACTATCTCAACTTAAACTAGCATTAAACCCCAAAAAGACAGAAATCATTTGGTTAAGCAGAAGCACTTCTATAGTTAAACCTCCGGCTCTTGACCTGGGTAACTTTCAAACTACTCTCTCAGATAAAGTAGGGGATTTAGGTATCCAGCTAGATGAAAACCTGACAATGAAAAGCACATTAAAAATTAATCAATGCAGGCTATGCCAAGTTACGTATATTACATCGGCTTAAACCTTTATTAAATTTTGAGGACTTCCGTACTGTACTGCAAACCCTACTTCTCTCAAACCTAAACTACTGTAGTGTAACTCTCTATTACTCGGTCTTCCCGCATGTCTCTTAAAACCATTACAATTATTACAAAATCCTCAACAAGGCTTTTATTAGGAACAAGGAAATTTGATCACAACATACCCTTACTGATTTCACTGCCCTGGCTGCCAGTACAATCCCAAATCTATTATAAAGTATTAACGTTAATATTCAAAATCATTCACTCGAGTAACATGAGTCTGATAGGTGTGACATTACAACCATATACACCTCAGCCAACACTAAGATCTGAAAATTATTATTATTTTTTTTTTTTGTTTTCTAAACAAAAACAAAATTTTTGTTTTCTAAACAAAAACAAAACTGAAATCCTCATTATAACACCGGATAACTATACCCCCTCCTCACATTCTAACACTAATCAACATCCGGACACCGCAGGGCTCTCCACCACGCAACAAGTTAGAGATCTGGGAGTCATCATAGACAACAGACTCAGTCTCAACAAATTCGTCAACAACACAACAAAAGAATGTTTCTTTAAACTTCAAACATTAAAGAAACTCAAACCTCTCCTCCTATACAGAGACTTCCGCATGGTTTTACAAGCCATCATACTCCCAAAGCTAGATTACTGTAACTCTCTCCTCCTAGGCCTACCAGCATGCACCATCAAACCACTTCAGATGGTCCTGAACGCCTCTGCAAGAATTCTATCAAATGCCAAAAAGAGAGATCATATCACCCCTATTCTCCACCATCTCCACTGGCTTCCGATTAAATGCAGGATCCAGTTCAAGTCTTTAATGATGATACATAAGGCCTTACACAACATCGCACCTCTCAACCTAACATTTCAAATTCAATTACACACATCTGTGAAACCAACCAGAAGCGCCTATCAGAACAGACTAATCACACAACCGGCGAAATCCGTTCTGAGGAAACGTGCATTATCCACAGCGGGCCCTTCACTTTGGAACTCGCTCCCTCCAGACCTTCGTTTGGAACCATGCCACTCTACATTTAAAGGGAAACTTAAGACTTGGCTTTTCAAACAAGCTTTCCCCTAGAGCCAAGAACTCGAATAAAAGTCTTTTTCAAGCCCACAACGAGTTATTCAGATCTATTATTTTCTTCCTTTTTTCATTCAGAAATTTACACATGCTGACTTCAATGTAAAATCTTGTTTACTTAGTTCTTGTTCAATGTAAAACTTCTTGTTTATTCTGTTCTATGTAAACCGCTATTTGTAGCGATAGTTACTGTTCTTTGTGAACCGGGGTGATATGTATATTATACAGGAACCTCCGGTATATAAATTATTTAAATAAATAAATAAATAAATAAATAAAATAAAGGTCTATTGACTGTTCCTACAATACGAAGTACACATCTGACGCAAATAAGAGACCATGTGTTTTCCATTGTGGGACTATTGCTTTGGAATTCTCTACCTGAGAAGTTACGCTTGATACCAGTGAGAAAGAGATTTAACCATGAGCTAAAAGCATGGCCATTCAAAAATGCTTATAACCTAACTTAAAAAATATCAGAATGCAGAGAACTACATTAGCAATGACAAGTGATATTAATTGAGGTATTAGGATTAAATTAACGAGAAACTGTAAGAATCTCAATATAATGTACTGAGTATCAAGTGAAAACTGTAATCAAATTAATTTCCCATACTACTCGCCTTATGTCTTAGATCTTAAATTAATATGTATTTGAACATCCCATTTGATTTATTTTAATCATTGTCTATGAACACTACCCCCTTAAACTATAACCATTTGCTGATTTATAATATGAATGTTAATTTTGTAAACCATTGTGATCTTTATATGGAGCAGTGGCATATAAAATGTCTAAATAAAAATAAATAAATAAGCTGGGAGTCATATATAAGAACAAAAGAGTATTGATTTATCCAAAAGTGTGTGAGCTTTCTCCCTCCATGCAGCACTTAAGTTAGCAGGTTATTCTGCCTCCTTGGAATACCCCCAAGTAGTTTTGTATGAATTAAAGAATTTTTATAATCCTGGGGACGACATACTGATCACATTTGAACACATCAATGGGACTGACAATGTAAACAAGCTTTTAAAAGCTAACATTATTATTTACTGAATAAAAGAAAATCAAACGGATAATTGGATGATATAATGTAAAATAAACGACAGGGCTTTAACATATTCACTTTCTGGGCCCTTATAATTCTTATTTGTTTTCCAGACTTTGGGTTGTATAAAGAATTAATTTTAAGCTATACAGCGTGTTGTGTTAGATTCTGGTCAACATGATTGAGTGGAACCCAGGTTGGTTCTTCCATTAGAAATATTCTAGTGGAAAATATTCTATGCCTCAGTTCTTTAAGAACATCATGAAGGAAGGCTAATTGTTTCATTGGGAGAAGCACATTTTATCTCTAATAGCAATAATGTCCCAACGCAAGGCAGTTACTGTCAGTTAATGTCTCTTTGGGGGCTAAGGGCTGAAGGCAAAAGGAATTTAACTACTAGCAATGCATTCTCCTTTATGGATTATTGTTTAAACAACCTCGCCAGTGTGCCCTGCTCCTCCTCCCATCCCACTACCAAAAAAAAAAAAAAAATCAGCTGCCAGCTACTAATGATAATGTCATGGAGGTTACAAATCATCTTGGTTCCTTTTCATTCCATGGAAATGTTGGAAGCAGCACATGTTTATTTAAACTGTGCTGTAATTCTCTTCACTGCCATTAAAAGATGGCACTTAAATCAATAAAATCAGCATTCCTTCCAGCATGAAAGCAATGAACAAGACCCCTCTGTGTAAATATTTTGTTTCATAAAATACCTGTTATTAACATATTGATACCATAACCATATTCAATCATGTCAGGCTAGCTGGCATGGAGTATATTTTCGCATATTGTTTTGAATGCAATAGTTGAATTTGACTCTGACAAATTCTGGCAACCTTCAAGGGTTGCTGAAAGGGCATTGTAAATGCATAGCCTTAAAACCTGCTTTTCATCCTGATGGCCTGTGAATGACTGTTGTAAGCACTTAGGTGATGAAAACATTCCAAGAGACAAAAGGCCTGACATGGATTGATATTGAGGTTTCAGATTGAGAAGATTAATTTTTTTGTGTTAATCTGAATATATTAGTCTTTGTGTAACATCCAATAGCCCTGGTAGCACCTGTTATCCATTGCATTCCAGCACAGAGTACATAATAGACACACAGCTAATGTTAAAGAAATATGTTATCTGTATTAACATAGAACTATAGAAGCATAGGCTATGATGGCAGATTAGTCTAGTCTGCCCAATTTACTTCCCAGTGCATGCCTTAGACCAATAGACCCCATTTGATCTCTTGCATTCAGTTCTTGACAACTAGGGGTCCTCAGTGCTTAACCCATGCTTTCTTGAGTCCCATTACCTTCTTAGAGTGGGAACATCTACAAAGTAGATCCATCCTTAATTCACATGCTAACAGCAAAAGGTTCCTTCGTGGACTTTGCAAGGTATCAAACTAATGAACTTATAAAGGTTGGCATATCTGATATTCATGTTTTTAAAAGGATATTTTGGAAACAGGGATACCCGGATAACTTTAGGAATGCTTTGATCCAAGATTAGACTTACCTGGATAATTTAGACCTGCTGTAGAATACCTCGATACGATTTATCTGGCTAATGACTTACCCAGATAGAATTTAACCAGTTAGAGAAGCAGGAAATGTAAACCCCCACGGTTTTTAAAGTTATCCAGACAAATCCCTTTGAACATGGACCTTTGTTTTAATGATAAAATAGAAAAGAGGTTTGCAATGGTTTCTACATGGCTGAATTTGAGCTATCTAGTTGTTTTGTTGAGGATTTTGTTGGCGTCCAAAACATCAAGACACATCTTGCTTGTTAATTTATTTATTTATTTTTTATTTACATTTCTGTACAGCTTCAGGAGGTCCTACAGTACATAAAACAAATACAATAATAAAACATTAAAGCATATTATAAACCAATTGTATAGTAATAAAATTAACACTTTCAACAATATAAAACACAGAAAAATATTTACATCATCTCAAAGATAATATATTCATTTAAAAACCAACAAAAAGAACCAGTCTTTACACATCTTATGAAAAGTTAAATACTCTCTTAAAATTTGTGTCTCTTCAAACAAAATATTACATAGAATGGGTCCCAAAAACATAATGAGGTCCATATTTCAAAGCATTTAGCCAGCAAACTCAGAGGTTAACTGGCTAAATGACTATTTGGGATAGCTGGCAAACATAACAGCTATTTATTAGGGTTTGTCAGGAGCAATTACCCGGCGTTTACGAGTGATTCACAACATGGCTGCCAAAGTTGTTTTGGGCTGTCTGAGAAAAACTGCGCCATAAGTTCAAAATCTTAGTATTGGCATTTAAGATCTTGAGAGGGCCATTTTCTCCACATTTACATAATTGAGCATGTTGGTCTCGATCTAAAAGAATGTTGTGACCACAATAGTGACATCAACTCCAGCTTTCTTCAGTGAAGGCATTTTGCCAGCTTAAATTTCATCTTTTTCTATGGTAGTGCAAAAGTCATGGAATGATTTACCCTTGCATGTGAGATTGGAAACCGAGCTAATATGGTTTAGGAAGAAATTAAAAACTCTGTCTGATGATGTCAGAAATGAGGAATATGTAAGATGAAAAATGATGTTATATCTTACAGTATATCTTTTTGATCCACAATTAAGTGTGTTTAAAAGGGCAGAGAGGCGATTTCTTCTTTGTCATTGTTTTTGTCTCTGTTTATTGATTTTATTGTTGTAATTGTATTGTATGATATATTTTAAGTATTGTGCATCACTTTAGATGATTCTTTGTAATCTGGAAGGTGAGTCATAAATTATATTATATTAAATAAATAAATAATAGTCAGAATTCAATCTCTTTATACTTTTTAAATAAGATGGTTCCAGTTCGCAATACAATTAGATGTCAGCAGCATATATTATTCAGTTTAACCCTGCTTCTTTAATCAATTTAACTAGATATTACAGATAAATATTAAACAATATGGGCGATAATTCAGACCCTTATGGGATCTCATATCATAACACCGAAGGGGAGGATATAGGGGTACCCAACTTAACATGGAGAGGGATATTCTCTAAAAAAAAGAGGAGACCCACCTCAACATGCAGTCCCAGATACCAACTTTAAAGATGGCACCGGCCATCTTTACTCATCAGCCCCTATTATAGAGTATAGTATAATAGAGTATAGTATAATAGGAGCTGATGAGTAAAGATGGCCGGCACCATCTTTAAAGATGGTGCCGGCCATCCAGTGCTCCTACCATGTGACAGGGGCCGGCCAATGGCACGGATACCCTGTCACATGGTAAGGGCAAAGGGGCATCGGCGCCATTTCTTTTTAGAACAGCTGATGCCTGGGAACGGGAAATCTTTCCCCGAGGCCCCCCTGGATCTCTCCTCTCCCCGAGGCCCCCCTGATCTCTCCCTGAGGCCCCCCGAGGCCCCCCTGGACCACCAGGTAATTTTAAAAGGTTTTGGGGGGGTCGGGAGGGGTCGGGGGGGGGTCGATTTAAAGGGTTGGGTGGGTTTTTTTTTTTTTAGCAGCGCGGGCCTCCCTAAAAAAAAAATTAGCAATGTGAATTGGAATCGGAAACAATTCCAATTCACATATCTTAACGATCAGATTCCCCCCCCCCCCCCAGCCGAATCTGATCGTTAAGACGATCTGGCACACGATTCACATCTCTAAACAATACCTCCATCCAAACCTCTCCTCATATTATTAGTAAATTGTAAGATTCATAGACCTTTGTTGCTATGGGGAGGTTGACTCTTCCTATGGGAAAGGCCCCGTAGGCCCTCACTAACAACTGGTAGAGCTACACAAGGAAGAGATGGGTCAAGAGCTTCACCTATACCAACCCCTTTCCCATTGGGTTGAGCCCTCGGGTTCTTGGGGCCAACAGGTCTTAAGTGAGTGTCTCTATGGTAGTGGTGTAGGCAAAGGTCCAGGGCCATTCTAGGGTCAGAGGCAGGTGGCAAGCTAGAAGGGTCAATGTTCAGGCAAGGGTCAGTGGCAGGTGGCAGGCAAGAATGGTCAGTATCCAAGCAAGGGTCAAGGTCAGGCAGCAAACAAGAGTGGTCAAAGTCCAGACTAGTGTCAGATCTAGAAGTCAGTCTGAGGGCAGGCTAAAAACAAAGAAGGACTGAGACTGCAAGGCAGGCAGGGAGGCAAGCATGGATAAGACAAGGCAAGCTGAATTGGATAAAGGAGGTAGGCTGTGCTGGAGAGATGAGGCAGGCGGAGGATCAAGAATCCAGGAATCAGGAAGCAGCAAGTCACACTATGCAATGCATGCAGGCGACCCATTGCTGAGGGCAGGAAGGAGCATCCTGGAGACCCTTAAGTAGGATAGCAGCTGATGACATCATCTAAGGGTGCCATGGCCTTTTCCTGTTGCGGGCCCTTTAAATGGAGCCAAGTGGGGTGCATGTGCACCTATGGAGAGCAGCAGCAGCAGTGGTCCCAGCAGCATCCTGCCACATACATAAGCCCCGATAGGGACCCGCCGTGGAAGAGAGGACACCTGGCTGGCTGTGGCGTCGGGGATGAGTATGATGGCCTGTGGGGACGTCCCGCAGGCAGCAAAAATATCATAAATGATAGAAGGGCAGCTTCAGTACTAAAGTTTTTCGAAAGCCATATTGAATAGAGTCAAAACTAATCAGAGTCCTCCAGGTAGATGAAAAGAAACATTTCTCTCTAATACTTTTCCTAAAATTGGTAAATTAGAAACCAGATGATAGTTGTCAGCCACCAATGGATCCAAACCTGATATTTTTTAAATAAGAGGGCAGATCACTATCTCTTTTTTTTAGATTAGGAAGAATTCTTGATGACAAAAAGGAGCTAATAATAAGCCATAAAGTTGTAATAAAAGAAAAAGCATGTTCTTTAATTGTAGTTTATTTATTTTAAAACAGTACTAATGTTGCGTCTGTCGCTGCTCGACGCCCTCACTCCGCTCTCTTTACCTCTGTGGTGACTCCCTCCGGGTCTGATGGACAGTTAGCTGCCACGGCGTCTTCTTGCTGTCTCCCTCTGGCGTCCCCGGACCGGCATGACGCTGCGGATCTGCCATGTTCCTGATGACATAGGGCGCGCGCGCATGCTCCGATTGATGTCCCAGCAAGGGCGCGAATCCTCAGGGGCGTCCTCCGAGCTGACGTCATCCGCTTCCAATACAAAAGGTCTCAGTATTCGCTAACTAATCGAGTTAACAAGGATTCGTCCAAGCTACTCTGCCTCCTCGGACTTACCAGGGGTACTCGCTCCTCGGGGGCCTCACTCTCTTTTCTCTATTTCAGATTGCAGCTAGGAACCGGTAAGCGCTCCTCGAGGGCCCATGTTCCTGAACACTCTGAAGATTCTCTACTGCCTGGAATCTATCGCAGATACAGACTATTGTGAGTTGCCATCACTCTCTCAGAGCTTTCCCTAGAATCAGGTACTTGTTCCTCGAGGGCCTAACCCTTTCCAGCTACTGAGCTTCTAAAGACCTTATGTGAGTTTTGTCATCTAGTTCTGGCTATGAACACAGCATACCCTATCTACTCACTATCTATAGTTTCTCTATAGCTCAACCCTGGGATCGCTGTTCCAGTACCTGAGGGTCTTCAGCCCTGCCGGGCATATCAGCTCACTACTGCCACCTTTGGTGGTTCTACTAACCTGTCTCCATAACCAAGCCTAACCAGTGGTCCCTCTCAGGATATCCTCCTGGGGGTGCAGTCATCTGCCATCGGCCCAAGGATTCACTTATCTACGTTCCTCTACAGCTGTGTGCCCTCTCCAAGCACTCCGCTGGTAACAGATTGCTACTCCCTTCTCCATCAGGCGTCTTCAGCAACAGAAGCATAACAGATTGCTAACTCCCAGCTCTATCACAGAGCTTTCCTAACAGATTGCTAACTCCTCCCCTCTTGAGGAGTTGGATCATAACAGATTGCTAACTCCTCCCTTCCTGAGGAGTTGGATCATAACAGATTGCTAACTCCTCCCCTCTGGAGGAGTCGAAGCATAACAACTATATTGCTAACTCTAATAAAAGTTGTTTCCAAAAAATAGAAAAACACTTAACATAATGATTACAAAGAGACTGATTTCCTTGCTGCTAAGTTTAGCTGTTAAATCTTTTTCCAATTAAAATATCTGCTGGTAACTCCCCTGATTACTCTCGGAATTCCTAGTTACCTGTTTTTTGTAAACCAGCTGGGTGGCTAGAAGTAAATACAAGGAAGATGAGGAACCGGTTTTGTGGTCAGGAAAAAGAAAGTTAAATATTGTTTAATTGGTTTATTTTCTTAATAATAAAATATCCTCTACCAAAAAAGAACGCCAGCTCTCAGAAATACTGGGAATAGCTCTTGTGACTGAGCAGTTGACTATAGCCTATGAATATATCTGTACTTTTTCTGTAACTACGAGCACCTGGTAATACCCTCTAAATCTTTACAGTTTAGGCATGATGCCAGCAAATCCAGTGGTATTTCATAATTAAGGTAGAACACATTTTTTCTGAGTTGACTTGGCTCTTAATTTGCATAGTATGCCTTCCCATGCCAAAAAAATCCTATCTGCATGTGGAGTGCATAGAAGCCCAAAGGAAAATAATCTTTGCATTCTTCCTGTGCTGGCTGTTTTGTTATGATTACAAGCCAGAACAAGGAAAAATTGGCACATGGGAAACTAAAAATAAATGCCTTTAATTATTCTGAGTTCCCTGGCTCATCCAATAACCCTGATTTGCTTGAGGATTTCTAAAGTCTGGCCTGACAGAGAGAGTAATTTAAATTAAATCCAGCAGGCATTAGCCGAGAGCCACCTGCTTTGTAATCATGTCCTATCACCCTAGTTACTGTCCAGCAAATAAATAATCTGTGATGATAAAGATAATGTTGGATGCTTTGTAGCTGATACACAGGTGAACCTGCCTTACTCATGTCTCTAAACCATGCACGTTTTTGATTATGTTTTGCTGTGCCTAAAGCCCACCATTCTACAGACCATATCACTCCAAACCACACCAACATACAGAAGGAACGTTATTTCTGCAAATTTTAAATGCATTCATGAGAATTTTCCTCTCTGTGGATCTCTGTTCCCACAGCTGAAACTTATCAAGAAGCTGCCGCTCTGTGAGAGTCTCCCTCATAAACAGGTGCCCTTGCAGGATGGCAGCTGAGGACCGAGCCATAGAACTAGTCTGGACATTAGGGAAAGCATAGGGCTATGGTATTCAAGGAAAAGAAAAGTCAAATAAGATATAAATAAGGTCTCTATTTTACATATCTATCTATCTGGGATCCTTTCAATCTAACCAGGTTTTAGATGCAGATGCTTAATTGCTGTATTATAATGAGCATGCACGACCTCGCAGCTGAGCATCCACTACCACTGATGCATTGCTCCTCCCTCCATCCACTGTTACTGTCACTGAGAGAGAAATATAGAGCAATCATCTTGTGTAGCTCATGCTCTGGCTTCCTGGATGGATGTGTGTGCATGTACAGCAAAGGGGTTGCAGACAATGGGAGGCAGAAGAGGGCCTGCTGGATGAGGTGCATGTTCAAATGAGCACAAGGGGGCCAATATATTCAGAGAAACTGAAATGAACAGACATGTGCTCACGTGTTAACTGTGAAATATTAGTTTAAGGTGCATTTAATGACAGTCAAAGGCTATCAGTGGTGGGAAAGTCTGAAGATTTATAGAGGGAAGACTTCCCGGCACCTTGTGAGGGAGACTCATAGTGGGGAGAGGGGAATCACCCCAGTGAAGAGGATGGGTGGGCCAGCTAACAGGACTAGGAGTGGCTGCTAGTAGCATCTGCACTGATCAGTGTTTGTGCTTGGTCACTGCTGCATGTGAACCAGTGTGTGGTAGAGCAGCCACTATTAGCCAGACCATGCCAACATCGCCAAGCTGTGAGAATGCAGCAATCAAAGTGCTTAATAGTCAGTTGAGTAAAGTGCTCTACCTGTCTTTTTCCTTGCCTGGTGTGAACTATGTAATTTGTTGGGGACCCTTGCTGCCTGAACATGCCACCATAGAACCAAAGGCTTCAGGGGCTGGAAGGGTAGAGGAACCTAAATGTGTAATAGTTTTAACTTTACTTTGCATGCTATAGAATTCAGATGAAAATGTAGTTCAATTAATTAAAAAGGTGTCTCCCTATGTAAACTCAAAATCTTGCTCTTTATCAATAAAAACAGTATTCAAGGGTCCTCTTTCATGTTAAGAACACCTATAATAAAGTAAGCCAATAGCTTGAGTGTTATTCATTTATTTATCCTATGGAATGCAGTCCCTTTGAAAAGCAGTTTGCAGGAGACAAGCATTGATAGCAAAAGTGGCAGTAGAAGGCCACATGACCATGAATGTCGGAGCAATGAGATCCATGAGAGTAAGATGCTACAAAAGCAGCAGGTCCTGGAAGCAGTTCCCATCAATAGTGTTGGGGAGGGTTGGAGCTGTATACACCAGGCATTGGGTTGGGTCAGAGCACAAAGCCAGAAAACAAAGACAGAAGCAAGTAGGCCACATATGGGGGAAGTGTTCAGCAAGCGGCATTAGCTTGCATCAGCACGTTTCATCCAGCATGTAGGCTCCTACTGGGGACACATGGGGGCCTATATTGGCTAAGTTGTATTTTGTGTCTTTTGGGAGGTGCTGCATGCAGCTGATGATATCATCGAGCCCCACAATGGCATCAAGCATCTTAAAGGTAGTCAATTGTCCAAACTGGAGTATAAAAACAACATTGTGTCACCCTCTTTCCAAAGAATTGGGAAAAGGGACACTGGAAAGGTCTCTTTGAGTCTTTTCCAAAGTACTCCTGTAGGGATTAATAAGAGTCAAGCTGCAGTCTGGATTCTGCCCTTCCCCCTCCTTAAGGGACCTAGCAGTGTGCAGACATTAACACTTCTTTTACCTTATATGTAACCCCCATCCCTGGGTGCGGATTCCTACCCGATGAGGCCATACAAGTATTTGTATAACTCTTTGAGGCTGGAACCTTCCCTGGCTAGCTGTTGCACTGTCTTTTCTTTTCGGGGCCTGGATTCCTTGTCGAGTTTGAGTGTGGGGGAGATTACTAAGTGTGACCCTTCTTATCCTTTGCTAGTGTCCCTGGGGAGGGGTAGTTATATGTCACAGTGTGTGCTGGAGGTGCCAAATAAAGTCCATGGAACCACTGTGTTAGTGTTCAAATAAATCTTTACAGTTTCAAATGAGTGAAAATGACACAAAACGGATCCACAGCCCCAGAGAATATGTTCTTTTACAATGTCTTCTCTCAATCTGTGCAGCAATATCGGCTGCCAGAGCCAAGGGAACCTTTTCCCTCCAGGACTTGAAAAAATAGAGTCCCATGGTAGGTAGGGCATCCTTTAGATAGGCAGAACACCCCCGGCAACTGGAAAGGATATCACGTTACAATCTCTGCACAGAGAGATAAACTCTCTGCCTTTTCCCGAGATTTGAAAGCACCGGTTGGGTGTCTTCAAAAATGTTAGGCTTGGCCTCTTACTCACAGTTAGTTGATTTCAATTTTTCTTGGTTTCTGATGCAGTCCTTGTTCATTTCTGTTGTAATCCCTGATGGGAGCGTTCTGCTGAAGAAGGAGTCTTAGGAAGGAAGGGCAATCAGAACTTCTTCCTGGATCTTGACAACCAAATCTTTCCAAAAACTGAAGATAACTTTGTGAGTATCCTAACGGAAGGTCACTGGCATCCCCTTCCTCAAGGAGGGCAGGTCTTCCCTAACCTGCACAGACCCAGACCCAGGGTTCCCTGGTCCCAGGGGGTGTACAGGCTCCAGTAAGGCTCTAGTAAGGTTTTAAAAGGTTAAATTCAAAAAATGTACCCAGAGGGAAAAATCCAGACCAGCTAGGAAAAGGAAAGACCCTTCCTGACCCTGGTCAGGACCACCAAACAGGGTTTGCTTGGCTCCTCTAACTGGGCCTGCAAAACAACAAAAGACAAGCTCCTATCTACCTTTGAACGCTTGGTCAATCTAAAAGGACTGTCTCCCAAGCTGAAGCAAGGAAGCGGCGATATATCCTACCCAAGTGAGAAGACCATTCCAGACCCCGCAGAACGAGGGGCTGTATTTGAATGGAACCTCCCCCCCAAACCATCCTACACTAAGTAGCTGAGTTTAAAACCCAGGGCTTACTGGTAGCATAGCCATAGGTCCACTACATATATATGTGATCCGATCAGCCCAGACACTCTCACTCGTTTGTCTCAGAATAGAGATTATTTATCCTATGGAATGCAGTCCCTTTGAAAAGCAGTTTGCAGTTTGCAGGAGGCGTGGTCGATGCCTCCGGACCAGCCCCCGGGTCGGGTGATGGTGCGCTGGCGCCCGCAGATTTACGCCTGCTTTTAGCAGGCGTAAATCTGGTGCGCGAACAAAAGTACGCGCTCGCGCAAATTTATAAAATCTACCCCCAAATGTACACAGCAGGCCAGCATTGTCTTTTCCCTTCTCTGAGTGCTGAGAGAAGATTTTCATTCTTTAACAGAGGCTTAGACAAATAACGGCTTGACACAGGAGATGAGTCTGTCACATATTGCAGCTTTATCAGAAGTTCAGCATCTCTGAATTTCTGAAATACAGGCCAGGGTCCAAATGTGAAGTAAAAGTTCATTTTGCTATTCCTACACTCCTGCCTCTTGCATGGGTTTCCATAGTTACAATTTGGGAGGAGGTGGTAGGGCCATGAGCGTGCGGCTGCTGGCTACAGGCCCTGTGCTGAATTTCCTTTAGGTTGCTGCTGCCACTGCCGTGCACGATCGGGACATTGCTAGTTTAGGTAAGCAACTGGGAGTTGACACCTGCCTGTCCTGCTTTATTGTGTGGTATTAGGCTTCTATCGCATGATAATTGATGTTATTGTGTGCTATTTGCAATGTTGCATGGTAATCAATGTTATCACATGGTATTTGCAATATTGCATGTTATTTTTTCTTTATTGCAAATATACATTCAAATAAACACATCTCGTGCAAATTAGGGCTCCCTTCAGCTTCTTGCATTACATTCTTCAGTTCATATTGCAAAATATAAGGAAAAAAAATCTACTTCTTTTAAGTGGTAGCTATTTGGTTTTGGGCATTAAAACTGCATATCATAGAGCCTTATAGAGCAGTCATGAATTGTTGTTGCAAGCTAGGGTCCAGGAACAATCTCATAGACAAGCATTCATACTTAGACACTCCATTATCTCAGCCCAAATTTGCACTGGTTCAGTTTACCTTTTCAAGGGGTTGTAATATCTGCGATCAGGTCATTCAATCCTCCACCTTTCAGCTGAGTCCAGAGCAGCAAGTTCATGAACATTGCCATGATTTTGACTGGTGTGGACTAAAAATTCAGGAAGATTATGTCACAATCACCACAGGCAAGGTTTATTCAGTAGTGTGGGATTTTTCATGTAAATCTTCCTTTGTGGTGTATATATCATAAGTTGCCCATTTGGACTCCATTACTTAGGCATGACAAAGTGTGTGGTTAGAAAACATCTTATAAACACAAGAGTTGTTTAAACACCGGTAAATCAGAGGCACCTATGTTATCCCATTTTGCGGAACAAGGACACGCCTGCTTTAGACATGTGATGGGCAGTTTTGGAAATTGTGCTGGCACATTGGAGAGAGGGGGATAGATTGCTCAACTTGACATGAAAAGACAAGTCTGGATTAATGTAACATGCAGACAGTTGCCCCTTGGGGCTTAAATAAAGAGACTGAGTGGGCAATCTTTGTTGCTTTATAGGATGAAATAGCATTATAATGATGTCAGTGAGACGACGTCTACGCATTCAGGTGAGTTATTAAGTGAAATATGGATATCAATGTCAACTTACTCAAGATGGCCACTGAATGAGAAGACTGCCGCATAATGGCTCTGCCTTGACATTTAAATCCCAAGACTTTTTTTCCAACTGACAGTGTTTCATAGCAAATATGATAACGAATGCTAAATATGCAAAGACTATCTTAGTGAAAAGCTTTGCAATCATATGTTGTATTCCACCTTTTATACCTTTCATTGTAGAAGTCTTATAATAAGTAAGTAGTAGACAAGATGAGCCAGGACAAAGAGAACAAGGAGAAGACAGGCAGACAGAGTGAGACAACAGAGACTGGGTAAGGACAGGAGCAGGGCAAGGTTGGACAGGGTGAGGCAAGACCTGAACAGGCTGGACAAGGCAAGGCTGGAAGAAACAGGCTTGGATAAGGCAGCCTTGGAAGAGGAGAGGATGAGGCAGCCTTGACAACACGAACTGCAGAGCAAGAGACCATTACTGAGGCTTTTGAGAGGTGTCCGGGGCAGGCTTAAGTTGTGGAGATCCCCTGATGTCATCAAGGGGTGCCACCGTGGCCCCTTTATTTATTTAAGGCTTTTATATACTGATAACCATTTGCACATCATATAGGTTTACATGGAACAGAGGAAAAGAAAAAGTTACATGGAACAGCTTGTAGCATAAATTTATATGGTTAGAGTACATAAGAACATAAGAACAAAAGAAATTGCCATGCTGGGTCATACCTAGGGTCCATCAAGCCCAGCATCCTGTTTCCAACAGAGGCCAAACCAGGCTACAAGAACCTGGCAATTACCCAAACACTAAGAAGATCCCATGCTACTGATGCAATTAATAGCAGTGGCTATTCCCTAAGTAAACTTGAATAATAGCCGTTAATGGACTTCTCCTCCAAGAACTTATCCAAATCTTTTTTGAACCCAGCTACACTAACTGCACTAACCACATCCTCTGGCAACAAATTCCAGAGCTTTATTGTGCATTGAGTGAAAAAGAATTTTCTCCGATTAGTTTTAAATGAGCTACTTGCTAACTTCATGAAATGCCCCCTAGTCCTTCTATTATTTGAAAGTGTAAATAACCGAGTCACATCTACTCGTTCAAGACCTTTCATGATCAACTGTCTCTTCTCCAAGCTGAACAGCCCTAACCTCTTCAGCCTTTCTTCATAGGGGAGCTGTTAAATCCCCTTTATCATTTTGGTTGCCCTTCTCTGTACCTTCTCCATCGCAACTATATCTTTTTTAAGATGCGGCAACCAGAATTGTACACAGTATTCAAGGTGCAGTCTCACCATGGAGCGATATAGAGGCATTATTACATTTTCTGTTTTATTAGCCATTCCCTTCCTAATAATTCCTGACATTCTGTTTGCTTTTTTGACTGCTGCAGCACACTGAGCCGACGATTTTAAAGTATTATCCACTATGATGCCTAGATCTTTTTCGTGGGTGGTAGCTCCTAATATGGAACCTAACATCGTATAACTACAGCGAGGGTTATTTTTCCCTATATGCAACACCTTGCACTTGTCTACATTAAATTTCATCTGCCATTTGGATGCCCAATCTTCCAGTCTTGCAAGGTCCTCCTGTAATGTATCACAGTCCATTTGTGATTTAACTACTCTGAATAATTTTGTATCATCTGCAAATTTAATAACCTCACTCGTCATATTCCTTTCCAAATCATTTATATATATATATTGAAAAGCACCGGTCCAAGTACCGATCCCTGAGGCACTACACTGTTTACCCTTTTCCACTGAGAAAATTGACCATTTAATCCTACTCCCTGTTTCCTGTCTTTTAACCAGTTTGTAATCCATGAAAAGACATCGCCTCCTATCCCATGACTTTTTAGTTTTCGTAGAAGCCTCTCATGAGGGACTTTGTCAAATACCTTCTGAAAATCCAAATACACTACATCTACTGGTTCACGTTTATCCACATGTTTATTAACCCCTTCAAAAAAATGAAGCAGATTTGTTAGGCAAGACTTCCCTTGGTTAAATCCATGTTGACTGTGTTCCATTAAACCATGTCTTCCTATATGCTGTACGATTTTGATCTTTAGAATAGTTTCCACTATTTTTCCCGGCACTGAAGTCAGGCTAGCTAACTATGTAAATAAATAATTAAATATAAATGCTAAGTATAAGGAGCAAGGAGTATAATTTCACTTGGGAAAATAAAACTTATTTACAAAAAATATTTACAGGTGATAAGTCATGGGTGAAGACTATAAAGAGAAAAGGAGGGAGGAGGAGAAAAGAGGGAGGGAAAAGGGGGAAAGGGGAAGGAGGGGGGCAAGGTAAATGGCATTAAGGAAAGGCCTGTTTGAAGAGCCATTTTTTAAAATTTTTTTAGAAATTCTGAGTACATGGTTCCGTGCGGAGGTCAGGCAGCATTGCGTTCCAGTTTATAGGGCCTGCAATCGATATGGCTCTATCTTTTGTAGAGGAAAGGTGAATGAGTCTGGGAGATGGTGTGCGGATGTTTCCTTTATAGATGGATCTGGTAGGTCTATTGGATAAATGGAGGTGTATAGAGTCGTTCAACCATTGAAAATTTTGGTTGTGTAATGTCTTGTGTATGAGGGAGAGAGACTTGAAAAGGATTCTGTAGGATATAGGGAACCAATGGAGATCTTTTAGAATGGGTGTAATGTGTTCATTCCTACGTGTGTTGGTGAGGATTCTGACTGCGGCATTCTGTAACATTTGGAGGGGTTTAGTGGTAGAGGCAGGTAGGCCTAGGAGGAGGGCGTTGCAATAGTCAATTTTTGAGAAGATTACAGCTTGAAGGACTGTGCGAAAATCATTGCGGTGTAGTAGGGATGTGTAGCAGGGACAGATTCATTCCATTCGGTATTCGTATTTGTTGGGATCCAAATCCGTTGCATCCATTCTCAGGGGACCCCGATCCGTTCATTAGTTACATATGTATTCGTTTCCCCCAAAAAAACTCATTCCAACCCTTTAAATGTAATTAACTACAACCCCCCACCCTCCTGACCCTCCCAAGACTTGCCAAAAGTCCCTGGTGGTCCAGTGGGGGTCCCAGAGCGATGTCTTGCACTCGGGCTGTCAGCTGCCAGTATTCAAAATGGCGCCGATAGTCTTTGCCCTTACTATGTCACAGGGGCTACCGGTGCCATTGGTCGGCCCCTGTCACATGGTAGGAGCACAAGATGGTGTCGGCCGTCCATTGCTCCTACCATGTGACAGGGGCAGACCAATGGCACCTGTAGCCCCTGTGACATAGTAAGGGCAAAGGCTATCAGCACCATTTTGAATACTGGCAGCCGACGGCCCGAGTGCAGGATATGGCTCCGGGTCCCCCACTGGACCACCAGGGACTTTTGGCAAGTCTTGGGGGGTCAGGAGGGTGGGGGTTTATTAGCGATATGTTGTATTCATGGGGGTTCGCCATATGTTTCATGTCCCCCACGAATACAACGAATATGGCATATACATTGCGGATTGCCAATACGTTGCAATAGAATGCACACCCCTACTGTATAGTAGGGGTCTTAGTTTCTTAAGGACGTGAAACTTGAAGTAACATTCTTTCAAGGTGGATTTAATGAAGGGTTTGAAATTTAGTTGGTTGTCGAAAGTAACACCTAGATTGAGTACATGTTGAGTGCTGGGTGTAGGTGTTGGGGGGAGTGTGGGTAATGGTGAGGGGATTGTGGGAGGACTGTTCTTGGGCCATACAGCGATATCTCCTCCATTCTCTCGTGCAGTCTCGGTGATACCTGAACCAGTGACGGTTCAAACCCCTGCCCTGGAGGACTCAGGGGCAGGAAGTACCTTATTCTCAGACGTCTTGTGGAAGACCTGAGGAGTCCATTTTCTAAACTGGAAGATCCATTATTGCATCACAACTTGAAGTGGATTTTGGACGTTCCATTACATCGCCACTTCTCTTGAGGATCTTAACAACGTCCACAGCAGTTCTACAATCAACTGTTGTTTTACATAGCGGTTGCAATGTTTACCATCTCTAGATGCCGCTCTACACCTTCATCATCTTCATGAACTACAAGATACATAGTGGTTGCTATGCTCGCCATAGCTAGATGGCGCTCTACATCTTCACCGACTCCATGGACTTATATTTAGAGATATCTGCTATGATGTACTCGGAAGTTGTGCTGATGGTCTACAACACAAGAAGAGAGAGCGGAGCTCCCGTGGAGCGGATACTCCTGATAAGTTTGAAAAGGCCGAGCAGTGGGGAAGTATTCCCCTGGCTGACTCGGATCGAGTTGCAAGTGTCGTGGATTGCCGAAGCAAGTCCTGTTGGAGTTCCTTGCTAACTCGTTAGAGGTTAGCAAACAAAGACCTTTTAAAGTGAAAATGGATGACGTCACTATGGGGGGATGCCCCCGAGGTTCACGCCCTTGCTGGTACAAAGTCTGGAGCTCACGCGCGCTCCCTTATGTCATCAGGAACATGGCGGATCCGTAGCATCAAGCCAGCCCAGGGACACCGGGACCAAGAGGCAGGGAGAAACCGCGGCTGCAACTGTTCATCAGAGCCGAAGGGAGTTGCTCCCAAGGTAGAGAGGGTGGAGCAAGGGGTGAGAAGAGGCACGAACGCAACAATTGGATAAAGAAGATGCTTCATCAGTTCCATCTCGCACATCCTTTGAAGTCTGGTACCTGAAGAGGAGACCGCCCTTTGAAGAGGGGTACTGTTGCGTTCGTGCCTGCTTTCGCCCTCGCTCCACCATCTCTACCTGTGCGGCGACTCCCTCCATGCATGATGGATGGCTTGATGCCGCGGCGTCACCATGCCGCTTCTCCCCGGTGTCCCCGGGCCGGCTCGACACTGCGGATCCACCATGTTCCTGATGACGTAGGGTGCACGCACACATGTGCTCTGAAGTAAATACCAGCAAGGGCGCAAACCTCAGGGGCGTCCCCCTGTATTGACGTCATCCACTTCCAACATAAAAGGTATTTTCTTTTGCTAACAACTCGAGTTAGCAAGGACCAATTCGACTAGCTTCGGCTGTCCAAAGACTACCTTGCACAACAGGATTGTTTGCGGGATTCCTCCGGACCCGCTTCACTCCTGCAGCATTGCCTCTCTGGATCTACCAGGGGTACCCGCTCCTCGGGGGCCTCATTTTCTTTCTCTATTTCAGATTACAGAACGGAACCGGTACTCGCTCCTCAAGGGCCCATGTTCCTAAACCTTCTGAAGACTCTCCATTGCCTGGAAGCGATCGCAAGAGACGGACATTGTGAGTTATTATCTCAGACTACAGACAGGAACCGGTTCTCGCTCTTCACGGACCTATGTTCCTGAACACTCTGAAGATTCTCCTTGCCCAGAAGCCATCGCAGGTACAGACATTGTGAGTTATCATTTCAGACTACAGATAGGAACCGGCACTCGTTCCTCGAGGGCCTATGCTCCTGAATACTCTGAAGATTCTCCTTGTCCAGAGGCTATTGCATCTACAGACATTGTGAGTTATTATTTCAGATGGTATATAGGAACCAGCACTCGCTCCTTGAGGGCCTATGTTCCTGAACACTCTGAAGATCCTCTATTGACTAGAAGCCATTCCAGATACAGATTAGTGTTAGTGACCACCGCTCTCTCAGAGGTTCCCTGGAACCAGGTACTCACTCCTCGAGGGCCTTACCCTTTCCAACTACTGAGCCATATCAAACCTTGTGTGAAATAACATCTAGTACCGGCTATGTATATCTCCATATCCTGTCTATTCACTATCTACAGTCTCTTTGCAGCTCAGCAGCCTGGGAATCACAGTTCCAGTATCTGAGAGACTTCAGCCCTGCCAGGCCTACCAGCTCACTACTGCCACCTCTGGTGGTTATACTGCTTATCTAATAACTATCTGTGTCTGTCTCCATACTCCAGCCTAGCCGGTGGTCCCTCTCGGGACTCCCTCCTGAGGGCGCTGTCATCTGCCATCGGCCCAAGGATTCACCTATTTACTTTCTGACCAGCTGAGCACTGTCTCCATTACTCCGCTGGTACAGATTGCCAACTATGCAGTCTACATTAACATTGCCATTCTTTAGCAGACCCATAGGAGGCAGTTCACTACAGATTGCAACTCCTCCCCTTTGGGGAGGGATTTCCATCAGACTGCTATTCGTATCTGTTCGCTTCTCCCATCTGCATCGCAGACCCTGCAACAGATTGCTACCGCAAGCAGTATTACAATAGATTGCTGGCTCCTCCCCTTGTGGGACTGTCCAGCTGCAGGATCCTATCCGATTGCTCTCTCTAGCAGCTAATCCCACAATAGATTGCCAACTCCTCCCTTTACAGGAGCGTCCAGTAGCAGATTTGCATCAGATTGCTAACTCCAGCAGCAGCTTCACAACAGATTGCTAACTCAAGCAGCAGATACTCAACAGGTGGGTTGTTTGTAGTTGATAGGGGGGGCAAGAGAGGGGGGTTGGGTGGGTGCTTCCAGCAGTGGGTGGTTAGGAAATCGGTGGTGGCGGGATGGCAGCGAATAATAATTGGGGGGTGAAGGAGTTAAAGCAGTGAATGGGTTAAAGGGAGGAGTGAAGGGTATGCAAGGACTCCGGGATCTGCGCGAAGGGGTGTGCTAAGGGGCAGGCTCCTTAGTCGCAAGGCGCCTGAGGCATGCAGGAGGTTTTAAAGCCTATCTCCTCAGTCTGCCTCCGCTGACATAGGGCCGATTCCGAGGGTGGAGCATCGCTGGGAGGCGGCGGAGGAATGACGAGACGGGCATAGTGAGGCCGCAGCGGGCTCTTACCCTGGCAGGTGCACGCCAGCCTCGTCAGCCACAAGACTTGAGGTCCACTGGTCGGGATGGCATCCGCAGGAGGGCGTCTTGTCAGGGTGAGCGCCCAGAAGATGGGCCGCAGGTTGGTTCTTGCATCTGGACGATAAGACCGCGGGTCGGATCGCGGGATCGGCGGGGGGGGGGGGGGGGGGGGGGGCTGCGAGTCGGGTCGGCATTCAGAAGCCGTAGACTGCTGCTCGGGTGGGCGTCCGGATGTAGGTCGAGTCCATTAACTGATCCTCTTCTGCAGAAGAGGATCAGTTAATGGATGTCTTTTGGCATGACTGATGGCAGGGTCTGGGTGGGATAGTACCCACAACGTGTTCCTCAAAGGTGAGACATAGCAATACCACCAGCTGTGGAGAGGGAGCCAAATGACTTAGTACTGTCTTCCCAATTAAGCCCCCATTCCAAAGATTCCCCGGCTTATCGGGGCAGCAGTTAGCAAAATGGCAGCGCAGTAGAAACAGAGGTTATGTTGCCTTCACCTGTGTTTCTCTTCTTCCGAGTGCTGGGTCCTACCCAGCTGCATGGGTTCTTTGGAAGCAATGACCATCATATGGTCCATGGCAGGCTTCATAGGGTACTGGAAGTCAGGAGCCAAACGAGTAAATCAGTGAAACATATTCTTCTTCTGAACTTGTTCCTGGAACCTTAAGTCCACATGGATAGCCAGGGCAATGAGTTCTCCCAGCTAGTCCTTGCCAAAAGATGACTGTTTAACTATCTTCTCCCCAGCCAAGCTCAGAGGCCAGGGTACGAAACCATACTGCATACTCACCCATGGTGCAAGTGCCTTTGCGAATATGTAGTAATTCTGTGGCTGTGGATGAGACTTTACTGGGCTTATTGAAAATCAGACAAAACTGTCAAACAAAGTTGTCCAAACTATGAAGGAGAGGATCATCTTGCTCCCACAAAGGAGAGGCCCAGGCAAGGGCAGGGTCATCCAATAAGGAAAGAATATATGTTATTGTGACACAGTCTGAAGAAAATCAAGCTGCCTGAAGTTCAGAATGCATTTGGCATACATTAAGAAACCCTCTGTATCCTTTGGGTTTGCTACCGTACCTGGGAGATGGTGGAAGCTGCGGGGTAGTTGGCGCTCCATCGTGGGCTACCCATGAGGCCTATGCCAGCAGCTGGAGAACACGCCTTGTAGTGGGTCAGGCTGGAGCTTCATGTCCAAAAGCCATCTCTCCCATGGGTTGAGCCCTTGGGTTCCATTGGCCGGCATAACTTAACTGGTTCGAGGGATCTAAGATATAGTCCAGAAGCAGGCTAAGAGTCAGGGCTGGCAGCACACAGGAGGTAGTCAAGATTCTAGGCCAAGGTCAGGTCCAGGCAGCAAGCAAGGGGATGGTCAAGATCCATAGCTGAGGTCAGACCCAGAGAATCAGGCCAAGAATACAAGGCATGGAGGGAAAAGACAAGACGGATAAGACAAGATGAGCCAGGTTATGGAGGACAGGGCAAAGAAAGGCAGACAGAGCGAGATAACAGAGACCAGGCAAGGGCAAGAGCAGGGGCTGGATGGGATGAGGCAAGGCAAGGCTGGGCAAGGCAGGCTTGCATGAGGTGAGGACGAGGCAGGCTTGGACAAGGTAAGGATGAGGCAGGCTTGGGAACATGAACTGCAGATCAAGAGACTCATTGCTGAGGCATTTGAGAGGAGTCCGGGGCAGGTTTTAGCAGTGGAAATCCCCTGATGTCATCAAGGGTTAACATGGGGACTTTCCCGCAACAGTCCCTTTAAGACTCGATGTGCACGTGCATAGGTGGACCTTGGATCTCGACGGTATCTTCGGCATACTGTGCTGCTCTTAGTGGCATCTGTTGTTGGCGGCATCCATACCGCATGCAGAGACTAGTGATGCTTGGGGTGAGTGCAGTGGCTCACAGAAACATACCGTGAGCCATCAAACGTAACATTTGATAGGGTATATTAGCATTCTGAGCTTCTGGTCACATCTTCCTAGGTTTCTAGTGGGATCACTTTCTTTTTTTTTTTATTTAATGAAGCTGTGCTTTCCCTGTTCATAAGGCCAGCAAACTATGATATCCCAGAGCAGGAAAAGCTTTAACATGAGTAACAGATTGGTAATAAGTGATTGCAATAAAAATCAACAAACAAAAAAAGAGGCATATTTATGGCTTGGGAGTCATAGAGCAGGAGAATGCATGGAACCCAGACATCTCCTGTTACAGAGGGAGTCATGGCACTATACAGATGCTTCAAATTGCACCTTACATGTTCACTTACAACCAGCTCTTAATTATAGTTTGGCGAGAATGCCATAGCAAAATTTTAACATAACACTGTTATATAAGAAAAAGCATGTGAGTCCTGTAAAGTTCTAAAATTAGGATGCTTTTGGAGGTTTAACCCGCTGGATTATAACTACCTAATATATGTCCTGGTATATTTATAAGATGGTTTGTCATTTTTTTCTTAGGTAATTTTGTTCCTTTTAGGAGGTAAAGTTATAAACAGGGCTGCTGATTTTAGGTGTTTTGGGGTAGATTTTAAAAGAAGCGCGATCAGCCTACTTTTGCTTGCGCATCAGACTCAAGCAAAAGTACGCTGGATTTTAGTAGATACGCGCGGAGCCGCGCGTATCCACTAAAATCCTGGATCGGCGCGCGCAAGGCTATCGATTTTGTATAGCCTGCGCGCGCCGAGCCGCGCTGCCTCCCCCCGTTCCCTCCAAGGCCGCTCCGAAATCGGAGCGGCCTCGGAGGGAACTTTCCTTTGCCCTCCCCTCACCTTACCCTCCCTTCCCCTACCTAACCCACCCACCCGGCCCTGTCTACACCCCCCCCTTACCTTTGTCGGGGGATTTACGCCTCCCGGAGGGAGACGTAAATCCCCGCGCGCCAGCGGGCCTGCTGCGCGCCGGGCCGCGACCTGGGGGCGGGTACGGAGGGCGCGGCCACGCCCCCGGGCCGTAGCCACGCCCCGTACCCGCCCCCAAAACGCGGCCGACACGCCCCTGAAACGTCGCGTCGACCGGGCCCGCCCCCCGACACGCCCCCCTCCGAGAACCCCGGGACTTACGCGAGTCCCGGGGCTCTGCGCGCGCCGGGAGGCCTATGTAAAATAGGCTTCCCGGCGCGCAGGGCCCTGCTCGCGTAAATCCGCCCGGTTTTGGGCGGATTTACGCGAGCAGGGCTCTGAAAATCCGCCCCTTTATAAATTGTAAATTTTGATGCATATTTTCCAGATAATTAGGGGTTCTGTGGAGGTACCAAAAATTGATGTTTATTGGTGTTTTTGCAGTGCAGGTACTATTGTTGAGTGCCTGTTCCAGTTGAATCAAATACATACGTTTGTGCAGCTGAGGAGTTGTAAGCATGGCAAAGGCACATATCCAGACTGGAGGATCCAGAGTAGGCAAGAAATGGATGAGGGATTACTAGGGGAAGTGGTGTTTTTCCAGTGCTTATCTAATAAACAGCTATTTTATATATATGGTTTTGCATTGGGGGTGTTCTATCAGGGTTTATCAGTTAAACCTAAAATTAGAAGCCCTAGTTATAAAAGTTGCTAGGAGAGTGGAAGTTTGTTTATCAAACAAGAACAAGGCCTTTAGCATGTGCAGCTCTCCAACCAACTGACAAAACACCAGCACCCTTACATTCACCCTGTATAAGTGCATCAAAAGGCCGCAGTGCTTTTTAAGCCCAAAGCCTCTTGGATCTCCTGCAGACAGTGAGAAGACATGTTGAGAAGTGACAGATGCCTCAGTTAGGAAGGATTAGCAGGATTCCAGAGGGATGCCAAGAATATTCCAGCAGGCTGAGTATGAGCCGAAGCTGTCAGACCTTTTAAGAAAAAGCCACTTGGTGAATCCAGACTCCAAATAAAATAAATAAATACATAAAAATCTGAAGAAATGAATTTAGAACAGTCTTGGAGAACTGCAGCGATTTCCTTTGTTTCTTTCCTTCGGCACACACCGTGAGCTGAATTCTTTTCTGTCACACTACAAAGTACAGTACGTTTTATTGTGATGGCCAGTTCTATAACTCCCACAGTGAATTTTCCTCTTTTTCTCTTCTCTGTCTAAAATGTAGGCAGCTCTAGTGTCCTGAAAAACAACAACTACCCTTCCCAAGAGCTTTAAACATTACTGTGGTGTGCTGGGAAAGTCACCGTACCCACCAGTCGTGCAGAGTCATATTGGCATCATTCACTAAGGCTTTTCTCCCTTGCTGTGTCTATTGGGCGAAGGGGGGAGAGAATCCAGCCTTAAATTATTACGTCGTACAGTCGATCTGTAACATGGCTTTATGCTTGCTTATATTCAGGGAGTCAATGGACAGACCATCTTCAAGTTACTGGTAAAATGTACATTTTTACATTTCTCCCCCTACAGCCTAAGAAACATCTATAACTGGGAATACTAATCATTCCATTGCAGCAAGGTATGGGATTCAGTTACATCCTTAAGGCCACCCAAGCAGTCTGCAGTGGTAGATATTTCAGTTCCAGGGCATCTGTGCTGTAATGCAATCACTTGCCTATCTGCACCCTGGGAGTGACCCAGACTTTTTTTTTTTTTCTTTTTGTCTTTCACGGTCATTAGACTTTGCTTAGTTGTCTTTGATTGTTAAAGTGTGCAAACTCTTAAATGCTGGCAAAAATTATCTTGCAAATCAAAAAGCTACAAACTATGATCCAAATCACAGGGTGGGATGTAAAAACCTCCCAAAATGAATCACAGGTCACCAGCGGTTCACAGAGCAGAAGCCATGGCTCGTCTATTTGATTGTCAAGTTGCTGAAACTTACATTGTAAAGACTCACTCTTCCAAGAGCTGGATTTACTAAGGCTTTCATCCGATTCTGTGTCTATGGGGTAAAGATCTTAGTGAATGAGGCCTTAAGTCAAAGAGTGAACATAGAGCTATATCACACTTGCATCAAGCATAAGAATATTTGAAAATTGACTTGATTATTCATCATCATTAAGAGTCTATTACTTGGAAGCAAAATTCTTAAATCATGTTAATAAAGATTTTGTCTGTGTTATTTGATGTGCTGGTTCTCTACAGCAGAGGTGGGGAACCTCCAGTCCTTAAGAACCAAACACCACTTGGGTTTTCAGGATATCCTTAATGAATATGATGAGATAAATTTGCATGCACTGCCTCCAACTGCCTCCAACTGGTATGCAGCTCTCAGAATCTGTGGAGGCTTTTCCCACCCCATCGCCTTGATTGTAACATAGATGGTTTTTGTGGTCTCTACCAATAATTATATCTGAACACTCACACAATCTTTAAAAATGTGTATTCTTATGCCTTTGTGATTTATATCTAATGCTAAAAATATTAGCCTTCTTTGCCTGATGATCCTGCCATATATGAAGAGAAAAATCCCTGTTTGATAACATTTGCATGACTGGTTGCAATGTTCGGGATGGGGTCCTGCAGAGTAGATATGGATGAGATGGAGCCATGTGGGACAGATGAGACTGTAATATCTATTTCCCCTACACTATCTGTTCTAGCATGCTCTGTATAATAATGTGGTCAGACGTGGTTGAGTTGAGCAGCATTGAATAATCTGCGTGAGGAAGAGGTGTCCTTTGCCTTCTCAGGTGCCTATGATGTATCTTCATGGGCAGGAGAGCAGTTAAATAGAAGGTGGAATACACGAAGGGAACCACTTTTTTCAATGCTTCAGAGACATTAGATTTCTGTGATAGCAGAGCATCATGCTTTGTCAGGCCTGGATTTGTCAATAAGCACACTAAGACTGTGTCTAGGGATGTAAAAATCTGGGCGACATCAGACTGGCTGAAGATTTTAGGGATGTGCAGCCCCCAAATTTTCAGTTTGGTTTGTTGTTTTGTTCAGGGTTTTTTAAAATTATTATTCAATTTTTAAATTTTTTTTTGGTTCAGTTCATTTGCAAAACTGAAAAAATATTAAACAGAAAAAAAGCCAGAACGAGAAAATCCCAACCCGCTAAAAAAAATAAAAATTAAAAAAAGGGGCATCCATAAGTTCTAGCTGAGTTGTCCCAAACAAAAATTGGTGACCAGTGCTGAGCTCTATTTCTTGTACCGAGGTCTAGACCTGATTCCGGGGTCAGGCCCTGAGGCCAGGTCCCTGCAGCAAGGCTTAGACCTGGGTCTGGCCCAAAGCCTATACCCAGTTCTGAGGCCTAGTGTCGGTACCAAGACCTAGGCTCGGTACTGGGGTTTACCCTTGAGGCCAGGTCTCAGCACCGAGGACTAGGCCTGGGCTTAATCCAGAGCCTAGGAAGGTTGGGCCCTGAGGCTTGGTCCTAGTACTGAGGCATAGGCCCTTAAACTACTGTGGGTTGAGAACTGGTTAAAAGAAAGAAAACAGGAGGAGGTGGAGGGGAGATATGATATAGACCTTCAAATACCTGAAAGGTTTTAAAGATGCATATTCCTCGAACCTTTTCCATTGGAAAGCAAACAGTGGGGTCAACTCAGAACCATCAGGAAATATTTCTTCATGGAGAGGGTAGTGGATGCCTGGAATGCCTTTCCAGAAGAAGCGGTGAAGACAAAAGCAGTAAATGAATTTAAAAAAAGGCATGGGATAAACACTGCGGATCCCTAAAGGCTAGAGCTGGAAATTAAGGAAAGGTTGCATGGGGGTAGCCAGCATGGAGCGGCAGCTACCACCCCTAACAGAAGGCATGGGGATTACTACCCTTAACCAATTATCTCACATGATTTTGATGCAATTACATTGATCTCTGCTTCCATGGGGGTGGGGAAGGAGAATTGGATTCAGATGACAGCCAACAGTGGACCCTGACTTTTATGGTCCAGGGTACTGATACACAGACATTAGCGAAAAAGCACAGGACAGCTTCTATGGCCAAGTCCAAAAGCAAAGCACATACAAGCAGCAGCAGCAGCATTGTCTGAATTATCAAGAAGGCTGCTCATCCTGTAAAACTGTTGCTAGCATTATTTTTGTTATGGGTTTGACAGTTGCTTGGTTTTTGATTCTTAATATTACTACCCTTAACACAAGGCTTGGGGGTAACCTGCACTGAACGGCAGTTACTACCATAAGAAACTTGCTGGGCAGGCTGGATGGACCATTTGGTCTTTTTCTGCCATCATTACTGTGTTACTATGAGATAAGTGGTCAATTTTCTCATTGGAGAAAGGTGACTAGCGGAGTACCCCAGGGATCTGTGCTGGGAACTGCTGCTGTTGAGTGAGATGATCAGATCTGCTGATGATATAAAATTATTCAAAGTTGTGAAATCACAAGAGGGCTGTGAGAAATTGCAAAAAGGACCTTCCGAGATTGGGAGAAAGGGCATCCAAATGGCAGATAACATTTAATGTGGACAAGTGTAAAGTGAGGCACATAGGGACGAGGAACCCAAATTATAGTTACGCGATGCAAAGTTCCACATTGGTAGTCACCACCCCAGACAAAAATTTATGGGTGTCATCGTGGAAAATATGTTGAAATCTCCTGCACAATGTGCAGTGGTAGCCAAGAAAGCAAATAGAATGCTAGGGATTATTAGGAAATGGAGAATAAAACAGAGAATATCATAATGCCTCTGTATCACTCCATGATTAGACCGCACCTTGAATACTGTGTGCAGTTCTGGTCACCACATCTCAAAAAAGATATAGTGGAAGTAGAAAAGGTACAGAGAAGGGCAACCAAAATGATAAAGGAGATGGAATGATTCCTCTATGAGGAAAGGCTAAAGAGATTAGAATTCTTCAGCTTGGAGAAGAGACGACTGAGGATAGTTATGATAGAGGTCTATAAAGTAATGAGTGGATTGGAATAGGTTAACTCAAATCAGTTGTTTGCACTTTCAAAAAGTACAAAAAACTAGGGGACATGCAATGAAGATACATTAAGATACATTTAAGACAAATAGGAGAAAATACTATTTTACTCAACGAATAATTAAACTCTGGAATTTGTTGCTGGAGGATATGGTAAAAGCTGCTAGTGTAGCTGGGGTCAAAACAAAGTTTGGACAAGTTTCTGTAAGAAAAATCCAGAAACCATTATTAAGGTGGACTTGGGGGAAATCCATTGCTTGTCCCTGAGTTAAGCAGCATGGAATCTATTGAACTTAGAAATCCTTCCAGGTAGTTGTGACCTGGATTGGCCACTGTTGAAAACAGGATGCTGGGCTTGATGGACCCTTAGTCTGACCCAGCATGGCAATTTCTTATGTTCTTGTGAGAGATGATTGGCTGGGGATCATGTGTCTGAGTGAGAGACAGACAGGGTAATGGGGGTAGAGGGCAGTATTTGTGTGTGTGTGTGTATGCCAGATTGGGTGGAACGTTAGAGAGAGGATGCAAGAAGGAATAGGACCAGAATGCAGTAGAGACATCTGCATCCACCTCTGCCCTCTTTGCAATTCATGTCTTCTCTCCCTTGATCTCACATTCTAGTCCCCAGATCCTGAATTCTCTTTCCCTTCCTACCTCTTCCTTTTCTCCAGGTTATGGAACTGAACCCCCCCCCCCCCCCCCCCCAATCCTTCCTCTCTTTTTTCAGTTCCACCACCTCCTTTCTTCTGCCTGAATTTCCCCATCTCCCATCCTCGGTCCTCTCTCTCATTTCCCCCAGTCCTTGTTCTTTCTCCCCACCCCATTCCTGGTCCTTCTTCCTTCTTCTCCCCATTCGTGATTCTCTCACCCTCTTCTTCTCCTCTCCACATCTCCAAGATCTCCTTCTGATATTTGACATCCCCTTTTCCTTATCCAATAAAAAAATTAAATTATACAGACACAAGCAAGGATGGAAAAAACTACTTTATTATAATGTAAATAAAAGATGGAAATGTTTACCGATGTGCTTCAGAATTTTCTAATTTTTTCCCACAGAATCTACTCCTGAGGTGCTGCAGAAAACTGTGGGGCTGTGCCTTATACCTTATCTGCTCTCTGCTCTTTGACCTTATGGTGGGGGAGGGGGGATGTGACAGCACTAACAGTGCATAGGGGTGGTAAAATCCTAAATCCATCACTGTTCTGTGTACCTTTCTATGGAATAGCAGTGTTTGTGATGTGAAAAGAAACATTTTCTATGTTTTCATTCATATTGCTTTCTTCTCCATTATTTTCTATGAAGCAGGACCATGCATGTGTTTCAGAGGATATTTAAATGAAACCAAGCTGGACTTGAAGTATAGCAAATGCTTTAGAGTTCTTAACACTTAGTTCCTGCTAATATCAAGCCACGAGCATGCTCAGTTCACATTCTCTGCTAATTGTCAGATGATGCCAATGACAGGATCACAGCTTTGCAAGCCTAAAAAGGATAAGCCTTATGCATATTGCAATCAAGTTGATAATATATTATATGATGGAAAGAGAAGGCCTAAAACCATAAATTATTGGGGTTTACTTGGCATACCAAAATGCATGGGGCTTCTCATCAGCTTTTTTTTAACAGGGGTTATGAACATAGAGGTTGACATTCAGATGCCATATAGCTGGATAAGTTATATTCAGCGGCTGCTAGATAACCGGATAAGTCACTTATCTTGCTAACCAGATAACTTATGGGCGGGCTATGGGCAGAGCTACTTGGCCAGATTAGTTATCTGGCTAAGTAGCGATATTAAGGCTTAGGGGTCATTTATCAAAGTGCTATAATGGCATTTTCGCAAGCAAAAAATGCCTTTAATGCATATGAGGAGGATATGCTGTGTGTGTGTGAGTGAGAGAGAGAGAGAGAGAGAGAGAGAGAGAGAGAGAGAGAGAGAGAGAGAGAGAGAGAGAGAGAGAGAGAGAACCTAGCCATAGTAGCCTCACACTAGATAGGTATTTATATCTCTATGAGAGGCCTACCTAGTAACTCGAGGTGAGGTTTAAGTATTAGTGTAGGGGTAAGGGGCCACTTTGACATTCAAAGTGAGACATAGGAACAGAACAGTGCTCTCTTGTGAAGATTTGATGACCTTCGGAGTGAGGACACTCACCCAAAGATGAGATTTGTGCAATGTTCTCTCAACCTAGCTTGATATTACCCAAGTGGAGAGTCCATCAAGCTAGGTTGAGAGAACATTGCACAAATCTCATCTTTGGGTGAGTTTCCTCAATCCGAAGGTCATCAAATCTTCACAAGAGAGCACTGTTTTGTTCGTACATCTCACTTTGAATGTCAAAGTGGCCCCTAACCCCTACACTAATACCTAAACCTCACCTCGTGTTATTAGGTGGGCCTCCCATAGAGATATAAATACCTATCTAGTGTGAGAGCATTACAGCTAGGTTCTCTCTCTCTCTCTCTCACTCTCTTGCTCTCTCTGTGGTTATAAGAGGGCCCTATTACCATAAAACACACCCCTTTCACATGCAACATTTAGTGCATTTTGATAAATCCAGGCCTTAGACGGATAATTTATTTGTAACAATAAATCCATCTAAGCAATTTCTATGGGGATATTCAGTAACATAGCCGTACTGCTGAATAAATGTCTATCCAGTTAACTTAGATAACTGGCTAGCTTTTGAATATCTATTCACTATTTATTATCCAGAGGCAGCAAGTAATTTTTAGCTATACATTTTCTCTTATTACACTCTTATAAATAATATGGAGAATCTAAAAAAAACTGTAGGAAACTATTGATCATTTGAAAAGCTTTGATTAGGATCAGTTATTGTATGAGAATGAATGAATAGTCTATGCATCTTAATCCAGGAAAGATAGTTTTCTGGTTTGGAAGTCAGTCCCCTTCGGAGGAATTGCCACATCCTCTCCTGAATGAAATGAAACTGCCAACCCACTAACATGTTTGCAACCTGGGAATATTCCTTCATTCAGAATTATCTATAGAAACCCATATTGTAGCAATAATGAAGGGCTGCTTTATCCACCTATGCAGCTTCCATGTTTTGCATCCATATTTGGCACAGGCAGCATTTACTGCTCTTGTGCAGGCCTTCAATATTTGAAGATTGGACTGTTGCAACTGCTTGCCAAAAGGACTGCCCTATAAATCTATTAGATATTTACAACTTATTCAAAATATGGCAACCAGATTGTTAATGGGATGCAGCCATCAGGACCATATATCTTCAATTTTGTGTTCTCTCCATTGGCTGCTAGCTGATTTCTAATTTAGATTCAAGATTCTTGTATTGACATTTAAAACATTAAAATGCCTGGCTCTGCACTATTTAAATTCACATTTATTATTACCCTATGTTCAGCCTGTTTGCTGAGGTCTGTAGGGGAATGCTGTTTGGCTCTCCTTTCGTATCTGAAACAAGATTATCTAGCAATAGGCCTAAGGCCTTCTTCAGCATAGTACTACAGCTTTGTAATAATCTTCTTAAAGCATTACATCTAATGCATGACTATCCTTATCTGTGTATTATGTTTAATTGATGGGGAGGGGGTGCCCCTGGCACAGCTCCCTTCTTCGCGGTCCTGCAAGCCGCCGGCGTGTTCAGGAGCATGGTGAGGATGCCACCACCGACTGCTCCTCGTGTCTGTGCTCCGTAGGCACATGTGTGCCCCTTTACTTTATTTAACAGGTACACGGCAGGCAAAGGCTGCCGGCCCTCGGAGATGACGACATTGATCGGGACCTACTTAAGGCAAGCTCTGACAGTCAGAGCTTGCCTTGGCAACAGATCTCCATGCTTCCAGTTGTGTGCTTAGTTGCTTCGTGTTCCTGTTCCTATTCCGGTACCTGTCCTAGTTCCAGTCCTTGTGCTTCAGTTCCAGCACCCTGTTTCCAGTTTACTCTTTGGACAGATTCTCTGGCTTGACCCTCGCTTGTTCCAGATCACTCTTTGGACAGATACCCTGGCTTTGACTCCTGCTCGGACCTGACCTTGTCTCCAGCCGCCTACCCAGACTCCAGCTTGTACCTGACCTTGTCTCTAGCCGCCTGCCCTGACTCCAGCTTGTACTTGACCATGTCTCCAACCACCTGCCCTGACTCCAGCTTGTACCTTGCATTCAGCTGACTATCTGGACTTGGCCATTTCTTAGGCTTTCGCCTACTTATAAGCCTGGGTTTAACGTGTTCCTCACTCCTAGCCTGCTTCAGTATGTCTGGGCTTCTGGTTCCAGGCCTTGTCTCAAACCCAGCTCCAGTGGACCCTGTGTCTCCGCTGCTTCCTGGCTCCCTGCCTCGAGCATCCTCCATGGGATCAACAATGCAGAGGCCTGCCTAAGACCAGCTGGCCTCGGCACCCAAGGGCTCAGCCTTCGGGGAACGAGGGCTGGTATTGGTGAAGCTCCAGTCGGCCTCCGCTTCTCGTTTTGCTCCACCTCCCGATGGTGGGGTCCCGTCGCGGCTTCCCCACGGGTAGTGTCTACTCCACCTTGGGCTAAGGGTCCACCTCCGCAACAGTTTGCCAAGACCATGGACTCAGCAGAGCCATCCGCTCTCCAGACCATTCCGGGTCTGCCCTTCAAGATCCAGGAACAGCAGTGATTCTTGGAGGCATTGGCTACCTCCATTGCACGCCTCAATGCCAGACTGGATTCACACCTGGCAGACTTTGCTGCACTGAAGGCCATTCCTGGGCTCGTTCTGAAGCTTCAAGAACTCCAGTCAGTCTTAGGACTAGTGGTGGCTGATGTGAACTGTCATGCCACTTGCCAAGTCTCCCTGACCCAACCCAACACCCCACCACCACCCCCAGCGGCTTCCGTGCTGGCCTCTGATCCCGGTCGGGTGGTCATTTCCTTGCCAGCACCGCCCCATTATGCGGGAGACCCCAAGTGGTGTCGGGGATTCTTAATACAATGCCATATGCATTTTACCCTTCAATCAATGCTTTTCCCAAATGATTTAGTCAAGACAACCTTTATTCTATCCCTTCTGGATGGCTAGGCCTTGGATTGGGCCTCCCCCCTGTGGGAGTGCTCCAACCCCTTGCTTTTGAATCTCCCACAGTTCATTTTGACCTTTAAACAGGTTTTTGAGGTACCAGGTAGGCTTCCCGCTATGTGCTCTGATCTCTTACATTTACGCCAAGGGACTCGCTCCTTAACTGACTATGCGATAGAATTCTGTACCTTGGCCATGGAATTAAATTGGCAGAGGGATAGCTTACATGCCATTTTCCTGGAGGGATTGGCCCCCAGGATCAAGGATGAACTCACGGCATGAGAGCTTCCCACCTTCCTCGAAGACCTCATCGATCTCATGGAGAAGATTGATAGATGACTCCAGGAGTGGGCCCGGGAAAAACGTTCTACTCAGAAGGTCACCCTAGGGAACCACTCCCCTCCAACTACGACCATCCCTTGCCCTCGGGGAATTCCTCAGAGGAATCCATGCAACTGGGTCGTCTTCATCTCACAGACACTGAGAGGTCTCGTCACCACCAATTAGGCCTTTGCCTCTATTATGGGAACTCAGGTCACCTGCTACCTCAGTGTCCAGAAAGGAAGGAGATTACCTCATGCTGGGAGACATCAGAATCGGTAACCCTTGGTCTCACCACAGGTTGCAGCCTCCTTGGAACAACCCCCCCCCACCTATTTTACCACCCAGGTCCTAGTGGACTCCGGCACCAGGGGAAACTTTATTCAGCAGGAACTTGTGGACCAATATCAAATCTCCACATGTTCCTTGACACCATCGTTGTCTCTGTCGAGGGCTGGTATTGGTGAAGCTCCAGTCGGCCTCCGCTTCCCATTCTGCTCTGCCTCCTGATGGTGGGGACCCGTGGGGGATTCCCCATGGGTAGTGTAAAACTCCACTTCGGGTTAAGGGTTCACCTCCGCAATAATTTTGTATCTGTTTATTATTTGTAAACTATTTACTTGTGTTAAACAATTGTATATTTTGTTGTACATTATTTTAATGTAATTTTCTTTATATTATGTGGTGCTGTCACTGCTTTGGACAATTTAGATGAGTAGACTATAAATAAAATTTGGATTTGGGTCTGGATTAGAACTGTATTTTAATCGTTTTTATTTTTAATGTGCTTTTAATCTAATCAAATCTAATCTAGAATGGAATATCTGTAAGGGTTTGCAATGGTATTTGTTCTAATATGTTTCAGAAAGCTTTAACCAAAATTATGCCTTACATTTCAAAGTAATTCATTAAAAGGGTTAAACATTTAAAGGTACAAACATCATAAACTGTATAAACCAGTTTTCCCAGTAGTATTCTGCCCTTAGAATAATAAACCATGAACAATATGTAATCTTGTAATTGCTGGTTCCAAGAACTGATGTACCTTTAGTTTATCAGTGAGCTCATTATAACCTTCTAGGGAATGTATTTATTTATTTTAAAACATTTGTATTCCAAACCTCCGCAGTTTGGGGAGGGTAACATCATACATACATGATATTCCTTTATAGCATAACACCACACTAATCTCTGGGCTCATGAGCACACATGAATTAACAAATAAAATTGTCCCCCCAGTCCTCTACAGCTATGTGCTGTGAGGTTTATTGTCCTTATCCCTCAGTGCTTAGCAGCTGTGTAATGTGCCCTTGGCCTTCTGAAAGCAACCGAGTACCTCCAAGCACACCACCATTTCAACCAAGGTGTGCAAAGAAATGCCCCCTCTGCCCCTGGGGTATGGTGATGGGACCAGGGATTTAAGCATTAACGTTTAATTAACACCAAGTTTCAGTTTAATTGAAATCCACAGGTTTACAGGAGATGCAGATGAGTAACTGTTTTTAGGGTGGTGGAGAATGTCACTGTAGTAAATCTGTAACTGACAAATTTGTACAGTCCAGTACCCAAAGTCTTTTCCTTTGTGTGCCTGAGAAGAAGAGTATTCATGCTCCTAAGATTGCATTTTGATCTCTGTTTCAAGAGGCCTTTATCTTCTGTAAACATTACCTCTAGTAAATAGCCTTCTGTCACAGATTTTAGCAGCTTGATAGCAGCTCCCAGACACAGCAGTTATTACCAGGGCATAGCAGACACTAGCACTACAACTTCTAGTGCATTGCAGCTGGTCTCATCCCAAGCCATCTGCTTTTCCCCTGCTGCCTAGTCTAACTGAGATGCTCAATAAGGAAATTCCTACAGGGGACAACAGGCCTAAAAGATAAAACCTCAGCACATCTGCAGTTCTCTCTGTCTCTCCGTAACGGCTACTCCAAAGCTCTGATAGATTTGAAATCCTCCTCCTTCAGCATTCTCATTGGTTAAATCCTCCTTTGTGCTCCATTGGCTCTTAGAGTCATGTACTCTGAAGCAAAGAGCAATCACATGATGCAATGTAGGCTGAGGCAGACATGTTGTGAAGGTGAGCAGAAGTCTCAGAAGCAGCAACTCATTAGAGTCCTGGTTGCCCTCCTGTGACAGGCATGAAGATATAGCGTGATTGAACAAAGAGCAAGGTAAGAGAGTACTACATATCTGTATTATAAAGTACTATCCATGAGAACCGATCTGTACAAGAAGAAGTTGGTAACAGTATACAAGTTACAATATATGAGGTACATAATAAAGCAAATTGATGTAGATCTTTGGTCCTCAAAACATTCCTTGGGTCCCACCTAGCCAGTCAGGCTTCCAGAATATCCTTAATTTCGAATTTGTTGTAATTAGTTTCAGTTTCTCCAATTTGCCTTTTGATTTGTTTATTTTCTCTATCTTCTCAATCCTGCACTTTGTTGCCCCGTTGGCTTTGTTTCTCCCCTCCCCATCTCCTTGTTCTATTGTACTTTCCGCTCATTTTGTTAAAATGTGAACCGGCATGATGTCTCGTACTAATGCCGGTATATAAAAGCTATTAAATAAAATAAATAAATAAAATTAATAAATAGGCATTGCATTTATTTGTATGCACTGTCTCCAATGCAAATATATTTTATGCCTATTGCTTAGGCATATACTGAAAACCCAACTGATTTGGGAAGAGAATGGGGCCTGAAAACTGATTTTAGTATCATTGATGTAGAGAATGGCAGGTCTCATCTGTAGAGGTACAATTTACAGTGCAATCTACAGTTTTCCACACAAGTAGGGCCTTATTTATAAAGCTGATCCACCTAATGCTAAAAAGAACAAAATCATTTTCAGTGACAGACATGCAACTCACTTCTCCTCATTCTGGTCGATGCAGGGCCAGCAAATACCCCATGAGGATCCTGGCTCTTTTCTGACAGGGGTGGGGAGGTACGTTTCCAAGGCCTTTAAACTGTAATCCTCTTTAGTATCTTACTCCTCAAATCAGCTGTCAGGTTAGGGTTGTTCCAAAAAGAATGTTTACTGAAGTAGTAGTGAAGGGTAAATGATTTGACAATGTGTGCATCCATACAATCCGTACAATAAAACAAAATCCAAGACAGTCTGTAGTTTACAGTTTCTGAATCTGCAACACAAGTGGGATTTTCCTCCTCCCACTCCCTAGCTGGATACTTTTTAAAACTCCTCCTACACTGGGACTCTTCCTGTATTGGTACCTGAAAAAAGTTGATGATTCATTCTGTAAATGGTCAGTAGGGTTACGTATAGTTATTTCATATAGAACGAGAATAGATTTTTTACATAAAATTTAAAATCAGATTTCTCTGCTGTTAGACTCTGTTTAAAACAATTTTTTTTCTCTCATGTGCTGCTTCTAACTTAACCACAAGTTTTCTGTTTTACTGAATACAACAGAAAATTTACAAGACCACATAAGTGTGGGTGGGGGAGAGAAGACATGAGGTAGATGTCTAACCCAAATAGGTAGAATATGAGTTGGACAGTAGGAGGCAGGGACATCTGGAATGAACTGTACAGAAACGTTCAAACAGAACTTTAGCATAACATCTGGAAATTACCATTGCTGAAAAGTAATGATGACCAAATCAAGTTTAGCAATGAACTGGGCTAATCTATGCATTCTGACTTAGCCAGGCACCCCCAGGAGACAGAAGTGCCAATCAAATTTCTAGAAAGTATGGCGATAAGATAACATGAACGGGCCAGAACTGCCTAGCAACCATCCATGACAAGCTAAGCTCTGCCCATGATAATCAAGTATAAAACCACCAGCACAGAGGCTCAAATAAGGAAGATCGCAACAGATAGCAAGAAGTGCTAGGAACCAAAGACATCACAGCAGCAAAGAGACATGCCCTGCTAAGGACTTCTTCAATTGATCAAAGACATCTAAAGCAACTGAACCTCAAGTTATATAAATCTTAGATGGGAATAAGATTTTAGTGTTCAAGATTATCTGACCAGCTTCACAGGGTAAGCAATGAATGTGGTAAACAAGTTTAATAAAACTTACATGATTCCATTATTGTTCTCCCTTCATTTTGCATCTAATAAGTGGGACTTGGGATTTTGGAGGTGGGTGGGGGGGGGGGGGGGAAGAATGACCCCTAGAATCTCCAGCTCACAATTCCCTCAAGCAGGAACTTGACTGTTTTCCTGGCTGATGGAGAAATTTATCTATTTATTTATTTAGAAATATTTGTATTCCACCAATCAATAAATCTTGGAGGATCACAAGAGGACAATAAACTATCCTCTCTTATCTTTCTTGGGTTTTACTTCTGTATGTCTGTTATTGATTCATTTAATACTACTGTTACTACAGGTTTGAATATGATAGCATCAGAATTTGATTTATGAAAAAAGGACCCTGCACAATGAAAATGGTGCAAGAACCCTACGTGGGATAACAGAGCGTAAGCAATATTAAATCTATTGATCTCAGTTTAATGCAGCCAAAAAGAACTTTTTTTTTTCTAAGAAGCTTGATGCATCTTGGAATAGGCCTTTTAAATTGATTAATGATGTGAAATGTTTATGCGTTTCACCTAAACTCAATAAGACTAATATCCATTTAGATTGTCAGACATTTGCAAACTATTGTCAGACCAAAATTAAAGTGCTGCAGGAAAAAGATGCTCAAGATAATACATCTCATAATTATGATGATATTTCATGCCTGCAGATGCTATAGGAGACACTTGATTATGTCTCATCCAAAGAGATTGAGAGTGTTTTATATAAATTGCAGTGAATCAGTTATTCCTTAGATTCATGCTTCATAGGTCTTCTGATGGTATCTAAAGACCTGTTTTTACAAGTGTTACTTAAGTTAGTGAATATTTCCTTGGAAGAAGGTTCTTTTCCTAACACTTTAAAAAGAAAGATGGTCTGTCTATTTCTTAAAATGTAAAGATTCTAAAATCCAATGTGACACTTATAGACCAATTTCAAACCTGCCTACCATTGCTAACGTTTTAGAGAAAGTAGTGCTGGTTCAGCTTACCAAATTTCTTGGTAAATATAACATCATAAGCCCGCATCAAAGAGGCTTCAGCAGTGGTCATAGGACAGAGACTTTGTTGGTCTCTGTTAAAGATTTTGCACTTCAACAACTGGACAGTCCTTAAATTGTCATAGCATTATTTATTGACATACAGCTGCTTTTGATGTGGTATGTCATGATTGATTACTGTACAGTTTACATTAGCTAGGTATTGAGACTTGTTTACTAATGGTTTGTATCTCTTCTGGCTGCAAGAGAATGCCAGGATAGAATAGGCCAGGAAAAAATCAGTTTGGTTTTCCATTATTACTGTATCCCTTAAGGATCTAATTTGTCAGCTATTCCATTCCATATCTGTTTGAAGCCTCTTTGTAATATACTAGATGATTCATCCACATTTTATAAAATCTATGTGGACAACATCCAGATATTTATTCTGGTTCGGACAGATGTACCAGCAGCCATTCAGCAAATTACAGCCTGAATTTCATCAGTGCAATCCTGGATGTCTAGGAATTCTCTTATGCCTTACTTTACAAAAACTGAGGTTCTGTGACTCTCACGTTAACTACATCCCCATTGTTGCCAAGGGATAACTCTAGAGGGAAAATGTATGCCATTCATTGCCTCTGTGAGGAATACATAAAGAATACGGTACGTCAAGTTCCATTTGTTAAGACATCTTAAATTCATTTTATTTGAGAGAGCTTTTAGATCTGTTATACAGATCTTTGTTTTGATGTCACTGTTAGGTTTTCCATAACCTACACTCTATGCCTTGGATGATGACACTCTGCTGATTACCATATTACTTTCTCTATGCCTTAGGTGTTTTGTTGCCTGTTTACAAGATACCACTCTATGCCTTGGGGGTTTTGAAACTACTGTGCTATTTGTCATACTACATATGCTAACTCTTGGATTTTTTTATGCTACTCTGCTGTCTACCATACCCCACATTTTAAGCCTCATTTGTTTCTGGCATTGTGTCCTTTTTGGTAGGACTCTTTCAGTAATCATTTTGTTGCACAATATTGTATCCAATTTAATTCTGTGATATCAATAGATGGTCCCTTTATGCAGATTTTGGACTTATTAAGCTTACTGCTCATGTTTATTTACTCTGAGTGTCAGATTTATTGTAGACAGTCTTTCACTCTCCTGGATCCCAGCAAACATATCTATTTCCATACAAGTTGGAAGCTTGGTACCACCATTTCCTCTACTTCTTCATTTTTCTCCTGGCTTTCCTCTTCATTATTTTTCTTGGTCTGTCTTACTTTATTTTCATCCTCAAGTGGTGCACCATTATCATTCACTGGTATCTCATCCAATATCCCCTTCAATTGCTCCAGCACCTTCCATCTGGGGCTTCTTAATTGTTCTGATAATTTTCTTCTGATGCTTCTTAAATGTTTCTTTTGGCATTCCTTTCTTTTTCCTGTACCTTTCATCTGGTGCTCTTTGCATCATTATAATTCACTGGTGTCTCACCTGTTACATAAGAACATAAGAGTCAGGGAAAGGGTCCATCAAGGACAGTATCATGTTTCAAACAAAGGCCAATCCAAGTCACAAGTACCTGGCAAGTACCCAAACAATATATACTAATACTACTAATACTAATACTGGCAACAAGCAATGTCTAATCCCTATTGATTAATAGCAGTTTATGGACTTCTCCTCCAGGAACTTATCCAAACCTTTTTTAAACCTAGCTACACTAACTGCCTTAACCACATCATCTGTCAATTAATTCCAGAGCTTAATTATGCATTGAGAGAAAAATATTTTTTTCTGATTTCTTTTAAATAAATGTGCTCCTTGCTAACTTCATGGATTGCCTCCTAGTCCTTGGATTATCTGAAAGAGTAAACAACAGATTCACATTTACCCATTAAAGTCCTTTCATGATTTTGTAGACCTCTAACATATCCCCCCTAAACCGTCTCTTCTCCAAGCTGAACAGTGCTAACCTCTTTAGCCTTTCCTCATAAGGGAGCTGTTCCATGCTCTTTATCATTTTGGTTGCCCTTCTCTGCACTTTCTCCAGTGCAACTATATCTTTTTTTTTTAAATGCAGAGACCTTCCTTCCACTTTTCTTTGTGCGTGAAATACTTCTGTACTGTACTTCTAACTTGGTAGTTATTCTGATTGTTCCAACCTTTCTTCTGGAGCTACTTAGCTGTTGCAGTGTTATCATGAAACATTCATCCTTGGATGTTACACCATTCTCACTCCCTGGTATCTAACCCGTTTCCTCCTGCAGTTGCTATGACTGGTTATGCTTCTTTCTCCTGGTACTCCTTGGCTGCTCTGGCACATCTTATCTTCCAGCTTCTCTTTCTACAGCAGCTCGTCATGGCTATTACTTGCCTATTTCTTTTCCATAATCTTTGTTATTAAAGATCTTAAATTAGGGTCAGTTGCTTTTAGCAGCTTTTCCTTGGTTATTTTTCCTCTTTCCTCCAGTTTTTGCTGTGCTCTTTTTGTAAATCCCTTTGATTTAAATATAGGGGTTGTGACATAAAAATTGCAGTACATTAGTTCCTTTTTGTCTTGGTGTAATTGTTTCTTTCTTCTTAGGGGCTTTTTTTCCCTTAAATTCTGTGGTCTGTTAATTGCTACAGTGGGATCATGAGCATGTCTACCATGGCCCTATAACTGTACCAGGAGTGTTATCTTTATCTAAAATCTGCGCTATCCCTACCACCATCATTAACCCTGGTGCTGAAAGTAAGGATGAGTGCTTTTTTATCCTAGGCATCATATGGCCATGGCCAGTATGAATTTTTCTTTTTCTTTTCTGTCATGCTTTAATTGCAGGGATAACATTGATGAGGTTTAGTCCAGATGTTATACATTGAGGTCACCACGAGAAGGTACTCAACAAGACTTAGCAAGAGAAATTTAATTCAGTTTTCCTCTTACCTCTTTGTTGTTCTTTAGATTCCTTGTTGCATTCATGCCACTGTCATTGGTGCCCTTTACTCCCTTGCAGGTGCCACGGGGTGTTAATTCTACTATAATGGCATGCTGTTTCTCCATAAACTGTGTTATAATCTCGGGGAAAAAATAGTGCCAATTAACTATGCACAAACACGCATTTACTAGGGTAGACACTAGCAGTGCTGCAGAGTGGCATGCTTTTTAACAAGAAAGTATGCCTGATTGTATGCACTGTGATTGCTGCCTATGTGTGGGTGTCTGTGTGTGTGTGTGACAGTCTCTACACTGGTGTGTGTATGTGGGAGTGGTACATAACATTACTTATAAAAAGGTGATCCCCTTTCCAAAGGTAGTGCCACTGCTGCTGCTGCTCCTGCTTCTCATTTCTCACTGTGCCTTGATGTATTCCTACCATGGTTGCTGTTGCTGCTGGAAGAAGGATCCATCTGAAGAAAATAGGAAAAAACATAAGCATTGTCAAGTTAAGTGTAAAACATTGATAAGACAGGTGAAGAGAGAATTTGAAATGAAGTTGGCCATAGAGGCAAAAACTCATAATAAAAACTTTTACAAATATATCCGAAGCAAGAAACATGTGAGGAAGTTGGTTGGACCATTAGATGACCGAGGGGTTAAAGGAGCTCTTAGGGAAGATAAGGCCATTGCAGAAAGACTAAATGAATTCTTTGCTTCCGTGTTTACTAATGAGGATGTTGGGGAGATACCAGTTCCGGAGATGGTTTTCAGGGGTGACGAGTCAGATGAACTGAACCAAATCACCGTGAACCTGGAAGATGTAGGAGGCCATATTGACAAACTAAAGAGTAGCAAATCACCTGGACCAGATGGTATGCATCCTAGGGTACTGAAGGAACTAAAAAAATGAAATTTCTGATCTATTAGTTAAAATTTGTAACCCATCATTAAAATCTTCCATTGTCCTGAAGATTGGTGGGTGATCAATGTAACCCAAATATTTTAAAAGTGCTCCAGGCGCAATCCGGGTAACTATAGACCAGTGAACCTGACTTCAGTGCCGGGAAAAATAGTGGAAACTTTTATCAAGATCAAAATCATAGAGCATATAGAAAGACGTGGTTAAATGGAACACAGTCAACATGGATTTACCCAAGAGAAGTCTTGCCTAACAAATCTGCTTCATTTTTTTGAAGGGGTTAATAAACATGTGGAAAAGGTGAACCGGTAGATGTAGTGTATTTGGATTTTCAGAAGCCATTTGACAAAGTCCTTCATGAGAGGCTACCAAGCAAACTAAAAAGTCATGGGATAGGAGGCGATGTCCTTTCGTAGATTACAAACTGGTTAAAAGACAAGAAACAGAGAGTAGAATTAAATGGTCAATTTTCATAGTGGAAAAGGGTAAACAGTGGAGTGTCTCAAGGACCGGTGCTTTTCAATATATTTATAAATAATCTGGAAAGGAATACGACGAGTGAAGTTATTAAATTTGCGGATGATACAAAATTATTCAGAGCAGTTAAATCACAAGCAGATTGTGATACATTACAGGTCAGGAGGACCTTGCAAGACTGGAAAATTGGGCATTCAAATGGCAGATGAAATTTAATGTGGACAAGTACAAGGTGTTGCATATAGGGAAAAATAACCTTTGCTGTAGTTACACGATGTTAGGTTCCATATTAGGAGCTACCCACCAGGGAAAAGATCTAGGCATCATAGTGGATAATACTTTACAATCATTGGCTCAGTGTGCTGCAGCAGTCAAAAAAGCAAACAGAATGTTAGGAATTATTAGGAAGGGAATGGTTAATAAAACGGAAAATGTCATAATGCCTCTGTATCGCTCCATGGTGAGACCACACCTTGAATACTGTTTACAATTCTGGTCGCCGCATCTCAAAAAAAGATATTATTTCAATGGAGAAGGTACAGAGAAGGGCAACCAAAATGATAACAGGGATGGAACAGCTCCCCTATGAGGAAAGACTGAAGAGGTTAGGGCTGTTCAGCTTGGAGAAGAGACGGCTGAGGGAGGATATGATAGAGGTCTTTAAGATCATGAGAGGTCTTGAACGAGTAGATGTGAATCGGTTATTTACACTTTCAAATAATAGAAGGACTAAGGGGCATTCCGTGAAGTCAGCAAGTAGCACATTTAAGACTAATTGGAGAAAATTCTTTTTCACTCAACGCACAATAAAGTTCTGGAATTTGTTAACAGAGGATGTGGTTAGTGCAGTTAGTATAGCTGGGTTCAAAAAAGGTTTGGATAAGTTCTTGGAGGAGAAGTCCATTAACTGCTATTAATCAAGATGACTTAGGGAATAGCCACTGCTATTAATTGCATCAGTAGCATGGGATCTTCTTAGTGTTTGGGTAATTGCCAGGTTCTTGTGGCCTAGTTTGGCCTCTGTTGGAAACAGGATACTGGGCTTGATGGATCCTTGATCTGACCCAGCATGGCAATTTCTTATTTTATTATGTTGAATGTACACTACTGCCTGGGCCTGGCACCTGCAGCTGTAAATTTCTGCACATTGCAAATGATCAAGACCAAGAGGTTTATGTACTTTTCAATCAGACTTATGACCAAAGAGTTATATGATGACATCATTAGGTGATGACCCCAGTATGAAGGCCCATTGTTTGGTCAGAAGGAATATAACTTCATAATGGAAGAGGTCAATGGTTTATTATAGCTGCACTAAAACATTAATATAGCTATACAACCAATTGGTCATCAACAGAGTGAAGACCTTGCTACATCACCTCTAGCCAAGCATTTCTACATCTATTTCGCTGGACAGCATATGGAGGTGAACACTAACTAGATAGTGCTCATCTCACATATATTCTCATGTACCCAATAGTTAGCTAAGAGTATATTCTCTGGAAAAGGCAACTTGTGAAGCTCCACAGTAAAGAGTTTCATGTTTTGCTCTTGCTGTCTTCCTTCGGAGCATACAATGAGCTTTCCTTTTTAAGCCCTAGACTACATAGTCTTGCATTTGAGAAATGTACCTAATTGGAATGGCCAATGGCACTCTAGCATGTAAGCACAAGATGGCGCCGGCCATCCATTGCTCCTACCATGTGACAAGGGCCGACCAATGGCACCGGTAGCTCCTGTGACACAGTATGGGCAAAGGCTATCGGCGCCATTTTGAATACCGGCAGCCGACAGCCCGAGTGCAGGAGATCGCTCCAGGACCCCCGCTGGACTTTTGGCAAGTCTTTGGGGGGGGGGGGGTCAGGAGGGGGGGACTTTTGGCAAGTCTTGTGGGGGGGGTCAGGAGGGTGGGGGGTTGTAGTAAATTAAATTTAAAGGGTTGGGATCGGGGTTTTTTTGGGAAACAAATACTTATGTAACTAATGAACGGATCGGGGTCCCCCGAGAACGGATGCAACGGATTTGGGTCCCGACGAATCCGAATACCGAATGGGATGAATTCGTCCCTTCTGCACATCCCTAGTAGTTTTTCTTGTTGTTGTTGAGCAGCCAGAAACAGCCAGAATTTCACTACTAGTACGCTTCCCCGTAACATTGGAGGTTTAAGAAGACAGGGCAGGTAACAAAAGCTGTTTTTATTGGCCCATCAGGGCTGTATAAGTGTGTCTGAGAGAAGGCCTCCGTTTATTGCACACGATATTAGCTCCAATATGCAATAACGGCCATTGTTGCGCACTAAAAAATTTCTTTTCCACCCTATTACAAATCAAAAAGGTGTTATATCCCACATTAAATTCAGTGCTGTTATTAGATATTTTTCTGCAAAATGCAGTAGAAGTCCCTAATTTGTGTAATTTTCCTGGTTTTGCATACTCGTTAACTTATTTAAACACTATTATGCAATGCAATATACATTACATGTTTATCGTGCGCTAGACCCCATTTAGCACATGATGATGACTTAACTCAGATTGATGAATGACCCAGTAAGTTAGCCATTCAAGGCTTTTAAGATATTGGTTTCATAGGGTTCAGTGTGTGTGTGTTTTGCTATGATATTCTCCAAATCCCTGTATTTCTTAAATAAAATGCAATAACCCTTTATGCAAAATAACTCACTTTATGCATGTAAATCTATCCAACTATTTGTGTCTTATTTATTGGATATTTAATTTTGGTGAATGCAATGACATCAGCATATATTTAAAACACAGTTTCTCTAATTTAACATGATATTGAGAGAAATGTTTCCCCTTTTAGTGAATAGCTCCTTATTGACCAGTGAAAGGGCAGCTTTGTGAGCATGATTAAAGAGAGTTGTGTCTTGCGGCATTAGCTGCAAGAGTTTGCTGTGACACTTTATAATGGAATAGGATGTGAGATAAAAAAGGGGAACAAATATTGCACAGATGGCCTGTGAAAGACCTTGCAGTGCAGGCTTCATTGAAAAAAAGGAGAAGTATTTTTAATGAAAGTTATGCAGGGATCCTTTTTTATAACACCTGAGCTAGAAGCCAATTAAGTTTTCTGTTCAACAGAGAATTTCCAAAGGTTTGAATGGTATAAAAATACTTGATAGGAATTGCTGAAATAATCAAATTTTGCCACAAGGAGATAATTGTTTATAATGACTTGGAACCTTGTCTTTTGAAGAAAACAGCCGTATTTCAACAACAAAATGGCATATTTCGGGTTAATGTGTTTCATTTTTGAAAACCCATGAACGGATCAGATTCCACAGTACAATGAGTTATCATTTGCCTTACCTATTTAATAACTCAAGCTGCAGATGGACTTCACATGAAAGGAAATTTCGCTACATTGCACTGGGTAACCCCCTCCCAAAAAAAGAGGAAAACTTAAATGGCTAAAACCTAATAATGAAAGTGTCTCAGAAATGTTTAAAAGGAATAAATGCCACAGCTGAAGAATATATTAAGTGTTTATATGTGTTCAAAGGCAGCGCCAGTCTTGAGGATTACATCAAGTAGGCACTCAGCAAAGGTACCGCAGTGCAATCAAAAATCTCAAAACTCAGTTGGACCATAACATAATCAGGACTTGAATATCCTTTGAATTTTGCAGGAATGAAGGATATCTTTTAACATTCTAATTAGCATACTAATTATTTTCTTTCAAATACTGCTCAAAACCAGTTCTTTGTATTATAATACTTTGTAGTAAGGAAGTGAACCTTATAATTACCATGCATTTGCTTTCTCCTGTAATCTCCTGAAATGAGGGTAACACAATCTTTTTTATTTAAAAATGAAATGTGTTTCATTATGAAGGCTTTATTCTGATAACTACCATTTTTTTTCTGGTTTTTTTTTTTATTATGGTGTTTTTTGATGTTTTATTTGTCTGTGGTGGTCTTTCCCATGTTCCAGCAATTTTCTGTACATACAGTATTTTTCCTTTCCATGGTACAAATTTATTCAACTGTCTGCTATACAATCCTTATTTAATCATTTGTGATGTCATTTTTGATGCCATGACCATCCATGGGGCAAAAAGCTACTGCTGCTGACTATGGTAATATTAACATTTCCTTGTTTTTGCTCAGTTATGTTCTAACAAGAATGCTAGTCTTGCACGGTTGGTGAATAAATAAATATTTTTATGTTATATTGAGTATGGATTGATAGTATTAAGTATAGTACTTGAGGTAAAAAAAAATAAAATCAGTATGTAAGCTAGGATTTCACAGCCTTTGGAGACCAAACAGCTATATTGCCTGTAATGTCCACTAAATTAGAAAAAAAAGAAGGCAATAGATAATTTTGTGATATTACCAGTGGCGGTAATTATAAACTTGATTAGAATGAAAAGTAATAATGGGATCAATATTCTTTTGTTTTTTGTTTTTTTCAGGAAAATTAAACTGTGTGGGCAATGCAAGCAGTGATATGCTGCTAATGTTTATCCAGGGTGGTCTCACCTGTTCTCCTGCCAGTGGTTTATCCAGCGACTCTCCCACCATTTGTTTTCATAAAGGGGTCTCTGGGAGTTGCTAGAAGTCCTCCAGGAGCCCATTTCAGCACACCACTGTCTGTACATTGCATTAATTGTATCAAGGATTAAAACGACAATTGTTATGATTTTGATTTAGCACCAATGGTTATGGGATTTAGGATGAAGTCCCAAGTATTTTTACTAGAAACACAGTAAAAGTATCAAAGCAGAATACTTCATATACGGTACATGAAAGCAGAACACAAGGGAAAAATGGGATTACATAAAATCCTTTCGCTTGAGCAAATAACATAAAAGGAAATATGATACACCAGCAGTATTAACATTGTATATACAGCTGTTGGAGCTGCCCACATAAAGAAATGCTCCTGAGACACCAAGATCAAAGGTACTGCTACAGTGTGATATGTCATATGGAAGTACATAATAACATTTTAATTAGTGATTTAACAGATTGTTTTGGACATGTCGCTTGTGAAATAAACTGCAGGTGTTCTTCTCAGTATGGGGGGCTAAGTTCTTGGTTCACTCTGCCACAGCCCCAGTGTAAGTTTTTTTGTTGGAGAGAGAGATAAACCTCCAAGGCCCAAGGTATTAAGAGCCTAACTTTGAATTCTATCCACAGCAGTGCATTTTAGCATGTAAGTGGTCTCACTGAGATTTATGCTAGCATTTTTATAAATTGTGTGGTAGGAGCTGCACGGTTTATAAAATGCGCATAGTTCTGCTCCGAAAGCATACACATATGTTTCAGTATATACGAATAACTCCAATGCAAGAAAATGCATACTTTCTTTGTTTTATAAACATACGCCCATATATTCTAGGGGCATAAAAACATTCAACATGTACACTAGAGATGTTCAGTTCAATTTGTTCATTTGTTTTATAGGGCATCTCCTTTCATTTCATTAGTATAAAAAAACAGGTCGATATTCAAAAGCAATAACTGAAAAACTATCCATCTAAATGGCAAAATAGCAATATTCTTCACCGTATAAATTGGGGGCTGGCCGGAGGCTGATATTCAGAGTTAGCCGCTTAACTTATGCGGCTAACTCTCGTCGTGCCATCGGGCTGTCCTAATGTTAGCTAGATATATTTCTCCTGCTAACTTTAAGATAGCCTGGTGCTGCAATGCCGCTGAATATGCATAGTTAATTTAGCTGGATACACCTATCCAGCTAACTTAATTAGCCGCTCCACAACTGAATATAGGCCCCAATATTCATTTGCCATTATAGTTAAAGGGGGAAGCAATGCAATCTATCATGGTCTTCCAAAATGGATTTTTCTAATCATTTCTAACAAAATTTGTGGGTAGATATCAAAAGGTTGAAGGCAGACAAATGCATCAAGATTATGTCAACATGGCACTAAAAGTGGCATGAAGAGCCTACGCCACCATAAAGGGGCAAAGGGAATTCTCCAAGGCACTGTAAGAGGAGCAACGAAGCAGCAAGAGTGGGAAGAAAAGAGTGGCTTCAAATGAGAGCATGAAAAACAGTGTCATGAACACCTGAAGGCAGCATGAGAGGGAAAGTGGCACCAAGAGTGGCATCAACTCCCAGGGCACAATGTATGGGGGAAGAAGCAGAAAAGCTGGCAGGAAAACCCCCAAAGCACTGACAAAGGGACCGAACAGAATAAAGAGTGGCATTAGAAGGACTAGGGGGCATTCCATGAAGTAAGCAAGTAACACATTTAAGACTAATCGGAGAAAATTCTTTTTCACTCAACGCACAATAAAGCTCTGGAATTTATTGCCAGAGAAGGTAGTTAGTGCAGTTAGTGTAGCTGGGTTCAAAAAAGGTTTGGATAAGTTCTTGGAGGAGAAGTCCATTAATGGCTATTAATCAATTATACTTAGGGAATAGCCACTGCTATTAATTGCATCAGTAGCATGGGTTCTTCTTAGTGTTTGGTAATTGCCAGGTTCTTGTGGCCTGGTTTTTGGCCTCTGTTGGAAACAGGATGCTGGGCTTGATGGACCCTTGGTCTGTCCCAGCATGGCAATTTCTTATGTTCTTATGTTCATTAAAACAGCAAAGCACCATGAGAGGTGCAAAGCAGACACCCCCCCCCGCAGAATGGTAAGAACACCCCAAGGTGTAAAGACTGGGGAATGACAGCAAGGTAGAGTGACAGTAAAACCCTCGAGGCGCATATTGCTGGGTATGGCAGCAATGCTGAGTGGAGAAAAGACTTCAAAGATGATGGATAAGAGATAACGCGGAAGGCAGAGTGGCACTGGAGTTCTCTCTTTCTGTGAAAGCACTTGCCACTTCTCAGATTTCGTACAATATAAAGTAAGTTGATATAATTTAAAAACATTTAGCAACATTGATTTATGTGCCTTATTGTGAACCGTTGTGACGGCACCTGCTTAACGACGTTATAGAAAAGACTTTAAATAAAAAAATAAAAAAATAAACAAGCGAATGATCTGTCATCAGTATCACTTTTGTTACATGATATTTTATTTCATTTCCTACCTGAACTTGATCTTTTGCTGGGTGGAATTTTGGGTTTCTTTGTTAAATTTGCTAACCGATTGAAACTTTAGTTAGAAAAGAACATGACAATCGTCTTTCATCAGTGTGGCTTTCCTGGTTATTTGTGAGGTTTGCTTTATTAGCAAGCTTCTCACAGATTAAGTAGCTGAACACAGTCTCTTTCCTTTCTTGATTTTCTGATGTTGCATTAGTTCTCTATTCCTTCTAAAAATGTTGCCACATTCAGAACATGAAGATGATCTCTCCTGAGTATGTTTTCTCTTCTGCCTGTATTTCTTCCTTCTAACTGATGGTCTGTGACAAATGATTGTGGGCTGGATTTTAAAAGGGTTACACGCACGCTGGGACTATTTTAAAAAGGCCCGGTGATGCAGCGTAAAGCCCTGGGATGCGTGTAAGTCATGGGGCTTGCAAAAAGGGGCGGGGCATGGGCAGGGTGGGGCGTGGGGGTGGGGGTGGGGTCAGGCTCCCAGCACAGCGGCCATATTAGCCACTGTGCCAGGGATCATGCGCTGGCAGTCAGCCGGCACGCGCAACTTACTTCAGCCCCAGGGAACACTGCACCCAGACATTTAAAAATAAACAACTAAAAACCTGGCTTTTCAAACAGGCCTTTACATAATCCCTCCCCCTCCATTGTTTTCGCCACAGTACTTTATTTCATCCCCCTAATCAATTCTTAATCATCGCTCATTCTTTCCCCGCTACTGGTCTTTTTCCTCTCCATATTGCATTTATACACTATGTTTATTTATTAACCTTGTTTTAATTTTTGTATCCCCAGTTATGGTTTTAAGATGTTGCTTTCCTTTTTCCATATATTATCAATGTTTTTTTACTTCCCGTTCCATGTAAATCTTTAAAGTTATTTTATACCCGTTCCATGTAAAGCGATGTGATGTGCAAACGAATGTCGGTATAAAAAAGTTTCAAATAAATAAATAAAAGAAAGAAAGAAAAGAAAGAAAGAAAGAAAGAAAGAAAAGCTTTGGGGGAAAGGGTGGGGAGGTAGGGGAAGGGAAGGTGGAGTGGGGGGGGTAGGGAAGTTCCCTTCGAGGCCGCTCCGATTTCGGGAACGTGGGAAGGCAGCGCAGCTCAGCACGGGCTCGGCGCGTGCAAGGTGCACAATTGAGCACCCCTTGTGCGCGCTGACTCCTGATTTTATAACATGCGCGGGCCTGCGCGCGCATGTTATAAAATCAGGTGTACATGTGCGCGCGCCAGGTAGCATGTGCACATGTATGACGCACACGCTCCTTTTAAAATCTACCCCTATATGTTTTTAACCCTTGCTGTGAGCATGCTTGGTCTCAGCCTGGTTAATGAAGTCTTACCTTCCTATGTAAAAATATTTAAATCACTTTTCACTGACCTCAGGGTAGGGAAATCAAGCTGGGATTGTAAAGGAGTAGAACAAAAATAGAAACATAAAACAGGTGGCGTGGGAGGAGAAACTTGTATTTTTTTCACATTTTTTTTACTGGAGACAAAACACCCCAGTATAACTAACAAACAAATTGGGTGGGGGAAGCAGGCTGGGGCTGTAGAAGAGTAGGACAAAATCAAGAACCATAAAACAGGTGGGGGGAGATCCAAGATGACACTGACTTGACAGGATGTGGGTCAGTGATCTCCGGTATGAAAAACTTTTCTTTTTAAGGCAGGTTGAGGGGATTTATGCCAGCTACCTCCCCCCCCCCCCCCTCCCAACTGGCCTGTGTCAGCATATGATTGATGGATCCCTTATCCCCATTCCAGCGATTCCTTTGGGTGCAGTGTCCATGGCGGCAAACAGTGATACCGTTGGACCTGGAAATAACTTTGAGTCCTGGAGCTCTGGCAGCTCTTTACGCACCGGCAGCTAGACTTTGGTTGAGTGAACTGTTGCCGCCAGCAGCTGTGTTGGAACAGGCTGTAGTAATGGCGGTAGCTGGGGAATCTCTCTTATCAAACAATGTGAGAGTGGGCCTAAGATGTTTGATGGAAGCTGTTACATCGCCGATGGAGTATCGGGCTGCACTGGAAGTAGATGAAGAGGGCAGCCCACAAATCTTGACTTCCACTCCTTTAATCAGTGAAGATCTCACTGGGAATAAGAGCTCGATGGAGGGGCCCAGTGCTGGAGAGATTGCATGTTCAGGATTCCACTCAAATCTGGTAAGACCTCAAACAATAACACTGGATTTGGTTTGGGTGGCATTGGTTTCCCTTGAGAAATCTATTTCTCAGTTAACATCGGTGACCTCAGATATTCGTCACCGAATGCAGGTGTCTGAGACTTTAAATGTTACATAGAGAGAAAAATTGGAAGCAAAAAATTGAAAAAATTACTGGAATCCAAAATACTCAGTCGAACTTGGTTTAAGAGGGGTTGATTCATGCCAAGAAGTTGGAAAACTTGGAAAATTCCTTCAGATATTTACAGCTCAGAGTCTTGAACATTCCAATAATTAAATGTGTGTCACTGTAGGAAGAATTTAAAAAATATATATTTGAAATTCAAAAAATTCCTGCTGAGGCAACCTTGCCTATTGAAAAAGTGATTTTTTTTTTGCCAGTAGAGAAGGGGACCCAACTGAAATGGCCCCAGGGACTCCCCATACAGATGGAATTTCCTCAAATTTGACTGATTTTCTGGAAAGTTCAGATCTCAAACAGATAACAAATAGAAATACTCTTCTGGAAACCTTCATATTTCCTCAGCATCTTGATACAGTATTGAGATTATTTCTTTGAAACAGATTTATTCTATATTATGGTCAAAAAGTCTGGATTTATCCAGACATTACTAGATCTACACAAGACCATAGAAAAAATGATTTGGCTATGCACCAGGAGGCTTTAACCCTTGATGCACAATTTATTATTTGCTATCCATATAAATATATTTTGAGGTTGCATGATCTTAGATATGGGTACTTTGAGCCTTTATAACTATGATATTTTCTTGGTTCTTACAGGCCAGACACATGCTAGTGTTATTAGGACTGCCATATATTGTAGTGCTGGATTTGTCCTGACATTATTTGTTTAATATTTTCCTTTTTCTCTTGGATAAAGCTAACTTCCTTTTCTTGGCTCTCCCCCTGTTTCCATTGATGAGAGGTTTATTGTACTGAGGATAGTATATTGTTGCGCATTCCAGCCGCGTTGGTGCCGCGACTGGGCCTGCTCACCTCGCGGTTCCCTCCACAAGCTCCGGACACTCTTCCCTCGCCTTGGCTGCCAGTTCTTGGTGTCCTCTGTCCATTCCCTGCTCACCACCATCCTCACAGGCCTCATAGCGAAGCTCCCATTGGGGCTCCACGTCCTCGGCATCCTTGGCCCCGCCCCTAGGTGCACGCGTGGCCCACGTTCTGCCCTTTAAATGGCCCAGGGCGGGATCTTCGGGCCGGACGCCGCCCGATGACGACACCTAGTCACAATGTAGGCGAGGGCCCTTTCCCTTGACCCTCGCCTTGGCAAACGGGTCGTCTTTTAGGAGAAGCTAGTTGCCGTCCTATGTTCCTGCGTTCTCTTCCTTGCCTGATCCAGTGTTCCAGTGTTCCTGTGTCTTCCAGTGCTCCTGCGTTCCTGTGTTCCTGTGTTCCGTGTCTTCCAGTGCTCCTGCATTCCTGTGGTCCTTACTGTGCTCCAGCGTCTGTTCTAGTTCCTGTCCCGCTATCCAGGTTGTACATTCTCCGACTGATCTCACGGTACTGACCTCGGCTAGCCTGACCACATCTGGACTGATTCCCAGTATTGACCCCTGCTTGCCTCTGACCATGATTGGACCGCCACCTGGAACTGAGTTCTGCTTTGCCTTTGACCACATTTGGAACGCTGCCTGGAACTGGCCACTGCTTGCCTTTGACCATGATTGGATCACTGCCTGGAACTGAACTCTGCTTGCTACTGACCACGCTCGGACTAATATCTGGAACTGACCCTTGCTTTGGCTGACTACCCTCGGAAGGATACCCTGGCGTTGTCCCTTGTGCTCCATAAGGACACTCCCTTCGCTGTCCCGGTGACCACCAGGCCGGCCTGTTCGGACGCTACCTGCTGCCTTCTTCTAACTAGACCTATAGGCGCTGCCTATCTTGAACGGAAGACCTCCAGTTCCTGTATTACTCCAATGGACTCCGGTTCGCTCCATACTGGTCTAGTCCAGTTGATCTCCACAAGCCACACACCCTTGCTTGTGGTGGGCACACCTCTCTGCTACCTCTCCGGGAGACCCTCAGAGGCCCACCTAAGTCCAGGCGGTCCGGGAATCCAAGGGCTCAACCCAAGGAGCCCCTGGACTGTTATTGGTGAAGCTCCAGCTAGCCTCGTTCTCCTTATGTGCTCCGCCTCCTGGTGGCAGGCACCCCCTGGGAACCCTCAGAGGGCCGTACCAATCCTGCGCCAGGCTAAGGGTCCACCTCCAGCGCAACATATATATGTTTTCTTTTTTCTATATTTCATTTCTTTTTGTAATTGCAAGTTATGTGGCTTGTGTTCATTATAAATTGCAATAGAACAAAATATAAAAAAACAAAACAAAACAAAAACAGGAGAAGTGGGAGGAGAAACTTGTATTCTTTTTCTTTTTTTCACTTTGTTTTCTGGGGACAAAACAAACACCCCATTATAACCAACAAACAAACAACAGCAAATAACATGGAATCATCAAAACTCCTATGCTGCTACACAATAGACATGGCAGGTAGGCATAGAGGTAGTAGAAAAACCCTTAAGGTGGTTTAAGGGGGAAGGCAGGTAGGCATAGCAGTATCAATAAGAACCCCTAAGGTGGTATATTTGGGGCATAACAGTTAGGCATGTAGAAGAAATACCCCTAAGGTTGTGTAAGGGGCTTGGCAGGGAGGCAGAGCGATTTCAGAAAGACCCCTAAGATGGTACATCTGGGGCATGATAGGTAAAAAAAAAGATGTAGCATTAAGACCCTTAAGGAGATAAAAGGGGCAAGGTAGGAAGGCAGAGTGATAGCAGCAGCACACCTAAGCTAATAGAAATGGGGATGGTAGAAAGGCATGTAGCATCTAGATATCTAGAGGTGGGGCAAGGAGCATGGCAGGCAGGCAGAGTTTTAGCATTAAGATCTCTAATGTGGCATGTCTGGGTGATGGCAGGCAGGCAGGTGGCAGCAAGACCCCTAAGATGGTGTAAGGAGCAGGCAGGTAGGCATAGCAATAGAAGTAATACCCCTAAGGTGGAATATCTGTGGCATGACAGGTAGGCAAGTACCAGCACGGCTGCTAAGGTGTTATAAGGGGTGGGGAAGGTGGGCAAGCAGACAGGGTACTGCTCGTGTTTGCACTAATCTATGAGGTGGACACTGTTTCCTATGCTACATCCTCATTGAGTCTGTGCTCTAGTGCTCCACTTGGCACAGCCCAGCTACCAGCATCGCCTTCATGAATGTGAGATGTTGGGACTAGAGGGCGAGACTCCCTTTCACCATGAATCACAAAGTGTGGCTCACATTCTGTGAGGGGTTTCAGTACCTCTTGCACCTGCTGCTGCAAGGAGTCTAGAAACTGCAACATCTCTGCTTCCATTCCCTCTTGCTCTCAGAAGCCCTCTAACCTTTCCTCCAGAATATTTACTATAGGGATGACCCCACTCAAGGTGGTGCTTCTGAAGCTCAGGTTCTCTGTGGCATTCTTGAAAGGCTTCAGGATTTGTTGCAGCTGCCTCATCACTATCCAATCACGATGCCCCAGGGGGCTTTGCACTCCTATCTTTTTCTAGAGAGAGATTATGAAGGGATATCTGCAGTTCTACTAACCAGGGTAGGGCTTTAAGGGGCATGACTTAATAAAGGAGTCTTTTTTTTTTTTTAATTACATTAACGGCCTGCGAGAGGATCAGGGTTGAGGATGGGGAAATCCACATAAACCGCAAGGGACTTAGGGAAACATAGGGGGACTTCGGGAGTCACACTGCCCTTTTAACACTGTAGCAGCAATGAGGATCCCAGCCCAGAATTGCAATGTGCAAAAATATTTAAATATTACATTTGAAAGTTTACTATGGATGCTAATGAACTCAGAGATTAATATCATCCTTAGCAAACTTTCGAGAAAACAAGCCTTAACCCATGGTAAAATACTACAAGTTAGTTTATCGGCCTCTATGTTGTTTGCATTCCAAATGATCAGGATCCAAGGCATCCATTAGGCAAATTTTGAAATGTTTATACTTCTTAATTGAGGATGCAGTTTTGTTTTGGGACTCGAGTTAAGACAGAAGATATGGAAAGCAGGGCAGATATCCTATTAATCCATAAAGTGCCATGCCTGGCTAAAGTAAACCTGTTAACAGGCCCATTAATTTCAGTAGTATGACAGCAAAAAAAAATCTACCAATCATAGCAAATCCATAGATCCATCATAAATTGCCTTAATTTTTAAAGTGGAAAACTATAAATATGTTTTGAATGGCAAAATAGATTCCGTTTTACAATATTTGTTTTCAAATACTTTCAATATCCTTTGACTAAGAAAGCATTTGTAACCCCTGATTAAAATAATATGCCCCAAGAGCTCCCCTGTAATAAGACCTCTAGTGGTTGTGCCTAAAATGAAGGCTGAGAAGCAAAGAGAAAGATCTAGAGAAGGTCTATCTGCCCTCTAAAGGAGAAGAAGAAAAATTAAAAGAATTCTTAGTTCAGCCTTCAAGGTGCAGGGAGACGTTAGTATGGAAAGGACCAGAACCAACCTACTTCCTGGCAGGATTGTTTATGCCCAAGAGAAGGAGAATAAGCTACAGCTTCAGCATCTCAAAGACCTAAACAACAAGCCTCAACTCCATAAGCAAAGTAAGAGGAGTCATGAAAATCAGTAATAAAATATCTCATAAGACACAACGTTCCAGTAACAGCATTCCTTCAGAGAAAATAACCATTTAGGAGAAGCAGCTAGGGAACTGAGTCAACCACTCAATGATCCCAGCATCTCTCCCAAAGTAGTGATGGTGCAGGATGAAAGAGGGACAGTAAGGTCCTCTTCATGAGAATAATTGCCTAAGAGAGAGAAATATTTTTTTTTCTAACAGTCCAGTAATTGCTCTAGCTTGTGGGGAAAAAAGGAAAGCTACAGCTGTACCTTGGAGTACATCTATATTCCACAGACGAGACTTAGGGCAATAGGTTGTAAGTTAGCCTATGCAGTTGTTTAAGTTAAGGTAACTCAAGAAGTTATTACTTACCATTTGGGAATATCTGATGACTTTAAAGGACAGTGGGGGGTAATATACACTTGAAAATAATCGGAAGCACTAATAATGAAGTATGATACGTACTATTATTTACTACAGACCTGTTCATGAATTATATAAATAAAAAGTCAGTTAAATAGGAACCACAAACAGAATGTACTATACTGTTCTTGAAGATAACTGGTCAGGTTTTATGTCTATTTTGACCTGAAGAAAATGCCCATGAATTATCAAAGGCACCTGAGGTCCACCATAACATCTGCTAGTCCTTCTACTTAAAGAAACCTAATAATTATCTAAGGATTCAGTAATTCAGTAACTGGAGCAATAGCTGCACCTTTTTTTTTTTTTTAATTTATATTTTATTAACTTTTCCAAAATAAACATCAAAGTATTCCACTTTGCACAGAAACATGGCATCATATTCGCAATGATATTACAACATCAGAAAAATATAAATCAGAAATAATCCCTTATTGTTACCCTTTAGACCACTATCACTATGGAGGGTGGAGGGAACAGAAGGAAAAATACAGGTAATTATTATTTCTAAAACAAAAAACAGGCTGTCCTAAAATACCCTAATTATCAGAATGATGAGCTAATTTTAGTTCTCAATCATCAACTGGGCTCTTTTCGATTGTATAAAATCCTTTAACTGTTCTGGCTGGAAAAAGATATAACTGTCCCGATTATATTTCACTGCACACTTGCAAGTGAAATCTCAGGAAAAATGAAGCTCCTAACGCCAATGTTTCCTGCTTCAATGCCATAAAGCTTTTCCTTTCTATCTGTGTGGTTTTTGTCAAGTCTGGATATATTCTCAATTTGGCACCCATAAACAGTATCTCCATCTTTTTGAAATATGCTCTCATTACATCTGCTAGATCTTTCTCATTATAGAATGTAATCAATAATGTGCTTCTTTCAATTATTTCAAATCCCGAGGATTCTAAGAACTCCGTCAGATTAGCAAAATCTCTTGGGGTTTCTTGCACATTCTGTCTGTTCTTAATTGGCAAAAAATATGCTCTATCCAGGGGTGGGGTTTCTTGAGAAGGAAATTCCAATATTTCAGTAAAGTACCTTTTAATTGTACTACGAGGAAATTCCCCCACTATCCTGGGAAAATTCAGTATACGTAAGTTAAGATGTCTTAACGCATTTTCAATTATTTCTATTTTTCGGTTGATATTACCACAATCTTGAATTATCACATTTTGCACAGATTTCACCTGTTTGATTTCATTTTTCACTTTTTCAAATTTCCCTGTTACTTCCTGCTTTTGTGTTTCAAAATTTTTATTCAGCAAATCCATTTGTTGAGAGAGGACATTAATTTTATCCGAACAGTCCCCACAAGATTTTGCTACGGCTGATGTCAAATGCCAAAGAGCGTCCAGTGTCACCACCTCAGGCTTAACCAACCAATCAATACTCCGGTGGAGGGATCAGGGGATATTGTAGGCCCAACTCCTCGACCTCCCACCTGCGCTTCTCCGCCGTCCCGTTTGAACTCACCGGGCTGAATCGCCTCTATCTCCTGGAGGCTGGTGGCTAGAGAATCCTGCGGCATTGCTCCCTCCTCCTGCGAGTGCTGGATCTCCACTTCGGAGTCCGTCCTCGAGCGCGGTGTCGAAGTTTCTCTATGCTCCGGTGGTGGCCTCTCATCTGGTGGGGATAGTGATATTTCGTCCAAGGTTAGCTCCGCTCCTCCTTCTGCGGGTCCAACAGCCGGAACTCTATTCCCCTGTGGTGTGAGTATTTTGGAGCACTGTTGAATGGTTCTTTGCCCGGGAGGCAGGGTGGTTACGGAGGGGGTAGTTCCTCACCCTGCCTTTTCGCTTAGAAGGCATTACAAACGCAGGAAAATGAATTTTACCAGGAAATTCGCCTGCAGCAAACAGTGCTACCAGTCAGGATGCCATCTTGACTCCACCCCTTTTTTTTTTTTTTTTAAGATTATGAGTTTTATGTAAAGATAGACAATTTTTTATTTTTTGAGCACTGTGATCTCAGGACATGGTTTAATATAGATATTTTTAGGCAGATTGCCAGTTTTAGATTGCTACTTTAATCATAAAAATAAATAAACAACAGTGCTTATGTTATGAAGAAGGTTCAGCACTGAGGTAACAAGTGTTGAGTGTCCCGGTTGCGCTAAGGCCCGCCCGGACCTGCTCACCTTGTTCCCAGCTCAGCAGGTCCCGGGCCTTCCTCCTCACTGGCGCAGTCAGTCAGCTGCTCCCCCGGCTCAGGGCAGGGGCATCCCCGGCTGCCTCTAGCACTTCGGCGTCCCAGGCCTTGCTCCTCACCCCATGCTGGTGCTCAGCGTTCTCCGCTGCCTCGACTCTGCCCCTAGGCACGCTCGCGTGGATTGCTTGGCCCTTTAAAGGGTGGGAATCTCCTCCATGGTGCTTCCCGATGACATTACCTAGTCTCAGTATTTAAGCGAGGTCTTGATCCTCAGTCCCTCACCTTGACAATCAGGTCATCACCTCTGTGTGAGCTAATTTGTCATTCTCATTCCTGTGCTTGTTCCAGTGTTCCTTGTTCCTGTGCCTGTTCCAGTGTTCCTGCCTTGCTCCTGTGTTCCCGTGGTCCTTCCTGTGTTCCAGCGTCTGTTCCTGAGTTCCTGTGTTCCTGAGTCCTGTTCCTCGTCTTGCTACCCAGGTAGTACCTTCTCGGACTGATACCCGGTACTGACCTCAGCTTGTCTTGACCACGCTCGGATTGACACCTGGGACTGACCCTTGCTTTGGTTGATCATTCTCAGATGGATACCCTGGCTCTGACCCTTGCACTCCATTCGGACACTCTCTTTGCTCCTCCTGTGATCACCAGGCCTGCCTGCCTCGATACCACCCACGGCCTCCTTCGAGCTGGACCACTAGGTGCTGCCTATCCTACCCGGAGGACCTTCAGTTCCTGTCTTGTTCCAGTGGTCTCCTGTACCCTCGGTTCCGGTCTAGCTCGCCTGTTTGCTGACAGCCGCGCACCTCTCCTCTTGGTGGGCACACCTCTCTGTCATCTCTCCGGGAGACCCCCAGAGGCCCACCTAAGACCAGACAGTCCAGGAAACCAAGGGTTCAACCTGCAGAACTCCCAGACTGTTATTGGTGAAGTTCCTGTCAGCCTCTGTCTCCTTGTGTGCTCCACCTCCTGGAGGCAGGCGCCCTCTGGGATCCCTCAGAGGGCCAAACCAATCCTGCTCCAGGCCAAGGGTCCACCTCCAGTGTAACAACAAGAAACTGAGTTGGTGATATTTCTTCACTGGTATTTAGCTTGTTGAAGATTTCAATAAAAATGTGACCCATGATGGAATAATTAGTTGAAGCAAGTCCTATATACCTATTGAAATGCATCCACAGCAAGATAGAAATATACTGACAACAGAGTTTGTGTTTTCTGGATGATTAATCCTGGTTTTCTAGATCTTAAAGAAAGCCTATTGGTTTGGTAATAGTGCTATCAGTAATACCTTGAGTTATAGAAGTAGACAAAACAAAACCTTACATAACTGACCATGACAAGAAAGCTAATATTGCTATCATGGACCATCATGTAAGGTTATACTCCTATAGGTGCAAGATGGTGGCCAATGTTATTTTCCATCTACATGATTAATGTAAATAGCATAGCAAGATTTTATCATTTAGATCAACAAGAATCTCAATTGGTACCCCACTTGACCAAGACAAGAGGGTACTTGTTTGTTGTCAGACTAAGGGGAAGATTTTTAAAAGGTGTACGCGGGCATACATGTGTGCGCACTCCCTGGCGCACGCACATGTACACTTGGTTTTATAACTTGCGTGCACAGGTTATAAAATCAGGGGTCAGTGCACGCAAGGGGGTGCACAATTGTGAACCTTGTGTGCACCGAGCCGCGCTGCCTTCCCCCGTTCCCTTCCCCCTAACCTGACCTTCCCACAGATATATCATACTACCTGTGACATTGAAAATCTGTGAAAAGCTAATCAGGTCCTAGGCACATGAAAGTTGTGCACTAATGACTTATTGTCATCGACTTTAATGTAACCACACAGTCATGGTGAGGTCTTTAAAATGTGAAATAATACATTCATGCATTTGAACAAATCCCTTCCTATTGCATTACAGAAGACAGTGGCTTACAATAGAACTTGAATCTAATGGAACTAAATAAACCATAGGAAAATTAAAATGTCAGCATCTGTGTTGACCTGATGTCTTAAAGGAATTAATCTTGGTTGCAATATATTGTCCATCTGTCAACCATGTATATTTTTGCACTGAGAAAGTATGTACTTGTAAAACATTATTTTGTAAAATGCTCTTGGTAATGTGATGCCACGGTAAGAGCAATATTTACCCAGTGTGACTGTAGCTAAATTAAAAAGTTAAACATGTAAGCTGTTAAGTTTCTTACCATACTTTTTTCTACTTTCCAGCTAGATAGGTGGTCTCTGGAGAGTTCTTCTAATCTGGGTGTTAATGAGTATCCTTTGAGCTGTGCAGGATGGCCATTCTCCTTAGAGGTTTCCTTTCAGAAGTATTGTAGAGTAGGCATGAGGCAGAGGCAAAATTTTCATATCCGTTCGTTAATTCATTTTGTAGGTCACTTCCATTTGTTTAGGTAATTTAAAACAAAAAAAAAAATCATATGCAAATGCCATTTAGACGGATAACTGAAAAGTTATCCATTTAAATGGATAATTTGACAGTTTCAGCCACTTATCTTATATTATAGCTGGATAACTACTTATCTGGCTTTCATTTAGCTGGATATTAAAGGGGCATTCCAGGGGTATTCCGGGGAAGGGTTCAGTTATCCGGCTAACGTAGCCTAAAGTTATCTGGCCTTGTGTGAATACTAGCTATTAACCTGGATATTTTCAGAGATATCTTGGTAAGTAATGCACTTTACAAAAGTAAAAAAACTCGTCTCTACCTCCTCCCCCTCTGTTGTCCAAAAAGGTGGCCTCAACCTAAAAACAATCTTTTAAACTTACACAGGTTCACCATCAGCCCAGGCCTCCCCCTGTTCCCTGCCCGCTAAAAAAATCTTTAAATTTGCCATTTCTGCCTCCCTCCACAGCACAGGCTGACACCCTCTCACCCACCCGTTACCTTCAAACATGGCCCCTTTGTCCTTGCCAGGATTGCTATGCTCTGTGATCCCAGCTGTTCCCAGCGTTACTTATGAAATAGTGCTGGAAGAGTACTTTTACACTAAAACATGCTTCCAGCATTGTGTGGCTGGATAACTTTAGGTCTGACTGGCCATATTCAACCAATGGCCGGTTAGGGTTAAAGCTATCCGGCTATATGTAGCCGGATAACTTTAAATAAGTATATTCAGCGGGATATATTGGACAAATTATCTGGCTAACTTTAGCTGGATAAGTTGTCCACTAAACGGCCTACTGAACATTGGCCTCTTTGTTTATTCATTTTATTAATTTGTTTACCATTAAAGTCACTGGGGGAAGCACTGCAGCCTATTTTGCGTTCAAAATTCGGGTTTTCTCATCAAGTGTAATGAAACTTGTGGGAAGAAATCATCAGAAGGGGAAAAGAATTCCAAGGCACCTAGGCTTTGGCAAAGTGGCACCATCAGAGGCATGAATACCCTAAGGCACCACAATGGGGCAAAGGGGTACCAGCAGTGGCAGTAGTTCTCCAAGGCACCATGAGAGGAGCAAAGAAACAGCAAGAGTTCGAACAATATCCCAAGGCTTCATAAGAGGGAACCAAAAGAAGTGCCATGAACCCTGAAAGGCAGCACGAGAGGCAAAGTGGCACCAAGAGTGGCAGCAAGCAACATCCTATGGTACCATGAAGGTGGAATGAAGCAGAAAAGGTGGCAGAAAAACTCAAAGGCACCAATAAAAGAACAACATAGCACAAAGAGTGGCATCCACACACCAAGGCAACATAAGAGGTAGAAAGCAGCCTCCTAGAGTGACACGAACACCCCCAAGTATAGGCTATTGGGGTATGACAGTAAGGCAGAGTTGTATCAAGCTCCTCAAGGTGCAAAGTCTGGATATGGCAGCAATGATGAGTGGAAGAAGGATTCCTAAGGTTGTAGCAGCAGGGCAGAATGGCATGGCAGATGTCTGTCTTCCTTTTGAAGCACTTGCCACTTGTAATATTTAGTACAAGAGAATGATCTGTCGTCAGTATAATTTTTGTGACATGACTTTTTATTTCATTCACTACTTGTACTTGATCTTGCTGCTGGGTGGAATTTTGGGTTTCTTGTGAAATTTGCTTTCCGTTTGAAATTTGCCCAAACTGCCTCATCCAGCCTTGCCTTGCCCAGCCTGCCTCAGCCAGGATTGTCTCCTGGTCCCAGTCTTGTCCAATGTTTCTCATGTCTTTGTCCATCCTTAGCCTGACTACCTGGTATTGACTTCTTAAACTGGACCTGACGAAGCTTGCCTGCTGCCTGGATTTGACCTCTCTATTGGACCTGACTCCACTTGTTTGCTGCCTTTTCCGACCTTGGCCTGCCTCTGGTTTCTCCAGTCTGCTGCCTATCCTGACACCAGTGTGCCCTCAGAATCTTGCTCCATCTATCGCCCTAAGGACCCTCCTAAGCCCTGCCAGCTGCCAGAACTCAGGGACTCAACCTGAAGGGGAGGCGGCTAGTATGTTGAAGGTGAAGCTCCAGCCTATCCCGTCTTAGGGCACATTCACCAGCTGTCAGCATAGGCCTCATTGGTTCACCTATGAGGCAGCGTCAACTGCACCTCAGGTGCAGTTTCCAGAGACACATCATGAACAGATTTCTGCTGCTCCATTAACCTCCATAGCATTCTGGTGGGTGTTAGCATCTTGTATCAGACACTTTTGAGGCATCTCACATTCTTCCTACTTCTAACAGTGAAGCTGCCCCTCCTTCATGCTTCAGTGGAGATGCCCTGCTATTTTACTGCACCTCTCCATCAGATCCTTCAGGATTGGATTCCTGTACTCCTTCAGCCCTACCAGGGATATCATTCACTGCCAGGTGCAGCAAGTCAGTGGATGTCTGAAAGCTCCCATTTTTCATGAAGACTCCTGCTGCACTGGTCTAACTTCTAACCTCCAGCATCTTTCTTATAGCTGATAGAATATTGCATGAGATAGGAGGGCTATACATCACCTGGGTGTGCAACACAGCCCACCTGTACCATAATGGTCTCTGTTAGATCTCCTGCCTGCCCTTGCCTCATCCACGACTCACCAGTGTGCCATCAGAGAGAGGTAAGAATGCTTAGCATTTGAGCTTGTCCAGATGTCACTGGTGAAATTAATGCTACTCCCCTCTGCCTTAGCCAGCTGCACCTGCATGTAAGTATGGCACTGGTTGTACAGGGTGGTGATAACGTGCCTACTAAATGTGATCCTGGAGGGCACTTTGTAAGTAGAAGCTAGCAGATGCAGCAGATCCTTAAACCCCAGGTTCTCCACTACCTGCAGGGGCTGCTCATCCAGGGCAATCATTTCTATGAAGCAACTTGTTACTACTTTCGGTGCTGCCTGCCTCTTGCTCTGCGACAGTGATACCGAACACCACCCCATTTTCTCTTTGGTGGATTGCTGCTACAGACACATGGCAGAAGGCTGTTAGCTTGCCACCTGACTTGTGGAAGTGTCTGTGGGACCAGCTTAGGGAAAAAGGCTAGTACTGCCACCCTTCCCTGATACCAATGCTAGTGGGTGCTGCTTCTGCAAGTGATGCTGCATATCAGCATTTGTCAGATTGTCCAAGATCTTCCCTCAATTGATGGTCTTTCTGCAATGAATACACTGAGCAAACACGGGTCCTCTCCCACTTTAAAGTGATTCTAAATCAGGAATGTCTTGCATATTGTCATCTCTGCATCCTTGGGAGCTGATGCTGGCATTGGAGTTGAGATTGAGGGTGAACTCTGAGGAAAAAGGCCAGGGGCATCACTCATTCTTTTTACCTGTACTGCCTGCTCTTCCTGGGAATTTCTCAGTATCATCTATCACCTCGCTGGAGGCTAAGGCACTACTGACTAAACTTCCCAAATTATGTTCAGCTACTGCTTCTTCAATATCTAATTCAGGAACCCCAGACAAAACCAGCACGCTGCTGGTTTTGGGTGTTGTACTTCTGCTTCCTCTGTTCATGCCTCTGTCTTGCCAATATTAGCCTCAGATGTCTCTCCTGCCTTTTGCCCCTGCTCCAGAACAAGAATGAGAGGAACAAGCTGTGGTGGTACATGCGCTCCAAATTTCAATTTTCTCAGCCTTGAGCTGGTTTCTACTCCTGGCATTCTGTGCATAAAGAAGTCTCTTTTAAATTTAGAGGCAGGATTCCCTTTTTTATTGCTGCTTCTAGTACTGCTTGTTGTACTTCTGACAGTCTGACTCTGCAGCAACATCCAATCTTCAGCCTCTGCCAGTCCTTCCTATGCTCTTTCCTCATAATGGCATGATTGAATTTGAAGTGCCTGCTGGGGGGTTTTGATATCACAAAAGAATTTATTGATACTGTGCCACCACTCATAGCACCACGCTAGATTTTGCAAAAATGTCTCCAACATACACACATATACAGTGTATATGTTTATTGTTTACACTGTTGACTGACTCCTTTTGGATACACTAAAAACACTTTTAGAAACAGAATGAAAAAGGCTGGTAAGGCTGTGCTTCTCTTTACTTCAGTCTGCCTGAAGATAACCTCATTGCACTGCTGGGTTAAATAGAGACAGAAAAATCACTGGCACTGCTTCAATCTCTACTCCATTTCTACCCTGCCCCCAGTGAACATAGTGTAGTCTTTATTTCACAATGAGTGTGACCATGGATTTCAACAGAGAGAAGATCTGAAAAATCCCTATACTGGGGTCAAAGCTTTCTTTATTAAAGTTGTTTTTAAAACTTTCATATAATTTCTCAGAAGAGAGATCCTTCTCTACTAAATAAAACAGAACAAGTACTTTCTTGGCATATGCTCAGACCTTTCAGTGTGAGAACATCAGTGTCACTTTTTCCAGATGGCAGCTTTAAACTAGTTAAAAAGATCCTTCATCAGGATTTTCCCTCCATCTGATCTCCTTGTGAACTTGTCCCGCCTTGACTTCCAGGAGGTTGGTTACCATGTCATACAGGCAAGAGTTGGTTTCTATAGTTACCAGTTAGACCCTGTACCTGTTTGTTTACTCAGCAGAACCAAAGACATGAATGGGCTATAGACTTGAATGGGGAACATAAACAAATGAGACAAAAATTTCCATTTAAACTGTGGGCACCCTCGACATTTCAGTGATCTATGAATGAAACAAAAATGGACTCATTTGTTTCATCTTACTCATTCATTTCAAATGAATGTACATCTCTATTGAAGAGTCTTACACCTAACAATGCTGTATGTTTGGATAATAAAATTTAAACACACACACAGTTCTCCAGAAGTTTTATCTTGTATGTGATTACTACTATTATTGTGGACATGAATACTTTCTCAGAAGCAGATGTCATCTCAAACTGAGTTCTACTAGGCAGTGGGTACCAGACTGATTCCCTGACTGATCTGTTGCTGGATCAAAATGTTTACTTCTTGATGCTTATATAAAAGAGAAAATTGCTAGTCATTAGCTCTAAATTTACTTTCACATGCTTGGACAACATGGCTTTCCTCAATATTTCAGTGCTAGGTGTCTTCTGATCGGTATTATGCACCCTCAATGTGCACATTTTGAGGTAATTTTGTAACAGCCTGTATACATAACACAGCAAATAATTGCATAAATTACCCCAATTTTAAAATCAATTGTTACGTGCATAAGTCTGTTTGAAAATTATCCCACCAAATCTATCCACATACAAATACAGCTGCTTAAATGTACACAGAAAGTTTTCTGAAAATTTTATGTTCATGGTTTTTAGAATCCAAAATGATGTCGTTAAGTGCAAACCCCTCCTCAGCCGGGCCTCCAGGAATGCTTCTGCTTAGTCTGGGTAAATTTACCTGCAAACAGAGCATACTCACATATATGTGGTTTACCTGCTTATTGGATGGGCAATTAAAAAAAAAGCCTATTTCTTCTGGTAAAACACTGATTTAACTGCAGAAAAATGCTTTTGAAAATTACTCTTTGTAGCTCTTTTCTGTTTGTATAAGCTGGCTATTAGGTATGTTAGATGGTTTCATATCTACAAGAGATTTAGCAAAACTAGAAGCCTATAATTACCCAACCCAGATTGTAATGGAATAAAGATTGCTATGTTTTTCATCATTGGATTCAGTTGGGATTAAATCAATTATTTCAGCACTATGAAGAAAGAACTTGAAACTCTGACAATTATAGGACAGTCCAGCATTAGCACACAGAGACACCATCTGGACCATGTTGTCTCCTTTACTGGAACGAACGAAGCAAATGAAACATAATTCCTATTTGCTGATGTCATGGGGATTCCTTGAGTATATGAGCAGCTGGAGTTCCCGCTACTAAAGCATTAATGGATTTTGTTACATATTACAGATGTTCTGCTCACAGACCTCTGCATCTTTCATGAATATTATTACAGTAGTGTCTGAAAAAAGATCAGTTGATTTACAGTACCTACCCATCATATCTTTCTTGAAAGCAAAAGTGGGATGAGAAAAAGCACACAATAGTTTTGCTTTGTTTTTGCATTTGTAAGTGATTTGTGCTGCAATTTTGAGTTGACCACAATGAGCAGCATTTGCTGTTAGCCACCATGAAATTCTATGGGCAGTAGGGATGTGCAGAAGGAAATGATACGTTGCTATTCAGTATTCATTGCGCTGGACCCAAATCTGTTGCATCCGTTTTCATAGGAGGAAACCTGATTCGTCCATTAGTTACATTCGGTATTCGTTTTCCATTAAAGTTGGAAAAAATTAAAAAAAAAACCATCCCAACCCTTTAAATTTAATTAACTACAACCCCCCCACCCTCCTGACCCCCCCCCCCAAGACTTGCCAAAAGTCCCTGGTGGTCCAGCGCGGTCTGGGAGCGATCTCCTGCACTTGGGCCATCGGCTGCCAGTAATCAAAATGGCGCCGATGGCCCTTTGCCCTTACTATGTCATAGGGGCCGACCAATGGCACCGGTAGCCCCTGTGACGTAGTAAGGGCAAAGGGCCATCGGCTGCCAGTAATCAAAATGGCGCCGATGGCCCTTTGCCCTTACTATGTCATAGGGGCTGACCAATGGCACTGGTAGCCCCTGTGACATAGTAAGGGCAAAGGCTATTGGTGCCATTTTGAATACTGGCAGCCGACGGCCCAAGTGCAGAAGATCGCTCCCGGACCCCCACTGGACCACCAGGGACTTTTGGCAAGTCTTGGGGAGGCCAGGAGGGTGGGGGTAAATTCGGTAATGATACATTGCATTCGTGGGGGTTCGCGATACGTTTCGTGAACCCACAAATGCAACAAATAGGGATCTATCCATTGCGGATTGCGCATACGTTCAAAACGAATGCACATCCCTAATGGGCAGCATACACTGTTAATCATGATGAGAGGTTCAGGTAACATCACCCACCTAGAATCCTTTAAACAGGGATGGGTTCCTCTCACCACGTGGACTCATGTGCTTTCTTCCTCCCTTTCTACATCGACTGCTTACAGCCAGTAGTGAGACCTATAAGTGAAGAAGAAGAAGAGTACAGAAAGGCTGATGAGGAAAAAGCAAAATTACTTAACAAATATTTCTAGTCGTTGTTCACTGTGGAAGGGTCTGGAGCAGGACCACATAAAATGAACACAAATAAGATTGAAAGTGAGATAAACCTCAATCAATTTTCAGAAAAGTGTGTTCATGAGGAGCTAACTAAACTTAAAGTAGATAAGGTGATGGGGCCAGATAGCATACAACAGAAGATATTAAGGGAACTTAGAGATATCCTGGAAGTTACAGTAGCTGACATTTTCAATGCTTCTTTAGAATCTGGAGTAGTCCCAGAGGACTGGAAAAGGGTGGATGTGGTTCCTAGTCATAAAAGTGGAAGTAAGGAGGAGGCTGGAAATACAGACCAGTTACTCTGATCTCTGTGGTGAGCAAACTAATGGAATCACTGCTAAAACAGAGGATAGTACAAATTTTGGAATTCAAGGGATTGCAAGATCCAATGCAGCATGGTTTTATCAGAGGTAAATCTTGTCAAACAAATCTGATCAATTTCTTTGATTGGGTGACCAGAGAATTGGATCAAGGAAGAGCGCTATATATGTAGTATACGTGGATTTCAGCAAAAATACCATATGGCTCATCTAGTATGCTCATAAATCAAGATAATTTACCATTATAATTCCCATCACTTCTTTAGAGATCTTCTGTATTTATCCCATGCTCTCTTGACATGGTTCCTCACATATAACTTATAAATAAATTGAGCACCCTTGGCATGGTTAGAAACTGGCTGAGTAGGAGGGGACAAAGTGTAGAGGCAAATGGAGTTTTCTCTGAGAAGGGGGATGTTACTAGTACTGGGTGCCTCAGGTCCTTGGGCCAATACTTTTCAACATTTCTGTGAACGACATAACGGAAGATTTGTCTTTTTGCCAATGATACCAAAATATGTAACAGGGTAGAAAGCTGGGAAGGTGTGGAAAACATGAGGAGGGATCTAGCAAAGCACGGGGAATGGTCTAAGGTCTGGCAGGTAAGATTAAATGCTAAAAAAAATACAGAGTAATGCTTTTAGGATGTAAAAACCCAAGGGAAAAATATTGTATTGAAAGTGATTTTCTTCTACGCACAAAGGAAGAGTGGAATCTGGGGGTAATTGTATCTGATGATCTTAATGTGGCCAAACAGGTGCCTAAAGCAGCAGTAAAAGCCAGAAAGATGCTTGGCTGCATCAGGAGAGGAATGGTCAGAAGAAAAAAGGAAGTGATATTGCCCCTGAATCAGGCCCTGGTGAAACCGCACTTGGAATACGGTGTACAATCCTGGAGCCACATTTCAAAAGGATATAATCAGGATGGAGTTGGTCCAGAGAGTGGCTACTAAATGATCAGTGGTTTTGTTTTAATGAATATGGGGTAGACTACACCCTGGAGGAAAGGCAAGATAGGGGAGATATGATAAAGACATTCAAATGTCCATTAGGTTTTCATGCATGGGTTGGAGCCTCTTTCAATGGAAAGGAGGCTCTAGAACGAGGGGGCACGTGATGAGGTTGAACTGAGGTAGTCTTAATCTTAGCCTCCCAATGGAAATGGTGAAGATAAATACAGGGGATCTCTACGGAAGTGATAAGAATTATAATGTTAAATTAATTTGATGGATGGGGCAGACTAGATGAGCCATATGTTTTTTTTTTCTGCAGTCATATTTCTCAGTTTCTATTGTCAGATAAGTACAGGGAATATTATATACCTCCTGAAGCACCACTGCCAAAACATTGGTCTGTGTCGGGCATTGGGAATTTGCTTCTGTTCTGAATGGCTCCTCTACATGCTATCAATATTTAGATTTTACCTCCATTTGAAAAAAAATATTTAAAAATAATGTCTGTATTTTGGGGTAAATTATTGATTTTGTGGGAGTTCAGAAAGTTAATTATAGCATAGCTGTACTGTTTTCTGGTCTGATATCCTTTAGAGCAGGGCTGTCCAACCTTTTCACATGAGGGGCCACATTGCAATTTTATCTCAGGGGACTAGTGAACAAGTTTTGCAAAAATATTAATTAATTGACAGCAAAAACTGTGTATTTTTAGGAACAAACTTCAAATAAGACTAATTTATTAGTTTACTTTTTTTTATGAGATTCAGTCTGCTAGATTCATCATATTTTGACTACCCTCTCTTGATTGATTTGATATCTTTCTTCAAGCCACCAATTAAGATGGGGCTACCTTTTTGATAAAGGAAAATGTTACATTCAGATTTGAGTTCATTTCAATTAAAATGCTTTCCAAGGGATATTTTAAATGTGGGTATAATTTATTGAAATAAAAGATTGATTTTAGTGTGGTTTTTTTTATCAGAGAAGTGACAGGCAGTTGGGTTCATCTTCACTGCCATAGATAATATGGTGCCTAGCTGGGCCCATCCACTACCTACAGTGTCCCAGGACAGGAAAGTCTAGGGAAGGAGAATTGGTTCTCTTGACTTCCTGGAGGCTAGGACATAGCCATGGGTAGGTGGTGGCCATTGATTGGCCAGGAGCCCCAGGGAGTCAGGAAAAATAGGAAAAAAAATCTTCCCAGAATAAAGGAAGGTGTCAACATCTCCATTGTCAGACACAAGGCAAGTGTACTTTATGGAAATGCAAGATGGTAGTCAGAGGCTCATTGTGTGGTGCTTGCCAAATTCTTTGCTGGTTATTTAATGATTACAAGAGGAGTCCACTGGCACATAATGTGGGATGCGGGCAAGAACAACATCGGCAGGTTGCCATGTAGCGAGTATTAAGGATGAGGAGCCTCTTTGTCAGCCTAAACAAGGTCCTGCCAGTATATGGCATGACTAACTCTTGCAGAAGGGTGTGGTGGTGGTGGTGGTGGTGGGGTGAAACAGTGTGTGGTTGAAATTCCCTGGGGGAGGGACACCTTGTGGTGTTCAGGGAGGTCAGGACAGCACAGGAACTAGAGGTAGGAGCTGGGTGCGAGTATCTACAGCAGCCCACATCATGCCGTGCTCTGGATCTTTGGTGCTCTGCCAGGATGCCCAACCATTCTGGCACATGTGGATGACGTGTGAGTGGTGTTTTGTAGAACAAAACCATGTAGTGCGAGAATAGGACTTTGGGGCTTAGAGCAGGTGGCCGTGCAATGGAGGGAGCACAGCTTTAATGGTTTGTTTTTTTTTCCATTTGATCTACACAGGACAAAGCAGAAGCCCAGATGCTCTGCTGGGTGGGCTGGGTGGGGGGGTCCTGCAGCATCAGGCAGAAGCTGGGCAAGTGCAGGCAGGCCAGTGTCCGGAGACAGAAAGTACACGGGGATGGAGGGTGGGGAGGGACAGATATGAACATAGAGAGGAAGTGAGTAGAAAACTTTTGAGTAACAGAAACATTTTGCCTGCCTTTGATATGATGAACTCTTTATCTGAATTTGACTTAGAAAAAATTAATTTATAAGACTTAAACAATAAGATGTTTGCTGAATTTCTTGAAATATTTATTGCAGATTTCAAATTCAGATCATTGATAAATATTATATTTATGTTGGCCTGTCGGTAGCAGTGTAGAGTTTAGTGCTACCAGATGGGAGACTGGAGCATGATTTTTGGCTTTGGCATCTGCTTCTTGTGCCAGGTGAGGGAAAGAATGCTGTACAAATATGAATTTCATTCCCTGGATAAAATCCAACCATCTATTTCTATAGAAACAACATCAATGAACTGATGCGAATGCTTCTGTCTACGTATGCCGCTTAAGAGATCTTAAAGCCTCCCTTTTCTTCTGCCGCTGTTCCTGCTTTAGTCGTGGTTGAGTAGCTTTAAGCCTCCCACTCGCAGAGCGTCACTAAAAGTATATCGGAATCCTCTCCCTCACAGAAATGGACCGCATGAACTAATAAATCGGCAAAGCTCTTTGAATGTCTCCTCTGAAGCAGCTAGTTTGGCCTGTAAAAAAGGGGGTAAAGTATTCACTTTCTACAGGCTAAGAAGGGAGCGTCTTTGGCTGTAATTCTTTGTTTGTTGTTACTGTCTAGCGAAACTTATCCTCCCTCATGACCACTCATCTTATTTCCGCTTTTCCTTGAATAGACGTTTCATGGAGGGGGCGGTGTCGCTCTGAACCCGTGCTCGGTAAGGCAAACACAGTCCTGCGCTCAGATTTGCGGTTAATTACACACCATTTCCTTGCAGTTGCAAAGGTCAGTTAGCAGCAAGAATAGTTTTGAAAAAGTGATCTGGTTAATTGGCAAGGAAATTAAAGTAATGGAAATGGCAGGAATGGGACAGTGTGCTGTGAGTACAGGCCATCAGAACGACATTTTGACGGCTGTATTGTTTTTCTGGGCTATTGCATGGAGCTCTGCTTCAATTGTGTTTGCTAGTGCCCTGAACGCCGCTGTGCTCAAGCTGGCCTGCAAGTCCTGGGTCAGATAGGGCGAGTGTTGTGCATCCGAGCGGCTTTCAAGGGGTAGAGGACATACTCCTATAGCATGTTTGAAGAGGCCCTTTTCCACTTCCCTCCCCTCAGTTCCTATGAGTATCCTGCGACACTTCCACTTGTTAGGCTATCTGTGTGATGTGGCATCCCGTCAGGGGTGTATGGGCCTTTGTTTGAGGCTGTGAGTGTATAGTGTAATATCTTTGTGGTCAGGAAACCTCTGTGCTGTTCTGTACTCTAAACATGATACAGATGTAATACTAAACTCTGGTGGGACACTTCTGGATGACCTTTGTGTAATAGAAACATAGAAACATAGAAATGACGGCAGAAGAAGACCAAACGGCCCATCCAGTCTGCCCAGCAAGCTTCACACATTTTTTCTCTCATACTTATCTGTTTCTCTTAGCTCTTGGTTCTATTTACCTTCCACCCCCACCATTGAAATATCTAGCTTGATTAGTTAGGGGTAGTAGGGGTAGTAACCGCCGCAATAAGCAAGCTACACCCATGCTTATTTGTTTTACCCAGACTATGTTATACAGTCCTTATTGGTTGTTTTTCTTCTCCCCTGCTGTTCAAGCAGGGAGCTATGCTGGAAATGCGTGATGTATCAGTCTTCTCCCATGCCGTTGAAGCAGAGAGCCATGCTGGATATGCATCGAATGTGAAGTATCAGACACATTTGGTTTGGGGTAGTAACCGCCGTAACAAGCCAGCTACTCCCCTCTTTGTGAGTGTAAATCCATTTTTCCACATTTCCTCTTGCTGAAGTTTAGAGCGATGTTGGAGTCACAGTAAGCATGTGTATGTTTATTGAATAAGGGTATTGTCTCCAGGCAGCAGCTGTCATTCTGGTGAGTCACCCACTCTTCATTGGCGGCCTCTTGACTTTATGGATCCACAGTGTTTATCCCACGCCCCTTTGAAGTCCTTCACAGTTCTGGTCTTCACCACATCCTCCGGAAGGGCATTCCAGGCGTCCACCACCCTCTCCGTGAAGAGGGACAATGACAGCAATCAGTTCTCTGAATAGCCAGAATCTTCTCCTGCACCTTCTGAATCAGGTAAATAATTATTCTCAGTCACTTTCGTTTTTCCTGAATAAATGTCAGTCACTATTCACAGTGCATTGAAGTTGGCCTGGATTCAACATAGCTGTGGAAGGGAAGATAAAGGTAGAGATAATCTTTTTGTTTTAGTTTTTCCTTGGTTTACTAAGGAGATAAAGCTGCCATTCATTCTACTGTTTCTTTGGAGTGTTATGTAAGATAGTGATTATATTATTACTCCAAAGAAAGATTTGTACAAGAAAATACAATCTGAAATTAGAACATCATCAGAGTCTCTTTGTCAGAGGCTAAAAAGCTTTTGTAAAAATGTCACTGTGATCAGGGACAGTTTGAAGCCAGACAAATTGTATTCATTTATTGAAAATTTGGCCTTCATGCTTGCTTCTCTGCCTCTGATAACTTTAGCTATAATTGTGTTAATTTCTTTTACCCCTTCCAGGTTGTTCGCATAGATCTTATTCTCTGGACTGAGGATGGAAATCACTCAGCTGAAACCAGGTTTAACCAGCATGGAAGAGGCTGCTCCAGATCCAGAGGCTCTCACAGAGGATCCAAAAAGCAGATGGATTGCGGTAAGTTTAGGTAAGATGAGGGCTGTGAGTAGTAAAAAAAAAAAACAAACCCAAAAAACTTCTAAAGGATAGCACTGCACAACTCCTTCATGGCATTAGTAATTGAAGGAATGCTCCACAGAGGCATCAATGAGAGATAGAAACATAGAAACATAGAAATGACGGCAGAAGAAGACCAAACGGTCCATCCAGTCTGCCCAGCAAGCTTTCACACTTTTTTTTTCTCATATTTATCAGTTACTCTTGGCCCTTATTAGTAACTTTTTGGTTCTAGTTACCTTCCACCCCTACCATTGATGTAGAGAGCAGTGCTGGAGCTGCCTCTAAGTGAAGTATCTAGCTTAATTGGTTAGGGGTAGTAACTGCTGCAATAAGCAAGCTACTCCCACGCTTATTTGTTTACCCAGCCTGTGCCATTCAGTCCTTGTTGGTTGTTGTCTGAATATAATTCCTCTTTTCTTTATTCCCCCTGCCGTTGAAACAGAGAGTTGTGCTGGATATGTATTCCAAGTGAAGTATCAGGCTTAATTGATTCGGGGTAGTAACCACCGTAACAAGCAAGCTACACCCATAATTATTTGTTTACCCAGACTATGTAATTCAGCCCTTGTTGGTTGTTGCCAGAATATAAATCCTCTTTTCCTCTTTCCCCCCTGCCGTTGAAGCAAAGAGCTATGCTGGATATGCATTGAAAGTGAAGTAGCAGTCTTTCCCCCCTGCCGTTAAAGCAGAGAGTTATGCTGGATATGCATTGAAAGTGAAGTATCAGACTTATTTGGTTTGGGGGAGTAACCGCCGCAACAAGCAAGCTACTCCCCGTTTTTTTGTGAATGCTTTACCACATTTCCTCTTGCTGTTGATGCATAGAGCAATGCTGGAGTCGCATTAACTGAATGTATGTTTATTGAATAAGGGTATTAATCTCCAGGTAGTAGCCGTCCTTCCCGCAAGCCACCCCCATGCCTCTTCTCTTCATTCACATCCTCTAGACTTTATGGATCCACAGTATTTATCCCATGCCCCTTTGAAGTCCTTCACAGTTTTGGTCTTCACCACTTCCTCTGGAAGGGCATTCCAGGCATCCACCACCCTCTCCGTGAAGAAATACTTCCTGACATTGGTTCTGAGTCTTCCTCCCTGGAGCTTCAAATCGTGACCCCTGGTTCTGCTGATTTTTTTTCCAATGGAAAAGGTTTGTCGTTGTCTTTAGATCATTAAAACCTTTCAAGTATCTGAAAGTCTGTTTCTTATCACTCCTGTTCCTCCTTTCCTCCAGGGTGTACATAGAGATGAAGGTGGAAGGCCATGTAAACTGCTGCTCAAGAATGCTGATAGGGAATGCCAGAAAAGGGGAAAACTAATTCTGGTTAGGAAATCTATAATTGGAAGGGAATACATTTTAAGGCAATTATTCATAGGATTCATAGAGCAGAAAGATGAACAGAAAAGACAGATTATAACAGTCCACTTGTGGATAAATAACCTGGTTAGAGATCGGGTCCATGCAATGCAAGAAAATTTCAGGAAATTACGGGAGTATTCTGGCAGCACTCAAGAACAGTGGCCTTTTCTGAGTTGTTACCTGTATCTGTCATATGAAGAAAAAACTTCAATGCATGGCTAAAAATCCAGTACAAGGAAAGGGGTTTGGGATTTCTTGGGGACTGACTAGTTCAGGTCATAATTGGACAAGAGGTTAAACCAGAGGAAGGTTGGTGGCAGTTGAATGGATGGTGGCAGTTAGATGAATCGGACCGTCATCCACAGCAAACAAATAAGTATAAAAATACCTGAGGGACAGAATCTCACACCGCCACTTCTGAAAAACAGGGAGGACAAGCTGAATATGAAAGAGGTTATACATCTATCTATGTAACCTCCAGCTAGATGCTTTAGCCATTGATGGAAGGGTAGCACCATAAAAAGCAAATGCTGTGCAAAACCTCCAGCTGGTAAAGGTGTGTAAAATAGGAAGGAAAGCTATGTTTCCAGGGTTCTCTGATCCCAGACAGTGACACAAGTTCTTCAATAAAATCCACCTCCAGCAAGACACACTCTGGCCCCCTTCTACCCCCCCCTTTCCTGCATCTTGGCAAATAATATACCCACGAGTTATAATCCAGACTTTATCCAATTCTACTGAACAGACAGTGATTAGTGTGGGAAAAAGAAGAAACCAAATCAATACAGCCAAGCAATAGGGAAAAAAAGCAGTAAACTGAAATTGCTGAACGGATAATGCTGGAACATGCAGGCAAATACCTATCTTCAGTTCTGTAGCCTAAATAAACGCCCCTTCCAATGCAAAATAAGACCAAAGTTAAAATATGGAAAAGTCAACAGTATAACACACTGTATAGATTGGGTTGAAGCTTTTTTTTTTTTGGGGGGGGGGTTATGAGGGAATACTAATAATGCTTCAGCCTTTATTAAATTTATTGAATAGTAATTCCTGACTATGTAATTCATATCAAGTTTCTCTCATTCGGAGGAAAAAAAGGGGTCAACAAACCAGTTGTAGGTGGTAGTTTTCAAACTGTCCACATGGCTGCAAAGTCTGTAGGTACTTTCTACCCATGGTACAGTATGTGCATGCCTCCCTCATCCTGAGCATGCCCTGGGAACCACTCCTCCTAAGGTGGCTAAAAGTATGCATCGGATTTCATACCACTGGATAAAAGGTAGGACATTTTGGCTTAAATGCTGAAATGGATCTTATGAGCTCTTGTGTTGTTTACATATTTTTATTTGCTTCAATGTTTTTACATCAGATCAGCTATGTGCCAGGTGACTTCTTGATGTTATATCAACAGCTGACCAATAGGAGCAATCCAATGAGGTGACATCAAGTTTCCCACATTATTTTTAAATGGAGCTCAGCCCTCTCGTTTTTTCTTAAATCATTATGAGGGCAGTTTTCAAACTGCAAACATGTACTTTTTAATTGCTGGGCTTTGCACCAATTGTCAAAGGGAAAGTGTGTTCATATTTTTCCTTTTGATAATTGCCCCAGAGAAAAAGTACTGACAGACGATAGCATCAGCTTTTTCCTGCAGGTACTTTTTCCGTAGCAATAATGCATGTGTTGCGGTCCCGGTCACTGGACTTGCGACCAGGTCCTTACCTTCCTCCGCCCTGGGGTCCCGTGACAGGGTCTGGCGTTTTTCAGGCCTTCTCGGCCCTCTCCGTGGCAGCGTCTCCACGAGGGAGACACCGTCAAGCTCCGCTTCAGAGCTCCGTCCCCTTAGACACGCGCGGGGAGAAGGCGGTTGGAGGTGCAGTAGATGACGTCAGATGCCGGCAGGATATTTAAACCCGGCGTCTGACTGAAGATGTTGCCTTGCAAAAGAGTTCATTCTAAGGAGTGACTGTTGCTGTCCTTGGTCCTGTGCTCCTGATCCAGCTTACTCGCCTGTTCCAGCCTCCGCTCCTGATCCAGCTTCCTCGCCTGTTCCAGCCTCTGCTTCAGTTTCAGCTTCCCAGCCATTGGACTGACTTCCTGGTTCTTGATTTTGGTTTGTATACTGTTTCTCTTTGCCTGCTGCCAGTCCAGATCCTCAGACCGTTCTCCACTCAGTTGGACATCTGCTCTGGGAGACCACTCCTAAGTCCCAGCGTCCCGGGTCCTCACGGGTTCCTCTCAGGGGGATCGAGGGCTTCCAGTGGCGAAGCTTCTGCTTGGTCTTCCGGCTCTGTGCCGCCTCCCGGCCTTATCATCTCTGCGGAGTTCTCATCTCATCCAATCTTCTTCCGCACGGCCGACCTAAGGGTCCACTAACCCCAGCGATAACAGCATGTAAATTTCAAAATGCAAGCTGTGTGCGTTATTTTTTTCCCCTGTCCTAAACAGGCCCCTCCCCCAAGACATGCCTCATCTCTGTGTGGGCAAAGTATGCACATGGTAGATGAATGTGAGTACTTTTAGATGCCTTGGGGGAAGGCATGTTGTGGAGATTCCCCTTATCCCGGTAAATCCAAATTTACCCATGGAAATGGCTTTTGGAAATTGTCCTCCCCATTGCTTTTGACGTAGCTGAGCATAGAGAATTTCTTGCAAGGTGTTTCATAACTTAATGATATGCCAGAGGTACTTTGTGAGTGGGGGGGGGGGATCATTTTATAGCAGCCTACATAAATTGCACAGCAAACGTGCCCATAAAGTACGCCAGTTTCCAAAGGAAGAGTGCCTGCGTAAACGTGTATTCTCTTTTGAAAATTAATCCTACCGAAACAACCTACACACAATTTTTTGGGGTGAAATTGTACATCCATATTTTTGAAGATCCAAAAGTAGGTTCATATGTACCAACCCCTTTCCACCCCTGCCCCCAGAATGCCTCGGCTCAGTCCAGGTAAATGCATGCACAGACAAGACACGTGCAGGTAAGAATATCCCCATATTGGGCGGGCAATTTTGTAAACAGCAATTTCCGCGACGAAAGCACCGTTTTGCCTGCAGGAATCCCTCTGACGATTACCCTGTATAGTTATGTTTATGGAGTTCCCCCCCCCCCCCCCCTAATTTTCCCTGACACAGGCACTGCCTGTAAAGATCAGAACCCCTTGGGGGACCCTCTTTCAGGAGCACTGGGAATCACAGCAGTAAGACGGACGACGTGGTCAGCCTCGGGCATGTCTTTTCCCCCTGCAGCGGCTGCAGCCGCGGCAGCCGCCGTGTGTTCCACTTTACAACCTTTGGAGCCCCGTTCAGCGGCTGTGACAGCCTCCAGGTTCCCTGTTGGGTGAGAGGCTGCCTGGAGGACTGTGAAGGTCGGGTCCCGGTGTGGTAAGCCCCCCGGACCGCATTCTCTCGCTCTCTCTCTGTACGGATGGTGAGTACAGCTGCTGCTGCAGCCGGGACAGCAGCTTTGATCTTTCTTGGAGCAGCTGTGGGAATTCTGCATAGTGATGAGATCAGCTGAAGCCATGGTAACTGCAGTGTATTTGCTTTGAGTGCTCTGTACCACTTTGTTTCCTGCAGGAGATGACAGAACATGACAGTTGGTGTGGCAGCATCCACTGTTTATTGGCTGAAGATCCTTTGGCTGATTGAAAAAGTGTTTGTGTTTGGTTTTTTTTTTCTTTCCCTTTTCTGCCTCCCCTTGGGTGTATGCCACTGTGAGATCATTTTTTCCCCCTCTCATATTAAAAATGTGTTTCTTTAGAGATGGGCGGATGAGTCCAAATCTCCGGCCCCTTTCCCTGTTTGAGATTTTTATCACTTCTCCCATGCCATTTTTTTTTTTTTTAAAGTAAGCTTTTAAGGCAATTGACTAGCATGGTGGTTCTCAATCTAGTCCTCGGGGCACCTGTTAGCCAGTCGGGTTTTCAGGATATCCACAATGAATGGGGCATGAGATAATTTGCATTCATTGCCTCCGGTGTATGCAGATCCATCTCATGTCTATACATTGTGATTATCCTGAAAATCTGACTGGCTAGGTATATCCCAAGGATGGACTGGGATACAAAAGCATCTTTTTTGCCTTTGACATCTATTATCTACCCACTTTTGCTGAGTTTATGTGATTTAAAGATCTCCAGCTCGGAAGGAAGAAGCTGGATAGAGATTTTTAAACAAGACATTTCTGTAAGCCTGCAATGAAAGTGTATGATCTTCCAAACGTTGTTTGAAGCATTCCTGCTTTAGATTGTCTTAGACGCAGGAGATCCTGGATATCTACTACAACTGAACACAAGGCTGTGTGTGTGTGTGGGGGGGGGGGGGTTCGGAAGGGAGTTATATGGCACTACTTGGCACACATGGAGAAAGTATTTCCAGTGGAAACAGATGGTCACCTGAAGTCCATTAATCACCGGTATGTTTTTATGAAAAGGAAAGGCAGAGAGGGAGTCAGAATTCCGGACTTCCGGTATTAACTATGATAAAGATGGGGGAGTATTTTATGGAGATGTTGACAGGGTGGGAAAAGCCTATCTCCCTGTGCAGGCAAACTTGCAGAAAGCAAGAATCATTTTCAAAGGGACTGCTCTGTAGTAAACGTGCTAGAGCCATAGAATGGGCATTTATAAAACTGTACGATTGACATGCATGGCAAATGATATGCATACGCATGGCAAATTGATATGCCATACGCATGTCCTTGTCTTTACAATGTGCATAGGGGAAAAGCCTTTCCAGGGGTAGAACCTGCATATTTTTGGGACTTGCCTTTTGCTTTTTTTAAAAAACATAAGGTCATTCAATATACAAATGATGTAGAATGATAACTTATCCAGCTAAATTTAGGATATCCAGCAAGATAAACATTAAAGTTATCCAGCTACCTTTACTTGAATAGCTTTTTACCTAACTGTCTTTTGAATATTACTGGTTAGATGTAAAGCTATTCGGCCTTGAGTTCTTGGATAACTTTAGCTTAACCTGCTATATTCAAAGAATATAACTGCTTAAGTAGCAAGGGCCTGATTAAAAAAAAAAAATAAATTCAATGTGCAGGCCTGGTGACCCGAATCCTTACACCCCACTCAGTGTAGCAAACAAGGTGCCTTCCATCCCAAGATCCCCCTCCAAGCCCCTATGACATTAGCTGTTGGCAACACTTTCCCTCCTCCTCTGATCCCCATCCTGGTTTTCAATAATCCCAAAAAGCAGCCCCATTCTCTGCTTTTCTCCCACCTTGCCGGTACCTGGAAATTGTGATATCTTTAGCCGGGATCACAGAACCAAGCTACCTGCATCCTGGGCCTGGCCGCTTCCAGCATTGCCAGGGCAATTACACTGGAAGTGGAAGCTGTAATGGTAGCTGCTGCTGCTGTCACTGGATCCAAGATCTGGTTTTACTGTTTCTGAAGTTCCTTCCGGTGCAATGAGTGCAGCCGCTGCGCAACAGCCTGGTCAAAGCTAAATCTCAGATGAGCCTCCATGAGCTAATTAATTAAAATTGGTGGGGCCTGGTCGGGGCCCAGGGCAGACTGGAGATCCAGATGGAGCCCTCCACTAGCTCCTTTCCTGAGTGGTGCTCTTTGCCCCTGCAGTATTGCTTTCCTGTCTCTTCTACCTGATAAATAGAGGATTGCATGCTATTAACCAGGCCCCCACCCTCATTTCTTCTCCATAGCCACTAGCTGTTTCCATCTCATTGTGCTCGTGAAAAGTCCTCACGTTATTCCTCTGAAATCCGCAAGCTCTTGCAGGAGCTGCTGCAGGCGTTGCTCAGGAGTCATCGGGGAGAACGCCGTGCTGCTTTTGGCTGCTCCACTCTTAGTACTTACCCGTTGATCTGCTCACCATCCTCTTCCAGTGCCAGTGCCATCCTCAGCTGATTCTGCCTTCTCCTTTCCTAGGGACTTAGGAATAGAACTGAGCAGCGCATCTTCTTCTTCCAGACTCAGTTTCTTCTTGCTTAGTGCTCCTATGCCTGTGTTCTCCAATGCAAAAAAAAAAAAAAAAAAAATATTTTTTAGCTTTGGGCAGGGGTGTGTGCTGATAGTGCTACTCGTTCTACCAGAGGGACTGGGATTTTCACTTATAGGTGCCTTTAGAATGAGGTAAAGCTCCCTCTGCCATTGTTTTACCATACTTTCCTCTTCCTCCTGTCCCTTGTGGCATAATGGAAATTGTGACAGTGCCCACCACCGACGGAAAGGGTTTTATCATTAGTTTTACCAGCCCTGTAATATAGTGTTGGTATCTATACTCTTCATTTCATAGTGGTCCTGGTTTTTTTTTTTGGTTTTTTTTGCAGAAATGATGATGATACAGTTTATGGAAAAAGCACACCATCCACTCCAAGGTGAGTCCCAGAGAAGCAAATATTCAAGCTTAGCTCCTTTGCTTTGTTTTGTGGTCAGTACATACGTATACAATCTCTGTGTCAGGATTACAAATCAGAGAGCTCACACTGAATTTCCCTGTTTCCCTTTCCAGAGTTACAGTAATACTGTGCATCCTGTATAACTGTAAAACAGATAAAAGATTAGAAACGCAGCAGCAAAATATGTGTCTGACAAAGGGGAACAGCAAAAGTAGAGTGGAGGCGTAGTTAGAACAGCAAGCTGCGTACCAGGGAAGCCAGGGTTCAAAGCCCACTCACATACTTGTGGTCTTGGGTGAGTCATTTCACCCACTGTTGGCTCAGGAATAAACTTAGGGGCCGTGGTTTTTGATGCTTAGCTTACTCGTATATGAAGCCTGTGCTTTAGTGCCAAAAATACCTGCACTAAGAAACCCACAGTATAGATAGCACTGGTCTGAGATATTACAAGACAATGCAGAGAGCCGCGTTAGCAGGGAGATGATATAGTGGTATATTTTTTAAGGGCTAGGAAATTTAATGACAGGGCCAGGGCTGGAAAAAGTAAAGTCACATTTCTGGTGCCCATTTTAGTCTATGGTGGTGCTCTATATAGATGCTTCTTTGTGGCAAACATGGCTTACATACATTTTTTTTTTTTTAAATGGTTTGGTACATTTTGCAAGTGAGCCGAAGAATTAGAGTGGCAGAAGCTTTAGAACAAAGAAGAGAGAGGGAAGAAAGAGAAAGAAGATGCTTTATCGCCAAAGAAGAAAGAGACGTCTGAGAGAAGCAAGCTGTCATGTTTCAAGATGTTGATAAAAGGGCAAGCAGGCAGCTGATACTTTGCATGAGCACAACACTGCTGGGGTTACTGGAAACAGATGAGATCCAGACACATAGACTGAGATCCAGGGCAATTCTTTTTCTCTATGAAGAAATTAGAAATGATATTGATACTTTAACCAATTGTGGACATGCCATTCCAGGTTTAGGCAAGCTTCTTGGTAACTTGCATTTTCCTGCCACTATCTCTTTATAGAATATAATGATGGTAGCTGTAGCTATGGACCAGTCAGCATTTTCAAGGCATTTCAGCCAGGTACTGAGGACTATGATCAAACAAGTCAGGAATTACCTAGGATGGTATCTTTCAAAGCAGTGCGTGGGTACACATGTGCGTATGTTCATCGGCACGCACCCAGGGATGCAGCCATTTTATAACATATACACGTATATGCGTGCATATGCTTCTTGCTAACTTCATGAGTGCCCCTTAGTCCTTCTATTATCTGAAAGAGCAAATAACCAATTCACATTTACCCGATTTAGACCTCTATCATATCCCCCCCTCAGCAGTCTCTTCTCCAAGCTGAACAGCCCTAACCTCTTTAGCCTTTCCTCATAGGGGAGCTGTTCCCGCCCCTTTATCATTTTGCTTGCCCTTCTCTGTACCTTCTCCATCACAACTATATCTTTTGTGAGATGCGGTGACCAGAACTGTACACAGTACTCAAGGTGCGGTCTCACCATGGTGCGATACAGAGGCATTATGACATTTTCCGTTTTATTCACCATTTCCTTCCTAATAATTCCTGTTTGCTTTTTTGACTGCTGCAGCACACTGAGCTGACGATTTCAAAGTATTATCCACTACGACACCTAGATCTCTTTCCTGGATGGTAACTCCTAATATGGAACCTAACATCGTGTACCTACAGCATAGATTATTTTTCCCTATATGCATCACCTTGCACTTGTCCCACATTAAATATCACCTGCCATTTGGATGCCCAATCTTCCAGTCTCGCAAGGTCCTTATGCAATTTATCACAATCTGCTTGTGATTTAACAACTCTGAATAATTTTGTATCATCTGCAAATTTGATTTACCTCTCGCTCATATACTTTCCAGATCATTTATAAATATATTAAAAGCACTGGTCCAAAAACAGATCCCTGAGACACTCCACTGTTTACTAGGGATGTGAATCGTGTCCTCGATCGTCTTAACGATCGATTTCGGCTGGGAGGGGGAGGGAATCGTATTGTTGCCGTTTGGGGGGGGTAAAATATCGTGAATAAATCGTTAAAAATCGTGAAAAATCGGAAAAAAAATCGAAAACACCGGCACATTAAAACCCCCTAAAAACCCACCCCCGACCCTTTAAATTATTAACTTCCCCCACCCTCCCGAACCCCCCACCAAATAACTTAAATAACCTGCGGGTCCAGCGGCGGTCCGGAACGGCAGCGGTCCGGACGGGCTCCTGCTCTGAATCTTGTCGTCTTCAGCCGGCGCCATTTTCCAAAATGGCGCCGAAAAATGGCGGCGGCCATAGACGAAAAAGATTGGACGGCAGGAGGTCCTTCCGGACCCCTGCTGGACTTTTGGCAAGTCTCGTGGGGGTCAGGAGGCCCCCCACAAGCTGGCCAAAAGTTCCTGGAGGTCCAGCGGGGGTCAGGGAGCGATTTCCCGCCGCGAATCGTTTTCGTACGGAAAAATGGCGCCGGCAGGAGATCGACTGCAGGAGGTCGTTCAGCGAGGCGCCGGAACCCTCGCTGAACGACCTCCTGCAGTCGATCTCCTGCCGGCGCCATTTTCCGTACGAAAACGATTCGCGGCGGGAAATCGCTCCCTGACCCCCGCTGGACCTCCAGGAACTTTTGGCCAGCTTGTGGGGGGCCTCCTGACCCCCACGAGACTTGCCAAAAGTCCAGCGGGGGTCCGGAAGGACCTCCTGCCGTCCAATCTTTTTCGTCTATGGCCGCCGCCATTTTTCAGCGCCATTTTGGAAAATGGCGCCGGCTGAAGACGACAAGATTCAGAGCAGGAGCCCGTTCCGGACCGCTGCCGTTCCGGACCGCCGCTGGACCCGCAGGTTATTTAAGTTATTTGGGGGGGGGGGTTCGGGAGGGTGGGGGATTTAATTTAAAGGGTCGGGGGTGGGTTTTAGGGGGTTTTAGTGTGCCGGCTCACGATTCTAACGATTTATAACGATAAATCGTTAGAATCTGTATTGTATTGTGTTCCATAACGGTTTAAGACGATATTAAAATTATCGGACGATAATTTTAATCGTCCTAAAACGATTCACATCCCTACTGTTTACCCTTTTCCAACTGAGAAAATTGACCATTTAATCCTACTCTCTGTTTCCTGTCTTTCAACCAGTTTGTAATCCATGAAAGGACACTGCCTCCTATTCCATGACTTTTTAGTTTCCTTAGAAGCCTCTCATGAGGGACTTTGTCAAATGCCTTTTGAAAATCAAAATACTCTACATCTACTGGCTCACTTTTATCCACATGTTTATTAACCCTTTCAATAAAATGAAGCAGATTTGTGAGGCAAGACTTGCCTTGGATAAATCCATGCTGTGTTCCATTAAACAATGTCTTTCTATATGCTCTGTGATTTTGATCTTTAGAATAGTTTCCACTATTTTTCCCGGCACTGAAGTCAGGTTCACTGGTCTATAGTTCTCTGGATCGCCACTGGAGCCCTTTTTAAATATTGGGGTTACATTGGCCACTCTCCAGTCTTTAGGTACAATGGATGAATTTTATCATCATGCTTAAACTTATCCAATTTGGAAGATTTGAGTTCTTAATCTTTTGTAAAATTTTCTAAATATGTTTTATAGTCTGTGTATATAACGTCAAAACGTCATTCTGCTTTAAATATTCTAGTTCTTCATCCAATTCTTCTTTAATTTTCTCTTCTCTCTTCTTTGATGTTTTAATAATTAAAATCATGAGGTCTAGGGAACATTTATTAAGAATAGCTTCACAAGATCTCATTAAATCAGTGTTCTCTTTAAACATACTTGGAGGTTTGTTGATACATAGTCCCCGTGGGATACATTTGAAACGGCAATATTCCAAAAGAGTGGAGGCATGTAGACCACTCTTGATGTGTCTTTTGCTATGATTGATAGTATCTTCCCATTTTTTCAAAACAATATTCAAACACCTCATTATCCTTGAAAAATAGTTCTGGAGGTAATAGATCATTGAGATGTCCATCTTCAAAATTAAGGATTTCCTTCCATGGTGAGAAGGACATTGTCTGAAAGAAGGTTGGTCCAAAGAAGTAACATGGAAGATGGTCAGTAGAACTAGAAGGCAATTGTAGTAAAATGGGACCAGTCGCCATAGGTGAAGGGAATCCTTTTTTAATTTTGTAAATAAAATCACTTGGATAAAATATACCCGACTCAGGCCAAGTTTCGCCCTGGCATAGGGCTGTGTCAGGGACTGTAAGACATTGACATATATGCAAATTAGCAAACTGTTATTATAATAATAGCAATAATAATACAATAAACAATATGGTGATCTGGAGCCCACTGCCACCCAAAGTAGCACCTGGAGAATTGCCACCTGCACTGGCACTAGTTGTTGGTGGTACATCCTGCATGTCTCTCATGGATGTGTCTGACCATGTGATTTGACTGTCTTCTTGTGTATCAGGTGCCAGTGTCTTGCTTGGCAACTTCAGGCTGTTGGTGGGTTGTTGTGCTGTTCCATGGAAGACGGATTCTGAGGCTATATCTCCTGAGATGCTGGTTGGTTTTCTTCTACCGCACCTGTTGTGGCAGGCCTCTCTGAGGCAGGACCTTCTGTGTCCATTGGCTGATGAGCACCTGGAAAAAAACCACAAAAAAATATATATCAGAGCCAAGTATTAGAAACTATTACATTCTTCTGACCCCCTTAGCCAGACCTCTTCACTCCAGGGATACATTCCCCACCAAACTCACCTCCTCCTTTCACAGCATCCATATCAGTGCTGTCAGTATGGATACCAGAAAAAGACTTTAGCTGAAGAGTCCCCCAAACCATGCACTCCACTGGCATGGTGGATTTCCTCCCATCCAGCATTTGAATCTCTTGATCAGTGACAGCTTGGCCTTGATAGTCCCTCTAGTGATGCTTCAACCGATCTACTATCCATGTCATCACTGACTGGCTGCAGAAATCCTTGAGATACCCTCCCAGATCTTCCTCCTGATCTTTGAGAATGTCTTCTGACCAAAAATCACATTGTTCTTCTCGTAGACCAGCCACACCAAATGGTCCTTCTCTTCCTCTATGAAGTGCAGATTGAATGATGCCACTTCTCTTCTAGCTGTTAGCTGATTGTTCCTGCCTGCTCATCACTCCCAGAGTACTACTCCCACTCAATGTTCCCTGAGCACCACTCCCACTATCTGCGCCCCTCTCTGTGCCCCTCCCTCACTCTGACCCATCCACCTGCCTTTTTCTTCCCCCGTGCACTCCCTACCTCTATCTCATACACGCCATTCTCTTCCCACTCTATCTCCCCACCTTGGCTGCACTCCACCAACCCACACACCACAGTCCTCTTATCCTCTCTGTCATCACTCACTCACCTGTCATGCTCCATCTGCGCCCCCCACTCACATAAAAAGCTGTAAAACATCCACTTGGCTCTTTCAGGAACATCCACTTGGCTCTTTCAGGAACCTAAACATAAAGTTGATAAAAAGACAATCACAGACCAATAAATATCAGGTACACTATACAGATTTACTCAAGAACACAGACAAAAGTTAAAGGAATGGGAATCAGCAAGGGAAGAATAAGCAGCACAAAAGTCACCACTCAGCAATTGCAACTGAACAACCACCAACTTCAACAGCTACAAAATCTCCAACTCCTAGTAAAGATCCTGCTTAACAACAACCAACATAGCACTGACGCATAGCTTTGGAAGAAGCTGCCTTTTATTTCCATGAAAGGAAGCAGAAGACTGATGGACATCTATGTATCACCAATCGCACACCTTGACTGGTCTGCTTTCTGGCTTGTTCCTCTCTCCCTTACCACCCAGCTTCAGTCAGTCCAGGGTCAAATGTGACACCACTGATTGCTGGCTGCCCTTAGGAGATTAAAAAAAGCCCTGCAGCTTTTGCTTGTCTTATAGACTTTAATAGAAAATTGAAACAAATGCAAACAAAATCTTTCATTGATTTTTAAGGGCACTGACCAATTGTTTTCACTTTCAATAAACCAAAACAAGCTTCTCCATTTAGTTCAGATTCCTTTATTCATCTTATATGAATATCATATCCCTTACCTCTGTTTCAGTTCATGGTATGACTGAACCTTGAGATTTATGATGTATTCTGGTCACACGATCTCAAAAAAATTGATACAGAACTAGAAGAGGCACAGATAAAAGCAGCAAAAATGATAAAGGGATGGAACAGCTCCCTTAATGAAGGAAGACTAAACAGTTTTAGGGCTCTTCAGCTCAATGAGAAGGTGACTAATAGAGCTTTGTAGAAAGGTAACTAGGGATTGATTATTACACTCTTTCAAATTAGTACTAAGGTTAGCTATCCTCTGAAACTAACGGGCAGCAGATTTAAAAAAAATTGGAGAAAGTATTATTTCTCCCAGTGCACAATCAAAAACATCACCTCTGCGTTTGTATGGCCTATGCCATTTTTAAAGTGCTGGGAGTCAGGACGGGAGGGAGTGGGCACAGAAGGGGGCAAGCTGGGACTGGGAAGTCTCTGGTTCTGGCAAATTTTCTGGAGTGGTGGGAGCAAAGCCAACAGGAGCACTAGGTGGACTAGATGTCCGCCTAGTGTGCCAGAGTGGGCAGGGATTCCTAGTCGGACATGAGGGTGGCATTTTTTAAATCAGTGAATGAGGGTGGAGAAGCATTGAGCTGGGAAAGGTTGCAGTATGTGACTGGATCTTTGAAGGTTCGTGATGCGCGATGTGCAGAGTTTGAATTGGTGGAGGAGGGAGAGAGATTACATGATGCCATTACCTCATCGCCACCTAGGGTGGCTTCAGACTCTTGCACCGACACTAGGTGGGAGGGGCCCAGAGAGTCTCTGGGTATGCCATAATTTTCTTTTGGAGTGGGAAAGACGTTGAAGTGGCATAGGAAGGCCCTGGCAGGGCTCAGCTCTGGAGAGGGTTGGAGGGCCTCCAGAAATCTGATTTTATTAAACAAACCAAATATACTGAAAAACCTTCTTCTATTTTCATGCAAGGCCATTTTAGGTTCTGATATACAATTCATTTAGAAGATATTTGCCGCATAGCATTTTTTTCTCATGTTCCACAGTGAAATTCAGGTATTTGTGGCTCCATCCTAAAGAAATCTATTGCTTTTTAGAATTTTTTGTGCACTCTTTCACTCTTCCCTCCACCCCCCCCCCTCAATTGCACACTCCAATTTTCATAGAATAGAAGCCATTAGGCCTGATTTTCAAAATTGTTTGCTACATACAATGAACTTTGGATGATTTTTGATAAAACGATTAAGACATAATTCTCTTTTTATTAATACCTGACATAAATAGTATAAGTGATGGTTGGTAATATTGCCTGAGAAGAGGATCAAACTAGAAGCTTGCACCTGTAAACATTGATAGATTTAAAGGTATCGTCCCTACCCAACTACCTGTTATGGGAGCGCTAGGGAGCGATCCCGCTTCCGGGTAGAGTGGTGTGCCCTTGGACCATGACATGACTGCAGAGAGGAGCTCTTTAGAAGTGCTGAGGCAGGTGAGACATATCCCAGCATAGGTGGACAGGCAGAAGACCAGGGACTCGCACCTCCGCCAAACCTGACGCATCAGTAGAGACCCAACAACACAATGCTGGTCTCTGGGGTAGCCCTCCAGCCACTCAATAGCCCTTTCAGACTTGCCATACAGGAATGGCAAATGCACCAGGATGGACAGAGATTGAGGGCAGACGATGGAACTGGAACAAGACGAAACTTGAAGACTGAAGACGATCAGACGATACTTGAAGAAGAGGATCAGATGAGGACTTGAAGACAAGGTCAGACGATACTGGACAAGGATGAGGCAAGGCTGAAGAGAAGAACATCAAGGACATTGATGAAGATACTTGCTGAGTTGAAAGACGATAGAAGAGTTAAAACTCAGTTTGAAGGTATCCGGCCAAGACTCGTAGCAGCACCCATCCTAAACCGAGGCTTTGGGGACCCGGCTTGATCAGCGTGGTCAACCAAGGGAAGCAGTGGCTTCCAACCAAACACAGAAGATGAATCAGAAGGTCAGCTGAAGATCAAGAGAGGATGGCTCACTAGGAGGTAGCTCCTGAACCACAACATCCAAGAAGGAGGCTACCCTGACGAGGGCACCAAAGAGTCAGACGGCTTCCTAAACGTAGGAGCCAAAAGGATCTGAATGCTTAACAGCGAAAAGGACTGAAGACTTAGACATCAAAGGATTCTGAAGACGAAGACAACTTGACACAAAGACGTCAGACACGTCAGAACATCTGGACCTTCAACCCCCAAGAAAACTCAGTCAAGAGCATCCAGGAGGTATCGAGTGAACTGAAGAGCAAGGCATCTAAGACATCTGGTCATCTGGACTTCGGACCCCCAGGTCACACAACCAAGGGCATCTCAGAGGCTCCGAGAGACAGAACCACAGGATGATGAACTTCAGAAAGGACAGGACATTGGAAGGCAGGACCTCAGGCAGATCTGAAGGTGAAGACATTCAGGAGGGTCGGCCCGACGAAGACATCTGAAGACAAGGACTATGGATCTGGCAAGAGACCAAACATGGAACGAAGATGAGATGAAGGATCAGGAACGCACATAGGAAGACAAGGAATTCCCACAAAGAACAGAGTGCCTTGAAGAAGTGGAGGAGGACATCATCGGAGACTCCTGGACCGAAGAGCTGGAACAGAGGATCCTGGAGCAGTACAACTCCAGAACTGACTCCTTGCAAAGGCAACGAAGAACTGAAGACAGGGCTCTGTTGTAGGGCTGAAGAGGAAATGACTCGATGACATCATAAGGAGGAGCCAGGGACTTCACCCACCTCTGGCCCTTTAAATCTAGAGGAGAGGCATGGCCCCACACCTAAGGAGGTAGGACCAGGGACAGCAGCCATGCTGTGCACCAGGGAAGCAGGTCTGAGGCGATGAAGGTGGCTCCTGCCGTGAAGAAGGAGGACAGGAAGCGAAGACTCTCCCCTCAGGGGAGGAGACGGTGTCGGCGGCCTCCGGGCCGTGAAGAGGAGCTTCGGGGCGGCCTCCTTGCTGCAAAAGGAGAAGCTGGAGGCGGCACTCCCTGCCATGGGAGGACCTAGGCGAGAGAGGCTCCATGCCGCAGAGGAGGGACAACGGTGTCGGCGGCCTCCAGGCCGCAAGGAGACATGGCGGCAAGGCCCATCGTGCAGGAGCAGAGCATGGGTGGTCTCCGGACTGCGGAGGGAGGGGATGGCCCTGCCACGTAGAGATGGCGTTGGGACACAGGTAGGCTGGAGGTGAGAGGCTGCTCGCAGCCTAGCCACGGGCAGAATCCTAACACTACCTCACTGATTTTATCCTTATTACTTAATTTTTGTTGAGATAAAACATTACTACCTTTATACTTTCAGTATATACAGTATGTTAAAACTATCTAAGAGAAAAACTATTCATTACGAATCAACTTGCCTACAAGTTGCAGGTAAGATGAATACTTTTTGTATGTTTAGAATTTATCAGAATTGTAAAGTAATTCTCAAGACTGCTTGGCATGAGACACCACAGAATCATATGGCGATTAAGCATAATTAGTTTGGCACATAGACAGCATACTGTAATGAGAAGTAATTAATTACCAATAATGACTGTCACATACTTTTCCCAGGCTGAGATTTTGAAGAGCATTTGTATAATTGTGATTAGAATACGGTATGAAAATATCATGCACTTTGACTGACATCAGTTCCAAGCCTATATATACAACAGAGATTAAGCACTTACTGTACCTGAATACTAATTGTAGTGTAAGCCGCCTTGAGCATTATTTGCAAGGTGGGTTAAAAATTTTTTTAAACAAATTAATTAAATTATCATTAGATCAAGATAGTGAAAAGGTTCCTAAACACAGTATTTAATCATGTGTTGTACACATTTCTATGGATTTGATACCTAAAATACAAGAAGTGGTTTATATCCATTTTTTTGAAGTTAATAGATGTAGACTATTGAACATTTTACACTCCACAAAACCATACAAATGTTTTGCAAGAGATTGATTTTAATGGGGCGAGAGGTAGTAAATAAATCATTAACAAAAATGGAACAAATACGCGTCCCCATCCCAGGCATGTAATTCATAATAATTTGTGTATTTGTGCCAGCTATGATATTAAACTGAAAGCAAGCAAAGTCTTTTAATCCAGACAAAGGGTATAAAAATTCTACAGACTTTGCAACTAAAGCCCTATGAACTGAGACTTAAGGACCTAAATATGTACATCATAAAATCTAGAGGAGAGGAGAGATGAAGGGGCAAGGGAAGGATAGAGACATTCAAATATCTGAAAAGCATACATAATGCACAAGAGTCAAACATTTTCCAGTTCAAAAGAAGTTGAAAGTTATCGAAGAGGTCATGATAAAAGGCTGAAGGGCTGGACTCGGAAGTAAAATAATGAAATGTTTCTTTACAGAAATGATACGTGGAGCAGCTTCCCAGCAGAAGTGGGTAGAGACCAAAACAGTAAAAGAATTCAAGAAAACCAGGAATAACCACAGGCATGTGAAAATGTAAAGTTAATGACTTTTGCAGTGCCTCAGGAATTGTCAGACTATGCCATAACAAACTGGCTTTGAATTTTGAGAAAAAAAAAAAGATAATTCTGAGTAGAAATTGCTCTATGGATCCATCCAACATCATTTCAATTTGAAGATTGCAAAATTTCAATTGTTAATCAAGTCCATAACTTAGGAGTTATCTTGGGCTGAAATGTTTCCGTGCAGGCACAGATAAAGGCAATGGTTAAAAATCTTCATTTTACAAACTCCAGATGCTTCTCAGATTGCGGACCCTTTACTTGATTTTCACATTTGTTCTGTTTTGCAAGCCATGGTTTTATCGGTGCTGGAATATTGCAATTAGCTATATATGAGATTACCAGCCAATACTGTTCATGCACCTCAGATTATTCAGAACTCAGTTATGCAAATATATTTATTTGTATTTATTTAAAAATATTTCTCACTGGCCACTCCAAAAATCGTGGTGAGTTACAAGTTAACAAGCATAAAAGTCATTGCACAACACATAAGCAATACAGAGGCACAATAAACATAAAACATAAAAGTGCTGATTTAATCAGCCTGATTAGATCTACATATTATTGCCTGGTAATGCTATTAGTTGGTAAAAGCTTGTTTAAATAGCCATGCGTGATGGACGGTTGGAACAGCAAGTAGGCCTTTGTTTGCTGATCTCAGCACTCTTTGAGGAATGGTTATGTAGCAGACCCTATGGTCAAGCTACCAATGTGTCCTGGGTGTTAAGTTCAGCTGGTTAGTGTAGGATGGTTGGTGAAGGATGTTCCATTCAAATACAGCCCCTCTCTCTGTAGGGTCTGGAAAGGCCATCCCCCTGGAGAAGGGTTGCAAGTGGCTCCAGATTTTCAGAACAGATTGATCCAGTTCAGGTTTTTCCCCAATTGTATGCTGGGATTTATTCTGATATCTCTATTGCATTCCCTAAGAAAATCAAAACTATAAGTACCTGCACGCAGGTAAGTAAAAGCAGGACTGGATCAACCAGTCCTGAAAATCTGGAGCTAGTTGGCAACCCTACCCTAGAGATGCTTTATAACAATGCTCTGGCTAGAGCTCAAGAGGCAGTCCCTTATAAGTTTTTAGAGAATTAGATAGTGAGGAGCTTACCTTTTTTTGTGCTTTTCAGGCTCAGTGAGAGATCCCAGACTAACCCAGGGTCGGGAGCGTGGTCCAGCCAGGCTATTCCCTAGCTGGTCTGGATACTCCTCTGGATTGTTTTGGGGATTTTTCCCTTTTTGTCATAGGAGCCTTGCTGGACACCTGGGTCTTTCCTTGGATTCAGGATGCCCAGGGATAGGGAAGACCTGCCCATCTGAGGTGGTGAACTGCTGCAAGGAGTAGCTCTGGAGTTCTATTCAGCTGAGGAAAAAGGGACATTAAGTTTAACCATTCAGGAGGAAGATTTTTGACTGCCTCTTCCTGCCTGCAGTGGAGCAAGGTAAGAAAACCTGCATCCAGGGATCCCTCCTCTAAGGGATCCAGCGGAGAGTCAGAGACTGAGATAAACCCAAAGGGAGGAAGAACGGCTAACCATGAGTACAAGAACTGTAATGAGATTAGAGGACACCAATCTGGAGTCTTCAGCCCCTGGGGACAGACAAGAGAGTATTCTCTGTGCAAGGACAGTATTTTTGGCCATCCATGAAAGGGGTTTCCTGCCCAGCTAAAGGTTGCCCTTGACATCAGTGGATTCTAAATGTGTGCACTATCATTTATAACACATTTATTTTCAAATGTACCAAATGTTTATAATATGCAATTACCATAAAACACACCCCTCTTCCTATTGCATGCAATAGTTTGATAAATCTAGGCCTAAGTTGGATAGGTGCAATATTCTGCTAAGTTAGCTAGTATTCAACCCCTCCCTAGAAACCCTTTTTTTTTACCAGCTAAATTATAGCTGGATAACTAACCAAATAAGTGGCTGACTATGCCTATTGTGCCATTTAGATGGGTAACTTTTGAGTTATTCATCTAAATGGCTTTTGTATATGACCTCTAAAAGTTATTTTCTACAGTAAAATAAAGATCCTCAACCTTGAAACTTTGCAAATGTATAAAAAAAAACATATCTTTGGGCTAGATTTAACCATAAAACATTGCATATTACTAAGAGGCAGATAATTTAATTGTTGAATGGATCCATTACTTTAGAGTAGACATTTAATAAATATAATTCAGTAGTGGTTGTAGAAATACATCATTCAATGTTCACATTTGGGAGAATTCCAGCCTGGGAATTTTCCCATAACCATTCAGGAGGAAGAAAGTTGTGCTTTTCTTGACACAAAGATGAATACATTTGATCATAGAAGTATTATGGAATGGATAGTTAAGTTAGCAAAGTCTAATTGCAAATATAGTGCACAAGATATATTGCATATCAATTTGGAGAACGTGACTAAGGAGACCTCCTGCAAGCATGAGGATTTATAGGAAAATATCTGTGGTTGCTTGTGCATCTGCATAGAATGACTCTAATGTCATCAGGTCCCCTGCTTGTAGAGCAGTTGTTGACACAACACATGACATATTTGTCTGGTGTGGCTCAACATACCATTTAGTAAATGGTAGTAGTCTACAATTAATCTTTAGTGAATTAAGAGAGCTCCTAAATGGAATAGAATAAAACATATCTGCATCTTATCATCTTTCAGTAACCGAAGTAGAGAAGTGCATTCCCAAAATGCATAAACCAGCAGTAAGAATGGGAATGGAACTGCATTTTACATTGTACCAAGGTTGCAACATGTTTTCAAAAGTGGGTTAAAATCCTGAGAGTTAAATAGCACCACTTGGGTGGTTGCAAGTTGCCCGTGCATCTCAGCAATATTTGAGAAAACCTGAAGAATTGTCTGCCTAATTATCCAATTCATCCATTTCCCATGTGGTTAATTGAGGAACAGTTCTCCTGCACGTAAAAGGTGCAACACACTGACTTGCTCAGTGGACACATTTTCCCACCAAAAGAAACAAATGCAAAAACAAGAGTGTTTGCCCCAAACCTCATTCCGAACCTCTGTTTTTTCTTAATATTTTTACTCATTGAATACTAATATTGACAAATTGGTTTCACATTTGTTTGGTTTATTTTTGTAGAGAATTTGCCATGATTCTTGGCCCCTCATCAACATCGCACTAATGAGATGATACTTGGCCTCTCATAAACATCATACTAATTAGGGATGTGAATCATTTTTTGATGATTTAAAAAAATCGTCAGATATTTTTTAAATCGTCAAAAATCGTTAGAGTCGAGATACAATAGAAATTCCCCCGATTTATCGTGAAAAATCGTAAATCGGGGGAGGGGGGAGGGCGGGAAAACCGGCACACCAAAACAAACCCTAAACCCACCCCGACCCTTTAAAACAAATCCCCCACCCTCCCGAACCCCTACAAAATGTTTTAAATTACCTGGGGGTCCAGCGGGGGTCCGGGAGCGATCTCCTGCACGCGGGCCGTATTGCCAATATTCAAGATGGTGCCGGCACTACCTTTGCCTTGTCACATGGTAAGGGCAAAGGGCCATTGGCGCCATTTTCTTTAGTGCAGCTGATAGCATGGGAATGGGAGATCACTCCCCGCGGCCCCCCTGGACCACCAGGTATGTGTAAAAAGTTTTGGGGGGGGGTCGGGAGAGTGGGGGAGGCTAAGGGGGTAATTTTAAAGGGTCAGTGGGGTTTTTAAAAGGGTTACGCGTGCCGGGCCTATTTTAAAAAGGCCCAGCGACACACGTAAAGCCCCGGGACGCATGCAAGTCCCATGGCTTACAAAAAGGGGTGGGATGTGGGTGGGATGTGGGCATGGCATGGCGTGAGCGGGGCATGGGTGGGGTCAGGCTCCCAACACAGCAGCCATATTTGCTGCTGTGCCAGGAATCGCGCGCCGGCAGTCGGGCAGCGCGCGCAACTTACTTCAGCCCCAGGGCTGAAGTAAGTTTAGAAACCAAAGAAAAGAAGTCATCAAAGGTAGGGGGGAAGGGTGGGGAAGGTCGGGGAATGGATGGGAAGGTGGGGTGGGAAGGAGGGAAAGGGGGAAGGCAGCACGATTCGGAGTGGGCTCGGTGGCGCAAGGTGCACAATTGTGCACTCCCTTGCGTGCGCCGACCTCGGATTTTATGACATGCGCGCCTGCACGCACATATTATAAAATCGGGCGCACATGTGTGCGTGCTGGGTAGCGCGTGCACATGTGCGCCCTGCACGCAAGCTTTTAAAATCTACCCCAAAATGAAAAGAGCAGATACTGAGGCATTTTATTTCCTTGTACCGGCTTATGGGTTCAAATAACAGTGATTAAGCAGATTGTATAGTCGATCTGGCTTAGAGGAATCTGTGTTAATGATCCTTCTTACTGGGCAGGGAAAGTTCTTGCTGCTTTGTGCAGGGCTGATGCAAGAGTATTCTGTACTCTAGGTGAAGCTTCAGTTATATGCATGCCTGGTAACTAATGACTTTTATAGGGATGTTCAGCAGCATAGTTATGATGCTGAACCTGTTGTATGAAAGCCGGTTATGCCTAAATATTGACCCCATAGAGTGGTAAAACAATGCCACATCCCCTAATTATAAGTAATGTATGTGTTGCTGCTACAATTCATGGTAGCTATGGATGTGCAGGGCAAACATTTTTTTAAATCATTTTTTATTTATTACATTTCCATAAATTTCAAGAAACATCTTGAGTGAGAAAAGAGAGAGAAGAAAGAAAAAATACATCTTTATGCATCACAAAAAAGGAAATAAAAATTCAATTCTTCAGTCCCACCAGTCCACAATTTGGGGTCCAAGGACTTCAAAAGTACACAAACCACAATCATTAAGGAAATGAATTGCATATGATAAAGCAGATCTATCACTCAACTATCCGGAGGAGGAGCAAACTGTACTGCACAACCACTCACTAAATGTAACAATGGTTTATCACATAAATATATTGTTAATTGAAATGGAACAAAAAAAACATAACAGGAGCCTTTATATTTCACACAACATTTACACGGGAATTTTAAGACAAAGGAAGTCCTAATTTGCAAGACCCTATGTCTTAATAACAAGAATTGTTGTCATCTTTTTTGTGTGGGCCTCGACACGTCTGGATATACTCTGACATTTAAATGATAGAAAGATTCAGTACGATATTTAAAGTATTGCCTAAGAACCCAGTCTCGGTCCATATGAAATGCAAAGGAAGCTAACAAGGTAGCTGGTTGTCACTGTCTGTTGACTCTAATATTTGAGATACATTTATTGGGGAGATTAATAATCATCCCCTCAGATTGAACCTGATTTTCATTCCTCCTGAAGGAGGCATATAAAACACTTTAGCAACAGGTGGTATAGCTGTCTCTGGAATTTTCAAAATTTCCATGAAGTATTTCATTAACATTTCTTTTGCAGAAATATGTTGTAGTTTAGGAAAATGTATAAAATGTAAGTTCTTTCCACGAAGAATATTCTCCAAATTTTCCATTTTACTGTGTAACAGCTGATTTTCCTTAATTAATAAATCCTGCATTGGTTTATGGACTTTAATCTCTTGTTTCATTGTTTCAATTTCTTGAGATGTTACTTTAGATTCCTCCAAGACTAGGACTCTGGACTCAATATTATTAACCTTTTCAATTATAGGATTAAGTTGGGTGGAAATAGAGGACCCCAAGTTAGATATAGCATCCCATATGGTATCCAGTGTATTTAACTTTGGTCTCATCAGTGTAGATACAGAAATCTTGCAGAGAGGGTAGTCTGAAGGCAGCTACAGGCTACTCCAAGTCCTCCTTGGGTGAGTCAGGTTCACCCCGAAAGGGGCCTGATCCAGCCAGTTCTCCAGTGTCCACGGCTAGGCTCGTCCCCGCATGGAGAGAAAAGTCCTCAGCACTTCTGGTAGATGACGCCTCCGATGGAACCTCCCGATCCCTGGAGGCGGCTGGATTCTCCGGTGGAGCCCTATTGATTGGGGACAAGGTGACCGACAAGTCTAGTGGGGAGACCAGGAATTCCATTTCGGCCCCCTCAGTCACCAGTTCTCCCAGTCTGGGCCTGCGAGAGACATGGGTATCCATAGGTCCCATAGCGGCTGAGTCAAGGGGTCCCGCGGGAGGGATTTTCTCCCTTGCTTTCTGCTTCCGAGCAATATGCGGCATTTTTGAGGAAAAATATACCCGCAGCAGCGGCCATCTTGGATCCCCCAGGGCAAACATTTTTATTTCATTTATGAGAGGATTTTCAGTTTGGTTTGGTTTGTTTATTTTTTGTGGCATTTTTTTGTTTTTCATAATTTAAGCACACAGTTTAGAAATTGAGTGCACATGTTGGCAAACTGTGTGTAACAAATACTGAACTGTTTACACATGTCATAGTTTTGTACAAATTGCCAATTTGTATGCACAACCACCAACCTGAGAGCACAAATTGCTGAAAAAGAAACAAGCAATCTCAGAAGACTATTTTTTCAGAGACACTGTCTACTCAGTTCATTTCATTCTGAACAAACTGAAAATGGCCTGTTTTAGTTTGGATTATATATTTGGTTCAAATGAATTCACATCCCTAATGACAGCTAATGACAGGTGACAATCTGTGCTTGTTTGTGGAAAACTATGGTAAAACAGGAGACACCATGTAATGGTAAATGGAACCTACTCTGAAGAGAGAACAGTATTTTGGGACTGACTGTGTTCAATATTATTGTGAATGGCATTGCGGAAGGGATAGAAGGTAAATTTTGTCTTTTTGCAGATAAGATCTAGAACAGAATTGACATGCCTGAAGGAGAGAATGAAACGTGGCTTAATAAAGCTTGAAGAGTGGTTGAAAATTTGGCAGCTGGGATTCAATGCCAAAAAATGCAGTCATGCATCTGGGCTGCAGCAATCCAAAAGGGCTGTTTACAATGGGATGTGTTTGTTTGTGTATGTGTGAAAGACTAATGTGCACAAACCAAGAGAGAATAGTGTTTGGTGATCTAAAGGCAGTGCAGCAATGAACCAAGGTGATAGCTAAAGCCAGAAGGATGCTGGACTGCATAAAATGGAATAACCAATAAAAAAAAACCAAGGACATAAGAACACAAGATATGCCATACTGGGTCAAACTAAGAATCCATCCAGCCCACTATCCTGTTTCCAACAATGGCCAATCCAAGTCCAAGAACCTGGCAAGTGTCCAAACATTAACTAGATTCCATGCTATTAATGCTGGCAACAAGCAATGGTTATTCCCTAATGATTAATAGCAGTTTATAGACTTCTCCTCAAGGAATTTATCCAAACTTTTTTTAAAACCATCTTCACTAACTGCCTTAACCACATCCTCTAACAATGAGTTCTAGAGCTTAATTGTGTCATTGAGTGAAAAAGAATTTTCTCCAATTTGTTTTAAATGTGCTATTTGCTAACTTCATGGAGTGCCCCCTAATCCTTGTGTTATCCAAAAAAGTAAATAACAGATTCACATTTACTTGTTCAAGTCCTTTCAAGATTTTGTAGACCTCTATCATATTGCCCCGCAGCTGTCTCTTCTCCATGCTGAATATCCATAACTTCTTTTGCCTTTAGCCTTTAACCTCTAGCTTCATAAGGGAGTCGTTCCATGCCCTTTATCATTTTGGGTGCCCTTCTCTGTACTTTCTCCAGTGCAACTATATCTTTTTTGAGCTGCGATGACCAGAATTGCACACAGTATTCAAGGTGTGGTCTCACTGTGGAACGATACAGATGAATTATGACATCACCCATTTCATTTGTCATTCCCTTCCTAATAAATCCTAACATTCTGTTTGCTTTTTTGATCGCCGCAGCTCACTGAGTTGATGATTTCAATGTAATATCAATTATGACACCCAGATCTTTTTCCTGAGTGATAACTTTTATTATGGAACCTAACATTGTGTAACTCAGCATGGGTTATTTTTCCCTATATGCATCATCTTGCATTTGTCCATATTAAATTTCGTCTGCCATATGGATGCTCAATCTTCCAGTCTCGCAAAATCTTCCTGTATTTTATCACAATATGCTTGGGATTTAACTACTCTGAATAATTTTGTGGCATCTGCAAATTTGTTCACCATACTTGTCGTACCCCTTTCCAGATCATTTATAAAAAGTATTAAAGTATTAAAAAGCCCGGTCCAAGTAGAAATCTCTGAGGAATGCCACTGATTACCTTTTTCCACTATGAAAACTGACCATTTAATCCTACTCTCTGTTTCCTGTCTTTTAACCAGTTTGCAATCCACAAAAGGACATTGCCTCCTATCCCATGACTTTTTAGTTTTCTTAGAAGCCTCTCAATAGAGACTTTGTCAAACACCTTTTTAAAATCCAAATACACCACATCTACCTGTTCACCTTTATCCACATGTTTATTAGCCCCTTCAAAAAAATGTAGCAGATTTCTGAGGCAAGACTTCCCTTGTGTAAATCCATGCTGGTTGTGTCCCATTAAATCATGTCTATCTATATGTTCTGTCATTTTATTCTTTAATGAAGAAAAGTGGATCTATATACAGACAACAACCAACAAGGACTGAATCACATAGTCTGGGTAAACAAATAAGCATGGGTGTAGCTTGCTTATTGCGGCGGTTATTACCCCTAACTAATTAAGCTAGATATTTCACTTAGATGCAGCTCCAACACTGCTCTTTGCATTAATGGTGGGAGTGGAAGGGAAATAGAACCAAAGGGTTACTAAGAGCCAAGAGTAACCGATAAGTATGAGGAAAAAAAAAGTGTGAAGCTTGCTGGGCAGTCTGGATGGGCCGTTTGGTCTTCTTCTGCCGTCATTTCTATGTTTCTATGTTTCTATAAAAAAGTTTCCAAGACTTTTCCCGGCATGATAATGCCCTTGTACAGGTCCTTGGTGAGGCCTGACCTGGAGTACTGTGTTCATTTCTGGAGACCTTATCTCAAAATGGATAGAGACAGAATGGAGGCAGTTCAGAGAAGGTCAACCAAAAAGGTGCGGGGTCTGTATCAGAAGACTTACGAGGATCTAAATATGTATACACTGGAAGAGGGGAGATGCACGGGAGATATGATACAGACATTCAGACACCTAAAAGGTTTTAATGATGCATGAACTTCAAATTTTTTACATTGGAAAGGAACCTATAGAACTAGGGGTTGTGAACTGAAACCCCAGGGGGGATGATTCAGAACCAACATCAGGAAATATTTCTTCATGGAGATGGTGGTAGATGCCTGGAATGCTCTCCTGGAAGAGGTGGTAAGGACAAAAACAATAAATTAGTTCAAAGAGTCATGGGATAAACACGGCTGATCTCTAGAGGCTAGAGTTTGGAAAGGAAGAAATGGGTGCATTGGAGTTACCTGCACAGAGTGGCAGTTACTACCCTTAGCAGAAGGCATGGGAATAACTGGCACAACATCGCAGTTACTACCCTTAACAGAAGGCTTGGGCTAGCATAGAGCGATAGTTATTAGTTACAATCATAAGAAGCTTACTGGGCACAGTGGATGGACCATTTGGTATTTATCTGCCGTCATTTCTATGTTACTAGGTAACACTTCATATAGGCAACTGGCACTAATCTCATGCTTTCCTTTGCCAGCATATTATCTAAACAACACAATGTGGGGCAGATTTAAAAAAAACTGCGCCCGCGCATACTTTAGTTCGTGCGACCGGCGCAAACAAAAGTACACCGGATTTTAATAGATACCGCGTAGCCAGGCGTATCTTTTAAAATTCGGGGTCGGCGCGCGCAATGCTGCGCAAAATCGGCAGCCTGCGCGCACCGAGCCGCGCAGCCTGCCTCCGTTCCCTCTGAGGCCACTACGAAATCGGAGCAGCCTTGGAGGGAACTTTCCTTCCACCCCCCACACCTTCCCCTCCCTTCCCCTACCTAACTCACCCCCCAGCCCTATCTAAACCCCCCTACCTTTGTTGTAAAAGTTATGCCTGCCCGAGGCACGCACATGTTATGCCTGCCCGAGGCAGGCATAACATGTGCGTGCCGGGCCAGCTTCCGGCGCGCCATGTTCTGGTCTGGGGGCTGGTCCGGAGGCCAAGGCCACGCCCACGGGCAGAATCATGCCCCCAGCCCCGCCCCCCGAATGCCCCCGATGACGCACCTGCTGCGACACCCCCCGACAAGCCCCCCAGGAAAGCCCCGGGACTTACGTGCGTCCCAGGGCTTTGCACGCGCCGGCAGCCTATGCAACATAGGCTCGGCATGCACAGGGGGAGCTTGGGGCAGGTTTTCGGGGGGTACGCACGTATCTTACGCGCGTACCCCTGTGAAAATCTGCCCCTGTGTGTGTAAAGTTGTATACATAACATTTTGTCTCATATCAAATTCTAATCTCCAAATTAATCACAAATTGGACATTTAAAAAAATTTTTTATTTTTTTTTTAATAAAATGCATATCTGTAGCTCAAGAGCTTTCCATTGAGTGAGGACATATTGAAATCAATCACGATTGACTTACCTGCATATTTTCTCTTACAATTTTAAGAAGACAATAGTATTAAATCAGATATTCACCTAAATAATACCTTGAATTATTTTTAGAATGGATTTTGTCTGACTGCAATGTTAGGTCTATGCATTTGAGAAAAAGATGCCATGTTAAATGTTTTTATGTCCATTTTAGTGTAAATCTGTTTATTGAGGAATGAACATAATACAAACAACTCCTCACGCACATTTGGTTCTGATATGTACCTGGTCAACAGTAGGAAACCGTACATAAATGTTACAATTTTCACCCCAGCTTTATGTCTACTTTAATAAAAGATTTGGCTCCTAGTCCAAGTCACTCCATGTGTGCCCATGTGCACTCTCATGCTGCAAACCCAATGATCACCTGCAACATTTTGATGCTTCATACTTCTGGAATTAACTCCTTGCATTTTTAGTTTAAAGTACATTCTTGATTTAAAGACAGTTGAATGGTATATTTTATCATCTACTTATTTCCTTGTCTGCATAAATAACCTGTCAGTGTTTAGACAGGATAACTACGGAGCTGAAATTTGAACATATAGCTTAATTTATTGTGACCTTTTGGGATGTGTCCATAGCAGAGTTTTTGTAAGAAAGAGCTCTGTTTAATTAAGCCTATCTTCTGAGTTATCAAGAATGAAGTAAGTACACTTAAAAGAGTCATTTTGTTTGCATGGTACTTCGGTTTAGTGAACACTTTACATCTTTCCCATGAGTTATTGTAGATGGTACAAAGATTTATAGCTCCTTAAAATAAAGGAATAAAAAGGTAATTGAATTCACAAAGCAAGGGCTAAAACATGGGAAAGTACATGTAAGGGGAGGGTTACATAATTCAGTTCTGGTTAAACAGGATGGAATTCTGCAGCAGTCCAGATTGTCCGTTGTCACTGCTTGATGAGCTTTGTTTTCTGTAGTCAATTTATATCACAAAATAACAGCTTCAAACCTCTATAAGAATCACATCTGATCACATCCTGCTTCATCCTGTTGATGCTAACTCAGAAGACAATTTTTTCAAAAGTAGGCAGCTGTGCATAGGCAAAGCTATGGGGTAGATTTTAAAAGGTTGCGCGAGGGCGTATATGTGGGCGCACTACCCGGCGTGCGCACATGTACACCCGATTTTATAACTTGCGCGCGCAAGTTATAAAATCTGGGGTTGGCGCACGCAAGAGGGTACACAATTGTGCATCTTGCATTTGCCGAGCCACGCTGCCATCCCCCGTTCCCTCCCAGGCCGCTCCAAAATCGAATTCCCTTCCCCCTAACCTGACCTTCCCACCCCTTCCCCTATCCTTTCCTCCCCCTAGCCCTACTCTAACACCCCCAAAATTTTTATTGTATCTTTTGCGCCTGCCTCAGCAGCTAATTCAAATTCTATTATGCCACTGTGAAGAAAGGGGAGAGGAAGGAATGGTAGGGGCAGACAATTGGTTGTTGCTGCAGAGCCAGCCAAAGCTCTGAGAAGTACAAGCATTAGTAGTAGAAGCAAGAAAAATGACTGTTCTGTCTCTAAACTTAAAAGAGACTTTTTTAGTTGCAGAAAGCCTAGGACTGGATTTATATATGGAGCACCCATAGGCAATGGGGAGGGAGGGGTCCTACTGCTACCCCACCCAGTCATCTCTCTGGTCCTCCCCTTGTGGTATCCCCAGCCCTCCACCCACATAGGTTTCCCTTTACTATGGAAGCCCATAAGAGGGGCAGGTCTACCGAATGTGAGAATGTGAGAATGTGACTGGTGGCAAGATTTTCGTTTTAGAGTCGTATTGCTGCTACTGCTAGAATCAGCACTGCCATTACTCAGAGACAGGCCCATTTATGGGCACACGTGTACATCCAGTCTGCCCAGTAAGTTTCTTATGATAGTATCTATTGTGGAAGTGGACCCTTGGGCTGAGGTGAGGTTGATGCCACCCACAGGGAGGAGCCCTGCAGGTCATCATCATCAGCAGGCAGAGCAGGCTGGAGCAGAGGCCCAACAGGAACTTCACCAATACCAGCCCTCATTCCCCTTATGTTCAGCCCTCAGGGGCCGGGGCTGGCTGGACTTAGGCGCGGACCTCTGTGAAGAGAAGAATCCATCGAAAAAGAGGTAGTGGTTAGCAGGAAGAAAATGAAGTCAGTCCAAGCAGAGATCAGGGCAGGCAGCAGACAGCAGAGACAAGAGTGGATAGAGGTCAAGGGCAAGTGGTGTCGGCTAAACGAGGAGCAAGCAGAGGTCACAAGGCAAGCAGAAGGCAATGTGGTCGAGAAGCAGTCCAAGGTCAAGTTAGGAATCCAAATGAAAACAAACCAGGGATCCGAACTGAGGTCAAGCCGAGAAGCAGTCCAAGGTCAAGTTAGGAATCCAAATGAAAACAAACCAGGGATCCGAACTGAGGTCAAGCCGAGAAGTCAATCCAAGGGGAAGGAGGCAAGGCATAACAAATCCAAGATGTTTGAGGCAGGCTCCCATGTATTTTCCCCTTGGCCGTACCCCTTCCAGGAGATCAGGTATTCCCACCTCTTGTTCTGATGTCGAACGTCCAGGATCTTGTTCACTTGGTAGACCTGGGTCTCTTTGGTGGACACCTCATGGGTCTAGGTACCTTTTGGGATGGCCACATGAGGACTAAGGGCTTGAGAAGGGAGACATGGAAGACATTATGGACTCCCAAGGAGGCGGGTATGCGCAATTGCTAGGTAATGGGCCCCATATGATGGGAAACAGGGAACAGCCTGATGTAGTGAAGTACGAGCCTCATGGAAGGCATCCTGAAATGGATATGATGGGTACTCAGCCAAACCTTGCCTTTGTTTAAATTGCGGTGCCGGCTGCCAATGAGCATCCATTGCTTTCTTGGTTCATTGAGATGGTTTCCAAAGCATCTCTTCCATAAGAATCCAGAGTTCCTGAAGCTCCTGAGCGGTTAGTTGAGCTGCTGGGGAAGGAACGGACAATGGGAGGAGGAGAAGGCGTCTCCCATACATAATTTGGAATGGCAATGATCCCGTGGTAGAGCTAATATAGGAATTATAGGAGAATTCCGCCCATGGAAGAAGGGAAGCCCAATTGTCCTGGTGATCATTAGCATAGGCCCTCAGGAAGGCTTTCAAAGTCTGGTTAGTCCGCTCCGACTGGTTATTGGCTTGTGAGAGGTAAGCAGTGGTGAAATGCATGTGATGTTGAATTTCTGGCAAAGAGAGTGCCATTATTTGGCAGTAAATTGGGTACCCCGATCTAAGATGATATGCCTGGACAAGCCATGCAGGTAAAAAATGTGATTGATAATTAGCTGGGCAAGTTCAGGTGCTGAGTGAAGGCCAGGAAGGGGAACAAAGTGAGCCATCTTTGAGAATTGGTCAATAACAATCCAAACAGTGCTTCAGCTTTTACAGAGGAGAAGATCCACCCAAAATCAGTGAAGTATTGCTGTGAAATCAATAATTCATTGTTATAATGCACAATTGTTCCCTAATCCTCTTATTTATCCACAAAACTAATTGGTTCATATTATATAAATATTCTCCCTGTCCCTAACTAGACAATTGTCTATGAGGTCCATGTTCAGCTGCTGGTTAGCTGGCAAAGATAGCTGGATAAACCTCTCTGCTAACTTAGGTGGTATATTCAGCGGCACATCCGTGCCGCTGAATATACTTGGTTATCTTAAAGTTAGATGGATAAATTAATCCTGACTTACTTTAGGAAAACTTTTCAGCTGTCCTAAAGTTATCTTAATAATTTGAAAATATGGTTATCTAGCTAACTTAGGCCTAGATTTATCAATCTGCAGTAAATATCACATGATAGGAAAAGGGGTATGTTTTATGGTAATAGCCTATTTATTACAATGGGCATTACCTTAGTGTTTCACATAGGTATTACCACAAAGTGTGTTAACATTTTCAGAGAGAGAGAGAGAGAGAGAGAGAGAGAGAATGAACACCTAGCTATAAGGACCTTCTAGTAGTTAGCTATTTATGCTACTATAGGAGGCCCACCTAATAACTCAAGGTGAGGTTTAGGTAGTAGTATAGGGGTTAGGGCCACTTTTACATGCAGAGTGAGATGTACGAACAGAACAGTACACTCTTGTGAAGATTTGATGTCCTTTGGAGTGAGGAAACTCACACAACGATAACATTTGTACAGTGTTCTCTCACCCTAGCTTGATGGACATTCTAACTGGGTAACATCAAGCTAGGTTGAGAGAACATTGTACAAATCTCATCTTTGTGTGAGTTTCTTCACTCCAAAGGTTATCAAATCTTCATAAGATTTGTTCTGTTTGTACATCTCACTCTGCATGTAAAAGTGGCCCCTAACCCCTACACTACTTCCTAAACCTCACCTCGAGTTAGTAGGTGGGCCTCCTACAGTAGCATAAAAATCTGCTTACTATGGCATCCCCTTCAGAGGCTCTCCCTCTCCCTCCCTCTTCCAACCTAAAAATGCCTGAGAAAATTCTGCTATGGGCATAACACATGATATTGTAGCTTAACACAACTGGAAAAGGTTTAGTTATTTTTGGCAATTTCATGAAGCCAGCCCACTTTTAAGGAAATCCCGACTCCCCAATCTCTTCTCTTTTAAAATTTTTCATCACACCATGCAATATGGTGCTTATCGCATTTGTTAAGGCCTTTTTTGCATGCAAAAATGCCTTAACACGATTTGATAAATGACCCTGTTAGCTGAATAACAGTGATCTGACTCAGAATGCCACCAGACAATCCCAACATAACCGGATAACTTTTAGCTGGATAGCAAGTTATACGGATATGTCAAGGGTGGTCAGACTGGCAGAATTTTTAAATCCTGACATCTGTATGGCTAAGTGCCAAAATTAGCCAGATAAAAGCACTGAATATGGACCTCTATAAGTGTTGTTTGAGACAGAGTGGGTTGGAGTTGGGATGGGGTAATGGGAAAAACAAAGAAGCTACTATATTACATTCTCAAACAGAAAGAACTATACTTCAAAGCACAATCAATCAAGCAAATTCCCAACCATATGAGAGAGCAAAGCCAACCTATAACTTTGGCATGCGAAGGGTGTCAAGCCCCTTTATTTATCTTCGAAAATGACCATCAAACATCATCTATGTCCTTGTTTCCCCTGATGGGTGGCAATTATCCTTCAGTGAGGGATCCCAAACTATTACAGCTTACTAGGAAAACTCAATCATCTACTGCTTCAGGAAGCAAGAGTGGGACAAGCAGTACCCTAATGTAATCCACTTTGAAGTGTCTGAAAGGCAGAATATAAATTAAATAAATACATAAATTGGATCCAGCCCTACCTAGTCCCAGGGATGTATTGGTGTCCAACTCTATGAATGAGGTCCCTATTTTCTTTTTTAGCTCATTTAAGATGGGCCAACAGGCTCTTTCTACAGTGGGATCTCTTCCGCTGAGTTCTCTGCTGGGCCTGCCCGCCATAAAATGTGCCTCCATTGGAGCAAGGAGCTCAGGCCCCCTCGGACATTTCCATGGCCAGCCAAGAGGCTGTGGGGGCCCTTATGGTTAGGAAGTTACTACTTCCCACAGCGGTGACTCGTACTATTGGCTGGGGATAAAGTATATTGCGGAAGGTGTATGAGCAAGAAGTTGCCAAGCCTTTTCACACTTTCATGCTGACAAAGGATATAAGGCTGCAAATGTGGGGCTCTTTTTCAACTTGTCTGAGGAACAAGTTCTTGCAAGGTATGGATTTAAGAAGAAATATAACAGAGATACATAACTGTTTCTCTGTTAGGAGTTAAGGCAGGATTTACTACAGGCAACCCAGAGAAGCCATGCATTGCTCGTTGATGTTAAAGGGATCACTGCCTTGCCATTCCTAGCCATAGGCAGTTTTCAAAGGACTGTCAGTGATACCACTAGGATGATGCAGTCAGCCACTTCTCATAGCATTGACCAGTATTGACCAGCCAATAGTACGAGTCTTTCTTAGAAAATACATATATATATTAATTTTGCCACCTAAAACCAGTAGCAATAGCATATAATAAAGGATTTTTTTGACATTGCAGGTTTTCCCTCTATCTTAGGAGCAATTAATTGCACCCATATAGCAATAAGACCACCAGCTAATTTAGAGAGGAATTACAAAAAAGGAAATTCATTTAATTCCCTTAATATGCAAATTATCTGCAATGCCCAGGGTGTGCAACCAGACCACCGGCTTTCGGCCTTCCCCGCGCTGCGGACCTCTACCAGATTTGCCAGCACAAGCTATGCCTAGAGAAGGTAGTCACCGATCTACTCCACGCTGCAGGATTACTATCAACAGACCAGCGTGCAGGTCATACTCTCTGGACTATCCTATTGATCTGCTCCTTGGATCACTATTGGCTGTATAATAAAGATTGTTCTCCTCTGTTGTCCATCACTGCTGAGACCTCGCCTGTTGTGGTGAGTGCCCACAGGGCTCCTCGCTGTGGGTGGAATCTACACTACCACAACCCAGGGGCCCACAATAGCTCAAGACACACAGAATGTAACATTCTGGCTGCGCTGTGGCATTGCTCCTGCTCCCCAGGCCCTGTTGGTGATTCTGGCAAGGCCGTGGCATTGCTCCTCCTCCCCAGGACTTGCTGGAGAGTTTGGCAGGGCCGTGGCATTGCTCCTCCTCCCCAGGACTTGCTGGAGATTCTGGCAGGGCCGCAGCATTGCTCCTCCTTCCCAGGCCCCACTGTCTATTCCGGCAGGACCGTGGTGTTGCTCCTCCTCAGGGCGACATCACCAGCAGCACTATGGTGCTCTTCGGGTAGTGGCACCTATGGCCGAGGCCATATTGGCCATAGGCACACTACAGGTCTGCCCCTTTCCCAAGGTGTCTATCCTTTGGCTTGATGGGAAAAGGTTCCTTTTGGATTGCATTGCAGGTTTAAGAAAATAAGAACATAAGAGATTGCCATGCTGGGTCAGACCAAGGGTCCATCAAGCCCAGCATCCTGTTTCCAACAGAGGCCTAGCCAGGCCACAAGAATCTGGCAATTACCCAAACACTAAGAAGATCCCATGCTACTGATGCAATTCAGTGGCTATTCCCTAAGTAAACTTGATTAATAGCCGTTAATGGACTTCTCCTCCAAGAACTTAACCAAACCTTTTTTGAACCCAGCTACACTAACTGCACTAACCACATCCTCTGGCAACAAATTCCAGAGCTTTATTGTGCGTTGAGTGAAAACTAATTTTTTCCGATTAGTCTTAAATGTGCTACTTGCTAACTTCATGGAATGCCCCCTAGTCCTTTTATTATTCGAAAGTGTAAATAACCAAGTCACATCTACTCATTCAAGACCTCTCATGATCTTAAAGACCTCTATCATATCCCCCCTCAGCCGTCTCTTCTCCAAGCTGAACAGCCCTAACCTCTTCAGCCTTTCCTCATAGGGGAGCTGTTCCATCCCCTTTATCATTTTGGTTGCCTTTCTCTGTACCTTCTCCATCGCAACTATATCTTTTTTTAGATGTGGCAACTAGAATTGTACACAGTATTCAAGGTGCAGTCTCACCATGGAGCGATATAGAGGCATTCTCTGGGAGAGGGGTCACGTCTATTCCTGTGTGCTGTGTGCCAAATAAATATACTGGAACCACTGGTTGAGTGTCCAAAATTAGTCTTTACTGTAAGCACTGATTGAACAATGGCACAATAAATGTTTCCAGTGCCAAATTTTTCCTGGCTCTTTTTACAAACCTTTGTCCTCTGTCTGTGCAGGAGTCTTTTAAAGAGGTGAAGGATCCATCCAGCCTCCTAGATTAGGAAGATGCTTTTCATAATATTTTACATTGAGCCACTTACAAAGAAGTGAAGGTCTAAGATTGAAGTGTCATTAAACTATGACCACAGCTGAAGTAGTATGTCCCCTGACTGCTCTTGCTAGGGAGAAAATATACTACTCATAAACTGAGCTCTTTACTGCTGGTAAATCTGTGAAAATTGTGTGCTTCTCTCTATCACTGGATGTGGCTACCCTGTCTTTTGGGTGTTTGGGCCTAGCTACTCCTACAGAAAGCCTTAAGATCTTTGTTACTTCTTAAAGCTTTTTCTGCTTGTCCTTGGGCAGGATTAGCAGAAGACTGTAGGCCATCTTTGACCAGCATTGCTTGCGCAGATGTTGCTGTATTGTACATACACTGGTTATGTTGAGTCTATCCCCTTGTTATATAAGACAAGCTAATGTTCTATACCAATGTAAGAAATATGGCCAAGCAGAACTGCAGCAGCCTCTCTTTCTCATCTGCCACTATCGGCTAGTCTGGGATGGGTGTGCAAACTTTATGGAAAAAGAACAAAACCCGGTGGGAGCATCCTAAATACTTGCTGCAGGTGGAGGTGCTTATATCACCCAAAAGCTTTGTATGTTTTAACAGGGCATTTTTTTGGGGTGGGATGGAGGAGGAACTGGGGGAACGCTAGACTCCAGGTATATTTTCACATTTTGACTGGGGGAGAGAGGGGGAGCAGTGTGGGGCCTTCTAGGTGGGTTACTGGAAAGGAGAGGGTTATATCTGTGGCACGGTGGTGCTTTTAAGATAAAGGGGAGTGGTTTGGGAAGAGAAAAGGGTAACACAGCTTTCATTGTGGTTTTTTTTTTTTGGGGGGGCCTAACCACCTCTACAAGCAGTGGGGGGCAGTGGGGGTCTCAAAAGACCCCTGGGGGGCATTTGTGATGATTTGGGGGGTGAGTAAAGGGATATTTTGTCCTTTAAATGTTATCGCAGGACCATCGTGGACCCATGCTAGCATCCCAATACTCCCGTGGTAAAAAAAAAATACACCTTCCTCAAATGAGATAAAATAACTGGGCTGATTTTTATCTAAGTCAGCTGTGTTATTTTATTAGCATAGGATTAGGTATGCATGAGTTGCTTTGCATGTATTTGCAAAATTCATGTTTGCAAATGCCATGCAAAGAAACTTAATGTAACAGGGCCAGGTTTCAGGCCCTGACATTGCACAATATCATTACTATTGCGTGATATAAGCATTTATTGTGCGTTAAACCCTTTTTATCACCCATTGTATCTATATTGCAGCTTAATAAATTTAGGCCTAAGTTAGCTGGCAAAAGTAGTTCTGTCCCAGAATGCTCCCTTCCTGTCCCCACTTAGCTGGCTATTTAGCCAGATGAGTAGTTAACCGGCTAAGAGCGGGCTGCTGAACATGGCCAAATATTAAAATGGTACCATTTAGTTGGATAAGTCCAAACTTATTTGGCTAAGTAGCGCTGAATATGATCCTCAAAGATGTCTTAAAACATCTTGATCATTCTTTTTATGCTAGTTTTTTCTGATACTAGTTGAAAGCATATCTGATAAATTATCAAACTTATTGAGTTTTCTACAAGTTTTTTTATATTTATATTTCTCCTCATACTGCTTCTCATTAAATGCAGCTCTGTTAGCTTTCTTTATCAGTTGCCCAGAGGAGTGTTCATTTTGGCTGTCTTCCCGATTATGACTAAATAATGAATGCACTTTCCTCTGGCTTTGGGAATAAAGAGTCTAAGTCCTGCTTTGGTGTCATAACCCGTGAGTAGGATAATGTATAACATGATTCTCTGTGTCACCAGTGATTATTTGGGTGAAAAGTCTGAATCTAGTTTGAGTCTGTTTACTAAAACAGGAAAGTATGAAAAAAACAAGTACAGTTTTCTCTGCAGGCATAAAACTCCACCAATGTGATAACTACTCTGTAGCTCAGATTGATCTGCTTGAAATTGAAAACATTTGGAAGACTCTTTAATATTTCACTTGGTATACAATATGTAATGTTTTTGTCTGCTGTGCAGTCTCTCTGTGCTAAAGCTCAACCTGTTGTGCAGTCTTCCCACCAGATGTCCTCAGCAAGCCTTGCTCACTGTCTTCACTGTCACCTCCTCACTGATAGTACAAGGCCAAAGCCTCCTTACTAGCAGAGATCTCCAATGAGCTTTGCACACAGATCTGCTACTCACATCCTCACTGATCCTACTATGCCCAAGCCTCAGCCCTATTTAATCCAGCCTGCTCAATGCCTCTTTATAGAGTTACCTCAGCTCCTTGACCTGGCCACCTTCTTGCTATCTCTCTGGCCTTGCAGTCCACCCAGGCCTCCTGTCTTGCTTTGTGGCCTATCTGGGCCTTCTGCCTTGCTGTATGGCCTCTCTTGGCCTCTTGCCTTGCTCTCTTGCCTCCCAGACCTCCTTGCCTTGCTCTGTGGACCCCTGGGCATCTCTGCCTTACCTTATAGCTTCCAGGCCTGCTAGGGTCTCTTAGCCAGCCTTGTACTCTGTTGGGCTTCCCTATTTATTGTTGCCTTTTCTGTTTAGTCCAGTCCTTTCCTTGTCCAGTCTTTGTTCTGTCTTGCCCTGTCCTTTGTAGTTCCTTGTCTGTTTCCCAGTACTTGACCTTCTCCCTTGTTCAGCTCTGTCTATATCCAGTCTCTGTCTACCTTAAGTACCTGGCTCCATATCCAGCCAGTCCCAGCATTCAGTCTGTGTTTGTATCCAGCCCCAATCAATCTCTGCATTCTGTCTATATCTAGCTCAGTCAGTCCCCGCATTCAGTCTGTATCTGTATCGAGCCCCAGCCCAATTCAGCATTCAGTCTGTGTTTGTGTCCAGCTCCCAGCTGGCACCTGTGTCCAGTTTCCAGTTTCCAGTATATAGCTCACAGCCTGTATCATAATGTAAAACCAGAGACAAGCCCTACCAGCCCCAGAATTCACGGGCTCAACTTGTGGGAGTGGACTGGCTAGGCAGAAGGCAAGTTCCAGTTCTTCCCTGCAGCCCTGTACTGCCTCTATAGGGGTGCTCCCTGACTCCAGCCTGCCAGTCCATGACAGAATGAAGAGGCCAAACAACCCCCACAGAAGTGGGTGCAGGGTTCGTTACCAGCCTGTTGAGTTCAGAAAAGTTTTAAATCCTACAACTATAGACACTAGCCATTTTGTTTCTGGCCCAGCACCTCAAACCATTTATGACTCTGCATCATTTTATTTGTCTTGCCTGACAAGTTTGGAATCCTTCACATTATTTAGAATGTATTGTTTGCCATTTCCTAATGAAACCCCCTCTCCCAAGGGATACAGAGGTTAAAGAGCATGCTACCATTTAAACAAACTGCAGCAGAGAAAAAAAGAGGAAAATGCAGCTATGTAACATAAGCCGCCAGCCCAGAAAACCCAGAATAAGATTGAAAAGGTTGCCAGATCTCTTACTGTAAGGTACTTAAATAACCTTTGAATAGATGAGTCAGATTCAGGTAGGGGATTTGCATGTCACAGCCCCCTGGACTACTGCTGGTAATTTGCAGTGAAATATCACTTTAAATTATACAGAACTCTGACTGGAAAAGTCTTACATTTGAGAGTTCTGAATGAGAGAGGGATTTGTGAGGAAAATGTACTAAAAAACAGTCCTAGGAAGCAAACAGATTCTCACCCTGACTAACAAGGGGACTCAGACCCTTGTGTACCGAATTCTCAGATAACAGAAAAAAAAAGCCAGGCAGGATGAAAGGGTTTGCACATATTCTCTTTCCATGATCCTGCCTGGGACTTGGCATTTTGGCTAAGAGAAGATAACCCATCCAGGCTGGGTAACAACAAATGTCTGGCTATGAGCTTAGCAGAGCTAAAATCACTAAAAATTGAGACAGTGGAAGGCCTGAATAACTGAACACTAGCCAAGCCATTTACCCAGTGGAGCTGTAAACCCAAGCCAGCAAAAACCCTCCTACTAAGGGAGAAAAACCAAAAGATAGCGGCAGATTGGGAGGTGACTCTGGATCCCCCTTGAGCAAAGGGACCCCAGCAGCAGATAGAGCAGTCCCCCCAAGAGAGAATGAACCCCAGCAACAGATTGAGTGGATCCCCAGGAGGGCATAGATCCCAGCAGCAGATCAAGCAGTGCCCCCCAGGAAGAAGGGGACCCCAGTGGCTGGTCCAGAGGAATAATTGGGTTCCCCAGGGGGCATAGACCCCAGCAGCATTCCAGGAGGCAGAGTTGGATCCTCCAGGAGGTCATGAACCCCAGTGATAGTCTGGGAGGTGGAGTCAGGTCCCCAGGAGGTCATGGACTCCAGCATTGGCCCAGACCTTTTAGTGGAGTAGAAGCAGCACCAAGGAGATGGTAGCAGTTTAGATACAATGGACCCTTTTGCATCTTTTCATATGGGTGAGGCTTGAGAACACAAGAGGTCCCTTCTATTTATATGGTGGTATACTGTGGGGACCAACAACCCCAAATTACCAAATATAAAATATTTTTGCTATCTTATAGAAGTGTATATAGTTGCTTGGCCTGAGACTACTAACCATGAATAGATAAGTGTGGTGTTTGACATTCTATTAGCGATGTACATAGTCGTGTAGAAATGTATATACTTATATAGTCTAATAAATCTGTATTTACTTGTTCACAGTCCCTTTTGTTTTCCTGGGGTGAAGGGAGGGAAATTGCACTCACTAATACCTTCTTCCCCGGGTGGCGGCACCAGGCACCAAGAACGTGAGGACCAACAGAGTCTGCCCCGGGAAAGCTCCTGCCAGGTCGGTCCCAGATGCAGGAACACCCATGAGGTAAGTGGTCAAGGGGGCGTTACCCTAATTTTAATTGTGGGACTGTACTAAATGTTGGTCTACAAACCCTGCATCAGTAAAGGTCTGTAGTAATTGTGCTGCACCTCATCCAAATCCCAAGCTATGGATTCTACTTCCTAATGATATGATTACTCTAGGGATGTGCAGCCAAAATGGTTTCGTTGCATTCGTGATACGTATTCATGGGGGGGTCAATTCCGTTTCATGCGGAAGTATGGAGAATTCCATAAGTTGTTGATCTGTCAATACGTTACTACGGCGAGTTCAATTCCTGTCCCAGCTAAAATTAAAATTAACTACAACCCCCCACCCTCCTGACCCCCCCAAGACTTACCAAAACTCCCTGGTGGTCCAGCGGCGAGTCCAGAAGCCATCCCTGCATTCTCACACCCACGTTTGCCGGTTTCATCATGACACCGATAGCCTGTGTCACAGGGGCTACCGGTGCCATTGGTCAGTCCCTGTCACATGGTCACCGGCGCCATCTTGTGCTCCAACCATGTGACAGGGAACTGACCAATGACACCGGTAGCCCCTGTGACATAGTATGGGCAAAGGCTATGGGCGCCATTTTGAGTCCTGGCATCGGACGGCAAGTTGCTCCGGGACCCCCACAAGACTTGCCAAAAGTCCAGCGGGGGTCCGAGAGCGACCTCGTGCATGCCGTCCGTCCGATGCCAATACTCAAAATGGCGCCGATCGCCTTTGCCCTCACTTTGCCCTCACTATGTCACACATAGTCACACATGTCACACATAGTGAGGGCAAAGGCGATCGGCGCCATTTTGAGATGCAATCGCCTTTGCCCTTTGCCTTTGCGTCTCTAAATGGCGCCGATCGCCTTTGCCCTCACTATGTCACACAGAAATCTGTTTAATACGTGGGGAGTTGCGATGCGTTTCGCCTCCCCACGTATTTAACAGATAGGACAAAATAAGTTGCGGATTACAAATACGTGGAAAACGGATGCACACCTCTAGATTACTCCCTAGACTCTAGCTTATTGGAAGTGCAACAGAAAGCCAGATAAAAATTCTCTGCTATTTCCAGACTGTATGGGACGTGGTTCCCTTAATCCTACCTTGTGGAAATGTAAATGCTTTTCTGGGTATATGCCTCCTGACAGAGCCTGTCCATTTTATTCTGTAACCAGTTCAGTGTCCAATTCACAGTTTAATGTACATTATCTATTACAAATCTCTGATGCTGTGATTTCTCCTTCTAATAGTTTGAAAGACATGTAATCTGATGAGGAAGCTCTAAGCCCAGCTTCTTTGGAAACCGCAGATGATCCAGACACAAGTAAATCCAGTCACGAAGAATTAAAACCAGCACTTGCAAAGATATACTCTGCTTTAATATCCAGCACTGTCTCCTTGAAAACATAATTTACTATTTGTTGCCAGCTTAAACCCACAGCTCATCCACACACAAGTAAATCTAGTCATAGAGAACTAAACCCAGCACTTGTAAAGGTAAACTCCGCTTAAACATCCATCACTGCTCTTTTGAAAATCATAGTCAATTCAGCTACAAATTGCTAAGATAATTTAAAATCTGTTCCTGTAGGGGTAAGTATTGCTTCTCAGTCTGGCATATCTTCTGTTTTCCTGCTCCTGCATAAGATATCATAGGCTCTAAGACTGCTCCTGTGGGGCAAATGTCAGTTTTTAACAGCAGGAGAGTTACTTCTCAAGAAATACCCAATATGTCCTCTTTGGAAATTCCAGCGAATACAGCCACATTTTGCCCGGAAACATTAAAAAGCTAGAGTTTGCTTCTGGATCCAGCCAAGACAATCAAGAGCAAGAGGGTAATCCTCCTACTTCTGAACTATTGCCTTGAAATGCAGAAGTTTTGAGGCAGAAAAAGCTAATTGATCCTGCTTCTAGTGTTCAGTTACATAAGGTGGTGCAGGCAATAAACTACTACGAGATTAACACCACTAATGTGGTTTAGGAATACCCTCTCAGAGGCAGGGCAGGACCACAATGCAGGAGCTGAATCTGTCTTCTTCCTAGCCAGCCCCCTCCTCCACAGGTTAAGGCCTTGTGCTCTGGGGGCCAATAGGACTTAGGTATACTGGCTGAACTTCATGGTAAAAATTGAGCTGGTCTTCTGCCTAGCCAGTCCCCTTTCCCACAGGTTGAGCCCTCGAGTTCTGAGGACCAGTAGGACTTAGATGGACAGGCTGGATAAGCTGGTAAGGGCCAGGAAGACACATGCTGGAGGTAGTGAGCAGACACAGACTGGAGTAGTCAATGAGTTGATACTGGATGCAGAAACTGGCAAGGAGAATGGACTGGGTAATGGGACAGGCAGGGAGAAGTAGACCGGGTACTGAAATAGACAGAGGGCTAGTGGACAAGATCCTGGGGACTGGATTGAGCAGGGCATGACAAGACCAGTAAAGGACAGGACTCAAACAAAGCAGACTAGGGCAGGACTTAGATAAGGCAGACAAGGTAAGAGCCAACAAGGATCACACAGAACGTAGAAGCCCAAAGGCAGCAAGGTTTGGGGGCTTAAAGTTGGGCCAAAGAAAGCCCCAGAGCTATATATGGGATAGAAGGCCCAGAGGCCACTGAGCAGGAACAAGAAACAGAGACCAGGACAAAGAACCAAAAAAGACTCAATAAGCCATTGAAGAGGTTCTCACAAGGCAAGTCTAAATAGAGCTGGGCTAGGTGTGGTGCAGGCAAGAAAGAGGAGCCTGGCAAGTTCTGGAAGCCAAGCCTGCTGAGGATTCTTAGTAGAAAGAAAGTTTCACCACAGGCTGAGTAAGGCTGGCCACTGAGGAGCTGGCTCCAGTGGCTAAGAGCAAAGTTACCTCTGCTATGGAAGGCATGTAAGGTAAAAAAAAAAAAAAAAAAAAGATTCATTTTGGAGATGTTTAAAGCATCTGGGGGAATTGGTGGGTGTACAGGCTATCAAACCAGGGAGGAGTTGGAGGACCTATCTGTTAACTGGGTGAACTGGAGAGGAACAGGTAAAATAGGCAATGATGTCGATGCACGTCCCTTTTAAAATGTGCCCACTTACACGGTAGAAGCGACTTCTGTGCGTACAGGTGGGTGTCCACTTAAAATTGGGCACACTTGAACATGCAGCCAAGCTATTTTATAACATGCATGCATATAATTGCCGCGTCCCTGGATGCGGTCCAACGAACATGCATACATGTGCACCTGTGCGCCAGTTTGAAAATTACCATCCTAGTGTAACATGAGCAGTCTAGTGTTCTATTTCCTTAAAATATCAAGGAATTTAAACTGACTTGTCATTTGATGCAAAATAAAATTATTCATAGGTTTTTAGTGATCATTATGCAGTACTAGCATTGGAAACAAGTAAAAGTAATTTATTACAATCAACTAATAATGAAAACATAATTTGTGGAACTTTAGTGCAATTCTTAAATTTACATTTTTGGCCAACACTCCCACATCATTTTTAGCTATGGTGTATATTTACTACTTGGATTTATTAACCACTTTTAGAATACAAGATTCATCTAATATGGTTTACTGCAAATTAAAATAGCAGCATATAAACAGAGATCATTTTCAGCTTTACAATAAGCAAGGTGAGTAACAAATTAGAATAGAAACAAAAATCACAAAACAGTTTCTTGACCTAGCTGCTAGGTGGGATTTTGATTTTCTTGTGAAATGGGCTTTCTAAAGGAGACAGTTATTACATGTAGGATGTTTAAATGGTTTCTTTAATGAGTGTGGTGTAGTTTTCCTGGGAAATGGTAAGATTTGCCTTATTTAGAAACCATTTCCCATACTCTTTCCTGATTTAAGTCTGTTCCATTTACTGTTTTCTGGTTTTGCATGAAATCTCACTTATTAACTTTTATCACTTTCAAAACATTGAAATTATTAATCTTGAGCAACAGGATTTCCCTGAAGGCAGAATTGCAGCTGTGGTGAGAACAGCAATCTGGAATGGCTTCAATGCAACAGGATTGGAGTTTTTCTAGAGCTTTGCATACTCTGGAGAAATTCAGAGAAGGAACATGCTGCTTTCCTATGAGTCTTGGCTGATCTTTGTTAGCATTTCACTTGCTATGCAGCCTCATCCTACCCTGCTGCCTCCTGCTATGACACTTCCTGTGACATAGTGAGGGCAAAGGCTAGCGCTGGTGCCATTTTGAATACTGGCAATACGGCCCGAGTGCAGAAGGTCGCTCCCAGACCCCCAAGCTGGCCAAAAGTCCCTGGGGGTCCAGCGGGGGTCCGGGAGCGATCTCCTGCACTCGTGCCGTCGGGTACCAGGAACCAAAATGGCGCCGATAGCCTTGCCCTTACTATGTCACAGGGGCTACCGATGCCATTGGTCAGCCCCTGTCACATGACAGGAGCACAAGATGGCGCCGATGGCCATGTGACAGGGGCTGAACAATGGCACCGGTAGCCCCTGTGACATGGTAGGGCTATCAGCGCCATTTTGAACTGGTACAGAGGGTGTGAGAGTGCTCCCGGACCCCCGCTGGACCACCAGGGAGTTTTGGTAAGTCTTGGGGTGGTCAGGAGGGTGGGGGGTTATAGTAAATTTAATTTTAGCTGGGTAACGAATAGGATTAGATGTATAACCGTATCGGGACGCCATACGGACGTATACAACGATTCTGCCACCCGACGAATACGTATCCCGAATGCAACGTATGGCGTCCCTCTGCACATCCATACTTACAGATGTAGAATCAAAAACAGATTTGACTACCAAATCTCTAATATTCTGTGCGCGTGGAAATGAAGCAAGACACAGAAGCAGGAACCAGGCTGGGACTGAAGCAGGCTACAAGCGAGAAGTTAGTGAACCACGAGGCACACAGCAACTAGGAACCGCAAAGTAACCTCGTTGCAAGGCGTCTGATAGAGGCAGGTGCCAACCTTACATTCCCGCCGGCGTCTGTCGTCACGGGAGCGGGTGGAGCATTGAGTGGCGGGAAAGGGCCTATATCTTCGACCTCTTTGCGCGTGCACGCGCCTAGGAGGAGGGCAGCTGGCTTGGGCGTCCTGATGGTGTCGCCCCCGCGGGGACGCCGCCGAACAGGCCTGGAACCCGGCGAAGCCCTCCAGCGAGACTGGACCTGATGCCAGGAGACAAGAGGTAAGGCCCCGGCCGCGAATGCCGCGACCGGGACCGCAACATAGGGTGCATTATTTGCTAATAGTGTGCACTATTTCCAGAGGAAAAAAATAGAAATTTAAAAAAAAAAATGTTTTAGCTTGAAATGAAATGAAAATGGGCTTATTCATTATGTTTTATGTTCTCCTTTTCAACGGATGGACATCCCTATCTACTGATTATCCACAAAACTATTTAATTCTATTTCTTGGGTAAGAAAAATAATTAGTTTAGGCTGCTTGATTTCTCAATTATGAATGCAGTTTGATAATAAGAGGGGAAACTGTTACAGCTTCTATAACTAAGTCATCTTATTCTATGAGGCGAATAAATGAGCCCAATCTTGACCACATCGGTATTTGGAGGGCCTTCTACTTTGATGTGTATGTGGTCATTAGAACATAATCACCAATGCTTCAGATCCGTTAGGAGACTTTTTAAAGTGGAGGTATCAGCGTGAAGCCCTCATGGTATGCTAACCTGAATCCCTGACTTCTACTTTAAAAGCAGCCAAACTGAGCATAGCCATTTGTGCTTTTTATGCAGAAATTTAAAGAACAAGATAATCTTCTGCAATCCAGTGCGCCTTTGAGGATTTGTTACTAGAAATTATAAGGGCAACGGAGAAAAACGGAGGAAGTAAAAACCCACTGCATTCTGGCAGCTGTTCTTCTCGCGGAGGCAGGGATGCTGTGGCAACTCCCTGGCACAGAATCTAATTGACCTGCTGCCCTGCAAGAGGACAGAAGCTTGCTGCTGTGCTACCCAGAGCCCCCGTTTAGTAGAGAGGCATTCTTTGCAGGAGCCGAGTGCTGAAGTTGGATGCCAGTCTCAAATTTGATCTGCCGGTGCCTCCATTACTGGAGTGAGTACCGACACGCTCTGGCAGAGCCTTTCTTCTTGTGCTCCTGGTGAGTTCCTGACCTCAGTCTGTGCTTAGCAACCCGGAAGGGACCTGTCTAAAGTTGTATAAGGCGCTAAAACCGATGTTGGTCTCTGATTTGACTGTTCCTGCTAAGTTACATGCAGAAAATGGATTCATGTTTATTTAAGTTGCCTATTAAAATCAATTTAGGGCTTTATCAAATTGCCCGACCCCCAGATAACTACAGCAATAATCTGTCTAAGTTTCCATGTCAGCTGCGATGATCTTAAGAGAAGAAAAATAGTTGAAACGTCATGACTATGTGTGAGAGTGAACAAAGGGTTATCTTTATCATAGATGACTTGGGAGTTTATGAGTGATTCCTGCATTTGATCCCAGATAAAAAAAATTGCTAATTGTTGCAACCATTTCTCCTCTCACAGCATGCGTGATATTTTTTACTACCCGGTTCCATATTTATCAGATTTTTTCTGTTCTCCTTTATGCTCCTAAGATGTTGAGATCCAGACAGATGAATTAAGAACGCTGTCAGTGTGAATTTTATTAGAAAAAGTTTGAAATAACCTCTGGGAAGGAGAGAAGAAGATCATATACAGGCTGATTACATCTCTTGTGCTAGTTGGACTAAAGGATAATAAATACAAGAAAGGAGAATTTTGTCTATCAAGATCAATTCCACTTTAATTATAGCAACAAAAGAGAGCTATGCTGAAGCCTTATCAAAGTTTAACAGAAAGCAGAACAACAAGATATCTAGCCCTGAGGAAATGGAGTCACTTTCCACAGAGCAAGATGTCAATGAGCCAATTTCAGATCCTTGCACTCCAGTTACAGGAATTCAGATTACCGAGAAATGACATAACTCGTGCTAGTTCCTCCCTTCCACAGGAGATCTCTAAAATTAAAGACAGAGTAGAGCAATCTGAGCTACGGATTGGAGAGCAGATTGAAATCATGGCATGTTTCTACAAAAAAATATCTTTAGAAATAGATGTTTCTGACCTGCAAGACAAACAAGAAGACATAGGAAATAGGCAAAGAAGAGTCAATACTAGGATCTGGGTGTCCCAGAAAGTGCAGGCATAGAAGATTCAATGGCACCAGTCCAAGACATCTGCAGCTCCACACTGGGCCGAGATTCACCATCTAGAGTGAAGCTGAAGAGAGCCCATAGAGTGAGGAAGAGCAATAATCTTATCACAGAGAAGCTGAAAACTTTAATTGCATGCTTCCAGTCCTTTCAGGAGAAACAAAATCTAGTAACAAAAATCAGAGTCAAAGAATGTGTTTATTACAAGAGGAAGCTAATTAAAGTCTTCACAGACCAGGTTCTAAAAACTCTGAACAAAAGAAAAAGCTGTAAACCTCTGTGTGACTAAGGCAGGACAATATCTCTTACAGATGGGGCTTCACATTCTCTTTCAAGTTTACCATCAACTTAAAAAAAATCCCATCTCCGAACAGTCCAGCTGTGCCGAGAGGCTCCTGAAGAACGTAGGGATCCAGACAGTTCCCAGGAGGTAGGTGACCTCTCTGATCTATGTCTGTGGCCTGAAATGGAAGTCAAGCAGAAGAGAAGAATGGAAGGATAACTATGAGGAAGTACTAGCGTGCTGAGAGGAAAGAGGACTTCCAAGGAGAAGACAAGGTCTAATTTTCCGGTTTCCTACCAGATCGTAAACAAATATGGAGTCCATTAAGGGCAGAAGGGGGGGGGGTGGAGAAACAAAAGAGAAGGAAGAAAAAGGAAAAAAGGGTGGAAAATAAAAAATGAAAATGAGAGGGGAATTGAATGAAGGGACGGTATATGTGTTAGTTCTTATGAACTACTTAGAAGAACTAGAATATATACAGACTCATTAAATTGCAAGGAAAGTGCTGTAATATTAAAAGATGCTAAGGAATAAAAATTGCAATTAAATAATATAGAAAAGGTAGACTGGATGTGTGATATGAGTTTAGGGGAATTGATTAATAAATATAACTGCCATATAATGTTTAACTGCATTGTTTTTCTATCTTATGTGTTCTAATGAAACTTTGCTTTGCCCATGTAGGAAAGCCTTCAAAATGACCAGTTCGCTGTTTTCTTCTCCAGAAGAAACCCAGTCTGCTGGCCTGGAAATGATGGGTTCAGGTGGAGAGCTGTTGATGAGAGGAGAGTTACCTGGAGCAGTGGTCCCCAACCCTGTCCTGGGGGCCCACCAGCCAGTCGAGTTTTCAGGATATCCACAATGAATATGCATGAGAGAAAATTTGCATGCACTGCCTCCATTACATGCAAATTTTCTCTCATGCATATTAATTGTGGATATCCTGAAAAGCCGACTGGCTGGTGGGCCCCCAGGACAGGGTTGAGGACCACTGACCTAGAGGTATAGGATTGGTAATATGTTGGTATAACACACAAGTATATATAACAGAACTGTCTGTTAGACCTCAGATAGAGGTTTTCATAATTTTCATTACTATCCATATAAGTGATTGTTGTCTTGGTTTCTCTCAATATGTTCTGGATGAATTCCCAAGGAGATCTCTAGTTCTATGTAAATTTTAAATCTGTTAAATAATCTTAAGCATTGCCAAAGTAGACTACATGAGATTTTGGATTAGTTATCATGGACTTTTGGGGTTAGGGGGATCTTTACCTCCTTGAGAGCGATCTGAGAGGGTTGAGATCCATGATGGCTCTTAAGCCATAAGATCTTGTAGAGGCTTGGGGGGAAGGTAGAGCTGGTGAATCTGGGATAGATGCAGATTAGGGTGGGGCAGGGAACCTATAGAAAATTATACAATTATAAACAGCACATATTGACAATTCAGCAAAACTACAGTGGAATGATTCCAGCGGATGAAGTGGTTATGCTTTATCTGGGATGAGTTTTATCTTCTATTTTGATTCAGGCTCAATTATGACTAGCATCCAGCTCTTTAAATTCCTTCCACTGAATATAAAGAGTTTGAACTCCTTGGCCAAGAGACCGAAACTGAGTAGGAACTCATAAAACTCACTATAAGATATTGAAGGAATTTATTTTGAGATCTAAGAAAATTGACCGGTCTTATTTCTCCTCCACAAAAAATTAATACTAACAGAGTCAAGATTTTCTTGTTAAAACATTTACCCTTCTGAGTAGATAAAGAGCTGAGAAACAAACTTAGAAGATACCTATTGAACAATGATAAAATATTTGGTCAAGGTCTAACCACGCATCTGCATATGCTCCCAAAGACAATTGAATTTCCTACTGATTTGTTTCTGTCATTGATTTCCTTTGCTGAAAAGCAGATGGTTGTGGGGGGAGAGGCTTTAATTTAGTTCTGAATCCAGAAAAGGATAAAACTTGGAATATCCCTAAGCAAACTTTAAAACACTTTACACAGTTAGGGATCTGGTTAAAGATGGAAGTCTATGTGATCTTTGAAGATATGTTCATCCATTCAAAAAGAAATATTTCATTTTTCCAAGTGATCACCATATACTGCATCATTATTCTTGACACCCTATACTGTATCATTATTCAAAATGCATTATGGTGTTAACACACATGAAAAATGCTGAAATGCATGGAGCGAATGCAAATTTTTTTTTTTTGGGGGGGGGGGTGGGATTGGGGAGGAGCTTTGGGCAGGAATTAGTTAAATTAGGGGACATATCGCACCATGCGATAGCATAATGCAAGCTAGGGTGAGAGAACCTGGCAGACTGCCATAACTCTCTACAAAGCTGAGGCATTTCTTTCCTCTTTTTTTTTTTTGCAGTTCACCTAGAAGTGCCTACAGACCAAGCTATACATTTTTAAATAAATAAATGCATTACATCATGGCGTGTATAGCCATCCATCTAGCCATCATACTGGTCTTGATGAGATCCTGCCTTGCAATCAGGTCTGCCGTCACATCAGTGCAGGAGATGGTGGGACAATGCCGTGATTGGGAGCCCCACTGCCACCCCTGGAGACCCATTGCCAGCACTGGTGTCAAGTGTTGGTGGCATGTCCTGGATTTCTGTTATGGATGTATCTGGCTCAGCAGTCTGACCGTCTTCTTGGGTGCCAGTGTCTTATTTGGCAGCTGCAGACTGTCAGGGAGTTGTACTGTGGATCCTGAGGTTGTATCCCCTCCGAGATGCTGGCTGGGTCTCTTTGACTGTGCCCACTGTGGCAGGCCCTTCTGTGTCCATCGGCCGATGATCACTTGGAAAAATAAAACAAAAAAACAAAAGGTCATATCAGATCCAAGTATTGAAAAACAATTACATCCTTCTGACTCCCTCCGCCAGCCTCAATACCCTGGAGATACATTCTCCACCGTACTCACCTGTTCCTTCTGCAGCAGCTGCAATTGAACAATCACCTACTCCAACACCCACAAAACCTCCAACTCCTAATCCAGAGTCTCCTAACACCAAATAGCACTGACAAAATGGTCCTGGAAGAAGTGGCCTTTTATTTCCCTAAAAGGAGAATTATTGGTGGATGTTATTCTCTCCCTTTTCTTCTCTCCTCCCAGTTCTATTACCTTGTTATTTGTAACTGCTTCCTTCTACACAAATAGGTTATTGAATTGTTCACTGTACACCCCTGTTATATGTAAACCGGCATGATGTGTTTGCAACATGAATGCCGGTATATAAAAATTTTAAATAAATAAATAAATAAATAAATAAAATCTGTGCACCACCAATCGTATCACAGGCATGCTAGGACACTTCTATCAACCAAGAGGGAACAAATGCAGAATTTTTCAGACTAGTGCCATTTTTTACTGCCTCTTTTTACCATCCTTTTCTTCTTGTCGGTTTTAATGTGTGCTTTTTGGGACTTTATGCTGATTTTTAGTTCTGGTTTGATTTACATTCCATTCACAAGTAGCGCCAATGTCAAGGCTTGAACTGAGAACGAGTTCGCCCGGAGGCCATACATAGAACAAGGAATAAAAGAAACTGGAATGGGGGGAAACAAATACCAAAAAACAACAGTTAATTACATGAAGAACTGTAGTGTGCACTGTGCACTGCTGTGCAGCGCACAACTGCACATTAATATTAGGTAATGTGAAAAATACACATGATGCTGAATGCTCCATCCTGCTGCGTCCCCAAACGACCTTGCATCCCCATCCTAGACAAGAGACTCACTCCTCCTCCCAGTCACAGCAAATTTTCACATTCTCAAGCAGCGGAAGGTTCATTTTGATGAAAACCAATTCCTCTGCTAAGTCTGGATTCAAACGTGCATGGTGTGGACTCACAATGTTCCCTGTCAATGAAAATACTCTTTCACTTTGCACACTGGTGGGTGGGCAGGAAAGAAAGTGTTGTGCTACTATGGTAAGATTAGGCCACATTGAAGCTTTTTCTGCCCAATATCTCAGGGGATCTGACTCCATGCTCTGAACTGGCTCAGAGAGAAAACTCTTCACATGAATTTCTGAAACCTTCTCTTGCAGGTATTGCTGCTGGTTAACAGCACCACCAGTCACAATTCTGCCAAGTCTTGCTCTTGCTTTTGAAAGAGCACCAGTTTGATGAATTTTGGGAGGAGAATGGGGTGTCATCATGAGAGGGGAGCAGCTGGTGGAACTGGAAGCAGTTGAGCAGGATGGAGAGCCAGGAGTTGAAATCTTTTCAACCATTTTAATCAACTTATGTTTCCAGTGTTCAAAAGTATTGCACTTGAGAGCAAAATTGCCTTTCACACGTGGGTCACATATAGCAGCTAACATATAGCAATCCTTTTCCATTAGAGGTTTCAACCTTTTCTGTACTTGCTCTTTTAAGCATTTCACAAGCTGCAACACATCCTTTGACAAATCTGGCTGATGCAGAAATTCCTCTAATACCTGGTCCAGATCATATATTACAGGGATGATATCACCTAAACTGGCCTTAGCTGCTCTCAGTTCAACAGTATATTTTATTTATTTATTTATTTATTTATTTAAAAGTCTTCTATACCGATGTTAGTTGAAACATCACCTCGGTTTACATGGAACAAAAGCAACGGAAATTACAAGTAACAGGGGAAGGGTAAGGGGTACAAAAAACCATAAGGAGAGCAGAGAAGTATAGGAACAAACAACAAGTGAACTATAATGTCTATAATATTCTTTGAAAGGCTTGAGGACATACACCATCTGTGCAATGTTTGTCCAGTCCTGACATCCAAGTGGATTTTCCAATCCAATTTCTGATTCCATTGCCAAATCATGTAGAGGTGTCTGTTGTTCAGACAACCTCTCCAACATAAGATAAGTGGCATTCCATCTGGTAGGCACATCCTGAACAAGGTTATGCAAAGGTGCCCTAAATGCTATTTGTTTTTCTCTGAGTTCCTTCCCACTTTTCACACTGCGATTGAAATGCCCAGCTATTTTGCGACACTTTTCAATCAACCGCTTCAGGACTTGACTAGTATCACCAGCACCTTGCACTTCATTGCCACTTAGCCCCAAAGCATCCCTCACTACCAGGTGCAGTGTATGTGCAAAGCATCGGATGCCCTTGAATCCACCATCCTCCAGAGCCTTATTCATATTGGCAGCATTGTCAGTAATGATATATCCATTTAAACATTCCATATCACTGCTTTTAAGTAGCCCTTTCCATCCTTCCATCATCCCCTGAATTGTCTGTAAGATATTTTCAGAAGTATGTCTCTTGTCTACCACTTTAGCATGCAGTAAAGCCCACCGGTATCCTGGAGAAAGCTTTTTGGAGCTGCTGGTGCTACTGCCACTGCTTCTTGTGCTGTCAGTTAATGCCTCATCCAGCTGCCACCAATGTGCTGTTAGAGACAAATATGCATGCATTTCATTCATACTAGTCCAAACATCAGTGGTGAGGTGTATGCTCCTTCCCTTTGCCCTTGCCATCACGCTCTGCATTTGAGCACAACATTGTGAGTACAGGGAAGGAATCACCTGACGGGTAAATGTAGTTCTTGCAGGGATTTTGTAGTCAGGGGCTAAAAGATGGATCGGCTGCTTAAATCCATCATTCTCTACAATCTGCAGTGGCTGATCATCCACAGAAATCATTACAGCAATTTGTCGTGTCACCAATTTGGATATTACTTGCTTCCTAGTCTGTGAAACTGAAGAAGGACACCACCCTATCTGCTCAATAGTAGCTTGCCGCTGCTGCCGGGGAAGAGGAGAAGGAGAAGGAGAAGGAGACTGCTTCTGCTTCACATACACACAATCTTCTGAACTAATTTCCTTCTGTGGCTTCCCTGCAGCTTCTTCTCCAAGCAACAGTGCTCTATGTTCTCTTTCAAGGTGATATTTCATGTTGCTGGTAGTAAGATGTCCAAGAATTCTTCCACGGCTCACCATCCTTTTACAATGGATACATTCAGCATATCGCAGATCAGCCACAACATTAAAATGATTCCAAACCTTTGATGTTTTTCTACTGTCCCTTACTCTAGACTGCACACTTCTTGTCATTGTCATAGTAGTAGTACTAAGAGTAGTATTACAAGAAGAGGCAGGAGAAGTTGTTGTTGTATTCACTTGCCGATGTTTAACTGGTTTAGGAATAGGGAGGATACTGGCACTGACAGTAGTTTTTGCAATCCGACTACCATCATCTTCATTACTACCATCTGATAGTACATTGTCATTGGTGGTGTTCTTCTCCTCCTCCTCCTCAGAATTTTTAAGAGCCCAATCATCATCAACATCGTCATCCTCCTCCTCCTCTGATTCTTTATTCAATACTTTCTCTAGCACTTCATCTACCAATAAAGTGTGCTGCAGCTGCCCAGATTTGACTTTCACCTTTCCTTCACATTTTCTTGCTTTTCTCCTTCCTTGTCCTGCAAGTTACCTTGCACTTCTAAATTAGCTGCATTAGAAGGGGTATCATCAAATCGCAGTTGTTTTCTAGGGACTGGACTTCTCTTTCCAGTAGCACTTTTGCTATCACCAAACATTTTAAAACTTGAGGGCTTTAACAGGTAATATTATAGCAGCCCCAGAGAACAGAATGTAAGCAGCTGGGCACAGCAGTTTACTGATAGCAGCACCTAATAGATAAGATATAAGGAAGGATATAGTTAGTGAGTGACTTTGTCAGTCAGTGACACATCACTGAGTGACTAGTAATCTGACTAGTGGCTCACTGGCTACTAGTAGCCACTAGCCAGCCACTAGCCCTTAATAGCGCTACTGATACTGAGTGATTTATAAATTATAACCGCCAGCCAGGCAGACTCAAGGTGAGGAGTGTGGGGCCAGTCAGCTCCCCCATCTGTGAGGAAAAGCTGTCTGTGTTCAGAAGCCAGCCTCACACTAATGCGGGGAAGGAGCTGTCTCACCCTTCGACTTCCTCCCCCCCCCCCTTCACCCACACACCATTCACTGTCTGGGACATGGGGGAGGGGAGGAGTGAGGGGCCAGTCAGCTCCCCCATCTGTGAGGGAAAGCTGTCTGTGTTCAGAAGCCTGCCTCACACTAATGCGGGGAAGGAGCTGTCTCACCCTTCGACTTCCTCCCCCCCCCCCTTCACCCACACACCATTCACTGTCTGGGACATGGGGGAGGGGAGGAGTGAGGGGCCAGTCAGCTCCCCCATCTGTGTGGGAAAGCTGTCTGTGTTCAGAAGCCTGCCTCACACTAATGCGGGGAAGGAGCTGTCTCACCCTTCAACTTCCTCCCCCCCCCCTTCACCCACACACCATTCACTGTCTGGAACATGGGGGAGGGGAGGAGTGCAGGGCCAGTCAGCTCCCCCATCTGTGAGGGAAAGCTGTCTGTGTTCAGAAGCCTGCCTCACACTAATGCGGGGAAGGAGCTGTCTCACCCTTCGACTTCCTCCCCCCCCCCCCCTTCACCCACACACCATTCACTGTCTGGGACATGGGGGAGGGGAGGAGTGAGGGGCCAGTCAGCTCCCCCATCTGTGTGGGAAAGCTGTCTGTGTTCAGAAGCCTGCCTCACACTAATGCGGGGAAGGAGCTGTCTCACCCTTCGACTTCCTCCCCCCCCCCCCCTTCACCCACATACCATTCACAGCAGCCAGTGAGTAGTTCAGTAATCTATTGTGTTGTATTTTATTTTTTAAACGTAAGCAGCTAATATAAATATAGCCCCAGCCAGAGCACAGGACAGAGGATAGGATATATAGTCAAGTGACAGGTCAATGTGTGACTAGTAATCTGACTAGTGGCTCACTGGCTAGTAGCCAGCCACTAGCCAGTGACACTAGGCTACCTCTTAATAAGTATTATACTTACTATACTAGCGCTACTAAGAAACAATTGATTTATAAATTTAAGGCTCAAATGCAAGTCCAGCACCAACACTAGTTTAGTTAGAAGTTAAACTGATATTTTAGTATCAATCAATAACCAGCTGCAGCTAATACTAATTGATCGATAATATAAAATATTAAAAATAATGCTACCTAGGCTTGAATATAATGCTGCAGTACTGCTACTAATTCTGCTAAATGCCACTAGCCTAGCATGACAGTGACACTAGGCTAGTAGCCTAGTGTATCAGACATTCACCACACCACCTAGTAATTAATTATTAATGCACTGATATAATAAATCAATAACAAATTGAGTAGGTTGATATAATACATCTAGTAGATTGAATAAAGAGCTGATGTTTCTCCTCTCCTCACACCAAACAAATACAACACACAAGCAGAGAAGCCCTTCTTATAAAGCTTAGCTAGTGTGTAAAAGTAGGAGGGAAAGTAAACGTACTGGCCAGTGTGGCCACTTCAAAAATACACTTACCAACAATTACCATATACATATATTCGAAGTGTGTATAATAATTCCAGGACCACCTTTCTAAAATGCACAGAGGGATTGGCAAATTCAAAACATGCACTAGCATTTCAAGTGCCAGAGCCTCAGAGGTAACACTAACAAAAATAATAGTCACATGAGTGATAATCATCATCATCATCACATTACCTTTTTTGTCAAGCTACCAACCGTTTCCATTTCCCATCCCCCATATATTAAACCATCACCTCAGTGGGAACCTTGGTAATATCAATAAATAAGAGGGCAGCCAGCCAATAGGAATACATATTCATTCCTAACTGACTTAACTGACCTTAACTTTACCTGAAAAGTGTCAAATTGTATCATTTTCTGTTAGTGCGCACTAACAAAGGTTAGTGCGCACTAACTTCCCGTTAGTGCGCACTAACCCGATTTAACGATTTTTCACGATAAATCGATGGAATTCCTATTGTATCGCGTCCATTACCGATTAATGACGATTTAAAGATTATCTGACGATAATTTAAATCGTTAAAAAATGATTCACATCCCTAATGCATATACTTCTGCACGGGATATAAAATAGCAGCGTATCTTGCTGCCCATCCATATACACGTTTATGGGGCGCACACATGCTTGTTTTAAAGTTACCATCCCTGACTTTTAAAAATCAGAGATAGCATTGCTGGTAGCTTTCTCACAAAAGTAAGTGACACATAGCAGCACGTTTAAAGCATTTGAGGTGATACCAGGCAATTTCCCATAGCCAGTTTAGCATCTTTGAGTTCTGTATTGGGCATTAAAAGCTTGACAGAAGAGCCAGACTTTTATTTGCTTCCTGAAGCAGAAGTAGTCGTGCTTGTTGGCATTTTTTCTGGGAGGGCGTTCCAGAAAGCAGATGCTGGCCCCCATGCAGGATCTGTTGCGGGTGTCTTTTCTTTTGATATCTTTTTGTTATGTTCGCCAGTCACGGGAGCCACTCACCCCTCAAACGTGACCTGGAAGCCGTCGGACATTAAATGCTTCACAGCAAGATACCACCAGAATGACACTGGCCTCCTTCCGCCTTGGGCTGCCTCTAGGCATAAATGTGCATGGTGTGCCACCTCTTAAAGGGCTTACGGAGGGAACCTGAGCTGCCAGTGCTTCCTAATGGCATCACACAGCTGGGTACTTAAGGCCTAGGCACGCACTGTAGCATCGCTTCAGCAATGGTCTCCTGCATTGGATGTGTGTAGTGTGTGTTGCTGCTCTTGGCTCCTGCATTTCTGTTTCCTGCTGCCTGCCTCATCTCTCCAGCCCAGCCTGCCTTCCCTCAGATTGATTTCTAGATCTGACCCCTGCCTGGATCTTGACCATTCATGTTTGCTGCCTGCCCCTGCCCCTTGCCTAGACATTGACCATTCTTCTTTGCTGCCTTTCTCTGACCCTAGCCAGGCCCTGGACCTAATCATTCAAAGACTCTCACTTAAGACCTGCCCGTGGGTTGGTATAGGTGAAGCTCTGCTTCGGTCTCTCTTTTGTGTAGCTCCATCAGCTGCCAGTGAGGTCCTATGGGACCTACTCCATAGGTTGAAGTAATCTCAATATAGCAGCAAGGATCCACAGAATTTACACTTTTGACAATGGAATTGACATTGGCAATCTGAGTGAGGATCTTTTGTGGTCTGAAAGGTATGTATAAAGATAGTCTTTCATTCAAGTAGATAGGTTGTTTCCTCTTAGAACCTTGATCATCAGTATCCAATTTCATTGTGTATGGTATTGGTAGCTATTATAGTATATGTAGGATTTATTTATTTTTTATTTTATTTAGCATTTGTTTATATACCGAGGTACAGCTGACAATGCCTTCACTCCGGTTTACATTACAACGAACCAGTTACATTTGAATTCATAACTTTAAAAACATGATTGAAACAGAACATTAACTTAATAAAAGTTAATAAGTACATTTAACATTAGATAAGAATGTATGCAACGCTTGAGGTTGACGGTTGAAGCCGTTAATGAGAAGGAAGGTTTCTGCAAGTCGGGGCGAGTGTCAGAAGGATTGCTGGAATAAAAAGGAGCGAGAGGTGGATATGAAAAGGATTTATGCTCTGTTATCAATGGGTGCACAGTCATTGTAAGACTGTGAGAGTAGCCATTCTTTAAGTTCTTTTTTAAAAGATTTAAGATTTTCTTGTGAATTGAGGTGTAGAGGTAATGAGTTCCATAATTTTGGACTGACTATAGAGATGGCTCTATTTCTGGTGGAGGAAAGTTTGGCTTGTGGTAATGAAGGGACATCCAGTTGAATTTTATATGTAGATCTTGTTGTACGTGATGATTTATGCAGATGTATAATATTGTCCAGGGCAGTGAAGTCTGCTTTGTGAATTGTCTTGTGTAGAATTGTGATGACTTTGTACTCTATTCTTTTTTTAACAGGTAGCCAATGTAAGTTGTGGAGTACTGGGGATATATGGTCGGATTTTCTTTTACCAGTCAGGACTCTGGCAGCTGCATTTTGGAGTAACTGCAGTGGTCTTAAGGTTGCATTGGGAAGGCCAATTAGAAGGGAGTTGCAGTAGTCTATACTGGAGAAGATGAGGGTTTGAAGAACGGTTCTGAAATCCCGGATTGGGGTGATGTGGTTGCATGGTTTGTATCCTTATATTGGTCATGCAGCAGGGTTTTGTATTATCTGGCATTTGTGGAGAACCTTGTATAGTGTTTTACAGTAATCTAGCCACATGTTTATCATAGCATGAACCACTGTGAGTAACTTTGTCTTCTCGATAAGTGGGCACAGTCTTCATAAGATTTATAATTGAAAGTGACAGGTCTCTACTGTTGCCTGGATTTGCAGGATCATGGTAAGTTCTAAGTCCAATAGGACTCAGAGACTTTGATCTTCTACATCAGGCATGTCCAATTGCTGCAGCCAAAAAGGTCAGGATATATTTGTGTGGTCTGTAATAGTGCTGTATATTCACTATGAGTGGATTTAAACAGTGCAAAACTGCAGAACTGACTTCTCAGCTGGAATCACTGAACAGATACTTCTTGTACACACACAATCTATCTTTTAGACTGAGGCTAACTTACATGGAATATTCAGCAGCACGGCTATGCTGCTGAATATCCCTGTATTCAGTGCTACTTAGCTGAATCAGCTATATCTGGCTAAGTCAGACCCACTCAATGTCAAGTCTAACTTATCCAATTAATTTAAGTGGATAAGTATGAATATGGCTACTTATATGACTAACTTAGCTGGATAAGTAGCGCCTCCCTGATCTGTCCACTGGTTGCCCACTAGATATCCAGCTAATTACTTAGCTAGATAAGTGGTTTATTTGATTATTTATTTATTTATTTGTTTTTCTATACCGACATTCTAGTCAAAATTTCACATCGGTTTACATATAACATAACTGTCTCCAAGTAAACTTTTAAAGACAAAATACAGTAAAACAGTTAAACAAAGTAAATATAAATAATTAAAAGATCTGTAATAAATTAAAAATACCAAAATTTAATTAACAAGAAAACTTATAGTGATATGAAATTCTGTGTTTCTAATGGAGGAAGGAAATTGTAACGTGGTATTGTTCATAAATTAATTTTGTGAGGGGAAAGCTTTCAAAAAAAGCCAAGCTTTAAGGCTTTTTCTGAATGATGATATAGAGGGGTCAGTTCTAAATGAAGTTGGAAGAGAGTTCCAGATATGGGGACCTTTTATTGAAGCAGCTCGAACCCTTGTGGATACTCAGTGAACTTCTTTATTGGAAGGAGTTGTGAGCAAATCAGTGTCTGATGAATGGAGGTTTCTTGTAGATATACATGGGTAAAGAGATTTTTGTAGCCAAGTGGTATAATGATTATATATTGCTTTATGGATAAGCATGATAATCTTGTATTGAGATCTGAATGAAATGGGAAGCCAGTGTAGTTGATTGAGTACTGGTGTGATATGATCCGATTTTCTGCAGTTTATTAGAGATCTTGCGGCAGCGTTTTGGAGAAGCTGAAGGAGTTTGATGGTGACAGCGGGCAGGCCGATTAGATTGTTAATATGAATTTTAAAGTTCAGATCCTTATCCAAGATGATTCCAAGGTCTCGGAGTGATGTAGATATTTTATATTTAAATGGGATTGTGGAATCAGTGGTAGGCATTGATAACTTGCTGGAAAGAAGAAGACATTCTGCTTTATTCTGGTTGAGGGTAAGCGCTATTTGAGATAGGATATTGTTTATATCAGTAAGATATAATTCCCATTGAGTAAGTGTATTATTGATGTTATCTTTGATTGGAAGTAAGATCTGAACATCATCAGCGTATAGGAAGTATGGCAGGCCTATTTTGCTCAGGTAGTGGCATAATGGAAGCATGTAAATATTGAAGAGAGTTGGTGATAGAGAAGAGCCTTGAGGGACTCCTTGTGGAAGGGGTATAAGGTCAGATGTTTTGTTTCTGTATGTTATCTTGAAGGATCTATTAGAGAGGAATGAATGGAACCATTGAAGGATTGTACCATTGATACCAATTTCTCTTAGCCTATGGAGAAGAATCTTATGGTTGACCGAGTCAAAAGCGGCAGAGATGTCAAGAAGAATAAGGATGAAAGAGGTTCCTTTATCAAATCCTCGAAGAATTGTATCAATAAAGGTAATTAGTAATGATTCAGTGCTGTGACCTTTCTTGAAACCATGTTGAAAAGGAAGAAGAATGTTTTGGCTCTCTAAGAATTCTGAAAGTTGAAGGTTAACTGTTTTTTCTATAATTTTTGTAAGAAATGGTAGGTTGGAGATGGGCCGGTAATTAGATAAAATTGTTGGATCCAGTTGAGGCTTTTTTAGTATAGGTTTTAGAGATGTGAATCGTGTCCTCGATCGTCTTAATGATCGATTTCGGCTGGGAGGGGGAGGGAATCGTATTGTTGCCGTTTGGGTTTTAAAAATATCGTGAAAAATCGTTAAAATCATGAGCCAACCCCCTAAAACCCACCCCCGACCCTTTAAATTAAATCCCCCACCCTCCCGAACCCCCCCCCACAAATGCTTTAAATTACCTGGGGATCCAGCGGTGGTCCAGAACGGCGGCGGTCCGGAACGGCCCCCTCAATTGAATCCTTTTGTCTTCAGCCGGCGCCATTTTGCAAAATGGCTGCCGCAAAATGGCGGCGGCCTTTGACAAAAACGATTCGACGCAGGAGGTCGTTCCGGACCCCCGCTGGACTTTTGGCAAGTCTTGTGGGGGTCAGGAGGCCCCCCCAAGCTGGCCAAAAGTTTCTGGGAGTCCAGCGGGGTTCAGGAAGCGATTTCTTGCCGTGAATCGTTTTCCGTACGGAAAATGGTGCCGGCAGGAGATCGACTGCAGGAGGTCGTTCAGCGGGGGTTCCGGACCGCCGCTGAACGACCTCCTGCAGTCGATCTGCCGGCGCCATTTTCCGTACGGAAAATGATTCACGGCAAGAAATTGCTTCCTGAACCCCACTGGACTCCTAGAAACTTTTGGCCAGCTTGGGGGGGCCTCCTGACCCCCACAAGACTTGCCAAAAGTCCAGCGGGGGTCCGGAACGACCTCCTGCGTCGAATCGTTTTTGTCTATGGCCGCCGCCATTTTGCAGCGGCCATTTTGCAAAATGGCGCCGGCTGAAGACAAAAGGATTCAATTGAGGGGGCCGTTCTGGACCGCCGCCGTTCTGGACCACCGCTGGATCCCCAGGTAATTTAAAGCATTTGGGGGGGGTTTGGGAGGGTGGGGGATTTAATTTAAAGGGTCGGGGGTGGGTTTTAGGGGGTTTTAGTGTGCCGGTTTTCCTGCCCTCCCCCTTCCCCCGATTTACGATTTTTTAACGATAAATCGGGGGAATTGGTATTGTATCGTGGCCCTAACGATTTTTGACGATTTAAAATATATCGGACGATATTTTAAATCGTCAAAAAACGATTCACATCCCTAATAGGTTTTACTACTGCACATTTAAGGGAGTTTGGAAGGAGACCTTGTTTGAGAGAAAGGTTTACAATGTTTGTGATGGGTCTTGCTAGACAGTTTGGAATTAGTTTGAGGATTTTTATTGGAATGGGATCAAGTGGATGAGCCACTGGGTTGATTTTATGGATGATGGTTTCAACCTCAGAAGAGGCGATGGTATCAAATTGTGACCAAATTGGAGTAATACAGGATGTAGTTGCCAAGAGATCAGACTTGAAAGGTAAATTTATTGGACTAAGCTTCGATGTTTTGTCTTTAAGATATTGAGCGAATTCATGACAATATTGATGGAATATCTTTTTGTAAATCGTAATTAATAGGATGTCAGTTGAGAGACATAATCAAATAGGACTTTCAGATTATATTGATAGTCATGAATTCTTTTTGAGTAGTAATTTCTTTTAGCTGTGTTGATGTCAGTAGAATAAATGTAGAGCAATGTTCTATATCGGTCATGTAGTTGATTCGTAGGATTTTTTCTCCAGGCTTTTTCAGCTTGTCTTAATAGACGTTTTTTATTTTTTAGATCTTTATTATACCACTGTGTTTTATGTTTTGTTGAAGTTTTTATCTCTTTTTGATGGTTGGGCAAATAATTTTTGCAGTTTCTGTATTGATTGTAAACCAAGAGTTCACTGCAGATATTGTGTCAGAAGTAGCCAAATGTTTTAGGGCCTCCGGAAGGGTTTTTTCCAGGATCTCGCTGGGGTATGTTTTGATGAATTCAATTAGTTTTATATTATTTTGGGAGTGGATACATGAACAGTCAACTTGGAATTTAGTTTGGATTAACTTATGATCTTACCAGGGAAGGGGGTGAGTTGAGTAGTAGAAGGGGGTGAGTTGAGAGTTATTTTGTTGTTGATAAATATCAAATCAAGAATGTGGCCTAATTTTTGGGTGGGGGAGTTGACTAATTGTTTGAAGCCCATAGCAGTTAGTGTGTTGAGGAAGAGCTCAGATGATGGTGAGAGGGGAGATTTGTCAATGTGGAGATTAAAATCTCATAATGGTAGGGTGATTGGAGTTAATAACATGGCCATCTGTGAATCATGAGAAATGGGAATGGGAATCTTATGTTCTTGTGTTCTTATGAATAAGTCTTCTGGGCACAATTTTTGGAGCTATATTATAAGGAAATTGTTTAGAGGGAAAATAATGGTTTTGTATAGGGTATATGGAAATTAAATTTGGATTGTGAGATAAAGATAGTGTGTGGACGGGAAGGCAGGGAATATTTTGGGGGAGGAGATGGAAAGAATAACGCATTGTTGGGGAATGAGTTCTAAGGTGATTATGAGGTATTTAGTAAGTGTGGTGATGACATGAGTGTGTGTAAAACATTAAAAGGTTATTAATTTATTTATTAATTTTATATAAAGTCAATTTGGGTGCACAAAGGGGTATGCCCCTTTGTCGCGCTCCTTCGGCGCACGATGCACGGCGTGCAACGCCTGTTTCAGGATCTCTTTTAAAAACCAGCTCGCTGACATCAGGGGGTGTGTCTCCTGATGGAGGTGCTTTTTTTCTTGTCCTTTCCCTTCATTTTCACATTGTTTTGAAGCCCTTTCTTTCACTTATTAATCACAGCTGTAGTTGGGCATTCGATGGTGGGAGGCTTTAATGTTGAACAGCGCCTGTTTCAAGTTCTCTTTTAAAAACCCAGCTCGCTGACATCAGTGGGTGTGTCTCCTGATGGAGGCACTTTTTTTTCTTTTCCTTTCCCTTCAATTTCACGTTGTTTTGAAGCCTTTTCTTTCACTTATTAATCGCAGCTGTAGTCGGGCATTCGATGGTGGGAGGCTTTAACGATTAATGGGTGACTGCTGAATGTAGCCGGATATTCAGTGGCCACCACTTAGCCAGGTAAGTTGCAACTTAATCTGGCTAAGTAGTGCTGAATATTGGCCTCACAAAGCCTGTCATATGTAGACTAAACAACTTTGGTTGCATACAGATTTACATAACATGCTGCATGCACATACCCAGCTTCTGCTATCCACACAATCACATAGTTCCTCATCCAAACTGTACCTCTTTTGTTTCTCACCCAAACAAAGCTATACATTCAGCTTTTGCCTGTGCTGTGGGTCTCCACTCCTCTTCAAAATTCCTCCACCGTTTCACCTCCATCCCTCCTTTCTCTTTGGTTTCCTTTCTCTTATTTATTAGCTTTCAACCTCTCTCCCCAGCTCTCTTCTCCTCTTGTCCTCATTCTTCTACCTTTCAGGTCTATCCAGTACCGAGCGGTAGGAAGAGCTGCGTTAGTGCCTACGGCACCCGCGGTTACCGCCCGCACAGTGCAGCTCACCTACCACTCGATCCTGAACACTAATTTTATTTAAATGTAAACCGCATCCGAAAAGCCTTAGACCCGCGCAACCCATTTTACTGGATAGAGCGCCTATACAGTATCCTGGGTGCGCGGGCCTAAGGCTTCACGCCACGCTGGTATCTGTCATTTCCTGGTATCTGTCATTTCCTGGTATCTGTCATTTGAAATGACAGATACCAGGAAGCGAAAAAACCAAAAGCAAAAAGTAAGTCGCTTCGCCGCTTCACTCTTCCCTCCTCCCGGAGCAGGGCGCGAAAAGCAGCCTTGCTCCGGGAGGAGGGAAGCGGCGAAGCGACTTACTTCTTGCTTTTGGTTTTTTTGCTTCGCCGCTGTCAGTGTCTTCCCTTCCTCTTGGAGCAGGGCGCGAAAAGTAGCCTTGCTCCGGGAGGAGGGGAGAAGAGACACGGACAGCAATTTTGGTTTTTTTTCAAAAAGCTAAAAGTAAGTTGCTTCGCTGTCAGTGTCCCCCCTCCTCCCGGAGCAAGGCTGCTTTTCGCGCCCTGCTCCGGGAGGAGGGGAGAAGAGATGACAGCGGCGAAGCGAAAAAACCAAAAGGGGACCCGACCCGACCCGACCCGACTTACTTTTGCAGCCGTCCGGCATCGCTGCTCCCCCGCCTCGTCCGGCATCGTTGCTCCCCTGCCTCGTCCGGGAAGATGGCTGCCAGCACGGGGGAAAGCGGCCCCTGTGCATTCAATTGGCTGCCGTGACGCCAAACGTCGTGACGTCACGTCTTGAGCAGCCAATTGAATGCACAGGGGCCGCTTTCCTCCGTGCTGGCAGCCATCTTCCCGGACGAGGCAGGGGAGCAACGATGCCGGACGAGGCGGGGGAGCAGCGATGCCGGACGGCTGCAAAAGTAAGTCGGGTTGGGTCGGGTCCCCTTTTGGTTTTTTCGCTTCGCCGCTGTCATCTCTTCTCCCCTCCTCCCGGAGCAGGGCGCGAAAAGCAGCCTTGCTCCGGGAGGAGGGGGGACACTGACAGCGAAGCAACTTACTTTTAGCTTTTTGAAAAAAAAACCAAAATTGCTTTTGGTTTTTTTTCGCTTCGCCGATAGTGTCTATTCTTCCCTCCTCCCGGAGCAAGGCTGAAAAAGCAGCTCCGGGAGGAGGGAAGAACTGAAGCGGCGAAGCAACTTACTTGCACGGGAGAAAGCGGTCTCCGTGGCAGCCCCAGTCCTCTCCCCTCCTCCCGAAGCCAAAAAAAAAGTGAAAAAAACGTTGCAGCCCCCCTCCGGACATCGGAGGGGGGCTGCAACGTTTTTTTCGCTTTTTTTTTTTTGGCTTCGGGAGCAGGGGAGAGGACTGGGGCTGCCACGGAGACCGGCACCCATGATCGCGGCCGGGGCAGGTGAGCGGGGGCTGGGGGAAAGCTTGCCATCTACCCTTACCCCTGCCTCTACCGCAGGGGTCAGGGTAGGCGGTAAGTTTGCAGGTTAAACGCGCGACAAAACGGCAGGGAAAACTAGCGATAGTCGGGGCGCGGGTTACGGGATGCTAGGGAATAGCTAATTCGCTCGTTTGCATGCAATATACATGCCGCGGGCGGAAGGGGTTGCCCGGGGAATTTAGGACGCGGTAGGAGTAGGTTAAAGGGGATTTGGGATCGCAGGAAGGGCTAACGCGGCCGGAACGTGAGTAAAAAGCGGCTTAGGAGCAGGGTAAACGCGGCCGCACTTTACAGGATAGGCCTGTTTATTATTAATCTAGCCTCCTCTTGGGGCAGTTATTTATCCAGAGGTGGCAGAGGCCGTCTGCTGCGGCTGGAGCGTTCTGGCTTTCAGCATGTTCCTGATTCCTGTTGTTTCTTGCCTGCAGCTTTTTCTTGTTTTGTTTTTTTTCTCGATTACTGCCTATTCCTACACCATCTCTTCAGACGAGCGTCTTGGTTTTGACCATGGCATGTTTGAAAACTGCTCTTTGGAACTCTGCCTTAGGTTTTTGTTAAGCTGCCTTTGTCTTGGTCTTATCATAACATGCACAGCACTATGGCCAAGCCACAAGACTGCGCCCCTCTCCCCTCCTGTCAGTCAATTATTTAATTGCCATCTATATTAGAATAATAATAGACAATGAGCCTTTATGACAAAATAAAAGCTTAACACATAGGATTTGTCCTGTAACTATGGCAGGCTGCACGCGCTGTAACTAATTCTTCTTACACTGGCAAAGGAGAAGTCCATGGTTATTTAAAAAATATATGATTGCTAAGGAAAATCAGAAAATTTGCCTCAAGGTCAAAAAATTATATTAACAAAATGTATCGTGCAGCCCAAATAATTTCTACTAAAAAATGTCATCCACTGAAAGAGTTTACTGCTATTTAGAAGTTCTTCATAGTACTGCACACAGGAGAAGACTGAATATTGATTTGTACTAGGATGTCTGAGACAATTCGAGGAAATTCTTTCCCCACCAATTAACTTTATGAATTGTTAGCCTATGCAACTGATTAAGACAAATCAGCTCTCTAATGTATACCTATAGTTTTTAGTGGGAAGATTGCAATAATACAAAAGGACTCATAACAATGGAGAGGACTCATAAGATGAAAAGAAGATCTAGCAGAATACTCTAAGCCCTGCCGGTATCTTCCAAATTTTAAACCAAAGGGAGAGGAGAGAAGGGATATATGAAGCTACTTCTATATACAAATGCAGGAGAAGGAAGAAGGCCACACAGTTGCTGCTTGTGGCTGCTAGAGCTCCTTCACTGCTGCTGCTCTCAGCACTAAGAGTGAGTCGCATCAAGTGTTCAGTGCATGCTTTCCCCATTGGAGCGGCCTCGGAGGGAACTTTCCTTCCCCCCCCCCCCCCCCACCACCTTCCCCTCCCTTCCCCTACCTAACCCGCCCCCCAGCCCTACCTAACACCCCCCCCCCCCGACCTTTATTTTTCAGGTTGTGCAGAGTTTGCATGTGCCGGCCAAGTGCCGGCGAATGATTCCCCCGGCCTAGATGCCCTATGGAGGTCTCTGGCCACTCCCCCACCCCGCCCACGCCCTGCACCTTTTTTTAAGCCCCGGGACATACCCGCGTCCCGGAGCTTGTGCGCGTCGCCGATCCTATGCAAAATAGGCTCGGCGCGCGTAACCCCCCTGCTTTTAAACTCTGCCCTCAAGTGTTCCCGCCTGATTCACAATATTTTATATATGGCACTTTCAGCCTGGAGGATGGCGCCAAATTGAAGTTACTTCAGCGATTTCCTCCAGTGTGGATGGCTTTATTCTGCGGTTCTGAAAACAAAAGTAAGTTGTGAGTGGCTTTAGTGGTAAGCAGATGGGCTCTTATATTGTGTTTGAAGCAGCAGCTTTAAAGTGCGCCACAATGCTTGAGATCCCTGAGTGTGTCCCGAGTGGTGAACGGTAAAAATTTGCTGAATGGGCATTATATACATTTCCTTGAAGCATAATTTTATTGCATTGATTAAAGCTTTTGTAATTTCTTTCATTCTTAGGAACATGTTTTTGACTCCTGACAAAGGCATTTCTCTACCGAAACATTGGCCGTGTCGGGCGTGTCATGAGCGGGAACAGTATATACATGAAGGAAGCAGTGAGGAACTGAGTGCAATATTTTTAAATAAGTGGTTCTTTTAAGAAATTTCGTTGATCATTTGAATGGTAGAAGTTTGTGGAATATTGGTTAGCAGAACTGGTAGATAATTTGTGCTGTAGTGCTTTCTCATGATTCTATCTAAAACCCTACTGTGGGCAAAAAAGAGATTAATATAGCATAATTAATATTTAATATTAAGTTCTGAAAAATATTGAAGTTTTACACCTTCATTGTCTGTTAATTTTTATGTATAAATGTACTGCCATATGGCTAAATTTGATATTCCACCTTTTACCAAGATTGGCCTTAAGGCGGCTTGCAATTATCATTGGATAGGAGGCGATGAATTACAAACTGGTTAAAAGACAGGAAATAGAAAATAGGAGTGCTCACGGATATGTACATTTATAAATGATCTGGAAAGGAATACAACGAGTGAGGTTATCAAATTTGCAGATGATACAAAATTATTCAGATTGTGATACATTGCAGGAGGACCTTGCAAGACTGGAAGATTGGGCTTCCAAATGGCAGATTAATTTTATGTTTAAACAATTTTATTGAGTTTCCAACAAAACATCATGGTACAAATGGCTGGGCGCAGGTGGTTCTGCAGCTACCCTCAGCAATACTGACAACAATTACAGCAATATCAAACCCAAAACGTAAACTCCCTATCCCCCCTCCCCCCCCCCCCACTTCGTTGACTCATGTCCGTAAGCCACTCTAATGGATACCAGTCTATCACCGAACGCTCGCACTGTGTCCACTGTGTAGAATGTAAACAAAAAAAAGAAACAATCCGGGAATGTCGAACCAATCTCAGGGAGCCACATCTTCAGTCGTTGAGGATCCGGCTCTGAGCGCGATGGGGAAGCGATTGTAAATATGGTTCCCAAACGTCTAAAAATCTCTTCCGCAATCTTGGAGGGCCTTGAACTGAAAGAGACTCCATATGCATCATTGTATACAAGAGGTTTCTCCAGGCCCAAAAAGAAGGTGGAGCCGCCTCTCGCCATTGTAACAAAATTAGTTTTTTCCCCACCGCACTAGCTTTTTGGATGAAAAGGCAAGCACCCAGATCTCGGAGCCGGGATTCCGGCATATAACCAAACAATAACCACATAGGTGCAATTGGAATGGAAATCCCCAATAGCCCAGCTATATATTTTGCAATTTGAGTCCAAAAGCGCAGGACCGCAGGACAGGACCAAAAAACATGAGTCAAAGTGCCAACCCTGCCAGGGCATCTGAGACAGCAGTGAGAAACCGCCAGACGCTGTTGATACGCCCGTAAAGGCGAAATATAGGCCCGCCCCAGAAATTTAAACAGCAGCTCCCGGTAATAACTATTGCTCGAGATCTGGGATATGCCCCGGTAACAGGTACGTAACACACTAGCTGTCATCTGAAGTTCCCCATCAGCATTCCATCGAGCAGCCATAACTTCAAAGAACTCACTACTATTTAGTTTTGTCAAGCATTTGTAGTAAAAAGAGAGGGACGGGGCTTTAGTTTGAGACAAATGCAACTGTTCCTCCAACGTCTGAAACACTCTATGCTGCAAAAATGCAGGCAGTATCGACCTTAAGTAGTGATCAATTTGCATATAATAAAAGAGATCTTTACGGTCCACCCCATAGAGCTCGCGAAACTCTGGCCAGGGAAGCCTATGCCCCTCCACATGGTAAAAATGCCCCAGATAAAGAATACCCAAATCCTGCTACCTTCGAAAGGCCTTAGCCTGACTGCCCGGGGTAAAATCAGGATTTCCGGTCACAGATAAGAGATAAGCGCACACCCGGGGAAGCTGCAAGTGTTTTGTAAGAGCTACCCAAGCCTGCCGCAGCGGGGTAAGAAGGTTCGAGCGTATAAATATGTAGGGTAAACTGTGGCGTTCCATCTGCAACGCACAGGTGAGAGCTATGGGGAACGTCCCCGCCCTGTCCGCCTCCAAGGACGTATATGTTTCTTCCCCCAGCAGCCAGTCCCGGATAAGGCGCATATTACAGGCCAAATTGTAAAGCTGCATATCCGGCACTCCCAGCCCTCCATAGCTCCAGCCTCTCTGTAACCAAGCTAAGGGCAACCTCGCCCGTCTCCCCCGCCAAAGAAATCGACGCAGTGCGCTATCTAACAAGCGCCTGTCCGTACGGGTGAGGTGAAGAGGCAAATTTTGCATAACGTATAACCATTTTGGCAAAATCACCATTTTATAAAGGTGCACCCTGCCACTAAGAGAGAGAGGCAGGGGCCCCCACCTCGTCAAGAGCTCCTGCGTCTGCTTAAGAAGTGGAGGTATATTCACAGTATAAATCCGAGCAGGATCCGCCGGTAAGCGGATTCCCAAATAACGGAATTCTTCCTGAGCCCATTGTAGGGGAAAGGAACCGGGCCAAGTCCTCTGCAACGTAGCAGGACATGCAAGCGCCGTGGACTTCCCCCAGTTAAGGCGAAGCCCCGAAGAATTCCCCAAAAACCCCCAGGACCTCCAACAGAATCCAAATGGCAGATTAATTTTAATGAGGTCAGAAGGCCTAGTACTAGGTTTCTAGGCTTAGGCCTAGGCCTAGACTTGGTATCAGGATCTGTCCTCAGGCTGGGCCCTGGAGTCAGACCTGGGCTTAGTACTGGGTCTTTGCAATAGGACCCATCCTCAGGCAAGGTCCCAGAATCAAGCCTAGGCTTGGTCCTTGGCAATGGGACACAACCTCAAGCCACATCCTGCATTCAGCCATCAATATAAGCCTGGGTGTAGACCTGGGCCTTGGTGATGGGCTCCGGCTTCAGGTTAGGCCCTGGCATTGGGCCTAGGCCTAGGCTCAGGCCTTGGCAATGGGACCTAGCCTTGGGCTGGGTCTCCAATGTCAGGTCTAAATCTAGGCCTGGGCCTCAGTGATGGGACCCGGCCCTTCCCCATTTTTCTTTTACAATAATGTCATTGTGCCCTATGGATTGCTTCCCCATTGACTTCAATATAAAACCAAAAAGAATTGAAATGAACAAACACTGTTTTATTTTATTTGAATTGAACCTGACAAGTGACTGTGACCTACAAATCGAATGAACAAACCGAAACAAATATTTTATTTATTTATTTATTTATTTATTTATTTAAATATTTTTTTATACCGATAGTCATTGTGAACATCTCATCGGTTAACAAAAAACAGAATGCAGCAACAGGCTTTACAATGAACAAGGAACTAGCAAATGTAACATAATGAATTGAGGGGGGGCCAAAAAGCTGAAAAGGGGGGGGGGCAATGTACAGCGAATATGAGGTTTAACAGGCCAGTGCGTGACCTGAAATATAATTTACAGAAGAAGTAGCTTATGTAACATACAATTCATATTCAAATTAAAAAAGAGATGGCTTATTTACATTGGAGGCTACAAATGACATACAATCCAAGAATCTTGTGATTTTCTTAGTTCTGTATTATGTTCTTGATTAATTTATAAACCTAGTTCATAATGTTATACTCTATATTAGCAACCATATGAACTGTTTTTGAAAACACTGTTAAACTTCACAACTTTGTAAACCGCTGTGATGGCGAAACCGAACGACGCTATATAAAAATCGATAAAAATTCACAATCAAATTAAAAGAAGTAGTTTATTTACAAAGGTGGCTACAAATCATATACAACGCGTGTCACATGTGTAATGAGGGATACTTATGGGCAATAACTTTGGAGAAGGCGGAAGTACATAAGTGAGTACATGTGAAATAGGGACTATTTTAGGAGAAGCAGGATACTGATGAAATGAGGAGGGGTGGAGCCTTGGAATAACATGTATCACTTATGTCGTGAGGGAGACTTGTAGGCAATATCTATGGCGAAGGCGAAAATAATTATGTGAGTACAGGTGCATTAGAGACTAAATTAGGAGAAGCGTCAAAACTGACGAAATGAAGGGGGAACCTTGTACAGATAATAAGTTTAAGATGTCGGGGGAACCTTGTACAGAGAGAATAAGTTTATGATGTCAGGAACTGTCCTGAGTAATAAGTTACAAAGTAAGTAGCTTATGTACATTGGAGGCTAAAAATCACAAACAATGTGTATCATTTATGGCATGAAAGGCAAATTACAGGCAATACTTTGTAGAAGGCTAAAATCTGAAAAAGGGACGGAGGAAAACTGACACGAGTTAAAAAGAAGGAGGAGTAGAGAGGTGGCGGGGATAGGGCGGGGGGGCAGGAGTGCTAGGTGTAGCTGAAGGCTGGAGAGAGAGGGTGACGTGCTGGGGCAGAACGTTGCCTTGAAAAAAGGGGGAAGAAGCGGAGGACTCTGATTCTGCACATTCCAAGTATATTTTGTGGGTCATTTATTAAGCGTTTCCCTCATAGACATAGAATGGGTAAACTCCTTAAGTATAAAATTCATTAGTTTAAATCATTAGAGATGTGAATCGTGTGCCAGATCGTCTTAACGATCAGATTCGGCTGGGGGGGGGGGGGGAATCTGATTGTTAAGATATGTGAATTGGAATCGTTTCCGATTCCAATTCACATCGCTAATTTCTTTTTAGGGAGGCCCGCGCCGCTAAAAAAACAAAACCCACCCGACCCTTTAAATCGACCCCACCCTCTCGAACCCCCCAAACCTTTTAAAATTACCTGGTGGTCCAGGGGGGCCTCGGGGAGAGATCCAGGGGGGCCTCGGGGAGAGGAGAGATCCAGGGGCGCCTCGGGGACAGATTTCCCGTTCCCAGGCATCAGCTGTTCTAAAACAAAATGGCGCCAATGCCCCTTTGCCCTTACCATGTGACAGGGTATCCGTGCCATTGGCCGGCCCCTGTCACATGGTAGGAGCACTGGATGGCCGGCGCCATCTTTAAAGATGGCGCCGGCCATCTTTACTCATCAGCCCCTATTATATAATAGGGGCTGATGAGTGTACACGCTTTCTGAAATGTACAGAAAATAAATAAACGGTAAAACATTAACGACAGCAAAAATTGACCCCCAAATGACAAGACACAAAATTACTTTTTTTGGCCTGCATGTGCATAATATTATCTCCCTATTATATAATAGGGGCTGATGAGTAAAGATGGCCGGCGCCATTTTGGGGGGGTTCGGGAGGGTGGGGGAGGGTAAGGAATTGGTTTTAAAGGGTCAGGGTGGGTTTAGGGGTTGTTTTGGTATGCCGATTTTCCCGCCCTCCCCCAAATAATTCCCGTGCCCTATTTAACGATACAATACAAATGCCCCTGACGATAAATCGGGGGCATTTGTATTGTATCGTGCACTCTAACGATTTAGGACGATTTTAAAATTATCTGACGATAATTTTAATCGTTCAAAAACGATTCACATCCCTAGTAACTACCCCAAATATACCTTACAGTCTAATTGTATCCCTCAGCTTGCAATTCAAGATATATTAACTTCAAATTCTCTCTGCTTCCTCAATCGATCCTGATTAAAAAAAGGATAAACTATTACCATCATATTGAATAGAATAATTATTTAACAGGAAATTTTAAATAAAAATCTGCTCCAAGGGAAGCAAAATGCTGCTGGAGACTCAAAAGAAATCTACACTTCGGCCTAGATTTACCAACATCGCAGGGCTCCCTGAATCCCGCAGTAACGGGGGGCGGGGGCGAAACGAGGGGGCGGTCCTGCGATAGCCGGCAGCGATCGCACCTCCGTGGTGCTATCGCTGCTGGCGTTGCGCCAAATAACTACACCATAAAAGGTGTAGTTATTCAGCGTGAAAATGACAGCGCTAAATGTGTTTACCTTTCGCTGTCGGCGCAGTCTTCAAGGTGTCAGCCCCGGTGCTGCCCCAACTCCTCCTCTTCCGGGGCTGATGCCACCCCGACTCCGCCCCCATCTTGGTATCACAGCCGCGCGAATATTAACAGGCACTCGCAGAAAAGAACACATTACACCTATTCTCAAACAACGCCATTGGCTCCCCATCACAGCCAGAATTCAATTTAAAACTCTCACCCTCATACACAAAGCTATCCACAATCCAGACATGCTCTGGTTCACAGACACTTTACACATCCGTTCCACCTCCAGACCTACCAGAACACCATATATAGCAACTATACACACGCCTTCTCCCAAACTCTTTCAACTAACAGCCACCAAACAACGCGCCATATCCCTAGCTGGACCCTCCTTATGGAACACAATGCCTAACCAGCTACGCCTCGAGACCTGCCCTAAGACATTCAGACAGAAACTCAAGACTTGGCTGTTCACACACGCCTACGCATGAGCCCTTCTCCGCCCACTGTCCTGCCTTTCACCCACACCCTTCTTGTCCACACCCCTCTCCCCCCTCTGTCCTCCTTTACACCCTCACCCTCCTTTCCCAGCCCCTTCCCCTCCCACTCCAGGTCCACGACCCTTAGTTCTTGTATTTAATGCACCCTCTCCCTCCTTATTGTATATAATGTATACATATGTACTTAATTGTGTATCGCGTTTACTGAATGTACAGCAAAAGACCCTGGTTACCCTCCCCCCCCCCCCAGTTCTATTATCAGTTACACTGTAAAGCCCTGTTGCCTATTTTCACGTTGTATGGAAACCGATGTGATGTTTTCTTAACAAATGTCGGTATACAAAAACTTTAAATAAATAAATCACATGTGATAAGAGACTTTTTGCGTGTGAAATGTCCCTTATCATGTGCAATCCGCTTGGTAAATGACCCGCTTAATCTGTGTTGCCTATCTCAGATATCATCATAAAATGAGGAATCTTTATTACTGATAAAGGATTTCAATGCCCAGTACCCATCGGACTTATAAGTAGAGATGTGAATCGTGTGATCGATCGTCTTAACGATCGATTTTGGCTGGGGGGGGGAGGGAATCGGATCGTTGCGGTTTTGTTTTTTTTTAAATCGTGTAAATCATAAATCGGGGGAGGGCGGGAAAACCGGCACACTAAAACAACCCTAAAACCCACCCGACCCTTTAAAATAAATCCCCCACCCTCCCGAACCCCCCCAAAACAAAATGTCTTAAATTACCTGGGGTCCAGTGGGGGGGGGGGGGGTCCCGGTGTGATCTTCCACTCTCGGGCCACGGGTGCGTTAATAGAAATGGCGCCGTGCGTTAATAGAAATGGCGCCGGCGCTATCTTTGCCCTGTCATATGACAGGGCAAAGGTAGCGCCGGCGCCATTTTGGTTCCTGTACCCCGACGTCACGAGCGCAGGAGATCGCTCCCGGACCCCCGCTGGACCCCCAGGGACTTTTGGCCAGCCTGGGGGGGCCTCCTGACCCCCACAAGACTTGCCAAAAGTCCAGCGGGGGTCCGGGAGCGACCTCCTGCACTCGAATCGTATTGCCGTATTGCAAAATGGCCATACGGCTGGCGCTATTTTGCAATTTTTTGATTTTTGACGATGAATCGGGGGAATTCCTATTGTATATCGCCTCTAACGATTTTTGACTATTTAAAATATATCGGACGATATTTTAAATCGTCAAAAAACGATTCACATCCCTAATAAGGAGAGGAGCCTAGCATGATGGCCAAAGTGTGAACCCTCTGCCAGTGAGCTCTGCGGAATAATGTCCTAACATGGGTAGCAAAAAGAAGAGGAATACATCTTTTTACCCTGCTGTACTGTTGTAGGCTGAAAGAAATACTTAATACCAACAAACTAACAAGAGAGAAAAATAATTTATTGAGATATCCCAGAAGAGTGCAATTACCAGTAAATGCAATACAGGAGCATTCTCAGAGAATGTTACTGATATATTAGGTTAAATAGGTAAAAGCCTCTCATTTGTACACCAATGAGTTAGCTGCTTTTTCCTAATTGGCTTTCATTATTATTTTATCTTATATATGCTAATAAGACTGGATTCTTGTATATCATATGCTTTCTTGTAAATTGCGTTCAGAAGGCAAGATACAAAACTCAATGCTGACCCTTAGCATAATTTTAGCATATCAGCAGCCTTAGCTATCCTATAAGTCTGATCAGTGCAATTTTATTGCTGTAATAATCTTTTGTTTCTTCACTGCCAACAAACTAGACTAGCTTCATAGAAAAACCTTGGCAAAATACTCTTTCAGTACCTTTTTCCATGGTTGGGCCTCTTGATCGGCATTTCCAACATTTGAGTATGGTAAGGGCTCCTTGGGTGGTGTTGATACAGAGTTTGAAGGCATTGTTGAGCTCAGGAGCGTGAACTCCCCCTTCCCACACAAGCACTGAGAGCAAAGGCAGTCAGCAGCAACACCACTGGAGAAATGACATGATATGGTGCCAGGAGTGTTGCTTGTTCCAGGTCTGCTGCAGCCAATAGAAAGTACTCTTCAGCATGTGAGGGGAGAAATGGCAGTGTAAACCTTTAGCATTTCCTATATTCCACAGTAAGGTAGCATACTCAGGAGTTTGCAGCCTTGTTGAACCTGGGCGAGTCCCAGAGCAAACTCTCTGTGGATGCAAAGATGAATGACTCCTTATTTCCTGACCAGGTCAAGTTTTGTCTTCCTTCATTACCTACTCTGCCACCTAATGTTTCTTTGGGCCAGATCTGGGCATTAGTTGCTAGAATGGAAATGTCTCTGATTGAATGCATTCAGCAACTATGTGATTTTACTGTGTAGCTACTAATAGACTTTATTCTTAGGATTTGGCCATTAGGAAGCTACATGAATTCTTATGTAATTTTGAGAAAGGAATTTCATTCTTGCAAGATTCCAGAGTGACTCTTTTTAGGGATAACTTGGCACTTCATATATGAATATGTACATATATATGAAATAAAGCTAAATATTTAAAAGTATGCGGCAGTTTTCAAAATTGTACATAAAGTTAAATATTTAAAAGAACAGGGGCAGTTTTCAAAGTTGTACATTTAGGTGCAAAGTCTGGGGGTACTTTTACTTGTGGTCTTTGCACCATTCCTCAAAGGAAAATTATGTGTAGTTTTAGGTGCTTTTAGGGTGGGTAATTTTTAAAAAGCCCTGTTACCCGGTATATTGGTATACATCCACCAAAAATGACTTGAAAATTGTTCCCACTCTCCTATTATGTTGATTTTACAAGATTATTCTGGGCAGGTGATGGTGGGTTAACATGACTGTTGATTTTATTATCCAAATCTCCAATGAATATTCTCCAGTGAATATTCATGAGGTATGTTTGCATATAATAGGTCTTAAATAAGCTGTTAAAAAATAAATGTTATTAATTTGGCTATCCGAAAAATAAACAGATCTTTTATTCAGTCCTCTAAAACTAGTATTAGGTATCCATACCCTAAAGTAATTAACTGAATATGTCAAATATAAAGTTTACTATTTAAAAAAAAAAAGTTTAGTTTCTGAACAGATAAACAAATCATTTGTCGTTTTAAAGCAGGAAAAATGTTGATCAGGAAAATAATACAATCAGGAACAGACTTGCTGCTTGGAAGTTTTATGGGCAATTGCTAACCACAAGCAAGAGTGTTGTTGCTAGGGATGTGCAGAGCAAAATTTTATGTTCATATTTCTTATGTCCGAAAGGGGGTCCCACTTGCGGTCAATATGGACATAAAAAAAATTCAATGAGTTGGGTATATGTACATATGTCGCCCATTAAAGTCAATGGGGGAAGGATTTCCAGCCTATTTTTGGCTGCAGAATTGTGGTTTTCTTATCAATTGGCCCAGGAGAGAGTTCCCTTTCCTTTGTGCAGGGAAGTACTCCCTGGAAAGGGTCCACCCCTAGAGTTGTGTGTACCCGGTGTTTACATTGGCGTCCATTGAATATCGTTGGCGTCTAGTGAATTCCGTTGGCGTCTAGTGAATTCAGACGGTACTTACGCACTTCAGCAGATGACAAAGGAATTGGAGGATCTCTCAGAAATAAGAATACGTGTGGGAACACAAGGTCTGGATGAACAGGCAGGCACAGCAATGGAGTTAAAACAGCAGTAGGAACACAAGGCCTGGATGAACAGGCACTTCATTCGAGGACAGAGGTCAATCCCAGCTAGGGACACAAGGCCTGCATGAACAGGCACAGGAACTAGGTTAAAACACTGGTAGCTCGCCAGCATCTTTCTGATGCATGCTAGAATATTGGCAGCGGTATGGGCATGGTCCGTCAGGTGGGTGTGCAGTAAAGCCCACCTCCACCCTCATGCTTGTTCAGGGAAGGACTCCCTGGAACGGGTCCACCCCTAGAGTTGTGTGTACCCGGTGTTTACATTGGCGTCCAGTGAATATCGTTGGCGTCTAGTGAATTCCGTTGGCGTCTAGTGAATTCAGACTGTACTTACGCACTTCAGCTGATGACAAACTAATTGGAGCCTAGGATCTCTCACAAATAAGAATACGTGTGGGAACACAAGGCCTGGATGAACAGGTACATCATTCGAGGACAGAGGTCAATTCCAGCTAGGGACACAAGGCCTGCATGAACAGGCACAGCAACCAGGTTAAAACACTTGTGGGAACACAAGGCCTGGATGAACAGGCACAGCCACTGAGTTAAAACACCTGTGGGAACACAAGGCCTGGATGAACAGGCACCGCCACTGAGTTAAAACACCTGTGGGAACACAAGGCCCGGAAGAATGGGCACAGCAACTGAGTTAAAACACCTGACCTGTGGGAACACAAGGCCTGGATGAACACGGATACTCGGATAGTAATTATGTGTTTTTTTAATGTATTTATATTCTTATTCGAAAACGTTTCTAGCACGTCATACTTGATTACACTCAGGTACTGTAGGTATTTCCCTATCCCCAGAGGAACACAAGGCCTGGATGAACAGGCACCGCCACTGAGTTAAAACACCTGTGGGAACACAAGGCCTGGATGAACAGGCAGGCACAGCAATGGAGTTAAAACACCAGTAGGAACATGGATGAACACTGATACTCGGATAGTACAATTTTTTTTTATGGATTTATATTCTTTTTTTAAAAGTTTATAGCACTTCATTTATTTTTATATTTATTTGTCATTTTTATATACTGACATTCTTGTATTCAATGCAAATCATACTTGCTTACACTCAGTTACTGTATGTATTTCCCTATGCCCAGAGGAACACAAGGCCTGCAGTAACGGGCACAGCAACGGAGTTAAAACACTTGTGGGAACACAAGGCCGGGATGAAGAGGTGCAGCAGTCGAGCACAGAGGTCGATCCCAGCTAGGGACACAAGGCCTGGATGAAGAGGCACATCATTCGAGGACAGAGTTCAATCACAGCTAGGGACACAAGCCGCGGAGGAAAAGACACTAACCAGGATCCTCCAAGCCCTCATTTTCTCCAAATTAGACTACTGCAACTCTACATTTCTTGGACTCCCTTCCTCATACACAAAACCACTCCAAATGGTTCAAAACGCAGCAGCCCGTCTACTAACAAACACTAGGAAAAGAGACCACATTTCCCCAGTCCTAAAAGACCTCCACTGGTTACCAATTCAGTTCAGAGTCATTTACAAATCCATCACCTTGATATACAAAATCTTTCACCAACACACCATAATCGACCTACAAATTCCTCTCCGTTTATACAAATGCACAAGACCGACCAGGGAAGCCTACAGAGGATGCCTCCTTGTTCCACCCTCCAAAACCACTTATCACAGCACCTTTAGAGATTGAGCCCTTTCCACAGCAGGTCCACCGTTATGGAACTCCATCCCCCCAGATCTCAGAAATGAACCTTGCCTCCTAACCTTTCGGAAAAGACTCAAGACATGGCTTTTCAGGCAAGCCTTCCCGAACTGCACCTAACACACACCATCAATAAATTCTCAGCTCAGAAGCTGTATATATTGGACGCCATATTTGTAATGTACTCTTGTATATTTTTATATTCTACACATGTATATAATTAACCTCCTCTATCCCTCTTTATTTCTTACACTCCCAGTTCATAGCCCCAGTTAATTAACTGCATCTCTTCACCACGTGTATTTATGTTATAGGTTGTTTTCTTTGCACCCCTGTTTTCTGTAAAGCGACATCATGTGAACGATTTCATGAATGCCGGTATAAAAAAACCTTAAATAAATAAAATAAATAAGTAAGTACCGCAAGGGAAAGTTGAAAACAACTTTGAAGAGGGAGTTCAAGAGGGCGTGAAATTGTAAAGAGGTAAATGGGTGGGGTCCGTGCAGTCTGCCCGCAGGATTCAACCCGGCGGGTTCGGTCGGACCGGGGTTTCGGCGGATCCCCCACCCCCACCCCTTTCGTGGGGGGTGGGGGAGGGGCGGGGAACGCCTCCTGGACGGCCCCGGCCCCCGCAGGGCGCATTTCCTCCGCGGCGGTGCGCCGCGACCGGCTACGGTTTGGCTGGGAAGGCCCAGGGGGGGCAGGTGGCCCGCTGCTCCGGCGGCGTGTGTTATAGCCCCCCCTCTCGGCGTTTCCTCCTTCCCCTTTGGCAACTGTTAACTTGTCTTAACCTCATTCACTACATCTATGCAGACGATGTTCAGATTCTTATTCCCATAACAGAATCTATTAACAAACTTGGCTATTCTTACAAGCCTTCCCTGATCCTTCAAACTTTCACTAGATAAGTAGTAAGTACAGCTACTCAGCTTTGAATATGGAACTTCGCCCCTCCAATATTCTCCTCATTTAGCTACCCTACTTATGCACTTCAGAAAATGACAAAGGAATTGGAAGATCTCTCAGAAATAATAATACGTGTGGGAACACAAGGTCTGGATGAACAGGCAGGCACAGCAATGGACTTAAAACACCAGTAGGAACACTAGGCCTGGATGAAGAGGCACATCATTCTAGGACAGAGGTCAATCCCACCTATGGACACAAGCCGCGGAGGAAAAGAAACTAACCAGGATTCCCTCCGTAACGGCGAGTGAAGAGGGAAGAGCCCAGCGCCGAATCCCCGCTCGTCCGGCGGGCGCGGGAAATGTGGCGTACGGAAGATCGCCTCTCTGGCGCCGCTCGGGGGCCCAGTCCTTCTCATCAAGCCTCAGCCCGCGGACGGTGTTAGGCCGGTAGCGGCCCCCGGTGCTCCGGGACCGGGTTTTCTCGTAGTCTGTTTGTTTGGGAATGCAGGCCAAAGTGGGTGGTAAACTCCATCTAAGGTTAAATACCGTCTCCGGCGCGTGTTATTGCCCCCCCCCCCCCCCCCGGCAGCAGCTTCGCCGTTTCCCCCGGACAAGGGTCCACCTCCAAGTTCAACAATTTCTTACTCTTTACTTTGTCTGTCGAGGCTTGACGACTCTAAAAGGGTTTGACCTGGAATGCTGTGCATGTCCATCCAATATCGCATACAATATAAAGTGGCATGTTTAATTCAAAATGTTGTACACGGGGAGATCTCAGAAATGAACCTCGCCTCCTAACCTTTCTGGAAAGACTCAAGACATGGCTTTTCAGGCAAGCCTTCCCGAACTCCACCTAACACGCACCATCAATAAATTCTCTGCTCAGAAGCTGTATATATTGTATATACAGGTGGCCCGCCGCTCCGGCGGCGCGTGTTATAGCCCCCCCTGGCAGCAGCTTCGCCGTTTCCCCCGCCGTTTCCTCCTTCCCCTTTGCCAACTGTTAACTAGTCTTAACCTCATTCACTACATCTATGCAGACGATGTTCAGATTCTTATTCCCATAACAGAATCTATTAACAAAGCCATCGCACTTTGGAACAACAGCTTACAAGCCATCACTAATCTCCTCAACAGTCAAAGCATGAGATCTTATTAAGAAACTGACATTATCCTCAACAAATTCTTACTCCTAGCAAAACCTCTACCAAGTAAGTACACAGGGGTCTGTATTTTATTTATTTATTTATTTATTTATTTATTTATTTATTTATTTATATCGTGCCTTCTTTGTGAGATGCCTCTTATCCAATACCTCCGCAATTAAACTATCTTATGACTTTTGATTTTAAGTTATGGCCCTACTCGGGCCTTTTTTACTCTATTTACTTCCAAGCTGTAAAGCCTCCAAGTTTATAGTCCTTGTTCAATGTAACTTTCTTGCTCTCTTTCTGATTATAACTTATTGTTCCGTTTTTTGTTACAAGTTTCTATCCCTCGTTCGATGTAAACCGATCTGATATGGTATTCAACCATGAAGCTCGGTATAGAAAAATGTGAAATAAATAAATAAATAAATACATTTTCATACCCCAGTGCTTGCTGTTTGAATACCGTTCTTGCCATACCGACCCGCAGGGACCACCTAGGGACACAAGCTGTGGAGGAAAAGAAACTAACCAGGATTCCCTCAGTAACGGCAAGTGAAGAGGGAAGAGCCCAGCGCCGAATCCCCGCCTGTCCGGCGGGCGCGGGAAATGTGGCATACGGAAGACCGCCTCCCCAGCGCCGCTCGGGGGCCCAAGTCCTTCTGATGGAGGATCAGCCCGCGGACGGTGTTAGGCCGGTAGTGGCCCCCAGCGCGCCGGGACCGGGTCTTCTCTGAGTCGGGTTCTTTGGGAAATCAGCCCAAAGCGGGTGGTAAACTCCGTGTAAGGCTGAATACTGGCACGAGACCGATGAAACAGCTAGTAGCAATCGGAATCTCTGGATTGGCGCTCGCCTGGTTCAAATTGTTGCTAACCAACAGAGGTTATAAGGTAAAAATCCAGAACAAAGAATCACCACGCCACGACTCGGCCATCGGAGTCCCACAAGGTTCCTCTTTATCCCCTAAACTCTTTAATATTTACCTCCTACCACTCTGCCGACTCCTTACCAACCTCAATTTAATACACTTTCTCTATGCTGACGACATCCAGATCCTGATCCCCATCAAAGAATCATACACAAAAACCCTCGAATACTGGGATTCCTGTCACCTAGAAATCAAAAGCCTCCTCAAAAACCTAAATCTGGTACTAAACTCCTCTAAAACTGAAGTATTACTCATAACTCCTGACAACAATCTCACAGCTTGTCTCCCAACCAACCTACAAACTACTCATGTGAGGGATCTAGGTGTGCTAATCGACAATTAACTAAACTTGAAATCCCATATCAATAAAACCACCAAAGACTGCTTCTATAAACTGCAAGTTTAAAAAAGGATAAGACCACTCTTCCACGCCAAAGACTTCAGAACCATCCTCCAAGCCCTCATTTTCTACTACTGCAACTCTACATTACTTGGACTCTCTTCCTCATACACAAAACCACTCCAAATGGTTGAAAACGCAGCAGCCCGTCTACTAACAAACACTAGGAAAGGAGGCCACATTTCCCCAGTCCTAAAAGACCTCCACTGGTTACCAATTCAGTTCAGAGTCATTTACAAATCCATCACCTTGATATAAGAAATCATTCACCAACACACCATAATCGACCTACAAATTCCTCTTCGTTTATTCAAATGCACAAGACCCACCAGGGAAGCCTACAGAGGATGCAATGCCGGTATAAATAAATAAAATCAATAAGTACGTAAGGGAAAGTGGAAAAAAACTTTCAAGAGCGAGTTCAAAAGGGCGGGAAACCGTTAAGAGTTAAACGGGTGGGGTGCGTGCAGTCCGCCTGGAGGATTGAACCCGGCGGGTTCGGTGGGACCGGGGTTTCGGCGGATACCCCACCCCTTTCGCGGGGGGGCGGGGAACGCCTCCCGGACGGCCCCGGCCCCGTCCAGGAATAAAAAAATAAAGTAAATCAATAAAATCAATAAGTACGTAAGGGAAAGTTGAAAACAACTTTCAAGAGCGAGTTCAAAAGGGCGGGAAACCGTTAAGAGTTAAACGGGTGGGGTGCGTGCAGTCCGCCTGGAGGATTCAAACCGGCGGGTTCGGTGGGACCGGGGTTTCGGTGGATCCCCCACCCCTTTCGCGGGGGGGCGGGGAACGCCTCCCGGACGGCCCCGGCCCCGTCCAGGAATAAAAAAAATAAAGTAAATCAATAAAATCAATAAGTACGTAAGGGAAAGTTGAAAACAACTTTGAAGAGCGAGTTCAAAAGGGCGGGAAACCGTTAAGAGTTAAACGGGTGGGGTGCGTGCAGTCCGCCTGGAGGATTCAACCCGGCGGGTTCGGTGGGACCGGGGTTTCGGCGGATCCCCCACCCCTTTCGTGGGGGGGCGGGGAACGCCTCCCGGACGGCCCCGGCCCCGTCCAGGAATAAAAAAATAAAGTAAATCAATAAAATCAATAAGTACGTAAGGGAAAGTTGAAAACAACTTTCAAGAGCGAGTTCAAAAGGGCGGGAAACCGTTAAGAGTTAAACGGGTGGGGTGCGTGCAGTCCGCCTGGAGGATTCAACCCGGCGGGTTCGGTGGGACCGGGGTTTCGGCGGATCCCCCACCCCTTTCGCGGGGGGGGGCGGGGAACGCCTCCCGGACGGCCGCAGGGCGCATTTCCTCCGCGGCGGAGCGCCGCAACCGGCTCCGTGTCAGCTGGGAAGGCCCAGGGGGGGCAGGTGGCCCGCCGCTCCGGCGGCGCGTGTTATAGCCCCCCCTGGCAGCAGCTTTGCCGTTTCCCCCACCGTTTCCTCCTTCCCCTTTGCCAACTGTTAAGTAGTCTTAACCTCATTCACTACATCTATGCAGACGATGTTCAGATTCTTATTCCCATAACAGAATCTATTAACAAAGCCATCGCACTTTGGAACAACAGCTTACAAGCCACCACTAATCTCCTCAACAGTCTAAACCTGGTCCTCAATGCCTCTAAAACTAAACTCCTCTTCATTTCCTACAAGCAAGAAAACCTCCCATCTCAGATCCATCACAAACACCTTCTCACCCACAACCATGTGAGAGACCTGGGAGTAATTATAGACAACCGTCTTCACCTAAAGAATATGATCCAAACCACAACTATAAGATATAATATTATATCTTAATGGGCCTCGACAAAGGAAACTCTTTCCTATTGATCTTGTTAGACCTTTCCGCAGCGTTCGACACGGTCAACCACGCCATCCTCCTAAACCAGCTTTCGTCCATAGGAATCAGTGGCACCGTCCTATCCTGGTTCAAAACGTTTCTCAATTACAGAGGTTACAAAGTTAAACTCCAAAACAAGGAATCCTCAAGATTTGACTCTGTCATAGGAGTCCCTCAAGGTTCTTCATTGTCTCCGACCCTATTTAATATCTATCTTCTTCCTCTCTGCCAACTTCTTACCGACCTCAATCTAAAGTACTTCCTTTACGCAGATGATATTGAAATCATCATCCCTATCAAAGACACATACTGTAAAACTCTTGAGTACTGGGAAACATGCCACCAGAAAATCAAACAAGTAGTAAACAACCTACACCTCATCTTAAACTCATCCAAGACAGAAATCCTACTCATCTCTCCTGAAAACAATATCTCCAACACTACTCTTCCCACCAACCTACCTACCACACAAGTTAGAGACTTAGGAGTGATAATAGACAACCGGCTAAACTTCAAGGCACATATCAACAAAACAACCAAAGACTGCTTCTATAAACTCCAGGTTCGGAAGAGGATAAGACCTCTTTTCCATGCTCAAGACTTCAGAACGATCATCGAAGCAGTCATTTTTGCGAAATTAGACTACTGCAGTTCCCTATTGCTAGGTCTGCCCTCATCCTATTCCAAACCACTACAGATGGTTCAAAATTCAGCAGCCCGATTACTAACAGGCGCAAGAAAGAGAGACCACATATCTCCCATTCTGAAAGAGTTACATTGGCTACCCGTCCACTTCCGTATCATCTATAAAGCCATATGTGTCATCTTCAAAACTATTCATCAACGCATCTTATGCACTTTAGCTGATGACAAAGGAATCGGAAAATCTCTCAGAAATAAGAATACGCGTGGGAACACAAGGTCTGGAGGAACAGGCACATCATTTGAGGACAGAGGTCAATCCCAGCTAGGGACACAAGCCGCGTAGGAAAAGAAACTAACCAGGATTCCCTCAGTAACGGCGAGTGAAGAGGGAAGAGCCCAGCGCCGAATCTCCGCCACTCCGGGTTCGGGGATCTGAACCCGACTCCCTTTCGATCAGCCGAGGACGACGGAGGCCATCGCCCGTCCCTTCCGAACGGCGCTCGCCTATCTCTTCGGACCGGCTGACCCATGTAGAACTGCTGTTCACATGGAACCCTTCTCCACTTCGGCCTTGAAGAAGAATGCTCAGTCTGTTTAAAATAAGAAAATGTACGGGCCCACTCTGAAGGACCATGCTCAGTCTGTTTAAAATAGCAATATCAACAGACCCACTCTGAAGGACAATGCTCAGTCTGTTTAAAAGAACAAAATGGAACAGACCCGCTCAAGAAGATTGCTCAGTCTGTTTAAAATAACAAAATGGAACTGCCCAGCTAGGGACACAAGGCCTGGAGGAACAGGCATATCATTGGAGGACAGAGGTCAATCCCGGCTAGGGACACAAGGCCGGGAGGGACAGGCAGGCACAGCAATGGAGTTAAAACACCAGTAGGAACACAATGCCTGGAGGTACAGGCAGGAACAGCAACGGAGTTAAAACACTTGTGGGAACACAAGGGCTGCACAGTAGATGCCGGTCAGGCACAGCGATTCATGTCAAGAACATGTGCTGCAGTGCTTACATTATCTTGAGCATAGGAGGCAATTGGAACTGCTGCAAGGCTCCTTTCAATAGCTTTTATTCATCTTGCCATTCACAAGGAAAATCGGGAAAGCCAAGCAATGGCAGGTTTACTTTCAAAAACACTAGCATTTCCATCAAGACCGGTGACAGCCTTGAGTGGTGAGGGCTCATGATATCCCCTGTCATTGAAAAAACACGTTCACTGGGCACACTGGTTGGTGGACATGACAGATATCCTTCAGCCACTTTGGCTAGGTGTGGCCAGACAGTGGACTTGTGTGCCCAATATGCCAGCGGATCTGTCTGCGTGTTCTCTATCGGCTCTGAGAGATACCGTGTCACTGACAGCTCTGCTGCTGTCTCCTCCTGTGCTTGGGAGGGCTGAGAGTCACTCAATCCAGTTACTTTCTCTCTCGCCCGTTGCACAACTGATGTATCTTTATGGCCAACATGCCTTGGGCGTTCTGACGTTGAGGTGGATGCACTAATAATAGTATCTGTCACTGACACAGTCCTTCTCCTGCCAGGGCTAGCAGCAGCACAACTCTGTGACGTGCCTGCTGTTTCCACCTGTGCTTCAAGCCTAATCTGTCTCCGCCTATGGTGCTCCTGTTCACGGACCTGTGCTAACAACAGCTCCTTCACAAATGACAGACAATTGGTCTGTAGGGCGAGTTTACCTTTCACACGGGGATCACAGACAGAGGCGAGCATGTATGTGCTGTCCTCTGTTAAAGGCCTTAATCTGTCTTTCACCTGCTGCTGCAAAACGTCCACACACTGCAGCACCTCAGCAGTCATTCCCTCTTGCCGTTTAATGCCTTCCAAATGGTCATCCAGGAATTTCACAATAGGGATGATGTCAGCCAAGGTGGAACTTCTGGAACTCAGCTCCTCCGTGACGTCCTTGAAGGGCTGCAGGATTTTTAACAGCTGACTCATGACTAACCAATCGTGATGCCCTAGGGGATTCTGTACACCTATGTCTATTGTACCAGAAAGTTCATGAAGGGGTGTCTGCAGCTCCAATAACCTCTCCAGCATCATAAAGGTGGAATTCCACCGGGTGGGAACGTCTTGAATGAGACGCTTCTCTGCCATATCCAAATCAGTCTGCTTTTCTCGGAGAACCTGCCCCGCCCTGACACTTCTGTGGAAGTGTGCTGCTATGTTCCTGCACTTGTGTATTAACCGACGCAGGTATTCAGTCTCCTTGTCCTTGGACTCCAAGCCCAAACCTGACTTCACTACCAGATGCAGAGTGTGTGCAAAACATCGGATGTTCTTAAACCGCCCATCGCTTATTGCCTTAACCATGTTTGCACCGTTGTCTGTGACAAAAAAGCCTGCCCGCGTTTTACTGTCTCGCTGGTGTACTTTCCAGCTCGCCAGCATCTTTCTGATGCATGCTAGAATATTGGCAGCGGTATGGGAATGGTCCGTCAGGTGGGTGTTCAGTAAAGCCCACCTCCACCCTGATGCTTGTTCAGTAATAAAGCTGCAGGCTGCCCCTGCCTCTGCCATGTCCCACCAGTGTGCTGTCAGAGAGAGGTAAGAGTGTGCAGCATTCATGGCGGTCCAGATATCGCAGGTGAAATGCACTCTTCCGTCTGCCTTTCCTAGCAGTGCTTGCACGCGACTGACACAGTGCTTGTACAGGCTGGGGATGACCTTTCTACTAAATGTGGTTCTGGAGGGGACTTTGTAATTTGGAAGTACGACCTTCAAGAAACGTTTGAAACCCACATTCTCCACTAACTGCAGGGGCTGGTCATCAAGGGCAATCATTTCCCCAATGCTCCTGGTTACTACTTTTGCGGCTGCCTGCCTCCTACCCCAGGATAGCGTTACCGCACTCCACCCCATTTCCTCCATGGTGCATTGTCGCTTCTCCCACATGTCAGTGGGTTTCTGGCCTGCCGCCTGACTGCTAGAAGGGTATGAGGGCGTGGGCTGACTCTGCTGCTTTCCTACCACTGCACCCTGGTTGGAAGGGGAAGGGGTCCCCTGACGGAAAATGCTACCATCCCCAGATGGCAGTAATCTTGTTGGGTGTTGCCTCTTAATATGATACTCCATGCCAAAATTTGACAGATGTCCCAGTTGCTTGCCTCTGCTAATATCCCTGGCACAGTAATTACACCGAGCATAACGCGGGTCTTCTGTCACTTTAAAATGTGCCCAGATCGCAGATTTCTTTTGTGATCCTCCTCTCTTTCCCGCCCTGGGGGTGGATGGTGGCACTGGAGTTGAGGTACTACTGGGTGTGGGTGGTGCACCCACTGCACCCGGCGAAGCAATGCCAGCGGGGGCAACAGTCACCCTCTGTCTCCCTTCTGACAGCTCTTCCTCCTCCTCGATATCAGTGGAATGTCTCCCCTGCCGCAGATTTCTGGAGGTGGAGGCTAAAACAGGACTAACTGACAATTCTACCGAAGATTGCTCAGGTATTACATCTTCCGTTTCTGATGAGAATCCCATCCAAGAAGATTCTTCTTCTGAATCAGAAGCTAACAGTGCCAGCGCTACCTTGTCACCGCGAAGTTTTGCAGGACACTTCTGTCCCCTGGCTGCTCTTGGGTGTGTAACTTTTGTCTGGCTAGACTCTGCCTCCTCTTCACTCTCCTCCAAAACTACAGTGCCAGAAACACGTGGTGGCGATTGCAAAGTTTCATGGTCTGATTTCTTTTTTTTTGCCATGGAACTGCCATCCCCTACAAAGACGTTTGATTGCGACAGTTGCCTTTTTACCTGTACTGGTGGTGTTGCGCTGGTGTCTTTTGCGGTGCCTCCGCTGCCATTCCCACTAAGTCGCTTGCATCTCCCTTTCCCTGACATTATGGATTTAATGTCAATGAGTACTAGTGGTAACACTGCCCACTGTCCCACAATAATAATGTTCGGTCAGTTTAAAATAACTAAATTAACAGACCCACTCAAGAAGAATGCTCAGTCTGTTTAAAATAACAAAATGAACGGACCCAGTCAAGGACAATGCGGTTAAGTCTGTTTAGAAATAGCAGATTGAACAGACTCGCTGAAGGCCAATCTTCACTCTGTTTACAATGCCCACTGCCTCACTGCCTGCCTGCCAATGCACGGAATGTGTCTGTCTGTGTGTGTGCAGTGAGTGCACAGAGAACCAGCTTCCTTTTCAGTAGATATGAGGCAGAGTACTGCCAGTGCCAGCCCTGGCACTGCCCACCAGCACTGAACCAGTCAAGGACAATGCGGTTAAGTCTGTTTAGAAATAGCAAATTTAACAGACTCGCTGAAGGCCAATCTTCACTCTGTTTACAATGCCCACTGCCTCACTGCCTGCCTGGCAATGCACGGAATGTGTCTGTCTGTGTGTGTGCAGTGAGTGCACAGAGAATCAGCTTCCTTTTCAGTAGATATGAGGCAGAGTACTGCCAGTGCCAGCCCTGGCACTGCCCACCCAGCACTGAACCAGTCAAGGACAATGCGGTTAAGTCTGTTTAAAAATAGCAGATTGAACAGACTCGCTGAAGGCCAATCTTCACTCTGTTTACAATGCCCACTGCCTCACTGCCTGCCTGGCAATGCACGGAATGTGTCTGTCTGTGTGTGTGCAGTGAGTGCACAGAGAACCAGCTTCCTTTTCAGTAGATATGAGGCAGAGTACTGCCAGTGCCAGCCCTGGCACTGCTCACCCAGCACTGAACCAGTCAAGGATAATGCGGTTAAGTCTGTTTAAAAATAGCAGATTGAACAGACTCGCTGAAGGCCAATCTTCACTCTGTTTACAATGCCCACTGCCTCACTGCCTGCCTGGCAATGCACGGAATGTGTCTGTCTGTGTGTGTGCAGTGAGTGCACAGAGAACCAGCTTCCTTTTCAGTAGATATGATGCAGAGTACTGCCAGTGCCAGCCCTGGCACTGCCCACCCAGCACTGAATCAGTCAAGGACAATGCGGTTAAGTCTGTTTAGAAATAGCAAATTTAACAGACTCGCTGAAGGCCAATCTTCACTCTGTTTACAATGCCCACTGCCTCACTGCCTGCCTGGCAATGCACGGAATGTGTCTGTCTGTGTGTGTGCAATGAGTGCACAGAGAACCAGCTTCCTTTTCAGTAGATATGAGGCAGAGTACTGCCAGTGCCAGCCCTGGCACTGCCCACCCAGCACTGAACCAGTCAAGGACAATGCGGTTAAGTCTGTTTAGAAATAGCAAATTTAACAGACTCGCTGAAGGCCAATCTTCACTCTGTTTACAATGCCCACTGCCTCAGTGCCTGCCTGGCAATGCACGGAATGTGTCTGTCTGTGTGTGTGCAGTGAGTGCACAGAGAACCAGCTTCCTTTTCAGTAGATATGAGGCAGAGTACTGCCAGTGCCAGCCCTGGCACTGCCCACCCAGCACTGAACCAGTTAAGGACAATGCGGTTAAGTCTGTTTATAAATAGCAAATTTAACAGACTCGCTGAAGGCCAATCTTCACTCTGTTTACAATGCCCACTGCCTCACTGCCTGCCTGGCAATGCACGGAATGTGTCTGTCTGTGTGTGTGCAGTGAGTGCACAGAGAACCAGCTTCCTTTTCAGTAGATATGAGGCAGAGTACTGCCAGTGCCAGCCCTGGCACTGCCCACCCAGCACTGAACCAGTCAAGGACAATGCGGTTAAGTCTGTTTAGAAATAGCAGATTGAACAGACTCGCTGAAGGCCAATCTTCACTCTGTTTACAATGCCCACTGCCTCACTGCCTGCCTGCCAATGCACGGAATGTGTCTGTCTGTGTGTGTGCAGTGAGTGCACAGAGAACCAGCTTCCTTTTCAGTAGATATGAGGCAGAGTACTGCCAGTGCCAGCCCTGGCACTGCCCACCCAGCACTGAACCAGTCAAGGACAATGCGGTTAAGTCTGTTTAGAAATAGCAGATTGAACAGACTCGCTGAAGGCCAATCTTCACTCTGTTTACAATGCCCACTGCCTCACTGCCTGCCTGCCAATGCACGGAATGTGTCTGTCTGTGTGTGTGCAGTGAGTGCACAGAGAACCAGCTTCCTTTTCAGTAGATATGAGGCAGAGTACTGCCAGTGCCAGCCCTGGCACTGCCCACCCAGCACTGAACCAGTCAAGGACAATGCGGTTAAGTCTGTTTAAAAATAGCAGATTGAACAGACTCGCTAAAGGCCAATCTTCACTCTGTTTACAATGCCCACTGCCTCACTGCCTGCCTGCCAATGCACGGAATGTGTCTGTCTGTGTGTGTGCAGTGAGTGCACAGAGAACCAGCTTCCTTTTCAGTAGATATGAGGCAGAGTACTGCCAGTGCCAGCCCTGGCACTGCCCACCCAGCACTGAACCAGTCAAGGACAATGCGGTTAAGTCTGTTTAGAAATAGCAAATGTAACAGACTCGCTGAAGGGCAATCTTCACTCTGTTTACAGTGCCCACTGCCTCACTGCCTGCCTGCCAATGCACGGAATGTGTCTGTCTGTGTGCACTGCAGTGCACATAGAACTAAAGTAGATATGAGGCAGAGTACTCCCAGCCCTGGAACTGCTGCCCAGTGCCCACCCAGCACTGAACCACTCAAGGAGAATGCTTTTAAGTCTGTTTAAAAATAGCAAATATGAGGCAGAGTACTGCCAGCCCTGCCTGGCACTGCCCAGGATAAAATGTACAGACTCACTCAATAACAATGTTCTTTTTTTTTTTTTTCCCTAACAAAGAATCTGTTCTGTGTTGTCTATCAAATCTGGTTCTGTTCTGTGTTGTCTATCAAATCTAGTTCTGCTATCTTCTCTGCCTCAGCCTGCCTAAGCCCACCCTGCACGATCCCGATCCCACCTCCCCACTGAATCGCTGACAATGTCCGTCAGTCCTCGTGCTGCTGCTGCTTTTATAGTGCTGGCTCGTCAGGAAATCCTCAGAGAAGCACGGAATGACAGCGCGATTCGCTGCATTCAGTGCTTCTCTGAAAAGGTGAACGCAGATTCGCTGCGTTCCGGTATCCATGCCGACCTGTCCCACCCTTTCCTGTGAGTCACTGAGACTCACAGGACAGGGTCAGACAGGTTGGCATGGTTACCGCAGGGGCGCCGCCATTTTCAGGCAATCCGGGGCTCCGAGCTCGAGTCGCAGGTAATGGCGGCGAGAAAGCGCGCGCATGGCGATTCGCCGTATCCGACATATCTATGTTCAATATGTCGGAAATCTGCTCGTTTACGCCTCATTTTTTTTTTAAGTTAAAAAATAAATTTGAGTTGCGTTTTACATATGCGGTCAATCCGAATGCACATGCCTAGTTGTTGCTAAGCACTTTCTTTTCAGAGGAATTCATCATAAACAAGAAGCATCTTTGATAGTCATGCCATGTTAAGATGTTTCTTCTATTCAAACATCAGATCATCAGAATGCATGCTGCAGACAGTCTGCAACGTGTGCCTCCAGAGCTTTATATTCTACACAGTTCATGATCTGTATTCTGTAGTTTCCCCAAGCTGTGAGTGATGAATCTGATAGGAGGGCACATTTGCATCCACAAATCAATTTCTGAGCACGGTCTTTCTTGACTAGTGGTGTGGGCTTCCTTCTTCAGGGTATCAAGAGACATACCCATACCCATTTTGAGAAGGACAGACTACATTCCAGCCATCTATAACTGTCAAGAGTGATTTCAGGTCACTGTGCAGCTTTATGCTAGTGTCAGACAGAAAGGAACTCTCTTCAGGTCTGTTAATTCTGACATAATGGTATTTTAGTTGGAACAGTTCATTATGAGGTAAGACAATTTATAACTGTGAAAGTCTGCAAATTTTGAAGCAAAATGCTAAAATTGACTTTTGGAATGTCCCTATTCAGTTATCCTTAATCCAAAGATATGACCATAGGAAGGCCCAGCCCAGGACGTCCCTTCCTCCTGCAGAAAGTTCACTTTTGAAACAGAACATAATTATAACAGTTGGCAAGAGAGATTATTATTCCCCAGCAAAGGAGACAACAACAAAAATATCAGTTATACTTTATCTGATAAAGCCCATAAAAGACAAGGCTACAATTCCATTGGCATAATAGATACTCAAGACTTCCATCTGACAGATCTTGCCATATGACTCATCATTTCCTGTCTGGACAACCAACCAGCATGCCTAGTTAATTGGTTTTCTCAATGGCAGGGGCTATCTTGAGTCCACATGTTCACAGCTGGTGCTAGAATTGGTGGAAAAGTTGGTGTTTCTGAAAATAAAACTCCCTCTGTTGGGTTTCACAGAATTTCCATGCAAGTGAGAGGAAAACTGAATGTACAGTCACATAGAGAGTACTAGGGCTCTTCTTCATAGTATTGGCCCTTAGCATTTTACTGTGAGTGTGATGCTGAAAACTGCCTTTCCTGTTGCTGCTGCTGCACTGACCTGCCTGCCCCTCATGCTCTGCCTCTCCCATGGTTTGGTACCTTATCATTTTCAAGCACTACTCTAGGAACCTGGCCTAGTTCTCCTTCCCTGCTTCTCTGTTGCTTATAGAAAAAATGTAAAACAAGAAATAAATTGCAAGTTTCTCCTCCCATCAAACCTCTTTTGTGAGTGTATGCCTTGATATGTTAGTTCACAACTCTTATTTTCAGAACCACTCCTGGCCCTCTTATGATGCATTGGAGAGCTCCTACCACAGCTGGTACTGTTTTGCCCCTTTATTTATTTATTTATTTATTTATTTATTTATTTAAAGGCTTTTATATACCGGAGTTCATGCACTTGTGTATACCACTTCGGTTTACACAGAACAAGGAACAGAAAATTACATTAGGGTATTCATCCTACAGTTGTTGAAGCCCTTTGGCCCTCTCACAATGCAAGTCTGCTGTTTGTCATACTCCATATTCAATGACTTAGTGTAATTGATCCCTTTGTGCTGTTTGCCATATCTCACACTCTATACCTTAGGGTTTTAGATGTTTGTGCACTGTTTGCCATATGATGCACTTTACCTCTTGTGGATATTGATGCATCTGAGTTGTTTGCCATACTTTTTCCTCTATGCCTTGGGGGTTTTGATGCCTGTTTGCCATACTACACATTCTACTTCATATGGGTTTTGATGCCTCTGTATTGTTTGCCATTCCACATACTCTACTACTTAGGGATTTTGATGCCTCTGTTGCTGCTGTTTTGTTGCTCTTTAGATTCCTTGTAGTATTCATGCCACTATTATTGGTGCCTGTTGTTGCTCTGCAGGTGCACTGTGGTGTTCAGGGCAATATTGTTGTGTGCTGTTTTTCCATAAATTGTGTCATTATCTTTGTAAAAAAATGTACCACTGTGAGGCATAGCCAGGTACTGTTTAGGATAGGAACTTGCAGTACAGCAGAATGAAATGATTTTGAACAAGAGAATGTGTGCCTATGTGTTTATGAGAGCAGTGAGTAAGAGAAGCAGATAGACTAACACTACTTGTAATAAGACAAATGCTTTCTATAAGCAGTTCCATTGCTGATACTTCACTCCTCTTACTGTGCCTTGAAGTGTTCACCCCACTGTTGCTGCTTCTACTGCTTTGCTCTTCTCATAGTACCTTGCAGTACATATGCCACTATTGTTGGTACCCTTTGCTCCTCTTTAGGGGCCTTGTTGTATTCACGCCACTATTGATGGTGCCCTTTGATCTTCTTTAAGTGCCTTCTGGTACTCATGTCGCTATTGTTGGTTAGAGATGTGAATCGTTTCCAGAATCGTTTCCAGAATCAAGTTTGTAGAACCGCGGGAAATCTTCGCTTCCCACGGTTCTGATCGCTTTTTTTTCGGCTGTTCTGAGCCAAAAAACCCCACCCGACCCTTTAAATCTAATTATTTAGAATCCCCCACGCTCCTGACCCCCCCCCCAACCTTTTCTAAAGTACCTGGTGGTCCAGTGGGGGTTGGGCTGTCGGCTGCCAGTAAACAAAATGGCACCGATGACCCTTTTCCCTTACCATATGACAAGGGCTATCGGTGCCATTGGCTGGCCCCTGCCACATGGTAGGAGCAATGGACGGCCGGTGCCATCTTAAAAAATGCTACTGCTGCTCCTGCTGCTCCAAGCCTCTCTTGGTACTTTCAAGAGGTTCTACCTCTGCTCTAGCTGTCTTCAAGGTTCTTTTCAAATTCTCTTACACTACTTGCCGACTATTGAAGTTGCCATGATAATCCAATGCTTTAAACAAACCTTATTCAGTTACCTTTAATGATTTCATGTTCTCTTGGACTTTTATTTAAACTCCCTTTCCTTACAGTTGTTATTGACTATTGGTCTCATCTGATATTTAGCCTTCAATGGATTATACCACAGCAAAGTGGAAGACTATCTCTAAGACTCAAACCCCTGTCTCTTCTTCAAATGATACATAGGGAAACATCAGGCATATATTAGGGATGTGAATCGTTTTAGGACGATTAAAATTATCGTCCGATAATTTTAATATCGTCTTAAACCGTTATGGAACACAATACAATAGAGATTCTAACGATTTATCGTTATAAATCGTTAGAATCGTGAGCCGGCACACTAAAACCCCCTAAAACCCACCCCCGACCCTTTAAATTAAATCCCCCACCCTCCCGAACCCCCCCCCAAATGAGTTAAATAACCTGCGGGTCTAGCGGCGGTCCGGAACGGCAGCGGTCCGGAACGGGCTCCTGCTCCTGAATCTTGTTGTCTTCAGCCGGCGCCATTTTCCAAAATGGCGCCGAAAAATGGCGGCGGCCATAGACGAACACGATTGGACGGCAGGAGGTCCTTCTGGACCCCCACTGGACTTTTGGCAAGTCTCGTGGGGGTCAGGAGGCCCCCCACAAGCTGGCCAAAAGTTCCTGGAGGTCCAGCGGGGGTCAGGGAGCGATTTCCCGCCGCGAATCGTTTTCGTACGGAAAATGGCGCCGGCAGGAGATCGACTGCAGGAGGTCGTTCAGCGAGGCGCCGGAACCCTCGCTGAACGACCTCCTGCAGTCGATCTCCTGCCGGCGCCATTTTCCGTACGAAAACGATTCGCGGCGGGAAATCGCTCCCCTGACCCCCGCTGGACCTCCAGGAACTTTTGGCCAGCTTGTGGGGGGCCTCCTGACCCCCACGAGACTTGCCAAAAGTCCAGCGGGGGTCCGGAAGGACCTCCTGCCGTCCAATCGTGTTCGTCTATGGCCGCCGCCATTTTTCGGCGCCATTTTGGAAAATGGCGCCGGCTGAAGACAACAAGATTCAGGAGCAGGAGCCCGTTCCGGACCGCTGCCGTTCCGGACCGCTGCTGGACCCGCAGGTTATTTAACTCATTTGGGGGGGGTTCGGGAGGGTGGGGGATTTAATTTAAAGGGTCGGGGGTGGGTTTTAGGGGGTTTTAATGTGCCGGTTTTGCGATTTTTAGATTTTTCACGATTTTTCACGATTTTTCACGATATTTTACCCCCCCAAACGGCAACAATACGATTCCCTCCCCCTCCCAGCCGAAATCGATCGTTAAGACGATCGAGGACACGATTCACATCCCTAGCATATATATGTATCTATACATGCAGTTATGAGGTCCAATTTGTACATCAAGATCACTAAAAGCCTCCTTCAGAGATTTTCTTTGCCTTTTCCTTGCCCAGGGATTTGTACAAATATTTTTTTTGTGCATTTTGTAACTGTGGGTGGCTGCTTTGCACCTCCCATGTGCTTGGGCCATCTTCATGTCACTTTTTTATGTTCTTTGACCCTCTATCAATGTCTTGGGGTTTTTGCTGACAGCTTTGTTGCTTCATTCCCTCTTCTAGGCACCTTGGCCTGTTTTACTGTTGCTGCTGCTTTGCACCTCTGTTAGTGCACTGGAATCTTCGTGCCACTGCCGTTAGTGCCCTCTGCCCCGCTTTGGAAGTCTCGCTGCTGCTTTGCTCCTCTCATGGTGCCTTTGGTGTGTCTGCTTCTGTTTGGGCTCTGCCATGATGCCTTGGGCTATTCATGCCACTTTTGGTGCCACTTTAATACAGTTTTCGTGTCTTGTGGTGCTCTTCTCCCTTCTGCTGATGTCTACTCACACGTTTCATTAGAATTCATTATAAAACCCCAATCTTAGAGTCCCAAATAGGCTGCATTGCTTCCCCCATTTACTTTAATAGGAAACAAATAAACAAATGGAACAAATAATTTTTTTTTTCATTTTAAATAAACCAAATTAATTTTGGTGCCCTACTAAATGAATAAATGAAGCAAAATGAATTTTCTTTTTTTGTGTACATCCTTTGTATTTCTCAGCTATCTCTAAACATACTCCCACACTTTCATCCTACCATGTGACAGGGGCCAGCTAATGGCACCGATGGACTCTGGCACTTCCAGGTTAAAGCACCTTAAGCTTTAACCCATATTCTCTATTGTATTATGTTACAATTACTTCCTGCCTTTACCTCCTATCCAGCTATTTAAGCTTCCAAGTTTTTTACTCCTTGTTAAATGTAACTTTGCCTTATTCACCTCTATTGTTAATTACTTTTGTTATTGCTTCAGTTATACCCTTGTTCTATGTAAACCGATCCGATATGGTTATTACTATGAAGGTCGGTATAAAAAAGTGTTAAATAAATAAATAAATAAATAAATAAATAAATAAATAAAATCACCACCATCACACAAACAACCCACATTTAGACACTCTGATTAGTCTTATTCTCTTTTGCATTTAGAAATCCCATCTCCTCCCTCCTCCTCCCAATTCTTGCTCTGCTATTTCAGTCTGATCTTTGAAACTCCCTTATTTTTCATTTCGACCTTTAACTGAAGGAAGAAAAGTTGGTAATTTGAAAGTTTCTAGCATTTTATCCAGTACTTATAGTGACTCTTACAGTGTTGCGCTGGAGGTGGACCCTTGGCCTGGTGCAGGATTGGTACGGCCCTCTGGTCGGACCCAGAGAGCACCTGCCACCAGGAAGTGGAGCACACAAGGAGATAGAAGCTGACTGGAGCTTCACCAATAATAGTCTGGGGTTTCCACAGGTTGAGACCTTGGGTACCCAGACCGCCTGGACTTAGGTGGGCCTCTGGTGGTCTCTCAGAGAGGTAGCGGAGGGGTGTGCCCACTACAAGCAAGGGTGCACAGCTGATGCAGAGAGGATGGACTAGACCCGAACTGGAAGCTCCGGCGACCTCAGGGAGGTAACAGTTCAGGAAGATTCTCCGGGTGAGACAGGCTGCGCCTGTGGGTCTAGCCAAGTGGAGGCCGCGGTTGGTTTCCAAGCAGGTTGGTCCAATGGTCACAGTAGGACAGAAGACTGTGTCCGAGTGAAGCGCAAGGTTCAGAGCCAGAGTATCAGTCAGCCAAAGCAAGGGTCGGTTCCAGGCAGCAGACAAGAGAATGGTCAGGCAGGCATGGTCAGTTCCAGGTGGCAGACAAGAGAATGGTCAGGCAGGCAGAGGTCAGTACCAAAGGTCAGTCCGGAGACGTACTACCTGAAGGATACGGGAACGCACGGAGCCACTGGGAATGGAAGACGCAGGAACACGAAGATGCTGGAACAGGAAACGCTGGAACAGGAGACACTGGAACGCAAAGGCAAACTAACATACCAACGGTGTCGACCCAAATGCCAAGGCGAGGTCCTGGTTGGATGATGACAATGATGTTGATGTCATAACTAATTCAGTTGAAAGATGATATGGTCCAGCAATAAGGTAGAGATGCCCAGGCAAAAGTAAAACTAGAAGATCTTTCTCTGATTGGTAAAAAGTATTGTGTTCTCACATCAAGGCATCAGTCAAGCAATATGCTGCTTGTGTAAAAGAATTTTTGGCAGAAGATGAAATTAGAAACAAATTGGTACCACCAACCTACCATGGAACATGAATAAAGTCAATCCTCTCTGGAGAACTTTGTTGCCACTGAGTTTGATCTGATTCTGTAAGTGCTGATGCAGTTCTGCTGGTGAGCCTAATGCAATTTAATCCACCACCCCACATAAGATTGTGCCAGCTATAAAATAGTAAAAGGAGTATGGCAAAAGGGGTATATTTGTGTGCTATTACAGCTTACATTGAATTGGACATGTCTAGCTGAGTCCTTGATAAGGATTATTTAGGAACATTAAATGACAGGAGTCAGGTGTCACCTTATAGATTACTTCCACTTCTGTCCTGTGTAGACAGCAGAGAGACACTGTCCTTGAAACTCATACTTCAATAAATTTGTTAATCTATAAGGTGCCACCTGATTCCTGTCATTTTTTGCTGCACCAGACTAACACACTATCTCTCTGAAGATTAGAACTTTAGGATCTAAGATCGACAACACCATTGTGTTCTAGCAAAGAATAATAAGAACATAAGAACATAAGAAAATGCCATACTGGGTCAGACCAAGGGTCCATCAAGCCCAGCATCCTGTTTCCAACAGTGGCCAATCCAGGCCATAAGAACCTGGCAAGTACCCCAAAACTAAGTCTATTCCATGTAACCATTGCTAATGGCAGTGGCTATTCTCTAAGTGAACCTAATAGCAGGTAATGGACTTCTCCTCCAAGAACTTATCCAATCCTTTTTTAAACACAGCTATACTAACTGCACTAACCACATTCTCTAGCAACAAATTCCAGAGTTTAATTGTGCGTTGAGTAAAAAAGAACTTTCTCCGATTAGTTTTAAATGTGCCCCATGCTAACTTCATGGAGTGCCCCTAGTCTTTCTACTATCCGAAAGAGTAAATAACCGATTCACATCTACCCGTTCTAGACCTCTCATGATTTTAAACACCTCTATCATATCCCCCCTCAGTCGTCTCTTCTCCAAGCTGAAAAGTCCTAACCTCTTTAGTCTTTCCTCATAGGGGAGTTGTTCCATTCCCCTTATCATTTTGGTAGCCCTTCTCTGTACCTTCTCCATCGCAATTATATCTTTTTTGAGATGCGGCGACCAGAATTGTACACACCTGGCTAGTTTTATGCATTCAAAGTAGTTAAAGTTGAGCACCAGAGCTACCAATACCGGCTGGCACTATTCTCAGTGACCATCTTGGTTGCCTGCAATCAAGCGTATGCTTATGCTTCAAATAGCCATCCATGACATCTTTGCTGAATGCACTGGACCATTTAAGGTTCAGAGACATTTACTTACATCGTACTGCAGAGCTTCCAGATGAAGACAATGGCAATGTGGACAGCAGTAGCTGAACAGCAATGAACAGCAATGATAATTATGTTAGTCCTGCTTGTGATTCTCAGTTAGTGATTGTACATGCCAAGTTGTTGTTGTGCTGAAACTGGCTGACACCTCTTTTTTTTTAACAACATTTCTATTCCGTGGTTATTTTCAGAAGGGATTTGATATAGAAAAACTTGTATCAGGGGCACAGAAGGAAAGAAGACTCTTGATGAATGAGGCTTATTATATGAAGGATGTAAATTGTGGTGGAGTCTAGGGCTAAACAAAAAAACAATGTCAATTCTCGAAGTGTATTATCTTTTATTATACAATTATTTGTATTCATGTTTTTCCAAAACACGAAACAGCAGTCACAGTCACACAAAGTTTAATTAAATAAAGACCACAGGTATAGTTAGTTTAGTTTAGTTTATTAGGTTTTTATATACCGACACATCGGACAAGCCTTCACATCGGTTTACACATGGTAAAACAAGATTAGAAATACAATGTTCATAAATAGTAACAGCTAAAAACTATATAGGGTAAAAGAATAAATTAGCTGTTAAGAGAGATAAAATCATAGATTAATTAAATAAGCATAATCATAAAACATTGACATTAAATATTAAGCTAAATAAAATAAACAAGGGGTAGCTCCTCAAGATGGTTTGCAGCTGGATCATGCTTATAGTGTATTGTTTCTTTCTTATATAGTGATATTCCAATGTCAGCACAGTCACAGTTATAGCCATAGTCACCCCCAGCTGGCCCTAATCCCTGAGCAACGCTAGGGAGGTACAGAGAGTCCCAAGCTTTGAGATTAAGTTAATGCTCTGACCCACATCTTCCAAAGCTAGCAGATCTCTCACCATTCTCTGTATGCTTTCTGATCTGCTGTTTTCAAATGAATTGCATTTAAGGTCCACATATGAGTGGTAGTGGCAGTGGTAGTGACATGCCATGAAGAGTAAACAGGGAAGGTGAATTTTAGTTTTTCTTCTGAAAAGTCATGCCCTGGTCACCATTATTGAAGAAATACAGTGTAAGATTCTAGAGTGACCATAATCCTTCTGTCGATTCTTTTGCAGAGCTCCAACCAAAACCCCTATGTGTGTTTATTTCCCGTAAACTCAGGTAATGTTTGCTGAATTAGCACATCCCCACTAGTAAGCTGACAATTCTGGCTGGCGAAAAATACTATATAGGCTATGCAGCAACTTATACTGTTTATCATGGTAGTGCTGCAAAATGTCATTTTGGACAAATTACCTTTGTATGGGGAATCTAAAGTTTTTTTTACTTCTTTGCGTTATTGGTGATGCTTAAGCAAAGGTTACTGATAAAGGGCATTAATACATTTTTAATGTGTATTAAGTGCCCAAAGTATCTAATGTGTTAATGCTGCTTAGAAAATAAACTCCAAAAGAAGGTTAATGTAAATATGGTCAAAAATAAAAAGTAACCAATCTGATTAGGAATCCACAGTTGGATTGATAAAATGAAACTAACTCCCAAATCACTAGATTTAGCATTCATAGATCCCAAATTAAGGATTTTAAAGTCTGAATGATCATATTTTTATAAATAATAAAAATGATTTATTCCTAGAATGACTGAAATAAATTGTACTGAATGGTAAATTCAAGTATCTTGTGAAAAGCCTTCCTTAACCAGCGCTGGGCCAGCAGGTATAAGGCGAGCAGGGTTAAGAGTACAGCTGAAGGGGAAGCAAGACAGGCCCGGGGCCTCCAAGAGAAGGCAGCAGCGCTAACGTTTCTGTTCTAACTGTGAGCAGAAGGGTAAGGCAGCCACTTTAACGTAGCTGACCTACTGAAATAAGGAAAAGGCAGCCTCTTTAGTATAGCTGGCCTCTGTTAAATGCTGGTGCATGTGGAAATGCTGATTTTAATTGCTGCACTGTGAATACAATCACAGGGGAAAAGCCCTGACCGCTCATTTCTATGCCGCATATCTGAACACAAAACCAGTGTGGACATACATATCAGTAACACAGAGGTGAGAAATCAAAACAGTACAAAGAACTCCAAGATTATATGATGGGTCCTGATATTATTGGTACTTGGTAAAGAATGTTGAGTCCTTTCCCATGTTCTAGTATTTGAAAAGGTCTTCTTCATAAACAGTATTTTTGTTTTGTCTTCTAAATTAGCCTATTCCATACCTGAACTTAGAGCCGACCCCCATCGCTACTCATTGACATTTAGGATGGGAGTGCAGAGTCTGAGACAATCCACTTTGGACCTTCACCAGGTTGGTTCATTCCCCTGACTGGGCCCCATCCTGCTCCCCCTGCAGAGGAGGTTCTCAGCCCAGTCCCCAGGACACATCCAGCCATTCTAGATTTCAGGATATTTACAATGAATATGCAGGGCAATAGATACAATGGAGGAAGTGCATGCAAATCTACCCCATGCATATTCATTGAGGATAACCTGAAAACCAGACTGGGTTGAGAACTGCCATCTCAATGACAATCAAGGCTTGTATGGTTTTAGTCTGGATAGATTAATCAGTGAGCATTGTGTAATGACCTGAGCTTCCTACTCTTCAGGTGGCTGTGATCACTGTCTTTGCTGTGTTCCCTACCCAGGGAACAGGATTCCGTTCTGGGACTTGAACCCAGGTTGGCTCTAAGGGACATTTTTATTGGTAACCATATTCCATTTTTCAGTTATAGAGAGATCCAATATGCATTGCATTTTCCCATGTATCAGTGTATTTCATTCTCTCATTCAAAATAAGTCCAGCATGAAGTACTACTGCAGCTTTATGGGAAATTCAAACATACTTCCAGGTAAAAAGTTATGACAAGACGTGTTCAGATATTCAATAGCAGTTCCTTTTTATGTCAGAAATTCTGTTCCAGTTATATAAAACATTTCCTTTCAGTATTGCTATCTTTGTATTATTTTTCTTAACTAAATAAAATGCATAAAATGCATTATTAAAATATTAAGGTCTGGATTTGTCTGTGACATATTTTATGTATTACCTAAATGAATTAGTGAGAAAGGGAACACATTGCAAACAAGGATGACCTTTCTGGAGTGGCTCACGGATTTGACGGGCAGACAGAACCCCAGACACACTGCAATCATGAAACTAACATTAGCTCAGACAGGATGCATGACTCAGACATCAAACTGAAATGGGAACTGTGGTGTGCTGGAAGCTGCTGTCCTGAAATTGCCGGTCATTATTTGCGGCTCATGGTGCTGATTGGAGCATACTGGAAAGGAAACGAAAAACAGTTAAAATGAGTTTTGCAGCTAACAACTGTCATATGATATACTGAAAAGTATGAAGGGGTGGGGAGATGCAGAGCAGAGGTGGGGGCAGGGAGAGGATTCAGCTGTAAACATTATGGCTGGAATCAGTGAACAGTGAAGTTCGCTTTAAAGATTGCTCAGTCTCAAATATTTAAGGTTTTTCTCCATCTGAAATTTGATAAAGTCATCGTCTGAAAACACTTCAGTATAATTCAAATTGTCAGTCTGCATATTTTTATTACTTTCTTTGTATTGTAGATGTTATACTAATTGATCAGAACTTTATATTTTGATTGCAGCCAAGTAATGTTCCAAAAAATGAAAAGGCCCCTGTCATTTTAGGATGATTAATATTTACTCAATAACAATTTTAGTTACATAGAGCAGTGTTTCCCAATCCTTTCCTAAAGGCACACCCTGCCAGTCTGGTTTTCAGGCTATCCATAATTAATATGCATGAAATAGATTTGCATTCACTGGGTCTCCAAAATATTCAAATCTGTCTCCACGGAGACAATTCTGAAAACTGAACTAGATGAGCCTCCAGGGAGAGGGTTAGGAAACACTGATACAGAGAGCACTTTTCAAAGCAGTTTCTCGGATGAGTACACATGTACCCAAGTCAATTGGCCCCCTCTAACCAGCTCAAAGTGCATGCAGGCTTCCATCATGTGAGCACATTTAGCTGAGGAAAAAAGAGGCAATCCTGCTGGTGTGTTTAGGCTGAGGGAGAAAAACGGAAAATGTGAATTGGCTTTCCAAAAGGGCCCAAGTTATTTTACCTCCTTCTGGCGCCTGCTCAAACAGTAGGTGCACAGTAGACAGGTGCTCGCAGCACTTGTATTTTATGCTAACTAATTTGTGAAGAGAAACCGCCACCTATCTTGCTTCTCCTTGAAAAAAATGTGTTAACAGATTAATCACAGTACAAGTACCTGTCAACTTTGCAATGATGCAGGCTATGTAAAAATTGCTTCCATTATGGCCTTCTTGATAATTTGAAAATAATATTATATTATGTGCAAACTAATTAGAGAGAGAGGTTTTCGGTTCAATCTGCATGCTGATGACCTGCAACTCTGTGGATTAGGTGTGCCATGCCTTGACCAGATCCAGAGATTTAATGTGAGATTATCTGTAATTTCATCCTGGTTCAAAAGTACTAGGCTCAAAGTTAAACCACTTAAAACAGGGGCTATTTGGATTAACAAACCTTCTCTGCTATTTGAGCCACTTGCAATTATCTTGGAGGGTATCTTATTCCCTTTACAGCAAGAAGTGCATGCCCTAGGTGCTATATTGGATTCAGGGGTTGGATTTCATGCACAAATTTCTAAAATAGATCAAACTTGTTTTCTTTGTCTTAGGGAAGTTCATTCTTTATGGGCAGTCCCTGTCACAAGAAAATTAGGCTACTCTCATTCAAGCCACTGTCACTAGGAAATTGGATTACTGCAGCACCCTACAGACTGGTCTGAAAAAGTTGCAAGTTTGCAGGCTGCAACTTATTCAAAACACAGCTGCGTGTATTCTTCAGGGTTTGAAGCAATGCATCTCTACATTGGCTACCTGTATCTTTTAGAATTGATTTGTAAATTCTTATCCCAGTTTTTAAAGCACTACAAGGGTTGGCCCCTAAATATTTAGCAGACTCGTGATTGGTGTGAAGTCGAACAAAAAACTTATGATCTATGCAAGATAACTGTGTGCAAACCCATTTTTTAAAGAAGTGATGGGGTCATTCATCAAAATGCATTATGGTGTTAAGTAACGCCATAACACATGCGGTACTAATGGTATTGCATTGCGTGAATGTAAATTTTTCATAGGGGTGGGATTAAGGAAAATGAAGGGCATTTTTGCACCATGTGATAGTGTACCTCATGCTGGAAATAAATACACCTTTTTTCTTGGTGTTAAGCCATGTGAAATGCCAGAGAGAGAGAGAGAGAACCTCAGGGAAGGCCTTCAAGATAGGGTGAAAGAACGTTGTAGAAATCTCGTCTTTGTGAGACTTTCCTCTCAAATTACGTCAAATCTTCACTGAGGTGTACTATGCTGTTCGTACATTTCACTCTGCATGTAAAACTGGCCCCCAAACCCTAAACCACCATCTAAACCTCACCTTGAGTAATTAGCTGGCCCTCCTATAGTGATATAAATAGCTGACTACTGTGAAGCTGTGAAGGCCTTCCCATAGGCTCTCTCTTTTCCTCCCTCCCCTGCAGAAAAGCCATCCTTGCCTCTGGGTTTACAGCAAGAAGCCCAGTCATGTTCCAGCTATAATTGTGACTATCAATGACAGACATTGTGTCTGCACATTCAGTATTTGAATCCAGGCTTTTCTGACATGATGGAAGCACTTAAAAGTGCATTTTTTTTTTGAGGGGGTGTTCACTAGCGCAATTGGAAAAAGATAATAGTCCTAGAAAAATCTGAGGAGAATTGAAAGGAGAGAACACACATTGGTGTGAGAGCACGGAAAAAATAAGCTTGGGGATATAGGTGACATGCTATGGACCAGATTTTAAAACTTATGCGCAGGCATAGATTTGTGGCGCGCAACCTGGCGTGCACAAATCTACGCCCAATTTTATAACATGCGCACCCAAGGGGAGCCCCGATGGCTTTCCCCGTTCCCGCCAAGGCCGCTCCGAAATCGAAGCAGCCTTGTAGGGAACTTTTTTTGGATCCCCCCACCTTTCCCTCCCTTCCCCTGTCTAACCCAGTCCCCGGCCTTACCTAAATCCCCCCTACCTTATTTGATGGAGTTACGCCAGCTGCCGGCGGTTCCAAGCCCTCCGGCACGGCCGCTGTGCCGGAGGGCTTGGAACCGCCCTCAACCCCGCCTCCATGCCCCCTGCCCCGCCCCGGACCACCCCCGTACCACCCCATGCCCCTGGTCCCAGCCCCACCTTGATCCGCCCATTTTCGGAAGCCATGGAACATATGCGTGTCTCGGGGCTTGCGCGCAGGGGCAGAGTTTCTCGGGTTACGCATGTATGTTACACGCGAAGCCTTTGAAAATCTGTCCCTATGTATGGGAACTGCAGCCCAGGAGCAGCAGAGCAAAGCTCTGTCTTCTTGGAGAGAGAGTTCCATGTGTAAGATGTCGGATGACATCACCCAGACAACATGGCTAATTCAAAGGGTCATTTTCCAACTCGCGTTATGGTGTTTTTGCATGCGAAAAACACCTTAACACATGCAAAAAGCCACATAACGCATGGTGCGTAGCTAATTTTTAAAAGGGGAGGGATTGGGGAGGAGTCAGGGGCAGGAATTTTGTAAAAGTGAGCTGGCTTCGTGAAGCCATAACGCATGATATCTCACAGTTTTAATGCCGAAAATAACTACACCTTTTACATTGGTGTTAAGTTGTGCGATGTCATGTGATATGCTCATAATGCAAATTGCGATTTTTTTTTGCAAATTCCGTTTTGCGCATTTTTAGGCTGGGAAAGGGCCTGAGGTGTGGGAGGAGAGGGAGAGAGAGAGGTAGAGAGGGAGAAAGAGAGTGCAGGTGGCACCATGGTAAGCAGCTATTTATGCTGCTATAGGAGGCCCACCTAGTAACTCGAGGTGAGGTTTAGGTAGTAGTATAGGGGTTAGGGGTCACTTTTACATGCAGAGTGAGATGTACGAACAGAACAGTACACTCTTATGAAGATTTGATGTCCTTCGGAGTGAGGAAACTCACACAAAGATGAGATTTGTACAACCGAGCTTGATGTTACCCAGCTAGAGAGTCCATCAAGCTAGGTTGAGAGATGGGTGGTATATAAATTGAAGGAAATAAATAAATGTGGAAATATTTTCTTCTGGTCTATTTGGCTTAAAAATAATATTTACATTTTGGGGATACATATGCAAAATAATATAAAGGCAGCCTATTCTTCTCCTTCCTCCCTTATCATTTCTGAGCTATGTACATACAGGTATAGCAGTGAGTTTCTGTATAGTAACTTGTATAAAAAATATATATATTTAGCTAATCATGAAATAATTCCATGATCATTCAGACAGAGCTGACATATTTTAAAGCTGTGGTGGTTTCTTTGCTATAATCATTTTATCATTGTATTAAATATTGAAAATTGCATATTTTTAATTTTATTATGATACTTTGACTTTGTTATATACATAAACATATACAATTATTGTGTCCCTAAATTTCCTTGGATGTAAAATGTTCTTGTTCTTAATCTGTAGTGTTTTATTCCCTTTCTATACACACACACACACACACACACACATGCATCCTGACTTTATATCCTTTATATCTTCTAACTCTGTGCCAGTACCTTTTGTGATATTGATCATATTTGACCTTTGCTTTTACAATCCAATTGATTTTCTGCTAGCACTGGACTGCTGCTGTTGAATTTGATCTTCCCAATGACATCATATTTCTCATAGGCTTGTGAAAAAGAAACCCACCAAATTTTAGTGCCAGAGTCTCATGCTGAGATCCTCCCGTAAGAACCATTAGAATTCAGCCTAAGGTCTCTGATCAGCCTGAATAAAGTTTGTGAGAACCTCTGAAATATCTTTTGGTTATATGCTTATCCTTTTGAATCATTCCTATGTTAGTTATTATGGTCTAAAGGCAAGATTTTATAATGTAACATTTAAATCAAAGTGAAACCATTTATTAGCATAGATGAGAGCATATATTTGAGGGTGTAGAAATTTAGTAAACTAATGCAACTATGCAATCAGGATATCTGTTTTATTCAAGATATTTTGTGGATTAAAGAAACATAATTAAGGTTAAGTTTACATAGGAAGTAATTAACCGGGGCACTGTGAATGCCTCCCCTTCCCTTGGCTCTGGCTTCCATTCAACCCCAGAGACAATGAAACACAAAGGGGAGTGAACATGGCTTCACTATATTAACTTAACAACAGAAGGACAATTGTAAAACCAGGTGCTGAGCCTCAACAATGCCCTCCCCTGTCGACTATTCTCCCCCCTACCCTGAACTGGACCGGCCAGAGCCTCTTGCCCATCTCTTTGAGCCACTATCAGGGCCACAAGCCTTGAACCACCCATTTGCACTACCCTCTGCCCCTCGCCCCAGTGATGAGGCAGAAACCTGCCCCTAGGTAGGTGTTGCAAGGCCTTGCCGGTGGATTGCCAAGCCCTAGCTTCTCTTCGTGCTCCTAGAAGGAGGTCTGAATAGACCCAACAGCAGTCCGACCAAATGCTCCTTCACCTCTTTTGAGGCTCAGACACCCGCCAAAGTTGGGCCTTCAACACCAGACCACCATGTAAGACTGTGGAACAGTTCAACCCCCAGTCCAAGGACTGCAACTAATTACCAACAGAGTACAATGTCCTTAACAAAACAGGCAGTTTAAAAATAGCGACATGCCCAATTAGACAGATGAACACCATCCTTCTCATACAAGTTTGCACATGAGTCAACCACCCAGTTGTGTTGGATGTGACATCCCCTCCCCCCCCAGAAGGGTCATAGCCTTGCCCACTAAGAGGCCCCCTGGAGCGAGGTAGGTCCAGACCACTCCACCAACTTTCTACCTCCTGCCACTTGCAGGAGGTCCGGGCTGCCCGCCGATACACAGAGTGGGGGGAAGGTAGACACAAGCCTGGGTGGAGGGAATGCTGCCTATGGGAGCAAGAAGGCACACCGGTCTCCCTGTTACCAGCGGCACCTACCCATTTGCCACAGGCTGCGTCGGGACGGAGGGCTGGCCGCCCATATTTATCTACTAGATGATGAACTATTGGGCTTATATGCAGTGGCATCTTTGGTAATTATCCACATTCTTCTACTATTGTTTAGTTTGCTTGAGTAATCAACAATCAACAACAATCAACAATGATCAGATGCAAAATCTAAATTAGCAGTCTTAGATTCTGTGCATCATATATTGAACCAATAGAGTCAGATAGGTGTATGCAGATCTGGGCAGATTCTTTACCATGTAGATTTTTGGAAAGACATGGTACTTAATGTTAATCTTTAATGTTTTATACGTAGAAACTCATCTGTGCTATCATGAAATACATTACATTTTCTTTAAATATTACATTGACATCTTCCGCTTGCTGCAAAGGCGTAGGAAACAGGGTCAGAGCGAGCATTGAAAGGCACCTGCGGAGCAGTCTGTTTAGCCAGCCTAGCATGAAGGTATTAATGGGTACGGGCCTTTGCGCGTTTAGCCACAATTGTCTGTAGGTCTGACATGTCCCAGACATTCCCCCTAGTATCTGGATGTTATTTTGGGCTCATACAAGCATTATGAAGGATTTGCGTGGCTTAATATTATGACATGTGAGGTAACGTGGCTGCTTCATGGGGGTCCCAAGATACCAATTTATGGATAACCCATATGACCAAACATGCACCAGATGCAGGGATACTGAATTCCAGGTCAGGCCAGTGCCCCTTTCGGGCTTCCGCTGGCAGCTCCGAGTAGGGCAGGGGGATCTCTGCCTCAGTCTGGTGTTTTAACAGGAACAACCTGCTCATGACCCAGCCCGATCGGGGCCGAGATTGGTGTGGTGGTGAATGGGGGGGGGCGCGACCGGGGGGAGGGGTGGGCCCAAGAAGGAGGCAGGAAAATACCGGTTGATAAACAACCTTTCTTACCCAGTTGGTTCCTCGGTTAATGACTTTATCCTATGAGATGAGTGCTTTGAAACCTATGTCTCCTTCAACAGCACCCTGCTCTTCCTTAGGAGGTGTGGCAGAGGGTCATTGATGACCAACGCTGTGATTCATTTTCTTCATGCTTGGGAAAGATATGTGAGGTGGGTTCGTAGATAAGGTGGAAGGCACAAAGTGTGTGTGGGGAAAGGTTAGTGTTGGGTTGCATTTATGAATTTGATATACATGTTATAGTAGTGGATCCTTGGACCGGGACGAGGGATGGCACCCACCTGTAGCGCTCAGGTGTACTCGTCTCTGGAAGGTGGAACTCTGCAGCACAAACTGGCACGGAGTCCTCTGGAAGGCGGCGAGCAACTCAGTCCAACTCCAGGCAATGGGTCAAGGCAGGCGGCAAACACACACAGTCCGGGTTCCAGGCAAGGGTCAAGGCAAACGGCAAACAAACACAGTCCGGGTTCCAGGCGAGGATCAAGGCAGGCGGCAAACAAACACAGTCCAGGTTCCAATCCGAGTCAGGCCGGTCAGACAGTATCCAAACCTCAGGTCGGGCAGGCAGCAAGCAACGTAATCCAAATCCGGCAAAAACAGCAGACAAGCACTGGAACCTGTTGCAAAGGCATCTTCTCTTCCTCAGAGGGAGTTTAAATCTCCCTGGCTGATGATGTCATCTTTCGGGGCCGGCCACGTTTTGGCGCCGCGGCCCCTTTAAGAGGCGGGACTCACCGCGTCTCTCCCGACGCTGCTCCCCGACGTCCCGAGGCAGTCGTGCAGTGGCCCGCGTGCTGCTGCCCGCCATGAGGAGGACCTAGTGCCGGCAACGTGGAGGAGGTAGGGAGGTCTGGCCGCGGGTAAGCGCGGCCGGGACTCACAACAATACATATCTACAAAACTAGGATGAATCTCAACTGCACAAATTGAAATGGCTATTTTGATCTTTAACTGCCATCATTTACTATATTACTTTTTTTTTTACAATGTTATGGTTGGTTAATTTCATGTTTACAGTGCAGGTAATCTTGGCATTGGTGAAACATCTTTGATAAATTAGCATGTGTAGTCTTCCCTGAAATGACAGCTTTGCCAAACAATGAATGCTTTAGAAGCAGGGCATCAGAATTTAGTCAGAACAAGGAATTATTCATTGACATGATGCTTTTATTTATGAAATGAAACTGCAAATTGGGAAACATTTGGCATGCAATCAATGAAAATGTCCCACTCTAAAGAGTTCACCCAGAACATGAGCTGTTTCTTGTTAAGAGGTTTCTTGGCGAATAAATACATATGTTGAAACAGTATTTTCAAACACTGGGGCCAAATGCACTGTTCTCCACATAGACACAAAATGAGAGAAACCATTTAGTATATCTGGTCCTTTGTAGCCTAATATGTAATGTAAAATCTTCTGTAATTAATAGATTACAGTGATCAAAAACTAGGGGCGTCATTAGGCCTGGGCACAAGGGGCCCATGCCCCGATTCTGACTATAAATGCCCCAAGTCTGCTGCCATAATTAGATAAAACCAATGCTCCCACTGATTCCTGCTCTTCTGCCACTTAGAGCATTCCTCTTTCCTCCTGCCATGGCTCATAGTTGAAATACTGCAACCATGTGCACTTCAAGCACCAGATGTTTGAACTGCATGGAGCTCCATAGCTACGAGAGATCCCCATGGTCAAACAGCTCAGATTTCAACCACGGGGGCAGCAGGAGGGAAGAGGAAGGATCCATGCCTGAAGGATGGAGCCGCAGTTATACTGTTAGGGGTGCTGGGCTGCAGATTTGTAAAAAGTTCCTTGGTGAGGAGGTAGGGGCAAGAGCAGGGGAAAATGGAACTTAAGGACGAGGAAGAAGAGCAGGGGAGGCATAGGGACTGGGTAGGAATCTGAAATTATATGACTTGGGGAAGGGAAGGCAAATAATAGGGACCCAGGGATTGGGAGAGATCATGGGAAGAATGGGGGACTGGGTGGGTATCTGGGAGATCAGGGTCTTGGAATTTGAGGGTGATCAAGGAAAAAATAGAACTTTGAGATTGGGGGTGACAGAGGAAAAATGGGAAGGATCAGGGACTGGGTGGGAATCTGGAAAATGAGGGACTTGGGGATTGAGTGGGAGTCTGGGAGACCAGGGATTGGGAGGGAGAGCAGGGGAGGAATGGGACAGGGTCAGATTCTGGGAGAGCAGGTACTCTGGGACTTGAGTGGAGAATATGGACTTGGATATAGAGTGTGGGGGCAGAGCAGGATTTGGGGGGGGGGGGGGGGATGGATAATATAGTATCAGCAATTGAGTGGATATGAATCGGGTGTGAGATGGGGATAAGACGAAGGCTGTGGAGTGAGGTTCATAGGTAGTGTGAATGACCTGAAGGACTGGAGAGAGGGCGAAATGCAGTGAAAAGATATGGGGTGCTATAGAGGTATATGAAAGAGGAAAGGAATGGGGTGAGGAGGGTTAGAATGAGGCTGGGAGGTGATAGGAGGCTGGGTAAGAGGTAAACATCACAACAGACTAGCGCCCTGGGAAGGAAGGGGCTGGAACTGGTGAGAGGCAGAGGAAGATCGACGATAGTTAAGGGGAGGGAAGTGTACAGAATGAAAATAGAGAACTAGGGAGTGAGTAGAGGCTGGGGAAGGATTGAGAATTGGGGGAATGGGAGAGTTGGAGATGGAAAGATGATAGATTGGTGAAAGATAAAAAGAGAGAGACTGAGGACCAGAGGGTTAAATGGGGATAAGGGGGGAGGGGGTCAAATTTAGCTATGAATAGATACAGAGTCAGAGAGAAATGGAGAAAAAAGATTAAAAGAAAATTTTTAGTATCAGACCAATGTAGGAAAGGAAGAAGACAACAGGAGGGAGAGGAAATGGAAAATAGACCCTAGAAAAGAACATTGGAGAAGTTCAAAAAGAGAGACCAGGACCAATCCAATTTAAAAAATAGAATGCCCAGACAACACAAGGTAAAAAAGGAAATATTTTTTCTGTTTTTACAGAATGGAATATGGCAGCTTTGGGAATGTGCATTTCTTATATGTTTGTATTTTGCTCAGTGCAGAAGGAAATGCATCTTGTTTCTTTTTCTCTGGCGTTGCACTGCACGCAGAATCTGCTTTCTTAGGGGTTTCCATTTCAGTTTCTATCTGCATGATTCAGTGAGTAATTTGTGCTTCTTATTTTGTATTAGGTTAAGGTCAGCTTGTGTGACCGAGGTGAGGGATTCTCTAGAATGCAGAGTCTGTATAGGGTCTATATCAGTTTGGCTGGTGTATTGGTGTTCTAGGGCGGTGCTGCCATTTCTCAGGAAGGAGTGCTGCTCTTTGAGTCCTGGGAGTTAGTGCTGCTATGGTATGGCAGATTTGCTACATAGGTTCTGTCTTTTTGATGTTGTTTTTGCAGGATTTTGTGTTACTTCAAAAAGTATCTGGCAGTGGAATGTGTTTATGTTAATGTTATTGAGGTGATGCTAAAATTTGAATTTTTTTTTTTGCATGGTGAGTTGTAAAGAGACATGTTCTATATCCATTGTTAGGGGAATTTTTGTGGAGAGGAATGCGCGTTACAGAACTTGAGGTGCAGGATATTTTTAGATTCTGTACCTTCCTTGTCTGTGGTCTAGTCCACAAGCTGTACAGGAGCCACCTCCAGCAGACAGGAGCTCTAGGACTCAGGAGAGGAGAAGACTGTGGTGCAAAAGACTGGAAGCCATGCCACATGGTCCCTGCAGTTCTGCCACAGGCCTCCCTTTTTCAAACTGCAGCTGCACCAAGAGGGATCAGAGGGCCAAGATAACCAGGTAGCTAAGCCTGTATCCCAGTTACGCATGTATCGTAAGTTTAATAAATCGGGGGGGGTGAGCGAGTGGGGAAGGCAGGTGGGTGGGAAGGACCTTTGAGCCCGTGCCCCCGATCTTACAAGGACCTAGCAATGCCCCTGTCAAAAACAGCATGGTGAAAAATTTTGTGTTGGGGCCTGAAAGTACCTTTACTGGATATTTAATACAAAAGGCCTTTCCTGATTATTCATGGAATATATTCAACACTGGAGAGTTATGAGGCCTTCATAGGGAGCTCTTTTTTCTCGTAGACAGATAATGATCATGTAAGTGTTTTAGTGGTGCCAACAGCCAGATAAGAAACCACACTTCAAAACCAGGGTCCTACTGATCTACCGGCATTCATTACATAAAAGGAATTCACACTAGTTGGTATCAGCGGCATACCAAGCTTAATCAATAATGTTCTGCCATCGTAAAAATATAATACTGTCTTGTAATAAAGGAAACTGTGAGCACAGTTAAACTGTTCATCAAACAGCCCACTGCAGATCAAAAGATTGCCTGTTGACAGCAGGCTGGAATGAAAATACGGAAGTCTGTGCTCCTGAATAGTTTCCATGTTATGGTGATTATAATAAAAGGATGAAGATAGAAATGAAACACCTAGCCGTGACTTTGCATCTATTAACAACAGAGATGAAAGGTGTTAGTGTTCACATTAAAGTAGATTAGAATAAAACAGTGCAAGTATATTTTCTTTTCAGCTATGAAACTCAGAGAATGCTGAGAGATACAGTGCATTCTTTTGCAGGAATAAAGGATTATATTGAGGTCTAGGCAAAAGATTGGTGGGGTTTTTTTTTTTTTCAAAGCAAAACTAAGGTAAGAGTGTTTGGTTCTTTATGAAGTATGTGATTTTACTTGTGTTTTATTTGTGAAAAGTTTTTATAAGCCACTTAGAATACTGGATAATGAGGCAAACAAATATTTTAATAATTAAATAAGGTGTCAGCACAGATGACTTTGCAAATATTTGACACATGCATAATCCAGTTCTCAATTCTATGGATTTTCATTTGCTAATAGTGAAAATTAAACTATTAGGAAGAGTAATATTTTTCTGCTTGCAAGTACCACAGAAAACAAAAGGTAGCTACATAGGAACCTGTTCAATAAAGTTTAGCATTCATGTTAGAGATGTTTGGATTTGCTAAAAAATAGTCTGTAATGCAGTAAAATGTGAATTTAAAAAGCCCATCATGCACCAAAATGAATAGACACGCGTGCATGTGCTACATGCGTGCGTCCATCTGATGTTAAGAGGCACCCACATAAGGGTGCAAATGCCGCTGCGTGAATATCTCACTGCAAACCGAAAAGGGTGTGGTTTGGCTGTGGTGTGGGAGGGGCGTGGGTGTTCTGGGACAAGGCCAAAAGATGCACACGTAAATACTTACGCGCCTGGATGCAATTTCAGGTCTAGAGCCGCGTAACTTTACTTTTGCTATTGAGGAGGTGAAAGTCTAAAAAAAATACTGTTTCCGGCCATCTCTGAGGTGTCTGAAGGGTCTGGATCAACTGTAGAGGTTGCAGACTAATGAACCAGGGGGTTTGGAGGACCTAGCAATATACTGGACAAACTGTTGAAACTAGTCATGACTTGGACATGCGCCTGTTATAACATTCCCCCACTTACACCTCTCAAACCTGACTTTATCTGGCTGCATGCACCCATTTGCAAAACTGGGCACACACATATGCACACAGGGGCGATTTTATAACATACGTGCATATGTGCACACCTTATAAAATGGTTGCTTATCTGGGTGCACGCCGACATACACATGTTTTAAAGTTACCGGCCATAGCCTTAACATATACATTAATATGTTCACTAAAATTAGCATTTCAACAAATGTAAACGAGGAAGCATCAGATGTAAATGAGGTTTTACCAGGATCATGGTAAATAGTGTGGGATGGTGACCTCCATCTTCTATTTACTGTGCACTCATCAAAGCCAAAAAGTTAACATCTATCTCAGCACCAAGTAATGCCTTTATTTTGTTTTTATCAGGAATGCTAGGCCTTGAAATCCTGTATGCTAACTGGTCCTTCAATTTGAGATGTTAACATAAGAGATTTAAACTTCCCCTAAGCCCTGTCCATAAATATGTCAACCCCATTAATGTCCCTAACCCCAAACTGCACCATCATCCCCTCTCCCCCTGGGATTTGGGGGTAGAGGAAACCCTCCTTGCTAACTGGGCCAAAGTAAGATGGCTGCATCGCATGGGAAATTTCTCAGCAGCTAGTATTGATATTTCAATTTTCTTTCTTTACATGTACTTTAGTACCAAGGGCAATGTTTTGAGGGTAACTTTTACCATGTCTTTGGCAAAATTTACAGCACAGCACATTCAATCACATTTTAATATTCATGCTAAAATTTCACAGAGTCACACATTAAAACTTTGAATGGACAATATTCAAGCCACTGACCGGCTTGCAAAATGAGCTGGATAAAGTTTTCCGTCTAACTTTATTAGGATATTCAGTGCTGTGTCGTTTACTCCTGGAGAAATTCTGCGCTACTGCAGAGTGCAGAATTTGCACAGAATGCCCCTCCTGTGCTGAATTTGTATTTTCCAAACAGAATTTGGAGGAAGGCCTGACAGGCTATAAGTATAAGATTAGGGTGGCTGGGGAGCCGCGAATGGAACCCATCTTGATCATGGCCAAGGATCAACAAGGCCCAGTGGCCGCGAACAGACTCCATCCTGCTTGCAGCCAAAGATCAGAAAGGCCAGAGGGCCACAAATGGAGCCCATCCTGCTCACAGCAAAGGTAGGCAGCTCGGTGGCAAAGAAGGCCCAGCATAAAAAGCAAGAAAGCAATACTCGTGAGTCTGTGTGAGAGAGAGAAAGTATGCTATGAGATGCATATATGTATGTATGTCTGTGAGTGTGAGAGAGAGAAGGATCCTGTGAGAGGGAGTGTATAAATGAGAGATTGTGAGAGAGTGTGTATGAGAGTGAAAGATTGGGATCCGGTGTATGTGAGAGGGTGAGTGTGTGTGTGAGAGAGGGAGCTGTGTCAAGGGGTGTGTGTGTGGTGAGAGAGTGGGTGCTTGTGTGCAAGTAGATTTTGTGTGTGTGTGAGAGATAGAGAGAGGTAGCCTGTGTGCTAGAGAGAGAGAGCCCATGTGATGGGGTGTGTATGTGCAGAAGAGAGAAGGACCCTGTGTGATGGAGTGTTTGTGTGCGCAAGAGAGATGGAGCCTGTGTGAGGATGTGTGTGTTTATGAGAGGGAAAGAGGGAGCCTGTTTTAGGGACTGTATGCGAGAAAGGTCAAACTGTGGGAGTGGAGAGATGGGAGGTGGAAACAGAGTGGAAGGAGTTGAGCCTAGAGGGAGAGGGAAGTGATAGTGGAGGGCAAAATAGTTGAGGCCTGAGAGTGCAGAGTGAAAGAGGTCTTGCCATGGGAGTATGGAGAGAGGTGGTAGGGACACTTTTATAGTGTATTTCTAGGGAAATTCTGCTCAAAATATTTAAAACTCTGCATCTTTGAGTAATAACTGTTGCGATCCTGCCGCGAGCAGGCTCTCAACTTTTTTCGGCCAGCCCGGACCGATCCCCAAGGTTGTCCTCGGCATGGCAGGAGCCATGCTGGAGTTTCCCTACAGTGGCAGGAGGCCGCCATCGTGCCGGTGCAGCAGAAGACACACTGGGGCACTCCCTCGCAGCTGGAGCCAAGCTGCGACTTCCTGCATGGCCCGGAGGCCATTGACTCGCTTCCCATGTGGCTTGGAGGCCGCCGAAGCCTCTATAAGCAGCAGGAGCCGCTATCAGCATATCCTGCAGCCAGGAGGCCACCAACACTTCCCCTGTGCGGCCGGAGCCTCGCTGTTGTTCCTATGTGGCTTGGAGGCCACCAACCCTATCTTGGGACCTCAGTGGAAGAGCCCCGGTATCTTCTCGCGGCTAGAGCCATCCTCAGTCCTCCTTGCACAGCAGGGAAGCCGCCGTCCACCTCGGGGCCTGCCCAGAGGCCTAGTTCCTGCTTTGGCTCCTCCCCTGTCTCAGTGTCTCAGTTCCTCAGCAGGGCCGCTGTCCAGGGTCCTGCTGCTACTCTTGCTTCCTATCCATAGGTGCGGGGCCTCGCCTTCTTCCTGGATTTCAAGGGCCGGTGTGGGAGTGGCCCTCCTGGCTCCACCTGCTGATATCATCTGGGAGTCGTCCCTTCTTCCCTACAAAAGGGCTTCACCGTCATTCCAGCTTTGCCTTTGCAAAGAGTAAGTCCTCCTTATGACTCCACGTCTGCTTCTCCTCCTAGGCACTCTGTGCCATGTGGGATCCCGTGTATTCGTCTTTGTTCCATGTTCCGGTCTCTGCATTTCCTTGATGTTCCTGATGTCCTGATGCCCGTCCATTTCTTGATGTCCCATCCCTCGTGGCCTGCTACCAGCCTGGCTGGGTTGAGTAGGGCGCATAGTGGCCCAGTGGTCTGTGACCAGTCTGGCTGGACTGTGAGGGGCGCTGGAGGGTCATTTCATCTGACGGTGCCATGGATTCTTCTTACCTCTTGTCTGGCCTGCCTTGTTTCTGATGTCTTGATGTCTGTAAGTCTGATGTCTGCCTTGCTTTGATGTTCTTGCCTGATGTCTTCCTTCCCTGGACAGGTCCTATCCTTCTGTGTGGTCCACGACCAGTCCAGCTGGAATGTGTAGGGCGCCTGAGGGATCTTGCTGCCTGCCCGTTCCTGTCTTTGGATTTCCGTGGCTCTGATGCCTTCTCTTGTGGTCCACAACTCAGCCCAGCTGGGCTGAGTAGGGCACCAGAATAGACATTGTTTGCCTGGAGATTCCGGACTTTTAACCATTGGTTTTAGTCTTGCCTTGCCATGCCTGTCTTGCCATGCCTGTCTTTCCATGCCTGTCCGTAACTTGCCATGCCTTGAGTCTTCGTCTATCCTGCAACATCCTGATTCTTCGTCTGCCTTGCCTGATGTCTTTGTCTGCCTTGCCACGCCTGATGTCTTCGTCTGCCTTGCAACGTCCTGAATTTTCGTCTGCCTTGCCACGCCTGTGTTGTCATCTGCCTTGCCATGCCTGATGTCTTCATCTGCCTTATGAAGTCCTGTTCCACGTTTCTGTCCAGCCTGCTGCTTCCCACCACTGCCTAGCGGCAGTCCAAAAGGGCTTAGAACAGTCAGAGGACCATTCAGAGACCACCATTGCGTTGGTGGTCTCAAGGAAGCGTGCAGGTCGGTCGAGGCTCAGGGTAAGGACGTTTCACCACAAGGACACACATCTTGTTCCACGCTGGAGAGCACCCCCTGGTGCTTCCTTCCATCCACAGCGCAACAATAACTTTTCTGTATTACATTTTAAATTAATTGCTCAAAGACTGGGATGTATATTGTGCTATTTTAACCAATATGAAGTATGCAGAATTTTGCAGAATTTTAAATTTCTGTGTGCAGAATTCCCCAAGTAATAGTCATTGCTGAATATACCCAACTACCTTAAAGATAGCTAGATAACTTTATCCAGCTAACTTTAGGACTACTCTATGGTACAATAAGAGTTCACTGGTTACATGTGTACTTTCACTTCAATACCTCCTATGGGTACAAATTACCTGTAGAAACTTGCACCTGCTTTTTGTGTAGGTAGTTTAGTCATGGAAAATAATCTTAAAATGCAATCTACGTATGTTATTTTCTGATCATGCAAAAAAAAACAAAACAAAACATACCTAGGTACATCTCCCCTAAATGTGGCTAAAAGTGTACATGCTGCAGGACACTGCCATATTTAGGTGGAGGCACTTTTCAGATGATCAACTAATGCACGTAAACTGCTATTTTGGTTGCTTACCACTGCATTCAAATTTAGGACATGGTGGATAAAATCTCTAATTTACTGTTCTATGTAAAATGTTTTCAGTTTTATAAAAAGAATTACAAATTTGTACTTTTTCTATTTTATTATTTATAAGATTTATAAATTAAACAAGACAACTTTAATCCAGAAATATTGGGACCAATTTTCAAAGAGTTTAGGTTCCAACTTTTGAAGTTAGCTCTTAAATTGGCCATTTTGAAAATTTACTAGTACTGAACGCCTAACTTTATGGTCCTAGTTTCATTAGGCTTCTAAATTTGGGGGCTTACAAAGTGGGTGACTATGGGGGTTGAGTTAAGGTGGAAAAACAAAGCTAGGAGTTTAGGAAGAAACAAGATGGCTACCATCTGAGAAGCTGGGCTGGAGCTCTCTCCATTTCTCAGTTTCTTCTTTTTTCCTTATGCCTCACATTAAGAGGAAAGCCAAGTTGAGGGAGTCTGTCCAGGCTTCTTCTCAACTGGCTTGCTTCAGTCTTGAATTGAGGGTTTCTTTCCATCGATATCGGTTTTATCGCCGTTGATAGCCCTTGCGGACATTGACGGGGAGTGGAAACGACACCGGGGTCTTCTTTAGTGCATACCGAACTGAAGTATTCGTTTAATATTTCTGCCATTTCTTCATCTGCCTCCACCCATTGATCTTTTTCACCTTTCAATTTCAGTATACCACTTTGGACTTTTCTCCTTTCACTGATGTATCTGAAAAATGTTTGTCACCTCGCTTTACCTCTTTGGCAATCCTTTCTTTAGCTTGACTTTTCGCTTTCTTGATTGCTTTCTTCGTCTCCCTCAGTTCCACCAGATATTCTTCCTTGTGCTCCTCTCTTTGGCATTCTTTATATTTCTTGAACGCTGTTCTTTTAGCTTTTATTTTGTCTGCCACCTCCTTTGAGAACCAGATAGGTTTCATTTTTCTCTTGCTTTCTTTACTTTTCTAACGTATAGATTAGTTGCCTTGGTAAATGCTCCTTTTAGTTTGGTCCACTGTTGTTCCACATTTCTCATGTTCTCCCAGCCTTCTAGTTCTTTCTCCAAGTACTTCCCCATTTCATCAAAGTCCGTGTTTTTGAACTGCAAAACTCGGGTCTTTGTGCTACTTCTCCGTATCCTATTTGTGATATGAAACCATACCATATGATGATCACTGGTGCTGAGGTGGGCACCTACCTGGACATTAGAGACATTATCTCCATTAGTGAGATAATGGAGTGTAGCTCCCTCCCTCGTGGGTTCCATTACCATTTGTTTGAACAGAGCCCCTTGTAGGCATCCACTATCTCTCTACTACTGTTAGATTCTGCAGAAGGGATTCTCCAGTCTATATCCGGCAGATTAAAATCTCCAACAATCACCACTTCTCCCTTCTTTCCCATCTTTTGGATGTCTTCAACCAGATCTTTGTCAAGCTCTTCCATTTGATTTGGAGGACTGTAAACCACTCCAATAAAAACAGATGACTCATCATCTTTTTTTAGGTCGGCCCATAGTGCTTCTTCTTTGCCTCATCTTCCTTGTAGCTCAGATGCTTGGATATTGTTTCTGACATAAAGAGCCACTCCTCCCCCTTTCCTGCCCTCTCTGTCCTTCCTTAATAAGTTATAGCCCGGTATTGCCGTATCCCAATCATGAGATTCCATGAACCATGTCTATTGCCATATCCCAATCATGAGATTCCATGAACCATGTCTCCATGACAGCAACAACGTCCAAGTCCGCCTCCACCATTAGGGCCTGCAGATCTGGGATTTTATTGCCTAAACTATGAGCATTTGTGCTCATAGCTTTCCAGCTTTTCTCGTTCAGGTTATTGCTTTTCTTGGACTCCTTTTGTGCATTTGTATTTGTTTTTGGGGGGTGACATTCTAATTTCTTTCTGCCACCCCCGGCTTCTAGTTTAAATGCCTTATGTCATAGGATTTGAATTTATCTCTTAGGATTTAATGTGATTTGGAATGATGAAAGGTGAAAGAAGAGTAGATTTGTACAATATTCTATCTACCTTGCTTGATGAACTCTCTACCTAGCTGTAATCAAGCTAGGTCGAGAGAACATGGAACAAATCTACTCTTCTTTCACCTGTAGTAGCCAGAGAGATAGGGAGCCACAGCAGTTTGGTCCCCGTAACCTGGAGGAGAAAAGGCTGGAAAGGGAGGCATGCTCTAGAAAGGAAAAGAAGGATCTCCTTGCGAGGAAGGTCTATGAGGAATACAAGTTGATTTTCACACATAAAACTTCCACAATGGTAAAGCAAAGGATATGGCAGAATACTTCCAATATGTCAGCAGCCTGTTGGTGGCAATTGAATAACTGAAGTATCAGTGGCGCAAAACCAGATTGATAGTGAAAGCCAAGGTGGCCCAGTTAGAAAGGTCCAAATGCCAGACAGGAGAGACATTAGATCTGTGCAGGGGGAAAATGTTCATTTTCAACAGCTTTTTCCCCCACATATTTCAGTTCATGGATTGCATGATTCGTTTAATTAATGAGAAAAAAACAAATCAAACAAAAGAAAAAAAAAACAAACTCCAAAAAATGGCCAAATATTGAAAATGGGGAATCCCAGGGACTCCCACCCGCCTGCCCAGAAAAATGTCGGGATCAGGATCCCCCCAGCCCCCACTTACCAATTCTGGAAGGGATCTGCCGGCAAGGCCTGGCCGAGGCCATAGCCTCGGCCTTACATAGGCTGAGGTTGTAGTGTACCATGCCCTTGGCCTACTCAAGGCCAACACCTCAGCTGAACCCAGGCCCAATGCTGGGGCCAAGCCTGGAGGCTAGGTCCTTATGCCAGGGCCTTGGCCCAGACCCAGGCCCAAAGCCACAACTCGACTCAGAGGTCAGGTCATGAAACCTGGGCCTGGGTCTAGGCCAGAGACCAGAACCAGACCTGATGCTATGACCTGGCCTGGACCCAGGCTTGATGCTGTGACCCGGCCTAGAGGCCGGCTCCCAAAGTCTGGACCTTGGGTCAGGCCCAGGGCCATGGCCCAGACCTCCCACTGCTCCTTCAACATCTTCTTCTTTCTTCTGATGCCATCTACTATGGTTGTGCTGGAGTTAATTAACTAGTGCATTCACTCAGCGGACGGCACCATTTTGATGCACGACAATTGTATGGAAAAGCGTACATCAAAATGGTGCCATCCAGTGGAGTAAATGCACCAGAGTTAATTAACTCCATTGCAACCCCAGCAGATGGCATCAGAAGAAAGAAGAGGATGACGAGGAAGCAGCAGCAAGGCCTGGGCTCTATGCTGGGGCCTGACCTGAGGTCGAGGCCCAAGCATGGGAACCCAGCCTCCAGGCCATCCCCTGGTGTCTGGCCTAGGTCCAGGCTTAGGTCTCGGCATTGGGACCCTCCTCCAGGCCAGGTCACAGCATCAGGCCTGGGTCCGGGCATCAGCCTAGGACAAGGTCCAGGGATCAGAATCTGGCCTCTGGGCCAGGTCGCGGCATTAGGTCTGAGTCTGGAGCAAGGCCCCAGGGTCAGGACCCAGCCTCCAGGCTGTGTCATGGCTTTGGATCTGGGCCCAGTCTTTGGCCTAGGCCCAGACTTCAGGACACAAGGCCCAGCCTTGCCATTGGATACCTCCAATGCATCATGTAAGAGGCCCTGGCATCATGCTTGGGCCTACACCTCAGCCCCTACTTTGGGTTTCAGCAAATGCCCTAGGCAAGGCCCCAATTTTTGGCCTAGACTGAGGCACCAGTGTCACACTAGGGCATAGGCCACACTCCTACTTTGGGCCTTGACCTAAGCCTTAGGCGTGGCCCTGGCTTCAGGCCTAGACTTAGGCCCAATGCATTAATTTCAAACGAATGCAACGAATAAGGTTTGTTTCATTCTGGGGGCTCCCGGAATGAAATGAATTGCCCTTATTCATCGGGGTTTAAAATTCGTTTGAAATAAATGCATATTTCTAGCCACCATGCGAGGTACAGCTAACAGAAGTTGAGGATCTGGTAAGGGTCACTCTCCAAAGGGACTTCATCACAGGGGTCCATACAGGAGGAACTAATACTGATGCTGTGGATGGAAGCTATGAGCATAGTCTAGAAGTGGAAGACCCTGGTTCAGAGGTGCATGTGGTAGAGGAGACAGGCACAGAAGCAGGAAATTTTACAAATGCAGCAGAAGGGTTGTAGGATGCATCACTAATGTGTTCAGTGAGCTAATGGAGTCCTCACAAGAGGAAAATGAGAATGTTGAGCTCTATAATGAGTGGAGACATCACCCAACACTGGGGGTGGCGGGTCCCCTGCCATGTAAGAGACCAGTGCTGGCCATGAGGAGGAGCGAAACTCCATGCACCGACATGGATGTCTTTGCAGAACACGTGGCGGAGGAACTCTTCACCAGGCAAGAGTAGCTACAGACCATTGTGACAACAGGATGGAGGGCTATCCATTCAGAGATTAGGAAGATGCAGAAAGAAATGAGAAGAATGCGAAGGCAGGCCAGACATCAAGAAACAAGATTAGCTGATATTATCTATGCTGTATCCCAGTAGCTATGTACAGCATGCTGCTTGCTGGGTATGGGAAGGGCCCAGCAAAACTCCTCCGGCGAAGGTTCTGCAACTGAAAGACACCCCCCTTGCAGACGGAGAAGCACAGGGGGTGACCAGGATAGCAAGCAATAGATAACTAAGTAAAGTGTTTTTATGGCCCTTAATTAATGACAGTTCCATTGAGACTGCCAATGCAGAGATGGTCAATGAGACTCTTCACTTCCTTCCAGGGCAGATGGATCTCACACCTGCAAACCTTCTCTCTTCACAGATGCCTTTCCATTCCTGTCTCTGCCTTTGCCTGGCCTGCCTGCACTCATCGCTGCTGTACGTGGAGATGGCCTTTGTGCTCTTGCACTTCTCTCTGGTGCTGATGTTTCTCTCACCTGCAAGTCTTGTCTCCTCACAGATCTCTTCACCCACCTGAATTTTCTCTTCTCTGGTTAGTTGTCCTCTGTCGCTCATCTCTTCTAAACATGTGAGTAGCAGCAATAAAATCCTCCTCTCCTGTACAAGACTTGCTCCTCAAATTTCTTCAACCCCATCTAACCCTTCCCCAATCCCTCTTCTTACCCCTCCTCTCAGTAGATGCTCACTCACCTAACCCCCTTCATTTGTCTCCCCTCCTCTACCAACTCTTCTCCTCCCCTGTACAAGACTTGTACAGGGGAGGAGAAGAGTTGGTAGAGGAGAAGAGTTGGTGGGGAAAACAGCGACATCTGTTGGACAGACATGCAATACACGCTATCTACCTTGGGAAATGAAGCTGCTGTACTGCGCATACACGGGCGGGAGCGCACATCGGGCACAGCGGGACCAACATGGTGCTGGGAGGAGCAGCAGCGGTGCACGTCGGGCACAGCGGGACCAACATGGCGCTGGGAGGAGCAGCAGTGGCGGACCGGCGGCGATATCGGGCGTGGTGGTGTCGACCAGCTGATCTTCGACACCTGGGAGGAGCTGCGGCAGCGATCTGGTACGGCTCACGTGTACGACAGGGAGGGATCCTCGCTGACCTCACGTCTTCGGGAGCGGGCCGTGCAGAACTGCACAAGAGGGAGAGGGACGGGGGAGGGGGGGGGATCAGCTGGGCGGGCATTGCGAGCGGGAGGGGATCTGACTCAGGGAAGGAGATTCAGAGAGGGTGTGCTGTCACTGACGAAAGGGTAGGGAGTAGGCGGGGAGAGGTGACAGTGAGAGGAGGGAGAATGAAGGGGGCGGTGAGTGTCAGGGAAGAGACACAGAGGGGAGAGGTGAGTGTGGTGGGCCACCACAACACATAGGGGAGAGGTGAGTGTGAGAGGTGAGAGTTGGAGTGGGGACAGGGGAGTGAAGGTGGGGTTAGTGACCAAAGGGGGAGGGGTGAGTGTGAGGGGAGAGAGTTGGAGTGGGGACAGGGGAGGAAAGGGGGGGTGAGTGACCAAGGGGGAGGACGATGTGTGACCGAGATATATGAGCAAGGGGAAGGGGGAGGGGGGGGAAAGAACCTGACTCTGCCACTGCAATGCGTAGCGGGCCACCGCTAGTGTTAAATAAATTAATTGCACTGATTTCATGTCTTGTCTTGTCTTTTTAAAGGGTTTGCTCATCAATTTCTAGTTATTTCATTCTCATAGGTTATTCCCTCTCCCAGTTTCTCTTCCCCCTCCCCTACTCTGTCTCTCTCCTTCCCCTTCCACTTGCATGCAAGACTGTATTCTCACATTTCCACTCTCCAACTCCCCCTCCCTTTCCTCTTCTCACTAGGCACTCTCTCTTCCAATTCCCCTTCCCCCCCACTCCCTCCCTTACCTCCCCCCTCCTCTCCCATGCAAGACTGGATCCTCACGTCTTCTCCAGTTCCCAATGCCCCCTTTCCTCTTCTAACTAGGTACTCAGTAAATCTCAAACATAGGATTGAAATATGAATTTGTTTTAACTATTTACATTTACTTTAATTTATAAAAAAATTACAAATGTACAAATTAAAAAAAAGAAATCCCAGGGAGTTAGGGAGGGAGATTGGAGGATGCTCAGGACTATGGAAATCTGTTGCCCAGAATTCTCAATGCTGCACCCATAGATGAACATCCAAAGTTTCGAGCAGCCTTCTTTGGTAGGCATGCAAAGATCTCTGCTCCTTCACCATCCCGCTCAGGAAAGTATGGCATTCCCCGTTGGTTAGAGGTTCATCACTGGGATCATGTGCCCCTGATGCAGAGTCTCTTGGCTGCTGAGATGGGGGAGGTAGCGGAGGGCAATGCATACCTACCTTGGCCAGCAAAGGCTGGCTGGTCTGGGTCTCCACATTCTTAACTCCCTTGGCAAAACAGGGAGGGGACTCTAGGGGGCAGGGAGAGGTTCAGACATCTTAAGGCCGGGGTACACCTCTTGTTGATACCACGCTGAGTTTCTTCATGTGAGCATTGCACACTACTTGAATGTTCATAGAATGATAATGTCTTCAATTCCGGGATGCCATTTCTCTACCATGAGGCGGGCTGAGAGCCACATGGTAAAATCATTAGGGCCCATCACATTAGGCATATGAGAATATAATATAAAGCTCTCTTCTGATCCTCAGGAGGCAAAGATGGCAGCATAGACGAGGCTCTGGCCGTTTGCTCTCCTGCAAGTCTTGGAAATTGACATTTTCCTCTTTAAAATAATGCCGTCTAAACGCAAGGGTAAGGTGAGAGTATATCCCTCGCTACCCTTACACTCACCAATTCAGCAGGAGATCTTTCGCTACTTGTCCTCACCTACACTAAACCCAGGAACCAAGGATCCAGATGAATCAGGTCGTTTGGGAGGACAGCCCGAATCTACTGAGGAGGCTTCTCTGAGTCCCAATCTCAGACCACCACCGGCGCAAAGGACGGGAGAGAAATGCCCTGGAAACACTGCCGAAGGGCGGAGACAGCTGTCCAGAGCCCAGAGGAAGGGGAGAGAGATCTAGCTCTGAGCGATATTATGACCAGAGGAATGGAACAAGCTGCTGGCAGTGAGTCCGTGGATACCCCACCCGCCCTGCCGTGGTCATGCTAGAGTCCATGTGGGACTTAATGGCCGAAATGGCCACAAATATAAAAAGGCTTGAGACAAAGATGGACTACAATAGTGGGAAAAATCAACAAGATATCCTGTTAGTTCAGAAATCTATTAAAAATTTAGAGGAGAGAATCAAAGTGCTCGAAGAGAAAGAGGTGAAAAACCTGGAATTTCATGCTGCCGTGGCAAAAGACAGAGCCTTGTTAGTACGGCGTATAGAGACTTTCGAGAATAATTCCAAACGTTTAAATTTACGTATGATAAACTTCCCTAGAGTTGTGGGGGAAGTACCTTTGAGTACTTTTCAAAAGTTTCTTAAAGAAGCCTTAGGCTTCGAAGAAACAGATCTTCCAAATATTAACGTTTGTTATTTTTTGCCAAAAAGAGTATCTAATTTAAATATGCAAGATTTACCATTTCAGGGAAACCTTACTGAGTTTTTAGAAAATTCTGATCAAGTAATTGATTGGGGCACATTATTAGTTTCCTTTATAAGTTACCTAGACCTGAATAAGGTCATGAAGAAATATTTTTCAAAGTACCCCATCTTGTTTCATGATAAACTTGTTAAGATTTTCCCTGATCTTGCCTTACATACTCAGCTACGGAGAAAAGAATTTCTGAGCCTCCGACAGGAGGTTATTTCTTTGGGATTCTCTTTTACACTGAGGTTTCCCTGTAAATGTTTGGTAAAAAAGCAACAGGATATATTTGTGTTTTTCATGCCTGAACATCTGAAAGGTTTTATTGAGCAAAGGAAAATAGTTACCTCGTCCCCATTGTCTAGCTAAGAATATATATAGTGCAGGATGCTATGTTAAGCCCTGTTTTTTGCTTAGATATTAATTTCATAAAGCCTCCTTAGGGACTTATTGGTGTTAGTACTAATTGGAATTGATTATATAAAGTAAGATTAGAGCTGATTTATCAATTGACATTATGGAATGTTTTGTTTTGTTTTTTTGTTTGTTTATGTTTGTGAAATCTATCTATTTTATGTTATGATACTTTTCCTAGTATTGTTATAGATGGAAAATCAATAAAGAAATAATTATAAAAAGCTCTCTTCATCTCTTGCCACTCCTAAAGCTGCTGTGAGTATCTTATGTACAGCCTGATCCTTTTCAGCCTAGCCCATAGTACCTGACTGAAATACCTGGAGAAGGTTGATTGCTCCATGCCAGCCACCACAGCCACAGTGTTCTGGAAGGAGCCAGTGGCCAGAAAATGAAGGACCCTGAGCAGCTTCACCAGTCCTGGAATGTCATGCCCACGATCTGTCAGTGGATCTATATCCTCTCTGATCTCGTCATACAGACCCATGATAGCCCTGGAGCTCAGTCTGTATATCCTCACCACATCCGACTCCAGCATCCCCAGCTGCATGGTCCTGAGATCGAATATCTACTGCCTCTGAGCATTACTGTGGGCTTCTTCAGTCAGAAAAACCTGCTCCTCTCGAGTCCTTCTCTCTGCCTGTTCCCTCCGGACCCTCTCTCTTCTGCCATGACCTCTGTCACCTGCCTCAACTTCTGCTGCTGTTATCCTTCGGCTGACCTGCAGGATATACCACAGCATCAGGAACAAATGGACGTATTCCATGATTACACCAGAACTGCATGGACACACAACCACACCAAACCAATGCAAGCAATGGATTAAGGTGGCTCCCAAGTTGGTTCCAAAAAACCCACACTAAACATTATGGGGCGGATTTTAAGAGCCCTGCTTGCCTAAATCCGCCTAAATCCGGGCGGATTTAGGCGAGCAGGGCCCTGCGCGCCGGTGCGCCTATTTTACATAGGCCTACCGGCGCGCGCAGAGCCCCGGGACTCGCGTAAGTCCCGGGGTTTTCAGAGGGGGCGTGTCGGGGCGGGCCCGATCCGCGCGGCGTTTTCGGGGCGTGTCGGGAGCGTTTCGGGGGCGGGCCCGGGGGCGTGGTTACGGCCCGGGGCGGTCCGGGGGCATGGCCGCACCCTCCGGACCCGCCCCCAGGTTGTGACCCGGCGCGCTAGCGGCCCGCTGGCGCGCGGGGATTTACGTCTCCCTCCGGGAGGCGTAAATCCCCCGACAAAGGTAAGGGTGGGGTTTAGACAGGGCCGGGCGGGTGGGTTAGGTAGGGGAAGGGAGGGGAAGGTGAGGGGAGGGCAAAAGAAAGTTCCCTCCGAGGTCGCTCCGATTTCGGAGCGGCCTCGGAGGAAACGGAGGTAGGCTGCGCGCGCAAGGCTATCGATTCCGTATAGCCAGCACGCACCGATCCCGGATTTTAGCGGATACGCGCGGCTACGCGCGTATCTACTAAAATCCAGCGTACTTTTGTTTGCGCCTGATGCGCCAACAAAAGTACGCCAAATCGCGCTATTTGAAAATCTACCCCTATCTCAGCAAGCGCGGCTCCCTGCATTGCCCGTGAATAGATAATTTCCTCCTTGAAATTCCATTTGTATGCACTCTTGCAAAACAAGCCATAGGTTAGAAGGCAAGTTTATACACGTGTTTTACCTGCGCACAAACCCTTATTACATACCCATCTGGAGTTTATGTTGGAAATCGTGCATATAAACGCGTGCACAGTACACACTGAAAACTGTGGCTGCATTACCGCAGCTTATTACATTGGCCTCAATATGTGGTACAGAGCTGAGTACAAGTTTTACTGCATTGGTCCAAAGAACAATTGATTCTTTTGCATTGTGATAGCTTTTGTTGGACTCATAAAACATCTTCAGAGATGACATTGTCCATGAACATTAGAGACCACTTAGGTCTGTTCTTCATATACTGGAATATATAGGCCATGCAGACAGGTGACTAGATTGATGTAATTTTATGAGAATAGTAAGCATAGTTCTAAGTCCCATGTTGGTCCTTGAGAAAATTATGGTCTTAATAGGTCGTGATACTTTTTTAAAGGACCAGCAAAGGAAAAGGTTGAAGTGCATGAGTTTTGCTTGCCCTTTAAACGTTATTTCAATCAGAATAATTAGCAGCCTCCAGGAAAGCTGAGGTAGATAAAAGCTTGTAAATGTTTTTCCTAATTTGCTTTGAACACAATATTAGCATGATTGAGTCACACAGTCCCAGACACAGCATAGGTTTAAAAAAAATTGTTAAATCTGTTTAAATGAAGAAACAAAAAAAATGTATAATTGCATTCTATTTTATTTTCACCTTTAGTTGCATTTTGTAGCATTAGATGTTCCTTCTTACTTTTCATGACCTTTAAGCTGAATAGTCTTTTGCAACAAAATTATCTTTTTACAAACTCCTCCCAGAGGAGCTACAAAATGCTGATATATAGTAAACATGCTGCATTGCTTAATTTTCAGTTCCTACTAGCTGTTTGACACTGGAAAAAAGTACTTGCTGTTCAGACTTCCACAGATTATTATTTTAAACTGTGCCTTGCTGAGATTTCCAGGAAATTACAATTTAAAGCTAGTTTTTGGTAATTTGGGGTTCAGTCTTGCCAAATTCAGTGGTGTATGAAAAACACGACCAGAAATATTTGGGGTGATCTAAGTTCCATGATAGTAGTGGTCTGCATTTCAGTATTGGATTCTTGCAGCTTCTACGTATAACCCCCCTGGGCTAGCGTCCCTTCACGGGACCCCCAAGGACCTCACCCCAAGTTATGGACTTAACGGTGTAACCCTCCTCCCCCAATGTCAAGCCTCCCAAAAGTCCAAGATTCCTTGTCTTGGGTTTGGGTGGGGAGGGAGAAAAAACACCTCCTAGGCCATGAGCGTTGTTCCCATTTAAGTTAGTAATAAAGTCTCTTGTATACAGCACTAATAAATAATTACGCTGGAAGCAACTTAACATTTGCTGCTTAAAGATGGAAAGCTGATGAAAATATTAAGTTACAAGTTCTTAGTCTTTACAATCCATTTTATAGTTTCAGATCTTCTAATACATTTGTGACTTTCAGCTTCCAGTCCTTATACCCTGTTCCTGATCTCAGTTGATTTATCTAATTCCTAATCCTTTCCAATTAATGGGGTGAACTTTAGAACTACCTCCCAGAGTCTGGTGGTTATGATGGTTACTCCCCATTTTGGATGTACTTAAGTAAAACCTCAGTTTTTGTTATCTTAGTCCAGCTGTTCAGTCATTCTCCTTGCTTCCTTTGTTTGTATCTGAATATTACCTTCATACTCTTCTCTTTAACATTTTGAAGAACTCCACAGTCCGTTAGGGATGTGCAGAGATAAAAATTTGTTTTTGTTTTCAGGAGAGTTTTTAACCCACGAATTTCGCTTCATGAATTGCTTGATTTGTTTCATTTGTGTGAAAAAAATAAATCAAACAGCTTAAAATAACCCGGAAAATGGCCAAGAAACTAAAACAAAGCCTCCCACCCACCTCCTTGGAAAAATGCCACGGCCAGGATCCTCCCTGGCCCCCACTTACCCGGTCCAGTGGAGATCCGCCTGTAAGGCCTACACCTGTTCCTCAGACTTGCATAGACCAAGCCTGCGGTAGGTCGCCACAGCCTCTGTCTCTCCCAGAGCCAGGTGCAATGCCTTTGCCAGACCCTTGACATTCTTGTACATAGTTATATTTCTATGCTACATATTTTATGCCATATAATTTGTAAATCATTCAATTTTATTCTATCTATTATTTCACATGTCCCTATTTTGTTACGCGTAGCTTTGAAAAAGAGAATTGAAAAAGAGAAACAACATTTCTTTTTCCTTTATTTTTTCCTGACGAAAATGGCAAGGAACTTCTCTCCCCTAGGAATTCTCCATCTGAGAGATCTAAGGTTTGAATTGAAACTCCGGTGAAACGTGAGTAACTGAAGGTTTAGCATTTTATTGTTTGCAATGCCACATTCAGTGAGAAAACGGAGGGCCAAAGAAAAAGAGGCCCAATCCGAAACTGTTACAGCAATGCTAGGCCCGATGGATGCCCATGTACACCGTGGAGCGCTGGTATCGGGTGAAAGTTCGCTGAGAGAGGGTAAGGAGAAAGATTTACCCGGCCCCTCTCTAGAACTTTGTACCACGCTATCCCCGATAGAACGAACGCCCCCAGGCAATCCTGCAGAGAAGAGGCCGCAAATTCAAACCCCAGATTCGGTGAGGGCCACTGAGGGCCTGAATATACCGGAACAGGGAAGTATATCATCTATGAACTTGCTTAGCCCCTCTACATTACCATCAGAACCTGGGGGTGATGTCAGAAAACCTAATTCAGGGGGAAACCTCGAGGTAAAATACTTCTTTCCACAATTGAAAAGAGCTGAATTGACAAAACCAACAACTATCTCTCTTGACTCAATATGGGACGCTATCCAGTCTCTAAATGATAATATCTATAACCAGATGTCGCCAGTATATACATACATGGAGAAAATGGATATAAGACTTATGGGAGTTGAGAAAGAAATGAAAATTGAAAAGGAGAACATTGCAAAACTAAAAGTTGAAATAGAGAGTAATAAGGTTTTACAGAGTGCAATAATAAAAGAAAATCAGATCTTGACTAATAAGTTAGAGAATATAGAAAATACCCTTAGGGGGAAAAATTTACGATTTATTAGTTTCCCAAAAAGTCAATTGATTTCACCCAAAGAGATGTGGAAAAAATATATGCTAGACGTTCTGAAGGTACCAGAACAGGCCTTACTTGTAACATCTAGGATATATTATATACCTAGTAGTAAAATTAGTAAAGAAGTAGGGAGAAAAGAAGACAAAGATATACCTATTGATGATCCTGTACAATTAAACTTAACAGAATCCCTAGAAACATCTCAGAATGATCAAACTATACCAGCTACCCTAGTGGTCTCCTTCCTAATGGAAGCAGATAAAGAATGGTCATTAAAAATGTTTTTCAGACATAGATCTGAGTTGTTTATGGGCTATAAGGTGAATATATTTCCTGATCTTTCAAAAACAACTCAAAAAAGAAGAAAGCCATTTCTAGTTTTAAGATCAAGAGTTTTGGAAATTGGTGCAATGTTCTTGTTAAAATTTCCTTGCAAATGTTTAGTTAAGTATCAAGGTTTATCTTATGTCTTTTTTCATCCAAATCAGCTTACAGCTTTTTTGGTTGGGAAAAAACCAATGCCTGGAAGTTCATCTCCTATAGATTAGGGAATTTTGACATAAAGATTTGTTCATTGATGATATATATCAACAGTGCTTAGTTTCTATTTTTCTTTCAAAATTTGCTTAGACATAGAATTCCTGAGGTATATAAAACTTAGATCTCTGATTTTGGACTTTGATTTATGATACAAATACTGTATGTTATTATAGTTAAAATTTCCTGAGAATTACTTAATTTGTATTTTGTTTCAAACAAGAAGTGTTTTCTTGATTATAATTGTTTAAATTCAATAAAATATACATTTAAAAAAAAAATGCATGGAATGGTGTGCCAGGCCTGGGTCCTTCTCTTCGCTGTTGCGGAGATGGGATCCCGCGACAGCGTTGCAGTTCCGGTGCCAGTTGGGTGGGCCTGGGCCCAAATTGGGTGGGCAGTTGCCCACCCAGGCCCACCTGTGGCTATGCCACTGGGTTCACCGTGATTTGGTTCAGTCCATCTGAATCATTACCCATGAAAACCTTCTCTGATACGGGTATCTCCCCAACATCCTCTTCAGTAAATACCGAAGCAAAAAAAAAATTTTTAATCTTTCTGTGATGGCCTTATCTTCTCTAATTGACCCTTTAACCCCTTGATCATCTAACGGTCCAACTGACTCCCTCACAGGCTTTCTGCTTCGGATATATTTAAAAAGATTTTACTGTGAGTTTTTGCCTCTACGGCCAACTTCTGTTCAAATTCTCTCTTAGCCTGTCTTATCAATGTCTTACATTTAACTTGCCAACGCTTATGCATTATTTTATTTTCTTCTGTTGGATCCTTCTTCCAATTGTTGAATGAAGATCTTTTGGCTAAAATAGCTTCTATCACCTCCCCTTTTAACCATGCCGGTGATCCACCTTTCCACCTTTCTTGATGTGTGGAATACATCTGGACTGTGCTTCTAGAATGATATTTTTTAACAATGACCACGCCTCTTGCACACTCTTTACCTTTGTAGCTGCTCCTTTCAGTTTTTTTCTAACTATTTTTCTCATTTTATCAAAGTTTCCCTTTTGAAAGCTTAGCACGAGAACCGTGGATTTGCTTACTGTCCCCCTTCCAGTCATTAATTCAAATTTGATCATATTATGATCACTATTGCCAAGCGGCCCCACCACCGTTACCTCTCTCACCAAGTCCTGTGCTCCACTGAGAATTAGATCTAAAATTGCTCCCTCTTTTGTTGGTTCCTGATCCAATTGGTTAGGTGAGGCCCTAACTTCCAGCCTAGATCTAGGCCCGATGCATTAGTTTAACATGAATGAAATGAGAAGGTTTGTTTCTTTCGGGGGGCTCCCAATTTGGTTTGGGGCCCCTGAATGAAATGAATTGGCCTTATTCGTTGTGTTTTGCACTTTTATTTTAAACAAATGCACATCTCTACTGCCCATATCCTAATGGGATACAGTGTATATGATCATATCACTCCTATTTTGGTTTCTGTACATTGGTAATCTATTCAGTGGAGAATCAAAAAGTGTTGATTGTTAATCTACAAATTACTTAATAGAATGTTAGTTGCTTGGTTAGGATTATTCTTGCGCATGTAATTTTCAGCAGGTTCGCTCAAATAGTATTCTTGAAATTCCAATCATCTATCTAGCACACCTGAGTGAAACTGGAGACTGAGGTTTCTTTGTGGCTGGCCCCATACTCTGGAATTCAGTGCCTGAACAATTAAGAACTATGTTAAATTCCAATATGTTTAAGAAGGCATTAAAGACATGAATCTTCCAGCAAGCCTATTGCACAACATGTTAAAGCAGCTTAAACTTCGTCTCTTGAAGCAGTAATAGACTTTTTTTTTTATGAGGGCACTCAGTTCTTTATTACTGCCTAGTACTTTTTTCTTTAATGTGTTGTTTTTTTGTAAGGTGCCATGACTTATTGGAATGTGCAGTGGATAATTTTAAATAAATAAATAAAATGCCTCAGTTTTTCTTCTCCTTCTCTTCTCCACTAATGAACCCAGATCCATTCCTCCACCAGGACTAACAATTGTCCACTTGTGCTCACTGGTTGAGAGACAACATTCCTTTTTGATGCATACTCTGAGTCCCTGGGCCCTAGGGTACTCAGACATGCTGGAAAAATTAAAACCTCAATAAAGAGAAACCAAACATAGAGAAAGGAGGGGCTGAACAGTAGGGATGTGAATCGTGTGCCATATCGTCTTAACGATTGAAATCGTGTGGCAGTAGAAGAAAATCGTGTTAGGCACGATTATTTCGTTGAAAAATCGTTAAAAATCGTTTTTTCCGATTAGTGCGCACTAACAGAAATTGATACAATTTGACACTTTTCAGGTCAGTTAAGGTCAGTTTAGGAATTAATATGTATTCCTATTGGCTGCCCTCTTATTTATTCATGTTACCAAGGTTCCCACTGACAGTATATGGGGGATGGGAAATGGAAACAGTTGGTAGCTTGACAAAAAAAGTAATGTGATCAGTCAATGTGACTAGAACTTGTGCCCTAACCCTGATACCAGGGGTGTTGTGATCTTCCTGCACACAGTGCCCTAACCCTGGCACCAGGGGTGTTGTGATCTTCATGTACACACAGTGCCCTATCCCTATTAATACCAGGAGTGTTGTGATCTTCCTGCACACAGTGCCCTAACCCTGGCACCAGGGGTGTTGTGATCTTCCTGCACACAGTGCCCTATCCCTATTAATACCAGGAGTGTTGTGATCTTCCTGCACACAGTGCCCTAACCCTGATACCAGTGGTGTTGTGATCTTCCTGCACACAGTGCCCTAACCCTGGCACCAGGGGTGTTGTGATCTTCATGTACACACAGTGCCCTATCTCTATTAATACCAGGAGTGTTGTGATCTTCCTCCACACAGTGCCCTAACCCTGGCACCAGGGGTGTTGTGATCTTCATGCACACAGTGCCCTATCCCTATTAATACCAGGAGTGTTGTGATCTTCCTGCACACAGTGCCCTAACCCTGGCACCAGGGGTGTTGTGATCTTCCTGCACACAGTGCTCTATCCCTATTAATACCAGGAGTGTTGTGATCTTCCTGCACACAGTGCCCTAACCCTGATACCAGTGGTGTTGTGATCTTCCTGCACACAGTGCCCTAACCCTGGCACCAGGGGTGTTGTGATCTTCATGTACACACAGTGCCCTATCCCTATTAATACCAGGAGTGTTGTGATCTTCCTGCACACAGTGCCCTAACCCTGACACCAGGGGTGTTGTGATCTTCCTGCACACAGTGCCCTATCCTATACCAGGAGTGTTGTGATCTTCCTGGACACAGTGCCCTAACCCTGACACCAGGGGTGTTGTGATCTTCCTGCACACAGTGCCCTATCCCTATTAATACCAGGAGTGTTGTGATCTTCCTGCACACAGTGCCCTAACCCTGACACCAGAGGTGTTGTGATCTTCCTGCACACAGTGCCCTATCCTATACCAGGAGTGTTGTGATCTTCCTGGACACAGTGCCCTAACCCTGACACCAGGGGTGTTGTGATCTTCCTGCACACAGTGCCCTATCCCTATTAATACCAGGAGTGTTGTGATGTTCCTGCACACAGTGCCCTAACCCTGACACCAGGGGTGTTGTGATCTTCCTGCACACAGTGCCCTATCCTATACCAGGAGTGTTGTGATCTTCCTGGACACAGTGCCCTAACCCTGACACCAGGGGTGTTGTGATCTTCCTGCACACAGTGCCCTATCCCTATTAATACCACGAGTGTTGTGATCTTCCTGCACACAGTGCCCTAACCCTGACACCAGGAGTGTTGTGATCTTCCTGCACACAGTGCCCTAACCCTGACACCAGGGGTGTTGTGATCTTCCTGCATGCAGTGCCCTATCCCGCCTGCATTACTAGTGAGAGGCTGGCTTCACAGACAGGGGGGAGCTTCCTGACCCTCACTCCTCCCCTCCCCATATCCCAGCCAGTGAATGGTGTGTGGGTGAGGGGGGGGGGAGGATGGTGAAGGGTGAGACAGCTCCTTCCCTGCATTACTAGTGAGAGGCTGGCTTCACAGACAGGGGGGAGCTTCCTGACCCTCACTCCTCCCCTCCCCATGTCCCAGCCAGTAAATGGTGTGTGGGTGAGGGGGGGGGGAGGATGGTGAGGCTGAAACAGCTCCTTTCCTGCATTACTAGTGAGAGGCTGGCTTCACAGACAGGGGGGAGCTGCCTGACCCTCACTCCTCCCCTCCCCATGCCCCAGCCAGTGAATGGTGTGTGGGTGAGGGGGGGGGGGAGGATGGTGAAGGGTGAGACAGCTCCTTCCCTGCATTACTAGTGAGAGGCTGGCTTCACAGACAGGAGGGAGCTGCCTGACCCTCACTCCTCCCCTCCCCATGTCCCAGCCAGTGAATGGTGTGTGGGTGAGGGGGGGGGAGGATGGTGAAGGGTGAGACAGCTCCTTCCCTGCATTACTAGTGAGAGGCTGGCTTCACAGACAGGAGGGAGCTGCCTGACCCTCACTCCTTCCCTCCCCATCTCCCAGCCAGTGAATGGTGTGTGGGTGAGGGGGGGGGGAGATGGTGAAGGTGGGACAGCTCCTTCCCTGCATTACTAGTGAGAGGCTGTCTTCACAGACAGGGGGGAGCTGCCTGACCCTCACTCCTCCCCTCCCCATGTCCCAGCCAGTGAATGGTGTGTGGGTGAGGGGGGGGGGATGGTGAGGCTGAAACAGCTCCTTCCCTGCATTACTAGTGAGAGGCTGGCTTCACAGTCAGGAGGGAGCTGCCTGACCCTCACTCCTCCCCTCCCCATGTCCCAGCCAGTGAATGGTGTGTGGGTGAGGGGGGGGGGAGGATGTTGAAGGGTGAGACAGCTCCTTCCCTGCATTACTAGTGAGAGGCTGGCTTCACAGACAGGAGGGAGCTGCCTGACCCTCACTCCTCCCCTCCCCATGTCCCAGCCAGTGAATGGTGTGTGGGTGAGGGGGGGGGGGGGTGGAGGATGGTGAAGGGTGAGACAGCTCCTTCCCTGCATTACTAGTGAGAGGCTGGCTTCACAGACAGGGGGGAGCTTCCTGACAAAAATAACAAAAATAATAAACAAACAAGTTCTAGTCACATGAGTGATGATCATCACGTTACTTTTTTTTGTCAAGCTTCCAACTGTTTCCATTTCACATCCCCCCAACCATTACCTCAGTGGGAACCTTGGTAACATCAATAGATAAGAGCACAGCCAGCCAATAGGAACACATATTCATTCCTAACTGACCTTTACTGACCTGGAAAGTGTCAACACTTTGTTTCATTTTCTGTTGGTGTTCGTGAGTTTCCAGTTCCATTTCCCATCCCCCCAACCATCACCTCAGTGGGAACCTTGGTAACATCAATAGATAAGAGGGCAGCCAGCCAATAGGAACACATATTCATTCCTAACTGACCTTTACTGACCTGGAAAGTGTCAATTTGTATCATTTTCTGTTAGTGCGCACTAACGGGAGTTAGTGCACACTAAAGTTAGTGCGCACTAACTCCCGTTAGTGCGCACTAACACGATTTAACGATTTTTAACGATAAATCGTTAGAATTTCTATTGTATTGTGTTCTATAACGATTTAAGACGATATTAACATTATCGGACGATAATTTTAATCGTTGAAAAACGATTCACATCCCTACTGAACAGTCTGCTCCTCCAAAACCAAAAAGTTTTCAAAAAGACATGGTAAGCTTAAGCAAAAGCACCTGTCCACTTTTCCATACCCAAGCTTCATCCTTAGAGACCCAAGGGTCCTTTCTTAAGAAAAATAAATAAAAGATGAGCAAGTGTAATAACATGCTGCCCCTACAAAAGATAAGTAAAGAGTCCACACATCAGTGGCATGGGTTTATATAATCAGGAAGCTCACTATCTCAGACTCCCACATGGGGGAGTTAAAACCCACAATAATGTTACTTTAGGTGCCCTTATGAACAATGGAACATTCCTCTTCTTTAGTAGAGACCTTTAGGCTCTCTACATAATCTATGTCTCTGCAGTTGTCCACAAAATACATTGTTGATCTCACAATTTCTTCCTCTATGATTGGATAGGTATCTCCTTGGGTGACACCATGTGCATCTGGAATAGGGACTGGGGAAACCCACTGAGCAATGAGCATGCTCTGACTGCTGAAGTCACTGTGGGGAAAATGCATGAAGCCAACAGCAGCTGCCCATACTTAATAGAAATTTGGGAAATGGTTTCCTATTTTCTACCCTCTGCTCAGGAGTATAAGCCAATATAAAACAATTTAAAAGAATATACATCATCTTTCTTATTTGTTTTTTATTTTTGCTCTTTTTGTGCTCTTCATCTATTTGCACTGCAATCCCTGCCCATTTCTAGATGGTCCTACTTAGGTAAATCAAATAACTCCTGTTGGCCCAAAGCTAGAAAGATCTTCCTTTTAGGAAAACTTTTAACTCCACTGGTTTCCCATCACTGCATCAGCAGGTGTCTTCCCTCTGTCATTCTGTCTAATCATAATACATCCACAGTACAGTCAGGCCTGACGAGTCCCATCAGATCAGGCCTGAATCACAGAATCAGTTCCATACTCATTTGTAAGGACTCCATAATGTCCCCACTAAATAATTTGTAGGGGTGTGCAATGAACATTTTATTTTTCATTTCATTTTGCTTTTTTGTTTTTTTTGTTTGTTGTATGTTTTGTTTTATTTATTTAAAAGAAAATAAATAAAAAAATTGCTGTCAAATTTTTAAAAAGAATTACACTTCCCCAACATGCCCTCAAAACCTCCCCAGTAATTTGCTCCATTCATGGGGTTGAACTTGAGCAGAAGTGATCCCCAGCCACTCCTGCCCTGCTGATGCCAAAATCCAAAATGGTGCCAGCCTCAGGGCACCAGTGGGGCAGGAACAGGTATGAATCACTCCTGCTCCATTTTACCCCAAAGATTTATTAAGAAGTTAGGGATAGTTGGAGAGGTCTGGAGGAGAAATCCGGGGAATATCTATTCTGATATTGGTTGGTGGCCTCAAGGCTTTGCCCAAGCCCTCTTCTCTTTTCTCTCTGCTCTTCTTCCTCCCATTACTTTCAGTGCCATTTATGCTGATGATTCCTACATCTATATCTCAACAATAGAAATTTCACCAAACACCCAGTCCCAAATTTCAGACTTTTTGTCTTACAACACCACTTGGATGTCCTACTGCCACCTTAAACTCAACATGGGGGGGGGGGGGGGAGTCTTCTTTTCCCCCCAAATCCTATTTACCTCTTCCCTCTTTTTCTGTCTCTGTGGATAATGCTCATTTTCTCGGTTCTCTGGACTCATAACCTTGGGGGTCATTTTGCATGCCTCTCTCTCCTTTTCTATGTACATTCAAAATCCTGTGAAAGCATCTTTCCTTCCTCTACAATCACTAAAATCCACCCCTTTCATTCTGAGCATGTGCCAGTAAGCTCATTCATTCTTTCATTAGCTCTCACTTAGAATCTTGCAATTTGCTCTCTGTGATCCTCTCGCTGAACCACCTTTCTCTGCTGCAATCTATTCAAAATTAATTTGTACAACATATCTTTCTTCATCATTGCTATGACCATCTAACCCTTCTTTACAAGTCACTACATTGGCTCTCTATCCCCTTCTGCATACAGGTCAAGTTTCTCTTTCTCTCCTATAAGTGCATTCACTCTCCAGCTACCCATTACTTTGTTCTCTCACCAGAACTTAAGAAATGTCATACTGGGTCAGAGCAATAACCCATTAAGTCCAGCATCCTGTCTCCGAAAGTGACCAATCGAGGTCACAAGCACCTAGCAGGATTCCAAAGAACAGATCCAGTCCTTCTTGTTCATAACTAGGCATAATCAGTAGCTTTCCCAAATCCACATGGCTAATAATGTTTTTTGTACATTTCCACCAACAATCTTTGTAAATTTGTATTTGCTGATTGATATTTTTTCTTTCTGTATGCCAAACAAGTTAATAAATAAAGAGTTAAAAAAAATTAGGAAAACAATTTTTAGGTAAGTACATTGGTGCAAAAAAAACAAAAAACCCCATCAGCAAATACTACCTATCAACAAATATTGTGATGAGGTAATTACATGTCATTAAGATTTCATAACTGTGTGAGCACACTTATATTGTAAATTTTACACACTAGTTTAATCATAAGTCAGTCCATAGTTGTCACTTTTATTTTTTGAATTTTGTATATAAAATTTCATACTTGTGCAATCTAATAAACAGGTGAAGTCCAGAAAAGACACTTAAAGACGTTCTTTCAGAATTTCATTGCTCTTGCAAGGACAAAAAACATTAACTTATCTTAATAAAGGCATCGCCAATTGTTACCACCACAATTCAAAGTCACTGATATGTCTTTACCATCAAAACAATGTCCTATGAAGGGTTCGGCGACTTCGAATTGTGGTGTTTACAATTGGCGATGCCTTTATTAATATGTTTTTTGTCCTTACTTCGAATACACTTTAAAAAGTTTTTATATTAAGTTTCTGCCTCTCTGGCAAGTTTTGTCTGAAATTCTCTTTTGGCCTGTCTTATTAATGCTTTACATCTTAACTTGCCAATGTTTATTCTCTTTCCTATTTTCTTCATGTGGATCTACCTTCCAATATATTTAAAGATGTCTTTTTGGCTTTAATAGCCTCTTTCTTCTCATCATTTAACCATGCTGGTAGTCTTTCAGTCTTTTTTCCATCTTTTCTAATACATGGAATACATCTTGTTTGGGCTTCCAAGAGTGTGTTTTTAAAAAGCAGCCAAGATGCATGCAACCTTTCAACCTTTACATTAGCTTTTATTTCTTTCTAATATTTTCATTCTGTCAGCATGCCCCTTTTTAAAGTTAAATGCTACAGCAGTAATTTTTCCTAATGTCCTCCTATCTATGATATTAAATATTAATTACAATCACTATTGCCAAATGGCCCCATCATCATCATTACCACTTTCATCAGATCTTATGTGGCAACAAGAATTAGACCTATAATTCCAGGATCGGCTCCCTGTAGCAGTTATTCATCACATTGAGAAATTTTACTCCCCTAGCATATCCTGATGAGACATACACCCAATAAATATTGGGATAATTGAAATCTACTACTAATTATAGGGTAGATTTTTAAAAAGTGCGCCTTCGCGTACTTTTGTTGGCGCACCAGGCGCAAACAAAAGTACGCTGGATTTTAGTAGATACGCGCGTAGCCGCGCGTATCTGCTAAACTCCAGGATCGGCTCGCGCAAGGCTGCCGATTTTGTGCAGCCGGCGCGCGCCGAGCCGCGCAGCCTGCCTCCATTCCCTCCAAGGCCGCTCCGAAATTGGAGCGGCCTTGGAGGGAACTCGCTTTCGCCCTCCCCTCACCTTCCCCTCCCTTCCTCTATCTAACCCACCCCCCCGGCCCTATCTAACCCCCCCCCCACCTTTGTCGGGGGATTTACGCCTCCCGGAGGGAGAAGTAAATCCCCATGCGCCGAGACGCGCCCCGCGCGCCGAGACGCAACCTGGGGGCAGTTCCGGAGGGCGAGGCTACGCCCCGGACCGCCCCGGGCCAAAACCACGCCCCCGGGCCCGCCCCCAAAATGCCGCATCCCGCCCCCAAAACGCCGCGCCGATCGGCCCCGCTCCCGACACGCCCCCCTCGAAAAACCCCGGGACTTACGCGAGTCCCGGGGCTCTGCGCGCGCCGGTAGGCCTATGGAAAATAGGCGCACCGGCGCACAAGGCCCTGCTCGCGTAAATCCGGGCAGATTTACGCGAGCAGGCCTTTTAAAATCCGCCCCATTGTGTTGCCTAATTTATTACATTTCCTAATTTGCTAGCATTTCTTTATCAGCCTCTTCATCTTGATCAGATAGCTGGTAGTATACCCCTACCACTATATTCTTCCCTATCACATAAAGAATTTATGTCCATAGCTATTTCAGTGTGCATTTTGCAAACTGCATTTTATCCTGTTTGACTCTCTGCCATCCTTAACATATTAGGATGTGCAGGGGAAAACAAGTTGTTTTCGTATTCAGCTCATTTTCAGGAGTTATTTATCCTATGAATTTTGGTTTGTGGATTGAATTATTCATTTTATTTGTGTGAAAAAATAGAATCAAACAATTTTTAAAAAAGGAAAACGTGGCCTCACTCCTACCTTCCTGGAAAAATGCCAGGGCCAGGATTTCTACGGCCCTCACTTACCCTGTCTGGTGGGGATCCACCGGCTATGATTAGGCTGAAACCGGGGACTTGCATAGGCTGAGGCCATGGAAGGTCGCCGTGGCCTCGGACTACTGAAGGATGTCTCAGCCTCAGCCAGACTCAGACCTGATGCCTGGCTGGGGATTAGGTTGGAGCATGGACCCAAGCCCAATGCTGCGACTTGATCTGGAGACCAGGTACAGATGCCAGGGCCTGGGCCTAGGCCCACTACCATGACTTAAACAGAAGGCCGTGTCCTGACACCAGGGCCTCGGCCTGGGACAAGGCCCGACACCTCGACCCAACCCAAAGTCCGGGTCCTGATGCCTGCGCTGAAGCCTAGGCCAGGGCAGAGGCCCAGGTAAATCTGCAACCCGGCCTGGAGGCCAAGTCCTGACACTGGGGCCTCAGCTTAGGCTGGGGCCAAGGCCCAACACCACGACCAGACCTGGAGGCTGGGTCCTGATGCCTGGGCCTAGGCCTGGACCCAAGCTAGATGCCAGGCTGTCGCTAGGAGGCCAGGGCCTAACATCTGGATCTCAGCCCAGGTTCAGTCCCAGGCCTTAGAGCCTAGGCTTGGGATCTCCTCTTCTTCGTCCTCTTCTTTCTTCGGCACTTGAAAGTCAAATAATGCCCCCTTCTGACGTGATCCCAGTGGACAGTGTCATTTGGCTTTCAAGCACTGAAGAAAGAAGAGGACCCAAGAAGAGGAGCTCCCAGGCCTGGGCTGTGAGGCCCGGGCCTAAACCTGGGCCGAGGCCAAGGCATCAGGACTCGGTATCCTGGTCGGGTTGCAGCATCGGGCCTGAGCCAAGGCTGAGGCCCCAGTGTCAGAACCCATCCTCATGTTTGGATCACAGCATCAAGCCTGGGTCTGCGACATCATGACCAAGTCTCCAGGTCAGTTTGCAGTGTTGGCTCTGGGTCTGGGTGGATGCCCTGGCATCAAGCCCCAACCTCCAAGTCAGGTTGCAGTATTGGGCCTGGGTCCAGGCTCTGCCATATGTCGAGGTCCCAGAATCAGCACCCAACCTTTGGGTTGGGTTGAAGCATCAGACCTGGATCATGGGAGAGGCCCCGGCATTGGGACTCTGGCTCAGGTCATGACGTCAGGCCTGGGTCTGGGCTGAGGTCCTGGCTTTGGGACCTAGTCTTCTGGTCATGTTGTGGCATCGGGCCCTGAGCCCCGGGTTGGTTCACATCATTGGGCCTGAATCCAGGACCTGTCCTAGGCAGAGGCCCCGGCCTTCATCAGATACCCGACGGATCAGGTAAGATTTTTTTTTTAACTTTCAGGGATCTAGGCCAAGGCCCTTGTGTCAGCCCATGCCTCCAGTGAGACCCTGACATCATGCTCGGGCCTAGGCCACAGCCCCTGCTTTGAGCCTCAGCCTATGCCCTAGGTTAGTCCTGTCTTTGGGCCTAGACCAAGGCCTGATGCATTAGCTTAAAACAAAATGAACTAATAAGGTTCATTTCTTTCAGGGGGGCCCTTGATTCAGTTCAGGGCCTCTTTGAATGAAGCAAATTTGCCTTTTCCACAAAGTGCAATACAGTATTCAAGCGCACATCAATCTATGCATGGTGCACTATCATAGGGGGAGAGAGAGCGCGAGAGAGTGAGAAAGAGATTGCACTGTAATAGGGAGAATAAGGATATATAACTAGCGCTGTAGATGGACACATTCAACTCAGGATGGGTTGAGAGGATGGTGTTACATACACTGTGAGAGGAATTTATTGCAAATATGAAATCACTGAAGAATTTCTGTCATTTGAAATTATATAATGCAGACTTTGCATAAATCAACTCCTCTTGTTGTACCTTTCGTCGATTCAAATGTTAGCAATTCTTCAGTAATTTCAAATTTGGAGTTAATTCCTCTGACCGTGTATAACCCAGCCCCCCCCCCCCCCCAACCTTCCTTGAGTTGAAAATACCCATTTACAGTGCTAGATATATATAGAGTCCTATTCTCCCTATTGCAGTGCGCTCTCTCTCTCTCTCTCTCTCTCTCTCTCATGATTTTGATCGAAAGTTTGAAACTTATCTGGATAATGGCTGAATATGGACTCATTTTTTTAGATTTCTGCCATTCACATACATATAATTGAAAGTATGTGTTGTTTAATTATATTCACAGCCTGCCTGGTAATTGAAATGGGTAGTTTGGAATCATTAATCTCTCTCTGTTCATTATTTAAAGGCACCCGGGCTACTTCTGCCTCTATTATCTAATCTCTCCATTATACTAGTATCCTTTAAAATGTCTCACTCTAAACCATGTGTTCCTAAGTAACTGTCAACTTTCCTCCTTGGTCTAGTGTAAAAGTTGCTCTATCATCCTTTTAAACATAAGTGCCAGCATCCAGGTTCCATCCTGATTGAGGTGACACCCATCCTTTTGGAATAGATTCCCCCTTCTCCAAAATGTTGCTATTATGCACCATTCCCATGCATTAGGAATCTGGAACTCTGCCTCTGCCTGGAACTCTGCAGGTGGAATTGGGATCATTTCTGAGAATGAGGATTTAGCCAAGGGAAGTCTTGCTTCACAAATTTGTTACATTTTAATGAGGGCTAAAATAAACATGTGGAGAGCCTCAGGAATCTATTCAGGGACCACTGATTTTTTTATATTTTTATAAATGACCTGGAAATGTGAACAACAAGTGAAGTGATCAAATTTGCCAATGACACAAAATTATTTAAAGTTGTTAAATTCCAAGATGATTGTGAGAAATTGCAAAAGACTGGGCATGCAAATGGCAAATGAAGTTTAATGTGGATAAGTGCAAAGTGATGCACTTAGGGAATTATTTAGAATCCCCCACCCTCCCAACCCCCCAAAACTTTTCTAAAGTACCTGGTGGGCCAGCGGGGGCCCCGGGAGCGATCTCCCGCTCTTGGGCTGTCAGCTGCCAGTAAACAAAATGGTGCCGATGGCCCTTTGCCCTTACCATGTGACAGGGGCTATCGGCACCATTGGCCGGCCCCTGTCACATGGTAGGAGCAATAGACAGCTGGCGCCATCTTTAAAAATGGCACGGGCCATCCATTGCTCCTACCATGTGACAGGGGCTGGCCAATGGCACAAATAGCCCCTGTCACATGGTAAGGGCAAAGGGCCATCGGCGCCATTTTGATTAGTGGCAGCTGATGGCCCGAGAGCGGGAGATCGCTCCTGAGACCCCCACTGGACCACCAGGTACTTTAGAAAAGTTTTGGGGGGGTCGGGAGGGTGGGGATTCTAAATAATGAGATTTAAAGGGACGAGGTGGTTTTGGGGGTTGTTTTTGTGTGCCCTTTCTTCCCGCCACGCCGCCCAAAACGCATGTCGCCGGGCCTTTTAAAAATAGGCCCGGCACGCGTAACCCCCCCTACGCGCTTAAATGCTCTGGATTTACATGAGTAGGGCTTTTAAAATCCGGCCCATTATAACTAAAAGACAGATGTTTCTCCAGTATCCTTTTATAACTCAGAACCATAATAGTAGATAAGGTCAAATTGGCAACTGGGTTAACTAATGCATGATGTGATGTTGTTCTGAGAACAATGGTTGAATTGAGTCCTTAATACACCCAGTCATGATACAATTGATATTGTAAACAATAGATCTAACATTTGTCTCTTTTATGATTTCCAGATAATTCGATCTCAGCTTGAAAATATTCAATAACTTGAAAGTTAAATGGGATGCAAAGCTCAGGACGCTTTCTATGTATTTGACATCATTAAACAATTGTTGTCATACTGAATTGCCAGAGATAATGTCAACAAAGAACACTTTTAGTTATTTTTACATTCTCATTATGTAGCAATTAAAGGGACAATTTTCAAATTGTCCACACTGGGAAAAAGTCCACATGTACTTTATAATTATGGGTTTTCACCAACTTTCAAAAAGAACAGATACATGTATTCCCTATTGAAAATTGCCTAGAGGAAAAAAGTAGGTGTAGTCACTTGCACCTGCTTCTCCTGTGGATAGATTTTAGTTGGAAAAGTACACAAAAGATTTATAAATGCTATCTATGTGCATATTTTCTTCCCCCAACCTAAACAAGCCCCTAGGAACACCTACATTAATGCAGCATAGAGGGAGGGCAATTTTGGAACAGCTGACTAATGGGGGCAAAGCACATTTTGCCTATGTAAAATGCTTTGAAAAAATGACCTGCCAAAGTGTAAACACAGACATTTTTCTTTTACCTATGAACTCAATAAATATTATATGAGCTTTAAATCATAAACCAGGAAATTCGGGCCACTAAAAGTATGGCGCTTTTTTTATTTTTTAATAAATGCCTGATTCATTAAGACTTTTCTCCCAGTTTATGTCTATGGGAAAAGAGATTAGTAAATCAGACCGTAAATAACAGCAGAGGGAATGCTTTAAAACAATATGTTAACGAAAACCAAGAAGGACTAAAATCTGGAAATTTACCTTTGCTGTGTGATAAGTGATATGGGTAAGATGTGTTTCATGTAATAATCATATAAGATAATTTACAGAATGCCTGTGGAAATTCATGTCATAAAAAATGTTTGTTATTGCAAAAGATATTTTTTGAAGCAGTATTTCAGTATGCAGAAGCAAATGAAAAACTGGATATGATAAATTCTTCCTACACAAGTGTAAAATGATATAAGATATTGTGTTGAAAAGCTATTTTTATTTTTAGGGCTGAACTGGATGTTTCAGTTTCAGCTGGCCTCTGACTTCTGTTGGGGTCTTTCATGGAGAGGCTCATGGATCGTGGGAACTTTGTTAAGGACTAGAATTAGATTTAGCAGCTGCCGCGAGGGAACAATCATTGAATGGTGCAAATACAGAAGTGAGTTCTTTATTCTAGGGAATATTATTTTAACATTTAAAGCCTCTGTAGTGTTATGTAATAGAGATTAAGGAGCAAAATTTTCAGAAGATCTTACCCCCAGATCCTTCTATATGAATATGCATTGCTTTGTGAATTTAAAATTGAAGATTAGACATAATTATGGTTCAGATTCAGACACTTGTATTTTATGTTTGAATATTTAATATTTCCATAGAAAATCTGAGGATTTATCACTCTGCATTTGATGCTGGGTGAGCTGCAATTTTATATCTCAAACAGCCTAGACTACTAAATACTTGTGGAGAACAGTGCCAGGCATAGGATGGCTGTAGGGCCATGGTTGATTAACTGCCTGGGGTTTTTTTCCCCCTCGTTTTTATTTCTCTACCCGTCCCATTTGGCCCAGCCACTACTCTGGCAGTCCTTGACCACTTTGGGCTGGAACTCTGTATGCCTGCACCCTGGTTTCAACCAACACAAATGTTTCATAGCAGGGGTTCAGCAACCCTCAAAATAATCTTACCTCCGCCGCCAACAAAGCAGGATCATGGCAGGGCCTCAGCGGCACCAGCATTACGCATACACACAGAACACAGTGAAATCATTCTGGGTCCACGGCAGCTTGACAGACTACCCTATCTTGCACATATAACCCTATGCTGATTTAAAAAAAAAAATAATAATAATAATTCACCTAATGACTTTGCATGCTCACATGCCCTGCTTATGCTGTGAGGTAAAGGAGCTTGTAAGGCTATTGACATCAGCAGAAAGGGGAGGAATGCCCCATTCAGCCTCCAACTTCATACTGAAGAGCTATAAAGGGATAGGAGAGAGGAAGGAAGCCTGGTGTGAATAGGGGTCCCAGAGCTCCTTGAGATAGATATTGGGAAATGAAGGGGATTGGGCCTCCAAGGGTATATTGTTTTTTGGTTTTTATTTTATATGTGTGAGGGCTAGGTGGTGAGATATCAGCCTTCTAGGGACTTTGTTTGGGTATCTGGGATGCTTTATTACTCACTTTCAGGGGAGGGAATAATCTGAGTTCTTATGTTTGCGTTACTGCTACCAGTTATTTCTGGTTTTTAAAGCTAGATTTACTAATAGCTTACTGCTCTTTAGAAAGCTGGCCATTACATTGAGAAACAAATGCCTGATTCTGATGCACTCTTCTTTTGATAGACTGAATCTGCCATGAGTTTTGTCTGCTACCTCGATGAATTCCACTGAACAAAGCTGACAATCTGATTCCTTTGGAGAGTGAAATAAGAATGCTTATTACAGATCTAATTAAGGTGAAACCCTGTACACAGGTTATAAGAAACTGGTAGGTTATTGTTGGGTTTTCTACTCCTTTTCTTCAAGGTTTTTCACAATGATATCTTCCTTGCATGTTTTTAAACAGGAGGTGAAAATCTCAGACTGAGTCATCTGCTTCTTATGACCTTAAGCCAGATGGCCACATTATATCTAAGCACACAAAATAAAATGAAAGTGGTCAGCATCCTCTCCCTTCTGGTTACAAATATATGGAATTTATTAAAGATATAACTTAATGCTGCTTCTAGCCTGTATTTTGAAAAGTTCAGAGTAAGAGTTTCTTGTGTTACTGGTCTCACTTTACCCAACTGAGTTATTTTGCTATATTAACATTGAGGTGTGGTACCTCATTGGGGGTTCTTCTGCCCTCTACCCCAACAGACACCTAAACTCGTGCTAGGGGAAGGTCAGGTTGGCATCATTTTGAAAAATGGCATCGACTGGGCAGGGTACTAGGAGTGCCTGTGCCCCACTGCAAGGCATTCAGCTATTTTTAAAAGTTTGGTGAGTGCGTCAGGGGGGTTGGGAGTGGGAGTTGCCTGGAGATGCAGGGGGGGGGGGGATCCCTGAACTGCCAATTATTTTAGTTCACACCTTTTTGGGGAGGGAGGGGTGCCAGGTAGGGTGTACACCCAGAATGTAGGTGTCTATTGGGCTGTGGGAGTATCCCTGAACCCACAATGACTTTTTTATCAAACTGTGGAGGGGATGGAGCCGGTGGAGCTGTTGCCATGTGTGAATTTTAAACAATTTTTTTTACATGAACGATTTAGGGCCACATCAAGTGGTGGCCCCGGATTGAGCCAGAGGTCAGCCCTGACCACCATTCAACTTTACTTTTTGCAGCAGCTTTTGTATTTTTTAGGTAGTGTCCCTTTAAGTTGATGGTCCTAACCTCAAAGGACCGCCATTGCCTAAAGGGCCACTCGCCATGTTCTTTTATCCCACAGTCAGGGTCATTTATCATGGTGTTTTTGCATGCGTTAAGCACCTTTAACGCATGTGAAAACGCCTTTAATGCATGAGATAGCACCATAACGTATGGTGTGATGCAAATCAGAAAAAGAGGGGGAGTGGGCTCACTGTTTTGCAGTGCCCTATTGCATGGCTTTAACTATGTCTTTTTCAGTAGTTTTAAGCCTTTATTGTGATGTGTTCTCAAATACCAGTTTTGGATAGAGAGAGCGAGAGAGAGAGACTAGCCATGATGCCAGGTAGAGAGTCCATCAAGCTAGGTTGAGAGAACATTGCACAAATCTCATCTTTGAGTGAGTTTCCTCACTCTGAAGGTCATCAAATCTTCACAAGAGAGCACAGTTCTCTTTGTACGTCTTACTTTGAATGTCAAAGTGGCACCTAACCCCTACACTAATACCTAAACCTCACCTCGAGTTACTAGGTGGGCCTCCCATAGAGATATAAATACTAGGGGTGTGCATTCGTATTGAACATAAATGTAAAACGCTACTTTTTTTTTTTTTAACTTAAAAAAGTGATGAGACATAAACGATCGGATTTCCAACTTATTCAACATAGCTATGTTGAATAAGTTGGAAATCGCGATTGTTGATCCAAAATAAAAATTTAAACCCCTCACCTTCCTTAATCCCCCCCCAAAGACTTAACACAACTCCCTGGTGATCCAGCGAGGAGTGAGGACGCCATTTCTGAAATTCTTTGCGAGGAGCACGTGACGTCGGCGCCACGTCGGAGTGACGCGGCGTCACGTGATTCCCCGCGGGTTCGCGCTGGAACGCTCGTTTGGCCCAAAAGGAACTTTTGGCCAGCTTGGGGGGGGGTCAGGAGGCCCCCCCAAGCTGGCCAAAAGTTCCTTTTGGGCCGAACGAGGGTGCCGGAGGGAACTCGCGGGGAATCACGTGACGCCGCGTCACTCCGACGTGGCGCCGACGTCACGTGATTCCCTGCGGGGTCGCTTCCGGGATCCTCGTTCGGCCCAAAAGGAACTTTTGGCCAGCTTGGGGGTGTCAGGAGGCCCCCCCAAGCTGGCCAAAAGTTCCTTTTGGGCCGAACGAGGGTGCCGGAGGGAACTCGCGGGGAATCACGTGACGCCGCGTCACTCCGACGTGGCGCCGACGTCACGTGATTCCCCGCGGGGTCGCTTCCGGGATCCTCGTTCGGCCCAAAAGGAACTTTTGGCCAGCTTGGGGTTGTCAGGAGGCCCCCCCAAGCTGGCCAAAAGTTCCTTTTGGGCCGAACGAGGATCCCGGAAGCGACCCCGCGGGGAATCACGTGACGCCGCGTCACTCCGACGAGACGCCGATGTCACATGCTCCTTGTAAAGTTGGTCAGAAATGGCGTCCTGACCCCGCTGGACCACCAGGGAGTTGTGGTAAGTCTTGGGGGGGGGGGGGATTAAGGAGGGTGAGGGGTTTAAATTTTTATTTGCACATATGGACATATACTCAACTCATTGAATTCTGTTTATGTCCATATTGACTGCAAATGGGACCCCCTTTGGACATATGGACATATGAACTTAAACGTTTGCTCTGCACATCCCTAATAAATACTTATCTAGTTGGGAGCACATTATGGCTAGTTGTTCTCTCTCTCTCTCTCTCTCTCCTGATAGTAAACATGGGATCCTCAGTGGTTGTATGGAGGAAATACCACAATTCTAGCACATCTCAAAGTGCAAAAAGTATCACAATTTGCAGTAACTTAGAACTTCACATAGGTATTAGCACAAATTGTGATAAACTGCCTATTACCATAAAACATGTGATATTTGTTGCATTTTGATAAATCCAATCTTTTTTCAGAGAAGAGGCCTAACTATCGTCATGAGACCCCTCCCATGAAAAAACTTGTGGCTTAATGCATCTAGACCTAAATCAGTTAAGATGTTATTCTGCAGAGGCTCATCAGAGATACATGCAAACAGCTTACTTTAAATAAGTAAAATGTGATTACAGCAACAATGTGTGATCTTCAAATGTTATTTTTGTCCAAGCAAGACTGAGCAGAGGCAGGATGGGAAGGGACTAAGAAGGAGCAGAACCAATTAAGATGAAGCAGTTTTTCAGACAGCCAATACCAGCTGGCAGCTGCATAGATTGCCAATGAACTCCTCATATTTTTAAACTTGAAACCAAAAGCAAAATGTTACTTTGAGCGGCCACCATTTTGTTTCCTTTTTTTTTTTCTGATGGATTTCAGAAAAAAAGGATGTGATCCTGTAGCTCTTTCTCAGATACAAAGAAAAAGTTTTTTTAAAAAAAGATTTAAGAAGGAAAGGAAGGAGTAACTTAAAACTAGGTATTCTGGGCTTTGGCTGTTTTCACAGTTAGCCAGATAAGTTAAAAAAACAAAACAAAACAAACAACCTAACAGGCCAACAGTGGCCATAAACACATGTAGTGGGCTTCAACAGTTGTTTCCCCACTGGCCCCTCCCCCCCCAAGTTTAAAAAATATGTCACAACCCAACTGCCCATTCCCCCTTACCCTTCTTAAAAAAGTGAGGCACCACCCTCATCTTTGAAAACTCAAAAGTCCCCATTGTCCCTGCACTTAGAGGAGAGGCATTTATCTCCTCCCATGGAGTGAATATCTAAGTGACATTTAGTAAGTCATTTATTCATTGCCCTCTAGCCAGGATTGGTTCCTTCACTGGCAACTTCCCTTCCCCCCAGAGCTCTTCCTCCCACTCCCACATGGTTTGTGCCACAAAATACTCCACTTTCCCCCCAGTTCTCCCTCCCTGCCTCCTGCGCACTTCCTCCACCTAATGCTCTCCCTTCCCATTAAATAATAGCAGTTGATTGACAGTTGTCCTGGTGATCTTCCTTCAGGCAGCTCAGCGTAGTAACCCAAGGCTTTAAAAGACCAATCCTTTGCAATTGCAGAGGAAAAAAAAAAACAAACCTGCACTGCTAAATGCTGGTTAGTTAAGCTTTCCAGTTGAATGAGTGCCAGATATAGGAGCTTTTATTTATTTATTTTTTTATTTCATGTAGCCAAAAATTGATAGAGAAGTAAAATTGCATGAATTAGTGAACACATAGTGTTTTCCACCTGCAGATTACAGATAAAAATTCAACCCCAATCTGAACTATTACCTTATAATTATTAGTTCACTTCCAATGGGAAAAGTAAATGTCCACAGATCAGTTTTCAGTGGACAGATGCCCAATATTTCAGTTAGCACTAATTGGCACCTTAATTATCTGTCTCTGCAGAATGTTAAGAAACTGAACAGGCTCTAGAAGCAAAATAACCTTTGAATCTTTCTTCTCATACTGTTCATTTGTGAGCACAAATAAGGTACATTAGTATAATGCATTTTGATAAGGTTTTATAGGCTCTGCTCATAGTGTTTTTATTTGATATTTTCAAATTCACAAGTTATGGATGTACTAAATTGACAGCAAAAAAAACACAACAAGGTGGAATCGGTAAAATGGACTTTATTGAGTCTATTGTGTACAAAAAGCAATGCAACAGAATTTGGTCTATATTGAATATACATATGTTTTATGATCTTTTAGAAGGTAGATTTATAAAGGCGTCAAGATGTACACAAGCACTCCCTTCACATATTATATTTTACAATTCTGTTGCATTGCTTTTTGTACACTCAAATGCATATTTGTTTTATAGAATGATTACACAGTGGTTTGTACACATATACAAACATTTAAGATACATGTCTATGTTTTCATTTTATAGTGCAATATGCCTATTCTTATATTTATTTTATATTATTTAATATGGTTTTTATGATATTTTGTATTACAATTTATTTGTTAATCCAAATATATATGTTTGTATGTCTTTTTACATGTTTTTTATTTGTTTGAAATAGCCCCTGAAGCAGCTCATAGAGCGAAACTCGGCCAGAGTCGGGCAAGATTCAATAAAGTCCATTTTACCGATTCCACCTTGTTGTTTTTTTGCTGTTAGCCATCTAGGATCGGTTACCGGTTTGTTTTCTTGTACTAAATTGACTATATTATTTGCTTTAGCATTGTTTCCCTCTTTTTCCTCCATGTGTATAAAGGACTTCCCAAGTAAGTCAAGCCTCTTCAAAATTAGAGTTTTTGATTCTAAAGGGATAGCTTTCAAAATTTATGCAGTTAAAAATCAGCTTTTAAATGTAAGTGACCACCTACCTAGACATTATAGATGTGCATTAATTAGAAATAAATGGGTAAAACACAATAAATGAGCACAGATTTGTTTAATTTGTGGACCCCCAAAACAAATAGAAGAATCCCATGAATGAAAAAAAAAATATTCTTCATTTATGTTTCCCATTTAAATCTAAGGCACATTCAAATCTAAGGCTATGCTCTATGTAAAAAAAGGTGGAGATATCTCTAGCAACCAATTCTTGACTGTGTGATCACTCAGTCTTGTCAGAATGGAGTCAGGACAAGTTGGCAAGGAAACCTCAAAAAAGACAAATCTCAGTGCAGAATATTTTTAAATAGCCTATAGATGCTATCTGGATCAAGTGACACAGACCTATACCCACTATAGCCATTTTGAGACGCAATCGCCTTTGCCCTTTGCCTTTGCGTCTCAAAATGACGCCGATCACCTTTGCCCTCACTATGTCACACATAGTGAGGGCAAAGGCGATTGGCGCCATTTTGAGTATTGGCATCGGATGGCGATTTTGAGTCTCAAAATGGTGCTGATCACCTTTGCCCTCACTATGTGTGACATAGTGAGGGCTAAGGTGATTGGCGCCATTTTGAGTATTGGCATCTGACGGCCGGCGTGCACGAGGTCGCTCCCGGACCCCCGCTGGACTTTTGGCAAGTCTTGTGGGAGTCAGGAGGCCCCCCCCAAGCTGGCCAAAAGTCCCTGTGGGTCCAACGGGGGTCCCGGAGCGACCTGCCGTCCGATGCCAGGACTCAAAATGGTGCCGATAGCCTTTGCCCATATTATGTCACAGGGGCTACCGGTGCCATTGGTCAGCCCCTGTCACATGGTAGGAGCACAAGATGGCACCGGTGATCATGTGACAGGGACTGACCAATGGCACCGGTAGCCCCTGTGACACAGGCTATCGGCGTCATGATGAAACCAGCAAACGTGGGTGTGAGAATGCAGGGATGGCTTCTGGACTCGCCGCTGGACCACCAGGGAGTTTTGGTAAGTCTTGGGGGGGTCAGGAGGGTGGGGGGTTGTAGTTAATTTTAATTTTAGCTGGGACAGGAATTTAACTCGCCGTAGTAACATATTGACAGATCGGCTGCACATCCCTACCAGATATACCACCATAGGGTCTTATTGCTGTTCTATCAGTCATGCCTCTGGTGTACCACCTTAGGGGTCTTAGTGCTCCTCTGCTTACCTGCCATGCCCCTGACATACTACCTTAGGGATCTTGCTGTTACCACTCTACCTACATGCCACTTGTAACACCATGATGTAATTCTGCTTACTGCATCTCAAGAAAGATATAGCAGAATTAGAAAAGGTACAGAGAATATAGAACAAAATGATGAAGGGGGTGGAACAATTCCTCTGTGAGGAAAGGCTTAATAAGTTAGGTCTCTTCAGCTTGGAGCAGAGATAATTGAAGGGAGATATGATAGAGGTCTGTAAAATAATGAGTAGAGTGGAATGGCTAAATGAGAATCAATGTTTACTCTTTCAAAAAGTACAAAAACTAGGGTACATGCAATGAATTTACTAGATAATATATGTAAGACAAATAGGAGAAAATATTTTTTAAGTGAATGCATAATTAAACTTTGGAACTCATTGCCGGAGGATGTGATAAAAACTGTTAATGTAGCTGAATTTAAAATGATTTGCTATACCTTTCTGTGAAGCCTCTAATAAATACTGTGCTTTTAAATAATTGAACTATTTGGTTGTCAATTTTGTGGGACAATACATTATACACTTGACGCACATCTTGGATTGTGTTAAAAAAGGTTTGGCCAAGTTCCTGAAAGAAAAGTCCATAAACCATTATTAAGGTGGACTTTGGGAAACCCACTGCTTATACCTGAGAAAAGCAGCATAGAATCTTTCAACATTTGGGGATTCTGCCAGGTACTTGTGACTTGGATTGGAAACAGGATACTGGTCTTGATGGACCTTTGGTCTAACCCAGTATTTGAAAATCTTATGTTCTTATGTGTTTTAGCTCATCAGGTGATTAACACAATATTTTTCTGTAATTTACACACATTTCAAAATTAGCTATGAATATGTATTAACAGTCAATGTTAACCCATTTTAATATATTGGTCTCCTAATTAGAGGTTTTAAACTAAAATATCTAGGTGCAGCACACTTACTGAAATTACTAAAACCTTTACAGTTTTAAGAAATTTGCATTAATTTTTTTATTTAATACTTAGCAGCATATTATGACAAAAACCTAAATAGAAATGGTTCTTTCAGTTCATAAATAAAGACCTAAGTCAATCTATTTCATACCTAAAACAGTTCCTCCACTCTCTGGATGTTGGTGAAATTCTTGACGAACTGGGCATTAAAAGGCAAAAAAATATCGCACACAGACATAGAATTATCTCTTACCCAGTTTGGTACAATAATGTTTCCTTTGATGCAGTCAAATCGATAGCGTTCAATGTCTCTGCATTCATATTCCTCAGGGCAGGGCTTCAGGATGCAGTAACCTCCTTCCTGGATAATTTCTTCAGAAGAAAAAATAAGTTCAAGAGTTAAATCTAGACCAATTATGAGGTCCATATTCAGTAAGCCAGTTAGTAGACAAGTTACCCAAGAATTTGTTCCATATATTCAGTGGGAAAAACATCCCGCTGAATATACCAGCCTAAAGTTATCCAGTTGCATGTGGTCAGATAACTAGGAGCCGATATTCAGAAGCCATTTAGCTCAATAACTGAAAAGTTATCCGTCTAAATGGCAGTGGCAATATTTGAAGCAATATGCAGCTAGAGTTTACCCGCATAATTCGGGGGTGGTCTGGGGGCAGGCAGGAGGCATTTTGGGGTGGGCCAGAGTTAGCCACATGCCTATGCATCTAACTCTGTTCACATCACAGAGCTGCCCTAAACTTAGCTGGTTATACGTATCCGGCTAACTTTAAGAAGCTGAGTACATTCAGTAGCATGAATCAGTAGAGCCAACTAGCTGCTCTGTGGCTGAATATGGACCCTAAAAAACCCAAATGGCTATGTTTGACTATAGCCAGCTAGGTTTTACAGTTATCCGGCCTTGTGTGGATGAATAACATGCTACTTAACTGGATATCTTGAAACAATTTCTGGCTAAGTAGCGCTGTCATCTACTAAAGAAAAGGATAAAATAAGCTGCCCCATCCCCTTTCTCCCCTCCCAAGTGATGCAGAGTATCCTAAATGCCCAACCCCTAAACTTTTAAAAATAATAGTGACTTGACCAGTATTTGGAAACTGGGCCCCCATTCCAATTTTACCTTAAAAAGGAATTCAGTCTGCATCCCACCCATCCACAATGTTATGAGGTGCACCTGGCCAAGGAGGCCACCATAGTCATTGCTGGTGATCATCTGGGGTTCGGTCATGTAAAGAAGAAGGAGCACTGCAGGCAGAATTTGATGGCACTAGCACATGGTCAGTGCAGCTGACACATGGACTGTTCCTCGCTTTTCCACTATGGGAAGGGAATGTGATGCCTCCTGATTGACCACCAAGTGCTTTGACATCATTGGCTAATGCTGGCACTGCTGATTGGGTCCTCAGTAGGCTCAGTGACTAGGAAGGGAGTTACAGCTTGTGGCTCCAATGGCTCCACCCCTCTTGCTCTTGGCTTCTATACTTTGTTCTCCAAGCCCACCTACTATAGTGCCAGGTAGAACTGACTATGGGCCTCATTTTCCAATATCGCAATGGTAACGCATGAGGGGGCGTGTCCTATGCAAATAAGGCATTTTTCGTGCAGCGGGGAAACATCGCGGCACGCGATGGTTTCGCCATTTGCGGAACTGGAGTCGCAAATCGCGAAAACATCGTGCACCGTGGTACAACAACCAATGAATCTTCGCAGTACACGAAAGGCCGGTAAAGGGTTATCGTGGTTCATGATATTCCCAGACAGCCTGTTTCTGGATGGAGAGAGTGAGAGAGAGAGAGAGCGAGAGAGAGAGAGCCTTCCTATAGTGCCTATGCCCTAGACAGGTATTTGTATCCCTATGGGAGGGCCACCTAGTAACTCGAGGTGGGGATTAGGTATGAGCGTAGGGGGTTGTGGGCCACTTTCACATTCAACATGAGACCTACGGAAAGAACAGTGGTCTCTAGTGAAGATTTGCTGGCCGTCGGAGTGAGGACACTCACTCCAAGAAAAGATTTGGGCAACGTTCTCTCAACCTAGCTTGATGGACACTCTACCTGGGCAACAACAAGCTAGGTTGAGAGAACGTTGCCCAAATCTTTTCTTGGAGTGAGTGTCCTCACTCCAACGGCCAGCAAAACTTCACTAGAGACCACTGTTCTTTCCGTAGGTCTCATGTTCAGGGAACTTCTGTGTTTATCTATATTGTTCCTGAGTCTTCTACCTTGGAGTTTCCGATCAGGACCCCTAGTTTTACAACCTCAGGAGGTATCATCGGTCCTATTCACAACTACTGCTGATCGCCCAAAGCCTGCCTCTGTTCTGCTTTGCCTTGCTATATTGTTCTATCCCAGAGGGAGGCCCGACTAGGAAACCTGCCATGTAGCAAGCCTACTGGTCTCACATTTATTTATTTATTTATTTAACATTTTTTCTATACCGACCTTCAAGGTTAAATACCATATCAGGTCGGTTTACATCGAACAGGGGTAAATCAGTGTAACATAACATAACAAAGGAACAACTTTTTATAATTAGTGGAGGTAAAGCAGAAAAGTAAGAAAGTTACATAATAACAAGGACCATGAACTAGGAAGCTGAATTCAGCTGGAAAAAGAGAAACCTTAAGAATGTATTAAATTAAAATACTAAGAGACTAGTAACTGATGAGAATATTGAAGGGGCGAAGTTCCAAATTCAATGCTGAGTAGTTGTAGTTGTCTAGTGAAAGTTTGAAGGATCAGGGAAGGCTTGTAAGAAGAGCCAAGTTTTGAGTTTTTTTTTAAATGTTGGTAGGCACGGTTCCATTCTGAGTTCTGCAGGTAGGTTGTTCCAGATGGCTGGACCTGCTGTGGAAAAAGCTCGGTCTCTGGTAGAGATGAGTCGTGTAGCTTTAGAAGGTGGGGGTTGTAGTGCTCCTTTGTAGGTTTCTCTCATTGGTCTGTTGGAAGTGTGGAGTTTGAGTGGGAATTCGAGGTCAAGATGGAGGAAGCTATGAATTGATTTGTGAATTAGAGATAGAGCTTTGTGCAGAGCCCTGTGACTGACTGGTAACCAGTGTAAATTACGGAGGACGGGCGTAATGTGGTCTCTCTGGTTGGTGCTTGTTAAAATTCTCGCTGCAGCGTTTTGTATCATCTGTAAGGGCTTGGTTGTTGAGTTGGGAAGGCCAATGAGGAGAGAGCTGCAGTAGTCAATTTTGGCAAATATTAGGGATTGAAGAACAGTCCTAAAGTCATGAAAAAATAGGAGAGGTTTGAGTCTTTTTAACACTTGAAGTCTGTAGAAGCACTCTTTAGTTGTGGTTTTGATCATATTCTTTAGGTTAAGACGGTTGTCTATAATTACTCCAAGGTCTCTCACATGAGTGTGGGTGAGAAGGTGTTTGTGATGGATCTGTGACGAGGGGTTTTCTTGGTTGGAGGAAATGAGGAGGAGTTCAGTCTTAGAGGCATTGATGACCAGGTTTAGACTGTTGAGGAGATTAGTGATGGCTTGTAAGCTGTTGTTCCAGAGTGCGATGGATTTGTTAATAGAAGCTGTTGTTCCAGAGTGCGATGGATTTGTTAATAGAGTTTCCGATCAGGACCCCTAGTTTTACAACCTCAGGAGGTATCATCGGTCCTATTCACAACTACTGCTGATCGCCCAAAGCCTGCCTCTGTTCTGCTTTGCCTTGCTATATTGTTCTATCCCAGAGGGAGGCCCGACTAGGAAACCTGCCATGTAGCAAGCCTACTGGTCTCACATTTAGGTATGATTTCTTAGTTAAGGTATTATATAATGAACCTTTCTAATTATAGAGTGGTCAAGTGTTTGGCAGTTAGGATTCAATGCATAAAATACAGAGTCAGGCACTGGGGTACAGGAAGGGACTAAAATACAGAGATACAAAGGACCAGTATATGATGGAGGAGATGGTGAGAGGTGTAACAAGGGGAGAGTTTATATGAACAAAGCAAAGAATGGAGAAAGAAAGCTTGAATTAGACATAGTGTAGACCATGGGTTAGCTGAGTTGGTATAAATAGATTACAATTCCCCAGAAACCAACCAATTCAGTGCGAACTGGCTAGTGGTGATTGGGTCCTAGAAGGCTGGGTGTTCTAGAAATATTCTCTCATAAGTTGTAATAGCTGTTTAGATAGTTGCAAGGCTTGGTAGAGATGTGGGGGTAATGGGGAGCCCTGGGTATTGGATTAAGCATGGGATCTGGTAAAAAAAAAAATGGAAGAAATAGTAGAAAGCAGAGAAACAAAGAAAATGTGACTTGAATAAGCATTAATATCCTACAAGTGGTCAGTCTTCTATGGGTAGCAGCTGGAAAATATACTTACATTGCAAACAGAGAAAGTTGGTTAGGTTGGATGGGCCAATTTGTGTAACTTTTATTCCTTTTTAATTTATTTTCTAATCTCTTTTATTTTATATTATTACTTTCTGTAAACCTTTTTGATAAAACGTACATTTTTTAAAATGGTATATAGATATTTTTAAATAAATAAATACATACATACTCTGTCATCATCTACTATGCTACTCTATAACTGTATTGGTGGCTTTGTACTGTTACCATCTGATGGGAGATTTTTGCATTTTTAGATCCTCCCCAGGTCTAGGCCATTGTCTCTGTTTTGGAATTGGTCAGGCTCTCCTTTATAAATTGAAATTGAACATGCTTAAAGTGTAGTTGGAAGATTCCTTGAATGGAGATTTTCTTTGGTTGGAGTTAGATTATGTTTTGGAGAGAAGGGAAGTTTTGCTTGTGGATCCCTGTAGGCCCCACCAATGGGATTATTCAAGTATAGAAACCATTCTACAGCCTTCACAGATCTAGAGGATTCTGCAGGGTTGGTAGAAACATTAGGCAGGGTAGGCAGTGACCAAGGGTACAGGAAGTGGATAGGGTGACAGAGTAGCTGGTAAGGGCGGTAGTTTTGAAAGGACGGACTAGATGAGAAGTGGCACAGGTGAGGCATTGATCTGGAGGGCATTTTCCATTTTTGGATATGTATTTCTTTGAGGAGTTGGGGTGAGAGAGAGAGAGAGTGAGCAAAAGATCACGTGATGACATCACATGATGACATCACTGCCTATGGTGGCTGGACACCCTTCCACCAGCACTGGGGTTCCGTCTTCTGGAAGAAGAGAAAAACAGAGAAGATTTTTTACTTTAAGAGAGTTGGTTCTTTTTCTAACTAGCTCCCAACTCAGAAGGGCAAACTCATCTGACTGAGGGGATTGGATTTTGGCGCCTGAGCTCTGAGCAGAGTCAGGTTACTGCATTGCTCTCCACTCAGTAAAAGTGGGGCGTGTGGTGTCCCAGGAATAAGAACTGATTTTTGGAAGAGCTGTGTGTTGAAGAAGGGATTATTTCTTTTTGCTTGCAGGGAGATATTTTTCCAACATCATTTTCTTGCCTAATTTTGGAGAAGATAATTTTTTTCTTTCCCATCACTTGGAAGAGACTTTGGACACTGATTCAAGTTTGGAGATGGATAAAAAGACTGCAATACTGGAAGTTATCATTCTTTTGTTCCTGTTGATGAATTTTGCCATTCTTGCATAGATTTTATTCTTTAAGTTGCAGTACATTATTTTTCTTTTGAACACCTTTCCCAGTCTTCTGAATGTTTTGTTACCTCCTGCTTGAGAACTGGTGAAGAGGCCTACAAGAGTTAATACTACTAAAGGAAGGACTGGGAGGTGGGAGACACTGTGGTAGGTTCCCATTCCCAGCAGCCTAGGGCCCCAGAGGCTTGTCCTCCTCCCCACCGGCTGGACCCTGGCTTCCCAGTGGCTGACTACTGTAGAGTGGTGAGAAGCATGAGAGGTCCGGGACAGTGAGCTTGACCCTGGGACTGTGTGCCCCTGCATTAGGGACCTCAAACCAAAAGGGGGTCTATATCTATGATTTCTATTTATGCTTACCCGTGTCTACACAGGAATCCACTCCATTCTCAACAGCTGCTAGCTGGAATCCAAGTTTGCAGGAACAGGTGACCCATCCATCCACCACTCGTTTGCAGTGAGTGCGATCAAACCTGGTGTTCCACAAGGGTTTTACTGTGATTGACAATTAAAACAAAAAAAATATACATTTGATTATCCTATAGCTCTTTTTACTTTCAGATGTGATGAAAATGAAATAGTCATGTGAGTGCTAGTCTGTTGAACGTTAAACACATACTCTCTTTATGAATAAATTGCTAGTAGGTGAATCTTAGTGACCCAGCTCATATCCTAGGTCTGATTTAGTGGGCTACATGTGATCTGATCTAGCAACATCATTTCTGGAGACTGGTATGGTTCAAATTAGAATTGCTTGATAACTTATGATTTTAGTGTATCTTTTGCACAGTTTGATACAATTCCAATAGGGTTCAGATCTGATTTGGAGATGATCCCCTCTTTTCTGATTCACTTATAGTATGTATCTATGACTCTGACATGGGAGGTGAGAAAGAAGAGGTGGAGGATAATGATTTAAAGTTTTTCATTGTGAATATAATTATAAAATGCATATTTTGAATTTGGCATGAAGTCCTGTCATTGATTAAACTGGAAAGAGCACACGGGGAATTGAGAGCGCAGAGGGGAAATATGCAGCATGATATCGTGGCTTGTTTTCATAGTTTTGTGCTCAAAGAAAATGTGGCTGGGTTAGCTAAAAAAATGGGACACATTATGTGGAAAGATCAGAAAGTAGAGGTAATTCCAGGATCTCTGTACCATCGCTATAAAGAAATGAAGGAAGTTCAAAAACATCATTGCTACTTTGAGAAAAGAGGGAATCCATTACCAATGGCTGTTACCCTTTGGGCTGCAGTTCTGTGTCCTAGGGAAATCTACCAAAGGAAAGTCTATAGCTGAGACAGTAATATGCTTACAGAATGTGGGAGTGATGACAACTGTGGAAGAACAACTTGGCAATCCTGTGTCCTTGTCTGGGAGGAGAGAGGGTCAAGCTAAATGGCAGAGAGGTCTGGGTGCAGGCAGGAGCCTTTGGAGGCAGCCTGAGCAACCCTTGTCACCTGGAACAGCGAGGGTGTGAGGAGCAGACTGGAGAGTTGTGACTGTTAAGAAGGGGACAGGAAACTGTCCATTTTGGCTCCTGAAGGGGTTAAAGTTAAGTTAAGAGGGTGGTTGGGATACCCTCAATTTTGGTCAGGGCTAGAATGATGGGGAAAAGGGGGCGAATATTGAATAGTAATTTTTTTGTAATGTTTTGGATAAGTGAAGGGCATTTCATGGTGCTCTGGAGATGGTTACCTGACAGGATGGGGTTGTTCCTCAGGAGGAAAAACTTGGATCAAGAGGTGGTTTGGTGTGATGAGGGGGTGGGAATGGGGAGGGCGAGGAGAGGGAGGAGGTATGTTTGGTGCTGGGAACTATGAGGCATAGGGGATATGGGCAGGTGGGATTTTGGTGTGAGTGTTGGGGAAGATGGATGGATGGGAAGTTGGGGTGGATGTGTGGGTGGCTTGTTCTGGTCTTTCCAATGGGGACTATGAAAATAATGTCCTTAAATGCAAAGGGATTAAACTCACCCATTAAAAGAAAATTACTGTTAAAAGAAGCTGAGGTGATGAGAGCGAACTTAATATTCTGCCAGAAAACCCATTTAAAGGCAAGGAATATCAAATTAATGTTGTCTAAACAATTTTCAGTCCAGTATTTTGCTCCAGCTATGAAAGAGGATACGTATGGTGGGGTGGAGATTTTATTTACTCAAAATCTGTTGGTAAATGTTAAAGCTGTGATTAGAAATGTAAACAGCTGATATATGGGGAATTATTTATTTTGGTTAATGTCTATGCACCTAACTCATATCAGGGGGCTTTCATGCATACTATATTTAATTCCCTTATGGGGTGGGATGAAGGATTCTTATTGATTGGAGGTGACTTGAATCTGACTAGGTATCTATTTTTAGATAACTCCAGTGGGGGTAAAGGGTCCACACACCAACAGAGATTGCGATCTGGGAGTGGAACCTTATTGATAGTTCAAGGCTGAAGAATCCAACCATGCAGACTATTCTTTTTATTTGAAATCCCATGGTTCCTATTTGAGGATTGACTATTTTTTGCTACAGAAGAGCCTAGTGGGTAATGTATTAGATGCGGGAATTAATAACATAACATGGTCGGTTCATGCTCCAGTGTGGGAGGAAGTGAAGGTCAATAAGGATAAAATGGGGTGAAAATATTGGAGGCTGAATGAAGACCTGCTATCTCATAAATTATTTAATGATAGGCTTGTGAAAGATACTGAGGAGTATTTGGCTTTGAATGACACTGGGGAAGTGAGTCTGGTGCTCTTATGGGAAAGACTGAAATTAATTATTCTGGATAAGTTAATATCCTTCCTTAAGAAAGAGAAGAAAAAGGTTTGGTTACGACTAATGTAGTAAATAGCTTGATTGGAACTTAAAGAGGGACAGAGATGAGCAGACTATGATGGTTTTAGAGTTAGTTCATCAGGAACTGAAAGCCCTAGATTTGGTGGAGATAGCATCATATATGGTGTGGGTGAAACAAAAATATTTTGAGTTTGGTAATAAAGCGAGTTGGGTGCTGGCTAGGCTAGGTGCAAAATCAGATTCTCAAAATCAAGGGGAGGGATGGGAAATTTCTTTGTGACTGTAAACTAATTTCTAATAGATTCACCCAGTTTTATGAGCATCTATATGCTCCAGTTAGTAATATCAAGAAGAGGGTAATAAAGGAGTATCTTAGAAGCATTTTCTTACCTTTTCTTCTGGAGGAGGCTAGAGAACAGTTAAATGCAAAAATTAGAAAAGAAGAGGTACTAAGCGTAATCTCAGATTTAAAAATGGGGAAAGCCCTGGGACTCGACTGGTATTCAGCCAAATGTTATAAAACATGCAGACAGATGTTAGTGTGACCATTATCATCCATGTTTAATTTCTTAAGAGACAGCACCAGTCAGAACATGGAACGGAGCCAGTATTACTGTAATTGCTAAGGGTGGGCATGATTCCAACCCCTGTGGTTCCTACCGACCTATTTCTCTAATAAATTTGGATCTGAAGATTCTGGCAAAAGTCTTGGTGTTGAGATTGAATAAAGTAGTTCCCTTTCTCATTAATGGTGATCAGTCAGTATTTGTACTGGGTAGGCTTGTGGTGAATAATGTGAAGAGAGTGCTAAATCTGATGTGGTGGGTGAAACAACGAGGAATACCTGGAGTGTTACTGGTGGTGGACACCTTGAGGCATTTGATAGGGTCCACTGGCCCTATCTATTTCGGTTTTAGACAAGATGGGAGTAGGATCTCTTCCAGAGCTCGTTTCCATGGAGTTGTAGGGGGAAGCCATAAAAGCATCTGAGAGAGGACAGAGAAGAGGACTATGCAGCAGGGCTGAGCCCAAGGCCTCCTTACTCTACCAGATAGCTCTCAACTGAGGGAGGGAGCGAATGCTATCACCACAGGAGGTTAAAATCCACAAGAAAGGATGTATGTCCATTATCTGCTGGAGACAGAGAAATACTGACTGGTTGGTGCCTCAGCAGAGCTATATGAGGATGACATCAGCAAGTCGTTCTCCATCTCCATCTGCTGGTTGGAGTGCACAACCCACTGGTGTGGACTGCCTTGCCTGGATGAAGAGGAAGCTGTATTTAATGATAATATACCTTGTCATGGCTTGGAAGGATACATACTATCAAGTTGAATGTGCTCCCAAGATTTTGTTATTATTTCCAAACACTCCAGATCCTTATTCCCAGGGGGGTGTTGAAAATTTGGCAATGGAAGCTTTTCCACTTCATTTGGAAGAGAAGATCCCCGTGGGTGGCAGGAGAAGATTCTCTAACTACCCTAATTTCAGGGAGGATTGGGGGTACTGAAACTTGTTCACTACTATGCTACTGTGCAACAAAGAGAAATGTTGCAGTGGCAGTATAAAGTCAAGAGTAAGCTATGGATAGATCTGGAAAGGGACATACTGGGGATCCCCTCGCCATGGTCATCCGAGAGGTCAGGGATTACAATACAGAAGGGCTCCCCTTTTACACTGTTGTCTCTAGCAATATGGTTACAATGTAGGAAACTCCTGGTAGGGGATAAACTAATGTGGTATCATACTTATTTTCTATTTAATAAATGTTTTCCTCCAAGGAAGACTACTGCTGTGTCATATTGGAGGGGGCTGGGGGTACTGAAAGATTAGAGCAGTTTTGGGATGGGAGAGCAGTTTGCTTTTTTGAGGATATGTGTCAGAAGTATCCATTGGAGGAAAAGGTTAGGTTTTCTTACATGCAGCTGGCACCCTTTGCCCATTCCAGGGAGGGGAGGGGGGGGGGGGAATGGAAGATATTAAAAAGAATAAAACAATGTTTGAGGTCTATTGTTCTACAGCTGATGGTATGAGCAAGGTAATCTCCAAAATATATGGGTTACTAATTGGGGTGGCAAGTAGTAAACCGAAGCATATCAGAATGGGAGAGAAACTTACAGACTTCACTGGAGGACTCAACCTGGGATTTATGTTACCAGGGAGGAGCTCTGTTTCTTCCTTGGTTGTGGAAAACAGATATAAGATATTTTACAGATGGTATCTTACACCTGCCAGATTGGCTAAAATGTTCACTGGTGTGCCCAACGATTGCTGATTTAAGTGTGGTGAGAGGGGCCATTGTTATCATATATAGAGGAAATGCTCAGAAGTTAATAGGATATGGTTATTGATCTAATAGCTGAGATCACGGGGCGTAGAGTGCCAAGGAATCCCAAATTGTTCTTTATTACCGTGGATATTGATAGTTTAGTTGAGCAGTCTAGATGAGTGATTTTACATATAATTATAGCTGTGCATTGTGAACTAGGTGCTTGGTGGCACAAGAACGTACAATTGAGATTGGCTCGAGTGTTTAATATGCATAAATTAACTGCCTATTTACATGATAATGTTCCAAAGTTTGAAAACGTCTGGGCACCTTAGATTTGCTGGAAGGAAGTTCAGAGTTCTACTTTGGAACAGCCGGATTCAGAATGATTAGAACTGTGGCAGATATACAAACTCTTGTCCAGTTGGAACGCTTTGGTGTTCCAGTGAATTAGGGACGGGTGTGGTTGGGTTACGAAAAAGGGAGTAGGGAGGGGATTATATAACCGTGAAGAATGGGAGTGAGTGGAAAAGATGAAAAGTGGATGTTGTGATATTATAACGTTTTAAAAGCCATTTCTTACATAAGCTGTTTGACTGTTACGTCTTTTGCATGGATCAGGATGTATTAAGTGGTTTCTGATTAAATCTTCTACCTTGTGACTGTCTATTGTGCATTCAAGTAATAAAAGGTAAATTAAAGAAAAAAGAAAATAAAACTGGTCCTTCCCGTATCATTTTCTTTCTTGTTTTTTGTGACTGTGGTATTTTTCCACATATTAATCCTTTTTAAGATACAGATGTGAATCGGAGCTATAACCTATGAAATTCCTTCAACATGTGCATAATCCTAAAAAAATAAAAAGCATTTTAAAAAAAGCAGTGGGAGAAAGAAAACCTCAGCAAAAAAAAGAGAAAATTACACAGTAAGGATCAGTCTTGGTATAAAAACAAAACAAAACAAAAACCAAATCCACATGCCACATAATAATATGGAGACTTAATTATTACATAATTGCTTAGTTGGATAAGTTGAATCAGGATAAAAGGGCCATCAAGACAACCTTTTTCCAATTGCTTAAGAACTGATTTTGTGGTATTTCAGGGGAAAGCAAAAAATATAGTACTCTGTATATCTGCTGTCAATTCTGCAGCGGTGAGAAATATTCTTTTTTATTAAAGGGATAATTTTGTAACATCACACATACATTACCCAGCTAATATCTACATACTGTAAGTTACATCAATTGACTTACGTGCTTGTCTGCAAAGCTAGGCACTTACAATTCAATCTGTTATTTGGTGCACGTTGTTTTGTTGAGAGAATTGGCACCCATGCTTTTTATAATAATAAAATATGAGGTAAATTTTCAAAGGCATCACGTGCATAAAATTAGCATGTATGTATAAAAGTGGCTTGTACTCACACACATGCTATTTAATAAACATAAAAAATATGGAATTATTTTGGATTTCTCGCACACATTTACATGTATTTTGAAAAGCATACAGAGTTTAGTGCACCAGAAACCAAGGTGGGCAAACTAGACGGGCCTTAAGGTCCTTATCTGCCATCATATTCTCTCTTTCTATGTTTCTATATTGCAGACCAGTGTGTGCTCTGAATAAGAGAGTAAAGCAGGAAGCTAACACTTAATAGCTTGATTGTGTTTGTTAGCGAAAATACCAAACAAGAAACAAATATAATAAGATATACCTGAGGGATGTGAATTTGTTTGAAACCAACACACAAAACAGGTTGAAAGGAGGCCATTTTTGGTTTGTTCTTAGTAGAGCAAATAAAAAATGACCTTGCATGAAAATACCAAAATCTTCTGAGTTTTTTTTGTTTCTGTTAAAAACAAAAAGAAACCGGGCATCCCCGAGGTTCTTCAATACATCCATGTAGTAAACACTACAGTAATTTATTTGCAGTAAAACAGCTGGGTATTTTTCCGTTTTATCTCAACTTAGTAAATAGGTCCTTTAGGGAGTAACTGGAACATGATAGCACCATTAAAAAAAAAATAAAAAAAATCTTATGACTACAGTCCAAGAATTTGTGTTTTTGTTATTTATATTGAGGGTTCCTAAGAAAACGAATCTACTTCTGGCAAATGGCAAAGTGTTCACATAGTACATATGATCACACTTTGAGGTTCTTGGCACTGTGATAGCTAATGACTCTTCTGTTCCCTTCTGCTCTTTGATTCTTAATAAAAGCATATATTCCAAATTATAGGGACTTATGCTGGGCTTGGCATGCATGTTGCGGCAGGATGGGAGAAAGAAAGATATTGGTAAATGACGAAATGCTGCACGAGTTAAAAAGAGACTTAGGGAAGTGTGCAGGAAACCTTCTGTTACATTCAATTACACTTACGGTATATATATTCCCTCCAACCCTCTGATATTCAGAAGTAGAAACTTAATAGTTAAACTATAGGTTACTGTGTGCCTGAATTATTACCTCTGTGATCAGTGGTTATTAGCAATTTCTTTTTAGCTTTGTTTTTCTTGATCTGCTGGTTTCCTACTGCTCCTTTGGGCCTCCAGCTCAACTGAAACCAGGAATAGGATCCTGGCCCTATGAGCCTTCATTCACAACTACCTGGGGACTTTTCCCCTTATTTTTTATTCCTCCAATATATCTAGTCTCATAAAGGCAGCAACAGTGCTGGACCTTGTCCATGCAATTATGGGCCCTCCATCCGGTCACTACATGTCACCCTTGAATGATAAACATGACTCCCTTCCCCACAGGGGCTGTGAACCCTGCCTCCACAGCATCCCCAGCTACAGCTGATTCAGGAATCAGAAGCCCCGACGGGGGTCAAATTGGAAACCTTCTCGATGGCAGTCCATAGCACTGCCACTGAGACACTAGGTCGGCCCTACTTTTAGCATTCTATTGTGCATGATTTAGACCAGCAGTTCAGAGAGAGAGGGGGTCATATTTTCAGATTAGTGTTCTCACAGACAGAGTAGGAAAAAACTCAGTTTAGGAAATATTTTTCAGACAGCTTTAAAAGTCGACCAATCAGAAACAGAAAATACTGCAAAATATGTATGTATGCAAAGAACCGTATGTAATCTATGTTGAAAAAAAAAACCCTATGGGAATTCCAGATACAAAAGAATTCACAAGTTTGCAAAGGTCTGGAAATCAAACAATTAACCTAATCCAGGAAATGAAGGATAATTGACATTCTGCTGGCTTTGGGGACAATTCTTAAACTGTCCATACTGGGACAAATATGACGCATACTTTTCACCTATGGGCTTTGCCTCAGTTCTCAGAGTGAAGTACATGTGCACTTTCCTTTTAAAACAGGTGAAAAGTATGCTTGGCCATTTGTGCCTGCTTCTTCTGTGGGTAGAATTTTGATGGAAAAGGACACGTGCTTTTCCTTCCCTGGTCTAAACGAACTCCTTCCCTCCCATTTTTTGACTAAATAAATGCAAGTTGTAGGAGGGCAATTTTCAGGCAACTGGTAAAATCATTTTTTTGCACACATAAATCACTTTGAAAACCAAACTCCCAATTTTTAAAACTGTGATGCATCAATATGTGCCTGTATAGTAAGTAACATAGGGGCTGGTGTAATAAAGCCCATGCCAAAACCGGTGCAAAGTTTTATCGCCAATTTTTCACACCACATGCATTAAAACCTAGTGGCCCTGCCTGATGCAGTAAACTAATGGTATGCAAATCAAATCGGCGCTAAAAATCCGTGGTAAACCTAAAAAGTGCATGAAAACCAGCTTGCAGAAAACCATAGTAAAAATGGCAGGAAAAGTTTGAAAAATGCTGCAGGGTTCCCTAGGCAGGCCTGTGGTGTGACCGGTGGTTCACAGATGGCCACCTGTTTTCTTGGACACTCCTCCTTGCATGGACATAAAATGCAGCCCCTCCCAGCACCATGTTGTCAATGCTGGGTGGTGTTAGGCGAGCTCTGGATTAGGAGTTGAAGCTTGTATAGGGTTGGAGTTGGTTGTTGTTGAAATGTGATTGCTCTTTCCCATTCTTTTGTCTGTGTTCTGAGAGAATCTTTGGAATGCATCTGATTGTTGGTCTCGATTGTCTGTCTTTTGGTCCACTTTTGTGTTTCGGTTCCTGACAGAGCAGAGAGGATATTCGTGGCTGTGGAGAGAATGGAGTGTAAGTGAGGGAGCAGATGATTGTAAAAGCCAGGAGAGTGGTGACAGAGAGGATAGAAGGAGCAGGGCCGGTGTTAATTTTTTTTCTGCCCTGTGTGAAAAATTACTATGCTACCACCCCCCCCCCCCCCCCCCCCCCCCCCCCCCCCAATTCATTCAGTGCCTGTTCTGGGCCTATCAAATAAAGCTCAGCTCCGTCCTACAATCTATATTTTTAAAAACTGACAAGCCCATGGACAAGGAAGAGTATCAAGGACCCTAGGCAAACCTTACAGCCTTGCACACTCGCCCCCCCTCGCCACACACACACACACACTCCCACACCCTTTACAGATACTCACAATTAAATGATGCATTTATAACAAATTTTACATGAAAAAGAACATTCAATATTACTGTATTCTGAAGCAAAAATATCACTTACAACACGCATATTATATTTACATGCACTCCTGTGGTGCCAACCAGAAAACTCTGCAAAAAAGATACTTGCAACTCCTATGGAATTAGACTTTTTGTAATGTGTATTAGATGTGAGCTTGGCCCTCAGAAAGCCATGAACAAACAGAATTACCATTACAATATAGTAAACATCCCATACCAAAACAACCCTAACAAACTTATCTATGAAAAGGCAACACTACACATATTACTCCAAGCCCTAGAACACCAATAAAAGCTCTTATTAGGAAACCAGGCTGCTAGAGATCCCTACACAGAAATTATATGTTAGCAAAATACCTCCCCTCGGTCACACATGCAGAACACAGAGAGACTCTGACCAAACACAGAATAAAGAGATCAGAAAGTATAAACAGAAATGTGCTGAGAAGAACTGAACTGGAACCCACAACAAGCCAACCTCAATATGCAGAGCAACAATGCAAAAATAGAAACATTGCCATTCTTCAAAAAACATTAAATAAAATCAAGAAACATAAAACACCAATCATAATAGTAAAGTCATATTCATGAAAAGAATATTTTAAACCAGTCAGGGGTAGATTTTTAAAAAATGCGCGTTCGCGTACTTTTGTTGGCGCACCAGTCGCAAACAAAAGTACGCTGGATTTTAGTAGATACGCGCGTAGCCGCGCGTATCTGCTAAAATCCAGGATTGGCGCGTGCAAGGCTGCCGATTTTGGGCAGCCGGCGCGCGCCGAGCCGCACAGCCTACCTCCGTTCCATCCGAGGCCGCTCCGAAATCGGAGCGGCCTCGGAGGGAACTCTCTTTCGCCCTCCCCTCACCTTCCCCTCCCTTCCTCTACCTAACCCACCCCTCCGGCCCTATCTAAACCCCCACCCCACCTTTGTCCACGGATTTACGCCTCCCGGAGGGAGACGTAAATCCACGCGCGCCAGCGGGCCGCTGGCGCACCGAGACAAAACCCAGGGGCGGTTCCGGAGGGCGCGGCCACGCCCCCGAACCGCCCCGGGCCGAAATTACGCCCCCGGGCCCGCCCCCGAAACGCCGCGTCCCGCCCCCAAAACGCCGTGTCAATCGGCCCTGCCCCCGACACGCCCCCGACAAAAAACCCCGGGACTTATGCGAGTCCCGGGGCTCTGCGCGCGCCGGCAGGCCTATGGAAAATAGGCGCGCAAGGCCCTGCTCGCGTAAATCCGGGCGGATTTATGCGAGCACGGCTTTTAAAATCTGCCCCTCAATGAATAGAATATCAAAGATTTCCCAAACATATTTTAAAAATCTAATGAATAAAAAATCCAATTAAAAAATGTTCTATTCCCCTCAAAAAAAATATTTCAAAAGAGCAGAATCATCAAACTACAACCAATAACTAAAACTAATACGGATTTAAAAATCTGCTCTCCATACTTGGGATCTGATTTCCAGTCACCCAGAGATTGTCGTAGATTGGAAAAGGTAGGGCCGCAAAAATTTTATCTTCTCCCTCACACACTCATGCACAATATTGTTAATATTGTTATTGTTCAATGTTCTTTGTAAAAAAACCCTGATCTGACTTCCCAGACCAGGGCTATCTTTTCGTTCCATGTAAACCGGACTGATTTGTATTGTATACAGGAATTCCGGTATATAAAAATTAAAAATAAATAAATAAATAAATAAATAAATAAATAACACATTCATTCTCTCACACACTCCCTCTCTCTAACATACACAGGCTGCCTCTCCCTCACCCTCACAGATACATTATGGGGTAGATTTTATAAATTTGCGCGATCGCGTACTTTTGTTCGCGCACCAGGTGCGAACAAAAGTACGCTGGATTTTATAAGATACGCGCGTAGCCGTATCTTATAAAATCTTATAAAATCTTATAAAATCTGGTGCGCCATCACCCGACCCGGGGGCTGGTCCGGAGGCCTCGACCACGCCCCCGGGCCGGCGCCACGCCCCCAGGCCTGCCCCTGAAATTCCGCGTTACGCCCCCGAAACGCTGCGTCATTTCAGGAATGCTCCCTCCCCGCCCCCTCCCTGCCCCTTTTATGAAGTCCCGGGGCTCTGCGCGCCGGCGGCCTATGCAAAATAGGCGCACCGGCGCGCGAGGGCCCTGCGCGCGTAAATCCGGCCGGATTTACGCTCGCAGGGCATTTAAAATCCGCCCCTATGTGTGTGTATGTGTGTGTGTGTGTATGCGTACGTGCCTGTGAGAGCCTATATGTGACACATATGTGACACATATAGGCTCTCACAGGCACAAAACATACACAAACACACAAGCTCACATACAGACACATTCACAGGCACACAGGTTCTCACACAGACACACACAGAAGGTCTCACACAGACACACATATACACACACATAGGATCTCACACAGATACATACACATGCACACACAAACAAGCTCTCAGACACAGACAGGCTCTCACTCATTCACACATTCATACAAGCTCACACACATGGTCTCCTGTTATCATTGGGCCATGGTGGGATGCATTCCAACATGGTCCCATGGGCTTCCTGTCCTGTTGTCTTCGAGCCTTGGCGGGATGAGCTCCACCACGGCCCCGAGGGCCTCCTGCTATCTTCGGGCATGCTCATTCCCGGAAGAGGGGCCTCTCCTTCAGTCACTGGCGCTCTCGCCTTCTTCGGCCGCCGGCTGATTAGGCTCTGGCTGTGGCCCACAGCCTCTCTTGCTTCTGCCAGCCCGCCACCTCCCTGGGTGTGCCATCTCGTGCAAATGCACAGTATGTACACCCAGTTGTGCTGGGCCTGAGGAGGAGTGAGCAGCATGAATCAGTGGAATACAGCCAGGGAGAGGAGATAGGGCAGGAGGAGAGTGGCTTCTCCTCTTTCCACCCAAGGTTAGGCCCTTGATTTCTCCTTCCCGTTTTAAAGGCTGCATTGGTTGCCAGTTTTTCTACAGTTGCAGGTCCTTTGTATCTGTGGGCAGTTTTCAAATGGAAATTATGCACCTATTTTTCCTTTCAAAGTTAAATTCAGGGTCCACAGGCTTGGCACCTCAGTGCGATTTTTGAAAATTTCCATATAAAGGACTTATTCACTAAAGTGCCTTCCCAAAAACTGAAAGGCCAAGCGTAATATACAACCATCTATCAGCTGCACAAAGTGAATCGGGTGTTATGTTAACAATGAATTTCTCCCATGTTGCATGTATAAACCATTGCTGACAGATTTTTAAGCAGAAATCCTCATCTCAAATGAGGAATCAGACCTCTGCCAAGGATTGTATATGGGGATTGTACACTGGATGCAGTTGGATGGTATTTGTATTAAATGATTTTACCGATGTGTTTTTTTTTAACCAGCTTCAAGGGACAAACCTTTCTACAAAAGTGATTCACTTAAAATACATCTCACCAAAAAATAACTGTCTTTTCATAATATTCTCCATAACAAGGCTAACATGAAATCAAAATGAACGACAAGGGGGATATGTGGCTGTAATGAAGAACTGACCCTCTATTTGTTTTGAGAGGATTTGTGTAATTGGTTTCACTGAAAAATTTCTTATGAACAGTAACAGCCAGATGGATGCACCCTAAGGAATTTCCACAGGAATGAAGGAAACACTCATTTCAAGTTATAGCCTGCAGAGAGCCATGCAAAGCTCAGACATCTAGTGCCCCTCTCCTTTATCATGGACTCCCAAACGGCATTAAAGTCTCCCCAATGAAATTGGGAGCAGCGATTCACTAGAACATGGCAAGTGTTACATGTTCTCATCCTGTTGAAAGTTAAAATAAAATAATTTAAAAAAAAAATGTAAATGTGCTCCAAAGCGGAAGAAATGGTATTTCAATTACTTTGCAGAAGCGTTTATTTGATCACCTAGTCTACTTAAATAGCTTCTTTATTCCACCATCTTTATACATTCATAGGGAACTTCTGAATAAAGCGTTTCAATGACTGATTTTCTAACTGTCCTGTAAGAATTTTGCTACCTTACCAACAGATGTAATATTGTATGACTTGATCACCAGGCTGCTCAATAGGACAATAATTCTCTAATGTTTACAGTTTTGCATGCTACTGAAGTAAACAGTAAGAGCTCCACTGATGATATTTTATTAACTGAGCTGAGTGTGCCCAAAGAGAGCTTAAATGGTCAGAAAGATACAGTAGACAAAACAGTGTCCTCTTTATATATAATTAGCCAACCATGTAGCCAGTCATAATAGGCACTTCTGGCAGCAAGTCTACCTTCATTTGCCTTATGCTTAATCATAGGCCAAAGGTTTGTTGTTTTTTAGTTTTTTTAGACCGCATATAAAAATGCACGTATGTTGTCGTATGATGAAACTGATTCCGCGACATGGAATCGCCTTCGATTAATATGTTTGCGCCAGAATCTTGACGATATGCTAAAAGATTAATAGCATCAACAAATATGAGAGGATATCACGAAAACACCCTGATGCAGACTCTCAAAACACGGTTCCATGGCGGGGAATCAGTTTCATCATAAGACAACATAAGCGCATTCTAAAAAAAAACTAAAAAAACCGGAACCTTTGACCTATGATTAAGCATAAGGCAAATGAAGGTAGAATTGCTGCCGGAAGAGCTTATTATGACTGACCTCATGGATGGCTCATCATATATAAAGGGTCTAATAAATGAGTTGTGTCCTCGGTACATCACACCAGAATTGTTTGCAGGCAGATAAAATAACATAGTAATGTTAGCAAACAAAGACCAAATGGTCCACCCAGTCTGCCCAGCAAGCTTCCCTATGTAGCAGCTGCGATTCCATGCAGGCCACCCCCATGTTTCCGTGCAGCTTTATGACAATTCATAAATATTTCAGCTAGCAACATTTTTTACTAGGTGATGAGCTTTCTTGAAAATTCAGACAGTGCTGCTTGACATGCTTTGCTCATGGACTTGGCTGTAGAAGCAGTCCTGTGCTTTTTCCCTTATGCCTGCGTATCAGTATCCCAGACCATAGAAGTTGGGGCCCTCTTAGTTATTGTCTGAATCCAATTCCCCTTTTCCCCCTGCAGTCGAAGTAGGGAGCAATGTTGCATTTGCAATGTCTCATGGTCTTTAATGAGTATTGTCCAAGGCATGATATATCAATTTGCATATGCCTCATTACTTATAAACACTACCTGCCATAGTTGGTCACATGGCTCTAGGATGCTAGAATAAAGAGGCAATGAAGACAGAACATGTGATCAAGTTAGTACCTCTGCAAACTAATTAAAATACCTGTTATTTACCTTGGAACCTATAATTTTTATAATTCAAATGAGTTTATTCATGAAACATAATAAAGGAAAACATCACAACAGTAACAACTTAACAGAGAAAGCAACAATTACGAAGCTAGACAGTAAGATAAGCATAACAACTTTGTCTCAGCATGATAATGAAAAATTATGCACAAAATCCCACATCTGTTTAAAAGACAGAACAGAACCATTACATTTAAGCAGCAGCTTTTCATGTTTAAAGATAGACATCATTTTACCATCAATTTACATCCAAAACTGTATTGTCTTTCCAATGGTAAAGAATTAATGCAATTGAGACCGAAAAAACCAAGAAGTTTCTTCTTTGTTTTTGAAAGTGATGTCTGCAAAGATAAAGATTTCCAAATGTCAATTCTGTACAATAAGGGTTCTTGAATATGCAATATTAAACATATCAGGAACATATCATTTTTATAAAGATGGTTGCTCTTTGCTACATTGTGTTTTATATGTATCCCTTATGTTGAAGTCATTTAAGAAACACAGGGGACACATGTGGAGAGGATTGAGTGTGCCAGTGGTGATGGTTTTCACTCTTCCCCTCTCCATATTGCCTGGGAGGAGTGATACCATCTAAATGGGATGCTCAACCTAACAAAAACATTGCAGCTGCAGGGCTTCAGTGGGGACCTGAGTTGAGAGGGATGAGTGTGCAAACAATGGAGGTTTATGCCCTTCCTCCCTCCCTTACTGGCTGGGAGGAGCAATGCCATCTAAATCGGATGCCTACAAAAACATTGTGGCTGCGGCGTGTAGTTATCAACGTACAGCTGAAGCTGCACACAAAAGAGGCATGCCCCTTAGAGAAAGAGTAAAAGCAAGAGGTCTGTAAAATCTACTACTCGGGATCCAGTGGACCGTCAATGTTGGCCTGTTATAATATCTACCCTGTTAGGAGTAAATGAGGAGGGTTCTCATTCTTCAGGGGCCTCCCTAAGCCTTTGGGTTGTTCTAACTCTCCCACAGCCTCTGATAAGTAAAGGAGTGATGGATGTCCTCATTTATTCTAGGAAGAACTTGACGCTCCTGTGTTGAATGTGAGAGGCCCCATGGACCCTTTTCTTGTTACAAATTATGTTATCACTGATGAGACTTTTGTTGGGTCCGTCGGTCTCAGACGGCTTTGCCCGACATGCCTCACCTCTATTTCAGCCTTCTCCACCAGCCTCGGGAGAATGGCGTCCATAGTGTCTCCTTGCCGCACCCTCCGGCTTCCCTGGAGCGGCTCTGGCGCGGTGTTCTGCCATGTTGACCTGAGGGCTCCTAGGGCACGCGCGCACACCTCACGTCTTGTAGCAGTGTTGGCGCGAACTTCAGGGGCATCCCCCTCAAGTGACGTCACTGCTTCCTTCTTCAAACAGTTGCCCATTTGCTGACTCTCGCCGAGTTAACAACAGATTGGATTCGCTCCGGTCTGAAGCTGCTCTGCCGCTTCTACTCTGCTGGAAGCTACCTTCACCCTCTGGGGTTCTACTAACCTGGGTACCCGCTCCTCGGGGGACCTTTGCTTATTTCCAGGTGCCTATCCTAATTACAGGTACTCGCTAATCAAGGGCCTGTGTGTCTATCCTGGTGCCTGCTACCAATTCTTCAACCTGCTGGAACACTACCTATCAGCTACAGAGAGTGAGTACTACTTCTCCCAGTCTGTCCATCTACAGCTCCTCACTGTCCTTCTGCATCGGGCCCTACACCACCATTGTGGAACGGGTCTCCTCTGCCGAGGATCACAGACTGTTTATATCTATCCTCTCTCTACTGCTCACTGGGAACTCTATCTACTCAGCTACAAGGGAGTGTGTTATAACATCTGCCAGTCTGTCTTTCCTTCAGTGCCGTACTGGACATCTGCATCAGGACCTTATACCACCATTGTGGTATAAGGTCTTTCAATGGTAGCAACTGCTGAGAGAAACATGGGGGTAACCTTCATGGAGCGGCAGTTACTACCCTTAAGAGAAACATGGGGGTAACCTGCATAGAGCAGCAGTTACTACATTGGGAAACTTGCTGGGCAGACTGGATGGACCATTTTGGTCTTTTTCTGCTGTCGTTACTATGTCACTTTATAAGAAAGAGAAACAGATGGCAGTGGGGCCTTCACAATGTCAATTTTTTTTGTCATCAGAAGGGTCTAGAAAAGAAGACTTACCTTTGAGGAAGAAGACACTAGATATTGCCTTGATTAATATATGGAGGGTGGTCAACAAAGTGGAGAAAGCTATGATCTCTACTGTTTCCCAACTATGTAAAATAACTGAGGATACTGTTATGCTTGGCGGTCCAAGGGCTGCCCCCATGATCCACTGCTCTTACCTCGGGTCCCGAGCTGGCCACATCCTATGGCAAGACATTGCCTGCACATCCCATGGCAAGACCCCACCAACACACACAGCACCCTCTGGTCACTACTTAAAGGGAATGTGGTGGAAAATCCCCTATGGCCCCTATTGATTACATCAGCATCTAGACTCTATAAAAAGGCAACACTCCAGTCTAAATTTGCCTCAGCAACAGGTCCAGCTCAATCTTCGTTCCAGCCTTGTCTTCAGTCTTCATTACAGTTTGTCTTCACCTTGTCTTCAGTTCCTCGCCCAGCTTGTCTTCAGCCTCATTCTCATTTCCCGCTTGTTCTTGCCCTCCTGTCTCCACCTATCTGTCCCTCCTCTCCTTCCTTAGATAGATACCCGGCCCCGACCACTGCCTGTATCTCAGATATACCTGACCACTGCCTCCCTCGACCAACACCTGCACCTTGGATACACTTGACTGCTGCCTGCCCCAACCATTGCCGGCATTTCAGATATGCTTGACCACTAACTGCCCATGACCCTAGTGATCCTCATACCTTCCCTTCTGTCCACAGCAGAGACCCCACCTAAGTCCTGCTGGCTCCAGTGCTCATAGACTCAAACTGAGGGGAACGAGGGCTGGTATAGGCGAAGGCCCTGATTGGTCTCTGATGTACCCAGGTCCAACTGCTGATGGTGAGGACCTGCAGGGCTCCTCTCTGCAGGTGGTACCAACCTTGCCTCAGCCGAAGGGTCCATAGATACAACAGGCTGCTGAAGCCATGGACTTGGCGGACTTGACTTTTCTACAAGCTATCTCTAGAATAGCTCACAAGCTACAGGACTAACAGGCTGCCTTGGAACTCTTGGCTGCTGCCATAGAATGTCTTGCCACATGACTGGATGCCCAGACCACATATGTTCCCCCTGTCTTCACCAATATTAGTACCATTACCTCCTCCAGTGCCCAGTCGACCTGTTCCCCAGCTGCCTACCTTGAACATTGCCTGCACCTCGGATATGACTAACCACTACCTGCTTACAACCTTAGTTATCCATGGACCTTCCCTTCTGTTTACAGCAGAGACCCCACCTAAGTCCGGCTGGCCCTCGCACCCAAAGGCTCAACCTGAGGGGAATGAAGGCTGGTATAGGCAAAAGCCCTGATTGGTCTCTGCTGCATCTGGGACTGCTGCCAAATGTGAGGACCTGTAGGTGGTACCAAACTTGCCTCGGCCCAAAGGTCTAAATTGCAAGAGCATGATATGAGATAGGATGTCTTTGATAACTTTTGTTAAGAGCTTCCCGGTGTTCTCATTGCAGGCCTCTGCTGCAGCCCATATTAAAGACAATCTAACATTACATAACCAACTAAAATATCTGGTGAATCAGTTTAGGGGAAGAATCTTCATTTCTTGAATTTTCCTCTGACTAGACCATTCTCTGCCCATGAATAATTTAAAAAATATCAAATTGATATTATCCTTTATCTTCCTGAGGATAAGATTCCTGCTCTTTTGAAGATTTTTTATGTTTCTAAATATAGGAAGATAGGTAATCCTTTGGAATGTGGGATGGACTTTCTGTTTTTATTAAGCCCACCACTTTCAGAGTTTTTGGAGGCATCTATTGCTGATATACCTGTGAGAGATGCTCTCTTGGTTTATCTTTTCTCTGAGCAGAAGGATAAGATTTTTCAGAAGGCATGTAAGAATAAGGATATCTGTTATGCGCCCCACCCACAGGACCGCTCACCTTTGGGGTCCCGGGTCCCGGTCCTGTCTCCCTCGCGGCCCTTGCAAGTCCAGCTAGGCCCCGGCATCCTGTGGTGGCGGTCGCCGGTCCTTCAGTCGCACACCGAGCCTCACCGTCTCAGCAGCTAGTCACGCCCCTATGCGCACGAGTGTGGACCAGTCACCCTGATGTACGTTCCAAGGCGGGACCTAGTTCCGTGGCGCACCCTGATTGAACTCTTGTTAAAAGGAAGTTCCTGGCCTCACTTCCTTGCCTTGGCAATCAGGTTGGTTTGTTCCTGAGATTGCCCTTGTTCGTGTTCCTGCTTGCTTGTTCCTAGTCTCATTCCAGGATCCTTCTGTTCTAGTTCTGTTCCTGGTCATACCTGCTCCTTGCCTGCTTGTTCCTGTCTTCATTGTTCGTCTCTATGGTCTTACCTCGGACAACTTTCTGGTAAAGACTTTAGCTTGTTCCTGACCTGCCTGCCTGCCTGCCGCCTGCCAAAGACCTCAGCTTGTTCCTGACCTGCCTGCCTGCCGCCTGCCAAAGACCTCAGCTTGTTCCTGATCTGCCTGCCACCTGCCAAATACCTCAGCTTGTTCCTGACCTGCCTGCCTGCTGCCTGCCAAATACCTCAGCTTGTTCCTGACCTGCCTGCCGCCTGCCAAAGACCTCAGCTTGTTCTTGACCTGCCTGCCTGCCGCCTGCCAAAGACCTCAGCTTGTTCCTGACCTGCCTGTCTGCCTGCCACCTACCAAAGACCTCAGCCTGCTCTTCCACCTTGCCTGACCTCTGGATCTTGACCTTGCTTGCCTGACCTTGCTTGATTCTGGCTCTGTCCCTAGCCTTGTCCTCACCAACACTATTCTGGTTCGCCCTCTTCCAATCTGTCTCCATCTTCCAACCCGATAGCGCTCTTCCAGTGTCTGTGGGCATGCTGGACTCTGACTCTCCCAGGAGACCCTGTGAGGCCCACCTAAGTCCCAGCGGCCCGGGTCCCTACGGGCTCCTCCTGGGGAGAACCTTGGGTTTCCAGCAGTGAAGACCTCCACTGCCTCTGACTCCTTCTGTGCTCTGCCCACTGTGGCCAGTCCCTGTACTACCACAGGACCGGGGTCCACCCCCCGAGCGCAACAATATCCAGTTATGTGGGCAGATAGTTCAGGTCTTCCCTGTGTCTTGTACTATACAGTGCCGCAAGAAACAGTTTCTGCAGCTTAGACTTAAGGTTCTAGCTTTGAGGACCACTTTTTTTCTTAAATATCCCTGCAAGTGTCTAGTCAACTATCAAAAGAATAAGAGGTGAGTTTTAAAAGCCCAGCACATGCCAACATCAAGAGGTATGCACACAAGTCAGCTTCCGAGAACCCACCAAATATTAAAAGCTGCCCAGATGTGCATGTATCTCCTGCAGCACACACATCTTAAAAGTTTTCAAGAAGGGGGAAAGGCATGGGCGTGGCTTGTGTGGGGCATGGGCATTTCAGGGTTTGGCCAAGAGATGTACACATGAATACTTACGCACTTGGGTGCACACCCAGATCCCCTGTTGTGTAAGCTTACTTCTTCTAGGGATGTGGTGTAAGTTAAAAAATAATAAGAAGGAGCCATTTCTCAGAGGTTTAAAGGGTCTGGGCTAAATGGGGAGAGTGCAGGGGGGTTTAGAAGACCTAGCTGGTAACTGGGTGATCTGGTGGATGAACAGGTGAAACTGACAATGGCATGGATGCGTGCCCCTTTTAAAATTTCCTGACTTAACCTGGTAGAAGTGGAATTTATGCACATAGGTACACATCCATTTAAAATTGGGCACACATATGCGCACACTTAGGCTATTTTATAACATGTGCGCATGTTATAAAATGGCCATGTATCTGAACTCCCACCAATGAACAAGCATCAAAGATCGCCCGTATGCCAATTTGAAAGTTACCGTTCCTGTATGTATTTGTGGATCCTCTCCTTTTAGAGATCTTTATTAGAGATAAAGCTGTAGGATGATGTTTCAAAAACTAGGTAAGAAAAATTTTGGTTTTCTCTTCTTTCTTGATTTAATAATTAATATTTGGTTTCCCTTTTTTTGGTCCTCCTTTTATTATAATGTGGTAAAGCAATAATGTACGATTAGTTCTGTACAGTATTATATTGTCTGCTTTTTTCATGGTTTTCTTATTTCATTTATTGTAATTGTAAATGGAGAAAAATTTATAAATATTTAATTTAATTAAATTCAATAAAAAAAACTTAAGAAACAACAATCAAATTATGATACATCTTTCAATCATCCCTCCAAAATAGGAACACATGATTGTGTGATGAATTGAGCCCTGATTACTTTGGCCTTTATTTTGAAAATAAAGTTGATGAGTTAGTAAGACATGCGTGTCTCTTGCTCTAGGTACCCCTCCTGCATTCGTTACTTTTACATCATTAAAAATAGTTTGGTCAGCGTGTTTCTCCTATTTGTGAAAGTCCTGTGGTATATGGACAACTTTGTGGTAAAAGGCAGAGGCAAAATGTCCTCAAAAGCACAAAAGAAAGAAAAGGAAGTGGGGAAACAAACTGAACTCAAAATGGCGGATGGACTGGCTAGCCCATGAACAGTGACTACAATGGCATCTTTAGTCAATGAGGTAACAGAAAGTGGTGGTTCAACCACTAAATGTTAAATTCAACGATATATTAAACCAAATAGCTTCAGGGAATGAGACAGTGATGGAGATAAAAAAGCAAGTGGAGGAAACACAGCAAAGGGTGTCGGACATAGAATATGAGACTGAAACACTGGCGGTGACACAAGAGAAACTAACGGCTTAAGTTGCACAATTAGAAGATAAATTAGATGATTTGGAGAACAGAAACCATCGTAACAATCTTCGGTTTGTCTGTTTTCCAGAGTCTTTGGCTGATCGAGAAGTGTGCTTGTTTTTGAAAACCTGGCTAATGAAAGAATTAGGCCTTAATAACTCAGAAACTAAAATCCACGTGAAACGTGTTCACTGACTGGGGCCTAGATTAGGGATCTCAATGAGAGTGAGAGTCATCATTTCCAAAATTTTAAATTTCTCACACAAAATAGAACTATTACAAGCATACAGGAAGCATGATGTGATTAAATATGAAGGCTCCAGAATTCTTATCTTTCAGGACTATTCAGTGAATGTAAACCAAAAAATGAAAGAATTTTCTGCAGTTTGCTCAGTGCTTTTCAAAAAACAGATTAAACTTTCCTTAAAATATCCAGCCAAGCTAAGGGTGGAGAGAAACGGATCACAGCACGCTTTCGAATCGGCTAAGGAAGCCATCGAGTTTGTCAAGGATTTAAATGTGACCTGAGTCAATTTCCTTTGGTATCATAAACATATGCTACTAAAAGGAGCTTACTCATTCTCTAAAAAATGTTTGACTTAACACTATGGTTTTGTTGCTATGTTCAAAATGTTGAAAACTTGCTGGGAAGATGGGGAGAGGCACCTGTACACCCAAACTGTGTTCTCTAGATCCCCTTTTGGATATATCGGTTATCTGTCACAGTAAGTGGATGGTTGTGGGAGAGGGGACTAGGGAGGGAAAGGGAATAATCAGTAATCAATGGTCAGAAAAATTAAAAACTGTAAGACAGTTGAGTGATTTGAGGAGAAGCAAATCTTTAAATAAATGCCTAGTGCTTGCTGGGGGCCAAGGCTGGGTGGCTTCTAGCACAGACAGCATGACTGTTAGATGGTTTTGCTTAACATACTGTCATTTTTTAGATAAAATATGAACGAAAAGATTTGGGTGGGATCTTGGAACATAGACACATTAGGATCTTCTATAAAGCGGCAAAAGATGTTACAAAAAAATCAGAAGGTATAAAATACAAATAGCACTGATACAAGAAACCCATTTAAATGACGATGAAAGCAAAAAACTATCTAGAGAATGGGTAGGTCAATGCTATTACTCTCCAGCAATACATAGGAAAGGAAGTGTGGTGATATTATTAGACAAAAGAATACAATTTAAAAAAAACATATCTGTAATGATGAGGCTGGCAGAATAGGGGAAACTACTGGGGAAGGAAATTAGCTTAGGGAATGTGCATGCTCTACACTATTACTCTCATGCTTTTTTAAATGAAATTAGTATCTGAGTTTGTGGATCACAAGAGGGGTCCTTAATCTTATCGGGTGACTTTATCTGTGTTAGTGACCAGTTTCTGGACTGGTCATCCTGTAGTTCCAGAGCTCAGCTTAAAAAGAAGCAGGGTATTTCCTATTTGAGTATGGCCTTACAGTTACTAGATCCATGGCGTATCCTGCATCCGGAGGTAAAGGATTATACTACCCATATCTCCAGGGCACATCAGACAATGTCAAGGGCTGATTATATATTGACATTGAATGTGCTCCCTCAGAAAGTAGTTAAAGCTGAGATTGGGGATATGGGAATTTCTGATCACTCATTGATTTGGTTGTGAATAAGGGCCTCAGAGGCACAGAGAGGCCGCAGGGTGTTTGGTGGTTCCCGGGACATCTGTCAGCAGATTTGGAATAATTCCATACTTACTTAAAACAAAAGTGGAAGGAGTTTGAGCAAATGCATGATCAACATAAAGGGACAGCGACTCTATTTTGGGAAACAAGCAAAGCAGTAATGAGGAGGGAGATAACAGTTTATGTTACAAGAAAAGCTAGGGAGTTAAATGAATCCATTCTGCATCTAGAAAAAGAATTAAAAGCAGCTAAAGAAAAACTGATAGCTACCCCTACTGCTGAGAAGAGAAATACACACAGGGTCCATTTTAAAATGTACGTGTGCATGACCATGTGCGCACACATGGATGCGGCTATTTTATAACATGCGTTTGTCGTCTAATGGCGCTGTCCCGGCCTGCCCTCTGCCCTGCCCCTCCCTGCCCAGACCCTGCCCCCCCCCCCCAGGCGCTTGGCTGGGCCCTTTCGAAAATGCGTGCACGCGTGCAGTGCCTGCCCACATGCATACCCTCCATTTTTACACATGCAGAGCTTTTGAAATTTGGGCATTAGAGCATTATTACATTCTCTTAATGCATTTTTACACCAGAGAGTACAGAAACGGCCGCTAAGATCATCACACAAGTTTTTTAGGTTCGGAAACAAGGCAAGGAAGCACGGCCAATCTAGTTAGAGCATGGAAAGGGAAGGCATATATTGGTTGACACAGGTAAACATTACTAGGAAGTGAAAGATTTGAGTGACATTTTTTTAAAATGTCTACCAATCTCTATATTCAGCTGAACTGCAAGCAGGGGCTTCCAAGTGGGAAAAATAGCTTTTTTTTAAAAATTGAAACATGCCTATACTGCAGAAGAACTAATTAGATGAGCTTGCACGGGATCCATAGCAGAATTAATGTTACGCGGCAGGTGACCTTGGCGTGCATCAGATCGCTGAAGTATTTACGTGCTATTTTCTGCTTAACATCTTGAATCGCCCATGTCCCACCCATATCCTGTCCCTTTTTTAGAAGTTCCGATATGGGCGTGCAGCGGCATTTACGCGCATATCTGGGTGGCCTTTAAAATCTTCTCGGTGTGAGCAAGCCCGACATATTTGCACATCCCCTAATTTCGGTGCGCGTCAGGCTTTTAAAATTCACCTTTTAATGTTACATCGTTCAGACATACCAGACTGGCCAAATCCCATGAGGCAGCTCCTGCTCTGCCGGCAGCGTTTACATTTCTCTGAAATTAAAGGAAGAACCCACAAACACTCATACAGTTTTTTTCAATTATAGTTCTCTTACCTTGAATCCCATTAATTTTTCCATGACAAATACCTGGTTATGCTTTATCAGTGTGTTTGCATTTGCTCTGAGGAAGGGAGGAATGGTCCTTCTGAAACATTGCAGTGTCGGGTTGATTAAAAAGATTATTTTGTAACATCTGGGACATTTCATCATATACACATTGATTTTTTTTTTCTTTTGAAAATTTATGTTCAATATGTGTTCCTTATCCTGGTACAAAAATCAGCATGCAGAAAAGTTTATTTTATTTACACAAAACTGGTAAAAACATCTCTTGATATTTTATTTGCAGTGCAAAAAATCTTGAAATATAAGCAAAAGGTATGGGCATACCTATGTTCAAATTATGAATGACTGATGATTAAAACTTCTAGCACAAAGTTGAGGTTATGAGGCATCCCTTAGTATGCTTTTACCTGTGCAATATGATGGTCATTCATATTCTTTGATATATATGAGTCTTTGGTCACACATCTATATTTTCAAAGTGAGATCACACCTTGCTCCCAGACTTTCAAAGTCTCCCATTAAATGGATGTGTGTGTGCAACCACCGCTGCTCACGGGGTTACTGTGTGAAATGTAATGACCTCATAAGCATAGAGTTCATATGTTAGGGCGCTTGTATTAGAGTCTTTTTACTTTTTCTAAGGATGAAACAGCGTGCTGCATCAGCAGTTAAGATTCGTATCACAGTACGAGAGATCAAGACCTGCTGCACCTGTGCCCTGGGTTACCAGCACATCTCGGCACCGGCCTCTATGTGTGGTATGTGCTAGTCTCTGTGCATGTCTGTCTGTGGGCTTTGTGGCTTGCTGTGGTTTATAAGGGTCTGGTTGATGGGTGTGTTTGTCCGTCAGTTATTGTCATTGTGTGGGTCTCACTGTAACTAAGTCTGGGTGTCGTGTCATTCTCTGGCAATCAGAGTATGGGATGGGGAGGGGGGGGGGGCATATGCTCCCTGAGAGATTAATTGCAGCCTGTAGGCCCATGTGTATGGGTCAATGGCATCTTTTATGCAAGATTAAGATATAGCCAACGTGTCCTTTCCACCAATATGAAACAGTTTAGCTGCAATGTAATTAGCTGACATGTATTCATGATACACCCCCAAAACAAACATATGTTTGCGAGGCTTTCTGAGAATGCAGCCACACAGCTAAACACTGCCTGTAAGGGTCCATTTTGAGGATTATAAAGGTGCCCAAAGGAGTCTATTGGCATATACGTATTTTCTTTGAGGCAGATAGCAAGCAGTTTTGTACACACTGACACCACACACTCTGAGTGGCAGAGAGCTAGACACACACCCATCCAGACATTAACATCCAAACATATATACTTCTGCACAGATACACATGCATATCTTTACCTTGGCTAGAAAATTAACACTATTCAGTATGAATGAAGGGGATAGGATAGTTTCCTATGCCCTGACTTGACCCACAAGAATATAGTACACACTCCATCAGGACCAATGAAGTTTATTAGGCCTAGATGTGGTGGAGGACACCTGCAGTGAAGATATACACCTGCACTGTGATGCTAACACTGTGGGACACTTTCTATGTAGATGGCCAAGGATAGATATCAGCTACTTTGTTCCTGTCCTTGTAACTAAGCTTTCCCAAAAGAGTCCACAAGCATCCTAGGTCTTTTCAACACTGAATGCCCATGTACAGTAAAGTGTACACTCTTGGGGGAGGGCCATTAAGGGACACCTTACTGTACATGTACACTCTGCAGGTTCAGCTAAGACTGCACTAGAAGGCAAAGTAAGAAACACTGGTGAGCTGTAGGTGAGCAGAGCTGAAAGCTGCTGCTTGGCTGTGACTTGCCAGCCCAAGACAAATCACCTTTGCTTTCCAAAGGGGTGGTAGACTTGCACATTGTTGCCACTATCTGTCTTCTGATGTGTGGGAGTAGCACATCTGTAGCCACAGCTTTCAGTGTGTTCCAATGTAGCAGAACTGTACACGGGTCACAGCTACTATTGTGTGTGTTGTCCTGCTGCTGTGGAACACATTGAAAGCATGTGAGTCTTGCCTGCATAAGAAACTGTTGAGTACATTCATTGTGGGTATACTATACACCACTTTTTCTATACTACTACATTATATCTGTTGAGGTCCATCATAAAAAGCCATTTAGATGAGCACCTCTAAAGTTATCACTCTAGATGACTAATGTGCAATATTCAGCCACTTATTTGGCTACATTATAGCCATAGAAGTACTTATCTGGCTCCTACCCTTGGCACCTGACACTCTCCTACCTAGTACCTTTAGTGGGCCTATTTGTTAAGGTACTGGGTAGTTGGGAGAGCGTCAGGTGCCAGGGAGGAGGTGGTGGTTTGGGGGGGGTGGTGTCATTAGATAATGTCTACATTTTGGAGGGGGCAGAGGATAGAAGGAGGGGGGGGGCATGTGCTGGCACAGTGTCATCTACTTTCCCTCCATCTCTTGCCTCCATCTCTTGCCTCCTCCTATCCCTTCCCTCCTCCTTATCTCTATATTCCTACTGTCCTACTCTTTCTTCTCCTACCACTCTGGTCCCTACCACTCCTGCTCTCATCCTCCCTCATCTCCTCCCTCCTCCTCTCCCTCCTCTCCCTCCTCATGCCTCTCCTCTGCCCGCTCCCCTCTCCCTATGCCCTCCACTCTCCATACTTTCCACTCCTCTCCACACCTCACCATTCCTTCCCACTCATCTCCACTCCTCGACACAAAAAGAAAGACAAACAAGACAAACACATAAAAACTAAAATTTTTCTTTCACACACATAAACACAATAGACAAAGGTAATGGTAAACAGGTAATAAACAGGAAACAGGACAATACAATAAGGTAATCAAATCTAGAACTACTTCGCCTCCAACTACGCACTAACTACTCACCAAACTCCTCTCCTCCTCCAACACCTGACGCTCCCTCAAAGAGTCAGCTACAGGAAGCCAGTATATTTAAACAAAGAAAATAACATGCCATCTGTAAATGATGTGCGTCGCAACATTGCAATACACAATGCAAAGGAGTATCACACAACAACTACTGTATATCTTGTCAGTGGTATGTCCTCCAGAAATGGATACAATATTCTAGGTGGGATCTCACCATCCAAATATAATGGCAGTAATTAAACTCTGGAATTTGTTTCCAGGGGATGTGGTTAGTGCAGTTAGTGTAGCTGGGTTTAAAAAAGGACTGGATAAGTTCTTGGAGGAGACGTCCATTACCTGCTATTAATTAAGTTGACTTAGAAAATAGCCACTGCTATTACTAGCAACAGTAACATGTGATAGGGATGTGCAGAGCAAAATTTTATGTTCATATTTTTTATGTCCGAAAGGGGGTCCCACTTGCGGCCAATATGGACATAAAAAAAATCCAATGAGTTGGGTATATGTACATATGTGCAAAAAAAAAATTTAAACCCCCTCACCCTCCTTAATCCCCCCCCCAGACTTACCACAACTCCCTGGTGATCGAGCGAGGAGTGAGGACGTCATTTCTGCAATCCTTGGCGAGAAGCATGTGACGTCGGTGGCACGTCGAGTGACGCGGCGTCACGTGATTCCCGGCTCGTTCGCGCCGGACGGCTCGTTCGGCCCAAAAAGAACTTTTGGCCAGCTTGGGGGGGCCTCCTGACCCCCCCAAGCTGGCCAAAAAATAAGTAAAAAAAAAATATGAGTTGCGTTTTACTAATGCGGTCAATCCGAATGCACACCCCTAACATGTGATAGACTTAGTTTTTGGGAACTTGCCAGGTTCTTATGGCCTGGATTGGCCACTGTTGGAGACAGGATGCGGGGCTTGATGGACCCTTGGTCTGACCCAGTATGGCATGTTCTTATGTTCTTAAATGTAACACATGTTAACTCAACAATGAGCAGCATTTGAAATGACAATTTTGACAAAAGAAATTGGAATACTGTTTGATATTGTGCCATTGAAAATGGTGCTATTCATGCCCTGCCTCCCTATGTGCATCAACTACTTGAAAATAATTAGTCACCACAGATCTCCAATTATATCTATCACTGGCCACTTGTCACATCATAGCATGCTGGTGCGCCAAAGATTAAAGAGATGAGAAAGGAAATCCTCCACCCCTAATACCCCTAATCCACCCCTAATCCTCCACCCCTAATCCACCACCAAAGAGATGAAGAGAATGACCCAGAATATCTTGCTTCATAACCAAGTCTCTTTCATACTATTTTTGTAATTATACATTTTCAGTAACTTTTTTATTTTGTTTATATTGTGTAATGCCACTGTTACAAGTACCTGGCAGGATCCCAAGGGGTAGAGAGATTCCATGCTTCTTATCCCAGGGATAAGCAGTGGATTTCTGCAACTCCACCTTAAAAATGGTTTAAGGGCCTTTCCTCCAGGAACTTGTCCAAACCTTTTTAAAATGCAGCTATACTAATAGCTTTCACCACATTCTCTGGCATCAATTTCCAGAGCTTAATTATGTGTTGAGTAAAAAAATATTTTCTAAAGTTAGTCAAATATACAACTTAGTAATTTCATTGTGTGTCCCCAAGTCTTTGTACTTTTTGAGATAATAAACATCCAATTCACGTTTACTCATTCCACTCCACTCATTATTTTATAGACCTCTATCATATCTCCCCTCAGCCGTCTCTTCTCTAAGCTGAAGAGTTCTAACCTTTTTTAGTCTTTTCTTATTGGGGAATTGTTCCATCCCCTTTATCTTGTAGGTTGCCCTTCTCTGTAGCTTTTCAAATTCTTCTATATTTTTTGAGAGATATTGACCAGAACTGTACACAATACTCAAGATGAGATCTAAACATGAAGTGATAAAGAGGCATTATGATATTCTATGTTTTATTCTCTATTCTTTTCCCAATAATTCCTAGCATTCAGTTTGCTTTCTTGGCTGCTACTGCACACTGAGCAGAAGGTTTCAATGAATGTGTTATCAACGATGACGCCTAGATCCTTTCCCTGAGTAGTAACTCCTAATGTGGAATCTCAGATTGTATAGCTATAATTTGGGTTACTCTTCCCTAAGTGCAACACTTTGCACTTGTCCACATTAAATTTCACTTGCCATTTACATGCCCAGTCTCTCAGTTTTGCAAGGTCCTCTTGCAATTTCTCACAATCTTCTGTCATTAACACATTTGATCATCTTACTCATTCACAATTCAGGTCATTTATAAATATGTGAAAAAGCAGTGGTCCCAGAACAGATCCCTTGGGCATTTCGCTATTCACTTTTCTTCATTGAACTAATCCACCATTTAGTCCTACTCTCTGTTTTCTATCTTTTAACCAGTTCCCAGTCCACAATAGGACACACCCACCATCCCATGACTTTGTAATTTCCTAAAAAGTCACTCATGAGAGACTTTGCCAAATGCTTTTTGGAAATCCAGATACACTGTTTCAACTGGATTACCTTTATCCACATGTTTATTTACACCCTCAAAAAATGTAGCAGATTGGTGAGGCAAGACTTCCCTTAGCTAAATCCATATTGGCATTGTCCCTTTAAACTATGCTTATCTATATGTTCAGCAATTTTATTCTTTATGATAGTTTCTACCATTTTGCCTAGCAGAGATGTAAGACTTACTGGTCTGTGGTTTCCTGGATCACCCATGGATCCCTTTTTAAAAATTGCCGTTATGTTGGCAACCCTCTAGTCTTCAGGTACCATAGATGATTTTAATGATACTTTAAAAAATTATCAATAGCAAGTCTGCAATTGCATTTTTTTAATACTTTCAGCACACTGGGATGGATACCATCTGGTCCAGGTGATTTGCTACTCTTTAGTTTTTCAATAAGCCCCATTACATCTTCCAGGTGCACTGAGATTTTTTCCAGTTCCTCTGAATTATCACCTTTGAATATCATTTCTGGCATGGGTATCTCTCTTACATCTTCCTTAGTGAAGACAGAAGCAAAGGATTTCTGAAAAATTTCAGTGCACATTTTAGACATTGTAAATGTATGGGAGTAGATTTGGTAGGATAGTTTAAGAGGCCTAAACATGTAAGTTTAATCTTTTACATTGCTCATTCCTTCCTGTTGCTTGTTATTAGTTCCCCCCTCTGCTTTCACACACTATGTTTAATTATTAACTTTGTGGAATTTTGTAATCCCCCTTTTAGGACTTGAGATGCTTTTTTTCCCCCTTTTTCCCATGAATGTTAAATGTTTTTATTACCTGTTCCATGTAAACGTTTGTTATTTTTACTACCTGTTCCATGTATAATGATGTGTTGTGCAAACGTTGGTATAAAAAAAAGCTTTAAATAAATAAATAAATAAATAAGTTTACTTTGAACAATGGTATAACTTATGCATTTATTTGTCAACTAATTTATGTACAATGTTACAACATTTAATTACCTCCTAAGTATGTGCAGGGAACTGAAAATTGGGAAAATGAAATAAGATATGAAGGAAGGACATACGTGGTAAGAACAATAAATTGGTTTTGTAGGAGGTAGCTTTGGCAAAGTTCTTTTCCTAAGCCAAGTGCCATGATCCAATGTAGAGAAAGTAGCACTGTCTCATTAAAAGTGACATAAGTCATAACAAGTGCAGCCAGCCATTTTTAGGAACATAAATTTTTGGCACTTTCCCTGTCATAGCTTATGATAGAATAAAATGGTATGACTTATTTCAGTTAGGTTTGCTAATTTTATCACATGAGGTAAAAATAAAGATAAAAATGACAAAATTGATTTCATAGGCTGGAATGAGAACTGCTTGGCTATGGTAGGAATGGTGAATAATCCTTGTGGCTTGCCTCATGGGTAGAACAAATGGCATTAATGTGATATCTGTGGTGGCTCCTCCTCCTGCTTGCCCCAAATATCTTTTTTTGAGTCATACTGAATATTTCTTTGGCCATCCCATAAGCCTCTTTTTATCCCTTATGGAACCTTCTCCTCAAGGGGTTACATAAATCTCGTAGCTGGCTGGTAGCTTACATAAAAGCTATCTGGAGATATGTGCGGTATAAATCAACCTTAATGTGTAGAACTTAAAAGTAAACAGAGTAACATTTAGGAAATTTCATTCAAATATAGAAACCTGTTTGCATCTAAAATTCTCCTAAATTAAGGGCCTAAAATGTAAATGTCTAAATTTTTGTCTGCTATTTAATTAGATTTAGGTACCTAAATTAGGATCCTACTGCAGATAATAAAAATATTAGGTGTTCAGCTCTGATTCTGAACACCTAATATTTTTACCCTGCCCTAACTCCAGCCAAATAGACACTTAATTTTAGGACTCTTGAATGTTGATATTTAGTGAAAATAGGTAAAGACTGAGGTGGAGTAAAGAATTCACACATAAATTAACAAAACAGAGAGGAATGTATGAACTGAAATTAAAACTGTTCAATCTTTAAAGGAACACTTATACAACATTATATAGGTTTGAAATTGCTGGCTGAGCTTTTTTATTATAGAAAAATTTAACAGCAATACAGACAGTGAAAATTGATTCCATTGATTATAGGCCCTGTGCATTAAACCGTTTTCCCCTTAAACACAAAATGGAAGAAAATCTTTAGGGGTCAGTATTCAAAGGCATTTAGCCAGATAACTCACTAGTTAGATGTGCAAATGCCAACTTTTGAATATTAGGGCCATTCCTCTGGCTGAATTTTATCTGGATAACTCATTATCCAGATAAAATATAGCCAGATAAGGCAGGGATATTCCAGGGGCATTCCGGGATGCGGTGAAGTTATCCAGCTTCAACTTACTTAACTGATTTTCAATTGTATCCGGTTATTATTTGGCTTTATATAGCCGGATAACTTTCCACTTAACCTGATATTTTCAAAAGATATTTAAGACTTATGAGGAGAGATTGAAGATCTTAAATATGTATACCGTGGAAGAGAGGAGGTGCAGGGGGATATGATACAGACCTTCAGATACCTGAAAGTTTTAATGATGTACAATCGACAAACCTTTACCATTGGAATGAAATCAATAGAAGTAGCGGGCATGTAATGAAACTCTAGGGAGGACGACTCAGAACCAACTTCATGAAATATTTCTTCATGGAGAGGGTGGTGGATGCCTGGAATGCCCTTCCGGAGGAGGTCATGTCTAAATCAGTGAAAGATTTCAAAAGGGTATGGGATAAACACTATGGATCCCTAAAGGTTAGAGGATGGAAATGAAGAAAAAGGTGCATGGGGTAACTTTCTAGTGTGGCAGTTTCTACCCTTAATCAATAAACCTGATACTTCTGATGCAACTCCAACATTGCTCTCTGCTTCAACGGCAGGGAGGAAAGAAGAAAAGGGGAATTAGAAGATGGAACGAAGAAAAGAAAACTTGCTGGTATTGGGGTTACTACCCTTAACCAATAAGCCTTCATACTGTTGATGCAACTCCATCATTCTCTCTGCTTCAACAGCAAGAGGTGATGAGAATTGGACTCAAACAGCAACCAACAAGGCCCCTGGCTTGATGATATGGGGGGGAATTGTATGGTGTGGCAGATGCTGCCATGAGCTTGCTGGGCAGACTGGATGGACCGTTTGGTCCTTTTCTGCCATCATATCTCTGTTTCTATGTATAAATTACTGTAAATGGCAGCACAGGGGAGCCAACCCCCCCCCCCAAAAAAAAAAACAAAACAAACAAAACCTCAAGGGCCTTCAGGCCTGATGCTTGAACCACTCCCCTCATCTCCATTTGGAAAACTGACCATTTAGTCCTACCCTGTTTCTGGCCTTTTAACCAGTCACCAAGCCACAATAAAACACTGCCTCCTATCTAATGACTTTGTCATTTCCTGAAGAGTATCTCATCAGGGCCTTTGTTAAATGCCTTCTGAAAGTCCAAATACACTACATCAACTGGCCCACCTTTATCTACATATTTATTTACGCTTTCAAAAAATTCTAAAAGATTGCTGAGATAAGGCTTCCCCTTGCTAAAACCATGTTGACTCTTCCTAATTAAGCTGTGTCTATATGGCCAGTGATTTTGTTTTTTAAGAATGGCTTCCACCATTTTGCTTGGCACCGACATCCAATAGCATTGGTATTTTTTTGTACTAGTTGAGTTGCTTCTTCAGCATTGCACCTTAATAATTGTTGGAAGGTGTTCTGGGTAGACTGCAATATAAAATAAATAAACGTTAATCTTTAAAACTATTTTATATTCAGCACTTAATAAAGATTTGAAAATGTACAATGTACTGAAAAGCACTTCCTTATTGAGTTTCTATTTAATCTAAAGCACTGTACAGTAATATTGTATGGTATAAATATGAGAGGCATGAATTGCTGTAAGTGAAACAACCATTTGTCATGCTGTGTTTGTGGTAAATTGCAGTTTTGTATCTGAATTTATCCAAAATATTTTTTTCTGTTGGTTCACTTTTTCCCCTTAAAACATCAAGGGCATCTCAAACCTTTCCTTCACTCATGTATTGCTTATGCAGATGGCCTTTACCAAGAAGAAATGGTTGACTTAGGTTAATCTACTTTTTGGTTTGACCTTTAAAAGTACTTTAAGTCCCTCAATATGGATACATGAGATTGCTATTCTATTCTATTTTATCTTTTTCAAATATTAACATGACAAATACTTATTCTCACCAAACATTACTGGAGCTGATGTACCAGCGGCAAAACGTAGCAGATTAATTTAACTTTCTGGATTTAATGTATAAAGGCTCATTGGTGACGAATAAAATGAAGGCTGCTCTGAGGCTGCTGTAGTTTGTCCTACAAATTACAAACTTTCCTTATAGTACATATATAATAATGTCCTAATAAATAGCATAATCAGCTATAAAACTAAATGCAACTGAACTTCTCATTTAGTTTCCTTGCAGTTATGTGGTGGTCATAGTTAGTCATGACTTTAGGTAAGCATTGTTGCTAGGCTAGTCAAACGCTTTGTTGAATGTCACATTACAATAACTTAGTGTGCAGAAAACTATATCCCACTCATGGAAACATATATGAAATACAAACACTCTTGCTAGGATTAATGATTTCTCTAGCGAGCTGGGAATAAAGAGTGAGCGGTTAAGGTATGCAACTGGAAACCCAAAGAGTTATCAATTATTCACTTTGAGTTTGATTTGACCAAAGTATTTTTGGTTTCTGGAGGGAATTTTGAGAAATATCAGTTTCATTAAAGTGAACATTTGTATGGAACTTGAAAAAAATGTATTAGTCAAAGCCTGAAAGGAAAAAAATTCAGTGCCCCACTAATAAAATAGAATCCACACTGAATCTTACAATTAACAAATATTATGTGATATGGAAGGGGAACATTCAGATTTAGACTACCAGAATAATAATTTCAAGCTGGTTGGCCATAGTCTCATCATGGTTGCTCCTTGTATTCCATGCTTTCAGACAAACAATTTTTAACCATTTTTATATGCATTTAAAACTAAGCTTGTTGGCAATGATTTCTTTTGCTGTGCTTTTTTTTTTTTTTGCAGTGGTTCAAACGGAATCACGCTTCTAATAAAAGTCCTTTGTGGTTGTCTTAGACACATAGCACTTCCAACAAATGCCCATCATAGGTGCTCCGCTAATATCTTAAATGCTTCCCATAGTTCTGCCCACAAGAACTGAGTCACCCAAACACATATGTAGTCCCTGTCCCATTCTGGTCCTGGGCTCGGAGGCACACAGGGAGGGCCACACACCATATAAGGCCTCATGACTTCCCAGGGTTTCTGTTCAAGGGGGAGGAGATTTCATTCTTTTCAAGGCACAGGGACTCTTCCTGCTCACTAGTTCAGGCACTCGCAAAGAAGACACGATCCACACTAGTGATGTTGTTCAATTAAAACCTTTTATTGAACTAATGTCAGAGAAATCAAAGTCCAAAACAGTGCACCACAGAAAACAAAGGAGCTTATACATCTCCAGCTAAAGGGGGGGGGGGGGGAGGCCGGCCACAACCAGAGAGGTGTTCTGCTTCTGGAATAAGAGAGGGGCAAAGGCTGAGAGATGGGTTGGCCCACTCACCGGCCTCTTCTTTCGGCATTTTTTCCACCCAGCCTGCTCACTTGGGGACAACTGGCATGATCTCAATGCAGCATGGTGGGTAGAGGGATCGCTGAACAGTCGTAGCATAGGAGACGAGGTTGACCATGTCCAGGGACGTATGGTAAATGCGATGTTTGAAAGCTGGCCAGGCCTAGAATACCAAGTAGTGTGGTATTCCTGCTCCTACATTGTATCATTGGGCGAGAATATGCTTAAAAGTGACTCCTGCTCTTTTATGGACCAATACATCATTGCACTGCAGACAACTTTATCAGTAATCAAGGATCAAATTGCAGTATAACCTGAGAAGCAAGGTTTGATGTCCCTGCTTCCCCAATGATGCTACATTGCTGTAGAAGAATACTATTGAGCATTTTTTAATTGAAATTCAGCAGGCAAGGGTGTGGTCACCTCTGGGGATTGAAATATGTTTAGTAATTGATGTTTAGTATTTGAATTGTTCTATGCAACTGACCTATGCTGCAGCCATAATCCATCCAATAACGATCATCTTCTCAAATAACAGTATGACAGAGTGATCTCTTACAAATGTGATAGGTAAAATTGTGATGGGGGGAGTGAGTGTGTGTGGGCACTTATAGATAGGTGAGAGGAGGCCATTGCACCTGAAATTGTTAAGTGCAAAGTTACCAAAATTGAATTCAATCTCTCTTCCTATCTTCACTTAAAATAGGTCAACTCTTATGGATGGATAGTCCTTATACTCTGGGCCCTCCCAGTATCTGTTGGTAGCTTAAAAATCTCTTCCTTAAGTTCCTTGTCTCTTTCTCTCCTTTGGAGTCTCGAGCTGAGTTTGGCTGAACCAGTATTGAACTAGTGAACTTTCCCAGGCATGTTGTCCTTCCTCTGACACTTCCTAGTACACTTGTCCCCAGCTCTCAGGACCTTCTTCTTCACTTCTTTACTTCTAGGCACTCCTGCCTTGGAATCCTTTTCCTCAGCTCCTCTAAGTCTTCTCTGTGAAGGGAAAAGCATTGGTGCTGCTCTGTGAAGAGATAGCGCTAATCTCTCTCAGGACCCCAGGTCTTGGATTATTCTCCTGACTTCCTTTCAGTCCTTCTGCTTCATTTGGGAGCAGGGGTTTTTACACTGTCCTATCACCCCTCCCAATGGGGAGTGGTATGCCTCCTTACATACTGACACTGCACTGATATTACAGACAGGCAAGGTCTGGAGAGACCTCTGCCATACTAAAGGCACACAGACCAGATGAAGCCCCATCTTGCATGTTTGTAAGGGACAGGGACATTTTCCTTGGGAAATGGGCACTGCTTATACAAATACATGACACTCATTCTCTCTGGGAACCCAGAGAACTGAATAGATATACCTCTCCCTTAGGAAGGGGTCGTGTAAGACTGGAGCAATTCCATTACCGAACAGCTTCAACTCATTTCAAAGGTTGCTTTTCTTACTGTTTTAGAATGTTTTCCTGGATTGTTAAAATAATGCATTGCTCTACTGAATCCTCATCTTTTTCTGTATGTAATAATAATGATTCATTTCACCAGCTTTCCATATTTATTCTACAAGTTTGCCATGGGGAGCTGTCTTTAAAGGGCCAATGCTGGTTTTCTATGACTTTTAAAAACGTAGGTTCTACTTCTTCATAGCTCTCAACTGATTTCTAACCTACACATCATTTTCCATCTTTCCTAACTCTTTAATACTTATTTTTAACAACAAAAGTCCTTGTCCATGTGTCACACTGAGTCTGTCCTACCTACAGGAATCAGATTTTCACTCACAACACTTCTAAATGTACACAACTGCACAATACCATTGTAATCTGTCACTAACGTGCACAGAGAGGAGAGTCCAGGGAACCTATGTAACTCTGTCCATATTATCTGCACGTATTGTAGCATGCTCACTAAGAAAACTTTAAACACTTTCAGCACGTCCTACTGTTATATTCCTATCTCGTCTATGCAGGCGATGACAGCCATTATCAGCTGTCATTCACAACTTCCACTATAACACTCCTATATTTCAGTCTACAATCCTCACCATCAAAGTAAAGGAAAAGCACCTCACACAATAAATATGAAAAAGAAGATTTGATTAATTATGAACCATATTTTTTGTTCAATTTATTTATATTATTTTAAGCCCGTTACAGATGTGCAGGCAAATTAGTATGTCTGTTTCAACAACCCTTCCCAACCCCTGTCTTCCTCCCTGACCATTCTGTTCCCTTCTCCCTACTACATATATCACCTTTCTCCCACCCTCTCAACCAGCTAACCTTCTTATCTTTCTCCTCTTTCTTCCCCCTTCTCCTTTTTTCCCCACCCTCACCCCACTACCCATGTTATCTTTCTTCCATCACCTTTCTCCCCTTCCCCACTACTCCTTTTTCTTCCCCTATCCCCTTCCTCTCCCCCTCAGTACCAATTGCACCTTTATCTTTTTCTCTCCTCCCACCCCCAAGCTGTATCACCTCTCTCCCTTGTAAGTGTAGCCAGTTTCCTCTACAAACACATCCTTGTGTGGCCTGCCCATACTGCCTTCGCAGCTTCCTGTCTTGCCATTATTCTCATCACGAGCATGGCCATGCTGCGACTGGAGCCTGCTGATGCAGTACATGGCAACCCTACATGTATCTGACCTGGTCAGAGTAACATAGTAGATGACAACAGAAAAGGACCACCTGGTCCATTCAATCTGCCCAGTTATTCCTGACCACATTGCCAAGAATATATCCCTGCTGCCAGCCATATAATACAACTAATTCTGGATATCACACCATATGCAGGACAGTTTTGTCATCTTCTTCTTATTGTACTCCACTCTTTTGGGTTGATAGGAATGTATAATCCCCTGTTTAGTTGACCCCCCAATACTCCATTCCATCCCAGGTCTAACCACAAAGCTTTGTAATAATCCAAAGGACTGTCAATACTATTGTGGCTGTTGCTCAAACTTCCACAGTGGGGCTCTGGATGGTACTCCACCACTACAACATGCTGCACTGACCTGTTCTATTTGAGTGCCTGTGTTTCTGCTAGGATATCTACAGTAGTTATTACTGTACTTGTATCCTGCCCCGTAGGCCCAGCTGCTAGCTAATTATATCATTACAGCTTGCCAAACTGACTTGGCTGTGGGGTTGCTGGAATTTTCTGTTAAGACTTCTAACATTTCATAATGCCCACTTTGCCATTCATATTAGCTTCCCCAAAACTCATTTTAAATTGTTAGAGTAAGGCACGTCAATCAGCTTCTGCTTTCTCTTCATATCTTTGTACCTGAGGATCTCTATGTGCATTCCTTGCCTTTTTTAAGTCTACTACCGTTTTAGTCTCCAGCACCTCCTCCAGGAGGGCATGCCCTGTAACACAGTAGCATAGTAAATGACGACAGATAAAGACCTACATGGTCAATCCAGTCTGCCCAGCAAAATGTTTAGGGCTATAACTTTCTCTCCATGCAGGTTACCTCCATGCAGAAATGTTATACCTAAAGTTACAATTAAAAAGGAAGGTGCACTGCAAGATAGTCCTTTGAATGGTCTGTAAATTTGGCAATGAAGCTAATGGACCAAATAACAGCAAGCAATTTGCCTTTAGCATGTGCGCACAACAAACTTTATTTTCACTCAGTCCCTCGACATGGGACCATGTTTCACATAGGCTGCATCGGGAGGGACGGCTTACACAGGAAAAGCTTGGAGTTTTTTGTGCGATCAAAGTGTATCATAACCAGATTCATATCGGAGAAGAGGATAATGTCATACCATGTACACCAAGTTATTCCAAGGGGGTAGAAACAGCAGGTTTAAGGTGAGTCAAAAGTTTAAATCTATATAGAGGAAAACTTAATATCATGAAACAGGTTTAAAGAGAAAGGAAGGGTTAAATCCATGTAAAGAGAATTATGGTATCAGGAAACTTATGGGCATTTAAAAATGGACTATGAGTATGGCTTCAGCACAACTTATTTATTTATTTATTTATTTAACACTTTTCTATACCAACCTTCATGGTTAACTTACCTTGTTTCTTCAATTGCATCTTCCAGCCACTAGGGGATCCTCTGTGTTTATCCCATGCCCTTTCCATGAAAAAATTTTACTGACATTTCTCCACAGTCTACCCCACTTGAGCCTCATATCCTGCTACTTGTTGGATTTAAGATGTTTCACTGTCTTTCTTTCAGAGGAGATTTCATTAATTGCTCTATTCCCAAAGTCAGATTAATGAATCTGTAATTTCCAACATCCTTTCTCTTACTACTTTTATAAAGTGGGGCAACACCTGCCCTTCTTCAGTCCCACGGAACGACTCCTGCCTCCAAAATTCAATTGAATAGGTCCTTTAGTGGACCCATCAAAACGTCTCTGATCTCCCTTAAGATATATCCAATTTAGTCCTATTGCTTTGTTCGGGTTCTGTTTTTCTAGTTCCACAAAATTATGGCCTTTTGTAAATTGTGTAGTATCTGCCATGTGTACCCTTGCCAACAATCAGCAGTCCTTCTTCAATTCTTTCATCAATTAATATCAAGCAGACGTATCTATTTATCATGTCTGCTTTTTCCATTTCCCCACCCACCATGTATCCTTTTCTCCTCAGTCCTACAATCCCATACCTGCCCTTCCTCCTTTCACTCACATCCCTAAACAAGTAGGAACAGCTTGAATAAGTATGACTTTGGGAATGCTTTCCAACACAGATTTGTAAAAGGAGTGTGTATCGGATGGGTATGGGGGCTGTGGGGGAGAGTGTGTGTAAGTGGGGGGGAGGTGTTTGGGGGAATTGAAGGGTGTAGGAGTATTAGGGGGCATAAATAGGGTATGTGGGGTGAGGTGTGAAGGGATTGGATGGGATTTATTTACTTTAAAAGATGTATAGCCTGCACCCATCAAAGTTCAGGTCAGGGCACAATTAAATGTACATAAAAACTCAGACAATAGACTATATATTAAAAATGCATAAGAGTGAAGGCAATTTCCTAGAGAGTGAACAAGCCTATCAGTGTGATAACAAATATAGTGGAGGTAATCAGGGAGGAAACGCATAAAATAAATTTCCCATGAATGATCATTATTCAACAACAGATGCCAAGGGTGGTCAACCTAGGGAGAGCTATTAGTGTGGGTGGAAGTCTGTGTTCATGGAAGGGTGGGTGTGGATGGTGGAGATGTATATTTTGGGATTTCGGGGTGTGTATGTGTGGGGGATATAGGCCAGCAGGGAGTGTGGGATGGGTCATTTCAAACTTGGAGCTTGTTTCTATGCCCATGTGGATCCAAGGGCAGGTGGTAGGAGGAGGATAAGTAAATGTGGTACAGTTATTTCTTCTAGGATCTCAGTGCTGGTGTTTGAGCTGAGCTGAGAAAAAGTTCAGTGAGTTATGAGATGGGGAGAGGAGAGGAGGGGAGGCTGGAGAACAAGAATGCTGAGGACTGGAGAAGGATCTAGGTGGAGAGAAAGGGCTAGGAAACATGACTACTGGGAAGTTTGGGAGAGGAGATGGGACTGGGGAGCATGACTGCTGGGGACCGTAGGGTCTGGGTGGGGAGAGGGAGCTGGGAAGCATGACTGCTGGGGATTGTGGCATCTGGGTGGGGAGATAGGGCTGAGGAACAAGACTGCTGGGGATTGTAGGGTCTGGAGAGGGAGCTGGGGAGCATGACTGCTGGGGACTGAGGAGTATGGGTAACATGACTGCTGGGGACTGGGTGGGTAGAGGAGCTTGGGAGCATGAGTATGAGAGCTGGAGTATGAGGAGGGGTGTGCGTTTTGTGAGCATTTGTGTATGTGAGATAGAAAGAGAGGGACTGTGAGTGAAATCATGTGAGTGTGTGTGTGTGTGTGTGTGAAAGAAGATAAAAACATAAGAACATAAGAACATGCCATACTGGGTCAGACCAAAGGTCCATCAAGCCCAGCATCCTGTTTCCAACAGTGGCCAATCCAGGCCATAAGAACCTGGCAAGTACCCAAAAACTAAGTCTATTCCATGTTACCGTTGCTAGTAATAGCAGTGGCTATTTTCTAAGTCAACTTAATTAATAGCAGGTAATGGACTTCTCCTCCAAGAACTTATCCAATTCTTTTTTAAACACAGCTATACTAACTGCACTAACCACATCCTCTGGCAACAAATTCCAGAGTTTAATTGTGCGTTGAGTAAAAAAGAACTTTCTCCGATTAGTTTTAAATGTGCCACATGCTAACTTCATGGCGTGCCCCCTAGTCTTTCTATTATCCGAAAGAGTAAATAACTGATTCACATCTACCCGTTCTAGACTTCTCATGATTTTAAACACCTCTATCATATCACCTCTCATCTGTCTCTTCTCCAAGCTGAAAAGTCCTAACCTCCTTAGTCTTTCCTCATAGGGGAGTTGTTCCATTCCCCTTATCATTTTGGTAGCCCTTCTCTGTACCTTCTCCATCGCAATTATATCTTTTTTGAGATGCGGCGACCAGAATTGTACACAGTATTCAAGGTGCGGTCTCACCATGGAGCGATACAGATAAAGTTTGTGTTTGCTCCCTTCCCCCAAACCATGACAATCTTAGGGTGACTGGGATTCAAAAAATCCCATGTATAGAGAGCAGGAGATTTTTTTGATGCTTATAAGTTTTATTATTGGATGTTGTTTGATGTGTCTGCTCATTTGAAATATTATATTGGTGTTTTGGAAAATTTATAAATATTTTTATAAGGTTTAAATTATTGACTGTTCTATCCATCAGCTGTCTTGAAATATTTATTCTTTTTATTAGTATAGTTTTATTATTATAGAAACATTATGATTAATGTTTTATATTTCTTTTTTGTTGGTCCATCTTCCAGTGTGACCAAGGGGAGGCATTCTGTTAGTGTATAGTTTCTGAGAAAGGGTCTATAGCAGTCTGGCTTGTTCTGTTTTCAATAGGAGGTGTTTTGGTTTTCTAGAGCCTGTTGTAATATATGCAGTAGGGATGTGAATCGTTTTTTGACGATTTAAAATATCGTCCGATATATTTTAAATCGTCAAAAATCGTTAGGGCCACGATACAATACCAATTCCCCCGATTTATCGTTAAAAAAATCGTAAATCGGGGGAAGGGGGAGGGCAGGAACTTACTTACTTGCCCTAAACCAATGGCAGGAAAACCGGCACACTAAAACCCCCTAAAACCCACCCCCGACCCTTTAAATTAAATCCCCCACCCTCCCGAACCCCCCCCAAATGCCTTAAATTACCTGGGGGTCCAGCGGCGGTCCGGAACGGGCTCCTGCAATTGAATTGTGTTGTCTTCAGCCGGCGCCATTTTGCAAAATGGCGGCCGCAAAATGGCGGCGGCCATAGACCAACACGATTCGACTGCAGGAGGTCGTTTCGGACCCCCGCTGGACTTTTGGCAAGTCTTGTGGGAGTCAGGAGGCCCCCCCAAGCTGGCCAAAAGTCCCTGGGGGTCCAGCGGGGGTCCGGGAGCGATCTCTTGCCGCGAATCGTTTTCCGTACGGAAAATGGCGCCGGCAGGAGATCGACTGCAGGAGGTCGTTCAGCGGCGGTCCGGAACCCCCCGCTGAACGACCTCCTGCAGTCGATCTCCTGCCGGCGCCATTTTCCGTACGGAAAACGATTTGCGGCAGGAGATCACTCCCGGACCCCCGCTGGACCCCCAGGGACTTTTGGCCAGCTTGGGGGGGCCTCCTGACCCCCACAAGACTTGCCAAAAGTCCAGCGGGGGTCCGGAACGACCTCCTGCAGTCGAATCGTGTTGGTCTATGGCCGCCGCCATTTTGCGGCCGCCATTTTGCAAAATGGCGCCGGCTGAAGACAACACAATTCAATTGCAGGAGCCCGTTCCGGACCGCCGCTGGACCCCCAGGTAATTTAAGGCATTTGGGGGGGGTTCGGGAGGGTGGGGGATTTAATTTAAAGGGTTGGGGGTGGGTTTTAGGGGGTTTTAGTGTGCCGGTTTTCTTGCCATTGGTTTAGGGCAAGTAAGTACTTCCCTCCCAAAGTTGATGAAGTATTAAGGCATTTGGGGTGGGGGATTTAATTTAAAGGGTCGGGGGTGGGTTTTAGGGGGTTTTAGTGTGCCGCCTCACGATTTTAACGATTTTCATGATATTTTAAACACCCAAACGGCAACAATACAATTCCCTCCCCCTCCCAGCCGAAATCGATCGTTAAGACGATCGAGGACACCATTCACATCTCTAATATGCAGTGCTGATCTTTCCTTAATATGGTGGTAACTGTTTGAGTCCTGGGAGTAAGTGTTGTTTTGATATGGCAGATTTGTTTTCTATGGTAAACAGTAGACTTGGCAGACTGTGATAACTTTTATTGAACTGTGTTTAAGTATTATTCAAAAATACTGTATGTGAGCTATTGAGACATAAGAACATAAGAACATGCCATACTGGGTCAGACCAAGGGTCCATCAAGCCCAATATCCTGTGTCCAACCAAGTCATAAGTACCTGTCTTGTGAATGTCTCTGATCTGACATTTGAAGAAGGGGTCTATGTATTTTTAAAAGCTTTTGCACAATATTTCTAGATACATGTATTTTCATTTTACAGATATTTTTAGGCAGCCTGACATGTTCTGTTTTCATAATAGGAGGTGTATTGGTGTTTAGGGCCTGGTGTCATATTTGCAGTATTGCCTTTTCTTAGATAGGGTTGTTGTTGCGTGAGCAGTGTTTTGTAAGGTAGGTTCACTATATTAATTCCTTATTCCTGCCTTTCTGAGGGCTAAGCCCATACCCAATACATGTTAAAATGGACCTACTGCCATATGGGCTACAAATATCTTCTGTGTCTTGGGAGAAGGGCTTGAGGGAGTGAGACCACAATAGCCCTGGGGGAGGGGGAAGGGAAATGAATAAGACTGCTGGAGACTGGGGGTGGAGGAGGTGTGAGATTGAATCCCCTGTAGAAATGTCACCGCACGCCACTGCTCAGGAAAGATATTCCTGTTTTATAAAAACCGTTGGAGACACTGAGCTTCACAAAAGAGATATTTTGCCCCAGATTTGTTTTGGGAGAAATGACCAAACAAAAAACAGTGCGCCTGGCTGCATTTTACCGGCTACCAGGTATTCTTTTGTCTTCCAGCAAAGTGAATTTGACCCTTAAAAGGAAATATTTGCGCTTAAAAGAAAGGATAAGAGGTACAAAAGGGAGGGACAGGATCAAGCGGGTTATTTTTAAGCAGGCAGATAGAAGAACTCTTCTAAAACGTAAGCTCAATGAGGAATAGCTTGCTACAGCTCTGTCAGGCACATTTCCTTTGCTCACACTCTTATAAAACACTATGCTTGGGGGAGGGGGGATACTTTGGTTTCCCCTGACTTCATGGCCAGTGATTTGTTAAAACTATGTTAGAACAAATGTTGTTTTTCTCCCACACTTTGGTAGGTAATACAACAAGCTGCCCAGTGTTGCCCTTGGCAACCAAACGGAATTGAACATCCTCCCAACCTAACCTGAAAAGGCAGACTGTGCAGCAGCTGGAACATTTTAAGTACTAATCCACTAGACCTTTTCAAATATATCTGCTGGATCTCTCCGTAATTACTGGAGCTAGGAACCATTCCATTTCTCTGCCTAATTAGGGGACAGGCCACTACAATTAGGTCACATTTTTAAAAGCTGAATTCCACCTACATTTTTTTTTCCCCCTAGGCTAAATTACGATAAAATTGGAAAGCTGTCACAGATCTCATGCCAAGCGCAGGAATCCTGCACATAGGCAAAAATGATAAGATGTATTCGAAGATTTGAGTTTAAGTGATTTAGGAAGTTAATGCCTTGTTCAACCCAAACAGACTTCTGTGAACTGTGGAGCAGGTCTGACTATGTCTTAGTATTTCAAGTCCCCTTAGAGACTGAACAGCACATACAAAAAAAAAAATCGTATTAGAATATGGCCTTGGATACTAATGGATAAATCAGAGCGTGCCTGGCATTCATATCTTCCTCCTCCAGCTCAGTGCAAACTGGCATTTTGCCTGCTCGCAGGAAGATCTTGGCTACCACAAAGGACACGCTGCACTTTTATTTTCATTGGTGTCTCAGAAGATTATCAAAATAAACGAGAGATCTAAAATACAGGGCAAGTTTTACGTTTTACATGTTGCACTTTGCGAGACTATCCTTTAATCTTAGACATTGCATCAAGAGCCTCATAACCCTTGCACTTCGCTGTCTTCCATTGCATCTGGGACATTGAGAACGGGTCAAGCAAAGCATTCCTGACTGCATGCTAATGTTTACTCATGCAATCCAAATTATTGGACTTGCTTCAAGCAGACTACTGCGCTCTCCGGGATGGAGAAGCTAGAAATTGGTTGGGTTTATTTTTTGTTCTATTTTACAGACTTCTTTGCATTTGTTAATTTCAGTGCTTTGCATAATGCACATTATTTTCTTTTCGTGCACCCTGAGAGTAATTCTTATCTTTCTGTTTTTTGTTTTTTGTTTTTTGGAATAACAGTGTGGCGGCATTGAAGTAGAAATGAGGCTTGTTTTTCAACTGTAAATATTTGGTCCTCCCATGTTGGATAAAAAACTAATGTAATAGATTTTTAAATGTACCTTTTCAATGTACCTTTTCCCACCTAGTTTCTAGAACAACCTGCCTCTCAAGCTTAGGAAATAAAGGACTATAAGTTTTTTCGGAAAAAGTCAAAAGGCCACCCATTTCAAATAGCATTTTCCTGATCATGTTATATGTACTTTCTTTTTTCTTGAATATATATTTCTGAGATGTTTTGTTTTGCATATATTATTGAATTATGTTTTATTTGCATCTGTTTGACTAGTTTTGATTTATGTATTTTTTTTGCTATTCATGCTAATATATGAACATCTTACCATGAGTTTTCTATTATAAGCAGTATATAAAAACTTTTAATAAATAAAATAAATACTAACTTCAGAATCATTTCAAATGAGAGGAATAAGAATGCTACAAATGTATCTGTAGACAGTTTGTTCCTGTCACATGGTAGGAGCACAAGATGGCGCCGGCCACCGATGGAGGGAGCGTAGGAGTGCTCATAACCCTTGCACTGGACCACCAGGGAATTTAGGCATGTCTTGGGGGGGTGTTTAAAATTGCCATTTTAACGGCCGAATGATTCATTGTATTCGTGGGAAATCGCGATACGTTTTGCGACGCAACGAATACAACGAATCCGGGCATATACGTTGCAGATTCGCGATACGTTGCAAACGAATGCACACCCCTAGTGGTTATTCTGCTCCTCCCAAATTCTACAACCATGGGTCCAGAATCAGACCATTAGGTATCACCCTTAAACAATGACCATAACCCCCCTAATTGTGAATGCTTCAGGATAAATTTTCAAATAGTTACGTGTGTAAAAATTAGCATATACGTACATAAAGTAGTTTGTACTTGTGTGATTGCTATATTACAAACATCAAGAGAAATGCATGTACTTTACATTTCGTGCACACAAATACGCATGAAAAAAGGGGCAGTCCAGGGGCATTCCGTGGCAGAGACATGTATAAAGGTGAATTTTAAAAGCCCAGCACATGACAAAATTAGGGGTTGTGCGAAAAAGTCGGGCTCTCGCATGCTGACTGTATTTTTAAAAGCACCCATAAACTCGTGTAAATGCCGCGATGTGCATGTCTCAAAGCTTTCCAAAAAGGAGCGGGGCATGGGCATGGGCGTGGTGTGGGCAGGGTGCGGGCATTTCGGGGCCTGGCCAAGAGATGTGCAAGTAAATACCTAAGCGCTCCAGCGCACACCAAGATCCCCTGCTGCGTAAACTTTCTGGGGTAGCAGGCGGGAATGTAGACTGTCAAACCTAGCTACTAACTGGGTGAACTGATAGCTAAACTGGTAAACTGGGAATAGTGTGGGCGTGCATCCCTTTTAACATCTCAAGACTTAGGTGGTAGAAGCGGGATACGTGAGCCCATGAGCAAGTGTGTGCGGCCAGGCTATTTTAGAACTTGCGTGCACCGTTTTGAAAGTTACCATCCTTAGCTGCTATTTTATGACACTTAAGCATATACATTGCATAATTTTACACCTGATAATCATCTTTTATAATTGATATTAGATTTGTTTATGGTGCACTATTGGCTGGGTGGGAGGTTTGGGTGAAATGAGGAGGTTTCAGGCTGAAGAACCAGGGTCTTGATGATCAGGAGAAGAACTGACTGAACTGGTGGAGGAATCAGAAAACAGGGAATTTAATTTCGCACGTTTGAAAATACACTGACTTCTCTGCGTCCTACTGTTTTTCGCTCATAAAATAGACATGCATATATTTTTAAAATTGGTATGAAAAGTATGCATGTTCAAAACATTTAAATGCTCGCTTTCCATGAAAGCCTGAGATCCCAGCGTGTGTAAACCCAAAGAAGTCCTGGGAGGAGAGGAGGAGGAGGAAACTTCACTCAACGCTGAAGAAATTGTTTGGAGAACTAGTTTCACAGAGGATTGGTCTTCGGTGGAAGTTCTTTGACAGAGAAGGCTACACACCAGAAGAGATCCTGTGGAGCTCCTGTTTGACAGAGGACTTGAGTCAGAAATGCATCTAAGTGCAAGAATTTGCTGAGAGAAAAAGAGGATATCTATCCAGGTACTGAGGAAAGATCCAGGAGAGGAAGGGTCCCTGCTGTCCCACGTGGCAGACCTGTCCAGGAGAAGGTTGATTTTGCTTAAGGAGCCTAATTTTGTCTTTGTGCTGAATGATGGACTTGTTGCTGACTGGTGCACTATTCTCTGATGTGCCTATTCTTGGACTTTGTGTTTCACATATTCAGTGCCAGTAAAGGACTTTTTAGTTTTTGAACAACAAACTTTAGGGTCAGTGTGGTGACTGGACTGATGAATGGAGGAGAGCCCCAGTAAGAAGAAACCCAAAGGGCATTGAAAGAGAGTAGGGATGTGAATCGTTTTTTGATGATTTAAAATATCGTCCGATATATTTTAAATCGTCAAAAATCGTTAGAGCTGCGATACAATAACAATTCCCCCGATTTATCGTCAAAAAATCGTAAATCGGGGGAAGGGGGAGGGGAAGGGGGAGGGCGGGAAAACCGGCACACTAAAACAACCCTAAAACCCACCCCGACCCTTTAAAATAAATCCCCCACCCTCCCGAACCCCCCCCAAAATGCCTTAAATTACCTGGGGTCCAGAGGAAGGGTCCCGGTGTGATCTTTTACTCTCGGACCTCCGGTGCTTGTAGAAATGGCGCCGGCGCTACCTTTGGTTTTTCCGTACGGAAAAACGATTTGCGGCAGGAGATCGCTCCCGGACCCTCGCTGGACCCCCAGAGACTTTTGGCCAGCTTGGGGGGGCCTCCTGACCCCCACAAGACTTGCCAAAAGTCCAGCGGGGGTCCGGAACGACCTCCTGCAGTCGAATCGTGTTATCTACGGCCGGCGCCCATTTTGCGCAAAATGGCGGCACAAAATGGCGCCGGCCATAGACAACACGATTCGACTGCAGGAGATCGTTCTGGACCCCCGCTGGACTTTTGGCAAGTCTTGTGGGGGTCAGGAGGCCCCCCCAAGCTGGCCAAAAGTCCCTGGGGGTCCAGCGGGGGTCCGGGAGCGATCTCCTGCCGCAAATCGTTTTCCGTACGGAAAAACGATTCGCATGCAGGAAGTCGTTCCCGGACCCCCACTGGACTTTTGGCAAGTCTTGTGGGGGTCAGGAGGCCCCCCCAAGCTGGCCAAAAGTTCCTGGGGGTCCAGCGGGGGTCCGGGAGCGATCTCCTACGCTCCTGACCTCGGGGGACAAAAAACAAAATGGCGCCGGCGCTACCTTTGACCTGTCATATGACAAGGCAAAGGTAGCGCCTGCACCATTTCTACAAGCACCGGAGGTCCGAGAGTAAAAGATCACACCGGGACCCTTCCTCTGGACCCCAGGTAATTTATGGCATTTGGGGGGGTTCGGGATGGTGGGGGATTTATTTTAAAGGGTCGGGGTGGGTTTTAGGGTTGTTTTAGTGTGCCGGTTTTCCCGCCCTCCCCCCCACTGGACCCCAGGTAATTTAAGGCATTTGGGGGGGGGGGTTCGGGAGGGTGGGGGATTTATTTTAAAGGGTCGGGGTGGGTTTTAGGGATGTTTTAGTGTGCCGGTTTTCGATTTACACGATTTTCACGATATTTAAAAAACCCAAACGGCAACGATCCGATTCCCTCCCCCTCCCAGCCGAAATCGATCGTTAAGACGATCGATCACACGATTCACATCTCTAAAAGAGAGATCTTCTCCCTCCAATGGGTATAATTTTCAAAACCATTTATATTCGTAAAACAGTGTTTTACATGCAGGATTACAAAATTTCCTGCCAGATTTGCGGATAAACTTACTTGCATAAGTTATCTGGTCAATTCTAAAAGCTCTGTGCTTTGTTATGCGTACAAGAGCCAGGCCTCTATCAAGGGGCGGTCATGGGGGCGGGGAGGGGCGGTCCAGGGGGCAGGGCAGGGCAGAGCTGGAGGCCGCCGGTACAGTGGCCATTCTGGAAATGTGGCCATTCTGGAAATGTTATTAGAAAGCCCTTTCTCATAATGGAGTCTAAAACTGAAATAGTTTGCTTTTGCCAGCTCAACCAATTTATAAGAGTTGTTTATCTTGAACGAGGGGTCACACCAAATAGGCATGTAAACCAAGCAGTTCCATTTTATATCTAACAAGCCGTTAAACCTGTAACAACGGGCTACATTAACAATTATTTTTTTCGGTTCATTTTCAGAAACGGCACTCTTCTATACTTCTTCTCCCTCACTCCCCCTTCCTCTCGCTCTTTCACCTCAGTCACTCATCCTCCTATCCCTCGGTCACTCACCCCCTTCCTCCACTCAACTCCCTTCCCTCCCCTGCCTCCACTCAAACTCCCTTCCCTCAGTCTTACTCACTCTTTTCTCCCACTGCCTCCCTCCCCTCTCACTGAAATCCCCTTCCCTCACTCTCACCTTCCCCCTCCTCTCTCACTCCCACTCCCTCCCTTCCTCAGTCATTCCCCACCCTCTCCCAATCTCATCCCTCATGCTCATCCCCTCCCATCCCCTCTCAGTCACTACACTACATGACTCACTCCTTCCCCTGCGGCACGGCACATTGGTCAGAGCTCTCAACGTTTCGGCCATCCCAACTCCCTTCCCCTCCCCCCCCCCCCCGATATTCCTTGTCCACGGGTCCTCTTTCCTTTTCCTTCCATCTCCTCTCATCTTCCCTTCAGCCCTCCTCCACTCCCTCTTTTTCTCTTCTCCAGAACTTCTTACCCTTCCCACTTACTCACTCATATCCTCTTCCCTTTTCCTTCCATCCCCTCTCATCTTCCCTTTCCTTCCCCTCTCACCTCATCTACAATTGCTTCCTTCTCCCTCATCCCTCCTCCACTCCCTCTTTTTCTCTTCTGCACAACTTCTTACCCTTCCCACTTACTCACTCATCCCTTTTCCTTCCATCCCCTCTCATCTTCCCTTCCCTTCCCCTCTCACCTCTTCCACAATCGCTTCCTTCTCCCTCAGCCCTCCTCCACTGTTACGACTACCGGCCGCGGCAAGCCGCGACCGGGACTGACTACGTACCCCAGGACCCGGACGGACCATCGACGATGAGACTGGCATCTAAGGATTCCTTCAGCAGCAGCTGCCGCTGCTGTTCCAAGATGGCCGCGGTGTTCCTCCCCGTGCGACTAAGCTCCGCCCCCTGATGCTTGCTAGGGCCGCGCGGGCGGCTTTGGCCTGAAAATTAAAGAGATACACACAGGAAGTGCTCAGAGCCCTTCCTGCTGCTTCTGATTCGCTGGAGACTATTTAAGGCAAGGTCTGAGCCCTCAGACCTTGCCTTGGTTTCTTGGCTCTTGCGTTTGTCCCTGTTCCTGGTTGCTGCTTGTTCCCTCTGTGCTTGATTCCTGGACCGGCTGACGTTTCTCCTGGCTCTCGACTCCTGGCTTGGCTACGGTACTCTCTGGCTTCTGACTCCTGGACTGGCTGAGGATTCTTCTGGCTCTTGACCCCTGGACCGGCTGTGGATATTTCTGGCTCTCGACCCCTGGACCGGCTGTGGAACTCTCTGGCACTCGACCCCTGGACCGGCTGTGGAACTTTCTTGTACTCGACCCCTGACGGACTACGGAAGCTCCCTGGTTATTGATCACAGGACTATCGGCAGTACCTCTAGCCCCAGGGTCCTGTCTGGACTTAGAAGGGATCCTCGGGGTTGGCTCTTCGACCAGCTGAAGGCATCAGCTATTGCTTACATGACCCGCTGGAGGCGCCAGTTATCTGGACTACACGACCGGCAGGAGGCACCTGCATCCAGATCTTCTTCAATCCTACCTGCCACCCCGAGGACCGGCCTCGCCTACCGACGGTGGCCTAAACAGACATCGCCGGACCAAGGATCCACACCTCCGGGTGTAACATCCACTCCCTCTTTTTCTATTCTACAGGGCCACAGGAGGTCTCCGGGGGTCCCTCCCTTGTGTGCACTTCACCTCCAGGCTAGTTGCTGGCCTGCCTGATGCTCGCTGCCGCTGCTCCTCCCACATTAGAATTTTTTTTTTCTGTCCAAGGTCTCTGGGGCTCTCTCCCTTGCCCGCGCCTCACCACCGGGCTCATTGCTGGCCGTCCCACAGCTTGCCGCCGCCGCTGCTCCTCCCCGCCACTGCCTCTCAGTGCCATCTTTACGCTCCGCTGTGACCGACGTGCTCTCCCGCCCGTGCATGCGCAGTAGAGCTGCTCTCTACTGCGCATTTGCGGCATGTCAGTCAAGCTTCATTTATCTAGATAGATACTAAATCTAATTTCTAAAAATCTAAATGTAGAAGCTCATATTGGGTGATCTAGTCTTGCAGTTTTTTTAACTAAATTAAGAATAACAATGCAATGAATGCATGAGAAAACTAGAACTAGGAAAATTGTGCTCTAAATGTAATATCTCTTTTTTCAGTCAAGTGGGGCGACTATGTTTTCTTTTCTTAGTTGTTGCTATTTGCTGTTACCAAGTTGATTATAATAGTCACATTGCATGGATACATGGATATGCTATGCTTTTATTTATTTATTTTAATGAATTATAGTAAAGGAGACTGAACTTCTGAGCCCTGAATTCAGACAACTTGAAATTTGTGCACTGTTAGCTCCTTGGAAGCTGCTACCGGTCTCACTGGTAGACCTCTCTTGTGCAGCAATAAAATGCTGGCGAGCAGAGAATGCTACTCCACTGAGGTCTCTGATTGATTCTTGCCACTGTACTTGAGTTCCATGGTGGTACTTAGAAGAACTTGCTGAGACTGAATGATGGTAATGTTGTTGTTTTGGGCACAGCAGGTTATAGTCTAGAAGAGAAATGAAGACCTCTGCAAACAGTGCAGGCTAGCAATAGTGAGCCAAGTTACCTGCCAGAGCACTTGACATACTGCAGATTCTCAGGATGTTGAGATTTATAACAATTTAAAACAATAGCTCTGTTTTGTTTATCTCCTTATTTTTCAGTTTTATAGATGTCACACTAACATGTGTCACACAGTTATCTGACAAATATCTCTCTAGTTTTTATTTTACTGCGGACATGATTGAAACTCGCCAGGCATCCAGAGAGACTAGGATTTTTTTTATCAGACTTGTAAGAAACAATAAGATTTTTACGTTCCAAGGCACAAGTTTTCCTGGTACCCATTTATCACTTCTTCCATTAAAATGTTTCTGGGAATGAATACCACGTAGTGCATTGTGAAGCTGGTAGATGGTTCTTAACAGGTATTATATAAGCACTAAGATGCACACTATTTATAATGCATTCCTAGTATTACAAGGCCATTCATCTTAATTGAGAAAATGCAATTAGGCAAAAAAGCATAGAATATAATTTTGAAACAAGTCTGCTTATCTTTGTCCCCCAAAGTGTGCATGTATATTTCAGTAGATGCATTATTTTGTGCACACTCTGGGATCTCTAGTACATATATAGGGGTAGATTTTATAACATGCGCGCGCGCGCAGCGTACATGTGCGCGTGCTACCCGGCACGCGCACATGTACACCCGATTTTTATAACTTGCGCGCGCAAGGGGGTGCACTGCACAGTTGTGCATGCCAAGCAGCGCTGCCTTCCCCCGTTCCTTCCCAGGCCACTCTGAAACCAAAGCAGCCTATAAGGGAACTTCCCTTCTCCCTAACCTGACCTTCCCACCCCTTCCCCTAACCTTCCCCCCCCCCCCCCCGCCCTACTCTAACCCCCCTCAAAAAATTTGTTTTACCTTTTGCGTGCGCCGGCCAACTGCCGGTGCACGATCCCCGGCACAGCGGCAAATATGGCTGCTATGCCAGGAGCCTGCCCCCACCCCATCCCTTTTTGCAAGCCCCAGGACTTACACGCGTCCCAGGGCTTTTCGCACGTCACCGGGCCTTTTTAAAATAGGTCCATAATGTTTTCCGTGTGCACACACACTTCCTGTTCCCCTGGTGTGGGCTGATTCAAAATTCCTCTCCCTACAACATGAAAACCAAATTTTTCTGCCATGGACATGGGCAGGCTGGACACATTAATTGTGAGAAATAAGGACCTGCTATTCTCCATCCAAGAGGTCCAGAGGAATGCCCGCAGGCCAGGCCTACCAGATCCTGAGCCAGAAATTCACAGAAACTCCTATCCCTGGGAGGTAGTAGCCTAGAGGGAAGTATGTACTAAAGAATCAAATAAAGAGAGGACAACCTGGATATATGCACAAAATGTTATGGACTAGGTAGAGATTCTTGCACTCAGCATGCTGTTTTGCACAGAAATCTGGGAAATGTTTCAAGTGTCAAGGAGCTTTCTTGTATTTGGACACACTGGGACAGTTTGCATCCCCATATCCAGAGCTGTGGGAGCAGCACAACTGAGCAAGGAGCTTCAGAGCACAGCACCAATGCCCTTAAGGCACAAGGAATACTCCAGGGGTGGTGGCACCGTTCAAATATAAGAACATAAAAAATTGCCATATTGGGTCAGACCAAGGGCCCATCAAGCCCAGCATCTCAAAGGGCTGCCAAGCCTATAGCTCTTGGCAGGGGTGGCTCAAGGCAATCTACTGCCTGAGACAAAGGATGAAATGGCACCCCCCGCCCTCCCCATGGCCCAGTGCAGGTGAAATCACCGAGGGCCAGGGCAGGAGGAAAGCAATGGAGGGTGAAGTGGCTTGCCCAAGATCACAAGGAATGGCAATAGGATTTGAACCCTTGTTTCCCTTGTTTGCCGCCCACTTCTCTAACCACACAGTTTTTGGGCCTGCAATTTTGTTTATTCTCAGTCTTGGGCGTGTGTACTAGAGGGCGCTGGAGAAATGTTTAATGGGGTAGGGCGGCCAAAGGCAAAAGGCCGCCCACCTCCTGGGTCTAGAAATAGGACGTCTCCATTCCCTACTGCCTGCCTCCCCCCCTTCTCCTGGCTCTGCCCTCTGGGGGTGTGAGGGGTTGGTGAATGGTGGGAGTCTGTGTGTGTGACAAACTCTCTCTTAGGGCTGATACAAGGGTATAGATTGCCCTAGACAAACCTTACAGTCTTTCATTCCCCCTTCCCTCTCCTCCCCACATGTATTAATTTCCCCAATCTAAAAAGGCAGATTGCATATGGAAAATAGATATTCAAAGTACAACCTTCTGAAGTAAAAATGTCACTTACAACAACTTATATATTATATAGGTATACACTGCAAAAAAGCACACTTTCAATAATAATAGTTTAATAGAATTTCTCATAGTAATCAAGGCAGTTTACTGGATCCTATATGGTATTAGGCCTATGGTAAAGTGCACTGGGTGTGGACTTGGCCCACGGAAAGCCAGGAATAAACTGAACTACAATTCCAATATATTAAGCCTTCCATATCATAATTGCCAGCACTCAATCTATGAAAAAGCCATACTGCAAATATTACATCAGGCCCCAAACACCAATACACCTTCTATTAGGTAAATAGATTAAAGCCAGGTTGTTGTAAATCCCTAGCAGAATACCTAAAGCCGCAGTCACACAAGCAGAACACAGATAGACTCTTACCAAATATAGAATAAAGATATCATAAAATATAAATTGAATCATGTAGAGAAAAATTGAACTGGAAATCACAAGAAGCCAAACTCTATAAGCAATGAAACACAATCAAGAAATATAAAACATTAAACATATCAATAAAAAGAATATGAAATCTCCTGATAAATTCAGCCAATTCAAAACACATATAAAAATGTTTAAAATATTACCAAACACTAATAAAATATTTCAAACAGCAGATACATCACATTCAATAATTAAAACTAACAAGGATGAAAAACAAATCTCCCACTCTCCATATCTGGGAACTTTAGATTTCCAGTTCTCCTGAGATTGTCGTAGATTGGAGGAGGGTGCACAAACGTTAACCTCTCTCACACACATATATACAGGTACTCTCACACACGCACACACATGTGCACAGGTAATCTCTCTCATAGACACACATACACCACACAAAAACCCTCTCACACATGCACACACACACACACACACACACACTCTCTCTCTCACATATGCACATACACACACACACCTCCTCATATATACACGTATACACACACAAACACCACCCACCCTCTCATATATATATATATCCCACCACCCTCTCATACACACACACACACACACACACACATTCACATACCTCCCACTCATACACAAACACCCCTCACCCACTCTCCCACTCACCCTCTCATATACATCCCACAGGCTCTCACTCCTCTCCAAAACACTCACAAGCAGTTACCCAGCTACCCAGGCAGATAGTCACCCACCCACACACACACACACACACACATACACACAGATAGTCACCCACACACACCCATAGGGCCTAGGCCTTTGTTTCAGCCACCAATAGGATGGGATCTGCTGTCAGCACCGCACCATCCTCCTCTCTTAGGTTGCCAGTTGTGGGGTGGTGGCAGCAGGAGTCACATGTATCCCGATGTCGTCTCCTGCTGCTGGGGGCCAATCTCGTGGTAAAAGCTGCGAAACTGGCCCTGCAGCAGCAGGAGATGATATCAGGATAAATGTGACTCCTGCTGCCTGGGGTTAGGGATGTGTATTGTTACTGATAGGATAGTGCAGGGGTTTGGTTTATCCCTGCCCGACCAATGTTTGACTCTGGAAGCAGATGAGGCAGCGGCAAAGGTAGAGGTATTTTGGAGGGGCATCCCAAGGTTGTAGCGTGCCTTGCCACGAGACACTATTCTAACAGCAGTCACAGGCCAACTATATATGCTATTAGGATATTAATGGGAACTAAAAGTCTTAACCAGAGTATCTCTATGCCTCCCTTCCAACAAAATCCCTTTGCCTAGTGGCAGCATCATGACCCCAGAGGTGCTGGGATCCAAGGCAGACTCCATTAAAACCTGCCCTGCCAGAGTGCTTACCTTTGAGCTGCTATCATTAAAATGGGCTCAATGCTTTACACACCAGCTTGGGGTTCTTGGGGCCTTTTCTGTTTTGTATACAGTTATGCCCCTAGATTTTCCTTTCCCTTCTCTTTTTTCTATGAGTTCTATATTTATTTATATTTTGATATATATTTTTATTATTTATTTGATTTACTGCATAATCCTCAAAGCAGATTACATTCGGGTACTATAAGTATTTCCCTGTCCCCAGTGTGCTCAGAATCTAAGTTTGTACTTGAGACAATGAAGGGAGAATGATTTACCCAAAATCATAAGGAGTAAAAGCAGATTTGAACCCTGGTTTCCCTGGTTCACAGCCTACTGCTCTAACTACAAGGCTACTTCTCTATGCCAGTTTATGTTTGTTACCTTTTGCATCTGGTTTCTTTTGCATGCTGAGTACCATGTCACCCTACAGTCAAGCCCCTTGCAAGCCAGTCTATTGCTCTCACTCTCATACCCATAACTGGCCTAAATATAGATATGCATCCATCTCATTCCAATAACCTGTATCCCCCTCTCTCCTACCTTATCTACAGTCTCAGTTCAGCTCCAGCATTTAAAGGTGCCAAGTCTAGGTAAAGCTCCCCTGAGTGTCCTTGCTACATAGCCATAACATTAAAAATCTATATGTTACAACTTAGGTGTTACTTAATGTAAGTGCCAAATATGTGTGTAATGCTGAGGGATATGTCTTGGTTTCAACCCAATTACTATCACATAGTGGAGAGAAATGGTGCTGAAAAACAGTGACCTTAACAAGAAAACTTTCAGCAGAGAAGAGATGTCATATAGATATACAGGTAGGAGCTCACTTCAAGAGAAGATGTCTGCACTAAAAATTAATTATCCTCCTCTATCTTCCAAATGCTGAAAATGTAAAGGAAATTAATATAGCCCAAATCCAGTCTTACACTATGGTAGCTCTGGTAAACCAGGAGTTAAGCAGATGGCTCAAGTCAGGAGAGGACTGGTTATTCGCACAACAGGGCAGTGCCCAAGGATCACAGTACTCTCCCCTACCCTTGGATGGGTGGTTAGGGACAATAGCCCTTATTGGCCTGGGGCCCAGATCATTTTCAGTCTGTCCCTGGTTTAAGTAACTAGAAGCTGAACCCTCACATTCTTTCTGCATACACCATCTCACTTCCCAGGTAGGGGGCCAGCTTTCCACCTCAAAGTTCTCAGTTCACAACCATGAATCTTTCATCATCTTTCCAAACAAACATTTATGGAAGTCTGCTAGCCCTTTCAGCATGTCCCTAAGAGCTCCTGTCTTCTACCTGCGTTATAGGGAAAAGGTCTATTTGAAGTCTTTCTCAAAAAAGCTCACAGCTGTGAGCTTTTTTGTAAGACGAAAACTAAAAAGTCATGGGATAGGAGGCGCTGTCCTTTCGTGGATTACAAACTGGTTAAAAGACAGGAAACAGAGAGTAGGATTAAATGGTCAATTTTCTCAGTGGAAAAGGGTAAACAGTGGAGTGCCTCAGGGATCTGTACTTGGACTGCTGCTTTTCAATATATATATAAATGATCTGGAAAGGAATACGACGAGTGAAGTTATCAAATTTGCGGATGATACAAAATTATTCAGAGTAGTTAAATCACAAGCAGACTGTGATACATTACAGGAGGACCTTGCAAGACTGGAAGATTGGGCATCCAACTGGCAGATGAAATTTAATGTGGATAAGTGCAAGGTGTTGCATATAGGGAAAAATAACCCTTGCTGTAGTTACACAATGTTAGGTTCCATATTAGGAGGTACCACCCAGGAAAAAGATCTAGGCATCACAGTGGATAATACTTTAAAATCGTCGGCTCAGTGTGCTACAGCAGTCAAAAAAGCAAACAGAATGTTAAGAATTATTAGGAAGGGAATGGTTAATAGAACGGAAAATGTCATAATGCCTCTGTATCGCTCCATGGTGAGACCGCACCTTGAATACTGTGTACAATTCTGGTCGCCACATTTCAAAAAAGATATAGTTGCGATGGAGAAGGTACAGAGAAGGGCAACCAAAATGATAAAGGGGATGGAACAGCTCCCCTATGAGGAAAAGCTGAAGAGGTTAGGGCTGTTCAGCTTGGAGAAGAGATGGCTGAGGGGGGATATGATAGAGGTTTTTAAGATCATGAGAGGTCTTGAACGAGTAGATGTGACTCGGTTATTTACACTTTCGAATAATAGAAGGACTAGGGGGCATTCCATGAAGTTAGCAAGTAACACATTTAAGACTAATCGGAGAAAATTCTTTCACTCAACGCACAATAAAGCTCTGGAATTTGTTGCCAGAAGATGTGGTTAGTGCAGTTAGTGTAGCTGGGTTCAAAAAAGGTTTGGATAAGTTCTTGGAGGAGAAGTCCATTAACGGCTATTAATCAATTTTACTTAGGGAATAGCCACTGCTAATAATTGCATCAGTAGCATGGGATCTTCTTAGTGTTTGGGTAATTGCCAGGTTCTTGTGGCCTGGTTTTGGCCTCTGTTGGAAACAGGATGCTGGGCTTGATGGATCCTTGGTCTGACCCAGCATGGCAATTTCTTATGTTCTTATGTTCTTATCTGGGACTCTTAGTTGTAACCATTACCTCATCACTTTACCCATCTGCCCCCTAAAATGGAGACGGACCCACACAAGGCAACCCTTTAGAATCAGAGTGAAATTACCTGAAGCAAGAGCAGAAGTGGCTATACCCACAGCTGCTTCTGATTCTTACATATGGTGGTTGTTGAAAACATAGGGGCAGATTTTCAAAGAGATATGCGCGTACCCCCCGAAAACCTGCCCCAAGCTCCATCTGCATGCGCCGAGCCTATGTTGCGCGCAAAGCCTTGGGACGCGCGTAAGTCCCGGGACTTTCCCGGGGGCGTGTCGTGGCGGCACGTCATCGGGGGCGTGTCGGGGGTGTGTCGCGGCCAGCGCATCATTGGGGGCATTCTGGGGGCATGGCCGCAGCCTCCGGACCAGCCCCCGGACCGGACCATGGAGCGCCGGCAGCCGGCCCGGCGCACGCAAGTTACGCCTGCCTCAGGCAGGCATAACTTTCGCAATAAAGGTAGGGGGGGAATTAGTTAGGGCCGGGGGGCGGGTTAGTTAGGGGAAGGGAGGGGAAGGTGTGGGGGGAGGAAGGAAAGTTACCTCCGAAGTGCTCCAATTTCGGAGCGGCCTCAGAGGGAACGGAGGCAGGCTGCGCGGCTCGGGTCTTGCAACCTGCTGATTTTGCGCAGCCTTGCGCACGCCGGCCCTGGATTTTAAAATCCAGCGTACTTTTATAAAATCTACCCCAGGGAGTGTAAAAAAACAACACAGATGAGTGAATAATGATGAATGAAGCACCTCTCTACCTCTTCTAAAATACCAGCTATAAAGATGAAGCACTAGGGCCAGTGTCATATAGGAAAAGAGTTCAGATAATGAGGTCATTATCCACACATACTTTGGATTCCTAATACAAAATATCTAGCATTTTGGCCAATTCTATACACACACACACACACACAAAGTCTTATGTGTATACTAAAATGTGGTTTCATATATATATATATATATATATAATGTGTACATCTGATAAAAGAATGTTTAAAGGTTCTGCACTATATATTACTTTCTATATTATAAAAGAACATATTTAAATTTTAGTGCATAATTACAGCACTGTCTATATGTAATTAAGTTTTCATTAAGCACATATGTATTTATTTATTATTTATTTAGAGATTTTTATATACCGCGGCACGTTCAGAACATCACCTCGGTTTACAAGGAACCATAATGCAGCAACAAGCTTTACAATAAAATAGTTAAAGAACCATTTTTGAAATAGATATGAGGGTATTTCAGCTCATGTCTCTTTGCCTAGCCTCCAAATGGCACCATTCCTGAAAAGCAAAGGAGCCCTGCTTAGGAAGTCCAACTTCCAGCCTGGGAGATGAACCTTCTTCTTAGAGAGTGGATGAAGGCTCAGAACATCCTTTATGGGTTGGCCTCCAGGAAACTGGGAATAGAATTCCAATTAACTTGATATGCACCAGTCAGAGATGACCTAAAACACCCCAGGACTAAGCCATCAAACCCTAACTCATGCAAGCATTGAATCAGCAAAGAGTGTTCAGTTGAACTGAAGACTGTACTTATGTCCTTAAAAATCTGCACTCGTCACTTCTCCCCATCAGCCTTAACTTGAATCACTTTTAACATTGCCAGTAAGGCAGTTTCAGTGCTGTGTCATTGGTGGAAGCCTGACTTTTGAGGGTACAAGGTCTTAATCTTTAGAGGTAATTGTTCATTTCCTTTTCTCACTACTTTAGAATTAAAGGGTAAATTGGAGATCAGTCTATAACAACAATTGAAGAATCCACATCTTCTTTTTTTAATAGTGGGCACACACTAGTTCCCCTCAGGGAAGATGGTAATCTTTTTCTGACGTTTTTACTATGTTACTGTTCCAAGCTGATATTCACCATGATGCAGAGAAGAGAAGGAAAGCCAAGTGTTCGATCTTTAATCAGCTTGGAAGGCAAAGGATCTAAGGAAGAAAGTGCTTATAAATATTAGGGATATGCTGTTATTTTTTTTGTTTCCATCGTAGTGTGCCCACTTAAAAATGTTATGCCTACTAAAACAAAACAATGAAAAAAAAACATGAGCAAAAAAACACAAAAACAAAGCAAAACAAAAAAACAGTTTGGCTGTATATCCCTTATACATATTGGAGCAACTGAGTCAACAGATTTCCAAATCCATGAAGTGAACTGGTTACAAGACTGAAGCAATTGCAATTTTAAGAGTGAAGACATTGCAGCAAAGAAATTAGTAAATTCTTTTAAACTATTTTTTTAATTAAAATAAGACAAACATCTTGGCAATTAAACAAGTCACTTTGCTCTCAGTTGCATATTCTTCCTATCAGATAGTCTTCAAATAACTTTGAAAAGCTGCCTGGGGTGGTTATCTGAAATTCTTAGCTGAGTCACATAGATTTTTGGTAGCATTAACTGCAACTTTATATCTGGCAACGTTATTTTTTGAAAAAGGTCAGAGTAGAATAATTCTTGTTTTTCTGCACATCCTTTCAGAGAGCCAAACCTTTTTTTTTTTTTTTAAAGAAGGTGAAGATCACAGTAATACCATAAATAGTCACACACAGGATTAAGAAAACGGTGCTTGAGAGGCACAAGTTGTCTAACGCTGCCGGCATTAGTAGCATTGAATCTGTTTAATGTTTGAATATTTACCAGGTACTCGTAGCCTGGATTGGCCACTGTTGGAAACAGGATGCTGGGCTTGATGGACCGTCGGCCTGACCCAGTATGTTAGCATGGTATTCTATGTCTCTATCCATGCATCTTCAGAAGTATCAGTAGAGTTACTTGGAAAAATCCCATAAACTGGCTGCCAAGACATCCATGTCAATATTGAAGAGATTCCTAGATATTGGAATAATAATTTAAGGAAAAGGAAACTAAAAAGCGACCCAGCCATGGGGAAGAGGGGGGTGTAGTAGTTATCAAATCTTTAGCTATAAAGTAGCTTCCTAAAGTAAAAATAAAATCTAAAGAATGTGCTGCCATGTGTATGGAATAATACATATATGCTAAAAGGAAACCCAAACCATTCATTAACAATAAGAAGTAAGGATGTGCATACCACATTTTTTCATTTTGGTTCATTTTTCTTTTTTTTTGGGAGGGGTGTGTGTTTTGGTTCATGTTAATGTTTATTTCAATTTGGTTCAGTTGCTGACCTGAAGTAAACATTAAAAAACAAAAAAAACAAAAATAAAATGGAGCCCCCCACTGTGACTTCTTGTTGCCTCTCTAAGCCTTACTTGCCCCCCCCCCACCCCCAGCCTGTCAAGAGGACGGGGCCCAGGCTTCTCTGGCTGGTCTGAGACAAGAGCAGCTGGGGCCTCCCCGGGCTCCTCGGCCCCCTCTCTTACTCCCCAGAAATCGGCAAAGGCCGTGGACCTCCCCAGCCCCCACTTGCCTTTTCTGCGTGGGTCCTGCCTCACTGTGGCACCTGATCCTGAGGCCCTGGCACCAGAGACAGGCAGCGTGCTCTTCTGGTCCCAGCAGCTCTTCCATTCTCACTCCCCCACTTGTTTCCAGCTGGAGAGGAAGCTGGTGGGGGTGCGAGTGCAGTTGCCATGGGGGATCAAGAATGCATGCTCTCTGTGTACTTAGGGTGCTGCTGCTGCTGCTTTTGCTGCCACTTTTACTGCTTTACCCTTGCTAAGAAGTAGGTATGTAAAAGATAAGGAAGGGTGGGAATAGCAGAAGAATCTGGGGTGAGGAAAGAGGGGGAGGAGAGATAAGAAAAAGAAGGAATGAAAAAAGAATGAAACAGGTGAGAGAAAGGATCCTGAGCTAAGGGAGGGAGGAAATGTACTTGGGGGGGAGAAAATAGACGAGACACAAGAGAAACTGTGAGAATAGGGAAGGGAAAAAATAGAGGAAACCAGGCCACAGTTTTTCACAGGTTGTCATCAATTGACCATAAACAATATCAAAGTAGAACTAGTCACACTAGTTGTTCTTTACAAACATCTTATTGAAGATGTTTCCTTGTATTCATTAGCTTTATCATTAACGAGTCCCTTTAACCTTCTTTCGCAATGTGCAATGCATTTTGAAAAGGTATAATTAGATGTTTAATTATTGCATGTTTTTAAATCTTAGAAATAGTAAATCTGCAAGAAAAAAAAAGATAAACAAAGAGTCATCTACCAAATGTTACCTAACAGCATATATGCCATTTTTAAAACATGTACTACCTAACAGCATGTATGCCATTTATAAAACATGTACTTTGAAGTTGGCTAAAATGTGCTCCTAGAATGACACCAAGTGGCCAGACAAATGAAGATCAGCAAATCCTTTCTGTTTTTCTGTATCATAAATGGCAGTTATTTATGCTTTGTCTTTCTATATCTGTTATCTTATTCTCTCCATTTCCAAAAGTAAATGTTCAAAGAAAACACAGCAAAATGTCTAGGGCAGACACATGGCTCAGACCACATCTGCTGCCAGTAATCAAAATGACACCGGCCAATGGCACGGATACCCTGTCACATGGTAAGGGCAAAGGGCCATCGGCGCCATTTTGATTAGTGGCAGCCGACGGCCCGGGAGCGGGAGATTGCTCCAGGGACCCCCACTGGACCACCAGGTACCTGTAAAAAGTTTTTGGGGGGGTTGGGAGGGTGGGGAAAGCTAAGGGATTAGTTTTAAAGGGTCGGGTTGGGTTTAGGGGTTATTTTTGTGTGCCGTTTTTCCCGCCCTCCCCCAAAACAATACGAGAACCCCCACGATCAATATCGTGGGGTTTTCCTATCGTTTTGGGGGAGCCCCCGATTTCTGACGATTTTGAAAATATCGTACGATATTTTCAATCGTCCGAAGGTCGATTCACATCCCTATCTTAAACCCTTGGGATTGAAGTCAACTCTTGGTCTCCTCAGTGAGGACCTCAGCCCAGGGGTTACGTATGAAATGATAGATTTAAAAAGTAGCTGGGAATGTCTGGTAGGCTGCAAGTAAAGTAATAACTAGAAGTCCTGTAGAAATTCAAGCCTTGACATAACTGGCTATGTCTGACAGGCAATGTACTCCCCATGTGAACTAAGTTGGTATACCAAATTGCTGATTTTGATTTGATTTCTATTTCACCTTTCTGGCACTTCAGATTACTTTCAGTTACTGTATTTCCTTGTCTCCAGAAGGACAAGGATTTACTAAGCAGCAAAAAGGCGATATCACAAGTTTAACAGTATGTACACTATGCATTAAATTCTGTTGATCACGTGATATCACCATATTGCAGCACTATCGTGTGATATACCTGAAGATTTAATACATAATGAAAAAGCAGAATGATTGAACACAGCACTACGGGTACGTGTCCCACATAGAAACCTGAGATCAGCTAACAAAGCACTACAGTACTAACCATCCCCTCTGTCAAAACAGCAAGACTAACACAAGTTAGAGAATGGGCATTATCACTGGCAGGATAATGGAAGACCATGCCACTTGAGATCAGATTACAAAGAGATCTCAAAACATTTAAAAAGAGTTTAAAAACCTGGCTTTTTAAACAAGCCTATCACAAAGAGAATGGAGAATAGAAAATAGAAGGGAGCAGGCGGTAGAACACTCGCGCACAACACTTAACTCGATATGTGCGCTTTTATTATTTTATCACACTGTAGTGTTAACATAGAAGAAATATTAAATTTATAAACTAAACCTGTAATCTAGAATGAAACCTGTATAAAAGGACATGATTTATCACTTTCACCAAATAATATTGATCACAAAATTGTTACCGAATCTTTATGGCCCCTATGTAGAATGTATGTTCCAATACATTAACCAACCTTAATTTATGTGCCTTCCTGTAAACCGTTGTGATGGTATTTAACGATGGTATAAAAAAAGATTTTAAATGAATAAATAAATAAATACATTTCCTCCCTGATGCATGCATAAAATTGCTTAATACATGCAAAGCAGCTTAAGCATAGGCAACCCAATGTTAACAAAATAACACAGCCTACTTAGAGAAAGTCAGCACCATTATTTTAGCATGTGTGAGAGAGGTGTAGATATTTTCCTGAGGGAGCATCAGGATGCTAATGCAGGTCCACAATGGTCCCGCAGGAAAATTACAGAGCTAAGGTGCTCAAAAACCCCTCCTCAAAATAGAAAAAAATCATCCTGGGGATCTTTGGAGACTCCCTCCCACCTCCCACTTCCAAGGTGGTCCTGGACCCTAAAAGAAAATAATATCTTAGGAAATCATGCAGTAACGACCCACTCCCTTCCCCCATCCCTCCACCTAATTCCCAAAAATTGGCTCTTTAGGCTTTAGCCTCCCTCAAAATTCTTATCCCTTCCCTCCCCTAAATAAATTAATATCCCAGTGTTTCCGACCTCCTCCCCAACCCATAAAAATGTCCCTGGTTATGTGGGGAGGGGGGGTGGGAGGAAGATGCCCACTCAACCCCCTAAGACTGCTGTACCTCTAAAAGCGGTCTTTGGTAGTCAGTGGGGGCCTGCAGCACCCCATGCTCTAGCCCATCAGCGCCATTTTTCAGAATGGTATTGACATGACTTTACCCCATCATGTGATGGGGCAAGGTCAGGTCAATACCTGCTGCTTCTCTGATATTTTCTGTTTGGATCCTAGCATAACCTCCCACATTGCTTTGTTCTTGCTTATATTGGAGTGTTTTGTCCCCAAAATAATAATGTGAATAAAGAAAAAATACAAGATTCTCCTCCCACCCTAACTTTGTTTTGGTTTTTCATCTTGCTGTCTAGGCCTTTGTACTGTTTGTGGTTTTTTGCACTCTAGGGGATTATGACACGTTCTGCTGTTTGTGGTTATATGCATTCTACGCCTGTTTTTTTCACCTTTGCACTGTTTGCGGTGTTCCACATACTACACCTAGGAGATTTTAACACTTTTGTGCTGTTTGCAGTTTTCAACACTTTTGCTGTCATTGTGCTGTTTGCAATTCCTTTCACTTTCTTGATGGTCAATGCTCGTCAACATAAGTTAGCTCTGTAAGTACCTCAGTTATCCAAGTAACAGATGGAACCATAATTGATTTAATAAGCAATTTACAGTTTCTCTGAACTGGCTATTAGAGATGTGCATCGTTTTTAGCTTTCGGGTTGGGCACTTGATGGAAAACTTTGTTTTCCAATGGGTCGATTTTATTTTTTTCAGCGAAACAAACCGGAAAAAACTTCCCACCCCAACCCTTCAAATTTACTTAATTACAACACCCCCCACCATCTCAATCCCCCCTGAAATCCCTGGTGGTTCAGCGGGGGTCCCGGGAGTGATTTCTCCCTCTTGGGACATTGGCTGCCACTAAACAAAATGGCACCAGTGGCTCTTTGCTCTTACCATGTGACAGGGGCTATTGGTGCCATTGGTTGGTCCCTGTCACATGGAAGGAGCAATGTATGGCCTATGCCATTTTCTAAGATGGTGTCAGCCATCCATTGCTCCTACCATGTAACAGGGGCCGACCAAGGGCACCGGTAGCCCCTGTCAGATGGTAAGGGCAAAGGGCCACCAGCGCCATTTTGATTCTTGGCAGGCCCGATGGCCCCAGAGTGGAATATCGTTCCCGGGACCCCACTGGACCACCAGGGCTTTCAGTAAGTCTTGGGGGGGGGGGGAGGATTGGGATGGTGGGGGGTTGTAATTAAATTTGAAGGGTTGGGTTGGGTTTGGGGGTTTTTTCTAATAAATGTGCCCCTCTCCCCCGCGCTAACCCAAAAAATGAATTTTTCCCGAATTTCGGGGAAAATCCATTTCGAGATTCGGGTCCCGCGAACCAGGACGAATTAGGCAATTTCATTGAAATTTCTAATTCATGATAAACGAATGCACATCCCTACTGGCTAAATGTAAACATGTGCATGACTCAGTCTTTATTCTTTGAAGAAAAATATGAAACTGGTAGAACATAAGAACATAAAATGTTGCCATGCTGGGTCAGACTGAGAGTCCATTAAGCCCAGCATCCTTTTTCCAACAGTGGCCAATCCAGGTTACAAGTACCTACCTGGCATGTCTCCAAAACATTAAATAGATTCCATATCGCTAATACCAATAATAGCAAGGGCTATTCCTAAGTCAACTTGATTAATAGCAGTTTATGAACCTCTTCTCCAGGAACTTATCCACACCTATTTTAAACCCAGCTGTACTAACTTCCCTAACTACAACCTCCAGCAATAAATTCCAGTGCTTAATTGTGCATTGAGTGAAAAATATTTTTTTCTGATTTGTTTAAATGTATTACTTGCTAACTTCATGGAGTGCCCCCTACTCTTTATATTATCTGAAAGAGAAAATAACCAATTTACATTTACCCATTCTAGCCTTCTCATGATTTTATAGACCTCTATCATATCCCCCCCCTCAGCCATCTCTTCTCCATGCTGAACAGCCCTAATCTCTTTAGACTTTCCTTGTAGGGGAGCCGTTCTATCCACTTTATCATTTTGGTTACCCTTCTCTGTACTTTCTACAGTACAACTACATATTTAAGATGTGGTAACCAGAATTGCACAATACACAAAGTGGTAGATTTTTAAAGTTATGCGCGGGCATAGATTTGTTCGCACAACCCGGCGCGAACAAATCTACGCCCGATTTTATAACATGCGCGCGCTGCCACGCGCATGTTATAAAATCCAGGGTCAGCGCACGCAGGGGGGTGCACAATTGTGCAACCTGTGCGCGCCAAGCCGAGCAGCCTGCCTCTGTTCCCTCCGAGGCCACTCCGAAATCAGAGTGGCCTCAGAGGGAACTTTTTTTCCGGGCCCCCCCACCTTCCCTTCCCTTCCCCTACCTAACCCACCCCCCAGCCTTAACTAAATCCCCCCCTACCTTTGTTCAGAAAGTTACGCGTGCCCGAAGCAGGCGTAACTAGCGCGCACAGGCCAGCTGCCGGCACCATTCCCCAGCCCAGAGGCTGGTTCGGAGGCCTCAGCCACACCCCCGGAACGCCCCCGGGCTGGCACCATGCCCACGGCCCCGCCACCAGAATGCCCCCGAATGCCGCGCTGCCCCCGACACGCCCCCAAGCAAAGCCCCAGGACTTACTCTGCCCCAAAGTGCAGTCTCACCATGGAGAGATGCAGAGGCGTTATGACATCCATCTTATTCACTATTCCCTTCTTAATAATTCCTAACATTCTGTTTGTTCTTCTGACCATCGTAGCACACTGACCTGACAATTTCAATGTATTATCTATTATCATACCTAGATCTTTTTCCTGAAAAAATGGCGTGGGCCATCCATTGCTCCTACCATGTGACATGGGCCGGCCAATGGTCTTTCATTTTCTCTGACCCTCTATCTCTTCCTTTGAAGGTTTTCTACCTTTTTTGGTGCTTTGCTCCCCCTTCATGATGCCTTGAGCTGTTCATGCCACACTTGGTGTTGCTGTGCCCCTTTCATACAGCTTTGGGAAGTTCATGCTGCTGTTGCTGGTAGCCTTTGCCCCTCCTTAGAGGTCTTGGCATGTTCTGGCCATGCTTGTTGTTGCTTTGTTCCTCTGATGGTGCCTTGGAGAGCTCCTGCCACTGCTGGTATCATTTTAACCTATTGAAGTTCTTTGGATTCCTCATACCACTTTTGCTGCCACATTTACATAGTCTTGATGTGTTGGCATGCTTTCACTCTTCTGATACCTAACCACTAGTTACATTAGAATTGATTAGAAAAGTCCCAATGTGACAGCCCCAAATAGGCTGCATTGCTTTCCCCAATGATTATAGTGAGAAGAGAATGAACAAATAAAACAAATTAATTTATTTTTCATATGAAATAAACTGAACAAAAGACAGTAACCTACAAAATGATTGAATGAGTGAACCAAAACACATGTTTTATTCTGCACATGCCTGCTAAGCTACTCCTTAACTCCACATTTGGCATGGTTCCACCTATAAAGGCCACAGGGACCTAGGAGTTCAGATGTTTAGGCAACGGCCACAGCAGTTTTGGTAGCTATGTAAATTATTACAGATCTTTGTGGTTAGATATGAGGAGGGAGGGGTACTGGAATGAACTAAATAGAGAATCTTAAATGCTTAACTATTCCAGATTACAAATACTATTTGGATAGGGAGTGGTATCCATCAAGAGATCACGATTTAATTGACATTTGCTATATATCCTTAGCTATGTGTACTGGTGTATCTGGGCAGACTGAATGGGGCACTGGGTCCTTTTCTACCATCATCTGCTACTATGTATGTATAAAATGGATGGACAATTTTTTGTTTGCGGGAATAATGTATGCTGAAAAATACAAGATAGTTAATCATTGTGTATATATTTATGCCAAATGAACATATAGTTAATTGTCTCTGTTCATAATAAAGTATATTAATTCATGTACAGAACCTCTATGTACTTTTGAAATTGGTTGTGTAATTGCATATCTTAATGCTTCTACCCAGCATCATATTCTTCTTTAGCAATATCACTTACTTTTGCACCCCAAAACAGATTGTTTATACTGTAGCACAGCAGCTGCTTTACAGTGGTATGCCTTATCTCCAGGTGCTTCTATCTTGCTATAATTAATCCAGAACCAGAAAGTTACATTGCACAGGCCTTGTAGATCCCAGCATGGGAGCAGTAATTTAAAGCATCTGACAGTCATGAATAATTCATGAAGGCTGTCACAAATCAAAAACATAGCAACAGAAGCCTGACCTCCCACAGTATTATGCTGAAAGCTGGAAGGTTCCAAGAGATCAGGCAAAGCTGATAAGCTTAGGAGTATGAACAGAGGCACTGTGATTTCATACTATATACAGTGGTGGAAAGCAGAAGGAACATTTTATAATTGACCATGCAACTTTTGATCACCCAGAAAGCTGAACTTCCAACCTGCCATGATATAGGATGGTAACTAGAACTTATGCTAGGTAACCAATCACTACAAACACTAACTGCACCCTTATTTCTTTTTTCTGCATTTACGACATGTATATTTAATGTTGTTACTGAATACAGAGTACAATGCTGTATTCATTGCTCATTTATCACCATTTAGCTGTAACTATACAAAATAAAACATGCTGTTTTGCTTTCCTTTGTGGGATGGTCATTTTATCTACCACAAATGATTTATTTTGTTATACTCAAGAATTTTTCCTTACAAGAGATTAGGAAATATAGCCCAAAAAAATAAAATGTGACTCCTTTATATGTGGCTGGTTTTAAGCCAGAATATACTAATGATTCAGGGGGGTCATTTTAGGGCATGTTAGGAATATCTGTGTACAAATGTTAGAAATCTAAAAATAAGAAGGGAGAGTTAGAATACATAGCACTGAATGAAGAGGTAAAGATAATAGGCATCTCAGAGACCTGGTGGAAGAAGGATTACCAATAGGATGGATGAGATTGGTTGATGAGTGGCGCTATATGTTAAAGAAGGTATAGAGTCAAACAGTATAAAAGTTCTACAGGAAATCAAATGCACTGTAGAATATTTATGGATAGAAATTCCATGTGAGAAGGGGAATAGAATATCAGTAGGAGTGTACTACTGTGCACCTGGCCAGAATGAACAGATGATGAAATGTTAACAGAAATTAGGGAAGCTAACAAAATTAGCAAGAAAGTAATAATGGGTGATTTCAATTACCCCAGTATTGACTGGTTAAATGTCACATCATAGTTTTATCTTGTCCTCTGCTATAGACATTTTTTCTGTTTCCTTAATAGTATTCTTTTAACTTTTCCAATATATTACTATTAGGAGTGTTCCTTCCGATGCAGCTTCGGAGAAACACGGTCCCATGTCGGAGGATAGAGTTTTGTTTCACAATTGTTTTTCACTTTGTTTGAAGGCAATACAAATATTACTGGCTTTTGATTAAAAACATTTGTATTAGAAATTACTGAACTCTCCGGATCAGAAGTTTGTTTGCAGTTCATATATTACCTCTTTCTCAAAAGAGGATGCCAACAAGTTTGGTATGAACCTTCCAAAGCTATGTGAGAGGGGCAAAGTGGCAACATGGGTGATATGGATACTTGAAGGCACCATAAAGGTGGAAGAAAGCACTAGAAGAGGTAGAAAATTCCTCAAGGCAGTGATAGAGGGTTAAAGCAACTAAAAGAGTGGCATTAGAAAGCCAAAGCATCATAAGAGGTACAAAACTGCCACCGTAGTGGTAAGAGCACCCCAAGGCTCCAAATGAGAGATAAACAGCAACAAGTAATTTGGTAGAGAGTGACAAGCATTCTGGGAGAAGTCAAAGAAAATTCTCAGAGGATGCCTGATGTTATTTCTACAGGTTGTGGCTGCTTGAACTTTGATTTGGTCTTTACTAGAGATTAAGATGGTACTGACTAGAGGCATGAAATGCTCTTTAGTCAGTTGCTGTGTTATAGTCTATAACTCCTGAATGTAGGACATGATTCTTCTTCTGAAACAGTATTTGCAAATACTGGCTCCATTACCTCAGCAATAGTAAGAAGCACAGGTCTGGTGTTTCTGTGTGCTGCACCTCTGCAGCCCATGCCTTGCCTTTTGCTGTGGTACAATCCATAAAAGCTTGAATATCTGATGAGACCAATACTGGCAAGATCCGTTAGGATACAGAGTCTGAAGAAAATGCTCAAGAGACCATAAAACCATTAAAGATACGTGGATGAGTAAGTCCTATGTAAAGTAATGGATAGCCATGGCAAGGGCAAGAGATGGCAAGTACCATGTGGAAGGTGATTTTGAAGGAACCTCATATACATTACAAGTTGGAGTGTGGGATGACTTTCCTTGGCAAAGGCACTATAATATGTGGCTGATCTTATTAATAGCATATGCTTCCATGAAATAGTAGAATTTGAATGGCATCTGGAGTAGCATGAAGGGGCTCCAGAGTGGTGTAGCAAGAATGCAGGACAATGGTTATACAGAGGAGGAACAGAAGTTGTCAGGTACTATAGGGGAAGGAAATTAGGAAAGAACCTCATAGACTGTTAGAATAGCATATGCTTCTATTAAATAGCAAAGGTCAAGCTGTACCTGGAGTGGCATGAAAAGCCCAAGGAGTGGTGCTGCAAGTATGCTAAGCAATGGATGGCCCAAGAAGGACCAAACATCATACACTTTATAGGTACACATTGCCAGTACAATGGACCTGTGAATGGGCCATGAAATCAGTTATGTTTCATGCAGTTGTGCTGCAACCATGAAGAGAAATGGATTGACAGGGCAAGAACATGAGTCTCCACATACAGAAGGGTAAGGAGACTTGGAAGGAATCTTATAAACAACCACAGATGCCTGGGATGCCTCTTTCTTTCAGAAGTATGGCTGCACATAGATGATCCACCACTCCAGTAGCATATGCTTGTGTCAAAGAGTAATCCGTGCACTTTATAGATACACACAACCAGTAGAATGGAACTGTGAATGGGGCATGAAATCAGTGTTGGTTCATGGAGTGGTGCTGCAACTGGGGAAAACAATGGATGGTGAGGGTAGGAGAAAGAGTTGCCAAGTATTAAGGTGAAGGGAACTGGGAATGAGCAAGAACATCATAAACAGCCATAGGTGGGGATGCTGTCTCAGTCAGCGCTATGGCTACACTTGGCGGATCTACCAGTAATATATGTTACTATTAAATAATCAAGATTGAATGGCATCTGGAGGGGCCCAAGAAACAAAAAGATAGGCGATCTAAAAAAGCCGTTAGGTAAAGAAAAAGGGATAGATGCCAGAAGTCTTTTCCAAATCTTTATTGTGGTGGAGACATGTTTAAAATTCCAGCCCGACTCAGGCCAAGTTTCACCGTTCTCACAACGGCTGTCTCAGGAGCTTAGATAATCATATGGACTCTGGATGATTAAAAAAGTTTCAAGTTTATATTTCAATGCAATTTGAAAGTGATCCGCAGTGGAACCATTTCTCATTTCTTTAGAGAAAAATCAGAGACATGTAGACTCCATACATCTAATGGCACCTTGCACTCCACACCGGATATGTAGTCTCCACTCATATAAACAAATGTTTGAGCACTATCGCTAGAGCACATTTAAAGGCTGAGGCAGCCGTTGTGAGAACGGCGAAACTCGGCCTGAGTCGGGCTGGTATTTTAAATACGTCTCCATCACAATAAACATTTGGAAAAGATTTCTGGCATCTATCCCTTTTTGTTTACCTAGTGGCATCTGGAGGGACATGAAGGTGCTGAGGAGTATTGCAGCAACCATGCAGAGCAACGAAGGGGCAGGGCAAGACCAAAGATTGGCATGTAGGAGCAGTTGCTACTACCCTTAAAGATAGCTTATGGTAGCCTGCCCAGAGCAGTTGCTGCTACTACCATGAAAAATATGTTGGACAGACTAGATGGACTATATTGGTCTTTATGAGCCATACATTCACCATTTTACTATGTTACTATGTTAAATAACACAAAGGAAGGGGATTTGGTAGGAATCTCAGACTGCCAGATGAGGTTGCCTCTCCCAGTCAGTGCTATGGATACTTGGCTATCTACCAGTCCAGTAGAATATACCTGTGTTAAAGAGTAAGCCATGTACCTTATAAGTACATATGGCAGGCACAGTATTTTATTTAACAGTTTTTATATATTGTTTCCTTTACTTGGGAGTAGTGAAAACGGTTTACAAAATGTACAAACATAAACAAGAATATAAACATAGATAGTGAAATTAATATGATTAACATAAATACGTACAAAAAAAGACATTAAAAATAAATATTAAAAATTTAAAATTTAACAACAAATTAAAATACTGTACCAAAAATTTGAGGGGAAGGGGGACAGGGAGGGAGGAGATCGAAGTAAACTAAACGAAAAAGACATTCAAAGTAAAACTGTAAATGGCAAAAGAAATAATGCTGACATGCAAATCAGTCATCTGGCCTGGGTGAAGGGGTAAAAGAATAATTGAACAATCTGGTATCTGGTTCCCTCCAAACTGGGTAGGATGCTTGGCTTGCTACTGTGGTGCTGAGTATGGAATAAGCGTTATAATTGTGTCTAATAGGGCACTTTTGGTTAGTAGCATTAGTGCTGTGGGCTGAACCAAAGGATGTGTTAAGTCACCCGAGGTCAACACTCATCAGATGCCAGAAAATGCCAGAAAATGCTGGATGGTGGCCATTTAAGCTGCAGTGCAATTCACTAAAGAGTGTATTAACTCAACTGCTGAATCAACCAGCTAGGGTAAATGAATGTAATCATCTCTGAAGTGCCTGAAAGACAGAATATAACTGAAATACATAAATAAATAAATAAATACATACATACATACATGAACTAGTAGCCCTGCAAATGGATGGTAATGGCATGTTGGACCCTTACCTAGTTACTGCCGTCCTGGAGGGCCATGGGAGCTGAGTTATGATGAGTAGGAGGGCTGCTGGGTTGGGCAAGGAAACCAGGGGCAAGAGCCTGGGTGGAACCGTGGAAATGGCAGATCTTGGTGGTAGTAATAAATATTGAAAGGAGAATGTTGAAGCAGAAGTGGAGAAGGACTGCATGTGATCAGCAGTTTAACATGGGCCAGTCAGTCATAAGAGATAGGCGAGTGCTCTATGAAAGGAATGGGTGAGGTTCTCCTTTGCCCTTGACAATCGAAAGGAGGTAAAGATTAAAACCCCAAACCCATAGTGGTGGAGATGGGAGAGGCATCCAGATCAGTAACACAATTGATTCCAATGAAGTTGGTAGAAGCCCCGGTGAGTTCTTTTTTAGTTTATGAAGCACAGGTCGCCCTGCCACTTTGGTGTCTCTAGATAACTTCAGGCTGATCGCATGTCCCTGTGATGTTGAAGATACATTCAGATGTCTGACCTATCAACTTACACTGGTACTTTCTTTTCCATACCATGGTGACCATAGGTAATGGGGAAACAGAATTCAGTTCTGGAGAGGGAACATGAGAAATGGCTATTGCATTCAAGTAAAGCAACAGGTGTGCAAATTACCCACTCCTGACTCAGGGATGTAGTGATGAAAGATAACAATAAAGGATTTTTTAGAAGCTCTGTAATTGCACTGAGTAGCATTTGTCAAGATTGTTTGCATTAATCAAGAACAAATGTTGAAGTTTCAAAGACAATCAGATACTGTTGCCTCAGGTACATAGAGACAGGTAGATTTTAAAAGCGTTGCTCGTGCAAAAATTGCCCCATACACGGGCATGTGGGCCGTGCGCAAGCAACGCAAAGTTTAAGAAGCTGTGAAGTACGCGCATACATTCCTGTGCACTCGCCAAGAATAGAGGCGGAAAAGGGATGGATTGGACTCACAGGACAAGGAACCAGAGGGGCCCTGATCATGGGGGGAGGGAGGGAGGGGGAGAGAGAGAGAGGGAGGGAGAGAGAGAAGGAGGGAGAGAGAGAGAGAGACTATGACACTCTATATATCTCCCCCACTGTTAAGAGGGAGCACTACACTGGTCTGCCTAGGGCACAAGAGTCTGTAGACCCTTGAAACACTGCCCCCCCAAAACCCACCCTGAGATAAAAGTGCCCCTCTTACAGTGGGTGATATATAGAGTGTCATATTATCTCTCTCTGTCTCTCCATGCCCCCCCCCCCCCCACCTTGTGCGAGCATGTTATTAAAATATGCGCATAAATGCTGCACACATATGCGTGAAATATAAGACCCGATGTCTACAACATGATACTTAATACAGGAAATCAATACATGTTAGACGCGTTAGTAAAAGGAGCCGCTCAGAGACAGCCGTCAAAAATACACGGAGCATTACTGATCGCATTACTAACGTCAAGTCCACAACACAGAAACTGCCGCGATTGCAAATTTCCACAATGTCTTAGCAGTCTCTCCCAGCACAAGCACTGCCCTTGAAGAAGGAGCTTCGCTCCGAAACACCCCGGTGTCGGCGGTTCGAGACGGACTGTGTGAGCATGAGATAAGTGCAATACTCGTGGACTATAACACAATTTAACCATCCTATAGAGGTACCTAATGATTAGAAGCCGGTTTGTGGCTCACAGACACGATAGCAGAACCTGACAGGTTCGCATCGTATGAAGGTACACTCTATCTTCATCTCTATATCTAACATGTATTGATTTCCTGCACACATATGCGTGGCAGGAATATTTTAAATGATACATGTGTACTTGCATGCATGATATAAAATTAAGCGTATCTCTGTTTGTGCGCCAATGGGCACATATGCGCACCTTTTAAAATGTACCTGTTAGATTGTAAGCCCTCTGGGGATACAGAAATACCAATACTATCTGAATGTATTTGAAATCCTCTTTTTTTAAAAACGTTTTATTTTAAAACCTAAACCCAGAAGGATACTGGGCTACTTAAAGAGAGAATAACTGTAAGAAAGAGGAGGTGATAATGCCTTTGTTCAGGTCCTTGGTGAGGTCTCACCTGGATTACTGTTTGTTTTCAGTTCTGAAGACCATATCTCAAAGGATAGAGATGGAAATGGTCCATAGAAAGGTGATCAAAATGGTGTAGTGTTTGTATCTAAAGACATATGAGAGAAGCTAAAGGAGCTAAACATATATACCCTGGAGGAGAGGAGGTGCAGGGGAGCTACGATTCAAAAATTCAGACAATGTAAAGGTATTAATGAAGCACAAATTTACACCTTTTCCAGGGAAGATGACTCAGAACCAATGTCAGGAAATATTTCTTCACAGAGAGTGGGTGGAATGCAGGGAATACACTCCCAGAAGAGGTGGTGATGATGAAAGCAGTAATTGATTTCAAAAGGGCATGGGGTAAACACCACAGATCCCTAGAAGCTAGATGTTGGAAATGAAGAAAGGGGTGCATGGGAATAATCCACATGAAGTGGTAGTGACCATACTTAATGGAAGGCAGGAGATGTAACCTGCAGAGAGCGGCAGATACTACCTTTAGCAGGAGACATGGGATAACCTTCATTAAGCAGCAGTTACTATCATGGGCAACTCACTGAAAAGAGTGGATGGATCATTTGCCCTCTGTCTGACATAATACTATATCGCTATGTTATGTTACATTCCAAGTGAGGAGTGTGTTGAATCTCAAACAGCATCAAGGCCTAAAAAGGCCTTAATAACCAGATGATCAACCCAAAAAGAAATTAGGAAGGATATTGCAACTCATATTTTAGTGTCTTTTTCATATTTTTCCAGGTGACAAAACATGCCAGAATAACCAAAAAGCAAACAGACAAGGTGAAAGCAGTAAGCTGCGAGCAAAATGCAAACATGGAGGCACAGAAACACACACCCAAGGTGGTATGTGAGGAATTGGCAGGTAGCAAAGTGTTAGCTGCAAGTGATGCTGAGTGGAAGAAAAACTACTAAGTTGAAAGATAAGGGCAGGCTGATGCAGGATGCATCAAGCCCCAGTGGTGGTGTTGGGGATATGGCAGGCTGAAGCAGGATGTTCCTGGCCCCTGTGTTGGTGTTTGGGGTATGGCAGTTAGGATGATTCTGTACATTAAGGCACCTATACAGATAGTTTGGGCCTAGAAAGCAGAAGCACTGTGTGCAAAGTAGTATGGCACCTGTGACGGTGTTCAGGGCTAGGCAGGTAGGTGTATTTTGTGCATTTAGGCACCTGTGGTGGTAGTTTGCACCTAGGAGGCAGAAGCACTCTGCAGAGCAGTATAGCCCTGTGATGCTATTTGGGGATAGGCAGGGTACAGGATTCTGTGTTGCAATACCCCTGTACTGATGTATCAGGTCTAGGAGGCAGAAGCATTGTGTGCAGAGCAATGTGGCCCTGGTAGTAGTGTTTGGAGCTAGGTAGATAAGAGGATTCTGTGCATTTAGGCCCCTGTGCTGGAAATACAGGCCTAGGAAATTGAAGCACTGCATGCAGAGCACTATGGCTCCAGTGATGAAGTTCAGGGCAAGGCAGGCAGATGGAGTCAGTGGGTGTCACTGGAAAACGGGATGTACTTGTAGGCTTTTGTGCTCGTATCTGTGGGAAAGCAGGCAGATGCCACCAGTGCATGTCAGTTGATGACTGGATATAGGTCCCAGTGCTGGTTCTTGGGGCAAGGTAGGCAAATCAGATCAATGAATGTCAGTGGATGAATGGATGTAGACACCAATGCTGGTATTTGGGGAAAGTCAGACAGATGTAGTCAGTAGATGTCAGTGGGTGAATAGATATAAGCTTTGGTGCTAGGGTTTGGGGAAAGGCAGGCAGATAGATGTCAGTGGATGTCTGGATGTACTTGTAGGCCCCAGTGCTGGTGTTCTGGTCAAGGTAGGCAGATGGAGTCAGTGGATGTCAATAGTTGACTAGATATACTTGTAGATCCCAGTGGTGGCATTCGGGGCAAGATAGGCAGATGTATTAGTGGATGACTGGATGTACTTGTTGGCCTCAGTGCTGGTGTTTGGGGAAAGGCAGGCAGATGGAGTCAGTGAATATCAATGGATGACTGGATGTAGGCATCAATGCTGGTATTTGGGGCAAGGCAGGCATATGGAGTCAGTTTATGTCAGTGGATAACTGGATACAATCGTTGGAGCTTGTATTTGATGCAAGGCAAGCAGATGGAGATAGTGGATGTGAGTGGTTGACTGGAAGTACTTGTAGGCTCCAGTGCTGGTATTCAGAGCAAGGTAGGCAGATGGAGTCAGTGGATGTCAGTAGATGACTAGATATACTTTTAGGCCCCAGTGGTGGTATTCGGGGCAAGGTAGGCAGATGTATTAGTGGATGATTGGATGTACTTGTAGGCCCCAGAGCTGATGTTTGGGGAAAGGCAGGCAGATGGAGTCAGTGAATATCAGTGAATGACTGGATATAGGCCCCATGCTGATGTTTGGGGAAAGGCAGGCAGATGAAATCAATGAATGTCAGTGGATGACTGGTTGTAGGCACCAGTGCTGGTATTTGGGGCAAGGCAGGCATATGGAGTCAGTTTATGTCAGTTAATGACTGGATGTAATCGTTGGTGTTGTGTTTGTTGCAAGGCAGGCAGATGGAGTAGTGGATGTCAGTGGTTGACTGAAAGTACTTGTAGGCTCCAGTGCTGATATTCAGGGCAAGGCAGTGGATGTCAGTAGCTTACTAGATGTAGGCCTCAGTGCTGGTTTTCTCGGCAAGGCAGACAGATGGAGTCACTCAGTGAATGTCAGTAGATGACTGGATGTACTTGTAGGCCCCAGTGCTGGTGTTTGGGGCAAGGCAGGCAGATTGAGTCAGTGGATATCAGTGGCTGACTGGATCTAGGCCCCTTTGCTAGTGTTCAGGGCATGATAGGCAGATGGAGTCAGTAGATATTAGTGGATGATTGGATGTAGACCCCTGTGTTCATGTTTGGGGCAAGGCAGACAGATGAAATCTGTAGATGTCAGTGGATGACTGGATATATTTGTAGGCCCTAGTGCTGATGTTTGAGGCAGCAAGTAGATGGAGTCAGTGGATATAGTCCTTGTGGTGGTGTTTAGGCCTAGGAAGCAGAAGTACTATATATTCAGAAGTGTGGTTCCTGTGGTGATGTTCAGGTCCATCAAGCAGACAGGCAAAGGAATAACAAGGCCTTTAATTTCCTTTTATTCATCTTGCCACTCACATGACAAATCTGTAAAATGAAGGAAAGGCAGATTGTTTTAGAGAACACTAGCTTTTCCATCAAGTGTGGTGACAGCTTTGAGTGATGAGGGCTCACAATGTCCCCTGTCATTGAAAAAACTCTTTCACTGGGCACACTAGCCGGTGGGCAGGACAGATAGTGCTGAGCCGCTCTAGATAGGTCTGACCAGATGATAGATTTGTGGGCCCAATATGCCAGCACATTTACGTCCATGTACTCAATGGTCTCTGTGAGATAGTATGTCACAGAGATTTGTTCTGCTGTTTCCTTTGCTTGGGGAGGCCATGCATTTTCTTTCCAGCTGCTTTTGTGATCACCTGTTCTACAAGTGATGATTATTTTCAGGCAACATGGCTTAGGCATGTTACAGTGGAGGAGGGAGTATTAGGTGTAGATAGCAGTGTGCTACTCCTACTTGCAGTACTGTTTAAGGTGTCCACTCATAGTGTTTCATCTTCTGCTACAAACCACCTCTGCTTCAGCCTCTGGGGCTCTTGTTCACAGACCATCCCTGTCAATATATTCTTCATGTGTGTCACATTATTGAACTGGAGGACGAGTCTCTCTTTCACATGGGGATCATATAATGAAGCAAGCATGTATGTGTTCTTTTTGGTGAGAGATCTTAGTCTCTCTGTTATCTGCTCATCTAGGCATCCAGACAGCTTTTCCTGATCACCTCTTTAGATGCTGCCTGCCTCTTTCCCCAGGATAGTGTGACTGAACATCACCCCTTTTTCTCCATTGTGGACTGTCGCTTATGATATATAGTGGGGGACCTCTGGCCTGCCTCCTGACTAGTAGAAAGGGTGTTGGAGCAGCTTGAGGAACACTCCTCACCTTTTGAAATAGTGTCCCCTGGATAGAAGAAGCGGTCTCGTGATTATTGCTACTACTACCATCCCCAGCTGACAGTTGAAGTTGATGCTGCTTCTGCAGGTGATGCAACATTCCAACATTTGTTAAATGGCTCACTTGCTTGTCTCAGCTGATGTCCTTGCACATCAATTATACCAAGTCAAGCACAGGTCCTCCCTCATTTGAAATTGGCTCCAGATCACAGATTCTTTTGTGACCCCTTGCCTGTGTCTGGACCCTTTGGGGTGGATGATGCTTCCACTGAAGCAGAGGTGGAAGTAATTGGGCCCTGAGAAACAGTGGCAGGGGCATCACTCATCCTCTGTTTCTGCACAACAATATCAAAACCATGGCAGGCTTTGTCTGCATACACATTTCTAAAGTATTTAGTTATGAAGTGCATTGGGATTGTGTTTGAATATCTGGCATTTTACAGAGCCAAGCTAATGCTGTAATAATTGCCCATAATCAGAAATATTATTAAAATCAGAAGGCTGTATTGACAAGCAAATACATAGGAAAGAGCTAGGTAATTGCAAAGTGTGGATTTAGATTTGCTTCCTCCTTCAGAATAATGAGTTAATGAAAGATTTACAACCTCACACCCTCAGCTCATAATGTTCAAACTAATCAAACTCTAATTCTTCTAGCTGATTAAGTACCAGGTAAATAGACATTAGAATGGCAATATTTCCCACCCTGATATTATCCAGGGAGATGCTGAGTAACTGTAGCTGAGAAATGGTGTACATTATAAGATGCTGTGATGCTTTCATTGGAGCTGCCTATCCTTAACTTTTTCACGGGTGAGAAGTTTGCATCCTCCATGGACAAGCAATTGTGTGCTTTTGAGTTGTAATAAACCAATAATGCATTTTTTGTTCATGCGTATCCATTTAACCCTTTTTAAGCATGAGAAGAGCTGTCCAGCATTATTTAATTTCTATAAGTATCTGACTGATCATTTTTACCCTTAATCATTATATAACTCTGTGTGTGTGTGTGTGTGTGTGTGTGTGTGGCGGGGAGATAGCATAATGTGAGAAAATAAAATGTCATGAATCTCACAAACTCTTATATTGAGTTTCTAGAAATAGAACTTGAGGCAAGAAACCTGACTATGCACAGAGCAGATAACTTTCAAAGAAATGCACACTAGCCCATATATGCATGGATATGATGCCACCCAAATGTATGTACGTACTTTATAATCTGCACATATTCATTTATGCAGATTATAAAATACACATATCTTTTATAGAAAACATACGTGTGCACTTGGCAGACTAATGTAACACTGCCCTTTCCCCCCAAACCCACCCTGTTGAAAGTGCCTGTCTTACAGTGGGAGATTATATAGAGTGTCATATTGTCTCTCTCCATCTCATTCGGGATTACGCGTGTAAGCCTTGGGAATGCCCAAGCTCTGCCCCTTTTTTGCCTCCTTATTCTTGACACAAGCATAGTTATTGTACATAGGTAAAATTTGCATTGCTCATGCACGGCCCACATACACAAGCAAGCATCGCTTTTAAAATCTACCTGTAGTCTACTATCTAAACCCGAAATAAAAGGATAATCAACCTCCCTGCTCTAAAGTATTCAGGTAAAGGACCTCCACTTGTGAAGGGATGTATGCTGGTTATATTACTTTAATCAGATACATAAATTCTGTATTATCTTAACAAAGACAATAAAAGAAATGCTGACTCAGAGATTAATCCTGGGTAACTTCCTAGATAATGGAACGGAAATCTGAATTTTCCGGCTCTGTTTACTATATATTTGTTAACTGGAGTTAAATATTGAACTGTGCTCAGTGTTTTCCTGACATAGAGGCCAACAGGTTTTTAGCCACCTTTACTCTGAATATATGTGGCTTTAACCAATTATCAAAGAGTCACTATGAGGCAGTGGATGTCTAGTTGTATATAACTATAACACAGTTTTTTCTCTTTCACACAGCCACTCAGAAAACGTAATAAAGCTTAGCTACTGTCCGTGAATTCAGCTTAAACATTATTGTTACTTTAACCTTCCCTATCTTTTACCTTGATAATTTACAACACTAAAAATGGCTAATTAAATTTACTTCCCATTCTCCCTCACAGTGACACTAGTGTATGCAGAATGTTCCCTTAACGATATGTCACTTTAAATTAACTTTGGACTGCCTTTATTACAGCGTAACCAGTTTAACAGGTCTACTCTCAGAAGTTTCCAATGTCATTCTCCCTATAATTCTAAACTATAAGAACTGTTCCAATGATTAATATCATTGCTCCCCTGACATCACTGGGAAAGTAGTGCTAAAGACATCTCTCAGCTCTCACTCTATATTGGGTAGTCACACCCCTGCTACATATCAAAACAACCTATAAGAAATGTTAATGCCCTTCATTTTGCCACAAATTATTTTGGGAGACCTAAGGGATTTTTTCAAACCATACCCCATAGTGTCCTTCTACAAGCCAATCACACTACTGTTTACCCCAAGCCTGCCAAAAGGCAGCCAAGTTACCACAGTTATGGCTTTTAAACCAACTGAGATAGGCTAAGAAAATGCAGACTAGCTCAGATTATTTCTCTGGAATTGAGTCATTTTTTAATTAACATTTTTTCTTCTTAAGAAAGACATTTCCTTAAACAAACTAAGGGGGGGTCATTTATCAAAATGCGCTAAGGCATTTTCGCATGCCCCGTTAATGCTTGTGATCGCACCATATCAGATGGTGCTGGGTTTCCCAGTCTGTGAAGTGCTATCACACAGACTTAATGCTGATTTTAATTAGGTTTGGAGCTAGAGAGAGAGAGAGAGAGAAACTAGCCATAATGTCCTCTCCCTACTATTTGTATCCCTATGGGAGGCCCACCTAGTAACTCGAGGTGAGGTTTAGATATTAGTGTAGGGGGATAGGGGCCACTTTGACATTCAACGTGAGACATACAAACAGAACAGTGGTCTCTTGTGAAGATTTGATGACCTAGAGAGAGAAAACTCACCCAAAGATGAGATTTGTGCAATGTTCTTTCCACCTAGCTTGATGTTACCCAGGTAGAGTGTCCATCAAGCTGGTTGAGAGAACCTTGCACAAATATTAACCCCTTCCAAAAAATGTAGCAGATTTGTTAGGCAAAACTTCCCTTGGGTAAATCCATGTTGACTGTGTTCCATTAAACCATGTCTTCCAATATGCTCTACGATTTTGATCTTGAGAATAGTTTCCACTATTTTTCCCAGCACTGAAGTCAGGCTCACTGGTCTATAGTTACCCGGATCACCTCTGGAGCCTTTTTTAAATATTGGAGTTACATTGGCCACCCTCCAGTCCTCAGGTACAATGGATGATTTTAATGATAGGTTACAAATTTTAACTAACAGATCAGAAATTTCATTTTTGAGTTCCTTCAGTATACTGTGCTCTGGCATGTCCACAAATTGAAGTATTATCAGAGTGAGATGTTAACAAATATTTACATTGTAATAAAAACGTTTGCTATGTGGTAGATTTTGTATTGAATAAAAAAGATTGAAATATTGAAAATTGTGAGATTAGATGTAATAAGAGACTCAGGGAGTAAACATATGTTAGCGAAGAATACAAAAATATATTGTATGTAACCCCTATAATGTTATGGTGACTATGTAGATTTTCAGGGCAGGTCGATCCATTCCCAGTTTTACTCCCCCGCATACAGGTACTTATAGTTTTGGTTTTCTTGGGAATACAATAGGTAAATCAGAATAAGTCCCAGCATGCCATGGGGTAAAAGCAGGATTGGATCAACCTGTCCTGAAAATCTGAAGCCCTTTGGCAACCTGCCAAGCAGGAAGGCATGCAGGCAGTACAGGGAGCACAACTTGTATCCCCGCACCACATTGCTGGGGATGCCAGAGGACCACGAGGTTATGAAATATCGCCTCAGCTTTCAGGCTATCATGGAATTATATCAAGAATTCAGAGGAGATCTGGATCTGGTCACAGAAAGATCCCACACTATACCAAGGGTTATTTTTCCCTATATGCAACACCTTGCACATGTCCACATTAAATTTCATCTGCCATTTGGATGCCCAATCTTCCAGTCTTGCAAGGTCCTCCTGTAATGTATCACAGTCTGCTTGTGATTTAACTACTCTGAATAATTTTGTATCATCCGCAAATTTGATAATCTCACTCGTCGTATTCCTTTCCAGATCATTTATATATATATTGAAAAGCACCGATCCAAGTACAGATCCCTGAGGCACTCCATTGTTTACCCTTTTCCACTGAGAAAATTGACCATTTAATCCTACTCTCTCTTTCCTGTCTTTTAACCAATTTGTAATCCACGAAAGGACATCACCTCCTATCCCATGACTTTTTAGTTTTCGTAGAAGCCTCTCATGAGGGACTTTGTCAAACGCCTTCTGAAAATCCAAATACACTACATCTACCGGTTCACCTTTATCCACATGTTTATTAACCCCTTCAAAAAAATGAAGTAGATTTGTTAGGCAAGACTTCCCTTGGGTAAATCCATGTTGACTGTGTTCCATTAAACCATGTCTTTCTATTTGCTCTACGATTTTGATCTTGAGAAATAGTTTCCACTATTTTTCCCAGCACTGAAGTCAGGCTCACTGGTCTATAGTTACCCGGATCGCCCCTGGAGCCTTTTTTTAAATATTGGGGTTACATTGGCCAGCCTCCAGTCTTCAGGTACAATGGATGATTTTAATGATAGGTTACAAATTTTAACTAATAGAGCATACATTTCATTTTTGAGTTCCTTCAGTACCCTAGGATGCATACCATCTGGTCCAGGTGATTTGCTACTCTTTAGTTTGTCAATCTGGCCTACTACATCTTCAATATTCACAGTGATTTCGTTCAGTTCATCTGACTCATCACCCCTGAAAACCATCTCCGGAACTGGTATCTCCCCAACATCCTCATTAGTAAACACTGAAGCAAAGAATTCATTTAGTCTTTCTGCAATGGCCTTATCTTCCCTAAGAGCCCCTTTAACCCCTTGGTCATCTAATGTTCCTGATATCCAGATGTCTTTCCTCTCAGTAGCACAAGCCCTCTGAGGACTCCGGTTCTTATTGTCCCTGTACTGAGACTCGCCTCAGTATTCCTTCACCGGGTCTCGTCTCAGTATTCCAGGCTCCGAGTCTCGCCTCAGAGCTTCATCCTTTCTTCCCAAATCCTATCCGGTATTTCAGAGCCTCTGCATCTGCCTTCATCTGAAGAATGAACTCTATCTACCTGTCCATAGTGTGGTCCGTGCCTCACTATGGACCACACTATGGTCCATAGTGAGGCACGGCTGTGGAGGGTGCACCTCGGAGCAGGCCCAGAGTCTTCGTCTCCTTTGTTCCAGTTCCAAGTCCTCATCTGCAACCTTGTCTGAGGCTACGTCTCCATCAGATTTCTGTGTCTTCGTCTCCTCCTCCAGTCCGATGTCTCCCTCCACCCTTGATCTCTGTTCGGCCTGCTGCCCTTGCCGTTACCCAGCAGCAGGTCCGAAAGGGCTTGGAGTGGTCGGAGGACCATTCAGAGACCACCATTGCGTTGATAGTCTTACCGGGGCGGGCAGGTCCGGTGGAGGGTCAGGGCCTCCAAACTCCTACAGTCTCCCCAGAAGGGATCATCTCACCACAAGGGTATACCTCCCCAGAATTGGGAACGCCCTCTAGCGCTCCCGTCTATGGATCCATTACAGTTATACTTTAGATGCCAAGAAGGCATTTAACCATATATCCTGGGCATTTCTATTTGAAGTGCTTCAGAAATACAAATTTCCAGCTGAATTTGTGCTTGGATTAAGGCACTATACAAGAATCTAAGAACTCAGATAATGATCAATATCAAGTCATCTAATTCTTTTTGTATATACAGGGGAATGAGGCAGGGGTGTCCTTTATCCCCTCTTATTTTACTTAGCTTTAGAACCCTTGGCTTCTATAATTAGAGAATCTCTGGTGATCTGGAGCTTTCAGTTTCAGGATATTTGCCATAAAATAGCTCTTTATGCTGATATATTGCTGTTTCTCACAGATGTTAAGAGCTCTGGCTCTATCCTGGTTTCCATATTAAACAAATATATACAATATGGATAAAAGATAAATTATTCAAAATCCCTTATATTACCAGTTACACTAAGGGCCTCATTTTCAAAGGAGTTTACCGCGTGCGATAAATTCGCAAATCGCAATAACGGCTGTTATCGCGATTTGCAAATGCAAATTTGTCAGGGGGCGGAGCATATGCAAAGCTATCGTGTGCGGCGAAACAGCCGCAGTGTTAGCGCGGCTGCTATCGCGGATAATAGCTACAACCCTGAGATTTGCGTTACGGAGCCACTAAAGGGTTGTCGCGGTCCACGATAGTCCCGGACAGCCTGTTTCAGGCACGGGGGGGGGGGGGGGAGAGAGAGAGAGAGCGCGAGAGCGCCTTACTATAGTGCCTATGCCCTAGACAGGTATTTTAACCCCTATGGGAGGGCCACCTACTAACTCGGGGTGGGGATTAGGTATGAGCGTCGGGGGTTGGGGGCCACTCTCGCATTCCACATGAGACCTACGGACAGAACAGTGGTCTCTAGTGCAGATTTGCTGGCTGTCGGAGTGAGGACGCTCACTCCAAGAAGTGGTTTGGGCAACGTTCTCTCCACCTAGCTTGTTGTTGCCCAGGTAGAGTATCCATCAAGCTAGGTGGAGAGAAGGATGCCCAAACCACTTCTTGGAGTGAGCGTCCTCACTCCGACGGCCAGCAAATCTGCACTAGAGACCACTGTTCTGTCCGTAGGTCTCATGTGGAATGCGAGAGTGGCCCCCAACCCCCGACGCTCATACCTAATCCCCACCCCGAGTTAGTAGGTGGCCCTCCCATAAGGGTTAAAATACCTGTCTAGGGCATAGGCACTATAGTAAGGCGCTCGCTCTCTCTCTCTCTCTCTCTCTCTCTCTCTCTCTCTCTCTCTCTCTCTCTCTCTCTCTCTCTCTCTCTCTCTCTCTCAACTATCGTGGCCTGCGATGCAAAACTGGCAACACATTTTTCTGTTATCAGATATGATTTTAAATATTTAGGGATGCAATTATCAGCTACACTACAAGGTTAATTACCCCTCAATCCTAGTGAAAATCAAAATGGATCTCAACAAATGAATTTCCTTACCACTATCCCTCCAAGGGCGGATCATTTTGATTCAGTCACTATCCCTTACCACTATCCCTCCAAGGGCGGATCATTTTGATTCAGGCGGATCATTTTGATTCAGTCACCACCTCTCCTTCCCATCGCCACCACCTGCCCCCTTGTACAGTTCCTACCCCACCCCGCCTCCCCTATGCGCTTCATCCCCCACCCCGCGCTACCCCCCACTCTGTCGCCTCTTGTATATAATTAATTTATGTCCAACCTGGTTAACCACATGTAATCTCATTTAATAACTGTGGCGCCCGTTGGCTCTACAGTAAAGTTGTCACCTTTTAACTTCCTATCCTTCCTCCATCTATCATTGTAATTTCCTTTCTCAGTTGTCTGTAAACCGACATGATGTTTTTTTTTACGAATGCCGGTATATAAAAGTTATAAATAAATAAATAAATAAATAAATAAATAAATAAATAAAAATGATGATCTTTCCCAGATGTTTGTATCTGTTTCAGCAGCTTCTATGGCAATGTGCCCAGGCATGTTTTTGGTTTGCTGAGAGGTCAGCTCGCTTCATTTATCAATAATAGGAGTGCCCCACATTTCATACCATACTTTGCAACAATCTAAAGATTGAGGTAGACTTGAACTTCCCATTGTTTACAATTATTATATAGCAGCATGGCTCACTGGCTTGCAGGGCTGGCTGGGAGTGGATAGGGAAGTGGGATGGTATGACTTAGAATATGTTCAGAATACTACCACTGGAGCGGGTACTGCACTCAGCAATATTAGTTAAAGCACGACAAGTGCAGAAAGTCTTTTGTTGGTCAAGAATATATTAATTTATTATATTGGCAACTCCACTTGTATGTACAAGGGACTTGCTTAAAGATTGTGTACATACAAGTGGAGTTGCCAACAAAAGACTTTCTGCACTTGTCGTGCTTTAACTAATTAGAATATGTTCAGGCCATTGCTTGACTACACTGTGATGTATGATGTTGTGAATCGCCTGTATAATTATAATGTATATCATTGTATTGTTAAAGATCTGTTTTATCTTGTTTTATTTGTTTTTACCTATTGTTTTATATGTTAAGTTGTAATCCATTTAGCACATAATTTTGATATAAATGTAATATAAAAGATATTTAAATAAATAAACAATAAATAAATAAAGTGTTATGTGCCACTAGTGCACCTATGCTTAGCAGAATTCACAGAGATGCTCCACTATTCTCTCACACTTTGAAAATTGGCAGACTCTTTTTTTTTTATTTTATCTTTATTGATTTTCATTTCATTTAAGTAATAACTCTTACTTACAGAAAAAATAAAGGAGCTAGAGTTACATAATCCATATACAGATTTATTACAAAACAAAACATTACATCTTTATTTAATCTTCATAGGTAAACTTCAAACATCTTCTATCACCCCTTTCTTTAAAGGAAATTTGGTGGGGGGCGGGCAGAATTTTCAGGAGTTAAAAAGGAAATATACCATACATTAATATAGGCTCAACGTATCCTCCTGCCCTCTATCTATATTATTAATCTTCATGGGTCAGATCTTTATTAAGGAAGGGGTAGCTATGTTCCTTGAGTATAAAAAAAGACTTCAGTTGTTCTGGAAAGAAGAAAATAAATGATTCACTTTGTAGTCTAACTAAACAATTACAGGGATATCTTAAAGAGAAACTATAACCTAAAGAAACAACTTGAGATTTCAGGGAAAGAAATTTCCTCCTTCTCTCTTGAGTCACTTGGGTAAAATCTGGGTATATTCTAATCTGTTGAGAAAGAAAGCTAGCAGATATATTTTTTAAATATCTCTGCATTATTTGACTAACATCGTGCTCAGACATAAGCATTATTAACAAAGTGGCTCGTTCATACACTTCTTCTGAAGAGCTTTCCAAAAATTGTGTTAGATTCTCTAAAACCTCCTAGTGTTTCTGTATATATCTCTTATTAGCTGGTAATGGCAAGAACACCAATTTATTAGCCACAGGTATTTTCAAATCTTCAAACCTTAGGACTTCCTTTAGATATTTTTTTAAAAGTTATATAAGGATCTCTTCTCATAGGATGTTAGGAAAGTTCAATAGACGTAGGTTCAAATGCCTATTGTAATTTTCCAGTTGTTCTAGCCTTCTGCTGGTATAACTAAAGTCCTTAATTAATTTTATATTACAGTCTGAATTCTTTGTAGTCACAAGTTCCACTTTTTCAACTTGAGCCTTGAGCTCAACCATTGTTTTTCCACCTTTTCTTCAAACATATCGACTTTTAGACACACCAACTTTGTCCCTTGTTCCTTAAGTGAGTGGCTTAACCCAGCCACCAAGTCCCACAACTCATCCAGCGTTACAACCGCAGGTTTGGGTGGAATTTGAAAGGACTCACCCTCAGTTTCCAATAGGGCAAAGTCCTCACTCTCCATGACTGCTCCGGACAAGTTTTCCGTTCCTTCCTGCATTCCAGTGTCCCTGCCTGGCATCGACGAAAGAATCCTCTGGCCTCCATCGGCATCGACAAGCTCCACTGCCCGCAGGGAAAACTCCTCTTGGTCGGACAAATCCTCCCTCTGGCCCCCACCTTCCGGAGTCGCATGAAAGACATCATCTCTCGGCACCACGGGGAGTAGAGAGGAATCATCCAGTCTAGGGGGCTGTGGAGGTTGAAGTTCTGGGGGGCTTAAGGTCACATCCCCTTGTAGTTCTGCTTCTCCCTCGGCGTTCTCTACAGCGGGGACTTCGCCTCCCATTGCAAGGCAGGAATAGGCCGGTAAGACATTATCAAGTGCTGGATAGATGGTATAGCTGCTTCGGTGGGGTAAGAGCGAACCTTGCCCTTCCGTTTTGCAGGCATCTTTAGGAAATCGCTGATATGCAAGAGAGAGCATTTTCCCGACCTTAATGTTGAGCCGCCATCTTGTCCCCCTCCAAATTGGAAGATTCTATGAGAGTAGAGGGAGCTTGAGTAGAAAGGTTATCCCCCCATCTACTTCTTGATGAGCAATTCTGAATTGTCTCAGGCTACATTTTCTATAGATATTTACCGGTGGCACAACCTAGGCTTTCGATTTCTTGGTCAGCTTTGAAACAGAGCTAACTAAGACATTCATAGCTCTGCAAATGGAAGTTGATATCCCAGCACACACACACACATTATTTATGTTTACAACTGAAAAGAGATATTTTTAAAGTTCCATTGGAGAACAATTCTTTATGCACCGTGACTGGGATAGAGAAACTGCTTACGCAGCCTCCAATGGATCCAAAGATAATTACCAAACTGTACCACTTCTTAAATTTTGTAGATAATGACCTGATTACTGATAAGGTTCTTATTGAGTGCTGGAATTGTGACTTATTCCTAAATTTAGATTATTCAGACTGGCAAGAGATATGGTATTCAATTCCAAAACTAAGTATTTATAATATAAAACAAGAACTGTTGAACAAATAGTTGCATTATACATATATTTCTATCCTCTTTAATGCTAAGTTAAGCAACTCGAGTCCTCTATGCTGGAGGCAATGTGGTACTATTGGGACCTATCTTCATATGTGGTGGTCTGCAGGACATAGATAAGTTTTGGCTGGAAGTCTCAAGATGATAGAAAAAATGTGAAAATGAAAATCAGGTTGACTCCTCAGTTATGTTTGCTTGATAGACAGGGGGGATCAAGACCTGCCAAATCCACTTAGAATGCTAGTCTCTCACTTTATGTAGGGAGACTGTCAACAAGCAAAATATGCCCTGTACAATTTTTGCTATGCATGCTAATGAGCATGGAGCAAAATTGAGGCAAAATTTCACCTACATGGGCCTTTAACCCATGGAAAATATCACAGATTAGTATTTTGGTAGCCCAGAATGAAAATTAAGTTACTTACCACATTCAGGAATTCCCTTAATGACAACCAGCCAGTCTCCATTTCTGCACACTGCAACAGAAGACAAAATTCTTCACTTATTTATTTCACACTGCAGTTTCACTTTTCAATAACACATATGAAACTTCGATGTCACTTAAAACCACTCCTATGGTGCTGTGTACTTGCTTTTTTCAATTTTTTATAAAAACAGAGGAGATATGTTCATTTTGATATAGATATTCTGTTATTCACATATTTAGTATTTGTTAACATTTAGTTCCCTATTCAGTAAGCTGGCAAGCTGACAAATCTCCCAGCTAAAGTTAACTGGATAACTTGTGTCAGATAGTCAGTAAAATAAGTTATCTATATAGGATCACTTACATAACTTTAACTAGCTATATTCAACATATAGCTTTAAGTTTATTCAACAGTCATTATTTACATACTATATAACAGTACATTTGCAGATTATCTTCACTACTAAAGTTCCTTGTAAAAAGTTGTACACACACATTCTATTCCAAAACACTAATAATGTTAATTGCCATTTGCTAAATGTTATTTTTACCTTCAATGTTCCTTGTAATAATGTTTAATGGTTGATTGTTATTGTTCAATGTTTAATGTTCTATGTACAAAACCCCGGTCTAACCTCCCAGACCAGGGCAACCTTTTCGTTACTTGTAAACCGGAATGATTTGTATTGCATACAGGAATTCCGGTATATAAAAATTAAAAATAAATAAATAAATAAATATAGCTAATTAAGTACAAAAAAACCCTTCAAATGCAGGAGACTTGATTGCCCCCACCCACCAAAATAAGTATAAATTACATCAGGGCATAGTGCCCAACAGTGACCCCCATCTCCTGCCATGCCCATAATGTACCGCCCTGGGAGTTTTGGTTTCTCTGTGTTATTTGCTGATTGGATCCCAGCCTAACTTTCCCACCCTACTTCTTTCTTTGTTATACTGGGATATTATGTCCCCAAAACAAAAATGTGAAAAAGAAAAAAAAATAAAGTTTCTCCTCTCCTCTTACCTCACCTCTTTTCTGGTTCTCCAGCTTATTGCTTTATTCTATCCCTCTACAATTTCTCCTAGTTCTCCCAACCTTCTTCTTTCTTGGTTACACTGAGGTGTTTTTTCTTAAAAATAAAAATATATAAAAGGAACAAAATACAAGTTTCTCCTTCCATCCCAACTCTTTTCTGTTTTTCTGTCTTGCTATGTAGGCCTGTCTAGATCTTTTTGTCTTCATGATTCGGGGTATGGACACTTTTGAGCTGTTTGTGATTGACCACACTCTATGCCTTGGGGTTTGCACATCTTTGTGCTAGTTATGATTAACTGCACTCTTTGCCTTGGGGGTTTTGATACCTTTATGCTGTTTCCAGTTTTCTAAACTCTACACCTTGTGGGTTTTCATGCGTTTGTGCTGTTGGTATTTCCAGCACTATACACCATGAGGCTTTTGATGCATTTGAGTTGTTTGGGATTCACCACACTGTATGCTTTGGAGGTATTGATGTCTTTGTTCTGCTTTCATTTCCATGCACTCTACACCTTGGGTTATTCCTTCTACTCTGTGTAGCTGTCATACCCCTGATGTACCACCTTGGGGGGTCTTGATGCCACTCTGCCTAGCTGCCATGCCTCTGATGTACCACCTTGGGGATATTGCTGCCATTTTCATGATGAGCCACCTTGGGGGTTTTGCCCCCACTTAACCTGGCTGCCATACCACAGACTCTACATCTTGTGGATCTTTCTGCCACTTAACCTTACAACCATATCCCAGACTTTACACTTTGGGGTATTAAAATTGCTCTTCCTTGCTGCCATACACCAGACTCTACAATTGGAGACTCTTACTACCACTCTACCTTGCTAGTATAACCCATACTCTTCTACTTAGGATATTCTTGCCACTGTTTGTGGCTGCTTTGTACCTCTCATGGTGATTTTGATTCTTCATGTCATGCTTAATATGACTTTGCCTTTCTATTAGTGACTGGTTTTTTTTCTGCCACCTTTGCTGATTTGTTTCCCTTTCATGGTATCTTAAAATGTTCATGCCACTCTTGGTGCCACTTTGTTCCTCTCGTGCCACATTTATGGAGTCATGTCACTGTTATCGGTGCCCTCTTTTGAAGCCTTGTGCTATTCTTGGCACTTAATGCTGTTATGTTCCCCTCTGATGGCGTCTTGGGGAACTCCTGCCACTGCTGGTACCCTTTTGCCCCTTTATGATGCCTTAGGCTATTCATACCACTTTTGATGCCATTTTGAACAGTATTGGTGCCTTACAGTTCTTTTCCCCTTCTGATGTTGTCTACCAGCAAGGTCCATTAGAACTGGTTAGAAAACACCAATTCTGAAACTCAAAATAGGCTGCATTGCTTCCCTCAAAAATGAATGAAACAAAACAAATTATTTTTTTAAACAAATGAAATGAATTAAGATTACCTACAAAATAAAGAAAACAAAATGAAAATGATGCCTCTACAGTCTACACATGCCTATAGTACCAAAACCTCTCCCTCCTCCCAACACTCTCAAAAGATATTAATCATTGCAGGCCTTTTGGCCTATGAGGCTGTTGTTTTCACATAACATGATAGTAACATAGTAATGATGGCAGAAAAAGACCAAAATGGTCCATCTTGTCTGCCCAGCAAGCTTCCCAAGGTAGTAACTGCCACTCCATGCAGGTTACCCCCATGTTTCTCTTAAGGGAAGTAACTGCTGCTCCGTTCCGGTTAACCTTTTTTATTTATTTATTCCCATTCTCTAGCCTTTTAGGGATCCAAAGTGTTTATCCCATGCCCCTTTGAGATGCCTTGATTAATATTAGGGTTGTAACCATGGCTGCTTCAAACAGCTTACTCTAGCCTTCTTGTAAATCTGATGCAGCTGTATCGCCCCCTCTCTGCACATTGACTAGGGTTCTTCCCTCTTTGGCCTTCTAAAGTTTTGTAACTCATTGTCCTTGAACTTCTTTTTCTATGGAACATGTTTATTATCTATTTTTTCATGTATGTAGATTTGATATTCTACTTTTTCCCCAAAGTTGGTCTCAAGATGGATTTTTATTTATTTAACTGTATTTATATCCTACACCCTCCAAAGTTCGGGGTGGGTTACAATATTACATACATATAAAGTAATAAAAACAGTAACTAAAAATTACATTTACAATATAACTTAAAATAAGATGGAAAATTAAAAGAAATTAAAACTTAATTTAAAAAAAACCTGGATAGATTAAATGTAAGAAGTACATAGGTAAGAAATGCAAGCAGGAAAAGTAGTGCTTGAGGCTTTCTTGAAGGCTTTTTGTCAGCAATTAGTCATGTCTGGAGGATTAGTGCTCCACAAGATAGGACCTGAAAAGGAAAATGCTTGTTCCCTAGTTGAGACCAGTCTAGTAGTTTTTGGCGATGGAATTTGTAAGAGAAGTTTGTTTTTGACCTACGGTTTTTGCAAGGTGTGTAAATATGTAAGGATGCTGGTAACCAAGTGGTGTTGTTACTGTAAATGAGGTTGTGAATGATCGATAACATTTTGTATTGTATGCACCATTTGATTAGAAGGCAGTGTAGTTTGTGAAGAGTTTGAGAAATATGGTCAAAGATGCTGCTGTTGAAGAGAAGTCAGGCGGCTGAATTTTGTATTAACTGAAGAGGGTGAATTGTGGATTGAGGAAGACCTAAACACAAGGAGTTACAATAATCTAAACTAGTAAGAATTAGTGATTGAAGAATAGTGTGGAAATGAATGGGGTCTAGAATGTGTGATGTGTTTTAGTAGTCTGATTTTATAGAATGATGATTTTTTAAGTGTTTTGATGTGCGTAATTAGGTTGAGTTTAGGGTCTAGTACAATGCCTAACTTATGGACTTCTTTTACAATATTGATGGTGCAATTGTCATGCTGAATGACGGTAGGAATGTTATCAAAGGGAGGATTACCTAGTATGAGTATTTCAATTTTGGATAGTTTTAAGCTTAATTTGTTGTGGTTGATAGACATAGTTCTAGAAATTTTAATGAAAGTATCGGACCAGGTATGTTTAGTAGGAAAGTAGAATTGGATGTCATCTGCATATATTCTGTATATAACACACCCAGTGTAGAGAGCAGCTGACAAATAGGAGTGAATTATATATTAAACAAAACAGCTGAGAGAACAGATTCCTGTGGGTCTCCTATACTCAAAGTAAAAGGAGTGGAGTGAGTTTGATTGACTAAGATTTGTTGAAATCTGTTTGTCAGATATGATGAAAAACAATTGCTGATCATAAATCTCCAAAATATTCATTTGAATAGTATTGCCATACAGGTTTCATCTACAATAATTAACAATTTTAAATGAAAAATCTTCTCTACATATCAGGTCCGAATGCACCAGTATGTCCCTAAGATTCTTGGGTCTCCTAAATGAGAACAACGGAGGACCATTCACACCCACAAAGCCACTGACCAAATGCCAATGGCTTTTAATTACTTGGATTAAATCATCTACCCTATTTGAGTAGGGTAGAATACAGACCAAAGATTTGGAGTCTACAGGTTTTCTAGGAGTCAATAAAGATCCCTGTTGATGTAATGCGCTCTTTTATAAGCTTGTTTAATTATTCGGTCCAGATACCCCCTTGCACTAAATCTCTCCTGTAAATCCTTGGCATGTTTCTTGAAGACTGACACATCTGAACAGATCCTTCTAACCCTAAAGAACTGTCCCAAAGGAATATTTTCTCTGATATGTTTTGGATGGAAACTTTTGAAATGCAACAGTCCATTTCTATCAGTAGCCTTCCAATATAGCTCAGTCACAAAGGACCCATCTGTTTTACCCACTTTCATATCTAAAAAAGAAACCCATTGAATCTGGAAATCACAGATGAATTTAAGGTTTACATCCTGCACATTTAAAAGTTGAAAAAATTCTTCAAACTCTGCTGTAGATCCTGACCAAATTATAAGGATGTCGTCAATATAACGACACCACAATCTCACATGTTTGTACCAAACAGAGGAATAAACAAATTTCTCCTCAAATGCAGTAACGTACAAACATGCGAGATCTGGCGCCATTGTTGCCCCCATTGCGGTTCCATGAACCTGTTGAAAAAGTTCATTTTTGAACAGAAAATAATTTTTCGATATCCATGGATAAACGATGCATCAGGCATTGGCTCGGTGTTAGAGCCTTTGTCGATATATGTGGATCATTTTTTAGGATTTTTTTGTCCCATTAGCAAGATCGTATATTAAGGATTCATCTCATTTGATAACAGTGTTGAATTCTCTCCCTGTAATGTTGGAACCAACTTTACTTATATCTATGGATATCTAATCTCTATATTCCAGTATCCCCCAGGGGGCCACTATTAGTTTGATACAAGAGGTTCTGGAAATGAGGGTTGAAAAGAAGGTTCCTACACATTTTCTGGTAGAATTGGCAGCTATTGCTCTAACTAAAAATTATTTTCTGTTCAAAAATGAATTTTTCCAACAGGTACATGGAACCACAATGGGGACAACAATGGCCCCAGATCTCGCATGTTTGTACGTTACTGCATTTGAGGAGAAATTTGTTTATTCCTCTGTTTGGTACAAACATGTGAGATTGTGGTGTTGTTATATTGACGACATCCTTATAATTTGGTCAGGATCTAGAGCAGAGTTTGAAGAATTTTTTCAATTTTTAAATGTGCAGGATGTAAACCTTAAATTCACCTGTGATATCCAGATGCAATGGGTTTCTTTTTTAGATATGAAAGTGGGTAAAAAAAGATGGGTCTTTTGTGACTGAGCTATACCGGAAGGCTACTGATAGAAATGAACTGTTGCATTTCACAAGTTTCCATCCAAAACATATCAGAGAAAATATATTGCTTTGGGACAGTTCTTTAGGGTTAGAAGTATCTGTTCAGATGTGACAATCTTCAAGAAACATGCCAAGGATTTACGGGAGAGATTTAGTGCAAGGGGGGTATCTGGACCGGATAATTAAACAAGCTTATAAAAGAGCGTGTTACATCAACAGGGATCTTTTATTGACTCCTAGAAAACCTGTAGACTCCAAATCTTTGGTCTTTATTCTACCCTACTCAAAAAGGGAAGATGATTTGATCCAAGTAATTAAAAGCCATTGGCATTTGGTCAGTGGCTTTGTGGGTGTGAATGATCCTCCGTTGTTCTCATTTAGGAGACCCAAGAATCTTAGGGACATACTGGTGGATTTGGACCTGATATGTAGAGAAGATTTGGAAGGTGTTTCGGGTGGACATCACCCATGCACAAATTGCAATGTTTGTAGATTAAATCTATCTGTGCAGTTTTTCTTTCATCCGGTTTCTGGGAAGAAAATTTTTATAAGAACAGCCACTACTTGCCAATCCATTTCAGTATTGTATATTATTGAGTGTCCATGTGGTTTGTTCTATGTGGGAAAAACATCGAGAAAAATCAAAACCCGGATTCTAGAGCATTGCAGTAGACTTCGTAATGAAGTAGAAACTGCTCCATTGGTGAGGCATTGGCGTGAATATCGACATTCAGTTGAGGATCTCCGGTTTTTTGTAATTCAAGAGGTAAAAAATAGACGAGGTGGTAATTTAAATAAAATGTTGTTGCGAGTGGAGCAGAGATGGATTTTTTCTTTAAAAACCTTATGACCAAATGGATTAAATGACAGAATTGATTGGATTACGTGTTTCTAGGTGTTGGGTGTGCTTTTTGTTTTTAGCAAACTAAAAAGGTGTGATGGGTACATTTAGGGAGGTGAAGCATTGTCCCTTTAAGATGGTTGGTGATGTATGGGTGAAATAGTCCCTTTAAATCACCGTGGGAATTAGGAAGTGATGTGGATAAAGATCGGGTTGTTTTGATTGGTTAAGTGGGATTTAAAAGAGGTAGGAGGGGAGGAGTCGATCTTTCCCTTTGATTCGCTTGATGATGGGCGGCTGAACACTGTGGAAGTGGCGTCTGTTTTCAGAATTGGTAAGGTAAGTTTCCTTCATTTCTAAGCATATCTTTTCTTCCCTTTTCTTGTGGGTTAGAATTTTGAGAAATATAGAGAGAATTGGGAAATGTTGTTTGATTTAACTCATTGTAGGTAAAATGAAAATGAAGTACAGGATATACCGTAAGAACTGTTTTCCTACGGGAGCTCTTTTGAAACACGTTGAAGAGTGAGAGTCGGGGAATGTATCTGTTAATGCGTTCAATTGTTTTCTGGACGCACAAGTAAAATTTGTAAATGTCATCTATGGAAGAATGTTTGTTTTTTGAAGAAATTGTTGAGGAATTTTTCTTCATTTAAAATTGTTAATTATTATAGATGAAACCTGTATGGGAATACTATTCAAATGAATATTTTGGAGATTTATGATCAGCAGAAAAATATTTTTGCTCTCCTGAAGAAGCCTGTGAAATGGCAAAACATGTTGAAGAATGTGATTGTTCTGGCAGTTGTGAAGATTCATTGACATGAGAATTTTTTCTGCTTTTTGAAAAATTTGTTTTGGAATGAGAAAAGATGTTTGAAAAATTTTAATAAATAAGAAAAGATGTTGGGTTAACAAGATGTTTAGCAAATAATGTGTGTGAAAGGAAGAATGAATGGAGTGTGAGTACAGTGGGGATTTTTAGGAGGGTATTCCTTGGGTTCGTGTTTTGAAATTTTAAAAGAAAAATATTTTCTGTGTGTAATAAATAAAGATTATGATATATTGTATATGTCACTATATGGTTTGTGGGTTTGGATTTTTGTGATATATTGATTTGCTTGTATAGTTGTATCTTCTATAAAATGGAGGCATAAGAGATATGTGACCTTGAGGCCTAAGGTGGCTGATAAAGGATACGTGACATTAAGACCTAAGATGGTTGGTACTGGGGCATGCTATGGTATTATGATGTATATTGGGAAATTAATAGATATTAGGATTGGGAATGTAGACTGGACCCATAATTAGTTAGGGGCATAGCAACTGAATATTAGGATATGATTCAAGGAAATACAAAAGGACATTGCTTCATGTTGATTTGTTTTGATATGTATTCAATTAAATGTTTGATTTATATAACTGATTGTTAGTGCTTGGAGAATCAGAACAGCTTGGGATTGCTTGCCCCTTGTTCTCTTTTGATATCTTTCACAATAAAAACCAAAAAGGGAAGTTGTATTCTGACTTGAAATTCTTCTTTTAGAATCATTTTTATTTGGACAAACCTATAACCATTTGTTCTTCTCCTACCTAGAGTAAGAGGTACTTGAGCTTTTGCCCTTAAAAAGGGGCTCATTTTGACCACAGCAAAGAACAGTTGCAGATGTCACCTTACTATGCTTTATTCAACCCTGTCAAATGATATTATTATTTATTTATTGTATTTCTATTTCATTTAGCAGGTATTCTCTAAGCTACTTCCATCCCTGTGATGTCCTTACAAAAGTATAACTTCAAGAACTGAACACAATATTTAAGGGGAGGTATCACTAGTGACCTATACAAGAGAAGTAGTAAATCCTTTTTCCTGCTTATTCTACCTCTACTTATGCAATCAATCATACTATTAGCATTCTCAATTGCTTTGATATATTGAATGGCTAATCTGAGATATGTTCTCCTTTATCTACAGTTCTCAGTTCTTTTCCTAATTGATATGTGGTATAATGGACCAGCTTGTAGTTAATGTTTAATTAGGCAAAGAGCCTCCACAAATATTCATTCAGGTGAATTAGTTTAAGAAACACACAACTATGAGGAATAAACAATAAGCAAACAGACAAAGAAAGCAAAAACAAATATAAACCCTAGTTCTGTCTGTGGTCAAATTATACTTACACAAGCAGTTACTTCACTGCCTAGGGCTAGACTTAGCCAGTTAGCCCCTCAGAGTCACAGTATAATCCAAAACAGCATTTCAATCCCTCTTAAGTGCTTTTACCTTGCTGTGTTTTTTTTTTTTTTTTTTAAATCTTTGTATTGAAACTTATTACTCCTTAATATGCAAAAAATACTCTGAGTTGCATTTATTAATGTACGTATTTATTTAAAAACTTTTATATGCATCTAATCCTAGGTCTAACTGAAGCAAATGTAGTGTTCATAAAATATATAAAACAAACATAAAACATTAAGGGTCGGACTTTCAGAGGATTTACATGCGTAACTGGCCTTACGCTCGCCGGGCCTATTTTCAAAAGGCCCTGCGATGCGCGTAAAGCCCCGGGACGCTAAGTCCCCGGGCTTCACTTAAAGGGGCAGGAAGGTGACACGGTGGGAGTGGGGTCAGAGGCTCCCAGCACAGCGGCTATTTGCTGCCGGCGCCTGCAACTTCAGCTCCAGGGCTGAAGTAAGTTATGTAACAAGAAAAAAAAAGAAGAGCAAGGTAGGGCGGAAAGGGCAGGGGAGGTAGGGGAAGGAAAGGTGGGGTAGGGAACGGGGGAAGGCAGCGCAGCTCGGAGCAGGCTCGGCGTGTACAAGGTGTACAATTGTGCACCCCCTTGAGTGCACTGACCCCCGATTTTATAACATGTGCGCATGTTATAAAATCGGGTGTACATGTGTGCGCGCCTGATAGCGAGCACATGTGTACGCCCGCGTGCTCCTTTTAAAATCTACCCCTAAATATAGAATACAAAAATAGGCAAATAGAAAAAACATAAATAGCGTGTATTCTAGTTTGCTTGTCCTAGGATCATCAGACTTCCTCTTTTTTGTCTTCCCTTTTTTATCTGCACCATCTGGTTGATAAGAAATCTGTCTAACCACAGTGAGCTCCTAGGAGCTGGCTAGTGGCTCCCAGAATCCCAGGGCCCAGATTCTTAATGTGGGAATATATACTCCCCTAAATATAGCTAATAGATATTTTCTTCCAAAATGCATGATTTTACACTTTTTAGCATTGGAGCTCATTTTCCAAACCTTTTACCACTCTTAATTAAAAAAAAACACAACAACAACAACAAAAACTTTATTTCAATCTTTTCCAGTGTCTTCTCTATTAGGGATTGTTGTATCAACACAAACACAGATATTTTTCCCTCAAGTGTTATAGTTATTGGTGTTTGGGTGGATCATTGGACACTGTGGCAGCTGACCACGCCCACAGGGGGCAGTCCCGTGAGGGACCACAGTGTCAGGCTAGACTCCGGACACACAAACACAGATTGAATCTTTATTTAAACAGTTTTGGAAACCACCAGAGGTGGCAGTAGTGAGTAGTAGATGTTGAGCCCGGCTGGACGAGTATCCCACAGGACGCTGGAACAGTGGATCCTCTGCTTGGTTGTGCTGTAGTGGAAAGAGACTGAGAGTTATGAGTACACAGTGATAAACATACAGAGTCCCAGGTAGACTAGGAGAAGCTCGGAGAAAGGGAGAGTAGGCCCTCGAGGAGCGAGTACCGGTTCCTGATAGCCCCTGAAAGAAGCAAAAGAGGCCCCCTGAGGAGAGGGTACCCTGTTAGCAGTAAGAGTTCCAGAGAATGCTGGAGTGGCAGAGTAGCTTCGGTACAGAGAGCGAATCTCATCCGTAGTAATCCGAGTTGTTGCTAACGCGATTAGCTAGCAAAAGAGGTAGCTTAAATATCCGGGCAGCATGACTTCATCTCAGGGGGACGCCCCTGAGGTTCTCGCCAATGAGAAAATAAAGATGAGGGTGGCGTGCGCGTCCTATGCTACCTTAGAGGAGCATGGCGGGAAGCAGCACCAAAGCAGGTCCGGGGACATTGGAGAGGTCGGCAGACAGAGGAGCCACAAGAAAAGTAAGGTAGGCAGGATGAAGCCATCGCAGACCAATGGTCACAACAGTAAGTAATGTTGCTAGTAAAGATATTGAAAAAAACAGGCCCTTGCATCGTTCTAAGGAACTTCATTGGTCACTTTATCTTTACCAAAGATGATAGTTGAGAGATGAATTGTTCCACACTGTAAGCCCAGCGACTATAAAAATATGTGAATGAATAGACTGTAGTTGAAAATGTTTATGAGAGAGGACTTCCAACAATGATTGAGACATGGTGTGCAAAACTCTGGCTGGTCAATATTTGATAAGACTCAGATATTTTAGAAGGGTCTTACTCTTGTATCGCCTTATAAATGAAAACAGCAACTTTAAAATTAATTTTGCTGGGTCACAGGAAGCCAGTGAAGTTTGCATAAAACTGGAGTTACCTGCTCTTTAAACGGACAAGAGGTAACCACTTTTGTGGAGTGGGATTACATCCACTGACTTCAGGTACAATGGGGCCTCTCTCTTCTTCTAGAAAAAGTTCAACAGAGCTGAGAAAGTAGCAGTCAGCATTCATTTTTTGAAAGTTTCTTTTACTGTTCTCATTTGTACACTATTGAGATCAATGGCCTTATCCATTCTCATTTGTACAAGTAATTAAAGTGCTGCCTCCACTGTAATTACAAATTTCATAATGCCATTTTTTGCCTTAGGGCCCTCTGTTGCCTTCGCCTTCTTAAATACTGAAATAAAGAACCTTTAAGATTTCTGCCTTTTGTTGGTCCTCCTTTTTGTAAACCCATTTTTTCCCTTTCCCTTTCTGTCTTTGGTTTTTTTTTTTTTTTTTTTTGCTTCTTCCATAAATACTATATCTAAAAAGGTTTTTATTTCCTTCTTTTTATCATCAATTGGACAATTTTCTCTTCCATTTGGAGCCTTGGCTAATCAAACTTCCCCCCGTGTCTCCTTTAGAGTCTCCTGATATTTCGGTCTGTCCTCCTGTGCCTGCGTTTTGTTGTTTTTAACTTTTTGATTGCCAATATATTTGTTCTTCTAATTTCTGCTGCCTATAGAGAACCATTTTGCTCCCTCTCTCATTTTTCCTTTGTTAGCTTGACTGCCTTAGACAAAAACGTGTTGCTCCATTTTATTATTGACCATTGTTCCTCCATATGTTTCAGCATTTGGATTCTTAATAGGGCCTCTTCAACACTATCTCTCAGCATCTTGACACCAATCCACAGTGCAATGATCACTAGACCCTAACTTTCCCCTCAGTGTAAGGTCAGTAATATTATCTCCAATTTATCAGTACCAAACTCATCATAACCTCCCCTTGTATGGGCTCTTTCATTGGTTGCCTGAAGAATGCCTATAGAGCATCCATGACTTCTTCATTTATAGATGATACTGCAGCAGGTCCAGTCTATATCCCATTGACAGAAGTCACCTATATGTCAGCAAGGCTTTGCTTTGTCGTCATCAAGGTGATGTCCTTTGACATGCCTGAATCCAACCCCTTTTATTATGCTGGGGATCTATTTCATACTCCTATGGACACAAAAAAATTCTTTAAGTATTTTATGACAATCCCCCCCCAAAAAGTATTTTTTTGAGCTCCCCTTTATTTCTGTGGTGGTTACTATTGTGTACCTAATATAAAAAAAACCCAAACCACTACACCTCCTCCCACTTTTCTGTATTTTGTCTCTTTAGAAGAGATTATAGTCTGGGACAGTCACCTCACAATCCTGGTTTTCATTCATAAAACTCCACTTATAGTAGAAAATAACTGTTGGCATCCCTATTACAAATACTTTTAAGAAAGTGTGGTATTATTAGTTACTAAGCCTAGCTGATAACCACTAAAATTTCCCAGAGTATTCATTGCTTCTCCTCAGTTTGACCCTAGCTTTTTCTTCTACCCTTCCTGGCTCAACCAGCACACTCTGATCCTCCCTCACTAGAAGGCCCCAGTACTCCCTTTCCCCTTCTCAATCTGACCCCAAAACACTCTGACCCCCTGCCCCAGTCCACCCTAGCACATTCTGATCTCCCTCCCCAGCCCACTTTGACCCCAGTGCACTCCGACACCTTCCCCAACCTGACCCCAAACTCTGACACCTCCTCCTCAGCACACTCTGACAACCTTCTCTGCATGACCCCAGCACTTCTTTCCCCATTTTCAGCATAACCACAGCAGTCCTCTCCTCTCCACACCCCAACCCAACTCCATTACCATCCAACTTACCCTTTCCAGTTCACCCAAACCCCATCTACTGCCCATCCCTAACACACTGACTCCCTTCTCATCCCTTCCCTCCGCTCCAGCTAAAGCCCAGCACACTCCGACTCTCCTCCACAGCCTGATTCCAACATTCTCTTCTCCCCTCCTCAGCCCAACCCCAGCATCCTCTGAGCCCCTCCCATCAACTCTGCCCAAGATATTTGCCCCCTGAAGTTTATGAACCTACTCCCTCCCACCTCATCTGATCCAAACACTGCTCCCATTCTCAAGCTCCTTCTGGTTTGCTTGCCCCATGGCTCACTATTGTAAGCACTCATCTTCCAGCCTCCTTCCAGTGCTGAGACATTCAGGGTGAAGCATGGGCAGGAATCCCTCAGAGGGAGTGTGCATGCATGCTTGCGCACATGTGCATCCCACATGATACGTGCATATGTTCTGAATAAAACTCATACCTCATAATATATGTGTGGACATTCTGATGTATGCACGTATACTTGTCAGTGCTGGTGCATGCATGTACACCCCACCAGTTCCCCATAAAAAATACCATCTGGTTATGTTATCAGTGACTGCACTACTTAGGCTGGATTCACATAACAACCCCATTTTTCTGTTGTGTTACCAGTTTAAAAATACTATCAAGGATATTTTTATCATATTATCTTTAGCCATATTTTCCGACACAACTAACTGGCTCATTTGTCAAATCATATTAGGGCGTTATCAACCGTTAGGGCCCTAAATCAGGGGAAAATACTGAAACGCATGCGATAAATACTGCATTGTGAAATGCGTATGCAGATTTTAAATTAGTATTTGAGTGGGAGAAGTTTGGGTGGAGAAAATGGAAATGAGGGGCAGTTAGTGCCTGTGTGATAGAGTAATGCAGAGCAGCACAGGCTTTAATGCTGGAAATAACTACACCTTTTTTCTGTGCGTTATGCCTGTGTTAGTTTTGCACTACTGGCCAAAATGGTTTTTAATCGCAAATGTTGGTTCGGGAGAGGTAGAGGAGGGGAGGAGAGAGAGAGAGAGAGAGGCTCACATATAAATTAACTTTTTATACCACTGTAAGAAGCAGCATTATATACTCAGGGGGAGTTTTGGAGGGTGGGGTAGGTTTTAGGGGGCAGTTTTACGTGCACAGTCAGAGGTATGGAATGAATAAAGTTAAAAGAAGAGTAGATGTATGCAGTGTACTCTCTACCTAGCTTGACTGCAACTAGGTACAGAGTGCATTGTACGAAACACTTCTTTTACCTTTATTCACTCCAAATGATCCAAAATCTTCACTGATGACTACTGTGCTTGTCATGCCAATAACAGTGCATGTAAAATTGCCCCACCACATCAAACCTCACCCCAAGTTACTAGTGCCCCCTCTTACAGTGGTATAAATAGTCCACGTATATGTGAGCCTCTACAGAGACTGTCTGTCTCTCTCTCTCTCTAGCAGACCAAGCCAACCTATGCAGAACATATTTTCACTATATTTATAGTGATCTGATGAATCTAGGCCTTAGTTTGCACCTGAAAATTCTCTAACTTTAGCCAGACAAAATGTGACCAGTTAGATTTGAGACAGCACTCCTAGACTGCATCCAGAAAAGTCTCTTTTGTGACTAGCAAAATGTTTGTGTATGCCCATTTTCATCTTGTACACACTTTCCATGCCCATTCACACAAATCATTATTCTCCCCCTTCTATGCTCCATTATTACAGCAACCGTGTCCACTCTGTTCTTTCAAGGCCTTTCTGACTTGGAAGACTGATGGACAGAAGCATGCACTCACTCATAGTCCTGGAACAGTGAATTAACAAAGGAAAGAGGATGCCAAAAGAAGCACAAAACCTAACACAAGCCATACAGACGTCCCGTTTTTTTTTTCTTATCCTGCAACTCACACCTGCCATTGAAGTTCCCTTCATAGAGTACAAGGACTCTTTCTCTTCTCAGCACTTACAAGCTGTGGAATGTGTTTATTCAAGAGACAACGGCTACAAAAACCATCATATATGGAAGGAAACAAAAAGAAAAGAAGTAGAGTGGTGAGGAGCATGGGCCTTTAGTATGTGCAAGCAGTTTGTGCTTGTGGCTGCATACTATTTAATGTTCAGGCAAATGTCAGGTGTAGACACTTTTGTTTTTATTTCAGTGTGTGTGGTAGTAGTGCATGTTCACCATTCTAGTTTTCTTTTAGCACATACATGAAAATTTTAATGCACCATATGTTAAATGGCATTTCAAGAAAATTGTAACTGTGGTTTCAGTGCATAGACCTCAATGCTTCTCTGTCAAGCAGTTGACTAGGTAAATTCCCTGCCTAAGAATTGCCTTCCTCTCAGCAGATAATGAGTACACCTACCGTGTCACAACACTGGTACTTTTCACTGTGGGGAAAAAAGGGGCAAGGACAGGTTTAGGGTGTAGAAAGCAAAGTACATATAGGGATCTGAAATCCCTGCACAGGGTTTACCACATGTACACTATAGCTGCTGTAAAACAGGGGCAGTCCATGGGAATTTTTGTATCTGTGATTCCCACCTGGCCCCAGATTTTCAAAGGGAATCTCTTTGGGAAGTTTCCCTTTAAAATGAGTTTGGCATTTAGGTTTTGAAAGTTTCCCTCACTAAAAGACATATTTAAAAGCATTACACTGACAAAAGCTTGCATATGTGCATGTAAGGAGCTGCAACATGTGTATTGTGTATTTTTAAAAACTCGTAAGTGCATTTATTCCCCTTCATGCACAAAGATATATATATGTAAAAAAGGGGTGGTATAGGGGCGTAAGTTACTATTTTAAGAGACATATGCACACATACCTTTTCCAACCCACATATTTTTACACCTGATAATTATCTAGTGTTAAGTACTGTAAATGACCGTCATCAGCACTGTGCAGGTCCAACCCTCCTCGAGCTCCGGGTTCTCTCAGTGTCTGGTCACCGGTCCCCTTTGCAAAGTCCAGCAACCTTTACGCTCCCAGGCCCAATGAGTTCTCAGCAGAAAGAGGACAAAACTAATTCCAAAATGAAGGGAAGGTTTTTAATCCACACGCTCACATTCCCTGGTACCATGGTTGCTGTCCTTCTCTCCCCGGCCGAGACAGCTTTCAGAAACAAATTGCTCCCAAAGCCACTTGTAACCTGGTCCCGCTCCATCCTTGTCAGTTCCTGGAAGAAGACTGAAATTGCTCTGGCTTTGGCTCTTTTTTATAGGATGGAGACTCCTCCTCTGCTAGACAGTGATTGGGTCCTGGGTCTCCACCCTTTTCCTCTCCTTCCCTCGTGGCCAGGGATTGGTTCTCGTGTCTCCACCCTTTTCCTCCCACACCTGGGTCTCTTGTTTCTCCGATGCCACAGGGGAAGGAACCAGAGTGACTGACTGTGTCACTTTGTATTTCTTCCCCCTTCCCTGGGGTTTTTAGTTCCGGGGAGTTTTCTGGTTCCTGGGGCTTTAAACTTCCTCCCCGGGCAAGCATAGTGACCCTGTCACAGTACATATGAACATAAGACCATATGCCATCAAGTCCAGTATCAGGTTTCCAACAGTGGCCCAGCAATGTCACAAGTACCTGGCAGGATTCCAAGGCGAAGACTGATTCCAAGCTGCTTATCCCAAGAATAAGCAGTGGATTTCTGCAACTTTCCCTTAATAATTGATAAAGGACTTTTCATCCAGGAACTTGTCCAAACCTTTTTCAAATGCAGCTATACTAATAGCTTTTATTACATCCTCTGACATTGAATTCCAGAGCTTAATTATGCATTGAGTAAAAAAACTATTTTCTCTTATTAGTTTCAAATGTATTATCTAGTAACTTCCTTGTGTTTTGAAAGAGTAAACAACTGATTAACATTTACTAGTTCCATTTTACTCATTATTTTAGAGACCTCTATCATATCTCCACTCAATCATCTCTTTTCCAAGCTAAAGAGTCCTAACCTCTTTAGCCTCTCTTCTATCATCTTGGTCGCCCTTCTCTGTAACTTTTCTACTTCTGCTTTATATCTTTCTTGAGATGGGGTGACCAGAACTGAGCACCATATTCAAGATGAGGTCGCACCATGGAGCAATACAGAGGCATTATGATATTCTCTGTTTTATTCTCCATTCATTTCCTAATAATCCCTAGAATTCTAGTAATAATAAACATTGTTATTGTATAGTACTGATTTCAGGGGCAGGTCTGGGTATACATGTTGGGTAGCAAATATATGCCCTATGAACTGTGATCCTCGATCCGACACTATGTGCTTCGGTAGGCCATGGAGGTGAAAGATTTGGACTATGAAGAGCTTCGCAAGTTCCGAGGCTGAGGGTAAGCCAGGCAGTGCCACGAAGTGGGCCATCTTGCTGAAGCGGTCGACTGTGACCCAGATGGTATTCATACCTCCAGAAAGGGGTAGATCAACCACAAAATCAGTAGCGATATGCGTCCAGGGCTGTTCCGGAGCTGGAAGTGGTTGCAGCAATCCCCACGGTTGGCCAGAAGTAGGTTTGTGTTTGGCGCAGTTGGCACAAGATGCCACATAGGAGAGTGTATCTTCCTTGATAGTTGGCCACCAATAATACTTCTGTAGCTTCAGCAGGGTACGGCGTGGACCAGGATGGCCAGCCAGCTTGGAATCGTGTGCCCAATAGAGCACTTTCTTTCCGAGACGCTTTGGCACGATGGTCTTACCAGCGGGCACAGAATGAGTAGCCGCTAAGATGACTTTCTTCGGGTCAATTATGTGCTGCGGCTCTTCTGGAATATCCTCCGAGAGGAAGGAGCATGATAGGGCATCAGTTCTGTTATTCTTGTCTTCGCAGCAATATTTGAGCATGAAGTCAAAGCAGTTGAAAAATAAGGACCATCTAGCTTGTCTATGGTTAAGACGTTGCGCATGGCAGAGATACTCTAGATTCTTATGGTCCGTAAACATGGTAATTTGATGTTGAGCGCCTTCGAGCCAAAGCCGCCATTCGTTGAATGCCAACTTAATAGCCAGGAGCTCTTTGTCACAGATCCCATAATTCTTCTCTGCCGGAGAGAAATGTCGTGAGAAGAAAGAGCAGGGACGTAAGGACTTGGACTCACCAGTCTGGCTCAGAACAGCCCCCACACTGACGTCAGAGGCATCGGCCTCGACGATGAATGGCTTGTTGGGGTCCTGATGATGTAGGCATGGTTCCGTGGAAAAGGCAGTCTTTAAATCTTCGAACACGGAAATGGCCTCCACAGACCATTTAGAAGCATTGGCCCCTTTCTGGGTCATAGCAGTCAAGGGCACCGTTAAAGAAGGATAGTTCTTTATAAAGCTTCTATAGTAATTGGTGAACCCCAAAAATCGTCTCAGGGCCTTCAGGCTGGTAGGTTGGGACCAATTCTTGATACTTTCAAATTTTTGGGGATTCGTCTGGAAGCCATCTTTAGACACAATGTAGCCAAGAAAAGGCATGGAGTCTTTATGGAATTCGCACTTGGATAGCTTGGCGTAGAGTTGGTGTTCTTGGAGTCTTAGTAGAACTTGCTTGACATCTTCTAGATGTGTAGACAGATTCTGAGAAAATATCAGGATGTCATCTAGGTACACTGCGACACTCTTGTACTACAAATCCCGTAGAATGTCATTCATCATGTTCTGGAACACAGCGGGTGTGTTGCACAGGCCGAAGAGCTTTACTAAGTACTCAAAATGACCGTCTCGAGGGTTGAAAGTCGTTTTCCACTCATCACCACTGAGAATTTGGACTAAGTTGTAGGCCCCCTTCAGGTCAAGTTTCGAAAATATCTTAGACCCCTGAAGCCGGTCAAACAGCTCTGAGATTAAAGGCAGGAGGTAACAGTCTTTAATCATAATCTCGTTCAGACCTCAATAGTCAATACAAGGACGTAAGGTTACGTCCTTCTTCCCCACAAAGAAGAATCCTGCACCGGCTGGCAACTTTGAAGGTCTAATGAAACCTTTCCTTAAATTCTCCTCAATGTACTCAGACATAGCCTTATTCTCTATTGCAGAGACATGTCCTTTAGGAGGTTCAGTGTTTGGTTTCAGCCGAATGGCACAGTCATAAGATCTGAGTGGAGGGAGGATGTCAGCAACTTCTTTGGAAAACACATCACTGAATGATGTGTATTGAGGCGGCAGTCCTGCCATCACTGGAGTTGTAGGCATGCAGAGAACAGGAGAAACTTCTTTGAGGCAACTGCCATGACAACCTGGGCACCAGAGGGAGAGTTCCAAGGAGGACCAGTCAAATTGAGGCTGAAGCAACTGCAACCAGGGTAACCCCAGAACGATAGGGTGCATGGCCTTCTCTAACACAAAGAATGGGATTGTCTCCATATGTAGGGCTCCGGTGCGAAGAGTCACTGGTTCAGTGCAATAAGTCACATCACCGGGCAAAGGCTCTCCATGGATGGATGACAAGAGTAGTGGAGCTTCTAAAGTAATGAGGGGAATCCTCAAATGTTCCACTAGGTGTCAAAGTATAAAGTTGCCTCCTGCCCCAGAATACAAAAGGGCAAGAGTTTGGATTGTAGACGGTCCGCAAGTCAAGGAGACTGGTAGAGAGAGCGGAGGAGAAGGTGTGGTAAGGCCTAAGAACAGTCCTCCTGCAGATTAGGCCCGTCCATTTTCCGGACGAATAGGGCATATTGGGACATCATGACCAGTTTCTCCACAGTACATACATACACCATGCCTCTTCCGGAGTCTTCTCTCTTTTGAAGTCAAATGACTTCTACCAAGTTGCATCGGTTCTTCTCCACTGGCAACATGTACTACTGGAACCATCTGAGGTGCAAGTTTAGCACGAGTCTCCTTCTGAACCGGTCCTTTAGTAGGCTTGAGTTCTTTCACCTTATCATGAAGCCAGTGGTTAATTCTAGTAGCCAAAGCCACTAGTTCATCCAGCGAGTCAGGTGTCTCATGAGTGGCCAGCTCGTCCTTCAAGCGGGTATTCAGATGTCTGAAGAAGAGAATTTTCAGGCATCTAAGTTCCCAGCATAATTCTGTAGCAAGAGTCTTGAACTCTATTGCAAAATCAGCCAGTGGTCAGTTGCCTTGCTTCAGGTCCACTAGGTCAGAACCAGCAACAGTCACTCGAGCAAGATCGTCAAAAACGAATTTAAATAATTCTATAAATCCATCAATATTCCGCAGGATTGGATCCTTATGTTCCCACAATGTTGAAGCCCAAGACAAGGCCCTTTCATCAAGATAAGATAGAATATAAGTAGTCTTGGTGTAGGCTGTAGGGAAGTGTCCAGGCTGCAATGCGAAATGCATGCAGCATTGGTTTAGGAAACCTCTAGTTCTTTGAATATCTCCAGAAAAACTAACTGGAGCAGTCAGAGGTACCATAGTCTTTATAGTTACTTCAGGTAACTGACCTTCATTACTGGAAGTAGAGCCTTGCGTCTTCTGTGCTTGTAGCTGATGAAACGCTGAAGTGAGTTTCTCCAATGCGTCTTGTAGTTCAGCAGTGAGTAAGGCCAGGCCTGGAATGGCCTGCACGGCATTGAGCTGTGCCGGATCCATGGACTTATCAATCTGTTATAATTAGTGAGGTTTGGGTGGACCCTTGGACACTGTGGCAGCTGACCATACCAACAGGGGGAAGTCTCATGAGGGGCCACAGGCCAGGCTCAGCTGAGGACACACAAACACAGAGATTGATCTTTTATTAAACAATGTGGTGAAGCCACCAGAGGTGGCAGTGGTGAGCAGTTGAAGTAGCCCGGCTGGGATAGTATCCCTCAGGCGCTGGAACAGCGACTCCTCCGGTAGCAGTGCTGTAGTGGAAAGAATGAGAGTAATGAGTACAGTGGAATATGCACAAAGCCCCAGTATGGAGAACCCCAGGATAGGGAGAGCAGACCCTCGAGGAGCGAGTACCTGGTTCCAGGGAACAACTCTAAGGTGAAGATGGTAGTACTCACTGGTGTTGAAGATAGCAAATCCTTCCAGGCAGAAGAGAAGGTAGGAGCAGGCAGTGAGTCAGGTAACATAGGCCCTCGAGGAGCGAGTACCGGTTTCCTGATAGCGACCTGAAAAACAAGTGAGGCCCCTGACGAGCAGGTACCCCATTAGCGTTAAGAGTCCAATAGAATTGGAGGCAGAGTAGCTGGGTACGGAGAGCGAATCCCATCCGTAAGGAATCCCCTTGCTAACTCAATGGCTAGCAAACATCGTAGCCTTTAAATATCCGGGCAGCATGACGTCATCACAGGGGGGCGCCCCTGAGGTTCGCGCCAAGTAGGAAATAAGTGTGAGGGCCTCGCGGCGCACGTGCGCACCCTAAGGTATAGGCGGAGCATGGTGGGAGGCAGCACCCAAGCCGGTCCGGGGACACCGGAGAGGGCGGCAGGCAGACGGCACAGCAGCCAGGCGTCCATCCACAGCAAGAGGAGGTGCAAAGAAAGAAAGGTAGATGGAGTGAAGCCGTCAGGAAGGGACGGTTGTAACAGTTACATTTACTTGCATAACTCCTTTGAAAATTCACCTATATGGAGATAACTTTCAAAAAAAAATGTAACTACTATCATAGCAATTTTCAAAAGCCATTTAGTCAAGAAAAGTGTACTTATGCCATTGAATTGTCCACAAGATTTACGCGCATATGTTCTAGCAATTTTCAAAAGTCCACTTACATGGTAAAATGCATTTTACACATGTAAAACCCATTTTTAAGCATGTAAATGCTTTTGAAAATCAGGTCTACATTTCATAATATGCACATATGTGAAATGTGCATGTTAAAAATACAAGAAAATTGTGCACACCCATATACACATGTATATGACACGCACACATGTTTCAAAGTTATCCTTCCTGCAATGTTAATTATTGTTTGAACAATTTTGAAAAACTGATCCTGTTACTGAAATAAAATCATTATTTATTTCTAAGTGGAATTCATTCTCAACAGCCAAAGGACATGTGTATGATGATTTCAGATGAATTTCAAGAAACAGATTTATTTTAAAGCAGTAAACCCTCATGGATTGCATTTACTAGCAGTTTATGTTGTCTCTGGAGAAGACAGACCATTAATTAGCAGTAAATGCCATATTCAGAGGCAAGATTTCATATTATAGGATACATGTTGCATGTTTTGAATCTTTTTAAAGTTTATTTTCAATGACATTTTTATTTAATAAGAAGCATAAAGTACAATTATTTTGATAATTCAGTGAAACTAGGCATTTTTAGGGAATTATTGCCTTTTGTTCTAACCGATTAAAATGTTTTTTACTGAACATGAATATTCCACTTACACGATAATGCCTGTTACTGGGCTGTTTGTTTGTTTTTTTATTTCTTCCATGCTCAAAAATAATTATCACTTTTATGATATAGGCGTATGATAAATATTTAAATAAATAGAATGAAATGTTAGGGATGTGCAGAGCAAAATTTTATGTTCATATTTTTTATGTCCGAAAGGGGGTCCCACTTGCGGCCAATATGGACATAAAAAAAATCCAATGAGTTGGGTATATGTACATATGTGCAAAAAAAAAATTTAAACCCCCTCACCCTCCTTAATCCCCCCCCCCAGACTTACCACAACTCCCTGGTGATTGAGCGAGGAGTGAGGACGTCATTTCTGCAATCCTTGGCGAGAAGCATGTGACGTCGGTGGCACGTCGAGTGACGCGGCGTCACGTGATTCCCGGCTCGTTCGCGCCGGACGGCTCGTTCGGCCCAAAAAGAACTTTTGGCCAGCTTGGGGGGGCCTCCTGACCCCCCCAAGCTGGCCAAAAGTTCTTTTTGGGCCGAACGAGCCGTCCGGCGCGAACTTGCCGGGAATCACGTGACGTCGCGTCTGAGTGACGCGGCGCCACGTGATTCCCGGCGAGTTCGCGCCGGACGGCTCGTTCGGCCCAAAAAGAACTTTTGGCCAGCTTGGGGGGGTCAGGAGGCCCCCCCAAGCTGGCCAAAAGTTCTTTTTGGGCCGAACGAGCCGTCCGGCGCGAACGAGCCGGGAATCACGTGACGCCGGCGTCACTCGACGTGCCGCCGACGTCACATGCTTCTCGCCAAGGATTGCAGAAATGGCGTCCTCACTCCTCGCTCCATCACCAGGGAGTTGTGGTAAGTCGGGGGGGGGATTAAGGAGGGTGAGGGGGTTTATATTTTTATTTTGGCTCAACAATCGCGATTTCCCACATATCGAACATATCTATGTTCGATATGTGGGAAATCCGATCGTTTATGTCGAATCAATTTTTTAAGTAAAAAAAAAATATGAGTTGCGTTTTACTAATGCGGTCAATCCGAATGCACACCCCTATGAAATGTCCTGGGCCTCATGGAGGATGACAGTAACAATAAGAGCAATTTTTCCCCAAAGGAACATCAAGTAAGGTTGTTTTCTGCTACCTAATTTCCTCAATTTTGATGCTGGCAGATAGAAAGCTCTGTTATATAGCTTTTTTTTCTATTCAATGGCAACCCACAGTTTTCGCAAGAATTTTAACAGAACACAAAGAAACGAAACCTTTAAATATAGCGAATGTTGAGTTGGACTTTCTCATATTCAAAACTGTCCATCTTTTAATTGATATCACTCCCCTTGTTCTATCACAACAAAAAAAATATGAGTTGTGGTTTTTCCTCAAGGATATAAGTTCAGTTTTCACTGTTTCACCATGATAATGGCTAAACCAACTTTCAATAAATTTACCAAGTAAATATACTTCCTATAAAGTGGTAGAATGTGTCAGCCTTCTGGTTCTTAGAATTTTTAGATAAAAGGTGAATAAAATGAATGGAACATACATGCCAATTTTTGTATAAAATGATAACATACACCACTGAAAGTAAGAAAAACATAACTGAAACCAATAAAATTCTATATGCATGTACAATAAAGAAAATTTTGATACACTGACAGGAAATCAAGGCTAACATTTTTCCTTTTTATTGTAAAGTTAACAGATTAGCTTTGTTTTTTTCCTAGATACACGTGAATATGACATGTAGGAACATTACTGTATCAACGTTTGCTATCCAAGCCAGCAAAAATGTAAATACGAAACTTTGAAGACTATAGAAGTCAAATTTTATCGGATGGCACAGAAAAATGTTGCCTTATGATGCTGTACACCTTTTATTCATTTATTCATTTTGCCAGTACTCTTTGATATACTTCAATTGTGTGACTTATATGAAGACAACATATCAGAGTAAAAACTGTAGCGATAATACTTAGATGTTACCTGGTCCCGTGATGTCAATAGTCCTGTGTTGCCTCAAGGGTACCAAGGATACTGCGAGGGCATCTGAGATAAGCAAGACTGTAATGCAAAGCAAAGCGGCAGATTTTGCCATGGCACCTGAGAATAACACTCCAGGTTAACTTCTTTGCAACCGGATGTTCAAAATGTTGACTTCTAATGGTCGAACAGAAGGCGAAATACCTCTAGCACACGAGGAACTTTTGCCACTTTCTGGGCAGAGTGAGACCGGCAGAGCTAGGCAGGTTTATAAAAGCCTCACGAACAAGGCAAAACACTCGAGGGTCTGCGTCACCAGAGGAAAAGGTCAGCCTGTTCCAAATATTTGATGCTTTTCCTTTGTGAGCTTCATTATCAAAGAGAAAGATATAAAGTGCTTCACCAACTGAGCAGTGCTGCCAAGAGGCATACTTTAATGAAGGTAATTATTGTTTTAGTTTCTCTTAAGAAACAACCCCAGAGAGAGCGTATAAAGCGCCCTCATGGCTACTTAGGAAGAAACAATTTCAGAGATGGCTGTTTCGTCGTGTTTGATAAATAAAGGCAGCATGCAAGTCTCTGATGTCATTTTTGTGTAAGCACTGTCCCCAATCCCAAGTGGCTTTGAATAGCACAGTGAACAGTGGTTAATTGTAATAGAAAACAGATGTTACAGGACATTTGCAGGGCATATAATATCTGCCTACATTAGCGTATATGTCAGCTCTTCCTATCCAAGTGCCATGATCTCAACTCTGCAGAATCTGAAGTGCAAAAAAACCCCAAACCCATCATGGACAGGAACATCCCCTCCATCTCAGCTATTTCTTAATGCTGTTGCAGAATGGGTTAACCGCATCCTATTGAAATTCAGATTTTCTACCTTACAACAAAGAGCCTCAAAAAAAGTCTCCATCTTGTCTACTAATTATTTCCCTGCCTATGTCTGTGAGATAGATGTGTAAACTGAGTAAGATGTGAGGGACTGGCCAGTGCGTGGTTTGAAGCCTTGATGATGGTGTTGCTGCTCCAGATTGTTTGCAATGCAAGCCCTTTTCTGTGTAAGGTTATGGAGAGCCTGGGCACAGTCATGACCATGGTCCCCTTACTATTGCAATAAACTATGTATTAACAAATTGGGGGGGGGGGGGGGGGTCAACATGGATTTTGCACATTTTATCCCTATCAGGGATAAGTTACTTGATTTTTCTGGGACCCACACCACCTCCAACTCCACCAAGCAAAGCAGAGAAAATCCATCCAAAAATGGAAATAAAATATAAATGGCTTGATTTTCAAAAGCATTTAAGCACATGAACTGGGGTTTTATGTGCATTAATGGGCTTCTAGAAAATTGCCTTGGGGATGTGTGTATCAAAGCATGAACAAAGCGATTCCATGCATGCATTTATATGCATAGCAAAGAGGTGTCCTGGGGGCAGAGTTGGGGTGGGATAGCATTTATATGCATGCTTTTGATATTTGAAAGAATGCAAACATCTACTTGCAAACATTTATATGTGCTAACAAACAGGTACAAATATGAGTGTGTATGCCATGCTGTGTTGTACATGTACATGCTAATTTTCAAAGCAGACATGCATACAGGTCTGCTTTGAAAATTCAGACTAACATCTATATTTATTTTCTGCATGCAGATTTTATCCCAAAGTGCATTGTTATAAAATTACTCTAAGGTAAATTGTTATACATGGATATTTTTGACATTGCTTATTAGGAGTGTGAAAACTGATTTCAGATTTCATTTTTGTATAGGATGAATCTGGTGGAACACAGGTAAAGTGTGCAAAAAAAAAGAGACATCTTTTAGTTATTGAAAAAACAATTAACTTAGGCTGAACACTTTACCTGTGTTCCACCAGATTAACTTTGCACACTTTACCTGTGTTCCACCAGATTCACTGTCACAACATCTAATGTTTCACTGGAATAACGGTCTCTCTTGCGCATATCCAGCCCTTGAAGAAGGAGCCAGCCTCCGAAACATCAGGATGTCGGCTGAGGCAAGACCGACTACAATTTTGAGATAAGTGAATATTGCAACAGTATCCACGTGATCATTTCAGCAACAATTGCACAGTGGACAGTGAGCACTACAAAAGTTTGCATTCCAACACTGGGGTACCTAATGATTTTTAAAGCCTACACATAGGCTTCACAGTCACGATAGCCGTATTTTTTTTACAGCATCGTATGAAGGTACACTCAGATTATTGACATCCATATAACAGGTCTCTTTTTGAATTCATAATTTTTTCATGTTATATTGTTTGGGTTTATAAATTTAGCACCTATCAGAGCTAAGCATTTTTCTAATGCAGCAAATCACCGCTCTCACTCAGTGCTTTGTGACGCTGTTCCTGATGACGCTGTAATATTTATACCTTAAGCACGTGGCATGCCACTCTTTCTCTTTGCAGGGGTTGTCTGGGGAGGTGGCTTTAATCAGAGCTAGTCTGAGTGTTTCAAATCTGTATTCAATTGCTAGCTACTTTGATAGAATTTTCCATTGAAAAAGATATTTCTTCGTTTTTGCTGCTGTGCCATCCAGGCTTTTTTTGACTGTACTTTTTTTTTTATTGAACTCAGACTGTCTCTCTGTCTCTCACACTGAGACAAGCTGCCAGCAGTGGCATTTTGCTCTGATCTTACCCCCCTGGGGTAGGTTGGTGCAGGCACAGGCAGGGTTTGGGTGGTGTGGGTGGGAGATAGTGTGAGTTGGTATTTGGTATTTTCAAACAAGAAGTAGCATCACTAGGAATTGTGCTTGCTCAGGCTTCCAGTCAAGCCTTTTCTCTGCTGTTTCATTTTTTTGCACACACAGAGCAGTCTCATTTGTAGTGTACATCAAGGCACTGCACTGCTCTGTGGGCAGTTTTCCAGACTCACATATATTGGGACAGCAGTGCTCTTTTAAGCCAAATCCTGAGTAGGCCTCTTTTGCAGTTACAAGTTTGGTGTGTGCACATACAGCAGTCTTAGTTGTAGTGTACATCAAGGCACTGACCGTGCGTCTGTGGGCAGTTTTCCAGATGCACATATATTGGGACAACAGTGCTCTGTTAAGCCAAATTCCCAGTAGACCTCTTTTGTAGTTACAAGTTTGGTGTGTGCACTGCACCGTGCATCTGTGGGCAGTTTTCCAGACTCATATATATTGGGACAGAGGTATTCATTCACCAATAAAGAAATAATTCTTTTAATTGAAATCCCTAGTAGGCAGTGACATTAAATCCATGATGTCAGGGAAAGGTAGAAGTGGTCGAGTGATTGGGACTGGCAGAGGAGGCACTTCAAAAGGCAGTGCTAGTACCCCATTAAAGTTAAAAATCAAAAATCTCTGGAGGGGCAGGCAGTTCCATCGGGAAAAAAACTGAAATTTAAAGATGATGCACCGCCACCACCTGTTTCTGACCCTGTAGCTTTGGAGGTGAGGAAAGGGGAGGTTGAGTCATGGCAAGACAAAAGGGCGAGACCCAAAAGCAGCAGTGCGACAGCAGACTCGATTTAGAGTTGAAAATGTAGCACAGGCACTGTTTGCTTCTGATTCCGATGAAGAATCATCTTGTGTGGGATTCTTATCATAAGAAATAGAAGAAGTAATAGCTGAAGAAGGTTTAGGAGGATTAGTTAGTTCTGTCTTAGCCTCCACTTAAGTGCTGCAGGGGACAGATGAAACTGATGATGAGGAGGAGGAAGAGCAGTCTGCACAGGCACAGAGTGTGACTGATGCTCCTGGCATTGCTTCTCAGGGTGCACCCACTACTTCAACTCCAGTGCCAGCATCCACGCCGAAGGCTATAGAGAAGGGATCACAAAAGAAATCTGCGATCTGGAGCCACTTTAAAGTGACGGAGGGCACACATTGTGCTCAGTATAATTACTGTGCCAGGGCTATTAGCAGAGGCAAGCAAATGGGACATCTAACTAATTTTGGCATGATGCATCATATGCAGAAGCAACACCCAACAGTACTGCCATCTGGAGATTGTGGCAGTACCAGCCAGGGGACCCCTTTTTCCAGGCAGCGTAAAGTGGTTGAAAAGGAGCAGAGTCATCCCACACCCTCATCCCCTTCTAGCAGTCAGGTGGCAGGCCAGCAGCCCCCTGCCATGTGTCAGAAGCGACAACCCACCATGGAGGAAATAGGGTGGTGTTCAGTAATGCTATCCCAGAGAAGGAGGCAGGCAGCCTCAAAAGTTGTAACCAGGAGCATCGGATAAATGATTGCCCTTGATGACCAGCTCTTGCAGGTAGTGGAGAATGTGGGTTTCAAGCATTTGCTGAAGGTCTTAGCTCCAAATTACAAAGTCCCCTCCAGAACCACATTTAGCAGAAAGGTCATCCCCAGCCAGTACAACCAGTATCGCAGTCGCATCCAAGCGCTGCTAGCTAAGGCACAGGAGAGTGTGAATTTCACCTGCGATATCTGGACCGCCATGAATGCTGAACACTCTTACATCTGCCTGACAGTACACTGGTGGGACCTGGCTGAGGCAGGGGCAGGCAGCAGCTCTATTAATGAACAAGTATCAGGGTGGAGGTGGGCTTTGCTGCACATCCACCTGACGGATGCGGCCCATACCTCAGCCAATATTCTAGCATGCATCAGACAGATGCTGGCGGGCTGGCAGCTACACCAGCGAGACAGGAATCTTCAGGCAGGGTTCTTTGACACAGACAATGGTGCAAACATGGTAAAGGCAATATGCGACAGGCGCTTTCAGAACATCTGATGTTTTGCACATACTCTGCACCTGGTAGTGAAGTCAGCTCTGGGGTTGGAGTCCAATCACCAAGAGAATGAATACTTGCATACGTTAATACACAAGTGCAGGAACATAGCAGCACCTTCTACAGAAGTGTAAAGGTGGGGCAGGTTCTCTGACAAAAGCAGACTGATTTGGAGATGCCTCACAAGTGTCTCATTCAAGACATTGGCACCCAGTGGAATTCCACCTATATGATGCTGCAGAGGTTAGTGGAGCAGCAGACACCCCTTCATGACCTTTCTCTGGAAATGGAGATAGGTGTGCATAGTCCCCTAGGGCATCATGATTGGTTAGTCATGAGTCAGTTGGTAAAAATCCTGCAGCCCTTCAAGGATGCCACAGAGGAGCTGAGTTCCAGAAGTGCCACCTTGGCTGACATCATCCCTACAGTTAATTTTCTGGAGGAAAATTTGGAGGGCTTTAAACAGGAAGAGGGAATGACAGCAGAGTTGCTGCATTGTCTGTACTTTTTGCAGAAGCAGGTGCAAGCGAGATTAAGACCTTTAACAAAAGACCACACATACATGCTCGCCACAGTCTGTGATCCCCGTATGAAAGGGAAACTCACCCTACAGTCCAATTGTCTTACATTTGGGAAGGACCTGCTGTTAATAAAAGTCCGTGAGCAGGAGCGCCATAGGCAGAGACAGATTAGGCATGAAGCAGAGAAGGAAACAGCGGGCACTTCAGAGATTAGTGCTAGCCTAAGCAGGAGCAGCACTCTGTCAGTGACAGCTAAGACTTCCTGCTCCACTTCAGTATGCCAAAGCCATGTTGACCATAAACAAGCATCTGTTCTGGAATGGGCTAGAGAGAAAGCAGCTGGCAAGGACTGTCAGCCCACCCAAGCAAAGGAGACACTAACACAAATGTCAGTGACATTGTATCTCACAGAGCCCATAGAGGATATGCAGACAGATCCGCTGACATATTGGGCACACAAGTCCACTGTCTGGCCACACCTAGCCAAAGTGGCTCAGCGATATCTGTGATGTCCACCAACCAGTGTGCCCAGTGAACGTGTATTTTCAATGACAGGGGATATCATGAGCCCTCACTGCTCAAGGCTGGTACCATAATTGATAGAAATGCTAGTGTTTTTGAAAATAAACATGCCTTTGCTTGGGTTTCCAAATTTTCCCTGTGAATGTCAAGATGAATACAAGCAATTTAAAGCCTTGCAGCAGCTTCAACTGCCTCATATGATCCAGATAATTTCAGCACATGTATCTGACCTCAACCGCTGTGCCTGTCTGTCCACTGTCCAGCCCTTACCTGAAATGCAATGGCTGTCTGTCCATCCCTTGCGTCACTACAAGGGCCTGACTTCAAATGCTGTGCCTGTCTGTCCACTGTCCAGCCCTTACATCACTACAAGGACCTGACCTCAACCGCTGTGCCTGTCTGCCCACTGTCCAGTCCTTACCTCAAACGCTGTGGCTGTCTGTCCATCCCTTGCGTCACTACAAGGGCCTGACTTCAAATGCTGTGCCTGTCTGTCCACTGTCCAGCCCTTACATCACTACAAGGGCCTGACCTCAAATGCTGTGCCTGTCTGCAGTGTCCAGTGTCCAGCCCTTACGACACTACAAGGGCCTGACCTCAAACGCTGTGCCTATCTGAGTTTAGTTCTAGTATTTCTAATTTCAGTTTCATGTATTTGTGCATCATTTCTGTACAGAATATTTTTTTTCCTGTTTTGCAACATTTGGAATGTAAGAGCATAAAAAGCTGACTTAAGATGTTTGGAGTTTGCATATTTCATATGCTCAATAGTTTTCATGACCTTTATAATATGGGCCATTGTCCCTAAATCTTTCTTAGGTGCCAACATTAATGTTTCTAGTATTTTAGAAAACTGGTGGTAGTTGCACTCCAGTTCATCCTCTGTGTTCCCATAGTTTACAGAGGCACTGTGTAGGGTACAAAATCAACATAGGTTGATATTGTAGATTTGGACTTGAGGATATCTGAGAGCTCTTCAAGTTCCATTGTCATCAGCTGAAGTGCATAAGCAGTTAATAGCTTCTGGGTATTCACTAGATGCCAACGAAACACCCCACTCTAGGGGCCAACCCATTTCAGGGAGCCCTTTCCTGCGCAAAGGAAAGGGAACTCTTCCGGGTATAGCCAGCCTATCTCTCAGTACCCGTTGACCCAAGTTGAACCAGAATCACTGTTCACATGGAAACCTCCTCCACATTGACTCACCATGCTTTGAAGGCTCGTGCTCCACTCTAGGGGCCAACCATTTCAGGGAGCCCTTTCCTGCGCAAAGGAAAGGGAACTCACCCAGTGTGTAGCCACCCTATCTCTTAGTACCCATTGACCCATGTTGAACCGCTGTTCACATGGAGACCTCCTCCATGTCAACTCACCACGCTTTGAAGGCTCATGCTCCACTCTAGGGGCCAACCCATTTCAGGGAGCCCTTTCCTGCGCAAAGGAAAGGGAACGCACCCCGTGTGTAGCCAGCCTATCTCTTAGTACCCGATGACCCATGATAAACTGCTGTTCACATGGAAACCTCCTCCATGTCAACTCGCCATGCTTTGAAGGCTCGTATTCCACTCTAGGGGCCAACATCCCATTCTAGGGAGCCCTTTCCTGCACAAAGGAAAGTGAAGTCTCCCCAGGGTCTGCCTGTCTTGCCCCTATCAAAATCACAAGGACCTGACTACCTCAGATCTGCCAGCCTGTCTTGCCCCTATCAAAACCACAGGGACCAGACTACCTCACTCTGCCAGCCTGTCCTGCCCCTATCAACTTCCTGCCACTCTGCCTTGCTGCCATACACCAGACGACTCACTCTACTCCTTGTGGTGTTCTTGCCACTATCATGGTTCCTCAGTGTGTTGGTGCTGGTCTTTCTGCTGCTTTGTCCCTTTTTTGGTGCCTTGTGGTTTCTTCTGACACTCTTTCTGCTTGCTATGTTCCCCCTTCATTGTGCTCTAGGATGTTGATGCCACTTGTCTTGCCACTTTGCCTGTCGTGCTGCCTTCGAGGGTTCATGCAACTGTTATCATTGCTCTCTTTTGAAGCTGTGGTGTGTTTTTGACACTCTCGCTGCTGCTTTGCACCTCTGTTAAAGTACTCTTGCAACTCCTAGTACCCCTTGGCCCCTTTACAGTGCATTAGGCTATTCATGCCACTTTGGTGCCACTTTGCCACAGTCTAACTACCTTGGAACTCTTTTCTCATTCTGATAATTGCTCCCAAGATGTTTCATCAGAATTGATAAGAAAACCCCAATTCTGCAGCCAAAAATAGGCTGCAAATACTTCCCCCATTGATTGTAATGGAGAAACGAAAAACGAATAAAACTAATCAACGAATTGGTTTTTTCCACTATGAAACTAATGCAATGAATTTGGGTCCTGGCGAAACGAAAAACGAATCAAATACATTTTTTCCTTCTGCACATACCTAATAAATAGTTGCACACTGTGAGGTCCTCCCCTGAGGCTCTCTCTCTCTCTCTCCCTGTCCCCCTCTCCCTTCCCAAGCTCCAGAAATGGCCAAAATGCAATTCTAAACATTTATCATGAGTTGCATTATGGCCATTTCAAGCATATCACACAGCCTAACGCCAGGAAAAAAGGTGTAGTTATTTCCCGTGTTAAAACCATGCGATAGCATGTGTTATGCGAGATATTTCCCCTCATTTTCCTAAATCTCCCCCAAACTCCTCCCTGATCCTACCCCTTCCAAAAATTTGCATTCGTGCCATGTGCTAGTGCTATTATCACATGTATTATGGTGTTAACACATGCATTAATGCGTTATCGCATGCGTTAATGCCATAACACATTTTGATGAATGACCCGGTTAGTTAGAAGAATAGGAGCAGAGCAAACCACTTGCTATATCACTCCTGTATTGTGGCTGCAGTGGCATGCACCTGCTTGCCAAGTACAGGCAAGGTTAAATGTGTGGCATTTTTTGTTAGCAGTTGGAGGAGAAGGTTCCCCTTTTCCTGGTGGACTAGGCCTCACATTCTTGGTGGAGCAGGATAGAAACATGGTAGATACTGCCCTAGTCCCCAACCTAGCTGGTGAGGTTGCCTCTGTTTTTTTGCAATTTAATTAATTTTGGATGTTGCTTTTTGGAGTTTTTTCTCTATCTCCTAGTGCTGTATCAGAGAATAAAAATCCCTTGCCCTGGGAAAGATGGGTTGAGGGGAAGACCTGTTGATTCCATCTCCTATCCAGTGGTTGGATAGTAGTGACTCTGTGCTGAGTGAATCTGAGTGTTTCTGTGCAGGTAAATTTTTTTTTTTATTTGTTTTAGGTGAAAGTTTTGTTGCCATCTTTCTTGACCAGAAGGGGAAAAAGAGAGGAGTTTCTTTCCTTCCTGTGGTCTTGGAGCTTTAATCCCAAAAGTTTCCACTTTACCATGTGAAAAGGAGAACTAAGAGGTTTGGTCATCTGGAGACCCCCACTGAAGTTTCTGCCTTGGGAAAGAGGCAGAGGATTGGTTGATAAACTGGACCTCAGGTATTTCTGAAATGGAAATTCCCTATATCTAGGACATCCTTGCCTAGCTAGAAATTTCTATTTTCTCATGCCCTGAAAGGTATTATATCCTAGGATCTAAATACTAAAGGAAGCATTCACAGATAAGGAGAGAAACATGGATGAAATGAAGGTCAAATGTGTATGGTGCCAAATGATTACTTCTGAAGATCTGCAGCAGTTACTGAGTGTCCTTCCTGCTTATTTGGCAAATACATCCATCCACACTATTAGTGAGACCATCATGCCTTGAAAGTATTATGCCCTGCGGATTTAGCCCCAGGACTGAGTGTGACTTCTGCCATCTCTGTTAAATGCCAGAAGAGGGCTACAAAAATATAATATAATTGTTAACATTAACATGTCCCAGGTTGCTAGGCATCTCTGCCCTCCCCTCTAGGTGTGATAAGGTGCAAAGGTAATAGTTAACCTTTGTTGTCTAAATTAAAACAAACAATCTTTTGCCATTGGTTTTTCCAAAACTCCTTCTTGACATCAGAAGGATTATTCCTCAAGGATAATGTTCTCTGTGTCACTGGGGTAGTCTCCAATAGTGGTTTGGTCAACGCATCAGCAATCATAGTAACATAGTAATGATGGCATAAAAAGACCAAATTGTCCATACAGTCTACCCAGCAGCTTCTTATGGTAGTACATAAGAACATAAGAAATTGCCATGTTGGGTCAGACCAAGGGTCCATCAAGCCCAGCATCCTGTTTCCAACAGAGGCCAATCCAGGCCATAAGAACCTGGCAAGTACCCAAACACTAAGAAGAACCCATGCTACTGATGCAATTAATAGCAGTGGCTATTCCCTAAGTATAACTGAGTAATAGCCATTAATGGACTTCTCCTCCAAGAACTTATCCAAACCTTTTTTGAGCCCAGCTACACTAACTGCACTAACCACATCCTCTGGCAACAAATTCCAGAGCTTTATTGTGCGTTGAGTGAAAAAGAATTTTCTTCGATTAGTCTTAAATGTGCTACTTGCTAACTTCATGGAATGCCCCCTAGTCCTTCTATTATTCGAAAGTGTAAATAACAGAGTCACATCTACTCGTTCAAGACCTCTCATGATCTTAAAGACCTCTATCATATCCCCCCTCAGCCGTCTCTTCTCCAAGCTGAACAGCCCTAACCTCTTCAGCCTTTCCTCATAGGGGAGCTGTTCCATCCTCTTTATCATTCTGGTTGCCCTTCTCTGTACCTTCTCCATCACAATTATGTCTTTTTTGAGATGCAGCGACCAGAATTGTACACAGTATTCAGGGTGCGGTCTCACCATGGAGCGATACAGAGGCATTATGACATTTTCCGTTCTATTAACCATTCCCTTCCTAATAATTCCTAACATTCTGTTTGCTTTTTTGACTGCTGCAGCACACTGAGCTGACAATTTTAAAGTATTATCCACTATGATGCCTAGATCTTTTTCCTGGGTGGTAGCTCCTAATATGGAACCTAACATTGTGTAACTACAGCAAGGGTTATTTTTCCCTATATGCAACACCTTGCACTTGTCCACATTAAATTTCATCTGCTATTTAGATGCCCAATCTTCCAGTCTTGCAAGGTCCTCCTGTAATGTATCACAGTCTGCTTGTGATTTAACTACTCTGAATAATTTTGTATCATCCACAAATTTGATAACCTCACTCATCGTATTCCTTTCCAGATCATTTATATGTACGGTATATTGAAAAGCACCGGTCCAAGTACAGATCCCTGAGGCACTCCACTGTTTATCCTTTTCCACTGATAAAATTGACCATGTAATCCTACTCTCTCTTTCCTGTCTTTTAACCAGTTTGTAATCCACGAAAGGACATCGCTTCCTATCCCATGACTTTTTAGTTTTCGTAGAAGCCTCTCATGAGGGACTTTGTCAAATGCTTTCTGAAAATCCAAATACACTACATCTACTGGTTCACCTTTATCCACATGTTTATTAACCCCTTCAAAAAAATGAAGCAGATTTGTTAGGCAAGACTTCCCTTGGATAAATCCATGTTGACTGTGTCCCATTAAATCATGTCTTTCTATATGCTCTATGATTTTGATCTTGAGAATAGTTTCCACTATTCTTCCCAGCACTGAAGTCAGGCTCACTGGTCTATAGTTACCCGGATCGCCCCTGGAGCCTTTTTTAAATATTGGGGTTACATTGGCCACCCTCCAGTCTTCAGGTACAATGGATGATTCTAATGATAGGTTACAAATTTTAACTAATAGATCAGAAATTTCATTTTTGAGTTCCTTCAAAACCCTAGGATGCATACCATCCGGTCCAGGTGATTTGCTACTCTTTAGTTTGTCAATCTAGCCTACTACATCTTCCAGGTTCACAATGATTTCGTTCAGTTCGTCTGACTCATCACCCCTGAAAACTGTCTCTGTTACTGGTATCTCCCCAACATCCTCATTAGTAAACACGGAGGCAAAGAATTGCCTCCATGCAGGTAACACCCATGAATCATTCTCTCTTATGGGCAATACTGACGTTCAATAGAATCATGGTTTTGTAAGGCCTTTTATATTAGTGTGTTTAGTATGAAGGCTCACGTTTTCAATTTGTGCCAATATTATGCATCCCAATATAAATAGGGTATTTTTAATTCGACTCTGTCCTAGTCCTCTAGGTCCTAAAGTTTCCAGTTGATTTGTTCCTGTGCTTTCCTCGCTCTCCTATTGGTTTGTTGCTCTCCGCCCCTCTCCCCTGTTTTTTGTAATTTCCTTCCTTCAGTTCGATGTAAACCGATATGATGTTCTGACTAATATTGGTATAAAAGTCCTTTAAAATAAATAAATAAATTTTAAAATAGAGAAAAAAAAATAGATTACCTGTTCCTGGAGGCTACAGGTATCTAAGCTTGTTGGAAATCCCAGAAGAGGCGGCGAAGAGAGAGCCGATGCAAATGAATAGACATCAGTGTGACCGCCAGCCCTCCCGATGTTGGCAATGGTAAAAAAAAAAAGGCTACGAAGGAGAGGGGAGGCAGCCATGTTCGACGCCAATGAAAAATTCCCTCCACCTCCACAAAGCTTAAGAAGACAGTGCAGATGGGGAAACGGAACAAATAGAAAGAAAAGAAGAAAGAATCATGCCGAGACACAGGCCGGGCCATGACAGGCAGCATTAGAGATGCAGTCCATAGAGCGCCAGGAGAAAACCGCGGCAAAGAGGCAATAAAAAGGAGAGTTGTAGTCACCACATATTTCCCAAGAGGCTGTCAAGGCTGGGGAAGCTTTAATAATAAGCCACTGGTGAAATGCACCATCGGGCTGCCGTGCAGAGAGACAAAAGAAGAGCCAGAAAAGGATCCAGTGCAGACAGATCGCTGTGAGAACCAGTCCTGACAGTGTAGGCCTGAGCTGCGATTGAGAGGGAAAGAGAAAACCGCTCTGAGAGACACACTCGGGGAAAAAAAAACCCAAAACCTTGAGTTGTGACTTGGAGGAGAGGCCTGAGGGAGAAATGAGGCATCGGATGCTGCTGATGCTGGACCCTGCTGCGATTATCAAAGAAGGAAAAGGAGCCACGACATAGCAGAGGAGCACCATCATAGTGAGGCCCCAAGCATTGGAGAAGCTGGAGCAGGAGGAATCAGCTGACCGACAGCAGTCAACTATGATGGTAATCGCGACTGCCGCTGGTGGACTCTTTTGCCCTCAGATGGAGCCACGAGAGTGCTGCAGACTACAGAGCTATGCATGGTCACTGCCAAGATTGCTTACCGTTTCCGTCAACTCTGCTGCCTGGGAGAGTCACTACTGCCTCTGTCACTACTTTAATATGAAAATTAAAAAAAAACCAACCCATAGCGATTAGCATCAGAGGGCTTAAGGGACGCCCCCGATGTGACAAATGACTAGGCCACAGTCTCACTGAAGTCACTAATAACTTCAGCGAGTACTCGCAGCTCTGGGAGGGGGGGCTATTAATTTTTGATAAAAAAAAAGAAAAAATAGAGACTGTTTAAAAAAAAACAAAAAACAAAGGGGGTGTCCACATGACAGACACCAACTCCCCTGCCCCCAAAGGAGATTCCATCAAGCAATTAACCATGAGGAAAACCCTGCTCATCTTCAGCCTAAAACAAGTTCAAAACAGAGCAAAACCATTAAAATATAAAGGGAAACCTGCAAAAATACTAAAGAACCCTGCCTACCCATCAATGGTAATTTAAAAATAGCTTTTAAGGAAGAAATATTTTTGGTAATTATGCAAGCTGTCCAGAGATTTTAAAGAATATAAAGCATAAAAAAGTTATGAATAAATATGAGGAATATTTTTCATGGTTATAGGAATGTTTTACAGGCACAAATACAGTTGGTAATTTAATTTTGAAAGTGACTTGGTACTATCTGGAGACCCCTAATTTTGTTGGTCCACTCCAGAGCATTAAAAAAAACAAAACAAAAAAACAAAAACAGGGATTCCCATAGCAACGTGAGGAAAAAGCAAAGCTGGAATCATGAAGCCTTGACTGGCTTCCCTAGAAAAGCAGTGATGGGGGTGAGCATAAAACTTTACTATTCTAAGCCACAGCACAGGCTCCAAACCGAAAATATGGATCATCATAAAAGGGAATAAAGATACCAAAAGTTTTCTAATGCTAAAAGTAATAGACACAAATAGAGTTTGACTCATCAGTGAAAGTTAAGGATATCAGGAAGACTGTCCCTAGTACTATTTCTCAATATGACATCATCAAGAGCAGGGATATTCCAAGCCTAGAAACTCAGACAGTTATAGAATTCAGTCAGTAGTGAGCCTGAAGTCTGAGGAAGCAGACTTCAGGGACCTCTGTTCTCAGACTGAAAGTACAGTCACATTATTAGTTGAGAGTGAATGTTATGAATGAGTGGAAGTGTGGGTTCCGGTCAAGGCAGAATATTTGAAACACTAATTCTGTTACTGCACCGCATATTAGCACAGCATTTTGAAGGATCAGAGAAAGAGAGTGTGATTGACTTATCGATGCTGAACACTGAATGCCAGTGCATTAAGGACAATTCAGTGGTTTGGTTACTGAGGTCACGCAGTTTAAAATAACTCATAGCAACTTTGGAAAATACATGGTAACGTTTATTTAAAAGCCAAGACAGTTACTCAACACTAGAGACTACTGAATAACCCACTGTCTCTAGAGAAGATTGTGCCTGTATCCACTTTATTAACACCAAGTCATACAGGAGGAACTCAAAAATAAAAAGAAAGAATAAGAGAGAAAGAAAGAAAAGAGGCAGAGAGACAATGTAAAGATAGTCCTTGTGCAGTGAACTGTTCTTTCATGGAAAAGTGAGAAGGCTATTGCAATTATCTTTTGATTTTCATTAGTATGAAGTAAAACAGCAACAATAAGCTGATGGAAACACCAACATCCAGGGAACACCACTGATTAGTTTGCGGAAGATCCTGGAGCGGTTTGAGGAAGATAAATCAAGAAAAGAAAACTATTTAAAACTTAAGTTAGTGGGTTGAAGAGGAAACCACAAGGCGGAAGAAGAGAAGAAAGAACTCGCCAGCAATGACAGAAAAAGGAAGAAACTGCAGATAAGTCTTTCTTTAAAAAGAAAAGAACATTAGTAAACACTGCCAGGCCATGAGCAAAAAGACACATGAACAACAAACGATTAGGCACAGAAGGAAGAGAAAGTGAGAAAAAAAGGAAAGGACATTAAGAAAAGGAAGGAAAAGGAAAGACTATATGTAAAACACTAAGGGGCGGATTTTCAGAGCCCTGCTCGCCTAAATCCGCCCAAAACCGGGCGGATTTAGGCGAGCAGGGCCCTGCGCGCCGGTGAGCCTATTTTACATAGGCCTACCGGCGCGCGCAGAGCCCCGGGACTCGCGTAAGTCCCGGGGTTCTCCGAGGGGGGCATGTCGGGGGCGTGTCGGGGGGCGGGCCCGGTCGTCGCGGCGTTTCGGGGGCGTGTCGGCAGCGTTTTGGGGGCGGGTACGGGGGCGTGGCTACGGCCCGGGGCGGTCCGGGGGCATGGCCGCGCCCTCCGTACCCGCCCCCAGGTTGCGGCCCGGCGCGCAGGAGGCCCGCTGGCGCGCGGGGATTTACTTCTCCCTCCGGGAGGCGTAAATCCCCAGAGAAAGGTAAAGGGGGGGTGTAGACAGGGCCGGGCGGGTGGGTTAGATAGAGGAAGGGAGGGGAAGATGAGGGGAGGGCGTTAGAGGATTCCCTCCAAGGCCGCTCCGATTTCGGAGCGTCCTTGGAGGGAACGGGGGTAGGCAGCGCGGCTCGGCGCGCACCGGCTATACAGAATTCATAGCCTTGCACGCGCCGATCCAGGATTTTAGTGGATATGCGCGGCTCCGCGCGTATCTACTAAAATCCAGCGTACTTTTGCTTGCGCCTGATGCCCCAGCAAAAGTACGCCTATTCGCGTTTTTTGAAAATCTACCCCTAAGGAGCGGATTTTCAGAGCCCTGCTCGCCTAAATCCGCCCAAAACCGGGCGGATTTAGGCGAGCAGGGCCCTGTGCGCCGGTGAGCCTATTTTACATAGGCCTACCGGCGCGCGCAGAGCCCTGGGACTCGCATAAGTCCCGGGGTTCTCCGAGGGGGGCGTGTCGGGGGCAGGCCCGGTCGTCGCGGCGTTTCGGGGGCGTGTCGGCAGCGTTTTGGGGGCGGGTACGGGGCGTGGCTATGGCCCGGGGCGGTCCGGGAGCATGGCCGCGCCCTCCGTACCTGCCCCCAGGTCGCGGCCGGCGCGCAGGAGGCCCGCTGGCGCGCGGGGATTTACGTCTCCCTCCGGGAGGCGTAAATCCCCGGAGAAAGGTAAGGGGGGGGTGTAGACAGGGCTGGGTGGGTGGGTTAGATAGAGGAAGGGAGGGGAAGATGAGGGGAGGGCGTTAGAGGATTCCCTCCAAGGCCGCTCCGATTTCGGAGCGGCCTTGGAGGGAACGGGGGTAGGCAGCGCGGCTCGGTGCGCGCCGGCTATACAGAATTCATAGCCTTGCGCGCGCCGATCCAGGATTTTAGTGGAGTGGATTTTAGTGGAGTGGATTTTAGTGGATTTTAGTGGAGTGTATTTTAGCGGAGCCGCGCGTATCTACTAAAATCCAGCGTACTTTTGCTTGCGCCTGATGCGCCAGCAAAAGTACGCCTATTCGCGTTTTTTGAAAATCTACCCCTAAAGTTATTTACCTGAATCCAGAAAGCAGAACTCGTTACCCGAAAAATAGCAAAACACAAAGAATCAATTCTTTAGAGTTGAAGAAATAATACATTAAGAATTAACCTTTTAAAAGTAACATAGTAACAAAAATATTTAACGAGATAATACTTATCTGATAGCTTTGTTTCCTGAATTTGTTGATAGTTATTACATATTCTCTTGCTTGTTTAATATAGTAATCTCCCTGAAAATATAAATAAGAGAAAGGAAAAAAAGTTATTATTTATTGGAATGAACAATAAGCCTGTTTCTTTGAACTAAGATTAAAGATTCTATTTGCATTTGCACATTCTATTGAAGCTCTGATATAGTATTGTTTAATATCAGCAGAGTTTAAAATAAGATAATCAAGTTTCCAAATACTGAAAGCAAAGTATATTCCTTTATTTAATTATCCTTATCTCCTCTCTTTTCCCTAAGAGACTTTGCTGGGTAGGTTGTGGACCCCTATTCCTGAAGGAGACTTTATTAAGAGGAGGGAAATACATAGTTACCCAAAAGGATTCCATCCGAGAGCTTGTTGCCTTGGGTCCTTCACGATTACATTGAAATACCATAAACTTCAGCCATGTCAACAGTCTCCCTCCCTCAGGGGTGGCAGTTTACACCTATCTGTATTCCAAGATAGGAATGGGCTCATGGAAATCAAGTTTCCAAATACTGAAAGCAAAGTATATTCCTTTATTTAATTTAATTTATTTAGATGTGCATTGTTTTTTGTGTTTGTTTCGTTCTTCGTTTTTCAGCCGCCATGGAAAATGTCGGTTTTTTTCAGTTCGGGTCTTTTTTTTCGCGAAAAATCAATTTTTAGTTAGTGCGCGCTAACTCCTCGAATTTTTGCAAAAAAACGGGAAAATCCCAATCTTTTTCGGGCTCCCTGAAATTGGACAATTTCGTTGAAATTTTCCAATTTGGCAAAAACGAATGCACATCTCTAATGTCCACCAATAGTTGACAAAACTAGGTCACCTTTTGGCAGGCTGGGACTGCTTTAACATATGCTGCTTCAGTGGATGAAAGGACCACTGTTATTTGATTTGTTTTTTTTTCTAGCTCAGCTAACGGTACCACTCCCAAATAGGAAAAAAGGCCAAGTGGCATGTTTGGACTTCTGACCTGCTGTTTTACTGGCCAGTCTGCATCCATGTAACCCATTAGTTCAATTGCTGGTAATAACTTTAACTTCTTGTGGATGGTTGTTTTTAGGTATCACATCACTCTTTTTGCTGTGTTCTACTCATGCTGTGATGGTGCTCTGATTCCTGGATAGAATCCCAACTGCTGTTTCAATGTCTGGTCTTGTCACTGTGGCTATGTATAAAAGCTTGCCAATTGGTTATTGTCTGCCAATACATTCTCTGTACTGTTTCCTAAGTAGCCTAGTTCCATGGGAGTTCATGCTTCCTTTGTTTCCCCCCATTCCCAAATGGGTCAGAATCTTTCTCCTTTTATATTTTTCCTTTTTTACATCTCTTTTTCTGGAATCTTTGGGTGATATTTGTTGGGTGTGGGAGAGATGCTTGAGGTGTGTCCAGAAGAGGGTGGGGTTGTGTGTATAGGCATATGTTTGCAAGGGACATCTGTTTGTGTACGAGTTTGTGTGTGTTTGCATTTTTGTTCTGATGGAGTTTGTTTCTTTATGGTTCTTTGGGATGTATATCATGCTAGAACATTCGGTCAAACTTGCTCTAAATTCTGGTGATGAAGGAAATTAGAATGACAATATTTGAGTAATTTAACAAAAAAATTGTTGAATATTTGAGTAATTTAACAAAAAAATTGGTTGAATATATTCAGGAAATATGTAGCAAAGAGAATTTTCCACTAAAGTGGTTAGTAGTGCTATGGGATTTTAGTATCTGCTGGCAGATTAGAGAAACCTGAGGTTTATTTGTACATTTTAAAGGTACTGATGCAGAATATTATTTTTCAGAATGTCGATCATCTGACTTCACTCAGGTCAGCAGATACTGTTTTGGATTACTGCAATGGTGGGGCAGAAGTGACCAGGGATGGCTCCTGCCTCCTTTTCAACAAAGGTTGGTGTACACTAAAGGAAAGTATTGAGGGGAAGGGGCTTGCTTGGCTTTTTTTGTTTCATAGTGGGGGCTGAGCTGTCTTTGTTTTTCTTTCGCTTCTTTTTAAAAATAAAAAAAAAACATAGGAAAGAGGATAACATGCACAGAAAAGCAGTTAACAGAAGGCATGGGGGTAACCTGCGCAGAGTGGTGGTTACAACCCTAAATGCCTTGCATTGCTGGGCAGACTGGACAGACCATTTGGGTCTTTGCCACCAGGTACAATGTTACTAAGCAACTGTGGTAGCTCAAGTGGTAGGCAACTTGATAACTGCCAGAGGAAACAAGAGGCACACTCTGGCAGTTCCTTAAGTGCACTTTATTTACAGTGAAAACAAACACGAAAACAATAACGGCAGCACACCTTCCCCTCTCTCAAGTTTTTAAAGTCAAAATAAACAAAACAGCTCGCCTTACTTCAGGTATTACACAGTCCTTTAAATATAGCAGGTCCCTGCAAACAGCACCACTCTCACTGCTCCCCAGGGCATCTCTAACCCTTCTGGGACCTGCCATCTAGACAGGCTGATACAGTACAGTGCACTCCGGGGAACGCACTGTTAACCCACGGTTGGACGCACGTTTTCGATGCGCTAGCTTTACCCCTTATTCAGTAAGGGATAGTAGCGCATTGAAAACGTGCATCCAACCCCCCCCCCCAAAAAAAAAACTAATAGTGCATGTTGCGGGCACTATTAGTTATTCCCCGCGCGATTCAGAAAATAAAATGTGCAGCAAAGCCGCACGTTTTACTTTCAGAAATTAGCGCCTACCCAAAGGTAGGTGTTAATTTCTGCCGGCACCGGGAAAGTACACAGAAAAGCAGTAAAAACTGCTTTTCTGTGCACCCTCCGACTTAACATCATGGTGATATTAAGTCGGAGGTCCCAAAAGTAAAAAATAATTAAAAATTAAAAACATTTAAAATCAGCCCGCGGCTCATGGGTTGAAAACCGGACGCTCAATTTTGAGCGTCGGCTGTCAAACCCGCTGTCAAACCCGCTGACAGCTGCCGCTCCTGTCAAAAAGGAGGCGCTAGGGACGCGCTAGTGTCCCTAGCGCCTCCTTTTACCGTGGGCCCTAATTAACATATTTTTATTTACTGTATCGCGCGCACAGGACACTGGTCTGTGCATGCACCGGGAGAGCGGGCACTCGCCCGCTCTCCCATGTTTCTTTCTGTATCGGCCTGTATGTTAGGCTGAAGGGATCCTTCCTGGACCCAGAATCCCTTGCGGGGCTGATCCTTAAGGAAGACCCAGCTAGATCCCTGTAGCTAGATCTCTGAAGGTAGTTTCAGGAAGTTTCCAGTATACTCCCTCACAGCAACTAAACTTTTCTTTTCAGGTTCAGGTTGTTTTTGTAAATTTCAACTATTTTTCTTTCTTTTGTTTACAGGTAGAGAAGAATCACTGTCTAGTAATAATTCTACTTAATTAAAATTTGATGTTTTGTGCAAAATTATTTTTTTCCTTTACAGCTTAACTCAACTTTCTATAAAGCTATGCAGTATACAGTTTCATCAATTAAGTTTATCTGTCTTGAATTTTCTGTGTGTGTGTGTGTGTGTGGTATATTTCCACTTTTCTGGACTGAATATGTGCAATTATAGGTCTGTATATTTTCCCAGCTCACAGTTTGCTGCTAGTGTATGTAGGGCACCAATACTGGTCTGGCTTCTTCTTCCTTCAGGAGTCCATCTTCTTTTGTCTATTTGGAATAATTACTACTATTCTGAATGTTAGAAAATCAACAAGAAAGATTAACTCTCTTGCACATCAAGTCTTCTGCAAATTCTGTGTGAGTACTGTGCCCTAGTCTATCCCTAACCTTACATAAAATTAAACAGAGGTGTACCTTAAATGCTAACCTCTCTACATTCAGAATATCTTAAGTTTTTTAATAAGCGAATGTATATTTATTTATTTTTAATTCTTTAAGAATTTTAAAGCAGACTGCAAATGACACTAGCAAGCTTTATTCAGGCAATCACTCGCTGAAGCTTCAAACATCAGTGCTTGCAAATTAGCCTCCAATCTGTTAGATTCAATATCTCTTTCACTTGATTTTTACATTATTTAATCATTTTTATCTCCCTTATATAGAGATTCAGAAGAAAATCCCCTCTCTCAAGTTTTAAAAATTTGGAGATATTTTTATTTTTGAAATAAAACAGTTTCTGCTTTCAATTTGTCCTCCTAAAAGATCAGGAGGCCAACATTCAAAGCCTGTTTAGTGTTACTTAGGCAGATAAGTATAGCTTATCCAGCTATGTCCTGAGGCAGCCACTTAGCCAGGTAAGTCACCTTATCAGGCTAAGTTGATAGCAGTGGATAGGCAGTGGATGGGCGGTGGGTGGATCAGGGCAGCGCAACTTGTATTTGCTCTTATCCGGCTAAATTAATCGACTAAGCATAGAGCAGGTCTAACTTACAGGGTCATTCATCAAAATGTGCTATGGTCCTGACTCCTGCAATAACACATGTGATATTTATTGCAATGCGAATACACATTTTTTGAATTTATTCAAAGGGGCAGGATTGGGCAGGATCAATGAAAAAGAGGGGTGCTATCGCATGCTTTTAACATCAGAAATAACTACACCTTTTTTTTTCCTGTGCAATATGCCCTAGTTTGATAATAACCTGGTAGAGAGTGCATCAAACTAGGGTGAGAGAACACTGAAGAAATCTCATCTTTATGTGACTTTCCTCACTCTAAATCACTTCAGATCTCCACTGATGTGTACTGTGCTGTTCGTACATATCACTGTGCATGTAAAACTGGCCTCCAAACCCTAGGCCACCACCAAAACCTCATCTCGAGTTACTAGCTGGCCCTCCTATAGTGGTATAAAGAGTTGACTACTATGGGTGCCATCCCAGAGATGCTCTCTTTCTCTCTCTCACCCTCCCAGCCCAAAAGTATGAAATGCCTGTCTAGACACTTCACAAGCTGTGAAGTACATAAGAACATGCCATACTGGGTCAGCCAAGGGTCCATCAAGCCCAGCATCCTGTTTCCAACAGTGGCCAATCCAGGCCAATCCAGGCCATTAGAACCTGGCAAATACTGCAGGGTGTGCTATCTTTAACACAGGCTACAATAAAGTACCTATACAAAGCACTAATATAGCATGTTGTGATGTAACTCTAAAATTATCATAGCCATGTCCCTTTTCATTATTATGGACACTATTCATGCAAAAATTATCACATTTTGATAAATCTAGATAATAGCCAGATATAACTTATCTGGCTAAATGGTGACTTATATGTGGATATTCAGCAGCATAGCCGTTCCACTGAATATCCCATGTAACTAAGCCAGATAAGTTATATCCGGCTAAGTTACATACTCGGATATCTTTCAATTTTGGGCCCCATGATTTTTAACAAATAGCTGGCAACTTAAGATTGGGTATTATCTGCATTATTTTTTAATAACTTCTCAGTCACTCTCAATTAAACCTCTCTTAAAGTAGTAGATGATTATGGTAGTTTAGCTTAATCTGTCTCTTAACTTAGTCTTCTTTTATAAAGAAGACACATTTTCTCATATTGAACTCACTCACACACCACATTCACTCAAACCCGTGAATTTCAGTACCAAAGAAAGTTACCAGTTTATGTATTTCACCTATCTCAAATTTCTCTGAAGTTTTTCCTAAATTGTGTAGTTCCCTTAAACTGCCTCCATCTTTCTCTCTGCCTGATTGTCATCAGACAAAGTGACTTTTCCTCTAGAGCTTGAGTTTTCTTCACATCATATCATCCATGGCAAATGTGCCCCTTTAAAATTTTATAGTGAGGGGCAGCCTCAAAAAACGTGTTTTGGTTCATTGATTCATTTTGGGGGTAACTCAATTTACTTTATTATTTTTAAAACCCCAAAATGTATTTGTAAATTTATTTCATTCATTTTTCATTTTATAGTAAAATCAATGGGGGAAGTCCCCATTGACTTCACTATAAAACCGAAAATGGGCCAGGACCCAGCCAAGGCAGAATACTGTCACCAGGCCTGAACCTAGGCCTATCCAAGGCTTAAATCTGGGTCAGATACTGGAGCCCAGCCAAGTTCAGGTTCCATCACTGACATCTGGGCCTAGGCCGAGCCCAAATGCTAGGGCTTGGACAAGACTATATCCCAGTTGCTGAGTCCCAAGTTGAAGCCCAAAGCCTACATCCATGGCCTAACCTGGCAAAGGATGGAACCGATTGCTGAGGCTCAGGCCTTGTTCTGATGCTGGAGTGCAGCCAGGGCCTGAGTCTAGGTCAGGGTCAATATTGGGACCTGGCTGATGCCAGATCCTGGTTGCCAAAGCCAAACGCCTAGGCTCAAAGCTTAGACCCAGGTTTGATGCCAAGGCCTGGATGAGACTAGGTCCCGATGCTGAGGTTTAGAGCTGGGCCTTGCCCCTGACCCATTATTGGAGCCCATCCAAGGCTATGTCTCAGTGGCCAAAGCATAGACTTGGGCCAAATGCCTAGACCCAAGGCCTAGACCAGGATCTGACATCAGGGCCTGGCCAAGTTTGAGTGCCAGAAGCTGAGACCTGAGCCTGGGCCTAGGCCTAGCTCAAGGCCAGTTCCCAGTCACCAAAGTCCAGGCCTAGGCCTGAGGTTTAGGCCCAAGTCCTAGGCCAGGGCCTAAGTGTCTGGACATGACCTCAGCCAGGGCAGGGCATTGAACCAGTGTCCTGGCCTCAGGCCAAGGTTACTGTGACACAGTCTTGAACCAAGCCCCAGCATTGGACTTAGGCCTGGGCCTAGCCCTCAGCAACTGTAACCCAACCTCTGCAATAAGACCTGGCCTCAGGCTGGGTCCCAGTGATAGGATTTGGCCAAAGCCTATCACTGAAACAGGCCCATTAGAGGCCTGTTTCTTTTTTTTTTTTTTTCATTTTCCCATATGAATACAAAAATACCTGAAAATTTTGGGGTATGTTCATCTGAGACATTTTCAGTTTGTATTATTTGTATAAACTAAAAATAGCCTTATTCATTAAATTTTTGCAACTCATCTAGAACAAATGTACATCCCTAAAATCTTCCTTTGTCTGAGGGAATAGTTGGTCCTGAGCTTAGTTCTTCCCTGGGCCAGTTTATCACAGTACTTCCCCACTACCCACAGTGACCTGATACGTCTGGGACAGCTGCTGGATATAACTCTACCCTGTAGCTTGGCAACAATGATGGGAACAAAGCTCAATACTCCCTGATGCTATCTTATGCCTCTTACTGCCTCTAATAGGCTATTACAATCACTGGCTCAAGCAGCAGTGGAATTTAAAGGGGGTGGGTGAGGGGGCGATCCGCTCCGGGTGACAGCCAGAAGGGGTGGAGGGGGGGGGGGGGGTGCCATCTACTGTTTCCTCTAAATTGTGCGTGTGCTCAGCCACACACAACTTTTTACGTACTTGTGCAAGAAGATCGGCAGGGCTGTGGTGGACCTCATCCCACCAAGGCCTGAAGAAAACAAGATATCTCCAAACCTCCAGCTGCTCCTTCTCCTTCATGCCCATGCAGCCCCGGAAAAAAAAAACATTGCTGGAGCTGCACAGGGAGGAAGGAGGAGCATTGGCCTGCACATAGAAGAGGAACAGCATCTATAGCAGGGCTGCTACAGATTCCACCTTGCAGTGGCCCGAAAAAAGGAGACCCTGTAGCAAGGCTGCTGCGGATACCATCTCATGATGGCCAAGAAGATCAGGGTCATGCGGAGCCCAACCCATGGCAACCCGTGAAGAGGAGGCCCAAAGGTGAGAGGGAGGCTGAGGCTCTGTAGAGTGTGTGTATCTGACAGTAAGTTGAAAAAGTGATATGAGAGACTATGTATGGAAGTCAGAGCTTGCATATCGTAACAGACAGCATGTGAAAGCCTCTGTGTTTGTATGAGAGAACATGTGAGAGTGAGAGTTGTGTGTGAGACAGCAAGTCAGAGTGAGAACCTGTGTGAGAGTGAGACATCATGTGAAAGAGAGAGCCATTGTGTATGTAGGAGAGCGTCAGCATGTGAAAGTGAGAGCCATGTGTGGGTGTGAGAGACAGCATGATAATGAGAAGCTGAGTGTGTGTGTGTGTGTGTATGAGAGAAATAGCATGAGCATGAAAGCATTAATGTGTGTGTGAGAGACAGCCTGTGAGAGAGAGAACCTGAGTGTGTGTGTGTATGAGAAAGAGTGTGAGAATGAGCACCTGAATATGTGTGAGAGAGAGAGACAGCGTGTGGAAATGAGAGCCTGAGGGTGTGTGAGAGAGACAGCATGTGAGAATAAAAGGATGATTATGTGCGTGAGAGAGACAGCATGTGAGAATGAAAAGCCTGAATGTGTGTGCGAGAGAGAGTGTGTAGGAATGAGAATCTAAGTGTGTGCTTGAGGGAGGAAGGGAAGAAGACAGGTGGAGAGAGAAGAAACAGAAAGAAAGAAAGAGACCCTGTAAAAAGAAGTGGGAAAAGACAAAGAAAGGGAATGTGGAAAAAAAAACACCTGGGATCAACCAATTAGAAAACTAAGATCAAACGGCAAAGATAATTTTTTATTTTTTTTTATTTTGAGTGATTGGTATATGTTATCATTGGGAGTGTGCATTACATATTTGTATTTTGTTCTTTCGGGCTTTTAATTTTATTATTTGTCTACATGATTCTGTTTCTAATTTGTAGTCCCTTATTCTGTATTAGAAAAGGGTCTGTCTGTGCTCTGTGTGTATAACTGAGGTGCAGTATTTCTGCTGGCATGTTGTGTTTCTGTAATGCTTTGTAGCAGTACAGCTTGTACTATGAATCCCAATAGATGGTGTATTAGTGTTCTAGAGAATGGTATAATATTTGCATTGCTGCCATGTCATAGATAAGGCTGCTGCTGTTTGAGTCCTGAGATAGTACTGGTATGGTATCGTATGGCAAGGTTCTAGTTGTCTTTTTTTTTGTTTTTTGTCTTGCAAGGATTTGTGTTTTAAGTATTTGGCTGTGAAGGATTTGCAGTTAAGCCCTGTGATGATCATGTGCATGTGAGAACCATCTGTCACATGTGTCCCAACAGGAAAACGGTCGAGAACCAACCTCTAAGCTGCAAGCATGCACAACTTTCTTTGCAGCCATGCACAGCTTTTACCTCCCATCCCGTGCAGGGATCAGATCAGGCAGGGATAATTCAAATCCTTGCCCGATTGGACTAGAGCCATTACAGGGCCCTACACCCCATCTTGGGCAGCAGGAATTGTGCTTATCCCTGGGCTTTGCAGCTCTTGCCATGAGATCAGCCCTGTGATAGGAGGAGATGATGTTCAGATAAGCGTGATTCCTGCTGCCACCCACCCCACAACTCAGCAGGCCGCTGAAAAGAGGAAGAGGAAGTGGAGGCAACCAGTTGACCTATCCCGCTGGCAGCCAAAGAGAGGAGGAGGATGTGATGTCCGCCAGCAGACCGCATCCCCTGGCAGCTGAGGACAAGGCCCAGGCACTGTGTGTGGGGCTGTGTGTGTGTGTGAATGAGTACCTGGGTGTGGGAATGAGAGCCAGGTTGCGTGTGTGTGTGTGTGTGAGAGAGAGGGGGAGTCTGTGTGATGAAAAGGGGAACCGGAGATCACGGGGGAGTGGGAGAGATGGAGGAGTGAACCTTGGGGGAGTGGGGGGGGTGCCAAATATTGTAGGTACTCCACTGTCAAGCATTGCTGTAACCCAGACCCTACTTATGGGTTTGCGGTGGCACACTAGGCCACCAAGCTGTGTTCCCTGGGGACAGCTGCTGCAGCTCTCCTCAGAAGCAGGAACCAATAGCAAAGAATGAGATCCCACTCTTTTGTCTCTCTGGCCTGACTCGTCACTCTGTCATGGGTCCCTCTTGATTGCAGGGTCCAGCAGGAAAAAAAAAAAAAAAATTTCCAGAGCAGCCTCAGACTCTCTTAAGCCCCTTCAGCTCTTCATCCTTGCAAGAGGACAAAGAGGAGCCCTACACCAGGCCACCAACATCAGTTCACTGGGCACACAAAAAGGGGCAGCACCTCCAACTCTCAGGTAAAATATGATCTATCTGTATCTTTCTATAGCTAGATACACAAATTTTACATTGTTTTCACCTGCAGCACATTTATTTAGTTGAAATGAAATAAACAAAAAATTGAAGGAAAAAATAAAGAAAAAAAAAGAAAGTTAAACTGTTCCTGCCAAATCTCCCCACCCCCTCTTCCCCCACACCTCACACCTCTGCAATACAAATAAATAACCCTGGGCTTTCAACTCACCTTCCCCATAGGAAGCAGATTATCCCACCGGTGGGGTTTTGACTGCTGGTTCTGGTTTCTGGCTTTGAGGCTGGCATCCTTCTGTTCTACAGTTGCTGCGAAATGTTTATTTATTTATTTATTTTTAAATATTGCTTTGCCACAGAAATGCCAAACACCTCTGACAGTAGAGTAGGTACCCTGGGCCTGTATACAGAATCTTACGTGATCTGGAGATGATGATAAGAAGTAACATTCCTCTTTGCTGATGATGTGAAACTAGGAGAGGTAGTACATAAAGCAAAGAAACCGAAATGCTTTAAACAAGGCAGAAATTAATGGCAAGTGAGATTTAACATTAAAACGGGAGCAAGCTTGTTTTATTTAAACCTCTTTGTAATGAGGAGGATTCAATTATTTCAGTTTGAATACGAACTCAGGTCTTTTGATTGCGGGCAACGGGTCTCATCAATCACAATCATAGGTGAGTTTGCATTATTTTTGTGATCAGGGAAATTTCCTTCCCAAATCTGCTCTGGCCCGTCAGCTTGGAGGAAGGAGGAGATTAGGAGAGGCTTCCTTTTCTCCATCTCTCTTCTGTTGCTTTCCTTTCAGCAATAAACTCTTTTCGTTCCTTTAATAGGCTGCTCAGCTGTGGTAGCAGGCAATGGGGGCAGATCTTAATTGTACATTTTGCACTTTTTGTTATAGCAAAACCAACTGGAAATCAATAAAAGTTTCCAACGTAAATGCACAGAAGGACTGGGTTATACAGGGCTGCCCTTAAATCAGGTACAGCTTTCAAGTGGAAGGACGTAAACAATTAATCCAAAGAAGTCGGCTGCTTCCCCCAGCTTCCAGTCCCTACAAAAGGTTTGTGAGACGGGAGAAAGAGCTACACGTTCAGGTACTCATCCAAATAAACTTCTCTTAATAAAGCAGCCAGAAAGTGAGCAAAAAAATATTCTGCAGTTGTCATTTTATTTCTAAAGCACATTACTTGCTGCATTCACATTCGGCATCTGCCTCCATGTTTCTCAAGCTTATTTCAAAAGCCCTCAGGCTATCTTCGTTAGCAGGTTAATTAATCGAAGATTGCAAGTTTCAATTAATACCGGAACAAATTTACTGGTGTTCTTTCAACTTCTTGAGAACATTTTGCATGTTCCATTACTGGTTCTGAGTTTTACAGATGTTATAAGGTCTGAAAAATATTTAAGATTAAAAATCAGCATTAACCCTTTCTTACCCTCTACCAGTTGTTGGTGCAATGACAATCCAGCCAATTTAGAAGAAAATGCCATACTGGGTCAGACCAAGGGTCCATCAAGCCCAGCATCCTGTTTCCAACAGTGGCCAATCCAGGCCATAAGAACCTGGCAAGTACCCAAAAACTAAGTCTATTCCATGTAACCATTGCTAATGGCAGTGGCTATTCTCTAAGTGAACTTAATAGCAGGTAATGGACTTCTCCTCCAAGAACTTATCCAATCCTTTTTTAAACACAGCTATACTAACTGCACGAACCACATTCTCTGGCAACAAATTCCAGAGTTTAATTGTGCGTTGAGTAAAAAAGAACTTTCTCCGATTAGTTTTAAATGTGCCCCATGCTAACTTCATGGAGTGTCCCCTAGTCCTTCTACTATCCGAAAGAGTAAATAACCGATTCACATCTACCCGTTCTAGACCTCTCATGATTTTAAACACCTCTATCATATCCCCCCTCAGTCGTCTCTTCTCCAAGCTGAAAAGTCCTAACCTCTTTAGTCTTTCCTCATAGGGGAGTTGTTCCATTCCCCTTATCATTTTGGTAGCCCTTCTCTGTACCTTCTCCATCGCAATTATATCTTTTTGAGATGCGGCGACCAGAATTGTACACAGTATTCAAGGTGCGGTCTCACCATGGAGTGATACAGAGGCATTATGACATTTTCCGTTTTATTCATCATTCCTTTTCTAATAATTCCCAACAGTTTCATTTTCTAATAATTCCTTTTCTAATAATTCCCAACAGTTTCATTTTCTGTTCATCCAAATTTCTCTCATTTAAAAAAAATAAATATATATATATATATATTCCTTCTTTGTGTTCAAGATCTAATGTTTGTTCCTTTTCTGTCATCGGTCTTCTATTTTGATTATTTGTATGTGGATTGTAATTGCCTGGCTTTCCAATTTCTGCCTTCCGGTGTTTGTCTTGGACTTTTCCATTCTTCCCTGATATTTAGCCCCTTTATCTTATCTTCCTTACTCTTCCTAGATCTCTCTCTTTTTCTCTCTCCACTTCATTCTGTCTACCTGTGTTCTTCCTTTTCCTCCATCCATCCTATTTCTGTACTTCGGTGTCTTTTATCCCCCCTCATGTGCTTAGTTCTCCTCCACACAATCCTGTGTTTCTCTCCTATTCATTGCAGGAACACCTACTCCAGTTTTGTCCGAAAATAACACACAGCAGAAGAATCAGGGACTTAGCTCCAGGTATATTAATATGTTCCTTAATAATGCTATGAGGGTAACCTGCATGGAGCAGCAGTTACTATTGGTAACAGAAGGCATGGGGGTAACCTGTACAGAACAGCAGTTACTGCCCGCAACTGAAGGTATGGGGTAACCTGCACGGAGAGGCAGTCACTATTAGTAACAGACGGCAGTGGGGAAACCTGCACAGGATGGCAGTTACTACCTGAAACAGAAGGCATTGCGGTAATCTGCGTGGGGCAGCAATTACTATCGGTAACAGAAGGCATGGGGGTAACCTGCAAGGAGTGGCATAAGAACATAATAACATAAGAAATTGCCATGCTGGGTCAAACCAAGGGTCCATCAAGCCCAGCATCTTGTTTCCAACAGATGTCAAACCAGGCCACAAGAACCTGGCAAGTACCCAAACACCAAGATCATCCCATGCTACTGATGCCAGTAATAACAGAGGCCATTCCCTAAGTCAACTTGATTAATAGCAGTTAATGGACTTATCCTCCAAGAACTTATCCAAACCTTTTTTAAACACAGCTACACTAACTGCACTAACCACATCCTCTGGCAACAAATTCTAGAGCTTAATTGTGCGTTGAGTGAAAAAGAATGGTCTCCGATTATTCTTAAATGTGCTACTTGCTAACTTCATGGAGTGCCCCCTAGTCCTTCTATTATCCAAAAGTATAAATAACCAATTCACATCTACTCGTTCAAGACCTCTCATGATCTTAAAGACCTCTATCATATCCCCCCTCAGCCGTCTCTTCTCCAAGCTGAACAGCCCTAACCTCTTCAGCCTTTCCTCATAAGGGGAGCTGTCCCATCCCCTTTATCATTTTGGTTGCCCTTCTCTGTGCCTTCTCCATCGCAACTATATCTTTTTTTAGATGTGGCGACTAGAATTGTACACAGTATTCAAGGTGCGGTCTCACCATGGAGCAATACAGAAGCATTATGATATTTTCTGTTTTATTAACCATTCACTTCCTAATAATTCCTAACATTCTGTTTGCTTTTTTGACTGCTGCAGCACACTGAACTGACGATTTCAATGTATTATCAACTATGATGCCTAGATCGTTTTCCTGGGTGGTAACTCCTAATATGGAACCTAACATCGTGTAACTACAGCAAGGGTTGATTTTTCCCTATATATGCAACACCTTGCACTTGTCCACATTAAATTTCATCTGCTATTTGGATGCCCAATCTTCCAGTCTCGCAAGGTCCTCCTGTAATGCATCATAATCCGCTTGTGGGACCAATAGAGTGGCAGAGCATCAGGAGCAGGCCAGGCTGATGCAGCATCCCCAAGATATTCAGAGAGGGATAGAGGAGAAAACAATTTTTTCTTTGTCTTTTTTTTTTTTTAATTATTTTGGTGTCAGTGGAACCAAAAGAATTCAGGGCAGCAGGAGCAGCCTGGGCAGAAGTAGCAAGGGTGACAACAACACAGCAAGATACCGAACTAAAAAGTTTACAGATCAACTGGAGCAAACCAGGCAGAAGCTCAACAATAGTGGCAAGATTCCTTTTTACATTTTCTTCTATTTATTTATTTATTTGTTTGTTTATTTCGGGGGGAGGGGGGGGAACGACTAAAACACCCTGTTGAAACCAATAGAGTAGCAGGGCAAGAGAAGCAGGCCAGGAAGAAACAACAGGAGTCCAGCTCCAACCTGCATATAATAGGGTTTTATTCTTCAACTACCCACTTTGAAGTCTTTGGAGATGGAACTCTCCCTGGTTTTTTCCGTATCAGTACCCATGACACAGATCTCTGTCAGTACAAAGACTGGAAATTACTCCTGAGAAACTTCAGCTGAGTTTCTAATGACAATCCCTTTAATAGCATCTCAGCAGTAGCAGCACAAGTCTGAAAAGCCTCCCGTTTGACTCCAACCAGTAAATCCTTTCTTAAGGATATTCAGTGAAACCAAAGAGTATGGGACTCATTTCTCTTTCCACCATACACGCCTGCAACTTTGTACAGACTGCGTGCTCTATCTTTTGAGGTCACACATGCTTTATTAATTGTTTCACCTTTCTTACTGCTGGATTCCCATTTCTCCCATTCTGTGTCTATGGTGTCTATGGGAAAATACCTTGATAAATCAGGCCCTTAGTTCTTTATCTTATCTATTTTATGGCTTTGCCTATTCCAGTTACTTTTGATAGAGGTCGCTATAATGTGCTCTGTCATCAGAGCTATGAGCAGTCAATAAGGCAAGGTTCATGTTTGATTTCCATTATGCCTGTGCATCTCCCTTTTTGCTTTCGTCAGATCTTGGGATGTATTTGCTTAATGCACAATAGCTAAAACAAAAGACCTGACTTAATTTATGATTTACTATCAGATGAGCATCTGGATGTGTTTTGTATAACTGGATCCTAGGTCCTAGAGTCAGATAATAGCTTATTGAAACAACTGTGCTCTTCAACATATTCTGTGATGTCCAGACCTCGTGTGCACATACATGAAGGTAGCCTTTTGTTTGCCTTCATAAAAAAAATTCTGTTTAAGCAATTAACTGTTGAGACTCTTATGGGTATGCAGATTGGTCTGGAAAACCGATCATATTGGGCGATTTCAACTTGCATGTATCGAAATTCCGTTATCCTCTGTTTGCAAGGATTATATTATCAATATGTCCATCTTCTGCTGGAAACAAAAATTCATGTCCTGACATACCTTTGTGGCCAAGATTTATTCATCAATCTTGGAATGGTGCTGGATTATGGGACTACACTTATAAGCGTACCCATGGTTGGATCATGACTTAATAACAGCAAGCTTAACTCCTCCTGCTGCTCATATTTCTGGATCTATGATGTCATGTTTCTAGCCCAAGCAAGGACATGTGGCTATAGAATCTCTCCGAACTTCACTGCTTCCCAGATTAGCTTTGATACCCTGTTCTGATATTGCTTCTGCCATCACCTTGTGGCAGGAATTTTGATTGATGCATTGGATTTATTAGAATCCATTACATCAAGTATTAAGGATTGTGAGTTCTCCTCTCTGTGGTTTACATCTGAAGTTTAGGCAGCTAAAGCCTGCTAAGATGGTAAGCTGCTAGCGTAAATATCTTTCTCTTGCACACAAATCTCTTTATTTGGACCAGTTGGCAGATAATAGATCTCTGGTCAAGAGAGCCAAAAACGTCCCAGCTCCAAATATCACTCAATCATCCTCATGAGTTGTTTCATATTGTGAAGCGACTTATTGGCAATCTGATGTCTGCTTCCCCTTTAGGTTGTCCTATTTTGCCGACTTTTTTCATGACAAAGTTGAGCCAATCTGTGCTCATTTTCAAATAGCACTAATCTGGATATCTTTCCAGTTGATCCAGATTTTGAAACTTGGAAACAATTTTCATTGATCTCTGATGAAGAAGTTTGTCAACGTATTGCTTCATTAAGTACTACATGTCCCACTAATGCTTGTCCTAGAGTCATAATGAAAACTATGAGATTAGAATTAAGTAAGACGTTTTTTGTCTACTCTGATTAATTGTTCTTTGTCAGAGAGTTCACGGCTATCCATATTAAAACACACCTCTGTTCATCCTCTTCTTATGAAATTGTCATTAGATCCATCAATTCTTAGTCATTATCATCCAATTCCTTTTCTTCCTTTTTTTGGCCAAGCTTATAGAGAAACCTGCACTGAGATTTTTTAGATACTCATCACGTCTTGGACCATTTTCAATTCGGTTTCTGTCCATAGTACAGAAGCAACTTTTGTTACTCAGTATGATTGGGGTTTGCTTTTTTTTTTTTTTTTTGCAGAGGCTTTGCAGCAGGAACAAAGTTTGTTCTAGTTTTATTAAGCAACTTTGTCTTTGATACCTAGGAACACAATGTACTCCTCCTCAGTTTAAGTAGTTTAGGTCCTTCTATTACTGCTTTACAATGGTTTGCTTTGTATTTATCAAATCGCATACAACTTGTGGATATGGATACATCACTGTCTTCCTTGGTCCTTTAGAAACTGGTGTGCCTCAGGGCTCTGTCCTTTCTGCCTTGCAAGTTAACATTTACATTTCACCTCTCGGTAAACTACTGGCAATCTGGATGTTGGGTACAACCTTTATGCAGAAGATAACATGTTTTGTTTTTATCTGTGATGTACTTTGCTACTTTTGATGAAGTGTTTATATGAGTATCTTACTATTTGCACTCAATTAGGGAGTGGCTTACTGATAAAATGGCCCCTCCAGGAACATTATCATTAAGGCCTGGGTGAACTTCTTTCAGCTTGTGTAAAAAGAGTGAATAGTTAGGGGGAGGCACCATTCATATACAGCCACCTATTTCGAGGGGCTGGAATGGCTGTATCCCTGGGATGTAAGCAGCTCTGTCCTAAGAGCTTGGGTGGGGGCTAGAACAATTTTGGTTTTGAAGTTATAGGAGATGTTGGAGTTTTGCCTTCATTGGATTTTAGGCCTACCCTGGGCCTCAGCTACCACCTGCCTGCAGTTTCTGGGCAAGGTTGAGGATCTGCTCTCCCAGTCCACTCACTGGCTGGCTGAGTTTATATCCCAGGTTGTGTTGGGATTTCAGAGATGTTTTTTTGGTAAGAAGCTTTCAAGTTCCTTGGGTGTTTGCTTGGAAGGAAGGCATGGGGGAAACCCTCTCCCTGGGAAGGTCCAGGTTAGGGAAGACCTGCCCCTCTGCCACCTCAGTGAGGACAGAAGAATGGTGGTAACCCACTGCAGAGACCTTCTGGTGATCTTTGGACTCCGTTTTGGAAAAAGTTTTGTTAAAAGATCTAGGAGGAAGCACTTTGCTGTCCCTCTTCCTGCTGTGGAAAAAAGTTACTTTTGCAGGCGTGGACCCTTGTGTCAAGATGGAGTTATTTATTTATTTATTCATAAAATGTATAGCCAACTGATCCATAGACCTCAGCAGGTTACAATAAACATACTTAATGGACATATATAATACAACAATTACAGTTAAAACAAAAATCAAAATAAAACCAACATAACAAAGCAAAAAAAATAAACATGAAAACCTTTTCATTTAACCTGAAATGTCACATCCCCACTTATTGCAGGAGCTACAAAGGAAATGCTAGTAGAAACAGATGGGTTTTCAAAAGTTTCCTGAAATGATATAGATCCTTCTTGGTCTTAAGAAAGTCAGGGAGCTCATTCCACAATTGAAAGCCAGCAATGGAGAACATTTCACTCACGGCATTGAGCTAGGTGAATAAATTTGATAGTAGAGATGACAAGCAAGCCTTTTGATGCAGAGCATAAAGGGTGCATAGGCAGATAATTGACAGGCTTGGGTAAACTATTGAGCGCAAGATCATTCACTGCTTTGAAAACTAGTGTAAGAACTTTAAAACGTATACGTCACTGTATGGGGAGCCAGTGAAGATGAGATAAAATTGGAGATATATGGGAATGAAGAGGCATTCCCAAAACCAGATGAGCAGCTGAATTTTGAATGGCTTATAAAGCTGTTAGAGTGGTCTGAGGGAGACCCAAATAGAGAGAATTACAGTAATCTAATGAAGTAAGGATTAATGACTGTGAAACAAGAAGGAAGTCAAATGGAGATATCATAGGCTTGACAATACGTAAAATATTAAGTTTGAAAAAACAGTTACAAAGAAGAAGCTGAGTTTGTGAATGTAGAGAAAGAGCTGAATTTAACTGAATTCCTAAGTCCCGGGTTTCAAGTTTAATTAGGATATCAACATCTTTAAAGGCCCAACTGGAAGGGACACCCTGAATTTCAGAGAATGAGAGAAACACAATCTCAATTTTTTTAAGGTTCAAAACAAGGCTATTGCAAGAGAGCCATTCACTGATTTTTGAGAAACAATTTTCCAGTTTACTAAATGCTGCAGTCATAGAGGACTTTATAGGAAAGAAAAATTGCAGATCATCAGAATAGAGTTTGAAAGAGATATCTAAATATGAGAGAATATGACATAAAGGAAGAAGGTCCCCACTATTGGCTGGAGGAATTGGCTGAGGTAGAGGCCCAACTGGAGCTTCATCTATACCAGCCCTCATTCCCCTTGGGTTAAGCCCTTGGGTGGCTGGCAGGACATAGGTATAGGCCTCTGTTCTGAGCTGGAGATCCGTGGAGGCAGATGAGTCAAAGGCCAGGGTCCAGGGCAGGCTGAGTACAGGCATAGTCCCAGGCAGGCAATGGTCTGGGCAGGTGGCATTCATACATGGTCAAAAAGTCAGGCAGTGGTTAGTGGCAGGCAGAGTTCAATCGGTGACGAGAATCAGGCAGTGGTCAGTGGCAGGTGGAGTTCAATCGTAGTCCAGCGTCAAGCTGAAGTCAGAGCCAGAGATCGATCTGAGGGAAGACAGGATGTATAGGCAGGCAGGGAGGCAAGGAATTGCACAGGTAGGCAGAAAAAGACACTGAACAGCAGAAGACTTGAGCACCAGACAAAGAGCTGCAGACTGACTACAGGAAGAAGACAAAGAACTGAAGGACAAAGTCTGAAGATTGCTAAGACAAGGACCAGGAACACAGGAACAAAGAACAGGAATACAGGAACGAAGACCAGGAACACAAGAATGAAGACCAGGAACATGCTTAGGCAATACACTCTACCAAGTTAGTCAACCTCTTGCCAAGGCAAGGAAGAGATGCTAAGGAGGCCTCTTATAGGCCTCTGTTGGTGACATCATCATCAGGCACCTCTGGTATTTTCCCACCACAGGCACTTTATGAGGGACATTGGGCATGCACCCTTGTGGGCCCGAGGCAGAATCGGCATCGGACGCAAGCCAGATGTAGTGGCCAGGCATAGCGGCCTGCCGCAGGTCGAGACAGGGGTCCTGCCTGGCATTGGGGAGCGCAGTGCTCTGCCATGCATACACAGGGAGGTCTTCTCTGGTGTCAAAGGCAGGTATTCCTGGCTCGGGGCTGGAAGTAAGTACGGTGGTCCACAGCCCTGCCTTGCGGATCACCAAATGCAAAAATTCCATTGAGAGCTATGTGTTCCAGTGGGGATCTCTTCCACTGTGGGATTTAAAAGAGGACCAAGAGAGAGAGAGGAAGAGAGAAGGAGAGCTTGGGACATAAGGAGAATTGTGAGTAAAACCATCTTGAAACTTATTGAGGACACCCATTTGGAGTCCTCACCCCTGGGAGAGAGAAATTTGGAAAGTCTGTGCCATGACTATGTTATTCATTTTTTCTGGTCAGTTGGAGGAGGTTTTCTGCCCAAACCAGGATACCTCTGCCCACTTGGGAACCTCATTTATTCAAGCCCTGGATGGTAAATGTTTTTCTCTTGTCCTGGACCAAGATAGAAAGACACTTGCACAGATGCAGAGAGTAAGACATGAAAAATCCACATGTTGATAAGAACAGACCTTCAGTAAGGTTTAATTTTGGACACTTATCCAGATTCTCTTGTGTTGTTTATTGGCATCCAAATTGGTGAAGGAAAAGGTACACCTCGCACAGGGAAAAGTAACCACCACTGCCACTTATGGCCCTGGACATCTGCCCCTTGACAGTTAAAGAATCCAGCTCTGAGATGAAAGAGATTGTGTAAGGGAAATAAAGATCTAAGCCCCAGAAGAAGTATAAATACTTTTATGGCCCCATTGATATTAAGTGATTATCCGAAGATGGGGTTACACTGACTTGGCCTTGAATTTTGCAAAAATAGAAATTCTAATATTGTGCCTCTCATCATTCTATTAATGTACCATTTTCACAAGTACCTAACCTAGGGATCATTTTTGACTCTGCTCTTTCTATGAACTCCAAGTTAAAAATGTTGTAAGGAATGCTTTCTTTAAGTTGTGCCTGCTATGCAGACTAAAGCTGTTCTTACCTTTTGATAAATTTAGAACACTTTTACAAGTACTGGTAATTTCCTACTTGGATTATGTCAACTCGGTTAACTTGGGTCTTCCATCAGTTATTGTCAAAGCACTGTAAATGGTACAGAATGCAGCAGCTAAGGTATTAATTGGTAGTAAATTAAGGGATCATATCTCCCCCATTTTTGCTTTTCTTCACTGCTTACCAATTCAAGCTCGTATCAAATTCAAGACCCTAATACTCAGTCATAAAGCATTAAGTAGTGATACACTAGCCTATTTCATCACCTTATTAAAAATTTACAGACCCTCATACTAAGAACATAAGAACATGCCATACTGGGTCAGACCAAGGGTCCATCTAGCCCAGCATCCTGTTTCCAACAGTGGCCAATCCAGGCCTTAAGGACCTGGCAAGTACCCAAAAACTAAGTCTATTCCATGTTACTGTTGCTAGTAATAGCAGTGGTTATTTTCTAAATCAACTCTTTATGATCGGCTGATAAGAATCTATTAGATGTTCTCTCACTCACAGGGTTAAGGCCCTAACACATGCTAGTAAATAGCGCAATGTGCTTTAGCATGCAAATGTGACATTTGATATGCAAGTGGGAGGAGTTTGGATGAAAATGAGCAGCTCCTAATGTCAAGCGTGATAGAGTAATGCAGGCTTTTAGCGCCAGAAAAAAACTACCCCACCCTACTCCGAGTTAAAAGTGCCCTCTCTTACAGTGACAGTAGAGAGTGACATATTGAAGCCTATGTAAAGTCTCTCTCTCGCATGCAATAAAACCTTTTCCTGGTAATCTGTCTGTGGTATATTAATCAGTGCATTGAGTGAAAAATAGCGTGGGTGCGATAAATGTATTTTGCCATGTGGAAATTACCTATGTGATGCGGGAGCAGGGAAATTAGCCTAACAATGCACCTTTTTTTTTTTTTTTTATTGAGGATGCTATTTCCAATGTATTTATAGCATTTTGATAAATCTAGTTGTCAGAGCAGCTCACTTAGCAAAGACTCGAGATAGGACCTTGTCTATTGTAGGCACTATCCTCTGAAATTTGCTTCCTGAAAGTTTAAGAGCTGAGGCAACTCTATCTACCTTTAATAAACAGCTGAAAACCTAGCTTTTTACTCAGGACCTGCAATTGCAGGAGATGTGACATGAATTTTTTTTCTGTTAGCAGCTTTGATGAGGTTTCATCTGTTATTTTAATTTGGTTGCAAGATTTACATTGAGGTGTCAGGGCATGGTAGTGGCTAATGTCTATTAAGCGCCATGCCATTCTTTATGACGCTTATATATCCAGGGATACAAGAACACTTAGATTTTGTAGAAAGCATAATTTTTTATTGATCAATATAAGTATTCTTGGGAGATGCTGATGCCTTTTCTCTGACAAACTGACTACCAGCATCTCCCTGTATATAGGAAGTGATCCTTCTTTTATAGATAACATACAATATTGTACTGGGTTAGAAGATTCTAGAGGTGTGTGACTGCCTAGAGATTAATTTACATTGGTTGTCATGTCAACAGCATGATGTGATTATCCCTAAACTGCTCTGATTACTTCTCCCAGGTGGGGCCCATTTACCATCACTCTCTCTAGGTAGTCTTTAGTTCTGTTAAAATCTTGCTGTTCAGGGCAATTAACACATCTGAGGTTGTGTTTACAGATACTCCTGAGAATAGTGCCTCTTATTGTGACAGTATAGCCTGAAGTTTCCAACCGTTGCCTTTTTCTTTTATGACCCTATAATTAGGCATCATATTGTGGCGCTAGCTTCAAATGCTGTCCAGGTGTCCCTGAATTTCTGCAAGTCAGGTTCCATAAGTCACTTAGAGTTCATGTAGCCAAGACAGGCTAAGAAAGCAGAGGATTCCGGGTCAGTTGCCATCTCCATGTTGATTTTCAGGCTCAGGCACACTCATCATGTCTTATTTGCTGTTTGTGTAATTTTTTATGAATGTTATTTAATTGTTCTCTACATAAAACTATGGATATGGTAGAATATAAATATATAAATAAATAATAAATCAATGAGGACTGAAGGGATCCATCCTAGCTCAGAAACGTTTTGGCAGGTCCATTGAAGTATATATTCAATAGATCTCCCGAGACAGGACTGGTCCTGTGGTACTGGAGAAGGGAAGTTGTTGTTCCTCTTTATAAAAAATGGTAACTTGTCTTAACTTCAGTGATATATTTTCCTGTACTTTTGAGAATTAATATCCATTATAATTCCCAATTTTTATAAGATCTTTTTTATTGGAGGTTTAATGGAGGATGAAGCAGTGAATGGAAAAGAGCATTGTTTCTTTGAGATAGTGCTGTATGCTTTACTCTGTTTTCTGTTGCAAGTTTTTTTGTAAAATGTTGTAAACGATCAACAGCAAAATTTTAAAAAAATGTTAAAAGCAGAGGATTTGGAAACTACAGGCCTGTTAGACTTATGTTGGTGGTTGGAAAATTAATGGACACTCTACTGAAGGAAGAATAGTAAAGTATTTAGAATCCAGCAGGTTTCGGGATCCAAGACAACATAATTTTACCAGAGGGAGGTCGTGTCAAATAAATCTGATTGATATCTTTGTTTGGATGACTATAAAATTTAATCAAAGGCATGTGCTGGATGTGGTTTACCTGGGTTTCAGCAAAACATTTCATACTTTCCTCCCATATAGGGGCCTCATTAATAAACTGAACAGCCTGGGGACTGGGTCCCAAGTTGATGAGCTAGATTAGAAACTATTTGAGTGATAGATGACAGAAGGAAGTGGAAAATGTAGTTCACATTGAGGAAAGAAAGGTGATGAGTGGAGTGTCTCAGGGATCAGTTCTGGGTCTAATTCTCTTCAACAGTGCTGTTAGTATATATCACAGAAGATTAAGGAAGAAAATTTCACTTTTGTGAATGGCACAGAGTGGGCACTCCTGAGGGAGTAGACAGAATGAAACGTCCTAAGAAAGCTTGAGGAGTTGCCTAATGCTTGGAAGTTAAGATTCAATACAAAATAGTGCAGTTTTGCATTTTAGGTGTAGAAATCCACTGGAACAGAATTATATTTATGAACATTTGATATTCTGCTTTTCCCAAAGTTGATCTCAAGGCAGATTACAATGAGGGTTGAGAAATAGGGTTGTGCATTTGAGAGGTTTTGTTAAACTTTCTTTTTATTAAATTTATGCTAGAGTTGAACATAGATTCATGAACTTTGATACACCTATGTAAAATATATACAGGTGCAATATAACCAGATGAAAACAAATATACAACAAAACAACCTTCCACATCAAGCCACATCATAACGTAACTACTTTTTCCCCGTAAGCATCCCTCTCCCTAGCCCTGCCCCAATTTTTAATACATTAAAATGTCTATATCATGTCCTAAATAAAAATAAAATAAGACAAGGTTTCAAACTGCAATTATTCCTTACTGCTTTTCAGATCCTCCAGAAATTGGATTACGTCCATCCACTCTATTTTTATCCTCATAGTTCCCTCTGCACTTTGCCAAATATAACTTTATTTCTTATAATGCACTGAGCTCCATAAAACAATTACATTTAGTGGGCGTAATTAGTTTGTTCCAAATTCACAAAAGGACTCTCCTACCAACTAAAATTAACTTCTTGAATATGTGCATTCTTCTCCCAGTCCCAAACTCCTGATGCCAATAGAAAAGTACCAGTACTCTTGAATCATCTTGTATAGACACTACCATCATACTTTTAATGCATCCTTTAACACTGGCCCATAAATCTAATATCAACATGCACAATGCAGATATGATATAGATCCTCCTTGTTTCCACATAATCTTTAGCACCTATCCATTCTGGTCATATGTATAGTTTTTAGTCAAACCAGAATTAGAATTGTTCTCATGTAAATTTTATGTTGTTGATCCATTATTCCCACAGACATTGAACAGTTTCAAATTCCTTAAGAAAATAAGATATATAAACACTTCACTACTATGGGGGCCTTGTAGATACTCTCTCTCTCTCCCAGAAATGGCCAAAATGCAATTCTAAAAGTTTATCACAAACTACATTATGGCCATTTCAGGCCTAACACCAGGAAAAAATGCGTGGTTATTTCCAGCATTAAAATTGTGTGATATTGTTCCTCATTTTCCTAAATCCCACCCAAATCCTTCCCTGATCGCACCCCTCCCAAAAATTAGCATTCATGCCATGCTGTATTGTTCTTATCGCATTTGTTATGGCATTAACACATTCGTTAACGCCATAATGCATTTTGATGAATGACCCTATAAGTCTGGTGGAACACTGGCAGCCTGTAACTCTAATTGCATAAGGAACTGGTTTAAAAAGACCCAGCAGGCTCTTAGATGAATCTGCTGGGGGGGGGGGGGGCACCAATTGGGGAACAGCAACTGGAGGTCGTGGTAGCAGTGCTGGTCCTCCTGCTGGAATCGAGGTCGGTAACTCAGCTGCCTGCATGGACTTGAGGCCATTTGTCAAACCTTAGAGCAATCTAGCGAAGTGGGTGAGCTGCTCGTGTTGTTGCTTCACCCTGTAAGCCAGTCCCTGCAAGATCTGCAATAAGAGTGAGTCTGCAGAGCTCATGGCCTCAGGAGTCTGGCATGGATAGGGAAGTATGAGACCTAGGTTACTGCTGTGATAGTAAAGCCTGAGATGCAGAGGGACTATTCAGATCTCATCAGGTGGCAGCAGAACACCCTCAGACAAGGACCAAGAGGACTGGAGTCTTCATCTGAAACCCACCTTCCCCATAGGTTGAGCCCTGGACTCCAAAAGCCAACAGGGCTTAGAGTGCAGACAGAGGTTGAAATGGTAGTAGAAGAGGCAACAAAGTCAGGAAGATGTCTGAGACCGGCAGCTAGAACCTGAGACAAGGTCCAGGCAGTGTGAATCAGAGATGAGGTCCAGGCAGGGGTCAGCAACTGAAGAGATAATCCTCAGGGGTAAGGAAGGATGACAGGGCAAGGAGAGGGGAACCAGGAAGAAGAGCAGCACTGGGAGCAAGGCAAGGAAGACAGGAGCACGGCAAGGACTAACCAAAACACAGCGACACAATGTAATCCCTTATGGGTGTTTTAAGTCCCAGGGCACACAATCCAATTTATTTCTTCGGGGCATGTCTGGCTAGCACGTCACATCCCACTTTGATTCTAAATCCCTGGGGGAGTTCTTTTTACAGAGGAAAGCTCTCACTAATGGCCAAGACAATGAATAAAAGTCACCAGTGTGTGTCTTTTTAAAAAGTGTAGGTCCTTCCCATGATGAGAGATGCAGTAATAATTAGACAGGACCAGGACTGGGTGTAAAATAATAGTTTACTGATTCATAATGTTAAATAAAGTCCATTTGTCCAAAAAATGAGTGTAAATCTGACTTGATACAGGATTTTCTGCTTGGTAGGTAGGTGTCCTTTCTACAGACATCTGGGTAGAGCCCATGGTGATTTTAAATGTGGGATCTTCTTGGTGTTTGGATACTTTCCAGGTTCTTGAGGCCTGGTTTGGTCTCTGTTGGAAACAGGATGCTGGGCTTGATGGACCCTTGGTCTGACCCAGCATGGCAATTTCTTATGTTCTTATGTTCTCTCCCAGCGGCTGCTCCCTTAAAGTTTTAGTGATAGATTCCCTTCTGCATTGCAAAAGCCCTAACTTTAGTCATCTTCTCCTCCTTGAACACCTAGCCTGTCCTGGTCCGTTAATGAGCAGAGATCTGGAAGGGGTCCCCCTTCTCTGTTCCTTTATCCGTAGCTGTTACTTCAGGGATTTCTGTCGTGGAAGCATCAAGGGATCAGGCTAGTTCTCAGCACTGAAATCCCAGCGGGAAAGGGGATCCAAAACTTCCCCACTTAACTCAAAGTCCAAAAAAATACTTTAAGCTTAAATTGTATACTTCTTCCTAAACTGATATTCATGCTGTCACAGGTGCTTGCCACATTCCAGTTGTGAATGGGCTCACTGGTCTTTGTACTTTGAGTATAGCCAGCGAGGATGACTTTCCCCAAAGAAACAGAGTGAACCTCAGTTCCTTCCAAAATACGATTCTTCTAGCCTTCAAAATCTCCCGCAGCAGGAGCCATCACTAGGACTTGCCTACCTAAGGTAGGCTCACAGGTCTTTGGTCCCCTGGTGAGAGCCCTTTTGCCCATAAATGGAAATGGATTGTTGAGTCTCTCTCTCTAACTTAGAGTAAAAAGGACCATCTGGCAGGGAGTGTACAGTGAGGAATCCCCTCTAAAAGAAAATTCCTTAGGGGGAGTCTGGGGTGCCCAATCAAGAGTCTGGAAAAAATACATCCTTAGTCTCTGACTGCTTCCTCAAACTGAACCCCCAAGTGTTAAAATGGCTGAGCCAGGGCCTGCTTGTAGTTAAGGGTACACCAGCCTCATGATGGACCCCCGCAGCTGGTGAAATGTTACAAAAGGTGGGTGCCCCTGAGGAGTAGATCACAAATGACAAAGATTTTAGGACTGTGAAAGATTATGAGCAGAGACCATACATCTACCATAAAGCTGTGTTCTGAATGGGTTCCGTGAAAAAATTCATTTTGATGAGTTTATCTTTCTGAGTCACTGAAAAAATGTTGATTTCTGAGAAAGATATTTTTACCAAGTTTATAAAAAGTAAATCTGTTTTCATGAGAAATATTTTTTTTTTAAACAAAATAAAAAGTTTAATTTATATTAACAAAATAAATCCTGCTTTTCTAAATTTACAGTCATTCATCAAAATACGTTATGGCGTTAACACCATAACGCACGTGAGAATCATGGTAACACTGGCACAAATGCAAATTTTCAAAGGGGAGGGATTGGGGAGGAATTTGGGCAGGATTAATGAAAATGAGGGGCATTTTCATACTGTGCGTTATTGTAACGCACACTTTTAATGCTGGAAATAACTACACATTTTTTCCTGGCATTAAGCTGTGCAAAATGCCCATAATGCAATTTGTGATAAAGATTGAAAATTGCATTTCGAGAGAGAGCGAGCCCCTGGAGTGGCATACATAGTAGTCACCTATTTATAATGCTGTAGCAGAGTCAGCTAGTACCTCGAGATGAGGATTTGACATCATTTGGAGTATGGAAAGTCAGGGGTTCTATCAAGCTAGGATGAGAGAACATTGAATAAATCTCATCTTTGTATGACCTTCCTCACTCCAAATAATGGCAAATCTTCACTGAGGTCTACTATACTGTTCATACGACTCACTCTGCATGTAATACTGGCCCCAAATGTTGTGGTTGTGGACCCTTGAGATGGGACGGGGATTAGCGCTACCACAGAGGGACACCACTACATGGTTCCCGTCACCGGTAGGTGGAGAAGGTGAGGTCAACCCAGCTGGAGCTTCACCTATACCAGCCCTCATTTCCTGCATGTTGAGCCCTTGGGTACCGGGGCTGGCAGGGCTTAAGTGCAGGTTACCTTAGTGATGCAGGAAGATGAGGCGAAGATGTGGTCAGGAGTCTGGATCAGGGCTGGCAGTGGAGATGCACTATGAGAGTTCGGTCAGAGGGTCCGGGGCAGGCAGCAGGCAAGCAGAGATGAGGGAACCAGGCCAGGGGTCGAGACGGGCAGCAGACAAACAAAGACGAGAGACAAGCCAAGAGTCGGAACCAGGAGATGATGCCGAGGAGAAACACAGGAACTGGAGTTCGAAGGAAGGAGTGAGGACCGGAGCTGGAACAGGAGCAGGACTTCAGGCAGGATTCAGGAACTGGAATCAAAGCAGCAACTAGCACTCCGAGGAGACGACCTGTTGCTAAGGCAGGCAACAGAGGACTAAGGCTTGGTTTAAATAGCCCTCTCTCTTGACGTCATCGGAGAGGGCTGGACTGGAGTTTCCCCGCCCTGGGCCCTTTAAGGGACAGAGCCTCCCTCGCACGCGCGCCTAGGGAGAGCTCCACAGGAAGCAGGGCGGCGGCGTTCAGAGCCGCATGGCAGGCCACCATCGGCCGGCCCCAAAGCGGATGTCGTTGCGCCAACTAAGGGAAGCGGCGGCTCGTGGCAGAAAAGGTAAGGGGGTTGGCTGTGGTCGTCCATGGCTGAGACTCACAACACCAAAACCATACACCACCTCATCGCACCTCGAGTTATTAGCTGTTCCTGCTACAGCAATATAAATAGGTGACTACGTGTGCCACCCCAGAGGCTCTCTCTCTCTCTCTCTCAATAATTTCAACTAGATACTACTGTTTATCAACCCAGCAAATTGTTCACATTGAATAATGCTGTTCAGTTTTCAATAAACTGCTGCTTTGTTTAAATCCACTTGCAGCATGTTGTGTATTGGAGGGAAACTTGAGGCTGTCCCGATTGCCTATGTTATTGTTATACTGAAAGCTGTGTTGTGTTCGGTTTTTACTTTCCTTTAATGTTTCATTATACAAACCATCCAAAAAACTGAGGTGCATTATGCTTGCCCCAGTATTGTCTCATCATTTCATTTTATTAAATCAAAATTCTGTAGATCGCTTATTAATATGAAGGTTTCACTCAGGCAAACTCAGGAAAGTGCTTTTGAAGCTTAATGAAAACCCATAACTGATTAGTTTTCATACCATATTACTTCACCATACTATGTTCATCAAGCAATCGGATTCAGAAATGAAAAGTAACCATGACAACAAAAGGGATAAAAAGCATAAAGGATCCAAGCCTAGCAGAACTCAGTGCACTTGATCAAAGCCCTTGTTTCATTCTGAGGACACAATGTTCTATTTAAAGCCCTCCTCTGATGATAAAAGTACAGTAACCATGTAAAAATGAAAGGCTCGTGGCTTGCAGAATTCATCTTCTGCAGCCGCTCACAGCAGAGAGCTTGGAAAATATTCTTTCTGGAGGCGATGACAGGAGACAGTAGATGTTCCTGTCCAATGATATTAATTTAATTATTTGATTCCATCCACTCTTTTTTGTAATAAATGAGAGTACAAAGAGGGAAACGGGGGATTTCTTGCCAGTAGGATAAGAAGATTTAGCTGCAAATCACAGAAAATCCAAGCATTGGGTACTTGAAGGTCTCATCTTTACACAATTACTCTGAAAGAGCCTCTAGAAACTAAAAATGCATTTATTAAAGAAAAGCTAGTGTAATATTTTACATATATATGTATAGATAGATTATAGATATAGATATATAGACACAGTATATATCATCCCATACAGAGTCATCCCTTTAAAATTGGGGCATGGAGGAGGAGGGGAGCACAGTACTGCCTGCTAAACAGGCAAAAGTGTTGCTACAGCCTGGAAATGCTCCTGGCTCCAGTCATCAGATACCATGCAAGTACATGCAGCCTATAGACAGGAGGAGGAAGGACCCAGGGAAACAGAAAAGAAAATGGGGAGCTAAGAATGCCAAAATGATAAAGGGGATGGAACAGCTCCCCTATGAGGAAAGACTAAAGAGGTTAGGGCTGTTCAGCTTGGAGAAGGGGGGGATATCAAAGAGGTGTTTAAAATCATGAGAGGTCTAGAATGGGTAAATGTGAATCAGTTATTTACTCTTTCGGATAATAGAAGGACTAGGGGACACTCCATTAAGTTAGCATGTAGCACATTTAAAACTAATCGGAGAAAGTTCTTTTTCACTCAACGCACAATTAAACTCTGGGATTTGTTGCCAAAGGATGTGGTTAGTGCAGTTAATGTAGCTGGGTTTAAAAAAGGATTGTCTTAGAAAATAGCCACAGCTATTACTAGTATCAGTAGCATGGGATAAGCTTAGTTATTTGTTACTTGCCAGGTTCTTATGGCCTGGATTGGCCACTGTTGGAAACAGGATGATAAGAAGATAAGAATATAAGAACATGCCATACTGGGTCAGACCATGGGTCCATCAAGCCCAGCATCCTGTTTCTAATAAATGATGGGCTTGATGGATCCTTGGTCTGACATATGTTCTTATGTTCTTAATGGTGCAGCCTCAACACACTGACACTACACAAGCATCATTTTAGGTGCAAGGTCTGATTGAGGCCTCTGACACATTCTAAGATCACTCAAACCAGCTGAAGCCACTGTTGACATATTTGTAAAAGGCAGGGCTACTGCTTAAGGGACAGAATTGAGCATCTAATCACAGAAGTATCCTTGTAAATGCCTTATCAATTATCAAGATGTCAGGTGTTTTTTTACAAATCATCTCAGCTCTCTATGGGGCTGATGTAATAAGACCCGCAGCAAAACAGGCACTAGTTATGTGCGCGGGTTTTGATCACCACACGCAGCTGAAGCTGCTGCTCCCACGGGATGTAAAAAAATTAAATCTTGCAAATGATTTGCACGTAGAAATCCGCACACGTACGGAAAAACGTGCGTACCTAAGCATGGTAAGGGCCTATGTAATAAGCAACCGCATCTGCGCTCAAAACTCGCGCTGATAATCCACACATAAAAGAGAGCGAGCGAATGGGTCTCCCTATTAAGAGAAAGTATGATCCTGGAAAGTATTTTTAATATTTCCAATAACTGTGCTGCAGAAAACATGGCAAATATTTTCATGGATGCTAATTTGCACTGGCATAGCAGCGAGATAGGTGCTCAAATGGGCACAAATCCAGATGCTCAGGTGCTGACATAGGCACTCAGCCGCGAGCAAATATGGATGCTCTGGCGCCCAGAAAGGTGCCTAGCAAATGTTGCCGCTCAGGCGCTGAGCTAAGCGCTTAGTTAGTCACAAATCTACACAATTGGCTGCCCAGAAAGGCACCTATCTAATCTTGCTGCTCAGGTGCTGGGCTTGGTGCTTACTTGGTCGCGAATCTATACGATCGGGCACCCAGAAAAGCACCTAGCTAAGCTGGCCACTCGGTTGCCGAGACAGGTGCTCAGCTAGGAGGTTTTCAGGACGCTTGGATGCCGCTATAGGCCCCCCCCCCGAGTCAGCGCTGACACTTAACTCTTGCCCTGACCATGGCGGTAAAAAACCAGCATTAAAACACCCGCACTAGCATTAAAGCGGCTCCCTGCATTGTCTATGATTAGCTAATTGCCTTCTTTGCATGCCGTTAGCATGCATTCGCGCAGGAAAAAACGCGGGTCTGTAAGCGCGTTCGTACACGCTTCCCGCGTATAGGGCTTTGCACATACATGCACGCACAAACCCGCGGCAGCCCCAGCGTACCTTATTACATCGGCCCCTATGTTTCTGTATGATAGGATGCCAGCTATTACTCCCAAGACCACTTGACAGTGTGATGCTTTCTGAAATTCTACCTGCATTTTTGCTCTGTCTGTGCTGTTTTTCCCCTTTTGTTTTATTGTTTTCTTTTTTTTTAACTTCTCTCGAGGATAATCCTGTATCGAATCTCCTCATTTTTGTGGACTGAAGTCAGTTTGTAACGATTATATTTTTCTGTTTGTTTTGTTTTTCTTTTTTTTTTCTGCTTTGATAGTGCTATTTTTTTCAAACAAGCTGCATTTCTTGTAATTATAAGTAACATTTAATAAATATAAAATAAAAATCTAACTTTTGAATTAAAATTAAGGCTGATTCTACTCTAGTTCGGAATTTTTAATCTGAAGAAGTCTCTAACAAAATATCCATTTACGCTCTTCCATATCTCTTTCGAGGCTCTTTGGGCGTATGCCTGTGTGCACAAAACCCACTTCTACCGCGTAAGTGGGGGCATTTTAATAGGAGGGCGCGCTGACGCCATTGCCATTTACCACAGTTCATTCCAATTTTGCCCAGTTAAGGAATAGTTCTTCCAAACACCCTTAGTTTAATAACCTTCCTTCCTACCCGTTAGCCCCAAACCTTAAAATTCTGCTGATGTGCCTAGTGCATTTTGTTTTACCACTTACACATCATCCACAACATCTACCTTTTACCACTATGTCGCCTCTTAACAGGACTGAATTTATACTTCAAAATTTACGCAGACGATATTCAATTCATAATTCCATTCACTGAATCCTGGTCAAAAACATTTTCCCTGTTACAACTATACCTATCAACAATAAAAACTTGGCTATCTCATAACAGACTAAAACTAAATACTAATAAAACAGAACTGATTTATCTATCAACAATACCTGACTCACCATATCAACCACCATAGTTCTTTACATTTGAAAAACAAAATATTTTGATCAAACCATATGCAAAAAACTTAGGAGTAATTATAGATTCCCGGTTATCACTAACTAAAAATATATCTGAAATAGTGAAAAAATCATTCTTTAAAATATCTATGTTGAAAAAAATAAAACCATTACTGTTACCAAATGATTTTCGCCTTGTGACTCAATCTCTGATATTGACTACATTAGACTACTGTAATGCGCTATATCTCGGTTTACCTCAATCATCAATACAACCGCTACAACTGGTGCAAAATGCAACTGCCAGAATGCTATGTAATGCCTCACGCAGAGATCACATCACACCGCTATTATATCATTTGCATTGGCTTCCAATGCCATTCCGGATTTCTTACAAAATTCTGACCACAATTCACAACCTGCTATACAACCCCAAATCAATCTGGCTCTGCTCACTATTGAGATTATATAAACCAAACAGACAACTCAGATCTATGAACAAATGCATGTTGGAAATACCCACAGTAAAAGTTGCAAGTTTAGCTCTAACCAGAAAACGAGCATTTTCAATTGCAGGTCCTACACTGTGGAACTCTATTCCGGAGTATATTCGCCTAACAGAAAACCGCAATGACTTTAAAAAAGCTCTAAAAACATACTTATTTACTTGTGCCTATAACATATCTGAATGAATATATTAACTCTGTTTCTAAACCCTATAGCATTATTTGATATCCAGTTGGAAGTGAATGTAAAGTTTGTAATTTTATAGTAATTTTACTGTATGTTAAATATTATGTATGTTTTACGATGTAAACCGCTAAGATGGATAGGTAACTACCCCTAGTGCGGTATATAAAAACTTTTAAATAAATAAAATAAATAAATAAATAAATAAGTAAAGGTACGTGGCAGGGGGATCCTGGTGCGCGCCGGATCACATAAGTATTTACAAGCAAATTTCAGGTTAAAACCCTGGAACCCTCATGTCCCGCCCATGCCTCACCCAGGCCACGCCCACACCCCACCCCTTTTGGAAACTTCATTTGTGCGCACAGCGGGAGATACACGTTCACCCGGGCGGCTTCTAAAATCCATTCGGCGCATGCCAGCCTGACTTATTCACGCATCCCCTGATTGACGTGCGCGTCGGCCTTTTAAAATTCACCTTATAGCACTTAAATCTTGTTGATCGCCCCCCATTCTTTACCCTTCCCCCAGCCCAAACATAGCTAAACCAAGAATATAAAACATTCCCCCCTCAAAAACCTTTTGTGGAGGCCGCTTCCCCAGCAAACAGAACCCAACTCAGCATCCATAGTTACAGTATTGTACAACCCAAAACATTCATGAATCTATTTGGTAATCATCCTCAAGAGAGCTTGTCTCTGAGTATAGCATTGCAGAAGATGTAAGAATGAGGGAACCGGCTGGGGAGGAAAGGAAAGGCGCGAGGACTTGACGTCTGGTTCTGGGAGAACCCCTGCTCTAACGAGCACGACTCAGCGAAAACAAACCCACTCGTTTTTGAGATGGGCCGTATGAAGTTGGCAGGGTGGGAGAAAAACAAAGGAAATTCGATTTTTAAAATACATTTACAACTGGAAGATAGATATTAAATGAACCAGAATATGGAAAAGAGTGAGCAGATTAGATGTGGAATAAAAATAAAACTAAGCAAGCTACTGCAGACAATTCAAATGCTCTTCCCCCATCCCCACTCTCCAAAGGCACAGAGCAGGGTGGATTTCCAAATAGCAGCTCACGATGCCTAATGATATTTATTTAATTAGAATATTTTAATATTTAAGAAAGAGACCAGTAGGAGGCATATCATCTTGCTAGAAAGGCACTAAGGATAAAGAAGAAGACAAACTTTGGTTTCACTTTCAAAATATCCTAAAATCCCTATCAGACACCGCTACGACAAGAAATAAATTCCCCACTGACCATGAAAGTCAGCTCTAGAACCGGAGGATTCTTAATCTTAAACAGATTTCTTTTACAGAAAACCGAGCACAGAACTTTTTCTTTTAATGTTTAACCACCCCGTGCCATTACCATAATTACAGTCCTTAGTGAATTTCTCATCCTTTTGGAGTTTCCTGGTCTAAAAAATTAGACATTGCTTTGATTCTCTGGGCTTTTCTTAAGAGGAAACGTGTAGTGGAATGAATCTGGGAAGTCTGCCTATAGATTACTAACTCTGGCAAAACAGAAAGCCAGCATGTGGGGAAGCCTTAAGGAAATGTTTTTTTTTTTTCTTTCATGCTTCATTGAATTTATATTTGAAATGCAGTGCATGAAAATACCAGCTATGATTCTGAATATTAAGATGACTGAATTGACCTTTCTGTCTAGTCCACCTACCCAGTCTGTCTAACCACTTCTATCTAGTGTTGAGCTGTCAGTGCTTAAAGCACAGGACTTGTTTTATTTGGTACTGAGCAAAGTTCACACCTTCTTCATGGGATTGCGCTAGTGACAGACAACTAATGATATCCGACATACTTGGGTCAGCATGAGTCATTGATGCATGGCCTAACATTAAAAAATTGTGTAGACATAGGAAGCAGATGGTAAAAGAAAACCAGTGCAGTATAAATTGTGAGTACAGTCCTACACTAAATTCTAGTTTTGGATTGCACATCAGAAAATAATTATCTCCCTTAATTGCCTACTGACATCATATGACTCTGGTAAATAAAATGTGCACTGCATATACCAATGGTTTTCAAAGCAGTCCTCTGGACTTACCTAGCCAAGTGGGATTTCAGGATATCCACAATGAATATGCATGAGATAGATTTGCATGCAATGACTGGTTCGGTTATGTCCCAGGGACTGGATTGAGAACCCGACTCTAATCCCTACTAAACATGATCTGCTTTTGTAAGTTTAAAACTTTATTTCATATATTCCCTTCAGATGCCCTGTCTCATCACTATCAGTCACTTAGAGGGCAATTTTCCCAAGCCATTTTCCTGACACGTCCACCCTCTTCATGGGCAAAAGTGTACGGAGAGATCAACATCACATGTACTTTTACTTGTGAGGCAAGTAGGTGGGGTCAGAAGTGGGGTTAGATTGGGGGAAGCTACAATGTGTAGTTCTGTATATTTCAGAATTATGCATGCTGATTTGCAGGTAACAAGTATCCACAGAAAAAGCAGACGCAATTTTTTTTGGGCACATTTCCCTTGGCCAGTTTTCAAAAGGAAAGTCAGTGCATACTTTCTTTTTGAAGACTGGTGCAAACTCTGGAGGTTTGCGCTATGTGCCCTGGTACCCATTGACTTTGCACCTATCTGAAAATTGCCCCTTTATGTCATAAATACATATTTTTTAAACTATGTTGTTAAGCCTATCCTGGGGTTTTTTTTCAGATTAGATGTATTTTCTTTTATAGTTTATAGTTTATTAGATTTTTTATACCGCCGTATTGGCGTTAGCCTTCACAGCAGTTTACAATATACAATTAGAGATAATACAGTAAAACAATTCAATAAAAGATGACAGTTTATTATCCTTAGGTTAGTTTTTGTAGACCTTTAGGATTTTTTCCAATATGGCCTTCTCTTTTTATAAATATTAAAAGGTAAATTTTAAAAGTGCACACAAGTCAGGCTTACACGTGCCAACCAAATTTTCAAAGTCCTGAGATGCACGTTCATCTTCCACTGTGCGCACATCTCACTCGGATTCATTGTTAACTAACTGGAATACCTCATTACTGACAGCCCTTGATCGCATTGCCCCTTTACGTACAGTAAAAGCCAATAGAAACAAATCTGCACCTTGGTTTTCTTACTCACTTATAACCCACAAACGTAAACTATGTTCCCTTGAAACAAAATGGAGAAAAAATATAAACAATAACAATCTCCTTTTATACAAGAAAGAACTTGACCTATATTGGACAGCAGTTAATGAAGCTAAAAAGAAATTACACATCACGTATCGAAGCATCAAACAACAATCCAAAAACTCTATTTAATCTAGTGAAATCCATTACCAACCCCAATATCAACTCAATCCAATATCCTCATGCTATCTCCCAAACCAAACTCTGCAATTTATTTGGCTAATTTTTTGAACAAAAAATCCAAAGCATCGTTGCCACATTTCCCACCATGAACCCAACACCTATACCTCTGGTAATACACAGTCCTGGGAATCGTTTGAAACTGTTGCCAGCACTGAAATTATAAATATCATTTCCAAAATGAAACCTTCCACTCATCCCCTCTCACTTTGCCTTTCAGTCCTTTCAAAACAACTAAGGAAAATATTGCACTTCCAATAGCAAACATAGTCAGTTCCTGTCTCATCAATGGCCACTTACCAGATAACCTAAAAACTGCCGCTATAACTCCCATTCCAAAGAATCGCAATGCTAACAATAATTTTGCTGACTTCTGACCCATTTCCTCACTTCCATTTCTTTGCCAGAATTCTAGAATCTGTAGTCTTAAAACAGTTAACATCCTTCCTTGATCAGCAATCCCTACTTGATCAATACTAATTTGGTATCAGGCCGCACTATAGTACTGAAATGCTACTAATTTCCAGCACAGATAACCATTCTCCGTGGATTCGACTTCAGAACATCTTACATTGCTGTTTTTCTAGATCTCTCAGCAGCATTCAACACCATTAATCATCAAATCCTATTAACCCAACTATCCCATATAGACATCTCCGGAACAGTCGTTAACTTGTTCAAATCTTATCTATCCAACCGATTTCAACAAATTTTCATCAATCGTAATCATTTCATTTCATTTGCACTAAAAACTGGAGTCCCCCAAGGTTCTGCCCTTTCAGCAGCATTATTCAACATCTATCTCACCCTGATTTGTCAACTGTTAGCCACACTTGGCCTAACTTACAGAATCTATGCAGACGACATACAACTCTTCTTCCCTACCAAACAGACCTGACAAGATATATCAAAATTCCTCTCTTTATGCCTCATAACAATCAAAAGCTGGCTAATATACAATAAATTAAGTCTAAATCTCAATAAAACAGAAATATTCGTTCTAGGAAATCCTTGCTTTGAAAGCATCCCCTCTTCCATTCAACATGACAACTGTACAATACATATAGTCAATCAGGTACATAATTTAGGAATTATCCTCAACACAAAACTGAACCTTATCTCCACACCAAAACTTTCTTTAGAAATTCTGTCTTGAAAATAAAGCTACTGAGACATGTAAAACCACTATTTGATTCACTTCAATTCCGCACAATTGTACAATCACTAATTCTCTCCGGCATTGATTATTGCAACTCTTTGCTATTAGGCCTACCACAAATCACTACTCGCCCATTACAGTTACTATAAAACTCAGCGGCACGACTTATACATAATACCAAATTCCGAGAACACATTTCCCTGGTCCTTCACAAACGTCACTGGCTGCCTGTCAAATGGCATATACAATTTTAAAACCCTGATGATTCTCCACATGATTATTTATAGTAATAACACTTCCTGGCTTTCTGTTTCTCTTCACATATACACCCCATGTAGGAATCTCCGCTCAAAAAACAAACTCATACTTCAAGTCCTATCATCGAAAACTACTAGACTAGTATCCACCAGAGAACGTGCATTCTCAATTGCCGGACCCATACTCTGGAACTCAGTCCCACCAGAAATCCATTTAATCTCAGATTAAAAACTGTTCAGGAAAGCCATCAAACACTATCTCTTCATTAGGCCTTTCCCAATCTATGCCAATGCTCACAAAACAGCCATCTCTGAGGGGTTTAAAGGGTATGGGGTAACTGGGGGGAGTACAGACTATTAAACCAGGGGTGTCTGAAAGAGCTAGCTCTACACTGGGGGAACTGGTGGATGAATTGGTGAAACTTGTCATGGCGTGGATATGCACTCATTATAAAATTCCCCAATTTATGTGGCAGAAACATGATATGCGCAGCTTGGCGTGCACAAACTTAAAATTGGGCATATATGTGCATGTAACCAGGCTATTTAATAATATGCGCACAAGTTATAATTTTGCCACAACCCTGGGTGTGCACCGACACATATGACTCAATGTGTGCTTATGCACCCCTTTGAAAGTTACGTCCAAGGATAACTTTTAAACAGCTGAGCATGGTGGCATATATATACGTAGGGCACATAGATTTACGACAGTATTTTATAATCATGTCTCTTTACCCTGCAACATACTCGCGTATGTATGCTCATGCTCAAATATATTCAACACCTTGAAAGGGCGTATTTCAATGAACTGAACACACATATTTTCTTACCCATTTTAAAAATATATACATGCACATTTTATGCATGGAAATAAAATACGTAAATCAGGATTTACGTGTGTAAGTCGGAAGGTGTGAAAAGGGTGGAAAATTTCATTTTGTTTTTTATTTTGTTTTTGGGGGGCTTTTTCTCACAAATTTTATTTCATGTAATGTTTGTTTTGTTTCTTAAGCTTTTTTTTTTTTTTTTATATGAAACAAACATCGAAAAAAAACCCCAAAAACAGAAAAAAAAAGAAATGGGCCTCCCAGAGCTTCCAATGCACCCCATTCATGCTTCCCTTCTGCAAAAATGCTAGGGCCAGTGTCTTCCCCGAACTCCACTTACCTGGTCCAGGGGGATACACAGATAAGGCATAGGCCCTGGTCAAAACCGGGGCCTTGCATGAGGCCTACACTGAAGTTGCGGTGACCTACCATGGCTAAGGATTTGGCCTGAGCCTAGACATCGGGGCCAGCTGGTCCCAAAGCTTTGGCCTTCTGTAGGCCTATAACACAGTAGGTTGCCGCAACCTTGCCCCAGGTCCTATGCAAGGCGGGCTTGGAGACCGTTACCTGACACCAGTACCTCAGTCTAGGCTATGGCCTGGGCCCAGGTCCGACTCCAGGGTCGATCCGCAGACTGGATCACAATTCCTGGGCCCTGGCCTAGACCAGAGCCTGGACTCAGACCCAACATTATGATCCAGTGCATTCACCCCAGCGGGAAATGTCATTTTGAATTATGGCAGTTGAAATAGCTGCTTTATATTAAAATGGCGTCCTATACTGGGGAGGTTGCACCAGAGTTAATTAACTCAGTTTAAGAAGAACATCAGTTTAAGAAAAAAGAAGACCCAACCTCCAGGCTGGGTAGTAGCATCGGGCCTGGGTACAGGCTAGGCCAAAGCTCCAGTGTTGGGACCCAACCTCCAGGTCATGCCCTGGAATTGAGCCCCGGCATCAGGACCTGCCTCCAGCCCGGGTCCCAGTGTCAGGCCTGGTTCTAGGCTGGGACCCAGCATCAGGATCCAGCTACTGAGCAGGCCATAACATCATACTGGGTCAGACCAAGGGTCCATCAAGCCCAGCATCCTGTTTCCAACAGTGGCTAATCCAGGTCATAAGAACCTAGCAAGTACCCAAAAACTAAGTCTATTCCATGTTTCCGTTGCTAGTAATAGCAGTGGCTATTTTCTAAGTCATCTTAATTAATAGCAGGTAATGGACTTCTCCTCCAAGAACTTATCCAATCCTTTTTTAAACACAGCTATACTAACTGCACTAACCACATCCTCTGGCAACAAATTCCAGAGTTTAATTGTGCGTTGAGTAAAAAAGAACTTTCTCCGATTAGTTTTAAATGTGCCACATGCTAACTTCATGGAGTGCCCACTAGTCTATCTATTATCAGGTCTGAGTTTGGGCCCTGGCCAAAACCCAGGCTTCAGACCAGGCCAAGACACAGCATCAAATTTGGTGAGTATGGGGGAGGGTTTCGGGAAATTTCCTGAGCCTGGGCCTTTGCTCTGGTATTGGCCTGGACCCTGGCATCTGGTCAGGGCCTAGACTGAGACCCAGGCATCATACTCAGGCATAGGCCACGACCCTTTACTCATGTCACAGACTATGCCTAGTAAAGGGTCTAGGACAAGGTGCTGGAGACATGCTCAGGCATAGGCTGGGACTCCTGCTTTGAGTCTTGGCTTAATCCTTAGGCAAGGCCCTTGCTTCAAGCCTAGGCCTACCCCCACACCAGTGACTTTTTTTAATAGATTTTCAAAATGAAACAAGATTCTGAAGACATTTCTTTAGAATTTATGAAAATGATCCAAAATGAAATAGGAAATTTCATCTCCTTTCCTATTTCGTTTCTCCCAAATGCCCATCCCATTAAGTTGGTATATTTTAAGTGTCTGCACATAATTGAAATTACCAGTTTTACCTATCACTCCAGCAGTTCACCTAGACCTTCTTCAGATCATAGAGACCCACCTGGTTCTTCAGCTTCAACACACCCAGACCTCCCATCTGGCCATAGTACACAATAAACACGTTTAATATCACTCACGCAAGATAATTAGCAGGTGCAAAATTATGCGGGTGCTTTTAAAATAGCAACTTATGTATATGAATGTTGGCCATGCTCCAGAACAGTTCTAGACCGCTCCTTTTTATGTGCACATGAAAGAAAAATCTGCGAGTATGTTTCATGTTTCGAAAACAGCATGTCTGCGAGTAGATGCTACTTATGCGTGTATATGCTAATTTTAACATGCATAACTCACTCCTCAGTGTTTTATGTTAGGATCACCATCTGGAGACGTTTGTTTTGTTATAAACAGACTGGTTTTACCATAGAACTGAATAATGGTCACGTCCCCCTTTTGGGGGGAGGAGGCAGTATTTTCCTTGGTGACAGTTCCAATTGAGTTGGGCTTCCAACTCAGTTATAACTGGGGGCTGAGATCTGGCACCATGAGCCTTCATTTGCCATAGGGATGCGCTTTCATTTAAAAACAAATGGTAATCTGAACTGAAATGGCCACTTTTGTTTTGTTTTGGGGGTTTTTTTTTACCCCAAAACAAATACCCAAGCCCCAGAAAACCCCACAGTTTTCAGAATTTTCATTTTTTTAAAATGAATGCGCAGGCGCCCACGTTCGGGCGTATCGGCACATGAGCAAAGATACGCTGGAATTTTAAAGCGTGCGCGTACTTGTGTGCATATATTTTTAAATACACTAACTGCCTGTAATTATGCCCCTAATTTTAAGAGGTTATGTGAGCACAGGTAGTGCACATGTCTTCCACAGGACTTTGAAGGCTTTTACGTGCGTATGTAGACAGATTTTAAATCCCGCTTGTGCAAGAAACAAACCAGTTTTCCAATTAGTCCACCAGTTTGCCCAGTTAATATTTAGGTCAGACCCCTCTGGTTCTTAATTTGCACGCCCTCCAATTGTCCCATACCCCTCGCCCTGTCCTATAAGCCCTAACACTCGACATCTACAGACTTTCTCCTCATCTGGAGCAGCAGTAAAGTAACGTGGATAGCAAGCCGACGCACGCCGCCGTCTCCAGTTTTAAAATCTGGAATTACGTGCCTAACTGTTGGCCCCCCTCCCCAGAATGCCCATGCTCCACCTATGCCCCGCCCCTTTTCCACCCTTCTACTTTCGATGTGTGCACAGTATCTATGTGCAAACTTTCTGGCTTTTTAAAATCCGCGTTGCTCACGCATGACCCCCATGCGCACGTAAGTGGGCATTTTTGTGCGAGCAATGCTTTTGAAATCGAATACCAAATGTGTGCATCCTGAATTTGCAATGATTTATTCTTTCTCTTCTTTTATATCCTAGCTCACCCCATCTAGCCTAGTCACCACTGTGACTGTTCTAGGCTGGGATCCTGGAATCATGAGCCCTAATCCAGCCACTAGGTGTCACTGTTCTGGGAAGTTTGGGAGTTCACTCCCTGTAGAGGCTGTGAATGCTGCCTCCACCACATCCTCAGTACCAGGCAACCAAGAGGGAAGAGAACGTTACCTGGGAAACGAGCCCAGGTATTTCACATGGCAGTGTACAGCACTGCCCCTGAGATGGCCTCTGTTTCCCCTTTAATAGATACAGTATTTTATATATTATAGTTAATGAAACAATGCATTTTCACCTTCAGATTGGGCAGGGTAGAGTGAATAAATGGGAAAAAATTAGAGGAAAAACAATAATATTGTTACAATAAATTATTGAATTTTATTGAGAGGCCAGGCTGCAGTTTTCTCCCTAAAATTCCCTTATTAGGATAGTCAGGATCCATGAGTTTCAGAACACTTTGCCAATTTGGCTTGCTCTTTGTTGCATCTGAAATTAAACATTTCATAGATTAAAATGAAATAGGGTCTGGTCAGCAAACAGAAAAAGAGGTAAAACACAAAACTTTTTTTTTTTTTTATCTATTCCTCTATTCTTCCTAAATTCTTATCATGGCTATTATCTTCAAGATTCTGGGACTGATTCATTGAGATTGAGAATGAGAAAAGGCAACAAAGAAGATTGATACAAATCCCTACCTACTAGTAAAATACCTCACTCAGACATACAGTTCCAACCTTCACCAAATACAGAATAAAAGTCCACAAATTACAAATGTGGAAACAAAAACTGGAATGGAAAACTCAAAAAGCCTTTCTGCATGCAGTGCAATACTGAAGAACTAGAAACAGAAATACTTTTCTTCCTACACTAAGCAAAGTACAAAGATCGAAGAAATGCACCTTCCCCAAGCTGACATATTATGACTCTTGCACCCCAACACTCCCCCTCCATGCCTCTATCATCCTTCACTTCTCCCAATTACTCCCTTTCAATCATCCGCTCACACTCACATCCCTACCCAACATTCCCAATCCCCCCCCCCACATCCTCTTCCCTGTGCTCCCTCTCTCCCCTGCTTCACTCTCCCTAACCCTTCCCTGCCCAGCACCCTCGACCCTCTTTTTCCCAACCCTTCCTGCTCAGCACCCCCCACACTCCCTCTCCCTTCCACTTCTATCTGCCCAGAATTTCCAACCTCCTCCCCACCCTCCACAGGGTGAACAGATCATCAGCAGCATCACTCCCAGACTCAGCAGGGGGAGATAAAGTTTGCATCTCATCAGGCCCAGAACAGCAGGAGCTGGCAATGTCTCGCTCTGATCTGGGTGCAGGAGGAAACAGCCTCCCACCTCCCACTGGGTCAGAAAGAAGAGAAGGAAGTGAGAGTAGCATCCAATCGGGCCCAATGTAAGAGAAGTCAACCAGGTCCCACCCAGGCTGATAAGGAGGCAGCCACCTGCTGGCCCTGCGCCACACCTCCCAGGACCTCGGGACACACCAGTGTGTCCCGGCACTCCTGTTGAGAACCACTGCTGTCGGCGACTGTCTAGTTCATGTAATGGAAGCACCAGACCTAATTGATTTCTTTATTGTGAAAATATTTTTGTGAGTGCTTCCAGTTTGCCAACCAATATATTTGTGTCTCATTTCAAGACTTCTTTTTTGTGTGCCAAAGTTAAATAAAAAGAGTTTAAAAAAAAGAAATGTGATAGAGAATCACACAATTGGAAATAGGAATAACAAGCCTGAAAAGGATATACAGTGACTCCCTTAAGATGAGGTATTCACTCAACTTCCAACTGGTAGGACTGCCTTAAACAATTTGTTAGGATAAAATGTTAAAAATATGCATTTTTTTAAAATTACCACTTTACAGTTTTAACAAAATTTGACAAGAAATCCTCTCCTACACCGCTCCATCCTGAGTCAATTCTTCAAAATCCAAATTCAATCATCCTCATCATTCCCAGAGACCAGATACTAAAGGTATTCTTCCATAGAAAAAATTGCTTTATACATGGTGGCTCATTGTCAGATGTGTGGGCATTGACTAACATAAGAACATAAGAACATAAGAAAATTCCATAACTGGTCAGACCAAGGGTCCATCAAGCCAGCATCCTGTTTCCAACAGTGGCCAATCCAGGCCACAAGAACCTGGCAATTACCCAAACACTAAGAAGATCCCATGCTACTGATGCAATTAATAGCAGTGGCTATTCCCTAAGCCAACTTGATTAATAGCAGGTAATGGACTTCTCCTCCAAGAACTTATCCAAACTGTTTTTAAACACAGCTATACTAACTGCACTAACCACATCATTTTGGTCTCCCTTCTCTGTACATTCTCCAGTGCAAGTATACCTTTTTTGAGATGCGGTGATCAGACTTGAACATAGTATTCAAGATGTGGTCTCACCACGGAAAGATACAGAGGCATTATGATATTCTGTTTTATTCTCCGAATACAACAAAAACAAAATGGTGTTTCAAATATTAAATATTTTATTACAATATACAACACAAAACATAACATAAAATATCAACCCCAACAAGGATCTAGTTTTGACGACCTCACTCGTTTTCTTCAGGGGACACCCAATTAAAACCACATCCACACTTACACTTTTCATATATATGTAACATACTATTTACACAATTCTGTTTTATTCACCATTCCCTTCCTAATAATTCCTAATATTCTATTTGCTTTTTTGACTACCGCAGAACACAGAAAATGATTTCAATGTATTATCCATTATGACGCTTAGGGCCAGATTTTAAAAGCCCTATGCGCGTAAACCCATAGGATTTACGTGCGTGGGGGGGGGGGTTATGTGCGCTGGGCCTATTTTAAAAAGGCCTGGCGACACACGTAAAGGCCCAGGATGCATGTAATTTCCGGGGCTTTACTAAAGGGGCGTGGCAGAGTGGTCCAGGAGTGGAGCCAGAGGCCTCCGACAGAGCAGCCATTGCCGCTGTGTCAGAGGATTGCGCACCGGCAGGCTGCAGGCGCATACAACTTGTGCCTGCCCAGAGGCAGGCACAAAAGGTAAGACAAAGGTCAGGGGGGTTAGAGTAGGGCTAGGGGGGGGAAAGGTTAAGGGAAGGGGTGGTAAGGTCAGGCTAGGGGGAAGGGAAGTTCCCTCACAGGCCGCTCCAATTTTGGAGCGGCCTGGGAAGGAACGGGGGAAGGCAGCGCGGCTCGGCACACATAAGGTGCACAATTGTACACCCCCTTGCGCGTGCCAACCCCCGATTTTATAACCTGTGCGCGTCCTATCTTCCAGTCTCACAAGGTCCTCCTTCATCACAAGCTGATCACAAGCTGCATGTGATTTAACTATTCTGATCAAAACCTCTAGCAACAAGCCAGGCAGAGATGCTGAATTCTTAACTGTCACTCCTCCCCCCCCCCAACCCAGAGCTGACATTGCTCAGAGGTCATCAGGCAGCAACAAGTCTGGTGGGCTGGGAAGTTCATATCTCTCAGCTGGAGACTGCCACTGGTCGAAAGGAGAGAGAGAAGTTTCATCCCCTAGCAGTGATGGCGCTACCTTGCTGACAACCGCAACAATGTTGTCTTCCCTCATAGAAGCAGAGACTTGGCAGACTGCTGACTGGGGAGCAAGTCAGGGTCCGGAGGGAAGTCACTTCCTTTGCATTTTGGAGGCACCAGCTCAGGTATTTCAAAGTCAAAAGAAACCACAAATGTTAAGCAGCTCACCGAAAACTACAATCATGCCGCCATCTTACTTCCATATTAAATTATCTTTAAGTAAAGCTGCATTACAGTTCTATAGTCCTGAACATTTTCTCATCCAAACCATTAAGCTTATCACAAAGATTTTTTTTATAGCCTGAGAATGGTCATTTACCAGAGCAGACATGGCTCCTAAATTTGCAAGCACGGAGTCCATTCCAACAGTCAGGGATAGCTCCATTTTGGAGACGGCATTCCAAAGTACCTCTAAGATGATTACTTCAGGCTTGTTGGCACATATATACTCCCTCCTTGTTGGAGATGAAATTCCAAGGCCTCCAATTGCTGGAATAAGCCCATCACGAGGAAATAAATGGGTGGAAGTACCAGTCCCAATTTCTCCTTCTAAACCAGACAAGGAGGAGTGAAAGGCCTGAGGTGGTGAGAGACTGTCTGGGCTTAGGGAGACCAAAGACTCCAATGGAGCAGGATGAAATCAAAGCTCAGAAATCCCAGGTTGTGACCTCTGAACAGAAAAAGTGTTTATAGTCAGTCAATTGTGTCTGAGAGGTAGAAGAAGCTGATCCAGATGGGCGAGCACGAACTGACCCTTTCTGTTTTTTACCCATACATAAACTATGAGCCCAAAAGAAAGAGGATGAACAAAATTTTCAGTACAAAGGGGTACACCCCTTTGGCGCATGGCTTCAGCGTGCTGCACTGGATCTTAAATAGGGGCTCACTAATCACGGGCTGCGAGAAAAACTCAGAACAGAACCTTCACCGCAATCCTTCAAAAAAAGCACTAAAAACCTGGCTATTCCTCAAAGCCTATCCTGAAAACAGCTAACCCCACATCAGCGCCCTCCAACCCCTGCCCTTCCAAATCACCTCTTCAAACCGTCCCACGACAACAGAAATTCATCCAACCAAACTGCCTCACCACCTCTTAAACCCTTACTGTTACATGGCTAAAACATCAACTTGCATTTGTTGTAACACCCAGCCAACAAGATACAATTGACACTCAACATGATAACGTTATATTTTTACAATCAAACACATAATTGCAACCTTATTCGATGTTACTGTATATATTTACAATATTACAATGTTTGAGAAAATACTGTTAGGAATAATATTATAACATAAACTTACTATTACCTTGTTTAAAATGTTACAATTTAGAGACTATACTGTTAAATTAATAATGTTTTAATGTAAAGCTAATATGACTCGTTGTCATACTATCACACAAGTTCCCATGTAAACCGATGTGATACCCACGGCTGAATGTCGGTATTAAAAAAAAAGCAAATAAATAAATAAATAAATAAATGATGGAAATGGGCACTCTCTCTCATGCTTCTCACCAGGTCAGTGCAGGAATAGAAGATGGCAAGTGTCCTCTCATATCTCTGGTCTATGCCATGGCACTGGATCATGAATAGGGGAACAGCTAAAGTGATGCCACAGCTGCAAGGAGACCAGATAGAATTAGCAGGCCATGATAAAAAGAGCCTCTCTCTCGCACTTTTCACCAGCTTAGTGCAGGAACAGAAGATGGTATGCATCCTCTCTCATCCCCTGATGAGATTCCTATTCACAAATGTGGAAGAAAGGAGGAGGCTGGGAACTACAGGCTGGTTAGTCTGATTTCTCTTGTGAGCAAATTCTGAAATTGCTGCTAAAACTGAGGACAGTGAAGTCTCTGGAATCCAATGGATTATATAATCCAAAGCAGCATGGTTTTACCAGAGGTAGGTCTTGTCAGACAAATCTGATTGTCTTCTTTGATTGGATAATCAGAGAGCTGGATCAGGGGAGGATGCTAGATGTACTTACCTGGGAACTTTTGAGTTGTGATCACCCTGAGATTGCTGTTGATTAGCAGGGGAGGGAGAGAGAGGTATGAGGAAGGAATAATGCTTATCATGCGAACAAGATGCCCTATCTAATCTGCCCATCCACAGTAACTGCTCAGCTTTACATCCTCTACCATTTCCCCAGAGAATCCTCTGTGCTCATCCTATACTTTCTTGAATTCAGATTCTGTGCTTGTCTCCATCACCTCCAAGGGGGAGGCTTTTCCAAGCATCCATTACCTTTTCTCTAGATAAATATTTCCTTAGATTATTCCTGAGTCTATCCCCTTTCACCCTCATCCCATCAACTTTCTCTGTTGCACCCCCTCTCTCCTAATCCATACTCTCTCCCCAAAGTCTACTACTTTTTTCTGCTCCAGATGTGGCTCCAGCATTCTCATTGCTACCATCCCCTTATAAGTCACAGCTCACAGATTTGTGCGCCCTTATTCTACCCTCAGCTGAGTCCCAAGTCCTGGAATCACAGCTGCAGTTTCTTCCCATATGATGCCTGCAGTATGTGAGCTCCATGCTTACTCCTCCCCTACGTGCAAGCTTGCTGAAGGGGAGTGGCCTCTTTGGGGTTTTATGCATCCTAAATGCATAACTCTGCATTTTTTTACATTAAATCTGCCAGACCTTAGAGCATGCCTCAAGTTTCATTAGATCCTTCATGTTTTTCATACCTTCCTGGTTGTCTACCTTGCTATAGATTTTGGTATCCCCAAAAAAGGCAAATCTTTCCTGATAATCCTTCTGCAATGTTGCTTGCGAATATGTTGAAAAGAATCATGCTAAGGACTATTCTCGAAGCACACTGCTAGAACGCTGAGGTCTTATTTGTCTATCTGCACTCAGCAAGTTCAGTGTGGATCATTGTCTTCTGTGAGTTTATATATTGTACACCAAAATATTTAAATATTAATACAGCAAGTACTTATCTCTCTCTTTTGTGAACATAGTGAAACTTATTTCTTCACTCCAGCAGTTGTTTAAAGATCCTCAAGAAAAGAAAGACATTTTCTCAAGAAAAGAGTGAAGAAATAAGTTTTACTTATTCACATGAGTTAGAAAAGTACTTGCTGTATTAATATTTAAACACTTTGGTATCTCACAAATGGATAATAGGCGCGCAAAATCAATGGCATGCGCATATGTCTATTGTTGACTACATACACCATACATTTTGCATGCCTACTATCCATTTGTGAGAAATGTGTGTATTGCCAAAATGAATGCAGCAACAAATGAACATGCCTACAAGACATATGGTTGCCTAGGATATCTAATACCCTTGCACCAGCTCTTATTTAAAAGCATTATTTTCCCAACTAAGTCCCAACTAAGCTTTCAAAAATGTACCCCTTAGTGGCAGCAGTTCATTTGGCTCAAGCACTACCAAGGGCATTCAGATTGGCTGGGCCTATACTACTGGCAGGAGCAGCAACTCTTGCAGGTGCATTTTTTAGGGACCTCAGTGTGTATAGGTGATTAAAAACCATGCAGCCTCCCAAATGTAAGTGGCGATTTCACTGATCTGTGCATGCTGTTCCCTCAATAAGGAAGCCACTTCCCAACCTGCAAAAAAATTCTCCACAACACAGATTACCAGATTGAAATTCAGGAAACTTTATTGGCATGACAATCTGTGCATACTTTGCCAAAGTAACACATAAAGGTTAAAGCTCACAGGAAACCATTGATTATAAACACAATGCTCAATATAAGATTAATACTTTTTAACTTAGTATTTATTGGTTCAATATATGAAAGTCTCTATAAGATAACTGTGTAGTAAGGAAGGAAAAAGTGATTAGGTAGGGCTTATTTGAATAGATTGTTGTTTACCTACCATTTTAGGTTTGGATTTCAGTAGCTGATTTTAAGTGAAACATTCCTCCAGCTTTAATATTTATAACCCCTGTGCCACCTGGAGTATTTTTACTATGTGTAACTGGATATCTGCTTTAGTTTTGCTTGTAAATATATTGCCAAGAGACTTGATTTGTTATAGCTCTAAATTTTCATGTAGGAAATGCCAAATGATAAACAAAGATTTCTCCATGGCAGCAGAGGCAGAAGTAGGAGAAACAATAGATCTTCCCTAAATGTGTTGGACATTAGGCATGCTTATCCTTGGGATAAGAGAGAAATCTGTATAATCCTAAACTGTTTTTAGTCTGTCTCTATTTTATAGACCTTTTTCAATTCTGGCTCATATTGATGGCCTTTTGTCAAATGATTGTGACAGTAAAAGACATAATCCTGCTATAAATCTAACATTTGCATGGTGAAAATGTGCCACAGGTTCATTAATTTTGTATCTGGATTTATACTGGCACTCTTTCGTGACTACTGGCACAACCATTAATAATTATCACATTTTTGGCTGCTGCACATTTGCACCATTATAAATGAAAATAAATCAATTGTTGTGTATATCATAGATTCAGTCCATATCTGGTAGGTCTGTTTTCCAGAAAGCCATTTAATTTTCTCTCTTTGTTTCATGCATGCTTTATGCTTAGTCTCCTTTGTTAGTTTATAGGCATTGTCATGCCTATAAAGTGCCCTGAATTTCAATCTGGGTTGTCTGTGTTTTGGATAATTTTTTGCAGGTTGGGAAGTGAATGCCTTGATGAGGGAACAGCATACACACAACAGTGAAGCCACCACTTACTTTTGAGAGGCTGCACAGTTTGCAATCACCTAGACACACTGAGGTCCTAAAACAAATGCAGCTGCAAGAGCTGCTTCGCCTGTCAGTAGTATAGCCCCAGCCAATCTGAATGCCCCTGGTAGTGCTTGAGCCAAAAGAACTGCTGCCACTAAGGGGTGCATTTTTTGAAAATTTAATTGAGATTTAGTTGAGTAAAATAACGCTTTTAAGTAAGAGCTGGTGCAAAGGTATTAGGTACCCTAGGCAACCATTTGTTTTGTAGGCATGTGCATTCATTGCTCCATTCATTTCATTCATTCTGGCAATGCACACATATTTCACAAATGGATAGTAGGCACGCAAAATGGATGGTGCATGCGTATGTAATCAGCAATAGATGTATGTGCATGCCATACATTTTGTGCTCCTACTATCCATTTGTGAGATACAAGTGTACCTCACAAATGGATGGAGCAACAAATGCACATCCCTCAGGCTTGACCCTCACAATTTCCTTGAATTACCTTCTGGAGGCAGCTACTATGCTCTTCAGCTGCTGGTGGAAATGGCATCACTATTGTTATGGTCGTGGACCCTTGGGCCTGCTGAGGCGATGGATGGTATGCTGTGGAGGCCCCCAGCGAGCATCACAGCCGGGAGGTGGCACGGAAGAGACTCAGAAGAGACTTCACTACTGGAAGTCCGAGGTCCCCCCAGGAGGAGACCGTAGGGACCCGGACCTCTTGGACTTAGGTAGGACCCTATGCGACCAAGGATCCGGGCTGCGGCCAAAGAGATGGACGAAGGGCGGCTGGGCCCAGGTAGCTGAAGAGTCTTCACCCTAGGAAGCCCGCAGCTCCCCCGGGAGGAGCCCGTGAGAGCCCGAGCCGCTGGGACTTAGCAGAATCCTCTGGGCCAGCAAGTACCGGATACCTGAGGTGATGGAAGAAGCCGAAGTCAGAGTTCAAGAGCAAAGCCGGGTCAGAAGCCAGATGTCAGAGATCCAAACTAAAGCCAGGGACGAAAGCAGAAGACAGAGTTGTGGGACGGAGCTGGGTCAAAGCCAGAAGTCAGAGGACGAACCAAAACCAGGAGCGGAAGCTGAAGACGAAGTCAGGAGGCGAAGCCGGGTCAGAAGCCAGGAGTCAAGAGTCAGCAGAGATGAACCGGAGTCCAATGAGGCAACTAGAGACACAGAGGACCTGTGTGAACCTCGTTGCAAGGCATTGAAGGAGTCCAGATGCAGGGTTTAAATACCCTGATGGCGTATGACCTCATCCAAGGCAGGGCTAAGGTTTCCCGCTCTGGCTCCTTTAAGAGGGACTCCTCCTCGCGCACTCGTCTAGGGGGAGGGGCTAGGAGTGGCTGATCATCGGCGTCTCTCCCGAGGAGGGAGAGACGCGCTGGAGGTCCCGCAGGCCCGAGCAGGCCTCGAAATGGCCTGGGCCAGCCCCGAGGTAGGTGGAGGGACCGGGGCACGGCCCGGGACCGCAACAACTATTGGTCATGGGCTTTCTCCCATGATTTTGATGCCTCCCAAGGTGGGGTGCTCTAGGCAAATGCCTAGTTTGTCTAATGGAAGTTTCCGTCCTGCCTTAAGTGAATTTTCAGTTACATAGATGTATCTACTGTATGTAAGTTCATAATTCGCATACATTTGGATGCATAAAGAGAGACATGTTACAGGGGTGTTTCTGGGACATGTTCTAAATCTATGTCCTTGGGAGAACATTTTTTGGTATTAGACCACTTCACCAATGACCTTATGATCAGGACACCAAAATGGAAATTCAGAAGAATCCAGGATGTAAGTCATGGGGAGGACAATTTTTAAAGTGATTTATTCTGGTAAATACTTAGTAATTTATTTGCATAAATTGGCTGTCTGAAAATTGCATTCCCAACAAATGTACATTCAGCTTCACTGAGAGCAGGTGTATCTAGGGGGAGGGCAGGTCATGTTTATGTCCAGGAAGGAAATAATGCACATAGTTTGTATTTTCAACTCTACACAACATGTGTTATTTATGATGAAAAAAAATGTATACAAAGAAAGAGCAGATGGGAATGTCCATGGGTATTTTGCACCTATAGCAAGTTTTCAAAGAGAAAAGTATGAGTATACTTGGCTTTGAAAATTGGGACAATGTCAGTGAGTTAAAAATACCTGCAGACTTTGAATATCACATCATTGAGGTTAAATGAGCAAACACTTCCATGCTAACAGACTTAACAGAGACTTGGGTTTTTTAATTTGTTACCATATCTATTTTTGTACCTCTCTGTCACCTACTGACCAACAACCCCCTTTCCTCCTCCCATTTATATCACATTTGTAATGCAATCTATGATTTATTGGTGTTTTCCAGCAACTTCATATTTTGTTATGGCCTGTTCATTTTATATCTGGCTGAGTGTTAGCTTCTGAAAACTAATCAAGGAATGCACTGGGAGGTCAACAGTCAGCTCCACTTAACCAGACAGGATTATAGACAGTGCTGGGGAGGAGCCGCCTGTCGTGGTACATGTGGGCACCAACGACATAGGAAAATGTGGGAGAGAAATTCTGGAAGCTAAATTTAGGATTTTAGGTAGGAAGCTGAAATCCAGAACCTCCAGGGTGGCATTCTCTGAAATGCTTCCTGTTCCACGTGCAGGTCCCCAGAGGCAGGCAGAGCTCCAGGGTTTCAATGCATGGATGAGACGATGGTGCAGGGAAGAGGGATTCAGCTTTGTAAGGAGCTAGGGAAACTTTTGGGAAAGGGGAGACTTTTCCCGAAAGGATGGGCTCCACCTTAACCAGAGTGGAATAAGCTGCTGGCACAAACTTTCAAAAAGGAGATAGAGCAGCTTTTCAACTAGAACAATGGGGAAAGCCGACAGTCGCTCAGCAGTGCATGGTTCGTAGAAATGTATCCTTGAAGGATACTAATGAAACAGGAGAGTTAGGGCATCCCAACAGAGAGGTTCCATTAAAAGCAAACATAGTCCATATGCCTATATGTAAAAAAATCAACGAAGCTAATGATTTCCGAATTATGACCTGGTAAGGCTACACAGGGAGGACACTGGTTAGGAGTTTCACCTATAACCAACACCTATCCTCTTGGGTTAATCCCTCAGGTTCCAGGGGCCAGCAGGTCTTAGATGAGAGTCTTTGTGGCAATAACATAGGTGTTGATCCAGGGCCGGACTAGGGTCAAAGGCAGATAGAAAGCAAGGACAGTCAGGCAAGGATGAGAGGCAGGTGGCAAGTGAGAATGGACAGTGTCCTGGCAAGGGTTCTGACCATTAAATGTTGCCTGGTTGGGCATGTGCATGCCTAAAGGAAGGCTGAGGGACGGTGGTTTTGAGCAGCATCCCACCACTCTGACAAAGGCAGCAGCTGCCATGAGAGAAAGGCTCCAGTGGTGTCGGAGAAAGTATGGTGGCTTGCAGGGATATCCCACAAGCTGCCAAACATAACAGAGGGGAGGTTTGAAGACAGCCCTGGATTTACTCTGGAAGGGCTGTCAGAGCCCATAATAACAGTAGTCGTTGATAGAAGGGCTGCTTAAATTGAGCAGACAGCATTGTGCTGAATTAGGAGAGGAGTCAGTAGGAGTCTTCAAGATAGTCATGGGAGCTCTTTGCGACTCTTCCATAGCTGTAAAAAGGGAAAGGGCTCATGACTATTTTGATCGTGATCGAGGCTGCAGCAGGTCTGCAGTGTTTACTTTCATTTCAGCAGTGAGGACGCTGCTGCCGCAAGAAGAAAGTCAGTTCCAAAGACCAGGGGCCCTGTGCAAGCCCCCAGATCAAAGGAGGAAGTCAGGCCGGAGTCCTGATTGCCAAGTGATATCACTTCCTATCCCAGACTAATACCATAGCTGAAAATAAAAGTACAAATGTAGAGGTAGATTTTTAAAGTGTTGCTCATGCAAAAATGGCCATATCTAAATATGTGGACCACTTGTGAGCAATGCAAATTTTAAGAAGCCATGAAGCACATACATACATTCCCTTATATACATCAAGAACAAGGGGGTGGAAAAGTGGTGGAGCATGGGCGTTCCAGGGTGGAGCCAAGACTTACGTGCTCTGAATTTTAAAAAAGCTGACCATGCAGTGCATCCATGTCATTCACGTAATGTCATTGCTGGTTCTGATGAGGAGCAAATCTGGAAATCTACAGTTTTAGGGCTTTCAGCACAGAGTGAAGGTTTGGGGTCAAGTGAGGGTCTTACAGGATGAAGAAGCAGAAGGTTCTTGAAGACCTTAATATTACCTGGATAAACTGGTCAAATAATTAGAAAAACTTTTTTCCTTCACTCAAGCATGTTTTAAAGTCTGTCTGCATATGCGTAAAATGCACTAAAGCCCAAGTGGAAATACACAGGAGATATTTACTGGATCTGCCTCTTTAGATTATGTGCACACTTACGCGTGGCAGAGGGATTTGAATTGATACGCGCATTCTTGCACACATGATATACAATTGCACATATCTCTGCTCATATGTCAATACGTGCGTTTGTGGGTGCAAGCAAGTTCCTTTTAAAATTAGCCAGAAAGAGAACTACACATAAAAAAATTATTAAAACTCCTGATCTCAGGTGGGGAGACCGAAAGTAATACCCCATAATATTCTTAAAGCAACAGATGCACTTAAAAGTACATGTTATTAAAGTGCTCAAATACTAATTAAAGATGTTAAATTGGTTTTGAAGAGAAATTAAAGGGCCAGAAAAATCATTACTGGCACACATATTAACGGGCTTAAACACCTTAAATGTTAGTAAAGACCCCCAACAATCACAATGGACACCAGAATCGGGTTTTCCAATCCTTAAATGGGCTTTAATTTATTTTAAAATAGGAAAATGAGAAAGTAAAGCAATTTTAAAATTTTGACACTTCAACAGGATTAAAGAAGGGTTAAATAAAGTCTAAAATGAACGGGGACTTCATACAATGTTATAGAAATACTTAATTAACATCTCAGGGGAAAATTATTTTAAAATGCAAATAAATTACACAAAAAGGATCCAATTTATACAGTTTTAACTAGTTCAGTCCAGGTTTTACCAAGGTCAAACAGTTCAGAGCAATCATGGTAACATTCAAAGCCTGTCACATCGGTAAGAGCATTTGAAGGGATGATGTAGTAATATCATACAAAAGTACAGTGATGAGGCATCACCAGGACATGGAAAACAGTTTGCATCTATGAAAAATACTTAAAAGTCCTCATTTATTCTTTTTATTAATTAGAGAAAATCGGGAGGTTTAAAAGATTTTCATTGCTGGTTTAATACATTTCCTGATGCTATTTTTTCTATACAATGTCATCAAGTGCAAGGATATCCATGAAAAACTACATTCAGCACCAGAGAATTGACAGGAACTTGAAGTGGTACAGAGAGCGGCAGTGCTGTGAGGTTGTCTTGCCACAGAATCTGCTGAATTTCCTTTAAAAAACTGAAAACACAAACAAGGGACTTGTGCGGGAATATTGTTGAATGAATGAAATTGAGTGAATGTGTTATTTATTAGAATTGCCTTTTATGTTTCCTGACCTAAATATAAGAACTAGAAAAGAAAGGGAGATAATTAAATTAAATGCTGAAGATGCAGGAAAACATTCAGCTTTATCAGAAGTGAAGCAGGAGTAAGAACTGAGAGTGAAGTTGCTGCTGAAACAATATACAACAGAGAAAAACTCTCCGATACAAAAGAGGACTTACATTTCTCGAAGGAGAATTAACGTTTATCCCACTCCCAAAGCAATATTGAGCTTAAGTGTCCCTTAAGTGATTGAATTTTAAACTCTGAAGAATTCAGAACAGTACTACAGTTACTCATATTCGTCAATATTGATTATTGTAATTCCTTCCTACTCGGCTTACCTCTTTCCACTATCCGCCCTCTTCAAATATTCCAGAACACGGCAGCAAGGATTCTAACTGGCACCAAAAAACACGAACATATCACATCTATCACTACATTGGTTACCAATAAAATCACGAATAGAATAGAAGATTCTTACAAAATCATATATGAAGAACAGACCGACTGGTTGAATGCAGCAATTAAACGCCACATTCCACAAAGAAATCTCCGCTCAGCGAACAAAGGTTTATTAACAATCCCCTCTGTTCGCTCGGCCCAACTCTCACACGTGTGCGAGCGTGCAATATCACTAGCAAGCCCCAAATTTTGGAACACACTCCCATCCGATCTACGATTACAAATGAATCTCAAAATTTTCAAAAAGGACCTAAAGACATGGCTCTTCACAACAGCATATCAAGATCCTTGACTTACTACTCTCCTTATTTTAATAGGCCCCCAGACCCTCTGTAACACTAACTCCTAATCCCGCCGTGAACTGATATTTCTTACTCCTGTAATGATAATGTTAAGGTGCTCGTACTATAAATAGAATTTGTATTTTAAGATTTTAATTGTATTTATATCCCAATGTGCAATATATTTTTAATAATTTGTGTACTCCATATTTTTATTCGAATTACGTAATTAATGAATGTATATTGATTGATACACTGTTCTATTAACCGTTGTGATGGCGATGCCGAACGACGGTATATAAAACCTATAAAATAAATAAATAAATACATATATAAATTCAGGTTAGAGAGTTTACCCATGATTTCTCCCTAAGGGGATATTAAAATTGTGAGCATCCTCTGAGCTGAATATAAAATAAGGGTTGCACTAAGAAAGGTCATTAAAGGACCAGCACTAGATTGAATATTCTTAGGGATAAAAGGACAGTTATTCTTACTCTGAGAAGAAAACTCCTTAAAAGAGACATAAGAAGTTGCCATACTGGGTCAGACTGAGGGTCCATCAAGCCTAACATCTTGTTTCTAAAAGTGGCCAATCCATGTTACAAGTACCTGTCAAATACCCAAACATCAAATAGATCCCATGCTACTAATGGCAGTAATAGCAGGGGCTATGCCCTAAGGGGTCGATTTTAAAAGGTGTGCGCACATGAATGTGGATATTTTCTAACATGCGCACATTGGCACATGCATGTTATACAATATGTTTCCCATGCGCACCGGATTTTAAATTAGGTGCGCACATGTGTGGGCAGGTCAGGACTCGCGCGAGCAGGGGAGGGGGATTTTAAAAAGCAACATGCGGCGACGTGAGTAGACATTCTCCAGTTCCCTCACAGTCTGTTCCAATTAAGAAGACTGGGAGGGAACTTCCCTATACCTCTACCTACCATTCCTTTCCTTTTTCCCTCTCCTCTCCTCTCCTCCCCAAACCCCTAACCCCTACCTAGCTACTGGCCGGCTCACAGAAGTTACTTACTGCTCCTCTGGAGCAGAAGTAACTTCCGTGAGCCGGCTAGCTGCCAGCACACACTTCCCCATGACAGGGCCTAATTGCCGCTGTTCTGGCCAGCCCCCTCCCCGCCCCGCCCCTCCCCACCTATACCCCGTCCCCGGCCTGCCTCTTTTTGATGGCCTGGTACTTCTGCACGTACTGGGGGTTACACATGTGGCTGGGCCCTTTTGAAAATGCGCTCTGCGCGTGCAGGGTCCAGCCACGCACATAACCCCCGGATTTTATGCACCCGGGCCATTGCAAATTTGGGCTTAAGTCAACTTGATTAATAGCAGTTTATGGACTGCTTCTCCAAGAAATCATCCAAACCTTTTTTAAACCCAGACTTGAATATCCCTGTGTTGAATAAGAGTACAGGAATAGAGCCTAATATCCCTAAAGTTTTTATCAAGGATGGGGATGGGATTACATGTTCCAGCACCAGAATCAAAACAGTTTCAGGATTAAATGAACAAATGGTTCAGCTCAAGGATTTATAAGAGAAGAGAAGGGAATATATAAGCCGACTTCCTCAAGGAAACCTTAATTTCCTTACAGAATATTTAGGCCTAAGGATAACTATTCTTCCAAAACTGTTTTAAAGGAAAGGAGGAAGTTTTTAAAATAAAAGACATGCATCAGTCCAAAGTTGCAACACCTAAGAGACAGAAAGTACACATAGATCAAAAGACTTTATGTGTTTGTGACTCAAGTTCATCTAGTAGGGGTGTGCATTCATTTGCAACGTATTGACAATCCACAATGTACAGGGCCATATTTGTTGTATTCATGGGGAAGTGAAATGTGTCGCGATTTCCCATGAATACAATGAATCTTCACCGAATTATTCGGCCGTCTAAAGGAGCAAATTTAAACCTTCCTAACCCCCCCAAGACTTGGCAAAACTCCCTGGTGGTCCAGCGGGGGTCCGGGAGCCATCTACTGCACTCACGCCGTCGGCTGCCGGTATTCAAAATGGCGCCGATAGCCTTTGCCCTTACTATGTCAAAGGGGATACTGGTGCCATTGGCCGGCCCCTGTCATATGGTAGGAGCAATGGACGGCCGATGCCATCTTGTGCTCCTACCATGTGACAGGGGCCGACCAATGGCACCAGTAGCCCCTGTGACATAGTAAGGGGAAAGGCCATCGGCGCCATTTTGATTACTGGCAGCCGACGGCCCGAGTGCAGGAGATCGCTCCAGGACCCCTGCTGGACCACCAGGGACTTTTGGCAAGTCTTGGGGGATCGATCCTGGACCCCGCTGGACCACCAGGGACTTCTGGCAAGTCTTGTGGGGGTTGAGGGTCCCCCAAGACTTGCCAAAAGTCCATGGTGGTCCAGCGGGGGTCCGGGAGCAATCTCCTGCACTCGGGCCGCTGGCTGCCAATACTCAAAATGGCGCCGATAGCCTTTGCCCTTACTATGTCACAGGGGCTACCGGTGCCATTGGTTGGCCCCTGTCACATGGTAGGAGCACAAGATGGCGCCGGCCTTCCATTGCTCCTACCATGTGACAGGGGCTGACGAATGGCACTGGTAGACCCCGTGACATAGTAAGGACAAAGGCTATCGGCACCATTTTGAATACCGGCAGCCAATGGCGTGGGTGCAGTAGATGGCTCCTGGACCACCGCTGGACTACTAGGGAGTTTTGACAAGTCTTGGGGGGGTCAGGAGGGTGGGGGGTTGTGGTTAATTAAATTTTAGCCGGGAAACGAATAAGAATGGAATACATGAACGGATTGGGGGCCCCCCTTGCCGAATGCAACATATCTGCTCCCCGACGAATACGAATACCGAATGTAATGTATGTGGTCCCTCTGCACATCCCTATCATCTAGTGTTATCAGAGTTAGAGCTACTTAATTATCTTTTGTTTTAAATTAGTTAGCCAACAGTGCAACAAATCAGCCAGATAACACCTAGGGAGCATTCTAGATATCTTTTCGGAAGATGTGTATTAGAGTAGACAGGCTCTCACCTTTTATTTTTTAAAGTATAAGCAGTAGAGTTCCAGAACCAGAACCAGGACCAGGACCAGGATGCAGAGGGTCCAAGGACTCAGGGATAGGATCAAAGGACTCCACAGCAACTCAAGCTCCACCCACCAATAGAGCCCCATAACATCAAAAGCCAGCTGCAGTGAGTTGAACTTGTGCCCTCTAGCCACACATTCAATTCTTGAACCCTAGCTGCTGGTGCAATTATAAAATTATCTAAATGTACACACTACAGCAAAATGGAGAATAAGACTTATACAAGATAAAGTTAAAGGCCAGCGATAAGAAGCAACACAAATATAGAAAGAAAGAAGGAAAAAATAGATAGAAACACAAATACAGGGACATTCATATAAGAAACACATACCTGTGTGACCACTGAAAAAGGAATATTTGTAAAACTAAAGTGACAAAGAATCACATTCTGGTTCAATACATTAATATACATTGAAAGTTTGAGACAATACAATGTTTGCAAACAGAAAAATATATATTTATGTAATAGAGTACTCTTGTTGAAAATCAGAACCTGTTCTGGGTAGCAATTGTCTGTAAATGCAAAGAAAGTTTTTGTTAATTGCAATTAAGCGATAGAGCTTGTTTGAAAGAATATGATTTTGCTAGCAGCTTGCATTAACCTAGAGCTTTTAAGAATTTAAAGCTAAAGTTTCCCTAGTCCAACATTGTTTTTAATCAATTGATGGTTTTATGTTATTGGATTGTTTTAATTTATTGTTTACTTTTGCTGTACATTGCTTTGGAAAGACATTGCAAGTTTTGGAAAGCAATTCATAAATCTTATAAACAAATAAAATGAATAAAATTATTTATTTTTACAAATACAATTTAAATTTTACAATCTTCAAAAAGTGATTAATTATTATTGATTACATCTGTTGAGAAGGGGGTGTTTCATGTGCCCTTGGACCTCAGCCCGACCCCAGACGAATCCAGGGCTGAACCGAGGGGTGACGGCGAGTCCCAGCATGGCTAAACACAGTCTTACCCTCTGCCGGGCCTGCAAGCTCCCAGAGCCAACAACAGATGATGTTGGTAGGGGAATGGTCCTCCGACTGTTCCGAGCCCTTTCGGACCCGCCGCTTGAATCGGCAAGGAGCAGCAGGCCAGCCTGAGGTTGAGGGCAGACGGAGGCCTTGACACATAGACAGGACTATGATTGATGCGACAGCATCTCGGACGAAACTGGGTTGATGTGACAGCATCACAAGCATGACGAGGAACTTGATCCAAACAAGACAAGACGTAAGGCAGGAGGACATTGGCACTGTCTCTCAGGGCGCCCTACTCAGCCCACCCGCGGGACTGTGTCGCGGACCACCCTGTCCCAGGAGAACGAGACGAGCGCAGAGAAGACCCAGGCAAGGAGGAACTCCAATGACGAAACCGGTGTCAACCGAAGCTTCCCCCAGGGCTGGCAAGAACAAAGGCTCAGGAGCACAGGGACGAATCCCACCTGCAGGCCACTCCATTCTCGGGCACAACATCATCCGAGAACCACGGCTTTGCAGTAACGGAAGGCTCAGGAGCACCAGACGAAGACACAGGGAAGAACATCCTGGCAGGCAGACACATCAGGACGAGGAAGATCATGACGGAACATCAGGACATGGTCAGGGACCTCAGACATCAAGACACGAAGACGTGGTATAAAAGCAGACGAGACAAGGAGCTCCATGAAGAACAGAAGACCTTACAAGGCTCTGGCAGGCAGGAGCCTCCAGAGGGAAGTCACGTTGATGCAAGGCAAAGCCAGAATGAAGATGAAGTCCTTTTATAGGGCTGCAGACCGGCAACTCCCTGGGAGGAGTTTGGCAGGCCCACACCTAGCTGGCCCTATAACTACGAAGAAGTGCTGTGGGCTGGCCCCTAGGGAGAAGGGCGTGGCTCAAACCAGGAAGTCCATGCAAGCACAAGCAGCCTCAGGCAGGCCCCAAGGACATCGAGGCCTCCCAGGCCCTGGAGCAAATCCTGGACAGTTGGCAGGCGAGGCCCTGGCTTTGGAGCGGCCTCCAGGAAGAGGTAAGGAGCCTCCCGTAGCACCGCTACAGAAGGGTTTATAACAACATCTAATCCTATTCTACCTCTATCTTTCATCTCTATCCCATGAAGACTATTGGGGTGGTTCTGGACCCCTTTTCCTTAATTGAAGACCTAAAAGGAAGGAGAGTGCCCTTTCTAGCTTACTCCTTTGTGCATAACATTCAGTGGGTACGCTAGCTACAACATCAGAAAATCCTCGCACGTACAGCCACCAACAGCAGGAGGGTCACTGCACACAGGGTAGCTGGGCTAAACCCATTAGTCCATGAGTATTAGCTCTCAAAAGCTAGTCAAGAAATGTACTGTTAGTCCAATAAAGAGGTATCACCTTTATATATTGTTTTCCTTTTTATTTATTAACCTTTATTTCTCTGCCAGTTGAGGAGGGCAGATTTTCCTTTCCTGCAACATATAATTTACATAAAGTGGTACTTTCACTACATTTTCTTTCTTTCTGGGAGGAGGTTGAAACTTCTATTTCTGCTGAGTTTGAAAGAGAAATCCACTAGAATTAAGGTAAATTGCTTACTTAGTAAATTCAACCTTTTTCTGAGTAAACAAACTTTTATTCTCTGCAGGGGATCTGCAGACTGCAGCGAATGCATTTTCAGTTCCTCCAGCCTACCCTGCTTCCAGTTCTTATATTCTGACTGGAATATCCCAAGCTAATGCATGACTGGGAGATGGTTTCTGCTCATTCAGTCCCTGGTATTTTTCTTCTTTTATAATTGGCATACAAGTGAGTAAAGGATGAAGGGAATTAGTGCAGTGCAAAATCTGTGGATTTACAGTATTCAGACAAACCTTGTGGAATTTTTGAGGTTGACCTATTTCTGTTCATCTACCTGATAGGGAAAGAAAAGAAAGGGGAGGAGTAGCACTTTATCATCAATAAAATTAAAGCAACTAATTATACAGGAAAATGGAGAAAGGAGGAGGCATAGCGGGTTATCTTGGAAAGGAGAGATGGCACTTTCCTCTACACTGGAGTGGTATGTAGACCTCTGAGATAGTGGGAATTACTGGATGAAGACCAAATTAAAATCCACAAGGTTGGAAATGAAGGGCGTATTTTTAATTTGTCAGATATGGATTTGAGTATCTCAGCTGTGGAATAAGTCAGTTCAAGAGAGATCGTAGACTCCCTTCAAGGGGCACTTCTCAGAACAATGTTACTTGAACTCATGAAGGAAGGCGCAATAGTTTAGTTTAGTTTAGTTTCTAATTAGGACACACGGAAGTGTTTCCAGTATCCAAATAGGCACCTGCCTCAAGCATTAGTGAATATCAGATAGTATGGTTTAATATAACAGTTAAGGTTGAGCGTGGACAGACTCGCATATATCAAAATCCTGAATTTAAAGAATACCAACTTTGGTAAAATGGTGATGTACCTTAAGGGTACAGTGTAGGAGGATATCAGTGAAGTGGAAGAACAGTGGTCAAAATTACAATGGATCAACATATATTTATGTTAAGAAATTAATGAAAGTAAGAAGAAAAGAGCCCGATATGGTTTTCAAAAGAGGTGGCTGAAAAAGCAGGGCTTCATTTGTAAAATGAAGTGTGGAACTGTGGAGCAAGGGGAGGAGGGAGAGGAGGCAGAGTAGAGGGAGAAGGGGCTAGGGCAAAGTATGACCTATGTCAGGAGAAGAAGCCAGAGCTGGGTGTGAGCTCTCTTTCTCTTGAACATAAACAACTCTATCGCACGTGTACATGCGAACACACCCAGCAGCAGCAGCGAGGCTGACAGGCATTCAGCCTATTGTCTCTATGACTTTGGCCATTCTCCCTCATAGCCTCCTCAATTGTGCCAGCAAATTGCACAAAAAGCAAGGCCAGTAGGCTTCTCCTGCGTCAGAGTAACCAGCTCCAACACACTCTGCTCTAATCTTCTTTCTCTTGGGCCTGAGGGGCTAGGCATGATCCATGGCACCACAACCTCTACTTCATTTCTACAGGGAACATAAGAACATAAGAAAATGCCATACTGGGTCAGACCAAGGGTCCATCAAGCCCAGCATCCTGTTTCCAACAGTGGCCAATCCAGGCCATGAGAACCTGGCAAGTACCCAAAAACTAAGTCTATTCCATGTAACCATTGCTAATGGCAGTGGCTATTCTCTAAGTGAACTTAATAGCAGGTAATGGACTTCTCCTCCAAGAACTTATCCAATCCTTTTTTAAACACAGCTATACTAACTGCACGAACCACATTCTCTGGCAACAAATTCCAGAGTTTAATTGTGCGTTGAGTAAAAAAGAACTTTCTCCGATTAGTTTTAAATGTGCCCCATGCTAACTTCATGGAGTGTCCCCTAGTCCTTCTACTATCCGAAAGAGTAAATAACCGATTCACATCTACCCGTTCTAGACCTCTCATGATTTTAAACACCTCTATCATATCCCCCTCAGTCGTCTCTTCTCCAAGCTGAAAAGTCCTAACCTCTTTAGTCTTTCCTCATAGGGGAGTTGTTCCATTCCCCTTATCATTTTGGTAGCCCTTCTCTGTACCTTCTCCATCGCAATTATATCTTTTTTGAGATGCGGCGACCAGAATTGTACACAGTATTCAAGGTGCGGTCTCACCATGGAGCGATACAGAGGCATTATGACATTTTCCGTTTTATTCATCATTCCTTTTCTAATAATTCCCAACATTCTGTTTGCTTTTTTGACTGCCGCAGCACACTGAACGACGATTTCAATGTGTTATCCACTATGACACCTAGATCTCTTTCTTGGGTTGTAGCACCTAATATGGAACCCAACATCGTGTAATTATAGCATGGGGTTACTTTTCCCTATATGCATCACCTTGCACTATCCACATTAAATTTCATCTGCCATTTGGATGCCCAATTTTCCAGTCTCACAATGTCTTCCTGCAATTTATCACAATCTGCTTGTGATTTAACTACTCTGCACAATTTTGTGTCATCTGCAAATTTGATTATCTCACTCGTCGTATTTCTTTCCAGATCATTTATAAATATATTGAACAGTAAGGGTCCCAATACAGATCCCTGAGGCACTCCACTGTCCACTCCCTTCCACTGAGAAAATTGCCCATTTAATCCTACTCTCTGTTTCCTGTCTTTTAGCCAATTTGCAATCCACGAAAGGACATCACCACCTATCCCATGACTTTTTACTTTTCCTAGAAGCCTCTCATGAGGAACTTTGTCAAACGCCTTCTGAAAATCCAAGTATACTATATCTACCGGTTCACCTTTATCCACATGTTTATTAACTCCTTCAAAAAAGTGAAGCAGATTTGTGAGGCAAGACTTGCCCTGGGTAAAGCCATGCTGACTTTGTTCCATTAAACCATGTCTTTCTATATGTTCTGTGATTTTGATGTTTAGAACACTTTCCACTATTTTTCCTGGCACTGAAGTCAGGCTAACCGGTCTGTAGTTTCCCGGATCGCCCCTGGAGCCCTTTTTAAATATTGGGGTTACATTTGCTATCCTCCAGTCTTCAGGTACAATGGATGATTTTAATGATAAGTTACAAATTTTTACTAATAGGTCTGAAATTTCATTTTTTAGTTCCTTCAGAACTCTGGGGTGTATACCATCCGGTCCAGGTGATTTACTACTCTTCAGTTTGTCAATCAGGCCTACCACATCTTCTAGGTTCACCGTGATTTGATTCAGTCCATCTGAATCATTACCCATGAAAACCTTCTCCATTACGGGTACCTCCCCAACATCCTCTTCAGTAAACACCGAAGCAAAGAAATCATTTAATCTTTCCGCGATGGCCTTATCTTCTCTAAGTGCCCCTTTAACCCCTCGATCATCTAACGGTCCAACTGACTCCCTCACAGGCTTTCTGCTTCGGATATATTTAAAAAAGTTTTTACTGTGAGTTTTTGCCTCTACAGCCAACTTCTTTTCAAATTCTCTCTTAGCCTGTCTTATCAATGTCTTACATTTAACTTGCCAATGTTTATGCTTTATCCTATTTTCTTCTGTTGGATCCTTCTTCCAATTTTTGAATGAAGCTGGAACTTATTTCCACCACTGGCTCTACTTTGTCTTCTTGGGTCCTGAAGAAAATGTGGCAGAAGACCATTCTGGGTTGTTCTTTCAAAATTTAAGCTCTGGGTACCAGACACAAAAAGGGGTTAAGTTAGCACAAGTTTGAAACGTGTGAGTTGTAGTGATAATCATCAAGGTCAGGCTTGAAGCCTTGATGATTGGCCCTGCTGCTCATAAGTGTAATGCCCCCTTGACTGCTTACCTCACGGGGCATTCCTGGGTCTAGGACCGACCTGGCGGGAACACCCCCCCCCCCCCCTTAGGGCAGACTATGTTGTTCCTCACATTCTTGGTGCTTGGTGCCCCCACCTGAAGGTGTTAGTAGGTGGAATTTCCCTCTCTTCATCCCAGGAAAACAAATGGGACTGTGAAAAAGGCTGGCAGTATGTACAAATATATACAGGTTTATTAGACTATATAAGTACATACATTTCTACATGACTGTGTACATCACTATTCGCTAACAGGATGTCAAACAGTACACTTATCTACTTGTGGTTAATAGTCTCAGGCCACACAACTATATATACAAGATAGCAAGATCATTTAATATTTTGGCAATTTGTGGTTGTTGGCCCCCACAGTAAACCACCATAGAGAATAGAAGGGACCTCTTGAGTTCCCGCTTAAACAAGTATTATTATTATTCTCCTCCTTTTTTCCCCAAGTCTCACCCATGTGAAAAGATGCAACTAGGCTGGTGGGCAGTGCTGGCCTGGGGAGGTCCATTGAATCTAAACTACTGCCATCTCCTCAATGCTGTATCCATTCTGCTGAAATGTTTGTGCCAACACTGGGGTACATACCATCCTGGGGAACTGACCCAACCTTCTGGTCTGTCGCTTGGGGTCCACACCCTTCTGGTGGACCTAACTCCACCTCCTGGAATGCTGCTGGGCTTCATGCCTCCTGGGGAACACAACGGCACCTTTGGACCTGCCGCTTGGATACCCTTGTTCCCAGGGGACTAATCAATCTGCCACTGGGGTCCACACCCTTCTGGAAGACCGCTTGATATGCTTCTAGGGTCCCCTTGCTCAAGGGGGACTCAAGAGCATGCCATACTGGGTCAGTCCAAGGGTCCATCAAGCCCAGCATCCTGTTTCCAACAGTGGCCAATCCAGGCCATAAGAACCTGGCAAGTACCCAAAAACTAAGTCTATTCCATGCTACTGTTGCTAGTAATAGCAGTGGCTATTTTCTAAGTCAACTTAATTAATAGCAGGTAATGGACTTCTCCTCCAAGAACCTATCCAATCCTTTTTTAAACACAGCTACACTAACTGCACTAATCATATCCTCTGGCAACAAATTCCAGAGTTTAATTGTGCACTGAGTGAAAAGAACTTTCTCCGATTAGTTTTAAATGTGCTACATGCTAACTTCATGGAGTGCCCCCTAGTCTTTCTATTATCCGAAAGAGTAAATAACTGATTCACATTAACCCGTTCTAGACCTCTCATGATTTTAACACCCTATCATATTCCCTCTCAGCCGTCTCTTCTCCAAGCTGAAAAGTCCTAACCTCTTTAGTCTTTCCTCATAGGGGAGCTGTTCCATTCCCATTATCATTTTGATCGCCCTTCTCTGTACCTTCTCCATTTCAACTATATCTTTTTTGAGATGCGGCGACCACAATTGTACACAGTATTCAAGGTACTGTCTCACCATGGAGCGATACAGATGTATTATGACATTTTCCGTTTTATTCACCATTCCCTTTCTAATAATTCCCAACATTCTGTTTGCTTTTTTGACTGGTCACCTCCTGATATGCTGCTGAAGTCCTCTTCTTTCTGGGGGAATGCTCAATCTGCTGCTGGGATCCACACCCTCCTAGGGGACTGCTCGATCTGCGGATGGGGTCCCATTGCTCAAGGAGGACCCACATTCACTTCCCAATCTGCTGCTGGGGTCCCTTTCATCCTGAAGGACCACTCAATCTGCTGCTGGGATTCACACCCTCTTGGGGGACTGCTCAATTGCCACCAGGGTCCCCTTGCTCAAGGGGGAACCTGGTTCACCTCCCGATCTGCTATTGGGGTCCACACACTCCTGGGGGACCACTGTTGTGCACCAAACATGCTTATGATGCTTCTCCATGGATTCAAAAACACTTAGATTTTGTAGAAAGTATAATTTTTTCTTGAGCAATATAAGTATTCTTGGGAGATACTGGATGCCACTTCTCTGACAATCTGATCATCGTATACATGAACTGATCCTTCTTTTATAGGTACTAGATCATAAATTCTTAAGTTGCGTGGCCACCTGGAGTATCATCTACATAGGTTGTCATGTCAACACCACCTGATCTGATGCTGGGGTCCGTACCCTCCTGGGGGACTGCTCAATTTGCTGCTATGTTCCTCTTCAGCCTGGGGGACCACTCATTCTGCCACTGTGGTCCCCTTGCTTAAGGGGGTCCCAGGTTCACCTCCCGATCTGCTGTTGGCCTTTAGTTCTTCTGTCTTTGTAGTAGGGTTTTTCCTGGTTTGGGTTTACAGCTCCAGGCCCTCTGCAGTCTCAGCTTTCAGTGACTTTAGCTCAACTAAGCTCATGGCCAATCACTCACTGTTACCCAGCCTGGATGGGTTATCTTCTCTCAGCCAAAAGACCAAGACTAGGCAGGACCATGGAAAGAGAATGTGTGTACACCCTTCCATCCTGCCTGGCCTTTTTTTCTGTTGTCTGAGAACTGGGTAACCAAGGGTCTAACTCCCCTTTTTAGTCAGGGTGAGAATCTGTTTGCTTCCTATGACCTTTTTTCAGTACACCACCTTTTTTCAGTACACCACCTTTTTTCACCTTTTTTCAGTACACCACCTTTTTCACCTTTTTGACCTTTTTTCACCTTTTTGACCTTTTTGACCTTTTTTTCACCTTTTTGACCTTTTTTCAGTACACCACCTTTTTTCAGTACACCACCTTTTTTCAGTACACCACCTTTTTTCACCTTTTTTCAGTACACCACCTTTTTCACCTTTTTTCAGTACACCACCTTTTTTCACCTTTTTTCAGTACACCACCTTTTTTCAGTACACCACCTTTTTTCAGTACACCACTCTGCCAACTGCTAACAAAATTAAGCCTGAAACATTTCCTTTTTGCAGACGACATACAGATCGTAATCCCTAAAAAGAATCAATCTCAAAAACAATGGAATACTGGACAGTTGCCTATTAGAAATTTAAACTTCTCCTCAACAGTCTAAACCTTGTACTCAATGCTTCGAAAACAGAATTCTGCTCATATCACCGGAAAACAATAACACACTTCCTAAACCACCCACACTCCTTCAAACAACCCACGTAAGAGACTTAGGAGCCATCCTAGACAATCGTCTCAACCTCAAACATTCATTAACCAAACCACCAAAGATTGCTTCTACAAATTACATATCCTGAAAAGAATAAAACCGCTGTTTCACACTCAGGACTTCAGAACAATCTTGCAAGCAATAATCTTTTCCAAACTAGATTATTGCAACTCATTACTATTAGGCCTCCCAGCTTCTTACACCAAACCTTTACAAATGGTTCAGAACTCTGCAGCCAGAGTCCTTACAAATTCCAGGAAAATTGACCACATTTCACCTATTCTCAAAAACCTCCATTGGCTTCCGATCCACTATAGAATCATGTACAAAACCATTAACATCATATACAAAACTATCAACCAACACACGCAACTTGACCTACAAATACCACTTAAAAATTCACCTCCGCCAGGCCTATCAGGGAACACTACAAAGAGTCACTCCAAATTCCAAAGGGCCAAAACCTACCAACATAAATCCTTGAGTCTCAGAGCCTTCTCATCAGCAGGTCCAGCTCTCTGGAACTCGATCCCACCTGATTTGAGACAAGAGCCATGCTCTTTAACATTTAGGAAAAGACTAAAAACTTGGCTTTTCAAAAAAGCATTTCCAAGCCTTGAATAAAACCTCCTCTCACTAGCACTAACTCGTATGCAATAATGGAATGTAAACACGAATCAAACCAACCTCAAACCCTCTCTCACTAATTCCTGCTGAATATTTATCATACTATTACCATTCACAACTGTCATATTTATTCATTTGATTACCTATGTACCGTTTCATAGTCTTATTTTTCACTTGCTATTCTAATGTATCAATAGGCTGAAATGTAAATATTGTGCTGTTCAATTTCTCCCCTTCCATCCCAAGTTTATTTTCCTTGTTTTTTGTAACTTTCCCTCTCCCTTTTCTGATTCACTGTATTTAAAGTTCAAGGCTCTTATTGAAAATATTGTTTTTTACGTTACGTTATGCCTTACACTCCTTGTTATTTGTAAACCGGGTTGATGTGATGCCTATCATGAAACTCGGTATAACAAAAACAATAAATAAATAAATAAATAAATAAATAAATCCCTCTCTCACTCAGAATTCTCCAATGTAGGACTTTTCCAGTCATAGTTCTGTAATTTAGGGTTTTGCTATCCTTTGATTTAAAGTGATATTTCACTGCAAGTTACCAACAGTAGTCCATGGGGCTGTGACATGCAAATCCCCTACCTGAGTCTCTCACTCATCTATTCAATGGTCATTTAAACACCTTAACAGTAAGGGGTCTGGCAACCTTTTCAATCTCATTCTGGGTTTCTTGGGCTGGCGGCTCATGTTACAAAGCTGCATTGTCCTCTTTTTTTCTTTGCTGCAGTTCAAATAAATAGCATGCTCTTTACCCTCTCTCCCTTGGGAGCGGGTGTTCATAAGTTTCAAACTTGTACTAATTCAACTCCTTTTTATGCTTTTCTGTTGCAGTGTCTGCTTCAGTATCACCCCTTCACCTCTTGTTCTCTGTAGAACAGGAGGGGAGGGGAGAACAACAGGAGAGAAGAGGCTGGTTTAGGGAACAGAGTAGCTGCTCTCTGCTGTGTCTGCTTCAGGCTAACTCCCTTTCCTCCTCTTCTCTGCAGGTTGCCTGAAGGGGCGGGGATAGAACAGAACACCCTGGCTGCTCTGCCTCTGAAGCCTGAAAATAAGTGGTAGAAAACTGCATTCCAGGACATTCCCCTAGAAATTAAGCCCTGTGAAAAGGGCAAAAAAGTTAGCATTCAAAACAGATGATATGAGAAAGAGGAGCACAGGGGAAAATATCTGGTAAAAATGAAAGAGGCAGTCAAAGTAGCAGAAGGTGGCAAAGGAATGAGTGGAAAAAAAGATACCTAAAGAGGTAGCACAAGGTGCCAAGACGTTTTTTCAAGGCATGTGTATGAAAGCAGGAAGGATGGAGGAGGGATTGTAAGACCGGGAAGAAAATGTGTGGAGGGTACAACAAAAATGCAAAAGTCCTGAACAAACACTTCAGGGAAAAAGGGATTGGAAAATGTCTGCCACTTGACAAGGATGAATGCAGCAATGAGGAAGATGCTGAACAATTTATGAAAAAAGGAATTTGTGTGGAAGTAGAAAAACCAAAAGTGGACAAAGCCTTGCATATTAAGGGAGATCAGAGAGGATCTGTGAAGTTTAATGAAGGACCTGAAGATATCAGGTGGGTGGGAGAGATAGGGTTGGGGTAGGGGAGTGGAAGGTAGGGAGGAAGAGGAGGGGGCATTCCTTTTTTGATTTTACCCAACAGGGGAGACAGAGGGCAGGGGGGAAACCATCGCCGACTCAGACAAATTTTATGTTTACACAGGTTTACACAGGTTGGGGGAGTCTCGGCCCAGTAAGGCATATTTGTTAAACCTTGAGGGACCAATGCTATAAAGTGCGCCCAGCCAAGCACAGGGGTTTAGACGCGGATGGGCACACGTTTTGGATGCAGTAAGGAGGTTAACGTGTACAAAACGCGCCCAATATGCCCATCAGATGTAAATTCCATGAAGATGAGGGCATTAGCTATTACTCCCCTATGCAGGAAAGTGCTAGGCTCCCAATGTACACTTTTTAACACAGCAAATTTAACTCCAGCTTCAGAGGTGGAGTAAAGTCAATTTGCAGTCAAGGGCTGATGCAAACATTTAAAAACAGGGTTCTATGTGTTGTGATAAGTGTGTTGTCCTCCTTAGTATGACTGTAACACTTTAATTTACTGCTTGCGGTGGAGAAAAAGAAATGTATATTTTAACTTGATTAAAATAAACTCACTTTTCTTATGGCCACACAATTTAGATGTCCATAGCAAGGGGTGTCTAATAGGGATGTGAATTGGTTCCGGAATCGGTTCAGGTTTTGGCATCGTGGACCCGCGGGAAATCTTCGTTTCCCGTGGTCCAGACGGTTTGTCACACCATATCATTCATTTATGATCTGCATATTAATAAAAAAGTAAGTATTGCTCAGAATTGAGAAAGAATTTTGAGTGGTACAAGGAAAACAGAGGTATAAGAGTTCTAACTTTTACTGGAAGCAAATCAAAATAAAACTCTTGCAATAATACTGTGAAGTGGACACCCACAAGTAATAAGAGAGAACAAGGGAAAATATAATTCAATGAAACACATTCCACAAAAAAACAGTAAAATATGCACTGGTATTAGTCACCTATAGCAACTAGCTGATTACTTCGTTTAACAATTTTACCAGTAAATGTCTAGTATAAATATAGAAATGCTAGGTGCTCTAAAGTTGCCAAGTGTCTAAAAATGTGCACATAACTTTCAGTCACCGTTGAAGTGGCTTAGTGGCAAGCTGGGGTTTTATTTTTCCTTGTCTTTGATTCACACTTCCCACCCAGCTCACTAGTCACTGGCTTTTAATCACCCTGGGGACAATTCCCAACTTGCTTCCAGCTCTTCCGGGCAAATCCCTTGGACAGCACCACCTCACCTTCTCAATGCAATACTTTCAGAATGCCTGTGAGACCAGGCAGAGCTAGTGGGGTTATTTTTCTCTCTCCCAGAGCTGTCCCTCTACTCAAGCAAAGAAAGGCACAAAACTATCGCTATTGAAATTCTGATCACTTAGCTGTTGTTTTCACAATTGGCAGGGTGCAGCGTTCAGACACTCTGTCAGTCCAAGCTTATGGATAGGTGCTGACATTCCCCCTCTCCTGTCTCTGGATTTGTTTGGAACAGCTGGCTCATGGCTCCTGCAGCTCCTACCAGCAGGGAAAACTGATATTCCTGATCCTTCCTAGCCGGGCTCATCTTCTCCCTCTGCCCTCAGCTGCCCAGGAGATTCAAACTGCAAATCATGTTTCTTTTCTTGTCATTTCTCATTGGTCCTGAAACTCTGCAGCTCCCATAGGTTCCTGAGGGTCAGCTGGTTCATTGTTTCTCCATGCAGCTTCCCCTTCCAGCTAGTTCCTTTTACCTGTTAACCCTTTCACAGTGGGTTTGGTAGACACTAGCTTAAAGATATAAAAGCAGCTGTTTTAGCATCTGGTTTTTTTTCTTTCTCAGCCAGGACAAGTTTCATGCTGAATGCTAGATAAACTTCAGATAGATAGCTGGTTAAAAATCCACCTAGGGCGATTTAGCCATTCTATGTATTTTTACCCCACAAATGAACTAAGGGATCTGTATAGTAAGCTGCAGTATTTTCCTGTAGGAAAAAGTAAGGATGTGCTGGGTCTAAAAATTTGAAGTGAAAAAAATATATATATTTGTTTTTTTTCATTTCAGTTGTTTTTTTGTTTTACATGAAATCATTGGGGGAAGGCTGTATTGACTTCACTGTAAAAAAAAAAATATATATACTGGCCTGGGCCTAGGCCGAGGCTGGGCCTCAGGCTATGTCCCTTCATCGAGGCCTGGACCTAGGCTACAGGCAGGCAGCAGCTGTGATTACTCTCCCTGGGTAGGGACCTGGCAATAGCAGGGATTTCTCCCTGGCTGGAGCCCGAGGGTGGCAACTCTTCCTGGGTTGTGGAATACCGCAGCAGCAGCTCCTCCCCTGTCCAGGCCCACTTCAGAGGAAATGGTTCTTCTCTTGGGCCCACTGAAAGAGATGCACGGCTAAGCTGTGGTACACTTCCGACAACATCACTAGGCCCCCTCCCTCCTGAGCTTGTGCTGCCTCCGCGGTGCTGACTGGACAACAACAATCATTTTATTCTTCCTCAATCAGCAAGCCATCACGCCCCCCCCCCTTCGAATCATGTATACCACCCCTGAGGGACCCACCCCTACATTAATTTAGTAGTCATGAGAATGACTCTCTTAAAATATTATTTCCTCTACTAAATGTATTACATCTACTCACTTTGTTTTGTTTTAACAAAATATATATTTGGTGGTCTAAAACGAATCCCATTTTTAAACTTTCTGAAATACAGCATAGCAGTGAGATTAACACCCCCACTTCTGAAAAATAAAAAAAAGGCCATATAATTTTTAATATCGCCAGAGTTGATAGAAGCTTGGTATAATCTTCCCCCCCTGAAAGAAGCAATGTCAGCAGAACAGTATACACTTATTCATTCCACAAGTACGGTAAGAAATAGTGCTTCCTACAGGTCTGCTAACACCAATGCTTCTTCTGCCGTGTGTTCTTTGAAAGGCTTCCACCAAATTACTGACAAGGTCAAAACTCATTTGGCCTCTGAGATCTCAAGGGACTAAGGCAAATATGTCTTATTTCATGCTTCAGCAAGAAGCAGTGACAGTGCAGCATTTCTCAACATGCAAGTCCCAAGCGAAAGGGGAACATACACATGACAGGGACTGTTAAGGCCAAACAATTTTAACTAAATAGATACAAAACTATTACAGGAATTCAGTTACAATGTAGAGAAAAAGGTGCCAAGCCTGCCTGATGTTTCACACAGTCTGTACTCCATCAGAGGGGCATGTTCACCCTGTCCGTGAAAGGCTTGTTCTTACAGAAATATTTCATTATTAGCCTATGAAGAAAACACAAGAAAACCCCATAATACCTTAATGGACAGAATCCAGAGACCTGGCCCAGTCTACCTTAAGCTCCAGGCAACAGGGAATCCAGCTCCGGGAGGAGGCCACTGGGAAGGTGTATATCTAGCTAGTTCCAGAAAGGAACAGGAGGCCCTGTGGAAAACAGGAAGATCCTTATGAAATGCCCTAACCAAGAGATTTCAAATGCTCTTTCGTTTATAACATGAGAAGATATGCAGAGTGGTGTTTTGTTTTTTTTGTTATGACTTAATAAAGTTCCTGAATATTGTGCCAGAGACTAGCCTATGTCTAGTATCTGGCCATTCTGACTGCATTCGGTGCAACACAGCCATAATATACTTTCTTCAAATACCTTTGGGGCGGATTTTAAAAGGCCCATGCGCGTAAATCCTTCCGGATTTATGCGCGCAGGGCCCTCGCGCGCCGGCGCGCCTATTTTGCATAGGCCGCCGGCGCGCGTAAAGCCCCGGGACGCGCATAAGTCCTGGGGCTTTCGAAAAGGGGAAGGAGGGGGCGTGTCCGGGGGTGTTCCCGAAACGATGCAGCGTTTCGGGGGCGGGCCCGGGGGCATGGTCAAGGCCTCCGGACCAGCCCCCGGGACCGGAGGACAGAGTGGGGCTGCTGGCCGACGCGCGCAAAGTTACCCCTGCTTTCAGCAGGCGTAACGTTGCCGACAAAGGTAGGGGGGGGGGGTTTAGATAGGGCCGGGTTGGTGGGTTAGGTAGGGGAAGGGAGGGCAAAGAAAAGTTCCCTCCGAGGCCGCTCGGAAATCGGAGCGGCCTCGGAGGGAACAGGCAGGCCACGCTGGGCTCGGCACGCGCAGGTTGCACAAATGTGCACCCCCTTGCATGCGCCGACCCCAGATTTTATAAGATACGCGCGGCTACGCGCGTATCTTATAAAATCCAGCGTACTTTTGTTCGCGCCTGGTGCGAGAACAAAAGTACGCGAGCGCGTAGTTTTTAAAGATCTACCCCTTTGAGTTCCAAGATAATTTGCCTGCATTCTGTATCTTGTTTTCACATGGTACAAAATATTAGTATATTACATTTCAAGCAATAACAGCTCAATCAATTACCCATCCCACTTGTAAAAGTTGATATTTGAAAAATACAAGTACCCTGCCCTAAATCTGGCCCTATGCTACTAGAAATGTGTCCCTTATTTGGATGCAAGGTTTGTCATTTAACCTCCACTTTTGGTTATGCTGGATTTCTCCATTCCAGAAAGTCTGGCATGGTTCTCAGAGATCCCTTGAAGTAAACGTATGAGAGAGAGAGGTGTAACCTGATCCAATACAAGGCTGCACTCAGAATGGGAGTGGGTGATTTGATGTGATTTATTTATTAAAGCATGAGCTTTCAAGGACAATCCATTTCGTTAGTCAATAAGGTGCCACTTGACTCCTGTCTTTTTTGCTGCACCAGACTAACATGGCTATCCCTCTGAAGATTTGATGGGATTCTCTGCAGTGTGACTTGGAGTAGTGGATTCTTGTGAGTCTGCTGATTCTCCGTGGCTCAGCATGGCCTTGCTACCATGGAAGCCAGTGTTAATGCACATTAAATGCCTGCATTCTTGATTGCAAGCAGTCAACACCTGTTAACTGATTTATCAATGTGCATAAACTAGTTTGCAACAGTTTTAATTCAAAATTTAAGCTAACGAGGAAATGATACAAATGTATGCAAAATAGCTCTTTATCAATTAGCATAATGAAAAACAAAAGGAACAACTATGTAAAATGCATCACAGATTCATGAACTCAAGAAACTGAACTACATCTCAGAAAGATGTAGTTACATTTATGCATTACCATCCGCATATATGTGTGTACTTTACCCACCTGCGGTAACATGTCTTTTTCAAATCTCATTAACATCGGTCTTTAATATGTGCAATAAACACTGCCTATATATGCATTAACAACTGATGTTAATCCACTAGGGTACATCAGCTCTATAGTTTTATCCCATTCAGAAAAACCATACTTTATTTTTAGATATTAAAATTATTTGATAAACCCAAAAATGTTTCCTAGTACTCTGCAATAATAGGTCCGAAATCCATCTAGCCGGCATCACTTGCACCAGGAACTGCGAAAACTGCCTCTGCAGAACTCCTGCCTCCCAGGTGGCCTGGTTAGTAGAAGAACTGACCCAGGAATCTAAGCCAGGTTTTCTACATGGCAGTACACAGCCCCGCCACTGAGTCACCAGGCTACCCCACAACAAATCTTTTTCACCTGGTGGGGGTGGGGAGGGCCCCAGTAGATGAATGGTGAGGGAGCTATTACTAATATTATTTATAATGGGAAAGCAATACATATAAAATTTCCATTGGATTCCCTGACCAAGGGAGAACAGTAGACAGAACAGGAAGGTTTGTCCCAGACAAAACAACCAACAAAACACCTATTTAAAAAGATGTTCCCTTTACAGTAGCTCAGGCAATAAAGCACAGCTCTGGTCTCAGAAAAGGAGTATTAGTGTTCCCCTTCAGAAAAACGTGCAACCAGGTTCTCCCAAAACCAGACAGAACACAAAATGAAAACAAAATAACAAAACACAGGCCAACCTTGACTTCAGCTTTCTAAATATCAAAAACCAGACAGAACCAGGTTAAAAGAACTTATCTGGTATTACCTGCCTTCCAGTCTTAAGGATTTAGGCTCAGCAACTCTCTTTGGCTGTTGTTCCTAGCGTGACGAAAGTTTCGCCAGTGAGTAGCTTCTCTCTCCAGCCCCTTTCCTGTCTGGACAGAAGTGTTTTTTTTTTATGAAGGGAAAAGCAGGGTCCAGTGACTCAACTTCCTTTCTGTTCCACCCTGTGGGTTTTTATGTTTTGAGTTGTTATGCTTTTTTTGCACTTGTTCCTCTAACAGGGACATGTCCCAGGATTGAAAAAATAGTTTAGGAAATCCAAATCCAAACCCTAACTGGTACTAATAATAGAAGAGACTATTAGAAACCTGCTGTAATAAAGAGACTGATTGCTTTAGTCACAAGAATGTATTATTGTAATGCGCCACAATCTTACTCTGGCGTCTTTTAATGCTGGAGCCACTTTCATTTGCATTTGCTGCAGAATGATTGTTTGCAAAAACAATGTCAGAATAAATACATTATCTCCTTTTTACATTGGGAAAGCCAAGCTACTTAGGATGGATGTCATTTCCAGCCATTCATTAAATGAAAACATTCTTTATTAAAACATGTTCAATCCAACCATTCTTTAAAAAACTACAAGCCTAGGTGGAGAGAGGGGAGGGAGGGTCAGTTTTCAAAGCTTTTTACCTGGATAAAATAGTTTGCCTGGAAATTGCCATTCTCTCCTCATCTGAAAATGTGCGCTGCTTTCACAGCCCCGTTAGAAAGAGACTTTCCTGGGGGACTCATTTAGGTTGGGGAGCATAACAATATGCATAACATTCGATTTTCATATGATGATCCATTCTGATCCTGCTTGAATGCAGAAACAGGAAATGCAAAGAATGCAGGGGATTTTAGCACATACCCTTTGCGACTGCTAATGTTCAAACTGAAATAACGCAGATAGCTTCCCCTTGAAAAGTTTGCTGCAATGCAAGCAAGCTAAAAGTGCACACATATACTGAAAACAATGGGGGCTCTTCAAAATTCACCTATATTGGACACCTAATACCATGCACACAAAGGTTGAATTAGGAGCAAAATACAAAATCACATTTAAATCCAAGCAGCGTTTAATGTAGACTCTGGATTCTAGGTATGGTGACTCACTGTGAAAGATTCCACAGGGGTTAAATGTGACTAATGAGGAAAGGTGTCGAGAATTGATGATATTGATGTTTTCACCCTGCAGGAAACCCAAACCGTTAATGATGGTAAAGTAAGGCACTTTCAAACCTATTACTATAAGTTTACACCAGGTAAAATATGAGCTGACAAGATGTGAGAGATGAAATTACTAGCTGTATCGCACTTCAAGGCAAGGCAAATAAAAGAACTGTCACAATAGCAATTAAAATTGGCTATTTGACAGTGGTCAATGTTTATAAACTCTTTAATGAAGAATGACCTAACCCAGCTACCCCTCCTCATCAACATCCAATTACCTATGTGGAAGACTTTTAAAACTCATTATACTGAATGAGGCTATAAGATATGATAGATTGGTTGCTAATCCATGATGTTCATTTGGGTATGATGCTAAACACCGTACAACATTTGGATCTGCAAGATGGGATAGGGAGTATGATTTTGCTCTGATTCTTCTTTCAAAAGATAACAAAGAAGTTTTTATATGACTTTCTCAGGCTATTCTCCCAGAGTTTCCACATAGCCAGCATAGGCCAACTCATGTCACACTCTCAGTTCCTGTCACATCAGCAAGACATGGGCTAAGATGGCATTTAAATAAGGCAGATTGGTCTGCATTTACTGCAGAGAATGTGATATTATTTTAATTGATATGTGGCTCTACTTATTGCTGCTGGAAAGAAGAACAATCAATGAGGTTTTGAGGAATAAAAGCATATTCCTTGCTGAAGTCTTGACTGCAAAACTCTTTTTCATCAATTTCAACAAGCCACAGACCAAGCAATAGCCACAGCACTACTGAAATCTTGGGATACTTGCACACAACAAAGCTGATCTGAATGTGTAGAATCAACTGATTTACTCAATCAGGTGAATATAGAATGGAGACCCTATTCTTTTAGTTTGCATATTGATAGCATGTGTACACACACTAATAACACTGGGGAACAATTTTTAACATAATTCCTGTTGAGTTCGATTTTTCAGCTGTTTTAGACTTAAATAGGAATGCTAATTTCAAAACTGCAGTTAGTTTTCTTCTATCTTAAGCCTGGATTTATCAAAATGCACTAAATATCACATGCGATAGGAAAAGGGGTGTGTTTTTTGGTAATAGGCTGTTTATCACAAAGTGAGAGAGAGAGAGGGAGAGAGAGACTGACTAGTTATAAGGCTCACATACTAGGTAGGTATTTATACCTCTACAGGAGGCCCACCTAGTTACTCGAGGTGAGGTTTAGGTATTAGTGTAGGGGTTAGGGGCCACTTTGACATTCAGAGTGCAACGAATGAACAGAACAGTGCACTCTTGTGAAGATTTGATGACCTTTGGAGTGAGGAAATTCACCCAAAGATGAGATTTGTGCAATGTTCTCTCAACCTAGCTTGATGTTACCCAGGTAGAGAATCCATCAAGCTAGGTTGAGAGAACACTGCACACATTTCATCTTTGGGTGAGTTTCCTTACTCCGGAGGTCATCAAATCTTCACAAGAGAGCACTGTTCTGTTTGTACATGTCACTTTGAATGTCAAAGTGGCCCCTAACCCCTACACTAATACCTAAACCTCACCTTGAGTGACTAGGTAGGCCTCATATAGAGGTATAAATATCTACCAAGTATGAGAGCATTATGGGTAGACTCTCTCTCTCACACATAGCTAGGCTGGATCTCCAGCAGCTTATACAGGAAATACAACAATTCTGGTACTTATTGCAGTATGCGCTAATACCTATACAAAGCACACTTTGTGATAAACTGCCTATTACCATAAAATACACCCCTTTTCCTATCACATGCAATATTTAGTGCATTTTGATAAATCCAGGCCTAAGTTTGTACCTGAGGCAATGGAGGGTAAAGGGACTTGCCTAAGGACTCAAGGAGTGACAGCAGGACTTGAACCCTGGTCTCCTGGTTTGTAGCCCACTGCTCTAACCACTAGGCTACTCCTCCACATTATTATGTAGTTAATTATTTTTTCTGTTTTATTATTACTTTTATTGATTTTTAACATGTAAACCATTGTGATGGAATATTTCTTAATGATGGGATATAAAACTTGATAAATAAAATAAATGAGAGCTGGTAAAGGAGAAGCTCCAGTTGGGCCTCTGCCTCATCCTGGTCCGCCTGCCAATGGTGGGGTTCTGCAGGTCTCTTCCTTGCAGGTTTCATCAATCCTGGCTCGGGCTAAGGGTCCACACCTGCAAAGTTCCCTGGCAGTGAACAAGATCCTGTCATTGCCAAAAGCAGCTAGAATCCCTCATGTACATAAAGTTTGTACCTATTAAATCTCAGGATCATGGCATTGCCTGTCATGAAGTACTACTTTTAATGTATTCACAGTCCAACAACTGAAGGGTGTTTGAACCTATCCCTAAAGTCCTTACCAGGGATTGTCAATGCCTCCTGTCCAAATGTGATCCTTTGACTTATGACTGCATCATGGCTTTTGATGCTCAGAATCTAAGGCACACTCCAACACATACCTCAATCCACTGTAGCCACCTAATGCTCCTTATCACAACCTAGGCACCATGTTGTAAAGGACCACAGTGCAGAAGCCATTGTATCTCATGGAACCTATATATGGACTTGCAACCTCCTAGAGCAGATGGGTGTTTCACAGATAGGATCACACTGTTGTGACCACGAGGCCTTCAGATCCTGTTGCAAGTGCGACCTTTGGCTGGTGTGAGCGTGGAGGCATGGTCGCTAGCTCACAGGAAAGCATGAGCCCCTGACTCAGGGAGGAGCCCCAAGGCACACCATGGGAGGTGAGAGCATACAAGCATGGGCAGAGCAGGAACAAGCAGGACTGGAACTAAGGCAAGGAACTTCAAAGCAGTAACAAGGCAGGGTCAGCCCTCCATTGGACCTATACGCACCAGTGTGACCCAGCAACACAATCCTGGTCACAAGAGTAGTCCTCTGGCCACTCAGTAGCCCTTTCGGACCCGCCGCTTGGGAATGCCGAATGCGTGAGGCCAGACGGAAACTGAGGGCAGGAACAAGACTGGAACTCAGGAACTAGGAAGATTCGGATGAAGATTCAGGTTGCTCAGAAAACTCGGACAAAGACTCAGGATACTCAAAGGATTGAAACGAAGATTCAGGATACTCAGGAGACTCAGATGAAGACTCAGATACTCAGAGGAAGACTCGGATACCTAGGAGACTCAGACGAAGACTTGGATACTCAGGAGACTCAGAAGACTCGGACAAGGATTCAGGTTACTCAGAAGACTCAGACAAGGATTCAGGTTGCTCGGAGGTTTCAGGCAAGGATTCAGATTGCTCAGAAGTTTCAGGCAAGGATTCAGGAGTCAGGCGAAAGTACTGGGTGAGAACTGGATCGCAGTGCACCCTATACAGCCACCCATGGCTTGTCGCGGACCACGCTGAACGTGAAGCAGACTCCAGGCAATGAAGTGGAACTTGAAACTGGAACATGTTGAAGATTCAGTAGAGGCCTGCACCAGAGCGTGCCCTACACAGCCGCCTGTGGTTGGTTGTGGACCACGCTGAAGCAGAGCAGGTTCTGGCAGAGTCTTGGGCATGTACGGAAGCAGGCACAAGGAACTCCGAAGACCAGGACAGGTTTCAAGACTCAGGATTCAAGACTCAGGATTCTCAGAAGTAAGGCATTAAAAACAGATATCTTCCGGAGGCTTGCGCTGCAGACAAGGAGGCAATGTGCCACGAGGCGCCCTACACAGTCCCCCATGGTCACAGACCACGATAGTGGCATGCCAGGAAAGGTGGACGCAAGGAATCTGGGAACTGGTTGCAGAGGCAAAGACAAAGACATCAGGACCAGGACAGCAGGAACACGGAACATTAGGACATCTGGAACATCAGGACATGGAACAGGCAACGAAGGAGCTCCGACGAAGGACAGGATCAAGAACATCAGGACGAGGAGATCAGGAACACCAAGAACATGGAACCAAGAGCCATCTAAACAAGTGAAGACCACGGAGGACCTTGACCCGAAGAGGAACACAGGCAACTGTGGATTCTGGATCTGAAGGCCCTGAGGAACAGGAACTGAGCCCTTTTATAGGGCTGAAGCAGGAAGTGAAGAGAGACTGGCTTCCAGTGGGGCTGTAGGCTTTTCCCACCGCTGCCCCTTTAAATATAGTGAAGAGGCATGCGCCTAGAGAAGGGCCCAGGGGGCAGGACCAAGGACAGTGGCGTCCCTGCCACATAGACGAAGAAGCAGACAGAGGCATCGGGGGCAGCCTCCAGGCCGCAGAATGGAGACAGCAGTGGAGTGAGGCATTCCGATGGTGGCATAGGCCACAAAGAGGATCCCTGGTGGCGGCCACTGGGTCGTGAAGGTGGAAGCTGCAGCAGCGGCCTAGGCCGCAAAGGTGAGGGCGTTCTGGGGCGGCACTAGGCCGTGAAAATGCACACCAGCAGCGACTCCTGTCGCTTGAAGGTCCCGGCAGCATCTGCAGCATCGGCACTAGGCCACGCAGGGTGGCTGTGGCAGCAATAAGGCCGGGGTGTAAGCCGAGCATCCCGGCTGGGGCTTGTAGTAATGGTGGAGAGGAGAAGGCCTGCGAGCAGGATGAGCTCTGCGAGCAGGATCATAACACACATCCCATTGCCTCAACCTCTCCCATCTTGCAATGCTCTCTAACTGTTTTAATGCTGTAATCCAGTTTTCCCCAACCCTATCCTGGGGGCCCACCAGCCAGTCGGGTTTTCAGGATATCCACAATGAATATGCATGAGAGAAAATTTGTATGCACTGCCTCCATTACATGCAAACTTTCTCTCATGCATATTTATTGTGGATATCCTGAAAACCAGACTGGCTGGTGGGCCCCCAGTACAGGATTGGGGACCACTGCTGTAATCCCACCCCTGAGCACATCAGCAGATGGCTTGACATACACTTTTGACTCTGTTCACAATCAACTCAAAGGAGTAGGAAGAGGAAGAGCAATCAGCCCCTCCTGTTGGAGCAGCAGCTGTGCCTGCTGCAGAAGACCAGCATCCACCACCATGATCAGTGGACCCTGCAATGAATGAGCAGCCACCACTTCTCAACTGACAGTCCTGGACCTGTGCAAGTTCTGGTACCTATTCTTCTTTCTTTCCTGGTAAAAACTAGGGATGTGCAGAGCAAAAGTTTAAGTGTCCAAAGTCCATATGTCCAAAGGGGGTCCCATTTGCGGTCAATATGGACATAAACAGAATTCAATGAGTTGAGTATATGTCTATATGTGCAAATAAAATTTAAACCCCTCACCCTCCTTAATCCCCCCCCCAAGACTTACCACAACTCCCTGGTGGTCCAGCGGGGTCAGGACGCCATTTCTGACCAACTTTGCAAGGAGCACGTGACGTCGGCGTCACGTCGGAGTGACGCGGCGTCACGTGATTCCCCGCAGGTTCGCGCCGGAACGCTCGTTCGGCCCAAAAGGAACTTTTGGCCAGCTTGGGGGGGCCTCCTGACACCCCCAAGCTGGCCAAAAGTTCCTTTTGGGCCGAACGAGGATCCCGGAAGCGACCCCGCGGGGAATCACGTGACGCCGCGTCACTGCGACGTGGCGCCGACGTCACGTGATTCCCCGCGGGGTCGCTTCCGGGATCCTCGTTCGTCCCAAAAGGAACTTTTGGCCAGCTTGGGGGGGCCTCCTGACACTTTTGGCCAGCTTGGGGGGGTCAGGAGGCCCCCCCAAGCTGGCCAAAAGTTCCTTTTGGGCCGAACGAGCGTTCCGGCGCGAACCCGCGGGGAATCACGTGACGCCGCGTCACTCCGACGTGGCGCCGACGTCACATGCTCCTCGGAAAGGCTTTCAGAAATGGCGTCCTCACTCCTCGCTGGATCACCAGGGAGTTGTGGTAAGTCTTTGGGGGGGGATTAAGGAAGGTGAGGGGTTTAATTTTTATTTTGGATCAACAATCGCAATTTCCAACTTATCCAACATAGCTATGTTGGATAAGTTGGAAATCCGATCGTTTATGTCTTATCACTTTTTTAAGTTAAAAAAAAAAAGTAGCGTTTTACATTTATGTTCAATACGAATGCACACCCCTAGTAAAAACTCAACCCTATTATGTCCCAGGATCTCTAGATATGGGTCCTGAGGCTGCCAGCCATTGCTGGGCAAAGCAGGTGAGCAAGTCACTAGAAAACTTCACTTTGATTTAGTGCAGCACCTCTTTGCTACAGAAGTAAGATCTATGAATAGATCACCTGCTCCTAGCTCAGAGGCCTGTGCTGTAATTGCTATAGGGAGGCTGTACAGAGGATGAGGAGGATATCCGTGGCCTGTGCACTGACTACAGGAGACTGGTGGAAGTGTTGGAATGCCTCACTCAGGCTCAAGAGGGCAACATGGCTGCTCTTGAGATGGGGGTCATGAGGTGACCGCCACAGGCCCCAGCACTCAACCCTCTAGGCCAGAGCTTTCCAAAGTGTGTGTCGCGACACTTTAGTGTGTCACCTGAGGTGTGCCGGTGTGTCGCGCAAGCCCGGCGCATGTGACACACCGGCAAGTGGGAGCCAATGCGGCCGTCGGTGGACCTCATCCCACTGGCGGATGAGCAGTGAAGTTTCGCTGGGCTGTGCTGTGCTGTGTGCCGGAGCCACACAGCAGGAAGATCGGCAGGGCTGTGGTGGAGCTTACATCACCACGGCTCGAAGAAAAAGGTCACGCAGGTGCTACTCTCCTTCCTGCCCACGCGGCCCCGGAAGAAAAATGTTGCCGGAGTCGCACGGGCAGGAAGGAGGAGGAGCGTCAGCCACGTGCAGAAGAGGAGCAGCGTTGTTGCAGCAGGCTGAGAAGAGGAGGAGTTCCAGTAGCAGGGTCCACACCGCGGATCGGCCCGCGAAGAAGAGGGACGCCGCTGCTGCGGATCGGCCCGCGAAAAAGAGGGACGCCGCTGCCGTGGGTCGGCCTGCGAAGAACAGGGCCACTGTAGAGCCCATCCTGCAGCGACCCATGAAGAGGAGCCCAGAGGTAAGAGAGAGGCTGAGGGCCCTTAGAGTACGTGTATGAGATGAGTTGAGAGATTGTGTGCGGGAGTGAGGACCTGAATGTTTGCAGAGACAGCATGTGAGAGCCTGTGTGTGTGTGAGAGAGACAGCATGTGCCAGTGAGAGCCTGTGTGTATGAATGATTGTATGAGAGAGAGCATGTGACAGTGAGAGTCTGTACTTGAGCAAGACAGCATGTGGGAGTGAGAGAGAGCCTGGATGTGTGAGAGTCAGACAGCATGTGCAAGAGAGAGACTGTGTATGAATGATTGTATGAGAGAGAGCATGTGACAGTGAGAGCCTGTGTTTGACCAAGACAGCATTGGGAGTGAGAGAGAGCCTGGGTGTGTGAGAGTCAGACAGCATGTGCAAGAGAGAGACTGTGTATGAATGATTGTATGAGAGAGAGCATGTGACAGTGAGAGCCTGTGCTTGAGCAAGACAGCATGTGGGAGTGAGAGAGAGCCTGGGTGTGTGAGAGTCAGACAGCATGTGCAAGAGAGAGACTGTGTATGAATGATTGTATGAGAGAGAGCATGTGACAGTGAGAGTCTGTGCTTGAGCAAGACAGCATGTGGGAGTGAGAGAGAGCCTGGGTGTGTGAGAGTCAGACAGCATGTGCAAGAGAGAGACTGTGTATGAATGATTGTATGAGAGAGAGCATGTGACAGTGAGAGTCTGTGCTTGAGCAAGACAGCATGTGGGAGTGAGAGAGAGCCTGGGTTGTGAGAGTCAGACAGCATGTGCAAGAGAGAGACTGTGTATGAATGATTGTATAAAGAGAGGCATGTGAGAGCCTGTGTGTGTGTGTGTGTGTGAGAGAGAGAGAGAGAGAGAGAGAAAGCATGTGAGAATGAGAACCTGACTATGTTTGAGGGAAGAAGATAGATGGAGAGAAAAGAAATAGAAAAAAAAGACAATATGAAAGGAATTGGCAAAAAAATAAGAAAGGGGAGGTGGAACAAAAAAGCCTGTGACCAACCGACAGAAAAACTAAGATCCGACAGCAAAGGTAAAAAAAATATATATATATTTTACTGATTGGCACATGTAATCTTTGGTAATGTGCAAGAGTAGCACTTTCTCTATGCGGATTCTCACAATGTACGAGATCAACATGGAGGCAGTGGAAACCCACGGGGCCTACACAGAGGAGGCAGCAGAATGGGCTTCAGTGCCAATAGCAGCAATCAGCGCCTCCCAAATAGCCATGCGGCATCAGTGACAGTGGCAGCAGAGGAATGAGAGAGGCTCTGAGGTTTGCTGGCAAAAGAAAGAGAGGGGGTCTGCCTTTAGTGTGCATGTGTATGAATGGGAGACTGCCTGGGGGTGTATGTGTGTGAATGCATGGGTGCCTGCCTGAGGGTGTGTCTGTGTATGAGAATGTATGGGTGTCTTCCTGGGGTTTGTATGTGTGAGAATGAATTGGTGCCTGCCTGGGGATCTGTTTGTGTGAGAATGAATGTGTGCATGCCTGGGGGATGGTGAGGGAGTGGTGTGAAAATGAATGGGAGCTTGCCTGGGGGTCGGTTTCAGTGTGTGAGAATGACTGGGAGCTTGCCTGGGTGTGTGTGTTTGTGTGAGAATGATGGGAACTTGCCTGGGTGTGTGTGTTTGTGTGTATGTGAGGGAGCCAGAGGAGAGTGAGAGCATGAATCCAGGGGAGTAAGAGTTGTTGTGGGGGGTGTGTGTGGAGGGGGAGAGAGTGTCTTAGAGCCTGAGAGTGTGTCAGTGTCTGTGAGGCGCGAGAAGTTATGGTGGGTATAAGAGCATGAAATGTATGTATGGACAGTGTATGTGTGAGAGAGAATGGACATGTGAATATGTGTTAGAGAGAGAGGATACCTCCTAATCCTTGACAATACTCAGGGTGACTGGAATCAAGAGCTCCCACGTATGGGACAGCAGGGGCTTTTTAAACTCCTATTAGTTTTAATTATTGGGTGTTATTTGATATATGTGCTGTTTTTAAATATTTTATTGGTATTGGGAAATTGTAAAAAATGTATATGATTTTAATTAATAGAAATTCTATTTATCAGTAGTTTTTAAAATATTCTTTTATTAGTATGGTTTTACTATTATTAACGATGCTTTATGTTCTTGATTTTATTTGTTTTATGAGGAATGGTGGTTCTGTTTTTTCCATTGTTAATACACAGAGTCTGGCTTCTTGGGGTTTCCATTTCAGTTTTTGTCTAATTTGGGCTCCTTTATTTTGTATTCTGTATTTGGTGAGGGTCTGTCTCTGCTCTGTGGGGCGGATTTTAAGAGCCCTGCTCGCATAAATCCGCCCGGATTTACGCGAGCAGGGCCCTGCGCGCCGGTGCGCCTATTTTACATAGGCCTACCGGCGCGCGCAGAGCCCCGGGACTCGCGTAAGTCCCGGGGTTTTCCGAGGGGGCGTGTCGGGGGCGGGCCCGATCCGCACGGCGTTTTCGGGGCGGGACGTAGCGTTTCAGGGGCGGGTCCGGGGGCGTGGTTACGGCCCAGGGTGGTCCGGGGGCATGGCCGCACCCTCCGGACCCGCCCCCAGGTCGCGTCCCGGCGCGCTAGCGGCCCGCTGGCGCGCGGGGATTTATGTCTCCCTCCGGGAGGCGTAAATCCCCCGACAAAGGTAAGGGGGGGTTTAGACAGGGCCGGGGGGGTGAGTTAGGTAGCGGAGAGGGGAGGGGAAGGTGAGGGGAGGGCAAAAGAAAGTTCCCTCTGAGGCCGCTCTGATTTCGGAGCGGCCTCAGAGGGAACGGAGGTAGGCTGCGTGGCTCGGCGCGCGCCGGCTATACGGAATCGGTAGCCTTGCGCGCACTGATCCAGGATTTTAGCGGATACGCGCGGCTATGCGCGTATCTACTAAAATCCAGCGTACTTTTTGTTGGCGCCTGATGCGCCAACAAAAGTACGCCAAATCGCGCTTTTTGAAATCTACCCTGTGTGTGTGACCATGATGAGAGATTCTGCTAGCATAGGGATCTATAGCAATCGGGTTTGTTTTGTTCCTCAGTAGGTGGTGTATTGGTATTCTAGGACCCAATCTAATATTTACCCTTGCTTATTCACAGGTAGGGTTATGTTTGCTTGAGTCCTTGGTGTTATTACTGTTTATGTTACAATGGGATTGCAGTATAGATTTTGAGTGTCTTTTTTGTGGGGTTTTTGTGTTAGTTCAAAATGTGCCTGCAGTGGAAGGTGTTTGTGCTGTGTTACTGTGAGGTGACACCAGAATTTGAAAATATCTTTTAGTATGATGAGCTGTAAGGAAAACATCCAAGCTCCCTTGTTCTGGGGGAATTTCAGTGGATGCACAGAGTTAGAGAACTGGAGGTGCAGGGATTTATATTGACCTTCTGTCCCTATCCATATATTCCAGACTTCACTCTCATAGCCATATAGAATTAGTTGAATGAGGCTATCAAATACTTTTTATAGTGTGAAACTGGCCAGCTTTTTAAAATTATGCAGAAGACTCTTGGACTTTCTTATAACACCAAATATTCAAAATCTGTGTTCATCCATCAAGCTCATATATCTCATAAAGAGGTAAATTGAATAACACAATAACTTTGTTTATTATTGTTATTCATAAATTAGAACAATAAACATTAATCTTGGAATATTATATATGTTTAATATAAATGAAAGGTTTTCACAAGATAGGTTGTGTCGTGAAACATGTTTATTATGTATATACAAGCCGTTAAGCACGTTTAAAAAGGGCTACATCCCTCTGTCTCTCACCTCCCCTCACTCTCTCCCCTCAACTCATTCCCCTCTCCTCTCACTCAGTCCCTCCCTCCCACTCAGTCTCACTCACTCCCTCCCCCCCTCTCTCCCTCCCTCTCACTCAACACTCAGTCCCACTCACTCTCACTCAGTCCCCACTCCCTCCCTCCCTCTCCCTCAGTCACACTCCCTCCCCTCCCTCTGTCCCACTCCCTCCTCAGTCCCACTCACTCCCTCCCACCTCACTCAGTCCCACTCACTCCCTCCCCCCCCTCACTCAGTCCCCCCTCTCCCTCTCACTCAGTCCCACTCCCTCCCTCTCACTCAGTCCCACTCACTCTCACTCAGTCCCACTCCCTCCCTCTCACTCAGTCCCACTCCCTCTCCTCTCCTCCCCTCTCACTCAGTCCCTCCCTTCTCTCAGTCAGTCCCTCCCTCTCTCTCTCCTCCCTCACTGCTGCCGCCCATCTTCGCCACCGCCGCTGCGGCCCTGTCTCTCACCTCTCCCTCATTCTCCCTCTCCCCCTTCCACTTACTCACATCCCTGACTCTCACCTCTCCCTCATTCTCACTCTCCCCTCACTCTTCCCACCCCACTACATCTCTCTCCCCACACACTCACCACTCCTCCCTCCCTCTCACTCAGTTCCTCCCTCTCACTCAGTCCCTCCCCCTCACTCAGTCCCTTCCCTCCCAGTCCCTCCCCCTCACTCAATCCCTCCCTCCCCTCCCTCCCACTCAGTCCCTCCCACTCAGTCCTCCCACTCAGTCCCTCCCTCTCACTCAGTCACCTCCCTCCCACTCTCTCTCTCCATCCCTCCCACCTCCCTCCCATCTCAGTCCGTCCCTCCCTCTCAGTCCGTCCCTCCCTCTCTCTCTTGCCTCCCTCCCTCGCTACTGGCCGCTGCCGCCGCCCGCTACCACCACCGCCGCCGCCGCCCGCTGCCTGTACGCCCGCCGGCCATGTTTTGTTTTTTTTTTTGACGCTGCCTAAGACCGACGTGCTCGCCCGCACATGCCGCAGTAGAGGCTGCTCTCTACTGCGCATTTGCGGCACGTCGGTCAAGCGTCGTTTATCTAGTTAGATTTAAGGGAAACATACGTAAATTGTCGAAATACATTTTTTGTTCATTTAACCTTTAACCTCTGGTTGCTAGTAGACTGAATTACTGTGTCCGAAATTATGTTGTCTAAAATTGTGTCTCACCACCATGAAAGTTTGGAAAGCTCTGCTCTAGGCCATCAGGACCTTGCCTCCAAAGATTCTTAGGCCCTTTTGAGTTCTGTAAATAGTTTTCTTCCTATATTTTCCTACTGCTTCCCCCTATTTTTATTTTTACTGTAAATAGCTTTAAAAAGATTTATATTTTTTGAAATTTCAAAAAGGTTTTATATTTTAATACTGTGAGCCTCTCTTTTTTTGTATGCTAAAAATTTTCTAATGTCTGAGTCTTGCCCCTTTCAACACATCCTATTGCATTTATACTCTCACCTACACAGAGCCGGTGCAAGGATATTGGGTGCCCTAGGCAACCCTTGCACCTGATGCCCGCCCCCCTCCCAGTCACACCCCCTCCCCGTCGCGCCCCCCCTACCTGTTTCGGTGCCAACTGTGTGCTTCTCAGGGCGCCGAGCCATAGGGGGCGCCGAAGAAGCAGCCATGTGGTGCCACAAGCGGGACCTATACCGCTCACGACAAAGAGAAATAGAGACTGTGTGCTTCTCAGGGCCGTGAGCAGTCTCTATTTCTCTTTGCCATGAGTGGGATAGAGCCACTTGCAGCACCACGTGGCTGCTCTTCGGCACCCCCTACGGTTCAGCGCCCTAGGCAACCGCCGAAGTTCGCCTAATGGACGCACCGGCCCTGCACCTACACACTGCAATGCATGAACTTTGGCATGCAACCCTATCCTCTAACCTTTCTCCTGCACTTATCAACCCTTATAATCTGTCTTTGTTGAACAACAGGTGGTTAGGGGCTGTATTCAATACCTAGTGCCCCTGAATGTCCTTCTTTCAATGGGGCCAAGTCATCCAAGTTGAAGTCATCAGTTTATTTTTTATTTATTTTATTTAAGGATTTATATACCGGAGGTTCCTGTATAATATACATATCACCCCGGTTTACAATGAACAGTAACTATCGCTTCAAGTTGGTGGTTTACAATGAACATAGTTAATCCAAGAAACAGAGAAAAAAAAATATATATATATAACAATGCTAACAATTAATAAATAACAATTAATAAATGAAAATAAATGCAATAACAATTAATAAATAATTAATAAATAAACAACAATAAATATCAATGAAAAATGGCAATAAAAAATGACAATAAATAAAATACAATAGCAGTTGGTAAAATAACATGAGGGTTAATGAGAAAATAACATGGTTAAATAACAAGGTTATGTGAAATATGCTGGGGTAATCGGAAAATATGTGACTGATTATCTTCCTGCTCTTGGTTCTACGGGAATGCTTGTTTGAATAACCAAGTCTTAAGTTTCTTTTTGAATGTAGCGTGGCATGGTTCAAGGCGAAGGTCTGGAGGAAGCTTGTTCTAGAGTGAAGGGCCCGCTGTGGATAGAGCGCGTTTCCTCAGCGAGGATTTAGCCGGTTTGGGTGGTTAGTCTGTTTTGATAAGCGCTTCTGGTCGGTTTGTAGATGTGTGTAGTTGAATTTGGAATGTTAACTTGAGCGGTGCGATGTTGTGCAAAGCTTTAAGTATCATCATTAAGGATTTGAATTGGATCCTGAATTTAATCGGGAGCCAGTGGAGATGAAGAAGGATTGGGGTAATATGATCTCTTTTTTTGGCATTTGAGAGGATTCTTGCTGAGGCATTAAGGACCATCTGAAGTGGTTTTGTGGTGCATGCTGGTAGGCCTAGAAGGAGGGAGTTGCAGTAGTCCAGTTTTGGGAGTATGATGGCCTGTAGTACCATGCGGAAGTCTCTGTATAGGAGGAGTGGTTTTAGTTTCTTTAAGGTTTGTAGTTTAAAGAAACATTCTTTTGTAGTGTTATTAACGAATTTGTTGAGGCTGAATCCACTGTCTAGGATGACTCCCAGGTCTTTTATTTGTTGCGAAAAGGTATCTTGGCTTTGGCTCGCATTAAGAGGTGTGGGTGGGACATAGTTTTCCGGTGCTATAATGAGAATTTCAGTTTTGTTTGTGTTAGGACAAGGTTGAGGCTGGAGAGAAGATTGTTGATAGTTGACAGACAATTATTCCAGTGTGACATAGCTTTGTGTAGTGAGTCTTCTATAGGGATGAGGATTTGTATGTCATCCGCATATAGAAAGTGAGTTAGCTTGAGGTTGGTGAGTAATTGACAGAGCGGAGAGAGATATATATTGAAGAGAGTCGGGGAGAGGGATGATCCTTGCGGTACTCCCCTTTTGGATTCCCCTTTGCGGTACTCCCCTTTGCGGTACTCCCTTTGTCGGTACTCCCCTTTTGGACTCCCCTTTTGGATAAGTTTAGTCTTATTCCTCTATGTGCCGGAGATGTGAGTGCAGCCAAGCACAAACTGGTATTACTCTATAGAGGGAAGATCCCAGCTACAAACATAAGTCAATGGAGACAAGAAGCTGACATTCGGTAGCCCTTTCACCTACAGAAAACTTTCCAGCAGAAAAAATATATCATTTTGATGTGCTGGTTTGAGCTCCTCCTGTAGAAGCTGTCAGAATTTGAATCACTATATGTATGAAGATAAGTGAACTTCAGGTTTTCTTATCAAAATTAATTGGTTTAAGTCATTGGGTAACAAATTAACCACCCTGCAGATTAAATCTGATCTGCATGATTTAGATAAAGGTCCAAAAAGGTTTTGATTTTGTTCTTTACCATAAAAGTTAGTGATAACTCATCTTGCTACAATTAAAAGAAATGTCAAAGGATTACAAAAAAGAGTTGGACAGGGTTACAAAGGCCATTTCTAAACATTTGGAACTCCCTTATCCACTGTCAGACCAATAGTCTACAAATGGAAAATGTTGACAACTACAATGACTTTACCCAAGAATGATGCATGCTACAAGAATCATCTCAAGAGCAAACTGGGAACATCAAAATTACAAAGACTAACATCTAAAAATCTGCAGGCCACTCTCACTGGGGCTAATGTGAGGGTTCATGAGTCAACCATCCGGAAAAAAACTGAATGGAAATGGTGTTCATGGAGGATAGTCTAGGAAGAAGAAACTACTGCTCTCTAAAAATAACACTTTTTGCCCACTTCAAGTTTGCCAAAGAGCTTCTGGATGACCCACGGATTCTGGTTAATGGTCTTTGGACAGGTGAGATAAAAATTGAAGTTTTCGGATACAATAAAATATTTTGTTTGGTGAAAATCAAACTTTGCCTTCCAAAGTAACAACCTAATCCAACTGTCAAGCATGGGTGATTGAGGTATCATAGTGTGGGGTTGCTTTGCTGAATCAGGACCTGGGTGGCTTGCCATAATTAATGGAACTATGGAATCTGATTTATATCAGAAAAATCTAGAATATCAGGCCACCCATCCATAAACTGAACAGACAGAAAGTGGATCATGCAGCAAGACAATGACACTAAATAGTCAATTAAATAAACTACATACCCTGTTTCCCCAAAAATAAGACATTCCCCCCCCCCCGAAAATAAGACCTAGTAGAGGTTTTGCTGAAGAAGAGATTTTGTGTTTTGGATTGGCCAAGCCAAAGTCCTGACCTAAGCCCTATTGAAATGTTGTATAGCAAGACCTGAAGTGAACTGTTCGTGGCAAGGAAGCCCTCAAATGTCAGAGTTGAAAACAGTTCTTATAAGGGAAGAATGAGCCAAAATTCTTCAAGGGTGACATGAAAGACTGATTAACAGATTTGAGAAATCTTTATATGAAGTTATTGCTACTTAAGGATATGCCATCAGTTACTGAATGAAGAGTTCACATACTTTTTGACACAAGGATACTTTTTTCCCTAAGTTATTTATTCAGGGTTGTATCTTCCCCTTTTAGTCTTATTTTCTCTAAGTGCCGGAAATGTGGAGTACAAGCCAAGCCACAAACTGGGGGGTACTCTATAGAGGGAAATATCCTGTTATCTTCCCAGCTACAAACATAAGTCAATGGGAGAAGGAGCTGTGAATCGGTAGCCCTTTCACCTACAGAAAACTTTTCCAGCAGAAAAAATATATCATTTTGATTGTGCTGGTTTGAGCTCCTTTCTGTAGAAGAATTAACTTCCATTCACTTGCCTCTTTATTTCCTTTAAAAACTAGAAGGATTCTACATTAAAATTTAAAGAAAATGAGAGTCCTGTGCAGGGTCTGCAGCAAAACAAATATAAACAGACCAGACACCGCTGCGGAAAAGCACCGGACTGTACCATTCCAAGACACTGGAGCCACCCTTTAAAAAGAGAGGGTTGCCCTCAGAAACATTAAAGTTTAGTTTCCTCTATGCACAATACCACCCTTTATTGTAAATAAATGCACCTTCACCATTAAAAAGTTCTTTGACTCAGAGTGTTCCTTCTTCTATCGCCTGCTGCTGAGTCTGGCGATGTATCTTCTGCAATTCCTCCTGGCTCAGGTTGTATGCCTCCTTCTCTAGATGATCATCTAGACCTTATGAAGGAAGTAGGCCTCTAATTTTGACAAGGTTTATGAAGTAAACGAGCAAGCTAGAAAGATCTTACACACATTTGTGGAATTATAGAGGTGCCAACTCCCAGTAAAGTGACCATTTTGGAAGCAGTCATGTATTCCTGCCTGCGAGAGGGTGGTAGGCTTCATGAAGAATCCCGTAAACCTGGGCCCTATATCCATGATGATTCTCCTAGAATCCCAGACCACAGCATGTTGAGGGAGTGGCAAGCCCTTGCGGTTGTGGAAGGTGGACTCGTGGCCCACTGGTGCCCTTATAGTAATGTGAGAGCAATCAATAGCACCAAAACCAAGGGGAAGCATGCAAATTGAAAGAAATCAGTCATGATTTGTTGTTATTGTTGTCCTTTCCAAGGAAAAGATATTTAGTGATGTGTTTTCCTGAGAAATGCAGCCAGAAACTGATCAGTAGATATGGAAATGGCTTACTGACTTATTCCTGCCATAACTCCTAGAGTTTTCTGGAAGGTGCCAGTGGCAAAAATGACCAAGGCCATAGTATCGCCTCCATAGCGCCACAGCAAAAAAGTGGTGTTGTTTCCGGAGCTACTGCCGGCGATAATGTGTAAGCATTATCGCCCGTGGTGGTACTGGAATAAAATTTTTTTACCCTGCCCAAACCCTGCCCCTTCCCCTCATTTAAATCTTAACGTTGCATGTAGTGATTATCATGTGCGTTAGAGCATTATCTTGTGCGATAATGCCTTAATGCATGCGATAATGGCCCAATTCATTTTAAAGAATGTCCCCCTTAGTTTGTACATGAGGCAGTGGAGGGTAAAGTGACTTGCCCCGTGTTCACAAGGAGCAGCAGTGGGATTTCCCTGGTTCATAGCCGCCATCTAAACCACTAGGTTACTCCATCCAAGTCTGCCCTAGTCACTGCAACAGACATACATGAACCCTCTCCTGGAATGCATGGTCATTCACTGATGGGACAACCCCCCACACACACAGACAACACACACAAACACACACGTAAAAAAGCAAGCCTGCTATCAGAATGGTTACAGCTAAGCATACTTCTGGGCAGGGGCTATGATTTCCTGTCAATCACGAAGTCGAAAAGAGAACGCACTTTGAAACTGGCTGTTAAATAGCAGTAGTAAATTTGTTTTATATGCTTTATGGCATTCACATGGCACGTTCTTATTAATAGCAAGGTATGCATGAATTTGCAACTATGCTCATAAAATTCCTCAAACACGCCCACTTTGTTGCCTATACATTGCTCAACATGTATGGCACCCTTTGGAAAATCAGAGATATACGTGACTGCCCCTCATACATGTGTATATGCCTTTTTTACTCCAGTAACTCCTGAAAATTGTATTCAACAGTACTGAGCAAAAATTTAGGGACCTCAAGAATAATAAGGAGAATTACAAATTCTTACCATGATACCCTTGTTTAGTTTAAAACCAAGCTTTTCTTATGCCAATAAAAGTATAATTTAAATAAATCTGTGTACAAGGAAGGAACAAAAGATAAATTTAGAATCACTATCAGGCCGATACAGTAAAGCGCGGCCACGGTTACCCTGTTTTTAACCCGCTTTGGATGCACATTTTGGACGCGTATGGCTAACCCGTGATTCAGTATCTGGTTTTACGTGTCCTTACCGCTTACTGAAACGGACACGTATCCGTCTCCGCCTGCCGCATGTATATGATATGTTAATGATCCATTTAGCTATTCCCTCTGATACAGTAACGTGCCCCCAGATTATCGCCTTTTTAACCAGCTATTTTGCTGCGTCTTTAACCTGCAAATTTACCGCCTACCCTGACCTTGGCGTTAGTGTGGTGTTCAGTCAGCTTCCCGCTGCCTTGAGCTGTATCTTTGCCCCCTCTGGATCTCCCTCCTTCAACCTTCTCTGCACAAAAGTCATTTAAAACATGTTCCTTTCACTCTAGTGCCGGGCAGCTGGGAAGGCCCGATCTGGGCCCGCTTGTCCTGCCACCGCAGGCATAGAATCAGAGTTCTTCATTCACGGTGGGAGTCAGGGAGGGGGGTTTTAACCTTCCTCCTCCGCAGAGACACCCTAAAGAGGCAGGCGACAACCCCCGCTGCGCCAGCTTTCCGGAAAGTTCACCCTGTGAGGAGAGGGGAGCTGGAGACCCCAAAAGCCTTCCCTTCTTCTCCTCCCCAAGCGTGGCGGAGCAGTTTAGCAGGGAGGTTGCGGCGTCCATTCATGGACGCCATCCAGCTGGGCGCTCAAGGCAGCGGGAGGTCGTGGCGTCCATTCATGGACCTTCCCGCTGCCTTGAGCGCCCAGCTGGGCGCCCAAGCCACGCGCATCAAAACTTTACGGCATGCCCCAGGCACATCCCTCACCCCTAGTGCATCAGTCCCCATGTCCCTTCCTTGTGCCCTGCACCAGACCGGGATCCCCTCCCCTCTCACCACCTGCAGCAGCGCCTGCTGACTCGCCGCCAGCAACTCATGTCAGGCTTTCTTGGTCGGCACCAGCACCATTTCCTGCCCCTTACTTTTGTTCTGCTCGATCATGGCTGACAAGCCCCACTCTTACCACAGGCTTCCTTCCCTTCGGACCTGCGAGCAGGCCGCGACGTACGCGTCTGTGACCTCAGCGGAACCCACCAGCACGTGGGCTGTGTCAGACAACGGCTGGACGCCGCGGCTTGGGCGTCCAGCTGGGCGCTCAAGGCAACGGGAGGTCACGGCATCTGTTCATGGATGCGTTCATGGGGAGGGAATCACTGCCTTGGAAGCACTCGGGTCACGCTAACCTTTGGGATCTGGGATCTCCTTCTTCCGTCCTCCCCGCCTGGAGATGGCTCCCGACCTGCGAGAGACTGAAGGCAGAGCCCGAACTTGTAAGTAGAGTCTCTCTCTCTTTCTCTCTCTCTCTCACTTACTCACACACACACACACATGAGGAAGAGTTAACAAATAAGAGCTAATGGGAAAGGAAAGCCAGGGGTCTGCATTTGCCTCCTGTGCAGAGCTGTAGATTCACTGTCTGGAGAGATTTCAGAGGAAGTGGAAGTTTGGTAAAGGACATCAGCAATAAATGTAGGAATGATGTTATTCCACAAGAGTCGCAGCGTCCATTCATGGACCTTCCCGCTGCCTTGAGCGCCCGGCTGGACGTCCAAGCCATAAATTCCAAGGTCGCGGCTTGGACGTCCAGCCGGGTGCTCAAGGCAGTGGGGTCTGTAGAAAAGAACTTACCTGGTAGAATGACATTTCAAATGACAGGTACCAGTGTACCCAGGATACTGTATAGGCGCTGTATACCGCTCTATACGGTAAAATGGATTGCACACGCCTACCACTTCATGGACACGCTTTGGATGCTGCTTGCATTTGCGTCTCACTTGAATACTGTATCGAGTGGTATGTGAACCAAATTGTGCGCGCGGCAAACGAGGGTGCGCCCGGCACTGCCGCACTCTTTCTTACGCGTCCTTACTGTATCGGCCTGTATATGTATGAAAGAGTAAGTGAACTTCAAGTTTTCTTATCAAAATTAATTGGTTTAAGTAATTGGGTAACAAATTGTTACCCAATTACTTAAACATTACAAAATGTTTAAATTAACAATTACAAAAACATGTAAGTTGCCATGTTATAATGTTGCCATGTTATAATGTACCATGTTATAATGCCAGGTTATAATGTAAGTTGCCATGTTGTAATGTAAGTTACCGAGTTTCAATGTAAAATAAGCAGTCCTCCTGCCTTATTAGTTTATAGTTCCATGTGAACCGATATGATATCTCAATCGAATGTCGGTATATAAAAACAGTTAAATAAATAAATAAATAAATAAATAAATAAATTAACCACCTTGCAGATTAAATCTGCATGATTTAGATAAAGGTCCAAAAGTTTTTGATTTTGTTCTTTACCATAAAAGTTAGTGATAACTCATCTTGCTACAATTAAAAGAAATTTCAAAGGACTTACAAAAAGAGTTTGGACAGGGTTACAAAGCCATTTCTAAACATTTGGAACTCCCTTCATCCACTGTCAGACAAATAGTCTACAAATGGAAAACGTTGACAATTACAATCACTTTACTCATGAAGGATCATGCTACAAGAATTACCTCAAGAGCAAACTGGAAAATCAAAATTACAAAGACTAACATCTAAAGATCTGCAGGCCACTTTCACTGTGGCTAATGTGAGGGTTCATGAGTCAACCATCAGGAAAAAACTGAATGGAAATGGTGTTCATGGAGGATAGCTAGGAAGAAACTACTGCTCTCTAAAAAGAAAATTTTTGCCCACCTCAAGTTTGTCAAAGAGCATCTGGATGACCCACAGGATTTCTGGTTTAATATTCTTTGGACAGGCGAGTTAAAAATTTAAATTTTCGATTACAATAAAATATTTTGTTTGGTGAAAATCAAACTTTGCCTTCCAAAGTAACAACCTAATCCAACTGTCAAGCATGGTGATTGAGGTATCATAGTGTGGGGTTGCTTTGCTGAATCAGGACCTGGGTGGCTTGCCATAATTGATGGAACTATGAATTCTGATTTACATCAGAAAAATCTAGAATATCAGGCCACCCATCCATAAACTGAACAGAACAGAAAGTGGATCATGCAGCAAGACAATGACACTAAATAGTCAAGTAAATCAACTACATAATGGCTAAAGAAGAAGAGATTTTGTGTTTTGGATTGGCCAAGCCAAAGTCCTAACCTAAGCCCTATTGAAATGTTGTAGCAAGACCTGAAGTGAACTGTTCGTGCAAGGAAGCCCTCAAATGTCAGAGTTGAAACAGTTCTTACAAGGAAGAATGAGCCAAAATTCTTCAAGGGTGACGTGAAAGACTGATTAACAGATTTAAGAAATGTTTACATGACGTTATTGCTACTTAAGGATATGCCATCAGTTACTGGATGAAGAGTTCACATACTTTTTGACACAAGGATATTTTTTCTCTAAGTTATTTATTCAGTGGTGTATCTTTCTCTTTTAGGGTTTAGATTAAGATCCTATCCTGTTCTGAGTATAAATAGTGCTAAAATACATACCCATCATAGGGGGTTGACAACCTTTTTCTCAGCACTGTTTTATTATGTAGAGATATGCATTTGTTAAGAATAAATGCAAACAAAACAATGAATGAGGCCATTTTAGGTTAGTTCTAAATGGGTAGGCCCTGGTCCCTCATATTTTTTTGTATAGTTTATGTTTTCGGGGGGGGGGGGGGGGACAGAGGGATCAGAAAGGGCTGTGGAGGCTCGTTTTTTATTTGGGAGTTTTGTGGGGGGCGATGATTAATGCTTTTCTTTTGGTTTGGTAAATGAAGCAAACCTAAAAAAGCATTAAACAAAATGATAAAAACAAAAAAACATCCCTGAACAAAAAGGTTGGGATTGCACCTACTTATATATAGCATTTAATTGAAGGCTGTTTTGCGCATGCTAAAAATAGTGTGCTGTTTAGTAAGGCCTTACCTAGTATATTAAAGCAGTCAGAAAAGTTGTTTGTGGGAATGCACTAAAATTACCATCTACTTGTGTAAGTACCTAAGATTTGCCATACTGGGTCTGACCAAAGGCCCATCAAGTCAGTATCCTGTTTCCAGCAGTGACCAATCCAGCTCACAAGTACATAGAACATAACGGCAGGTAAAGACCATCCTATCTGGCCATCCATATCTCCTGCTCAATTTCACAATCCCAGCCTCTTCCTCAGAGATCCTTTTTGTCTGAGCGTCATATGTAAATGAGGCTTTAACATGTGAATGAGGGATAACATGGTATGCTCTTATCCACAGTCTCTTCACCATGTACTTGATAAGGCAGAATATTGAACAATTTTCTCAGACCAGTTGTTAACTTTTTAGTGTGCACAATATTTCCAGGGCTATGTTGCCAGTAGGCATTATGGCTGCAAGATGATGGTCATGTACATGAGATGGCACAGTAAGAGGGCAACTTTCAAACTGTGCACCAAAGTGTAAATTGCATGTGTACTTCTCACCCGCAGACTTTATCAGTTTAATAAAATGCCATGTTTTTGCCTCATCTATGCTTTATTTGAAATGAAACAGAAATGGCTTCATTGGTCCCATTTTACCCATTTGTTTCCAACAAATTCACAAAGAGTGATTCCTTTTTATAGAAACATAGAAATGATGGCAGAAGAAGACCAAACGGCCCATCCAGTCTGCCCAGCAAGTTTCGCACTTTTTTTTTCCTTATATTTATCTGTTTCTCTTGGCTCTTAGTAACCTTTTGGTTCTATTTCCCTTCTACCCCCACCATTAATGTAGCGAGCAGTGTGGAACTGCATCTAAGTGAAATATCTAGCTTACAGGACGATATGTAAGGAGCGGTAGGGAGAGCTGCGTTAGTGCCGGGCGCACCCGCGGTTGCCGCACACACAGTCCAGCTCACCTACCGCTCAATACTGTATGTAAATAGCTTGCAAATGCAAGCTGCGTCTAAGAAGCGTCCGTGAAGCGTTAGGCCCGTGCAACCCATTTTACTGTATAGAGCGCTATACAGTATCCTGGGTGCGCTGGCCTAACGCTTCACGTCATTTCAAATGTCATTTCAAATGACATTTGAAATGACAGGTACCAGGAAGTGGACGGTTCTCCTACGCTCGGGATTGCCAGTCCTCTCTCCTCTCCTCCCGAAGCAAGCAACGAAAGTGGAAAAAAAGAAAAAAAAAAAAAAAAGCGAAAAAGCGAAAAAAAAAAAAAGTAGCATGAGAGAGAGGGGAGAGAGGATGGGCAATCCTACGCTCGGGATTGCCAGTCCTCTCTCCCCTCCTCCTGAATAAGGCGCGAAAAGCAGCCTTGCTTTTCGGGAGGAGGGGAGAAAGGACTGGCAGTGAAACGCAACGAAGCGACTTACTTTTTTTGCAGCCCCCCTCCGGAGACGGACATCGACGACGAGGGACTACGGCTCCCCTCCCCTGCCTCCAGCTGCCCGCGAAGATAGAGGTATCGCACGGGCGAAAGCGGCCCCTGTGCGTGCAATTGGCCGCTCAAGACGTGACGTCACATCTTGAGCGGCCCAATTGCACGCACAGGGGCCGCTTTCGCCCGTGCGATGCGTCTATCTTCGCGGGCAGCTGGAGGCAGGGGAGCCGCGGTCCCTCGTCGCCGATGTCCGTCTCCGGAGGGGGGCTGCAAAAAAGTAAGTCGCTTCGTTGCTTTTCACTGCCAGTCCTCTCTCCCTCCTCCCGAAAAGCAAGGCTGCTTTTCGCGCCTTGCTTCAGGAGGAGGGGAGAGAGGACTGGCAATCCCGAGCGTAGGATTGCCCGTCCTCTCTCCCCTCTCTCTCTTGCAACTTTTTTTTTTTCACTTTTTCTATTTTTTCCGCTTTCGTTGCTTCGGGAGGAGGGGAGAGGACTGGGGCTGCCCCGGAGACCAGCACCCATGGACGCAGCCAGGGCAGGTGAGCGGGGGCTGGGGGAAAGTTTGCCGCCTACCCTTACCCCTGCCTCTAACGCAGGGGTAAGGGTAGGCAGTAAGTTAGCAGGTTAAACGCGCGGCAAAAGCCCAGGGTAAAAAAGATGGTGCCGGCCATCCAGTGCTCCTACCATGTGACAGGGGCCGGCCAATGGCACAGATACCCTGTCACATGGTAAGGGCAAAGGGCCATCGGTGCCATTTTTATTAGTGGCAGCCGACGGCCTGAGAATGGGAGATCGCTCCCGGCGCCCCCACTGGACCACCAGGTAATTTTAAAATGTTTTTGGGGGGTCAGGAGGGTGGGGGAGGCTAAGGGGTCAGTTTTAAAGGGTTGGGGTGGGGTTTTTTTTAATCGGGCCATTGGCGCCATTTTTATTAGTGGCAGCCGATGGCCCGAGAGCGAGCGATTGGTCCCGAGGCTTCCACTGGACCACCAAGTGATTTTAAAATGTTTTGGGGGGGTTTGGAAGGGTGGGGGAAGGTAAGGGATTAGTTTTAAAGGGTCAGGGTGGGTTTAGGGGTTGTTTTGGTGTGCCGGTTTTCCCGCCCTCCCCCCAAATAACTCCCGTTAGTGGACACAAACCCGATTAACGATTTTTCACGATAAATCGGGGGAATTTCTATTGTATCGCACTCTTTAACAATTTTTGATGATTTAAAAAATATCGGACAATATTTTAAATCGTCAAAAAACGATTCACATCCCTAGAGAGCTATGCTGGATATGCGTGAAGTATCGGTCTTTCTCCCCTGCCGTTGAAGCAGAGAGCTATGCTGGCTATGCGTGAAGTATCGGTCTTTCTCCCCTGCCGTTGAAGCAGAGAGCTATGCTGGATATGCATTGAAAGTGAAGTATCAGGCTTATTTGGTTTGGGGTAGTAACCACTGTAACAAGCAAACTACTCCCCATTTTTTTGTGAATGCATTTCCTTTTTTCCACATTTCCTCTTGCTGTTGAAGCTTAGAGCAATGTTGGAGTCCTAGAGCAATGTTGGAGTTGCATTAACCATGTGTATGTTTATTGAATAAGGGTATTATCTCCAGGTAGTAGCCGTCATTCCCGCGAGCCACCCACTCTTCATTCATGTCCTCTAGACTTTATGGATCCACAGTGTTTATCCCACACCCCTTTGAAGTCCTTTACAGTTCTGGTCTTCACCACTTCCTCCGGAAGGGCATTCCAGGCATCCACCACCCTCTCCGTGAAGAAATACTTCCTGAAATTGGTTCTGAGTCTTCCTCCCTGGAGCTTCAAATCGTGACCTCTGGTTCTGTTGATTTTTTTCCGACGGAAAAGGTTTGTCGTTGTCTTTGGATCATTAAAACCTTTCAAGTATCTGAAAGTCTGTATAGTATCACCTCTGCTCCTCCTTTCCTCCAGGGTGTACATATTTAGATTCTTCAATTTCTCCTCATAAGTCATTTGTTGAAGACTCTCCACCTTGTTCTAAATTTCAAAATGTGTGAGGCATGTCGATATAGGAAATACAGGGCAATGCCACACGTCCTTAGCTATTAGCATGACTGGGCACAAATATTACCCTGCCTGTTTTCTTGTCCTGCATAGTCACTGGAGAATAGCTAAGGATGCAGCAGTTCAAAGGAAAAGTCCCTCACAGAAGGCACAGGAGGGGAACTAGGAGGCACGGTCACCAGCCTCTTCCCAACAAAGCATCCTTTCTACCTGTAGTCCTGATATGGCTATCCCTGTGTGGCATGGATGAGGGTGAAGGGGGTTTGGATTGCTTCTGTGACTGTGCCACACAATACTGTGGGTGCTTGGATGGATAGTTGATAGGCTGCTGTTGGCATTTGTGTGAAATCTGTTTGCTCATCCATCCTGTTGCGAATAGGTAGGAAAAAAATATTAAATAAATAAATAAATGTTACCTGAGCTGGGGACACAGAAGCTCTGGAAAGGCAGATATTGGGGAAGGAGGCAAGGGAAAAGGTTGGTAGGGATGTGGCAGGATTATCAACTTTAGAGAAATTTAGGGATATTATTACTGACACTATCTTCTATACCCCTGAAAACCCTACCTCATGTGTCCCTTTTCCCCAGCATTTCAAATCACCAAAAGGTCCAAACATGGTCCCCCTCTCAAACCTTTCTCAGCAAACAACTCAGACAGACTCTCTCCTTCCATACTCCACCCCCCTCCCTCCTGACACAGCAAACTCTGAGGAACACTACACCTCCCCACTCTCAGCCCTCTTGTTGATTTGAAATGTCCTATTTGGCCCTTCTCTTGAAAGATATGGGGACTCCTGGCCTAAGGACTAATGAGTGCAGGGACAAGACAAGGGGTGATGGAAATTACGGTATACAAGTTCATAAAAGGGGAAGAATCATTAGAAGGAAGGAGGTTAAGTACTCACTAGCTAAAAAGTGTGCATACTCTGTATATCCATTCCTCTTTGTGTCCTATTTTGCTCTGCTGTATGAACCTTTTAAATAAAGACAGTTGATTTGCACTGGAGTTTGTGCAGTTCAGAGAACAATTACCTTACAGTTAAGCTTTAAATGGCATGTGGGGGAGAGCATACAGTAGTTCTTGTGCACGCACTCATTTGTATGTGACAGTCCTTCATTTACAGGTGTGGTCACACTAATTTTAGCCCTTTACTGCTAATGGCTCCTGACCCCATGCAAAAGCAAGTGATCATATCAAGCCTATTCTACATCAATTTCACTGGCTCCTGGTAGAAAGCAGGATAAAATTTAAAGCTCTCTGCTTTGTCTTCAAATGATTGAATAAAGAGGCCCCTGATTGCAGCTCTCAACTTTCCTCTTCTAGCACGCCCTCAAGAGATCTCTGGTCCGCCAAAATGGCTCTTCTTTCCTCGTTTCCCCTGACCACTGTCAGATTGTCCTGCAAGAGACTCCATACTTTCAGCTGTGTTACACACCAAAGATTTGGAACAAAGTATCCGCCTGCATCGGTGGGAGCCATGCCACCTTAAATTTAGGGAAATAGCTAAGGCAGTAAGGCATGGCTTCAATCTTCACCTCCTGAGACTACTAATCAGGCTAAGCATTTGGATAATTTTATTTTCACGAAAGTTCTGCGACAGAACTTACGGAAAGGGCCACACTACTTGTTTCTTTTAAAAAAAACAAAACAAGATGTGAATTCTATGATGCGGAAATATTGCAGATATACATCATCTCTATTTCATGGTCACCGGGTAAGAATATTCACCCAACATAGCTCCCGTAACACAGGAGAGAAGGAAAGGGTTTCTGGCCCTTTGGGCAAGCTACTATTGCTGTGGGTTGCTCTTTCTTACTTAGGTATCCATTCAAATGTAGTATAAAATATCAGGACGAGTGTTTTATATTTTTTCTCTCCAGAACAGTTAAAATCTTTTTTTTTGGATTCAAGAAGAACGCTAGTGCCCCCTTAGAAAACGATCGAGCCTGGTATGGTGATCCTTTATTATAGCAGCTATCATGTTAAGCGAAGTTTCTTTTTCTTATTTTTATAGTTTCTTAGGGGCTCCATATTTTTCTGCTTCCCTGGTTTTGCTTTATATATTTTAGAGATTTAGGAAAGAGCAATATTATGTTATCTTCTTCCTCATTTTTCTTTTCGATTGCTCTCCTTACTCATGTGCATCTAATGCAAGATGATTTTCATCTTTGAATACTTAAAAAATTAAATAAAAATTATTAAAAAAAAAAAATTAAGCCATGGTTTTTCAGCCAGGTCTTCCCCTAAGACCCACATCTTTGGCTCAACTTCCTGAACTTCCAATGAGGGACTATGTTATACATAATAGGGACATAACGGGATCTTGAAACTATTCAGAAATGGGTTTCCTATGCTGGATCGCAATTGCAAATTGTGATTCAGTTGTAAATGCCTCTGTTCATTTACAATTATTGTAATCCACCTTGCGACCAACATTGGGGAAAAGCAGAATATCAAATGTTCATAAGTAAGCCATTATTGCACAGCATGCTGTTTTTAACCCACATTAAATGGCCTTGGCATGCATGCTAAGTTGTATTGCATGTCTTTTGGTAAGTTGTGATACCCATTAAAGGCTCAGCAGAACAAGATTCATAAGCTTCTAAGACTATACCTGGCCTTTCAAAATCTCTTTTATTTGTCTTTTAATAGGGATCACAACCTACCAGGATGCCAGTTTTTTCAGGGATAATAAGTCTACTAGAACATCTATCATGCTAGTCCTATTGTCCATGTCTGTTTCTGTTAATGTTCTTATCATTATACATTTTTCCCTTGTTTAAATTTTAGTGGTAGCATTACATTTTCTAACCATGTATGCAAATTGATGTGATGCATGCATAATTTAAAAATATTACTATAACAACAACCATATTGAACATATTTATTTTGTCATACAGTTTTTTATTTTTATTTTGCAGTGGAAAGGGAGGAAGGACATGTCCCAAATTCATGAGCAAAAGGTTGTTATGCCACGGGTTAAGCTCATAATTTGCTACTATCTGGGTTGAGGTTTGAGTAGAATGTTCACTTGTGTGATGCTGGTATGACTGGTTCAGGCAGTAAAATAATGTCATATCCCCAAGTCATAAGTGCTGCAGTTTTGATGCCGAGGATCTATGCCTGCAGCATCTGCAGTTTGACACTCCTGAGTCTCCGTGACTGTTTTGCGTTATGTTTTCGATTGTTTGAGATGCTGTGCCTGCAGTGCAACAACGTGCCGTTCCACTATTTTACTTTCTCTGACTTCTGCTTCCTTCTGCAGAAATGCTGTGCAGGCATACAATTATTTATCAGTTTGTTTCAGAGCTATTTTTGACATCAGAACTCATGTAAAATTGAAGTTTTAAGAAATGTTTTTCTAGTTGTATATCTATTTATTTATCTGTTCTCGTATTCCACTAGTTCCAGATAAATCATTCTGTGGTTGAAGGGCTTTCCAATGACTCACTGAAATGACATAAGAAATGTAGGAGAGGATCAATAGACGAAAAGGACAGCCTCATAGAGTTTAGCATGGATTATTATGTAGATAATCGGTGAGTGTGCATTCAAACAAACATTTGTCTGAGGCCCACAAAGAAGTAGAATGTATATCATAACTGAATGGTTTCAAGAAAGAGGATACAATATGTACCTGAATGTACTTTTTGTTTATTTTTCCAATGTTTCTGTAATAGTAGCATCAGGGAAACTGTTCTGCTCAGTTAAGGCCGATTTTTAAAAAACCATCTAACGCCAAATTGGGCAGATATGCGTGTGGATGGGACGCTTGCACGCTGCGGGGATTGTAAAATGCCTGCAGCCACACACGTATCTGCCCATACGCACAGAAGAAAGGGTTTGTAAAAAAAAGGGGCAGGCTGGAGTCAGGGTCTGGGCGGGGTGTGGGTGGGCAGGGACAGTGCCATTAAGCACTGTCCTGCTGAAGTGCGTGCTGGGAGCCGACCGACCTGCACAAGTTGCTGCTGCTCCGGAGAGCAGGTAAGTAGAAAAACAAAAACAAATCAAGCAGTTAGTGGGGTTTTAGGGGTCAGGGTTAGTAGGGGAAAAGGGAGGCAGGTTAGGTAGGGGGTTTAGGACATTCCCTTCCAGTCCGGAGCGGACTGGGAGGGAAATAGGGAAAAGGCCTAGTCTGTCGCTGCACGCATCTCCTAAATTCTAGAGATGTGGTTTGTTTATCACGAATTAGGCAATTTCAACGAAATTGCCTAATTCGTTGTGGGTCGGGGGCCCCAAACCCCGAAACTGATTTTCCCCGAACTACGAGGAAAATTAGTTTTTCAGGTTTGTAAAGGGGGAGGGACACATTTGACAGGGGCTGACCAATGGCAGCAGTAGCCCCTGTGACATAGTATGGGCAAAGGCTATCGGCGCCCTTTTGATTACTGGCAGCCGACGGTCCGAGTGTAGGAGGTCACTCCCGGACCCCCGTTGGACTTTTGGTAAGTCTTGTGGGGGTCAGGAGGGTCCCCCAAGACTTGCCAAAAGTCCCTGGTGGTCCAGCTGGGGTCTGGGAGCGACCTCCTGCACTCGGACCGTCGGCTGCCAGTAATCAAAATGGCGCCGATAGCTTTTGCCCATACTATGTCACAGGGGCTACCGGTGCCATTGGTCAGCCCCATGGTAGGAGCACAAGATGGCGCCGATGGCCATGTGGCAGGGGCTGACCAATGGCACCGGTAGCCCCTGTGACATAGTATGGGCAAAGGCTATCGGCGCCATTTTGATCGAGGCAGGCCCGAAAGTCAGACGGCACGGAGAGAGAAATCCCTCGCGGGACCCCGCTGGACCACCAGGGATGTTAATAAGTCTTGGGGAGGGATTGGGATGGTGGGGGGGGGGGGGTTGTATTTAATGTATTAAAGTGAATTTTAATGTTTGGGGTGGGTTTTTTTGAGCTTCTATTTCCCGCATCGTTGTTTGGGCCGGTTTCGTTTTTCCCCATTTAGTTTTTGTTCGCTTTTCCAAAAAACTAACCAAGGAAAAACAAACTTTATCCTGAAGCATCTGACTCAAAAAATGACCCGATAGAAAAAAACGAAGCTCATCTCTACTGAATTCCCCCCCCACTTATGCGCGTGAGACAGCCCTCACACTCATGTGTGTGCAAATATAAATTAATTCGCACATGTGTGCATGGGTAGCATATTTTTATGCATGTTATAAAATCGGCACTTCCATGTGTGCACGCTGGGAACCTCATACACATGGATGTCTGCACGCGGGTTTAAAAGTTACTGTCCCTGTGTTTATTTAATCAGTGTTCAAGCAGATGGTATACTGGATCACCTATGTATTACTACTGTGAAAGACAACCAGTCCCCACTGTGGTACCTTATAACTCCTTTTTCAGACTAGAGAATAACTTCACACCATAATTCTGATGTGGTGCCCAACTGAACTGACCTTATCTATAAGGACACACAATGTACAGGCTTCATTTCACAGGAAACAGTCAATGATTCCTTTTCTGGAAATCTGTATAGAGTAGGGTAACTAACTCAATGCTTCCTAGTTCAAAAGAACACTCCTTAGTACAAACCAGGAATAGGCATCTCTATTTGTGGAACTCCAGGAATAGTCATGGAGTTACACAAATAGATCAGGATTTCAGTATATCCACAATGATATGCATGAGGTATATTTGTATTCAATGGAATCAGTGCATGCAAATATACCTCATACTTATTCATTGTGGAGATCCTGTAAAAACAGACCTGTTTGTGGCACTCCAGGATTGGAGTTGCCTTCCCCTGGCATAGACTATACTAGTTTCACCTTTTCCTGAAAGATCAGGAAAGTTCTAGCATTGGGCAGAGTCCTTATCCTCATGAGTTGATACTTCTTTCTAATATGCAACATTCCTCTTTGCATCTACTCCCTGATTTGGGTTAAACCAGTGATGAGAAATTTCAGTCCTTAAGGGACACCAAGGGTATGCAAACCTATTTCATACATATTCACTAGGGATATCCTGAAAACCCAAGAGGTTGGTGGCTCTTGAGAACCAGATTTGCCCACCTTTATCCCTTAGATGGAAAAATAGTCAATTGCTCACACATCTTGGAGCTGATTCCAGTAAAATGGTCTCTGGATAAAATGCATGTTCTTTGTTTTGCTTAAATCTCCTTAGATTTAAGAGGATCTCTGAACTAGGAAACTAGAGGGTAATTCACTTGCTCCATAATGTCTGATTTCTCTGGCATACTCCTTTCTTAAAGCAGCTCACTCTGTGGCTCATTACTGTACTTTGACTCACTGAATCCAGAGCATTCAGCAATCATCTCAACCAGAGATACTCTGGTTGAGATGATTACTAGGAGCCTGCAAATGTACAGGATTTCTAAATACTTACTGTGGGGCTTCTAAAACTGGGATCCCTTATATTATTATGCAGAGCTACATTCATTTTCTAAATTGTGTGATCAGGCAAAAAAATATACAGTACTGGGAGCTTTCAGGGGAGATGGTAACCATACAGCAATTCATCAGTACTTTGGAGAATAAGAACCAGTCAATAAGCAAACAGAAAAGAAAAAGATTGGTCAGATCGTCTCATAATTATTGCAGCTTTAAATTTAGTTCTATATAAAACTTACAGTTCAACAATACAGAACTTCATAGTAGTAAGACAGAGAATGCAAGTTTGCTTATCTCTAAAAAGGGTTCTCCATAGACAGCAGGATGAATTGGCCATTACACATGGGTGAAGTCATCCACTGGCACCAACATGGACTCAGCTCTCAGAGGACAGTAAAAGCTTGCTTAGCCTGTGTAGGAGTTCACGTGTATGTGTGCTGCCCCTCAGTCAGTACTGAATCTTTCAGAGCTTCAGCTTTAGTGAAATAGAGTTAACTCTCCAGAGAGGTGGGTGGATCTTAGTTATGAATAATTCATCCTGCTGTCGACAGAGAACCATACTTATAGGTAAACAAACTTGGTTTCTTCATTGAAAAGTAGACATGAATTAGTCATTACACATAGGGAATTCCAATCCAATGGTTGCACAGTAGAAGCACTTACATAAAGACAACCTGACTCCTCTAAGTGGAGAGTTGACTACTAGGAGGACAATCTATTCAGAATTGCTTTCACAAAGTTACTGTCACTTTAGGCCATGTTGTCCAGGCAGTAGTGGAATATGAAGATGTGAACAGATGACCAAATAGTAGCATTGCAAATCTATTTATTTTATTTATTTAACATTTTTTATATACTGTCACTCAGGGTCCATCGTAACAGTTCACAACAGTTTAAAATACAGTGTTCCTAGTAGCTAATGTACATTATAAAAGTCTAAGATCTGCATACTAACATAACAAAAAATATCTCCTAGATGAGCCACTGAAATCGCCATACCGCTTGCTTGATAAGCCTTGACAAAACCTATATCTGTAAGCCTGCCAGTGTATAATAGTGCGCTAAACTGTTTGCTAACCAATTAGACAGAATTTGTTTGAAACTTCCATGCCCAATCTATTGGAATCAAAGGACAGGAACAGTTGAAAAGCTTGATGGTGAGGTAGAGTTCTTTTTAGTTAATATGCTAGGACACTCCTACAGTCCAAGGAATAAAGCATCAATTATCCTTTGTGCACATGTGGTTCTTGAAAAGAATGTAGGTATCACAATGGCTTGATTTATGTGAATTAATAGATACCACTATCAGAAAAAACTTGGGATGAGTTCATAGAATGAGTTCATAGAACCAACTTATTGTGAAAAAAATTGCAGTTATGGTAAATATGAAACTAGAATCTGTAATTACCGTATTTTTCACTCCATAAGACGCACCTGACCATAAGATGCATCTAGGGTTCAGAGGGGGAAAATTTAAAAAAAACGGTGTGCTAAACCGGCTCCATTCCCGGGCATCTGTGCGTCTTATGGAGCATCTGTTTCCGGCATTAAAATTAAGGGTGTGCAATTTTTTTTTATCCCAGTTTCATTTTCTTGTCTGTGGAGGGCCATTTTGGTCCACTCCCTGGATCAGAAAAGTTTTATTGTGCTATTTCATGAAAAAAAACCCCAAAACACCCCAACCCTTCAAATTTGTTTAACTACAACCCCCCACCCTTCTGACACCCCCAAGACTGTCCAACAGTCCCTGCTGGTCCAGCGGGGGTCCCAGGAGTGATCTCCCGCTCTCAGGCCATCCGTTGCCAGTAATCAAAATGGCAGCCGATGGCCCTTTGCCCTTACTATGTGACAGGGGCTACCGGTGCCATTGGTCGGCCCCTGTCACATGGTAGGAGCAATGGACGGCCGGCGCCATCTTAAAAAATGGTATGAGCCATCCATTGCTCCTACCATGTGACAGGGGCCGACCAATAGCATCGGTAGCCCCTGTCACATGGTAAGGGCAAAGGGCCACAGGCGCCATTTTGATTACTGGCAGCCGAATGCCTGAGAGGGGGAGATTGCTTCCAGGACCCCCGCTGGACCACCAGGGTCTTTTGGCAAGTCTTGAGGGGTCAGGAGGGTGTGGAGATTTTAGTTAAATACATTTTTTTTTTAATATTCGCTCCATAAGATGCATAGACATTTTCCCCCCACTTTTGGGGAAAAAAAAGTATGTCTTATGAAGCGAAAAATTATTCTTCAGGCCAAAGCTACAGCCATTAGAAACCCTTTCCAGGTGAGAAACTTCAAAGCCATTAACTCAAAATGTTCAAAAGAAGTTCATGAGTTGAGCTAGGACTACACTGAGATTTTAAGTCACTGGAGGTTTACTGACTGAAGACTTGGAATGTTGCAGTTCTTTCATGAATCTTGATACCAGGGGAATGAAGAGAGATCAGAGCCTCTTCCACTTGCTGGTGATATTGCATAATAGCACTGAGATAAACATTGACTGAAGAGATTCTAAGGACTGAGGATGAGAGGAAGAGTCCCTCTGGTCACATGAGAAGAGGTTCAGCTGGCAAGCCCAAAACCAAGTTGAAAACCTCTTCCATTTGAAGCTGTAGAATCTTCAGATTGAAGGTTTCCTGGCAGAAATCAGAAAATACTCCACCATTTTAAGAAGAAACAAAGAGGATACGAATGTGTGCTCAACAACCACAAGGGCCGATGTAATAAATATGCACAGAAAGCGGGCACCATGCAATATTTAAATTAGGTGGCCGCATTAGCAAGGAGGCGCTAGCGTCACTTGCGCACCCCTAGCGCCTCCTTGCTAACGAGAAAATCGGTGGCGGCTGTCTGCTGATTTGGAAAACCGATGCCAAGTTTATCGGCATCGGTTTTCCTAAATGCCACACAGCCTCACTGCCTCCTACTTAATATCGCAACAATATTAAGTAGGAGGCAGTACAGAAAAGCAGACATTAATTTCTGATTGCTAAATGTGTGTCCTAGACGCAAATTTTTTTTTGCATCAGGAGTGAATGCCTAACAACTTCATTCACATGTGTTTGCATGTGATGAGTGCTATTAGATTCACTCCGCATTGGACATGCATTATGGAGGTGCTAATCCCCTTATTGCATAAAGGGATTAATTAGTGCTTATACAACCCAGGTCCAACTGCGGGTTACACTGTACTCAGCTGAGCGCATGGTATTGCATCGGCCCCTATGAAAGCCAGATGTCAAAACCTTACTTTCTCCTGTGTGATGAGAAAATGTTCCCAACAAAAACGGAGATTGAATTGACAGATGGACAAAATATGGATACAGCATTTGCTGTGACCAGGTTGGTACTATGAGGTTATCCTTGCCTTGTCCTGAAGGACTTTTTGGAGGGTCCTTGCAATGAGATAAATTAGTGGATATGCATAGTGCAGACCAATGCTTGAGTTTTGTACAAAACTATCAGGAGTTGATCTGTAGCTGCTCAGATGCATGGGGCACAACCTCTTGACCTTTCAGTTGCCTTTTAAATTGAATAGATCAATCACCAGCTTTTTCCAATGACTGAATACTTTGTCTGCAATGCTGTGATCTAGGGACCACTCTGCTGAGTGCCCATGTTCTGGATTCCCAGAAAGTAGGTTGCCTAGATATGGGCAATGTAACAACCTGCCCACAACCAGATTTGGAGGACTTTCTAGTAGAGGGTGTCGGAGCTCTTAATTCCCTAATTGTTTATGTAGAACATGGCCATTTCATTGTCTGCCTGGATCAAAAATATTTATCACTAAAATGGTGAGAGAAAGCCCTTAAAGCGTTGTGGATGGCTAAGTTCTAAGTGGTTGATTTTTAGGTGATTCTCTGCTGGGGATCACGATCCTTGGTTCCACTTCTGTCTGGTTGTACTCCACTCCTTGATGTGGTGGAATGATAGAACTACCTTCAGAACATCCATATTCTTCCACAACTGAAGGGATGCTCTCATAGATCACTGAGATTTGGTGGGGTAAAGACTGATAAAGCTGATACCATTGATTTCAAAGGCCCCATTGAAGGCCCCAGATATGCAGCTGAATTAGAGGAACTAAATGCATGTGTCCGAGGAGGATGAAGACCAACCTTGCAGATGTTCAGACCTGATGTTTTTGGGTGGTCTTCTTGCCACCTTGTCCTGTACTACAGTCTTCTATACCATGCTCAACCCCTGCCCTGAGGCAGATCTGTAAAATGGTGTCATGTGGAGGGGGGAGCCGCCTTATGCATGCAGGATATAGATGGAGAGGATTCCCACCTCAACTCCCAGTGTCAAGAATCTGACAAAGCCTTGCTCCTAGACGAGCAGCAGCTCCACTATTCAGCCTCGCATCAAGGATTGGGGATCTTACCTGCTGGTGCCTTCCTTAGAGATTCCATTTTCCAGGCACAATGATGCTGCAGCCTAGGGGACACCTGACTACAGCCATAGCAGTTGGAAGAGTTGGTGTCCAGATCTAGGCACTAGGCAGTGATAGCAGATGCATATCCATAATGGACATCAGGCACCCACAGATACAGATCTTGAAGCCACTGAGCACAGGCTTCTTGGCCTTGGTCTTCTCCTCGTTCATCTTAACAACTTCTTATTGGTTTTACAACTGAAAAGATTTGTTTTAGACACTACTGAGGCAGCAACTAGAAAAGCAATGAAGCAGCAACTAGGTATAATGCCCCTATCACCCAGGCTCATTACCAGTGTGGCACTGGGTACTCCTGTTAGCTAGTATAGGTTAGGAAAGAGGAGAGGAACCATTCTGTACAGATCCTCCCTTTAAGGGTGCTGGAATGGTTGTCTCCTGAGGATTAATAAGCGGCTGTCTCCTGAGAGTTTTGTGGGCAGTATAGTTGAGTTTGAGATTTGGAGGAAACTGGATATTTTTCCCTTGTTTGGAGTTTTGGCCTATCTGGGGCTTGGGATCCATCTTGCCTGTGGTCCTTGGGCCAGGTCAGGCACTCCACTCCTGTATCCCACTCCTTAGGTGCAGGGTGATTTATCCCAGATTGTTTTGGGGATTTTTGAAGATTTTTATTGGTAAGAAGATCATGAAACCCCAGGGTTTTTGCCCAGGGAGATGTCTTGGGAGGCCCTGGATAGAGAAGGCCTACCCTGCTGTGACCTTCCCAGGAAGCAGAAGAATGGTGGTGACCTGCTGCAATGCCTTCTGATGTTATTAAATCAGTTTTGGGGTAAAGGAACCTTTGGTTGAAAGATCTGAGAGGAAGGGTTTGGCTGCCCCTTTTCCATCCCTACCAAGAAACATCTGGAGCTGCCTGTTCCATAGTAGGTAACTCCCATTGAGGATTCAATTGAGAGAGAAAGAGAAGAAGGCTAAAGAAGTTAGGGCTGTTCAGTTTGGAGAAGAGACAACTGAGGGGGGATATGATAGAAGTCTATAAAATCATGAAATGACTTGTTCAAATTAATGTAAATCTATTATTTACTCTCTGAGATAATAGAAGGACCAGGGGACACTCCATGAATTTAGCAAGTAGCTCATTTAAAACAAATCAAAGAGAATTATTTTTCATATAGGGGCCGATTTTAAATGTTACGTGCATGGGGTACATTTGTGCACGCTACCCGGCATGTACTACACCCGATTTTATAACATGTGCGCGCTGCCACACGCAAGTTATAAAATTCGGGGTCGGTGTGCGTAAGGGGGTGCACACTTGTGCACTTTGCGCGCGTCGAGCCCAAGGGGAGCCCCGATGGCTTTCCCTGTTCCCTCCAAGGCCGGTTCTAAATCGGAACGGCCTTGGAGGGAACTTTTTTTTTGGCCCTCCCACCTTCCCCTCCCTTCCCCTATCTAACCCACCCCCAGCCCTAACTAAATCCCCCCACACTTTTGTTTCAAAAGTTATGCCTGCCTGAGGCAGGTGTAACTTGCGCGCACCTGCCGGCTGCCGGCGCGCCATGCCCCGGCACAGGCCGCTGTGCCAGAGCACTCGGCCCCACCCCCAGACCTCCGCCCCGTCCCCGTCCCTGCCCAGGCCCACCCATTTTGGAAAGCCCCGGGACATACGCGCATCCCGGGGATTGCGCGCACCGCCAAGCCTATGCAAAATAGGCTCGACACGCACAGGGGTAGGTTTTCAGGGGTTACGTGCATAGCATATAGTTAAACTCTGGAATTCATTTCCAGAGGATGTAGTTTCAGCAGTTATTGTTTCTGGGTTTAAAAATGGTTTGGATAAGTTCCTAGAGGTTAAATCCATAAACTGCTATTACAGTAATTAATAAGCAATAGTAGCTTGTGATCTATATAATGTTTGGGTACTTGCCAGGTACTTGTGACTTGGATTGCCCACTGTTGGAAACAGGATGCTGGGCTTGATGGATCCTTGGTCTGACCCAGTATGGCATTTCTTATGTTCTTATGTTCTAAGAACAAACTAACTAAGAGCTTCTTGAGGCCTTTAAGGACACCCATCAAGAGTCTTCAGCCCCTGAGGAGAGAGAGGATTTGACTCTCTGTGCAGTAAGCTGAGTTTTATTTTTAATTTTTGCCAGTATTGGAAGGGGTTTACTTGCCCAACCAAGGATTCACTGCCCACCTAGGAGCTCCACTTAGCCAAGCCCTGGAAGGTAACCATTTCCCTTGCCTTGGCAGCTGAAACCCATGCACACATAGAGGGAGAGGAGACTGTAAGCAAAGAGTAAATCTGTGGTACTGAGGACTGAGTTAATTTGTGCCATATTTCATTTATTATGCATCAGTAAAGACTTTTATTTTGGACACTAAAACTAAAGTCTCTGGTGTATTTATTGGCACTCACTGCACATACAGTGCAAGAAAGAGATCCCAATCCCAGGAGAAAGAAGGTACCACAAAAAGTCCCCCTGTCATTCTGGGCCCTGAAAAGAATATCCTTTCCCCACACCAACAAAGAATCCAGACTCGGGGGGGGGGGGGGGGGGGGAGAGACAGTAAAAAGAGCTAGCCAGATTGGTTCCAGCCCCGAAAAGGCACAAATCTTTTATGGCCCTATCAGTGGTAACATAGGTATAAAGCCAAAAGTTTAAAAATGTAAGGGAGATACTGAGATGTGTCCTTGTGGAAGATAGGCTGAAGAAATACTGAAGGATTCATGAGGCAACATGCATGGGCAGGAACACTCCACATATGCTTAGCAACGTTTTACTGAGGCTCCGAGATCTGGGTCTATCTTGCTAACATCAGATGATGTCACCCATGTGTAATGACTAATTCATGCCCTCTTGTCAACAGAGAGCCCCAGGTATTAGGGTACAGAAAGTGGCAAGAGTGATAGATCAGGTGGTATTTGAGGAAACCTTTTAAGACAGCTCTGAAATAGAAAGCAATTTATTATTTTCCTTCACTCAAGAATTTAAATGGCACACTTTTGTCTGGCTAAGAAAAATGTAGTCAATGTTTTACTACAGACTGAATCTGAAAGAAAATAGCTTTCATGGCTTTTGAAGAAATCTTAATGGTACACTCCTTACAAACTATCTAATTCCCAATGTCCTTTAAACTACCCATCATTCTTTTTAAGGATCAGAAAAAAAATCCTCTATAATACTTTGTAGTCATAAATTAAGCAGCTGTTTAGTGCAGACTTTACCTTAAAAGGGGATATTATGTGTGCTCACTGCATATTGAAATATGAAAGGTCGATTCAAGCAGAAAGGATGACTAACCAAATTCCCTGGACTGCTCGTTAGAGGAAAGGGTTTGATGTTCATTATGGGACTCTATAGCCATTTAAGGTGTATTTTGTTTTCTTTGAAGAGCTTATTTTGAAATTAATCCTAAAATTTTCCAACTTCAAGTGCTTGCTAGCATGTCAGAGTCTGCAGCTTGCATGCAAACTCTGCTCGCAAGAATAAATTATAAACAGATGAGTGTGCGGCCCTTTTCAATAGATTCAGTGTTCAGTGCTTTCAGGATTTAAACAGGCAGACAGAGAAAGACTCGGGAAAATAAATGTTATCTTCAATTTTTTTGCAAGAAATCAAATGAGTTGCAAACTTTTTTTTTCCCCCATCTGAATATATATATATATAGCTCTTTTATAGTAGGTGCATAGATCTGACTTTCTGGTTTATTTCATTTAAATAAGGTTATGATCATAACACCCCCAGAATTCAGAATCCCTCTACCACAACCCCAATTCAGCACTCACATTAAAAATATATTTTAAAAATACTAGGCACATCACTCACAATTCTCCTAACCTCTGTCCCAGCATAGCATTCACTTACCACAGCTGTGCCGCCTCCTCTGCGGCTCCTGCTCTGAATTTGGGCGCTCAGGTCCCTGTGGTCAGCTGCCTGGTCTTTCCTCTACCTGCTCCTCTTTATCAGGGTCTCTTTGCTGCATGGATCTCATTGAGCCAGTTGTTCCTTCTTTTTCCTGTCCGCTGCTGCAGTTGCATGCTGATAATCCCTAAACTATGCAGCTCGTACTGAAATGGAGCCCCCGTGGAGGGCTGGTGCAAGGGGTATTAGATAGCCCTAGATGATGAATCTTCAGCCTTGCACCCACCACCTGTCACAACCTCGCCCTCTTTCCCCAACCAACCCCACACACAGAAGTAAAAATTCTGCATTCATAGTAACAGATTTTACATGAAAAAGGACACTCAAAATACAGTTTTCTCAGGTAAAAATATCACTTACAGCAGTGCATGTAAATATAATAGATAGATTGCATGTCAGCTAGAAAACTCTGCTAAAAGGCAAACAGGATACTTGGAACCCAAATGGTATTAGGTGTGGGCTTGGCACTCAAAGTAATGAGTATAATGAATTACAATTACAATAAAGGAAATCTCTCATGCCAAAACTGTCTCTACTCAAATAGTACAACCCTCTTTATGAAAAGGCAATGGTGTAAATCCTGAACCAGGCCCTAAAACACCAATACACATCCTATCAGGAAAACAAGACAAGGCCAATATTCATTAGGCCGTTTAGAGAACAAGTTATCTGGCAAGAGTTAGCCGAATAACTTGTCCCTGTATATTCAGCAGGATAAATGTCCCTCTGAATATAAGTAGAGATCTGTAAAAGGAAAAAATATATATATATGTAAAGGAGCCTGTGGCTTATTTCTTTTGATTCTATGGTGAAAGTATAAATGAGGCCCATCTGTCCTCCCAGTCCAATAAAGTATATTTAAATTCCCTGGGCCTGCCAAACCTGTTAGCTATTTAAAGAAATAATAAATCTTCCAGACTCGCAAGGTCCTCCTGCAATTTATCACAATCCGCTTGTGAATTAACTACTCAGGATAATTTTGTATCATCTGCAAATTTGATGACCTCACTCGCTGTATTCCTTTCCAGATCATTTCTAAATATACTAAAAAACACTGGTCCAAGTACAGATACCTAAGGCACTCCACTGTTTACCCTTTTCTACTGAGAAAATTGACCATTTAATCCTACTCTCTGTTTCCTGTCTTTTAACCAGTTTGTAATCCACAAAAGGACATCACCTCCTATCCCATGACTTTTTAGTTTTCTTAGAAGCCTTTCATGAGGGACTTTGTCTAACACTTTCTGAAAATCCAAATACACTATGTCTATTGGTTCACCTTTATCCACATGTTTATTAACCCCTTCAAAAAAATGTAGCAGATTTGTGAGGCAAGACTTCCCTTGGGTAAATCCATGTTGACTATGTTCCATTAAACCATGACTTTCTATATGCTCTGTGATTTTGATCTTTAGAATAGTTTCCACTACTTTTCCCAGGCTCACTGGTCTATAGTTTCCTGGATCGCCCCTAGAGTCCTTTTTAAATATTGGGGTAACATTGGCCACCCTCCAGTCTTCAAGAAGGATGGTTTTAATGATAGGTTACAAATTTTAACCAATAGATCTGAAATTTCATTTTTTAGTTCCTTCAGAACTCTGTAGTGCATACCATCCAGTCCAGGGAATTCTATTATTACTACCACTACTACTACTTAACATTCCTATAGTGCTACATGACATGCATAGTGATGTACAAACATACAAAAAGACAATCCCTGCTCAATAGAGCGTACAGTCTAATAAGACAAACCTACAGCACAAGTGACTTGGAGTATTTCATAAAACAAGATAATGGATAAAAAGAAAAGAAAATTAGTTAACAAGACTAAAAGCAGACAACGAGGCAAAAGATTTAAAAGCGGTTTCAAAAAATGGGTCTTTAGATGGGATTTAAACATGGCAAGAGAAGGAATATGATGCACCAGTTCAGGAAGACTATTCCAAGCACACAGTGTAACCAGGTAAAAAGCACGGGGTCTGGAATTGGCAGAAGAGGAGATGGACAGAGATAGGAGTGACATCCGATGAATGGAGTGCATGAGGAAGGGTGTAGACAGAGATAAGAGAGGAGAGGCAGTAAGGTGCTGCAGAATGAAGGCATTTGTAGGTGGGAATGAGGAGCTTGAACTGTATATGGGAGCAGATAGGGATCCAATGCAGTGACATCAGAAAAAGGGGTTATGCGAGCATAGCGACTCCAGCAAAAGGTAAGTTGTGCAGCTGAATTTAGGGCAAATTACAGTGGAGAGAGATGGCTTGCTGGGAGACCCGTGAGGAGCAGATTGCAATAGTCTAAATGGGAGGAGATGAGAGAGTGGATAAGGGTTCTGGTAGTGTGTTCAGAAAGTAAAGGATGGATTTTGGCAATGTTATAAAGAAAGAAAAGACATGTTTTAGCAGTGTTTTGGATATGCTCAGAGAAGGAGAGAGAGGAATTGAAGAGGACTCCAAGGTTATAGGCTGATGGGACTATGATGACGAATGTGTCATCCACAGTAACAGAGAAAGGAGGCAGAGTAGACGTGGGCTTGCTGGGAAAGATAAGGAGCTCCATTTTGGCCATGTTGAGTTTAAGGTGGCAGCGGGACATCTAGGCATCAATGTCAGACAAGCAGGCCAAGATCTGGGACTGGATTTCTGCTGAAATTTCTAGGGTACAAAGGTAGATCTGGGAGTCATCAGCATAAAAATGGTATTGAAAGCCATGAGAGGAAATCAGAGCACCAAGGGAATTAGTATAGTGAGAAGAGAAGAGGGCTTAGGATGGAGCCCTGAGGCACACCAATTGATAGTGGAATGGCAGTAAAGGAGGGAGCACCAGAAGAAACACTAAAAGTGTGATGGGAGAGGTAAGAAGAGAAGCAATACAGAACAGAGTCCCGAAATCCAAGCGAGGACAGAGTATCAAGGAGTAGGTGGTGACCAACATTGTCAAATGCAGCAGACACATCAAGGAGGATAAGGACAGAGTAAAGACCTTTGGCTTTAGCCATAAATATGACATTGGAAACTTTGGCAAGGGCTGCTTCAGTTGAATGTAGAGGGTGAAAACCAGACTGGAATGGATCAAGAATGGCTTGAGATGTAAGATAGTCAAGACAGTGGGGGTGAACAGCATATTCAAGGGTAAAAGGGTAAAAGGGAGAAGGGATATGGAATGATAGTTGGCAGGACAGGTAAGATCCAGTGAGGGCTTTTTAAGGTGTGGTATAATTACAGTACATTTCAAGGCAGCAGGAACAATAGCAGTGGAGGGTGACAGCTTGAGGATGTGACAGATAGAAGGGATGATTGCAGTGGAGATGGAGCTGAGGAATTGGGTGGGGACAGGGTCAGAGGAACAAGTAGTGAGCATGGAGGAAGAGAGTAAACGAGCAGATCCTTCACTGTGACTTCAGGAAAGGAGGAGAGACTGGCGGAGGCTAGGGGAAAGTTAGAGAAAAGAAGTGGGAGAGAGGCCAGTAAAGGTGAAATAGTTGAGAACTCAAGACTAATTTTGTGAATATTGTCATGGAAGTAGCCAGCTATAGTCTGGACAGATAGAGAAGGGGAGGAGGGAGGCGAGGGAAGTTTGAGGAGGGAATTGAAAGTGGCAAAGAGACAGCGAGGGCTGGATGTAAGAGAGTTTGTCAGATGGACATAGTAATCTTGTCTGGCAAGTACAATAGCATACTGGAAAGAGGTCAGCATGATTTGAAGTGTATGAAGTCTGCATGGGCACAGGATTTTAGCCAGAGATGTTCTGCAGAGCAGGAACAGGAACGTATGTAGCGAAATCTTGGGGTAAGCCAAGGCTGGGGTTTAGTGCGCCTTAAAGGATGGTTAAGAGGAGGGGGCAAAAGTGTCTAAGGCTGAAGAGAGTGTATTGTTGTAAGAAACAACTGCTTCATCAACATAGTCAGACAAAGTTGTGGAGGAAAGGAGAGATGAAACAGCAGTGGAAAAATTGCAAGGGTCAACAGCTTGGAGATTCCCAAAGGTGTAAGTGGTGGCTGGATGAGTCAGTGGGAGAGGATGGCTTAATGTGAAAGTTATCAGGTAATGATCTAGACTGGAAGAATTGAGGTGGCAAAGTCTGAGAAACAGCAGTTAGAAGCTAAGAATAGGGCACATCAGTGGCTATGCTGGTGAGTAGAGATGGTAGAGCAGAAGAAGTTAAAGAAAGGAGTTTTGAGGCATAAAAGGAGGTATAAAAGGAGGACATGTGACATCCATGGCGTCAATTGAACGGGAGGCACAGAAGGAACTACATCGCAAACGGCAGTAGGACCACAAAATTACTATCATGGTTAACCCTGTCTGTTGGACTTTCACCTTATAGCACAATTCCCCTGAGGAAAGACTCATCAGTCTGAAACACATGTTGGGAAGGGAATCAAGTGTAAGATTCACAACAAGCAGGATATGGAAGGTATTTATTTGGAAACAAGGTAGAATTGTTTTAATACAAGATAAAAGTTATACGGAGTGTCATCACATTATGGATGTTATGAAATGATGGGACTTTAATATATTTAAATTAGCTATTTAAGCACATGGAAAAATAATCACAAAAAAAAGGAGGCAGAGGGAAGTTAATGATTACTATGCAAGAATGGTGCAGGGATGCCTACACAATGTATGAAACTTTCCTCTTACTCCTAAATTTAATTAATTTAAAAAAAAAAAAAAGAATATTTTAAAACAAAAGAAAAAATTAATTCCACATGTTGTGTAGGCAGTGAGATCACAATAAAGAATTCACAGCATAATTGATAAAAATAAATGTTTTTAAAAAAAATATTTTGAAAAAAATAGCAAATGTACGCAGTGAACAGAACAGCCATTGATGCTGTTCAATTGATCAATATTTAGTAGACTCTGGGACAGGGGGAAATTTCATTTTGAAACGTCTAGTGGAACATTTGCGGATCCCTACTACTACTATGATGACTCCATTACTATTGTCCTCTATTCATGGAGAGCCCTTACCGGGTCAAGTAACTCTGCTTACATAACCAGTGAGCTTACGTACCAGTGCTATTCATACAGAAACTATTTCCTTCTTTGTGCTAGAGAAGGCCATGCACCCTTTGGTACTTGGGCTACTGTGACTGCAGAAACACATGCCACAATTCAACTGGACCACTTTGGAGCTTTCACATTGGGGTCCAGATTGTCATGGCAAATGCTTAATGGAAGTCTCTCCATTACCATGCATACCAACTACCCCGTTGTTGCTTGGGTTGCCGCCTCAATATGCATCTGACCAAGATATATTCCCAAAAGAAGCTGCTGATGTGTTACCTCCACACAGATCATATGACTGTGCAATTAATTTGAAGTCAAATACGGAACCACCCAAAGGAAGGGTCTACCCCCTCTTCATAGTGGAGAATAAGGCGATGTTGTGCACCTTCAAGCCAGGGGTGCCATTCTTCAAATGCCATTTTTATTGCCAACATTTCTTTATCCCCAATACCGTAGTTCTTCTCCTCTGGCGAGAAGCGTAGGGGAAAGAATGAACAGGGGTGCAAGATCTTTGAATCACCAGTCTGGCTTAGCACGGCCCCTACACCTACATCAGAGGCATCGTCTTCCACAATGAAGGATCGAGTAGGGTCCGGATGGCGGAGACATGGTTTGCTTTGAAAGGCATCCTTTAACTTCTGGAACGCAGTCACAGCTTCCATAGACCAAGTAGCAGCGTTGGCTCCCTTCTTAGTCATTGCTGTTAATGGAGCAGTCAATGAAGAGTAATTTTTAATAAAGGTCCGATAGTAATTGGTAAATCCTAAAAATCATCTTAGAGCTTTTAGGCCAGTGGGTTGTGGCTATTTTTGAATACTCTCAAGCTTCTGAGGGTCCATTTGGAAACCATTGTTTGAGACAATGTAACCTAAGAAGGGCATGGATTCTTTATGAAATTCACATTTAGACAATTTGGTGTACAAGCGGTTCTCGTGAAGTCTCTGCAGAACTCTTTTGACATCTTCCTGATGGGATTGCAGGTCCTGAGACAATATCAAGATGTCGTCTAAGTAGACAATGACACATTGGTAGAGTAAATCACACAGAATATCGTTCATCATGTTTTGGAAGACAGCCGGAGCGTTGCACAAGTCGAAGGGCATCACAGGTATTCAAAGTATCCATCCCGGGTATTAAAAGCCGTCTTCCATTCATCGCCAGAGTGGATGCGAACTAAATTATACTCTCCTTTGAGGTCAAGCTTGGAGAATATCTTGGCTCCCTGTAATCTATCAAATAGCTCTGAGAAGAGTGGTAAAGGGTAGCGGTCCTTTATGGTAATCTCATTCAGACCTCTGTAGTCAATGTACAATCCACAAAGAAAAATCCTGAGCCGGCAGGAGACTTAGAAGGTCTTATGAAACCTTTCTGGAGATTCTCCTGTATGTACTCCAAAATCAGATTACTGTTTACACTGATCACAAAAATCTGGAGTACCTCCATCTTGCTCAATGCCTCAACCATAGACAGATGAGGTGGTCCCTGTTCTTCAACAGATTTGACTTTTTGCTGAAATATCGCCCTGATGATAAGAATGTCAGAGCAGACGCATTATATCGCTCTTTCCTCTCAGAGGATGTACCTGATGAACCCCAGCATATTATTGACCCGAAGAGAGTGGTTCTCACAGCTACACATCTGGTACCCCCAGGCAAGACCATTGTACCCTGCAATCTAAGAAAGAAATTGCTAAGATGGGCTCATGATTTGAAACTGGCTGGACACCCTGGTCAACGTCGAACACTGGCCAAGCTACAAAAGTAGTATTGGGGGCCCACCATGAAAGAAGACACTCTAGCTTATGTAGCCTCCTGTTCCAATTGTGCCAGACAGAAACCTCTGCCCGGATGTCCTTGGGGCCTGCTTCAACCCTTACCAGCACCGTATGAGCCCTGGACCCATATTGCAACAGATTTAGTGGTGGACCTGCCACTTTCCGGTGGTCCCAATACCATTTGGGTTACAGTGGACCGATTTTCGAAGATGGCTCACTTCGTGGCTCTCCCTGGCTTACCATCAGCCATGGAACTTGCTAAGTTATTCATCAGTCACATCTTTCGCCTACATGACATGCCTAAACATATTGTTTCTGACAGAGGAGCTCAATTTACAGTAAATTTCTGGAAAGCTTTGTGTAAGAAATTCGACATCACACTTGACTGCACCTCTGCATACCATCCTCAGTCGATTGGCCAAACTGAGAGAATGAATAGAACTCTCAAACAGTTCCTCCATGCCTATGTCAGTTCACGACAGAATGACTGGGCTGAACTTGTCATCAATTTGTATCCAGCATCATCTACTGTATCTACTCCTTTTGAAGTGATCTATGGACGACAACCTTTACCACTTCCACTTTCTGTGTCATCCCCGGCAGCTCAATCTACTGCCAAAGATATACAGCAGCTCTGGAGAAAGTCTAAAGAGATGCTCCAAAAAGCAGGACAAAGAGCAAAGAAAGGCTATGATGCTCACCAAAGCAAGGCTCCTGAATTCCAGCCTGGTGATAAAGTTTGGCTTTCTACTAAACATCTGAGACTTAAGCTTCCATCTGCTCGATTTGCTCCACACTTTGTCGGACCCTTTCCTATTCTCCGACTGTTGGGCTCTCTCACCTGTAGTCTGAGACTCCCTCCAGCTATGAGGATTCACAATGCATTCCATGTTTCGCTGCTGAAACCGCTTGCTCTTAGCGAGTTTTCCACAAAGACACCTGAACCTACCCCACTTGATGCAGAAGAAGATATCGAATATAAGGTTGAAGCCATCCTTGATGTAAGAAAGAGAGGCAGAGTTTGGGAATACCTCCTGTCATGGGAGGGATACGGACCAGAAGAAAACTCTTGGGTACCATTGGCTAATATCATGGACAAAGAGATGCTTCATCAAATTCATCAATCGCATCCTCAAAAACCTAGACCAGGTAGAGGGTCTGGAGGGGGCCTTTTGAAGGGGGGTACTGTTGCGTTCATTGGTCTCAGACAGCTTTGACCTCTGTGCCTCACCTTTCTTCCTTCTCTCTCCTCCAGCCTTGGGAAGATGGCTGCTGCCATGTCTTCATGCCTCTCTCTCCGGTGTCCCCAGATCGGCAACGGCGACCGTGTTTACCATGATTTTCCTGAGGGCCTCTTAGATTGCGTGCGGCACGCCACCCACGTCTTTATCCACGTCATGGCAGGAACCTCGGGGGCATCCCCTCCGAGTGACGTCAGCACAGCCTGGTACTTAGCCTGCCCTTCGTTTGCTAACAAACTGAGTTAGCAAGGATTGGATTGCTTCTTGTCTAAGCTGCTCTGCTGCTTCCCAGCTGCCGCAGGAAGCTCTCTCTGCCCTTCAGGGTATTTCTTCACTAACCTGGGTACCCGCTCCTCGGGGGCCCTTCTGCTCTATTTCAGATACCTATCTTGGGATACCGGGTACTCACTCCTCGAGGGCGTGCTCTCCCTTTTCTGGTGCTTGCCACTGAGCAACGTCTGCCTGCCAGGACCTTCAACAATACAGTTTTCAACTTCAGTGAGTACTAACCCTTTCAGTCTGTCTCATCTTCAGCTTCAGCACTCTGTGTCTACATCCAGGCCCTGTCCCTGCTATCACCTACTTGAGTGTAAGACTGGTCTCCTCTGCTGAGGACCCCTGGACTACGTCTGCTAGGTTATCTTCACTGCTGCCCGCTCCCCAGGCAGTACCATCGAGCTGTACAATAAATACAACTTCTCTGTGTCTGCGTGTATAGTCTAGCCTAGTACTGTGGTTCCTCACGGGGCTCCTCCCCATGGGAGTGGCCATCACCGCAGTACCCAAGAATCCACTCCAACACCTCATAACCATAACACACTAACCATATCCCCTGGCAACAAATTCCAGACATTAATTGTGCGTTGAGTGAAAAAGAACTTTCTCCGATTAATTTTAAATGTACTACATACTAACTTCATAGTGTCCCCTAGTCCTTCTGTTATCCGAAAGAGTAAATAACTGATTTACATTTACCCATTCTAGACCTTTCATGATTTTAAACACCTCTATCATATCCCCTCTCAGCCATTTCTTCTCCAAGCTGAACAGTCCTAACCTCTTTAGTCTTTCCTCATAGGGGAGTTGTTCCATCCCCTTTATCATTTTGGTTTCCCTTCTCTGTACCTTCTCCATTGCAACTATATCTTTTTGAGATGCGGCAACCAGAATTGTACACAGTTTTCAAGGTTCAGTCTCACCATGGAGCAAGAAAGAGACGGCTTAGGGCGGATATGATAGAGGTGTTATGATCCCCCCTGTTGCTGCGCTACAGGAGGTATCTTACCTTCCCTCCGGAGGCCGCTCCAAAGCCAGGGCCTCGCCTGTGCACCATCCAGGACTTGCTCCAGAGCCTGGGAGGCCTAGCTGTTCCTGAGGTCTGCCTGTGGCTTGCATGGCTGTGTTTGGACTTCCTGTTTGGCCACGCCCTTCTCCCTAGGGGCCGGCCCACAGCTCTCTACCTCAGTTATAGGGCCAGCAAGGGGCGGTCCTGGCAAACTCCTCCCAGGGAGTTGCCTACATCCTGCAGTATAAAAGGACTCTCATTTCACTTGTTACTTGCCTTCGGATTAGCTTGCACATTGCTGTGTCCTATCTGCTGATCCAGGTCCTCCATGGTTGTCTTTGCTTCGATGGCTCCCTGTCTGTTCCTGACCTTGCCTTGATGTGTTACCTGATGTCTGTTCTGGATCCAGTGCTTGATCCAGTTCCTGATTTTCCCAGATAATCCTGCTTCAGGCTGCCGGTGTGCAGCAATCCCCTGCTTCAGGCTGCCGGTGTGCAGCAATCCCCTGAAACCCTGCTATAGACTGCCTGTACTGCAGCTACCTGCCTTACCCTGTTCCTGAGTCTCCTGAATGCTAGCACCTCGTTCCTGTATCTTCAAGATGTCCTGGTGCCTTGCGGCAAGCCATGTTGTGGTCCGTGACCAGCCCCATGGGTGGGCTGAGTAGGGCGCTTCGTGATGCAAGCCTTGCACCTCGTTCCTGAATCTGTGAGAAAGCCTTACCCTATTCCTTAACTCTCTGAAAGCCTGGTATCCTGCGGCAACCTCTGTAGTGGTCCGTGACCAGCCCCACGGGCGGGTTGTGTAGGGCGCTCCATGTTGCCAGTCTCGTACCTCGCCCTTGAGTCTCCTGTATGTATCATACCTCGTTCCTGCCTCTGATGTCTCTGCACCAGTCCTTGCCTCTGTCTCTGCACCAGTCCTTGCTTCTGATGTCTCTGCACTGGCCTACGCCTAAGATGTCCTCCGTGTACTAAGGACTCTGTCTGCCCTCATTCTCTGTCCGGCCTGCCGCCCTTTGCCGTTACCCAGCGGCAGGTCCGAAAGGGCTTGGAACAGTCGGAGGACCGTTCATCAACCAACATTGCGTTGCTGGTTGTCATGGGCGTGCAGGTCCGGCTGAGGGTCAGACTCCGCTCCTGAATCCCTGCTTCGGTACACGCCTGGCTCACCATGCCAGCACCGGCTCACCTCCCATGGTGTGGCTGGGGCTCCTCCCTAGCTTTCGCCATGGCCCAAGGGCTCACACCACCTGCTTTAGAGACGGCCGTGCTCCTCGCGCCTACGATATGTACCCGAGGGCGCCCAGACCCTCGGCTCGTCAGCGGCGTGGTGGATGCACCCTTAACAAGAGGTCTTTAAGATCATGAGAGGTCTTGAACGAGTAGATGTGCATCGGTTATTTACACTTTCGAATAATAGAAGGACTAGGGGGCATGCCATGAAGTTAGCAAGTAGCACATTTAAGACTAATCGGAGAAAATTCTTTTTCACTCAATGCATAATAAAGCTCTGGAATTTGTTGCCAGAGGATGTGGTTAGTGCAATTAGTGTAGCTGGGTTCATAAAAGGTTTGGATAAGTTCTTGGAGAAGTCCATTAACTGCTATTAATCAAGTTTACTTAGGGAATAGCCACTGCTATTAATTGCATCAGTAGCATGGGATCTTCTTGGTGTTTGGGTACTTGCCAGGTTCTTGTGGCTTGGTTTGGCCTCTGTTGGAAACAGGATGCTGGGCTTGATGGACCCTTAGTCTGATTCAGCATGGCAATTTCTTATGTTCTTATGTTCCATTTTATTCACCATTCCCTTCCTAATAATTCCTAACATTCTGTTTGCTTTTTTGACTGTCGCAGCACACTGAGCCGACGATTTCAATGTAATATCCACTGATGCCTAGATCTCTTTCCTGGGTGGTAGTTCCTAATATGGAACCAAACATCATGTAACTATAGCCTGGGTTATTTTTCCCTATATGCATCACCTTGCACTTAGCCACACTAAATTTCATCAGGCGAGATGTATAGGAGAAAACATTAGCTCCGTGACAAAGAGCAGCAACTGAAGCAGTGTCCTCAGGGGAATGCCAGGTCTCTGTTAAGGCAAGGAGTTGAAGAGAACAAGAGATAAAAAACCCATGAATAAAGGCAAGCTTCTTGGAGATAGAGTTTGCATTCCACAGGGAGAAAGACAAAGGAAGAGAAGAGGAATGGACAAGGGTAATAGTGATAAGATTGGAGGGGTTATGGCTTGATATGTGATGATGGAATGAAAATTGCCTTGAAGGGCCAGGATTGGGATTGATATCCCCAACTGAAAGTAAAACGAGGAGCAGACTATGGAGATGATAGGCAGATGTGTGCCGATAGTGACAATGATGAGATGGCATCAGGGATAGGGGAAAAGATAGTGGCAGGATGAGAGGAAGAAAACTCTGACATTCAAGAGCAGTGGACAGTGCAGATGACAGAATGGCAGGGGAGATAGAGAATGTAGGGGCGGGGGAGGATGAACTTGGTAGTAGTTGTGGTTTGCATCAGGGAATAAGATCAGGGAGGATTAGCATCAGGAATAGAAAATATATTGGAGTCATGCGGAATAAGAAGAGGCCTGTAATCACTTCAGAACCTGAGGGTAATGCTCTAAATGGAAAATCTCAATTATACTTGATGAAACTAATTTAGATTAATTATATGATTATTATGATAGCTATTAAAGAAAGCTAGACCCAGGGGAGGGTGGGAGGGAATAAAGACCCAGAGACAGCAGGAGTAAACCATTAAACAAGGGCTGGATTGCTTCTTTTTCTTTGCTCACTCTTGTGAAAAGACAGACCACACAGCTGTACTCCCACTCCCACAGAAACTCCCACATTTCAGCTGCCTTACAGCCAGATTCCTGCACAGACTGAGGAAGAATTTGTAACCAAATACTATACTGTGCTGTTGTGGAGCCAGACTTCTGCCATTTTACTAACTATCAACAGTAAAGAATTATTTTTGGACATTAACACGGTGACTCCAGTCTTTATTTGGCATCCCAGCACACGCCAGTACCTTAATTATTGCATCCACGAAGGAAGCCAGGAAGAGAGACTAAGCCGCCCCGCACTGGGAAACAAGAGGACTCCTTTCATCCCCAAGTCTATTGAATCTTCACCCTGGGAAGGAAGGAAAAGTAAAACAGCTAGCCTGGGTTCCTGCCCCAAAAAGTACAAATTATTCTGTGGCCTCACCCATTCTAAACGTGCACTGCAGGGTAGGGTTACGTATAAATGTAATGGCTAAACTTCTGCTACACATGTATATAGGATTATCCCAAAAAAGCAATTTTTCGTACTTTTGTGCTTTTGTTATTTTACATAGCAAAAGTTGTTTATTCCACTCCTCTCTTTTCCTTTTAATTTATAAAAGACTTTTTTTTCAAAATCTACTGTGACCATGATCTTATTCTTCCTTGATTGCAGAAAAAAAATGTGTTCTAGGGAAAGTGTCATGAGAGCTCAGCCAGTGCCAATTTGTTTGAACATGCTAGGATTAGGAGCTAGAAAGAAGCTTGCTATTTCCTTTCCCATCTGATGTCATCTGCTTCAGAAGGGATAAGGAGCAGGAAATATACCCAGCTGCATTAAAGTTAGCTGATTACGTTTATTTGGCTAACTTTAGGATTGTTGTTTGGCTGTCCTAATGTTATCTGGCTATGTTGGCCAAATAACGCAGAAAAATGGTGTTTCTCTGGCTAACATACCGGATCATTCATCAAAACGCGTTAGGCTGTTATCGTGGGCGTTAGGGCCCTATTGCCCATCATAACCCCATAATGCATGCGTTATTTATTGTGTCGCATGATTGTTATCTATATATACTACTATAGGGTTTTGAGCCAGTTTTACATGCACAGTGAGATGTATGAACAGCTCAGTACACCTCAGTGAAGACTGGATGTGAATTTCAGTGAGGAAAGTCACACACAGATGAGATTTCTACAATGTTCTCTCTCTAGGTTGATGGACTCTCTACCAGAGTACTATCAAGTTAGGGCAAGAGAACATTGTAGAAATCTCATCTTTGTGTGACTTTCTGCTCTCAAAATCATGTCAGATCTTCACTGATGTGTACTGTGCTGTTCAAAAATCTCACTGTGCATGTAAAACTGGCCCAAAAACCCTAGTCCTCCACCAAAACCTCACCTCGAGCTACTAGCTTGCCCTTCTATAGTGATATAAATAGTTGACTACTATGAGAGCCTTATAATGAGTCAGTTTCTCTCTCTTTCTTTCTCTCTACCCTGAATCATACCACAGGATTTTTACATCCTGCTATTTGTTCTCCTAAATCCAAACATACAGGGTTATTCATCAAAATGCGTAATGGCGTTAACGCCATAACGCATGAAATGATAAGGGTAGTGCACAGTGAGAAGGCAAGTTTTGAGAGGGGGAGGAGTTTGGGTGGGCTTTATGAAAATCAGGGGCAATATCACATAGTTTTAATGCCGGAAATAACCACACCTTTTTTCCTGGTGTTAAACTGTGTAATATGACCGAAATGGCCGTATCGCAATTCGTGATACATTTTTTGAATTGCATTTCAGCCATTTCTGGCCTGGGGAGAGGGAGGGAGAGAGAGAGAGAAAGAAGGGAGAAAGAGAGAAACTATAGGGAGGTCCTCACAATGTGCAACTATTTATATGCCTGTAGGAGGGCCATCTAATAGCTCGAGGTGAGGTGTTGGTGCTGATTTAGGGTTTAGTGGCCAGTTTTTCATGCAGAGTGAGACTTATGAACATTTCTACTATGTTCTTTCACCCTAGTTTGATGGACTCTATAGCAGGGTACCATCAAGCTAGGATGAGATAATATAGTACAAAATTTCATCTTTGTGAGACTTTTCCTCACTCCAAATGACATCAAATCTTCACCGAGGTATACTGTGCTGTTCGTACATCTCAATCTGCATGAAAAAGTGGCCCCCTAACCCCTACACTACTACCTAAACCTCACCTCAAGTTATTAGGTGGGCCTCCTATAGTAGCATAAATAGCTAACTACTACAAGGACCTTCTAGATAGTCTCTCTCTCTCTCTTCCCCTTTTCCTCTCCCCAGTGGTGAAATGAGCACTTTGCAGGTAGGGAAATGTAGGTATTACCACAAAGTGTGAAAACTTAATACACTTTATGGTAATACCTATGCAAAGCAGTAAGATAACCCACATTGCAATAAATATGCTATTATCATAAAACATACCCCCTTTTCCTATCGCATATGATATTTAGTGCAGTTTGATAAATCTAGGTCTATATTACCACATGCTGTAATAATTCTAAAATTTCCATAAACACATCCATTTTTCTTAGCATGGGCATTATCCATGTGAAAATTATAGCATTTTGATGAATCTAGGGGTTAGCTATTGAATATAATGAGGCAATTATTGTAACGCTACTAAGCCGGATAGGTAGGACTGCAATACCCCAGATTAATTTTGAATTGGTAGGGATAGGACATAGCTTCCTATCACTGTTTTTTAGGGTTAAGAAGCTAAGTAGAAGTGCCTCATATTAAGATATTATTTTCAGTCCTAAATTTAGATGTCTTTAATGAGCTGAAAATAAGTGCCTAACTTTTACATCTAAATTCAGGTACTCAGCATTATCTGATTATAGGCCTCAGAGTCAGTGATGAAGGACAATTAACTTGGCTCAGAAAAAGTGCTATTAGCCAAATATACTATTTTATCCCATTTTATGTCTATGGGAAAAATTCTTATTACATGTGTCTCAGTTGAAAAGTTCCTTTTCTGTGCGGCCCCGTTTTTTGTAATGGACTTCCGCTTTTCCCGCAGAAATAGTTTACCCTTCGAAACTTCAAATCTACTCTACAGTTATACCGTCATCATTGAATTCCAGTACTATACCAGCCTAGTTTTGGGATCCTCTCCGGAGTACCCCATGCCTCGGGCCACTACTGTGTCATCTCTAAGTGAGGAACCACTCTGGTGTACCCTGCGCTGCAGGCCATTACTGCATCATCGCTACAGGACTCTCACCCGTGTTCTCGTACCTCGAGCCACTACCATACCATATCTGAGTGAGGAATCCCTCGGTGCACCCTGCCCTGCAGGCCACTGCCACATCACCACTACGGAGAGACGTCTTCGGCTTATCCCATTCTGTGGGCCACTACTGGATCTCCACATCTGAGGTATTCCCTCTGGGTATACCCCTCTGCTCAGACCTTGTTACTTTTCCTGCACCTCCCGCTCTGCGGGCTATGCCTTTCTACCTCTCTAATAAAGACTCTATTCCACAGCTGTGTCTGACGTCTGCTGAGACTGCGCCTCCCAACGGTGAGGCTCACAGGGCTCCTCCCTGTGGGTGGTACTATCTCTCACCTTGGCCCAGGGCCCACACACCTACAAGTCATAACAGATTGCTAACTCCATGGATCTGGCACAGGTCTCAGCGATTCAGGCCATCCCTGGCCTGGCCCAGCGAATTTCAGAGCAGCAAAAAGTATTAGAGACTTTGGCTAACGCCATCAATCAATTAAGCAGTCGGCTGGACTCTGCCTCAACGCCTGCCAAGCCAAGTTCTGCTTCACATGAGTCACTGTTCCAGCCTTCTGTGCCCATGCTGGCACCCCCTCACTTCGCAGGTGACCCATTGTAATGTAGGGACTTTTTGAACCAGTGTAGCATGCACTTTTCTTTGCAACCTGCATATTTTCCTGATGTAGTGTCCAAAACTATTTACATCTTATCCCCCCTGGACAGAAAAGCCTTGGCCTGGGTGTCACCCCTTTGGGAGCGAATGGATCCAATTCTCAAATACTTGACAGGCTTCCTTTTCCTATTTCTCTCCATATTTGATGAACCTGGTCGCAAGACCATTGCTGGATCTGCACTCCTGCATCTACAACAAGGTGCCAGATCACTGACTGAATATGTCATTGAGTTTAGGACTCTGTCCTCAGAATTACACTGGGATCTGGGCTGTCTGCATGCCATATTCCTGGAAGGTCTAAGTTCACGCATCAAAGACGAATTAGCAGCACGTGAGCTCCCTGAGGCCTTGGACTCTCTTATCGACCTGGCTGGTTGCATAGATCGTCATTTGCGTGAGCAGTCGCATGAGGCTAGGGGATCCAAGAGGATGTCATTGGGGGTTCCACCCATTCGTTCAACATCTACCACTCAGACTGCTCCTGCACCAAGTATCGAAGAGGAGGAACCAGTGAAAAATGGGTCGCAGTCATCTATCTGCCAAGGAGATGTGTCATCGGCAAAGATCAAGTTTTTGCATGTATTAAAACATAAGAAATTGCCATGCTGGGTCAGACCAAGCACAGCATCCTGTTTCCAAGAGAGGCCAAACCAGGCCACAAGAACCTGGCAATTACCCAAACAATAAGAAGATCCCATGCCACTGATGCAATTAATAGCATTGGCTATTCCCTAAGTAAATTTCATTAATAGCCATTAATGGACTTCTCCTCCAATAACTTATCCAAACCTTTTTTGAACCCAGCTACACTAGCTGCACTAACCACATCCTCTGGCAACAAATTCCAGATCTTTATTGTGCATTGAGTGAAAAAGAATTTTCTCTGATTAGTCTTAAATGTGCTACTTGCTAACTTCATGTAATGCCCCCTAGTCCTTCTATTATTTGAAAGTGTAAATAACTGATTCACATCCACTCATTCAAGACCTCTCATGATCTTAAAGACCTCTATCATGTCCCCCTTCAGCCGTCTCTTCTCCAAGCTGAACAGCCCTAACCTCTTCAGCCTTTCCTCATAGGGGAGCTGTTCCATCCCCTTTATCATTTTGGTTGCCCTTCTTTGTACCTTCTCCATTGTGGCCAGCCAGGTCATGCGGTACCCTCCTGCCCACTCTCTCTGGGAAACTCCCAGGCCTAGGATCCACTGGAGGACTCCTCCTAGGCCTGACTGCACCAGCTCCTCCGCTAACACTACCTGTCTCCATTATCTAGGATGCCCTAGAATTCCACACCCCAGCTCTGGTGGACTCTGGGGCTGGTGGGAACTTTATACTCGGACAATTTGTGGAGCACCTATGAATCCCTACTGTATAGACACTTATGCCATTGCTACTGTCTTCAATTCATGGTGAGCCATTACCAGATGAAGTTACCTACTCCACCATGCCAATCCAACTTTGCACCAAGTCTCTGTACCCGGAGACCATTTCCTTTTTGTTCTTAGATAAGGCTATACATCCTGTGGTGCTTGGACTGCCATGGTTGCAAATGCACACACCACAATTCGATTGGAGCACCTTACAACTGTCCCAATGCCATGAAAAGTGCTTAAAGGTCGTGACTCCTATGCCTTGCCTGACCACTACCGCATCTCTTCCGGGACTTCCTCTGCAGTACTCCTCTTTTCGAGACATATTCTCCAAGAAAGCTGCGGACACTCTTCTACCTCACCTCTCATTTAATTGTGCCATAAACTTGTTACTCAACACTGAACCTCCCAGAGGAAGAGTATACCCACTTTCTCTGACAGAAACCAAGGCCATGTCCAAATATATTCAAGAGAATTTGGCAAAAGGCTTCATCCAGCTTTATAAGTCCCCTGCTGGAGCCAGTTTCTTTTTTGTGAGAAAGAAGGATGGTTCCCTTCGGCCGTGCATAGATTACTGCGCCTTAAATGAGATCACCCTGAAGGACCGCTACCCTTGCCATTAATCTTTGAACTTATTGATAGGCTCCAAGGGGCCAAAATATTCACTAAATTGGACCTCAGAGGAGCATATAACTTGGTCAGGATATGCTGGGGCACCGAATGGAAAACCACTTTTAACACCAGTGACGGCTATTTTGAATATTTAGTAATGACATTTGGCCTCTGCAACGCCCCGGCAGTATTTCAAAATATGATGAACGAAATCTTCAGGGACATGCTTTACAGCTGTGTAGTAGTATACCTGGATGACATTCTGGTTTTCTTGCAAGACCTTGAGAGCCATCATTCGGATGTGGCCAATGTCTTACAAAGATTGAGGGACAACCAGTTATATGCCAAACTGGAAAAATGCTCCTTTTGCCAGGAGTCTGTTCCCTTTTTAGGCTATGTGGTCTCTAGCCAGGCATTCCAGATGGACCCACAAAAGACCAAGAGTATTTGGGATTGGCCGTAACCCACTGGTCTTAAGGCACTGTGAAGATTCTTGGGTTTCACTAACTACTTCAGGTCGTTCATCCACCATTATTCAACACTGACCACTCCACTTACAGCAATGATTTGAAAGGGAGCCAATCCCTCTCAGTGGTCTCCTGAAGCCATGACTGCTTTCCAAGAACTCAAGGAGGCGTTCCTGCAAAAACCGTGCCTATGCCACCCAGATCCCCGACGACCCTTCATCATTGAAGTGGACGCTTCTGACGTCGATGTTGGTGCAGTCCTCAGGCAAAACACTCAGCAATTCACACCTTGCACCCATGCTCATTTTTCTCCCGTCGCTTCTCCCCTGTGGAGCAAAATTACGGGATTAGGGACAAGGAATTGGTGGTGATTAAATTAGCCTTCAAGGAATGGCGTCCATGGCTCAAGGGAGCGCAACACCAAATCACGGTTTACACTGACCACAAGAACCTCAAGTACTTACATCATGCTCAATGCCTGAATCACAGACAAGCCCTCTGGTCTCTATTTTTTACCCGGTTCAATTTCCTCTTGTGATACCGGCCAGCTGATAAAAACACCCAAGCTAATGCACTTTCTCGTTCATTTACCACGAAAGATGTTCCAGATATTCCATGGCACATCATCGACCCTACGAGGGTGCTCCTCTCCGCTACACACACGGTTCCAGCTGGGAAGACGGTGGTTCCCCAACCACTCAGAAGGAAGATCCTCAGATGGGTGCATGACTCTCTGCTCGCAGGCCATCCCAGACAAGTTAGAATGCTTTCTATTCTGCAAAGATTCTACTGGTGGTCAACCATGAATAGACGTCCATGCATACGTAGAATCGTGCCCTACTTGCACTCATCAAAAGCCACCGGCGGACCGCCCTTGGGGGCTTCTTCAACCACTCCCTGCACCTAGCAAGTTGTGGACATATATAGCCACGGATTTCATTGTTGATTTACCTCTATCCAGTGGCAACAACACCATCTGGGTTACCATGGATCACTTTTCAAAGATGGCTCATTTCGTGGTGTTACCTGGTCTACCTTCGGCTCCAGAATTAGCAAAACTATTCATCCGTCACATATTTTGCATCCATGGCCTCCCAAGACACATCCTCTCTGATTGAAGGGTGCAATTTACGGCGAAATTCTGGAGGTCATTATGCAAAAAATTCGACATATCCCTGGACCTCACATCAGTCTACCATTCGCAGGCCAATGGACAGACAGAGAGGACAAACCGTACTTTAAAACAGTTTCTCCGGGCATACATAAACTCTAGGCAGAGTGACTGGTTCAATTTGCTCCCCTGGGCTGAGTTTGCTTTAAACTCCCACCAGTCTGCTTCTACTGTATCTTTGCCCTTCCAAATTATCTATGGACGTCAACCTCTGCCTCCTCTTCCAGTGCCTCTGTCTGTGTCATCTCCCATAGCACAGGCCTCGGCGCAAGAACTACAACAACGCTAGGAGCACACCAAACAACTTCTCCAACAAGCTGGTCAAAAGGCTAAGAAGTTCTATGATGCCCATCACCGGGCAGCTCCTCAGTTGCACCCTGGAGATAAAGTGTGGCTCAGTACCCTCTTCATCCGCCTAAAACTACCCTCAGCTCGCTTTGCGCCCAGATACATTGGGCCTTTTGCAGTACTTCATCACCTGGGTCCAATTACTTACAGCCTTCAGTTACCCTCTTCACTTAAGATCCACAACGCCTTCCATATCTCTCTCTTAAAGCTGCTCATCCTGTCTGAGTTCTCAGAGAAACCACCTGAACCTCAACCTCTAACAGCTGAAGAGGATATCACCTATCAGGTTGAAGACTTCTTGGATGTAAGGAAGTGTGGAAGGCGTTAGGAGTATCTCATCTCTTGGGAAGGATTTAGTCGTGAGGAGAATAGTTGGGAGCTCACAACCAACATCCTTGACAAGGAACTGATCAAACAGTTCCACACTTCTCATCTTTGGAAACCAAAACCTCCAGGGAGGGACCCTAAGAAGGTGGGTACTGTTATGCCCGTCGGTCGCAGATGGCTGCGATCACTAATGCTCACCTCTTTCTTTGCTACCTTGTCATCATTGGGGAGAGTGGCAGCCTCCCAGCTATCTCCAACCTTCCTGGTGTTCCCAGGTCAGCGTGGGCACTGCCAACCGCCATCTTGCCTTCAGGATCACTTAGGCGCACGCACATGTACACAGGCTAGTCTTAATCACTTCATGGCGGGAACCTCGGGGGCGTCCCCTCCAGATGACGTCTTCACTCTGCTATACGTAAGATGGCTAGCCCTGCCTATTGAAGAATTAGCAAGGAGTTCCCTCGTTGATGAATCCGCTTCACTCTTATGGACTTCCTGTTCCAGTTTCTGCACTTTGGCGTGAGACGGTCTGGGTACCTGCTCCTTGGGGGCCCTTCCTCGACTCTGGCTATCCGCTCCTCAGAAGACCTTCTACCTTGGACTGCTGTCTGTTCCTGTTCCCCGGGCCCTCTCCTGGAACTACCACTCTGTGAGTACCTTTACTCCACAGACCACTACTATACCAGCCTTATTGTGGGATCCTCTCCGGTGTACCCCATGCCTCTTGCCACTACTGTGCCATCTCTAAGTGAGGAACCACTCCGGTGTACTCTGTGCTGCAGGCCATTACCGCATCATCGCTACAGGATGCTCACCCGTGTTCCCGTACCTCGGGCCACTACCATACCATCTCTGAGTGAGGAATCCCTCAGTGTACCCTGCTCTACAGGCCACTATCGCATCACCACTACGGAGAGACTTCTTCGGCATACCCCGCTCTGCGGGTCATTACCAGATCTCCACGTCTGAGGTATTCCCTCTGGGTATACCCCTCTGCTCAGACCTTGTTACTTTTCCTGCACCTCCCGCTCCGCGGGTTATACCTTTCTACCTCTCTAATAAAGACTCTATTCCACAGCTGTGTCTGATGTCCACTGAGACTGCGTCTCCCGACGGTAAGGCTCACAGGGTTCCTCCCTGTGGGTGGTACCATCTCTCACCTCGGCCCAGGGCCCCACACACCTACAAGTCATAACAGAAACATTGCTGTGTCCTTATTGATATGAATTGTTTATTTTATTGCTTTGCTTTCAATATATTCCATTTGCCTTACTAACCCAGGACTCAGTTGAAGGCAAGGTTTTTGAGATTATTTGAATTTTCTGGTCAACAAATTTAAGTAAAAAAAAATCATAAAAACATTTGACTTGTATTTCTGCTTTTGCAGAGTTTCGCTTTTGCTTATTCCTCCCCTTTTCCTTTGTCTCAGAATCTCAGCATTCCACATTCTCCTTTGACTAAAAATCCTGAAAAGATCTTGTCAATAGCTTTGCTGCTTTTTGCTGACTTCTTTATTTGTGCCTTTGCACTCATGACTGTTTTCTCTGCTTTTTTCTGATTTTCCAAATATACTTCCTTGTGCTCCTCCCTCTGTGAATTCCTTGCACCTTCTAAGCAGGGAATACTTGTACTAGAAATAATTCAATAATAAGGTAATACAATAATAATTAAACAAAGAAGATTGCTTACTCTGGAAGCATTGCAAATAGAAGTGGGATTACAATGCATTGAACATGATGTGAGGCTGAATGGTGCAATATGACTATTTCTGATATCCCTCCTTTTTTGATAAAATTATATAGTTCAATTATTTCTATCTGAAAATGTTATTTTTTAAAAATCAGATATCAAGTTATAGCCCAATTGAAAGTTGTGTAAAGGTGGGTCAGTTATTCAGATCCAAACTTTCTTCGCAGATGACAATCCAAAACAAAAAGGATAATAAAGCACAGTAAGGTCAATCACAAGAAGTCCACCTGGAGGAGAAAGAAATAGAACATGATTTCATGTCAGCAATAGTAGCAGCAACATTTTAAAAACTTCTGACCATCAAGTTTTTCTTATTCGCTCTCCTTTGCAGAGGAAACAGATCTGCCTCCCACAGCCTACGGGGACCTAACTTAGTCTCAAAACGATGAAATGAGAAGCTCTTGCCACAGCTGCTGATGAAACCAGCACAGCTGTTCTGGCTTCTCACCCTACCCTGGGGATTGCAAGCTAGGACTGAAGCTGGATTCTAGCTTGAGGCTGGATACTGGCCCGGAGCTGTCGCTGTAGCTAGTGATAGAAAATTAATTTGCAGACCTGTGGGAACTTTCTATCTGTGGACCTGCAAAACTCCCCGAGTGGGTTTAAGTCTTGTCCTTATAAGACTATGCTTTCTCAAGAAAGTTCAAAAGGTGCATAAATGACACTTTAGAATAAAGATGACATAAAAAAGAGAAATACAGAAAATATGGAGACAGGAAAAGATGTAGGTTACTTTAGTGCTGCTTGAATTCTTTTTGATCTTTATGACAAGGAGATCAGACCCAGTATCAATATAATATAGGTTTACTAAAAGGGCATGGTTCAAAGTGCCTCATGATTGGGAGATAGCCTGCAATCTTTTTGAGAAAGAAGAGGTAGGCAGAAAAGGGCAGGGGAAACACTTCACATAAATAATAACAAAGCAACAGAAATTCTGGGGCAATGGAGTAAGGAGGAGGTGCCCACAGGAAAGAGGACATGGCATTTCCATCTAAACTTGGGTGAGGAGCTACCCCAAGACATATTTAAGATTACAATTAAGGGGCAAATGCTGGTGGCGGGAGATTTTCATCTACTAGATGTTAATTAGACCATCCCATCTGCAGAATCAGGTAAAAGTAGACAGCACCTGGATTCCCTTTAAGGGGATCCACTCAGGCAAATGGTCACAGAACCCAAGAAAGACGGGGGTAGGGGTTACAAAATTAGAAAATGTTACTAATGTCAAGGAAGGTAGCCATATGAATTTCAGTGATGATAAAATGTTATGGTTTATTACAAGAGCAACAGCAGAGAGGGGTCATACAAAAATTCAAAGTCCTGAACCTCAGGAGCATGGACTTCTTTAAAGGGGGACATACCATAAGGAGGATCTGGCAGAGCAGGAAGTTCTTTGTTAAGTAGAACATGATGTTGTGGAGATGGATGAGAATGTGGACCCCTTGCCCGAGGTGGAGTTGGCGCAACTAAGAAGGCAAACCAGTTGGGAGGCGAAGCCAGGCTGTTGTAGGGGCCGGCTGGAGCTTCACAAATACCAACCCCGTTCTCCGCAGGTTGAGCCCTTGGGTGCAGGGGCCAGCTGGTCTTAGGTGGGACCCTGGGAAGATGGTCGGGTAGCAGCCGGGAGTGTCATCCAAAGTCGGTCCAAGGTCAGAAGCCAGGGGATCATCAACAGCCAGTCCAGAGTCAGAAGCCAGAGAGTCACCGATAGCCAGTCCGAGGTCAAAGCCAAAAGAGTCACTGAAAGCCAATCCAAGACCAGGAGCCAGAAGAGTCACCAAAAGCCAATCTGAGGTCAGGAGCCAGAAGATTCACCTTAAGCCAGTTCAAGATCAGAAGCCAGAAGATCCATCTGCAGGAATGAAAGAATGGGGCTGGAGCAGAGGCAGGGCTCATAAGGCAGGAACAGGATGGGTAGTGGGCAGGAGTGTCGTCTAAAGTCGGTCCAAGGTCAGAACCCAGGGGATCATTGACAACCAGTCCAGAGTCAGAAGCCAGAGAGTCGCCGATAGCCAGTCCAGAGTCAGAAGCCAGAGAGTCGCCAATAGCCAGTCCGAGGTCGAAGCCAGAAGAGTCAATGAAAGCCAATCCGAGGTCAGGAGCCAGAAGAGTCACTGAAAGCCAGTCAGAGGTCAGAAGCCAGAAGAGTCACTGAAAGCCAATCCAAGATCAGGAGCCAGGAGAGTCACCGAAAGCCAAATCAAGGTCAGGAGCCAGGAGAGTCACCGAAAGCCAATCCGAGGTCAGGAGCCAGAAGAGTCACCGAAATCCAGTCCAAGATCAGGAGCCAGAAGAGTCAACGAAAGCCAATCTGAGGTCAGGAGCCAGAAGAGTCACCGAAAGCCAGTCCGAGATGAGGAGCCAGAAGATCCATCTGCAGGAACCAAAGAATGGGGCTAGAGCAGAGGCAGGGCTCATAAGGCAGGAACAGGACTCGGAAGGCAGGAACAGGATGGGTAGCGCCCAGGAGTGTCATCCAAAGTCGGTCCAAGGTCAGAAGCCAGGGGATCGTCGACAGCCAGTCCAGAGTCAGAAGCCAGAGAGTCACCGATAGCCAGTCTGAGGTCAAAGCCAGAAGAGTCACCAAAAGCCAATCCAAGTTCAGGAGCCAGAAGAGTCACCGAAAACCAATCCAAGTTCAGGAGCCAGAAGAGTCACCGAAAACCAATCTGAGGTCAGGAGCCAGAAGAGTCACTGAAAGTCAGTCTGAGGTCAGAAGCCAGAAGATCCATCTGCAGGAACAAAAGAATGAGGCTGGAGCAGAGGCAGGGCTCGGAAGGCAGGATCAGGACTCGGAAGGAGGAACAGGCACCAACACAGCTCAGACGACTTCACCAGAGTGAAGCAGACTCATTGCCAAGTCATGGAAGGATCGGAGAGGCAGGCCTAAATAGGCCTGGGCCAATGATGTCATCAGGGAGGAGTCCCGGAAATTCCTGCAGCTGGCCCTCTAAGAACTCGGCAGGAGGCACGGCCGAGCACCTAGGAGGGCCTGACCAGAAGAAGGCTGTAGATGGTGTCGGCCTGATGCCTGATGCTGCAATGAGGGGCCTGGAAGTCATCCCCCCTGCTGTGGAGTGCGGTGCAATGTTAGTGGCAGGAGCCGCGGGAGAGGAGGAGGCTGGATGCGTGCGGTGGGGGCATCTGCCCGCTGCTGCGCGAGCCCCAACGGTCGTCCCGGCGTCAGAAACAAAGGTGAGGGGGGCCAGCCGCAGCCGGGGCACCTAACATAAGATTGGGCTAATCTAAAATGAGCTATAGTAAAAGCAGAAAATATTCATGTGAAGAAAGTCAATTAAAGTAAAAGGAGAAAGAGACTGGTATGGTATTCCAATGAAATGTCGGAAAATAGGGATGGACCATGAAAATAATGTCTTGAACTAATGTGAATGTCCCCAGAGGGTTCCTTCTTCTTTTCTACAGTTTGGCTGAACTTGTTTTGTGCAATAATTATTTTAGTTTCCATTCAGACTTTTTTCATCAGATACACGGGGCAGCCATGGGGTTTCCCATGGTCCCTCGATGTAGACAATTTATTTGTTAAATTACAAAATACTTCAAATTGCGTATTTTAATCACACAAATTAACCACACATTTATCATAAAACTTAACAAAGTAAGAAATTCAATACATTCAAATATTGTTAAATGTAAGTGCAATACATAACGTATCCAGTTCTTTTGGAGTGTGTCGCCGTGGTTAGAGCAGGATACAAAGTTTTCACTAGCGCTAATCCATTATTTATATGAAAAGAGAGCTGTTGTGGAACCAACTAGATCACATAATAAACATCTTGACAATATGCGATTGAGTTATTTCCCCTGACGAAGCCTTGCTTAAGGCAAAACGAAGACATCTTTGTTAGGAATAAAAATCCTTTAAAAAAACCAGTAGTTGGGAAAATTTATGCCACATTGGGCTGAGCAAGTGGCAATTGCGGTTCTTCACCATTCAGTGAAGATTTCAATAACCAAAGAAGTATTTTATTCAATATGTGAAACTCTTTTTAAGTGGTAGGTTGTTTGAATGTTTCAGCGAAGATCACTTCACATTATATTTTTGTATTTGTATTCAAAGAAGTATTACTACCATTTTTATTAACCTTTTGAGAATGATATTTTAATTGTGTATTTTTTCACATTTAATAGTGTTTGTTAAGAGATGAATTCATGAGATTGTTGTATGAATAATGAGATTGACTGATGATATACTTTTAAGTTGCTTATGCCTTTTAATTGTACTGACATTTTAATTATGCATTGCAGTTACATTTAACAATATTTGAGTGTATTGAATTTCTTACTTGTTAAGTTTTATGATACATGTATGGGTAATTTATGTGATTAATATATGTAATTTTAAGTATTTTGTAATATAATTTTGTAATATTACTATTCTCTCTATATTTATATTGCATTTTTAATGTGAGAGATATCAGTGATTTTTCCCATCAATTTATTTGTTACCCAATTCTGGAGTCGTTATATAGATGATATATTCATTTGGATGCATTCAGAGGACCAGTTACTAGCTTTCCATCATTATCTTAATCAATGGGACATTAATTGACACCAAGAAGAGATCGCTTTTTTGGACATTAAGTTTTGCCGACTAGGTACTTAGTTGCACATCACCATTCACTGGAAGCCTATAGAAAGTAATAATCTCCTGCGGTTTGATAGATCTTTTAAATGTGGCCTACCAGTCAGTTATTTCTTTAGATTGTGTCATATCTGCAATACTACAGAAGGATTTGACTATTATGGTCATTGGTGTTTGGGGTGGATCCTTGGACACTGTGGCAGCTGACCACACCCACGGAGGGCAGTCCCGTGAGGGACCATGGTGTCAGGCTAGACTCTGGACACACAAACACAGATTGAATATTTATTTAAACAGTTTTGGAAACCACCAGAGGTGGCAGTAGTGAGTAGTAGATGTTGAGCCCAGCTGGGCAAGTATCCCACAGGATGCTGGAACAGAGGATCCTCTGCTTGGCTGTGCTGTAGTGGAAAGAGACTGAGAGTTATGAGTACACAGTGAGAAATATACAGAGTCCCAGGTAGAATTGGTGAAGCTCTGAGACAGGGAGAGTAGCATTCATTTGCAACGTATTGGCAATCCACAACATACGGTATATGCCATATTCGTTGTATTCGTGGGGGTCACGAAACATATGGCGAACCCCCACGAATACAAAGTATCTCTAATGAATAAACCCCCACCCTCCTGAAACCCACAAGATTTGACAAAAGTCCCTGGTGGTCCAGCGTAGGTCCTCAAGTGATCTCCTGCACTCGGGCTGTCGGCTTCCGGTATTCAAAATGGCGCCGATAGTCCCTGTGACATAGTAAGGGCAAAGGCTATCGGTGCCATTTTGAATACTGGCAGCCAACGGCCCGATTGCAGGAGATCACTCCAGGACCCCCGCTGGACCACCAGGGACTTTTGGCAAGTCTTGGGGAGGTCAGGTAGCACCGGTAGCCCCTACATTCATCAAAAAGTGTTAACTCATTGATAACGCCAGTGTTAAGAAAAAGGGTCATGTTTAGGGAAATTTTAGACTCTATAACAGGGTACCATCAAACTAGGGTGAGATAACATAGTACAAAATGTCATCTTTGTGAGACTTTCCTCACTTCAAATGATGTCAAATCTTCACCAAAGTGTACTGTGCTGTTCATAGATCTCACTCTACATGCGAAACTGGCCCCTAAACCCTAAACCACCACCAACACCTCACCTCGACCTATGAGATGGGCCTCCTATAGAGATATAAATAAGTGCACACAGTGAGGCCTTCCCCAGAGGCTCTTTCTCTCCTCACCCCCCAAGAAATGCCCAAAATACAATTCTGTATTGCCCCTCATTTAACTAAATCCCTCCCCTCCCAAAAATTTGCATTTGCGCTGTGCATCACAATTCTTATTGCATGCGTTAATGCCATAATGCATTTTGATGAATGACCCTATTAGTGATTAGTAAGCATCGCATCAGCTAGTTACCCCCATGTTTATTTGTTCCGCAAACCGTAAAAGTCGGGTCCCTCATTGGCTGCTGTCTGAATCCAATTCCCCTTTTATCACTGCCATTGAAGCAGAGAGCAATGACGAAGCTGCATTAACAGTATCAAGGCTTATTTGTTAAGGGTAGCAACTGCCACACCAGCAAGTTACCCCCATGCACTCTTTTCTTTATTTCCATTCTTTAGCCTTTAGGGATCCACAGTGTTTATCCCATGCCCCTTTGAATTCCTTCACTGTTTTCATCTTCACCACCTCTTCTAGAAGGGCATTCCAGGCATTCACCACCCTCTCCGTGAAGAAATATTTCCCGATATTGGTTCTGATTCGTCCTCCCTGGAGTTTCATCTCATGACCCCAGTTCTATTGATTCAGCTACTGGTGAAAATCTAGCCCCAGCTGCAAAGAGTGATATCTCTTTGTCCACATCAGAGTGAGTTTTGCTATCTGACATAATTTGCTGTTAGTCCAGACTGGACTTGTGATCACTTCTGATGTCAGTTTTCCAGGAGGCAATCCTGGCAAAATTCCCATAACGCTATCATTAGTTCATCAACTGCTTCTGAAAATGTCACCAATGCTTAAATGGCTCATTTTAGTCTGTTATAAAGGTTGCAGTTTCTCGTTGTTTGACCAGTTCTTCTCACTGGTCATTAGCAAAAAATGTACATTGGTATGACTTGGACCTGGCCATGCAGTAACTTTTTGACTTTTGACATTTCCATGGTTCAGTCTTATCTGTCTGAACTGTCACCTTGTTCTGCCTTACACTCCCATCCACTCCCTCTCTGGCTCTGGAGGGCAAGCACTTGTCTTCTGTCTGCAGTTAGCAGAGACAAGAAATGTTTGTGGTCGTACAGAGAAAACGAAAAGAAACCCTCTCTAACTCTGCCTTTTAAATCCAACATGTATCTACATAGCATTATATAAAATATATATTTTAGAAAATCAGAAAAATTATCATTTCAGCTATTAACATTTTTCCTCTTTTGATTACCAAAGAGGAGTTTGGTACACGTAATTGTATACATAAATCAGACAGATATAGTGCATTTGAGTTTTTGAAGGCATTTGACAAAATAAAAGACTCCTTGGGAAATTAAAAAATCATGGACTAGGAGACTGTATCCTATTGTGGATTGGTAATTACTTAAAAAAATTAGAAAATAGAGAGTAGGACTAAGTGATCAATTTTCGAAATGAAGAAAGGATATTAGTGGAGCATAAAAGGAATTTATATTGAGACGTGCAGTTTAATATATTCATAAATGATCTGGAAAAGGAAACAAGTGAGATGATCAAATTTTCAGAGGACAAAAAAATTACTCAAAGTTGTGATAACAGCAGCGGATTATGAGGAACTGCAGAAGATTAGGAGACTGGGCATCTGAACGGCAGATGAAGTGTAATGTGGAAAATTGTAAACTGATACAGATAGAGAGAAATAATCCCAACTACAGGTACACAAAGTTGGATTGCATATTAGGAGTCAGCACCTAGGAAAAGGATCTTAAGAAGAGATCTTGGGGACAGTATCTTGAAATCCTCAGATCAGTGTAGGGGAGCGGTCAAAAAAGCAATGTTAGGAATGATTCAAAAAGGAATGGAGAATAAAATGGAAAATATCATTTTGCCTCTGTATGGATCCAGGGTGTGAAATGTGAAATTCTGGTCACTGAATCTCAAAAAAACATATTGGACGTACAGAAGGTGCAGAGAGAGGCAACAAAAATGATAACGAGGATGGAATGGCTCCTTTATGTGAAGAGAAGCTTTACACATTAAGGCTGCTCAGCTTAGACCAAAGATGGCTGAGAGGGGACATGCTGGAAGTTTATAAACGCATGAGTGGGGTGGAACAGGTAAATAAAGGACAGTGTTTATCCTTTCAAATAATCAGGGGATACTACTTCATGAAACTAATAACCTGAGGATTTAAAGCAAATCATAGAAATTACTTTTTCATTCAGCAAACAATCAATCTGTGAATTCTGTTGCCAGAAGATGTGGTCAAGGCTACTAGCAAAGCAAGGTTTAAAAGAGTTAGGACAAATTCCTGGATAAAAAGTCTATAAAACAAAAAACAGTAGTAGCTAGGTATACTAAGGAACCCAATGCTGTCCTTAGGCGTGAGTTACAAGAAATAGATCTACTTTTTGGGATCCGCCAGGTATTGATGATGAAGGCTGGCCACTGACAGAGACAGGATGCTGGACTTTTGTCTGATCCAGCATGGCAGTTTATTTTGTTCTTATGTTCTCTGATGCAACCCTCCAGTTCTGATATATTACAAATTCCTACCGCCAGCCTCTGACCTGCATTATAACTCCAGTTTCCAGCTTTAAATTCTAACTCACTACTCATGCCTGCTTCAGTTTGTGACTTGCTTCCTGGCTGACCACTCCAACTTATTACCAACTCCTGTTCCTGCTCTGTAACCCGCCTAATTCCCAGACAGAAGCTTAAGCATCCATATTGTGGGTTCGACCCTGCTCTGAGCCCTGTAAGTACCAGAAGGGAGGGAACCTAACAGATTGAGGAAGAACCAGAGGTAAAAGGCCAGAGGTATCTCTCTTACTCTTGACTGCCTGCTGTTCCTGGCATGTGGTCTTGGCCCCGGTAGGATCACTTACTGGCTGCGGCTGCTCATCAGCTATTGTTACGGTTGTGGACCCTTAGTCTGGAGTGAGAGATGACAACTACTGAGGAACAACCCCGATGATCTCGTCTCCGGGAGGTGGTACAGGAGAGCGGCACTACCCGGTATAGGTTCCATGGATCAAGCAGTATGGCCCTCCAAGGAGCGGATAGCCTATGAACGCCGGCGAGTCCCCGAGGAGCGGGTACTCAAGGCGTTCACCCACTAGAACTGGATTACCAAGATGAGATGAAGTCCAGGAAGAAGATCCGGGGCAGGCAGCGAAGATGAAGAGACGAAGTCCAGGCAGAAGATCTGGGGCAGGCAGCAAAGGTGCAGAGACGAAGAACAAGCCAAGGTCAGGATGGGCAGCAGATAAGCAAATGAGGGATGATCCGAGGTCAAACCAGGAGACAAGACAAGAACCACCAGACCACCCATACGAGGCAGGAACAGCCAGGAAGCAACAGAGGAACCCTGTTGCAAGGCAATTCCCTGGTTCCATAGTGGGGTTTAAATACCCCTGGATGATGACATCATCTTCCGGGGCCGGGCTGGTTTTCGCGCCACGGCCCCTTTAAGAGGTGGGGCCTCCCGCGCGCTTCAAAGGAGGCCCCGATGCTGGCTGGAGAGATGCCGGGGAAGCCGCGCAGCAGACAGTGCGTGGCCTGCCACGTCGGGGGGACTGCCGGGCCAAAGGGCCATCGGAGGTAGGAGGACCTGGCCGAGGGCTGCTGCGGCCAGGCGCCGCAACAGCTATCATGCTAAGAACTGGCTTCTCCTAACCCTCCTCAGCTATTAGATATTCAATATCCCATTTTCTTTGAATCCCTTCATGATTCATCTGTATCATTAGGTTCTGCAAAGATCTGCTGCAGGCACTGATCAGAACTGAACAGGGCTAGCAGTACTGGCTTCAGCTGATGCATGGCTCCTAGATCTCTCCCACTAATGCTACCATCTTCCACTCTCTGCCTTCTTCTGCCCCTGTACTTATACCAACATCAACAGTGAAGAGAGAAGACGGTGACTAATGTTCCAGCCTCTCAGCCTATTCTGCATCTCTGCCGGACCTGTGCAAGTCCTTCACCCTCCATTGTCTCAGGTACAAGCCTGGAGGTGAATTTTAAAAGCCCAGCGCATGCATCAATTAGGGGATGCAGGAAGAAGTCGGGCTCGCATACTGACCATATTTTCAAAACTGCCCAGATATGCACGTAAATCCCATTGCGCACACATTTCAAAAGTTTCCAAACAGTGGCAGGGAGTGAACATGGTCTGAGCATGGATGTGGGCATTTCAGGGCCTGGACAAGAGATGTGCGCATAAATACTTATGCGCCCTGGCCCGCGCCAAGGTCCCCTGCCACATAAGTTTACTTCTGCTATGGACAATGTGTAAGTTATAAAATAAAAAGCCTGAGCCATTTCTGAGTGCTTTAAAGTGTCTGGGGTAGCTAGAGGGAGTGCAGGCTATCAGACCAGAGGGGGTTGGAGGACCTCGCGGTTAACTGGGGGGACTGGTGGAAGAACTGGTAAACTGGGAATTTTGCGGGTGCACACCCCTTTTAAAATCCCCCTGACTTATGTGGAAGAAGTGGGATTTCTGCACCTACTTAAAATTAGGCGCTTTTGTGCACATGACCAGGCTATTTTATCACATGTGCACATATACGCACGCAAGTTCTAAAATGACTGCATCCTTGGGGGCAGGCTGACGCCCACGTGCAAATATGCACCCGCACGCCAGTTTGAAAGTTACCATCATACATTGTGAGTCATTCACTTTTGTCACAAATGGAACAAAGCATACCAGAGGCACCATGAGTGAACTGATAATGCTTGCTGAGTGACTACATACACCAAGAAAAAAAGTTGTCAGATGTAGTGCAAGAGTCATTCAAACAAGAAGTATTTGTACTACACATTCAGACTGTCCTCCCAGTTAAGGATAAAGGCCTAGGCAGGGAAGCTTGCATTCTGGAGATAAATGAATGGCTGCATAGATGGTGTCGACATGAGCGTTTTGGCTTCCTGCATCATGGGATGAAATTTCGAGGATTGCTGAGCAGAGGCGGGATCCACTTGCCAAAGAAGGAGCACAGCATGGCCCTTTTTAAAGATGGCTCCGGCCATCCAGTGCTCCCTTCATGTGACAGGGGCCGGCCAATGGCCCGGATACCCTGTCACATGGTAAGGGCAAAGGGCCATCGGCGCTATTTTGATTAGTGGCAGCCGATGGCCCGAGAGGGGGAGATCGCTCCCGGAACCCCCACTGGACCACCAGGTACCTGTAAAATGTTTTTTGGGGGGTCGGGAGGTGGGGGAAGCTAAGGGATTATTTGTAAAGGGTCGGAGTGGTTTTTTTTGTTTATCGGCTCGGGCGCAGTGATAAACAAAACCGCGATCGGACCGGACGGAAAAAAAAACACGATGTGAATCGGAACCGGAATCCGAACCGATTCTGGTTCCGATTCACATCTCTAATGGGGAATAAAGTCCCAGATCTAGAGGCAGTCCTGGAAGAAGATGATTTTAGATGTAGTAGCTGTCACAAAGACTTGGTACATGGAAAACCATGACTGGGATATAGTTATACCCGGCTACAATCTAGTCAGAAAAGACTGGGTAGGAAGGAAAGGAGGAGGAGTGGCATTATACAGTATGTAAAGAATAGTACTAAAGCAACAGCATTGCTGAACTTATGAAGTAAGGAGGAGGCACTGTGGTTAATCTGGAAAGAAGGAATGGAACATCTCTTTATATTGGTGGATTACACAGATCTCCATTACAGACAGAGCAGATGGACAGAGATTTAATGGAGTACATTCACAGGATTGCTGCTAATAGGGGATTTTAAGCGTCCACGTGTTGATTGGGACATCCCAACTGCAGCATCTCCTAGAATCATGGAGATCCTGGATTCTCTGTTCTTTCAACTGGTAATAGAACCCACACAGGAGGAGGAAATGCTGCACCTGCTGCTTACCAATGGGACAGTATTTCTGATGTTGTAGTGGATGATCATCTGAGAACCAGTGACCACCAGATGGTGGGGTTCAGTATTAGGATGTAAGAGAGGAAGGTTCATTCTAAGGCAAGGGTCTTGGACTTCAGGAAAACTAGCGTTTTCAAAATGGGGGAGTACCTCAAGTAGTCGTTAGCTGGATGGAAAAATCTAGGGGATGTAGAAGGGCAGTGGGCAAAACTAAAAGAGATATCATAAGGGCAACTAATCTTTTTTTCCAGGAATGTAAAGAAAGGGAAAAGAAAAAGGAAACCATTATGTTTTTCTAAAGAAGTAGCTGAAAAGGTAAGGGAGAAAAGGTTAGCGTTCATAAACACAAGAGATCGCAGAAAGAGGAAGACACTGACAGGGGACAATATCTGGAAAAATTAAGAGAAGCTGAGAAAGTAGTCAGGAATGCAAAAATTCAAATAGAAGAAAAAATGCAAATATAGTAAAGCAGGAGGACAAGACTTTTTTTTTTAGGTGATAGAAGGAAGGGCAAAAGTGGCATTATGAGACTCAAAGGTAAAGGGGAGGAATATGTAGAGGCTGATGAGGGAAAAGCAAATGTGCTTAGCAAATATTTCTGTTCAGTATTCGCTGTGGAAAGGCCTGGAGCAGGACCACATAAAACAATCACAAATAAGATTGGAAGTGAGGTAAACCTGAATCGATTTTCAGAACAGTGTGCTCGTGAGAAGCTAACTAAACTTAATGGGGGGCATATTCAATAAGATATTGAGCAGATAAGTTATTCAGCTAAAATAAGCTCAATGACTTGTCCTGATTATTCAGTGGGATAAACATCCCACTGAATATCCCTGATTAAAGTTATTCAGCTGTTACAGAAATGCAGAGTAATGCATTTAGGATGCAAAAATCTAAATTAAGGGGTGGATTTTAAGAGCCCTGCTCGCGTAAATCCGCCCGGATTTACGCGAGCAGGGCTTGCGCACTGGTGCGCCTATTTTACATAGGCCTGCCGGCGCGCGCAGAGCCCCGGAATTCGCGTAAGTCCCGGGGTTTTCCGAGGCGGGGCGTGTCAGGGGGCGGGGCCGAGCGGCGCGCCGTTTTCGGGGCGGGACGCGGTGTTTCGGGGGCGGGCCCGGGGGCATGGTTTCAGCCCGGGGCGGTCCGGGGGCATGGTCGCGCCCTCCGGAACCGCCCCCGGGTTGCGTCTAGGCGCGCGGGGATTTACTTCTCCCTCTGGGAGGCGTAAATCCCCCAACAAAGGTAGGGGGGGGGGGTTTAGACAGGGCCGGGGGGGTGGGTTAGGTAGAGGAAGGGAGGGGAAGGTGAGGGGAAGGTGGAGGTAGGCTGCGCGGCTCGGCGCGCGCCGGCTACACGAAATCGGTAGCCTTGCGCGCGCTGATCCAGGATTTTAGCGGATACGCGCGGCTACGCGCGTATCTACTAAAATCCAGCGTACTTTTGTTTGCGCCTGATGCGCCTACAAAAGTACGCGAGGGCGCCCTTTTTGAAAATCTACCCCTAAAGGTACAGTGCTGGAGGTAAAATTCTTCTAAGCTAATAGGGATAATTGTATCTGATAATCTTAAGGTGGCCAACAGGTGGATAAAGTGCTGGTAAAATCTTGGCTGCATATGGAGAGGAATGGTCAGCAGAAAAAGGGAGGTGATATTGCCCCTGTTTAGGTCCCTGGTAAGACCTCACTTGGAATACTCTGTACATTTCTGGAGCCTGCACCTTCAAAAGGATAGAAACAGGATGGAGCTGGTTCAGAGGGTGGCTACTAAAATGGTCAGTGATCTGTGTTCTAAACCATATGGGGACAGACTTAAAGAGCTAAACATGTAAACTCTGGAAGAAAAGTGAGATAGGGGGGATATGATAGAGTCATTCAAGTATTTCATAGGTTTCCATGTACAGGAAGCGAGCCTTTTTCAATGTAAAGGAGGCTCTAAAATGAGGGGTCATGAGATGAGGTTGAAAGGGAGTAGCCTCAGGAGTAATCTTAGGAAATATTTCTTTACAGATAGGGTGGTGGATATGTGGAACAGCCTCCCAGGGAAAATGGTGGAGACAAAAACAGTATGGGGCGGATTTTAAGAGCCCTGCTCGCCTAAATCCGCCTAAATCCGGGTGGATTTAGGCGAGCAGGGCCCTGCGCGCCGGTGCGCCTATTTTACATAGGCCTACCGGCGCGCGCAGAGCCCCGGGACTCGCGTAAGTCCCGGGGTTTTCAGAGGGGGACGTGTCGGAGGGCGGGCCCTATCCGCGTGGCGTTTTCGGGGCGTGTCGGGAGCGTTTCGGGGGCGTGGTTACGGCCTGGGGCGGACCGGGGGCGTGGCCGTGCCCTCCGGACCCGCCCCTAGGTTGCGTCCTGGCGCGCTAGCGGCCCGCTGGCGCGCGGGGATTTACGTCTCCCTCTGGGAGGCGTAAATCCCCCGACAAAGGTAAGGGGGGGTTTAGACAGGGCCGGGCGGGTGGGTTAGGTAGGGGAAGGGAGGGGAAGGTGAAGGGAGGGCAAAAGAAAGTTCCCTCCGAGGCCGCTCCGATTTCGGAGCGGCCTCGGAGGGAACGGAGGTAGGCTGCGCGGCTCAGCGCGCGCCGGCTATACGGAATCGATAGCCTTGCGCGCGCCGATCCCGGACTTTAGCGGATACGCGCGTATCTACTAAAATCCAGCGTACTTTTGTTTGCGCCTGATGCGCCAACAAAAGTACGCCAAATCGCGCTATTTGAAAATCTACCCCTATCTGAATTTGTGAAAGCATGGGATAAATATAGGGGATCTCTAAGGAAGTGTTGAGAATTATAATGCGAAATTAATTGGACGGCTGGGCAGAATGGATGGGCCATATGGTCTTTTACTGCTGTCCTGATTCTATGTTTTTGCAGAGAAAAAGAAGGAAGCTGTCTCTAAGTCACTGCAGTGCACAAAGACTACACAAGCATCAAGAAACAGACAATCTCTGTCTGTATCATTCTTGCAGCCACTGGCATAGTGGCAGCTGATGATACCCACTGCATTACAGACAGACTTTCTTCTGCTACCAAATAGCAATCACCCCAAACCACAGCCACGGATGGTGTCAGTGATTCTAAAAACACATTTTGCTTTCCCTCGTATATGAAATCTTTTATAATGATTTATGTCATTCTAAGATCCTTGACATCCAAAAGAGGTTGAGCAGTGACAAAACAGTCACTGCTCAAAGTGATAATAGTTTTTTCACTTAAAAAAATGATGAAGTCAATCCAAATAGTTGCCAGCTAGAACATGATTGGTGTTGCTCCTTCTTTGTCCCATCCCCAACCATCTCTGCATTGTCCAGTTTGAAGTAAAAAAAACAAAACAGAAATTCATTGTTTGCTTTCTCCATAGGCTGTAATGGTTTATTTATATATTTACAAAGACTTATATTTTTCAAATCCATAATAAGTGCTCTGAACGGACTGAATCTGAAACATTTTTACAAAGACATTTAACAGCAGTCAAGATAAAAACAATAACAAAATACACATGAACTAAACTCAAACAACAATGAATATAAGCAGAAATTGAACAAAGAAGGGTTCCTGTTACCAGCAATATTATACAGATTATTTCCTGCTCATTCTTTTGTGGTAAGTAGAGATGTGAATCGGAACCGGAATCGGTTCGGTTCCGGTTCTGATTCAAATCTTATAATTTTTATCGTCCAGCCCGATTTTTTTTGTTTATCGGCTGCACCCGATCAGATAAACAAAAAATGGCGCGGGCATGGCCGGCGCCATCTTTAAAGATGGCGCCGGCCATCCAGTGCTCCTACCATGTGACAGGGGCCGGCCAATGGCACGGATACCCTGTCATATGGTAAGGGCAAAGGGCCATCGGCGCCATTTTTATTAGTGGCAGCCGACGGCCCGAGAGCGGGAGATCGCTCCCGGCGCCCCCACTGGACCACCAGGTAATTTTAAAACGTTTTGGGGGGGGGGTCAGGAGGGTGGGGAAGGCTAAGCGGTCTGTTTTAAAGGGTCGGGGTGGAGTTTTTTTATCGGGCCATCGGCACCATTTTTATTAGTGGCAGCCGACGGCCCGAGAGCGGGCGATCGGTCCCGGGGCTTCCACTGGACCACCAGGTGATTTTAAAACATTTTGGGGGGGGGGGGGGTTGGGAGGGTGGAGGAAGGTAAGGGATTAGTTTTAAAGGGTCGGGGTGGATGTATGGGTTGTTTTGGTGTGCCGGTTTTCCCACCCTCCCCCCAAATAACTCCCGTTAGTGGACACAAACCCGATTAACGATTTTTCACGATAAATCGGGGAAATTTCTATTGTATCGCACTCTTTAATGATTTTTGATGATTTAAAAAATATCGGATGATATTTTAAATCGTCAAAAAATGATTCACATCCCTAGTGGTAAGTGGTTAATTTCCTGTCAGTTTCGGGAAACGCACGTCTCTGATATATTTGGATTTTGCACAGTACAGGAGGAAATGCATCTCTGTTTCTACTTCTACGTCTATGGTATTGCACCAACTGAGACTACAAGGAATCAGTATGGATCGCCCCAAATGAATGGAGCATCACCCCATTCCTGGCAGTTTTCACCTTCAGAGCCTTAGAATGAACGTCCCTATCAAAAGCTGCTTCCACAGCATCTCAGGTCTCAGTCAGTCTGATCTGCTCCCATTTTCCCTGTTTCTATGATTGCTTCTTACAGAAAAAAAAACCCAAACAATCAGCATTCAATGGACATTCTGGAATATTGAAATACATCTTGTGATGCTTGTCAGAATTTATGGGGGTAATAATGAATGTGACTTCTGTTCAGCATTTCCAAATCTCTATGAGCACCATTAGTTATTCAGCTAATCTGATTTAGAGCAACACCAGCTGCAGTGGATATCCTAGACAGGATCTTACTTAAGAATGACATCTCAAAGCAAAGGCAACACCAGAAAATATTGGTTTTGCAATAAAATGTGGCACTTAAACAATATTATTTGCCAAAGCAGTTTATGAAATGCAAAAACCTTAGGGGTAGATCTTAAAAAAATACGCGATCGCGTACTTTTGTTCGCGCATCAGGCGCAAACAAAAGTACGCTGGATTTTATAAGATACGCGCGTAGCTGCGCATATCTTATAAAATCCGGGGTCGGCGCGCACAAGGGGGTGCACATTTGTGCAACCTGCGCGCGCCGAGCCCAGCGCGCGCTGCCTGTTCGGAGGGAACTTTCCTTCGCCCTCCCCCCACCTTCCCCTCCCTCCCCCTACCTAACCCACCCCCCCGGCCCTATCTAAACCCCCCCCCTACCTTTGTCGGCAAAGTTACGCCTGCTGAAAGCAGGCGTAACTTTGCGCGCGCCGGCCGGCAGCCCCACTTCGTGTTCCGGTCCCGGGGGCTGATCTGGAGGCCTCGACCATGCCCCCGGGCTGGCGCCACGCCCCCGGGTCTGCCCCCGAAATGCTGCGGCATGCCCCAGAAACGCCGCATCGTTTCGGGAACGCCCCCGACACACCCCCTCCCCACCCCTTTTCCAAAGCCCCGGGACTTACGCGCGTCCCGGGGCTTTACGCTCACCGGCAGCCTATGCAAAATAGGAGCGCCAGCGCGCAGGCCTTTTAAAATCCGCCCCTTATTGGATAATATTGCCAAGTATTAAAAGGAAGAGGCAGCTTTCAACTGATCAATCAACAAATTGACATATTTAACTATTTTGGACCCACATTTATAGATTCAATAATGTACAAAAGGTGTGAAATGTATTGGGCTGTGACCAAGTTTATGGTCCATGAGATCGATATTCAGCCGCAAAGCGGCTAGTTAAGTTAGCTGATTATAGCTATCTCGCCACACCGTACTGCTGAATATCCCTGTCTTAAAGTGAGCCAGTTATATCAAACCAGCTAACTTTAGAACAACCCTATGAGCCAGCCAGAGTTAGCCACATTGGTTAAGTGGCTAACTCTGAATATCAGATAACTTATGAGGCTAACTCTGGCTCAGCCCAAAATGCCTCTCACCCGCCCCTGGAATGCCTCTGACTTATACTCCTAGCGGTAGATTTTCAAAAAGCGCGCCTTCGCGTACTTTTGTTGGCGCATCAGGCGCCAACAAAAGTACGCTGGATTTTAGTAGATACGTGCGTAGCCACGCGTATCCACTAAAATCCTGGATCGGCGCACGCAAGGCTGCCGATTTTGTGTAGCCGGCGCGCGCCGAGCCACGCAGCCTGCCGCCGTTCCCTCCCTCGGAGGGAACTCGCTTTCACCCTCCCCTCACCTTCCCCTCCCTTCCTCTATCTAACCCACCCCCCCGGCCCTATCTAGACCCCCCTACCTTTGTCGGGGGATTTACGCCTCCTGGAGGGAGAAGTAAATCCCCGAGCGCCAGCGGGCTGCTAGCGCGCCGAGACGCGACCTGGGGCGGTTCCGGAGGGCGCGGCCATGCCCCCGGACTGCCCCGGGCCGAAACCACGCCCCCGGGACCACCCCCGACACGCCCCTGCCCCGCCCCCCTCGAAAAACCCCGGGACTATTGCGAGTCCCGGGGCTCTGCACGCGCCGGTAGGCCTATGGAACATAGGCGCACCGGCGCGCAAGGCCCTGCTCGCGTAAATCCGGGCGGATTTATGCGAGCAGGGCTTTTAAAATCCGCCCCCTAAATTCTAGGTGCACATCACATGGCACTGAATATTCCAAGCTAGCCACTTAGATGGATAACTTTTCAGCTATCCATTTAAATGGCTTTTGACCTCCATAAATCTACATTTATCTGATGTACTGCATTTTATTTTACGTTTGTTTTCATGATTTTCACATTATGCCAAAAAGTAAGTACTTGCACCAGAAACAGAAGTAGCCAACTATTTATAGTTACAAAAGAAACTAGACAAAAGAAAGAACAATAAAACTGATTAATCCTACAATTCCACAACTGATGATCCAAGTAACAAGTTATGGAAATTACGAAGCTACATTACAGAAAAAATAAAAGCATCAAACAAGAAGACAAGATCATATAATATAGGTGATTAACCCTTCAAGTTAAGCAGCTGGAGTATCCCAGGTGGACTCACTTCCACAATTGGGGCAGCCATTGGTCTTGTTACTGAGAAAAGTCATCAGTTGAGAGGAAAACAAAATATATCTAATCCTCTTAGACCTTGACCAAACATTTACATGGAAATCTAAATATAAGCAAGTAAATAAATAAATAATCCTCCTTATTGTAAGACCCTTGACTTCAACAGGGGAAATGTTTCCTTTTCTTCCGTGTAGCTTAAGGGACATCTTGATACATACGCACACTGCAATTCAGAAAAGTAATGCTCTTAACCTTAAAAATCATTTTTAATAGTCAGTCCCTATCAAGGTATAAAGCACATCTAATGATCATTGTGGAAGCCACTGCCAAGTCTGACTTTGATTTCTCCAGGAACTGTGTAACATCCAAATTATCGAAGGAGAGCTGGGAGGGAACCCCCAAATCCCCAGTCTCTTTATTTTATATGAGATAGGAAACACCCCCTGGAGAGAGGTGGAATTGACTCAGTAGGTATTTTTTTGGACACAAGCAGCAAACATTTTAAAGATTTCCAGAGCTGAAATAGTAGGTACTCTAGGAAACTTTGGAAGGTGCAAATTGTGCTTCCTGAAAAGATTTTTAAAGTTCTTCAGTTTACAGAAAATAACCACAGTCTTTTAACAAAAACCTCTTCCTTATCTTGAAGCACCTTGATTTTTTCTTTCACAACTACCACCTTCTGTTTAAGAATTTCAGTTTCTTGAGTACCAAATTTCTGTAATAAATATTCTAGTTTATGTGAACTCCCCTGAATTTGATCAGAGAGACAGTTCCAGAGCTGAAATTCTTTCCCACAAAGTCTCAAAATGACTATTTTTCGTATCATTTTTGACCAATAAAAGATAAAGTGTCTGTGTTCTTATATTTTTATTAGCTTCACAGGAATTATAGAACAGAGTTTCCATTAAGTGAACATAATATTAACTTGTCTGGGTTAATGCTACTACCATAGGGGGTGACTTTCAAACTGTTCATGGGAGTATGAAAGTCTGGATAACTTTTACCCACAGACCTTATGTCAGTTTCAAGGGGAACTTCTCCCCTTTGAAAATTGATTTGAAAGGTACCTGATTTTCTGTGGGTACTTTTTCTGGCAGAATTTACTCACATAACTTTTTGAAAGTTTAAAGTATTCTTGTAAATTTCAACGACATGCTGACTCTGACCCCAGAACACCTCTCCCACAGTGCACTCCAGTATACCAGCTTAGCCGATACATGTGCGAGGGACCACAAGGATTCCTTACCAAAAAGAGCGAACTCATTCCCTGGGCACAGAGAGATTGGTTAGCTAGATGTTTTGGATTTTGCTCCCCCAGATGGCGTGTTCAGAGGTTTTGTAAACCCCAGGCACCATCTCAGAGTGTGGATTTTTGAGTTGGATTCCCCGAGTTAACCTTCAAAGGGCAGCATGTTCTATGCTGTTCCTTATTCATTAGTTTCCTGGGTTAGGACTCTAGGGTCTCACTAAACAGCAAATGGGACAAGTAGGGAGGAAGAGATCCGTGTTTTTTGTCCATATTTTGGTAACTGGCTTACTTGCCAGAGAAAAAGGTTCTTTCCACCCTTCCTGCCTCTTATTCGGTTGCCCTTCTTCTGAGTAAGATTTTTCCTTTTTGTGTCACTGAGCACCCTAAGTCCCAAGGGCTCAGATGCTGCTGTTTTGAGGACACAGTGCCTTTCTCCTTGAGAAGACTGTAGAAGAAGTGTCGTCATTAAAGACAAATGGAATATCCATTTCTGGGAGAAGAAGTTTGAGGGATGGAGTAAGAGGGGTTTTTTTAATGAACACTGGGGAGAATCATCAGAGAAGGGATTTGTGATAAGGTATCCATTAGGTTCAGAGTGAAGAACAGTGAAGACAACAGGAAAGACATGAGGACTGGGTCTTTCTTATATGCTAGAAGTAAATTGGGATAAAATTATACCTTCCCATTCTCATGGGAGGATCTGGTGATTAAAGTGAGGAGAAGGAAAGAGTCAAATCACTACAGGACCTGACAGAAGGAATTGGAGAACTGGTTGATGAAGTAAGGTCACAAATGTATTTACATTTCACCTTGTAACAATCAATTGGCTAGTATTTTCAATTAAAGCTTTTAAGAATCATCAATTCACTGTTACAACCTATCAGCAAAATTGAGTTGGAATCCTCTGCTGCCTATCTTGGAATCATCAGTGCTGTTTACACAACACTGGCAGAGGGGTTTAGGAGTGACCAATGCAAAAGGGCCTTGAAGCTGAACTTCCCCCCACAAGGGATCCTAGACTCTCAGGATCCCTTGTGGTTTGTGAGAACTGTGAAATTGGAGTCCAAAAACTGAGATGTAAGCTTTGGGTGCCAAAATCAGGATTTTCCCCACCCAGGATTTATATATGCACTTAAATTTACATGCCCATAGGCGGAGCAATTTTCATAGGTGCCAGTTATGCAGATAAAACCTGCTTTACCTGCATAAAAGCCTTTGAAAAATGTCCTAATGTTGTACAACATAGGTTACCTAATGATGCAACAATAACCATTTGAATCTCAAGGGTATTATTTGGGAATCAGGGTTTATCTTCATAGAGAACATGGTATTCTTCCAGGACCTACTGCTGCAGATACAAATTCATAGGTAGCCTTTAGAATCAATAGGCAGAATAGGGTCTGTTAAGTTTGTTGATTGATGCCCCCAAAGCCACCATACTTACCCTGAAACCGCCAGCACCTTCCTTCGTGGCATACACTGCCGATTTCCTTGTGCATGGCAGGACACTGCCGGAACTACCATCTCGAGCCCCTGCTTAGGCACATGTGCACCTGTCACGCCTGCATTTAAAGAGTTTGTGGTGGGAAAATGCTGTGGTGCCCAAGGATGACATCATCTTCAGTCCTATAAAAGGGGACAGCAGACGTCCCTACCAAGCCTCAGCAACAGATCTCTTGCCTCGTCCATCCTGCTTTCCATTCTTGTGCTAATTCTGTTTCCTTGCCTGTCTGTCTTACTCTTGTCTTTGAAGTCTTACCATCCCTTATCCTATCTGCCCTATCTTGTTTGTCCCTCTTTGTCTCTTGTTTGCCTTGACCAGTCTCTCCATTTCTGACCTCAGCCTTGGACTTAGATCTACCCCTTGCTTGCTGCCTGGACCCAACCTTAGCCTTGAACCCTTGACAATCCCTTATCTGCTGCCAGCCTTGTCTCTTGGACTGCCTCTGGACTCTGCCTTGCCCTTAAATCTCCCTGGTCCTGCTGGCCGCCAGAACCCAAGGATCCGACCCCCGGGGCAGGTGGCTGGCCAAGGTGAAGCCTCAGCTTGGCTTGTGTCAAAGTGCATTCTCCAGCTGTTGGAGCAGGCCTCATGGACCCACCCGCGAGGCTGCGTCAACTGTGCTGCAGTATGAAGAGGGCTCACGCTCAAACCATTCCTTACAGGGACGGTTGTTGTACCAAGGAATTCTGCTTAAACAAACATAAAGACAAACTCATGCAGACAGCATCCGTACTTCATATCATTCACGTTTACCTACAGAAACTGTTTCTCCTAAGCAAACATTCCATCATGCACTCCTTTCCCTCAACTTACCTACTGCTACTGGTGGCAGCTCCAGCACAGCGCTCCCTCCTACCAGCGGCAATTGCTCCAGCACAGCTCTCCCTTCTTTGGTATTGACTCTGGCACAGTAACCTCTGGGCCTTGTGCTGGCAGGATTCTGTTGTCCCTAAATTTTGGTGCTCAAGGCGACTGCCTAGTTTCCCTAATGGAAGCACCAGCCCTGAAGAGCTAAACGCTTTTAAAAAGCCAGATGGAGATTAGAGCTGAGAGTTATAATTAAACTTTGCCACACATCTCCAGAGGATCTCCTCTCTCAACCTCCACCCATTCATAGGATCTATTCTTACATCCCCAGCTTCTTTCACCTCTCCAGTCTACCCCCTTTCTCACTCCTTCAGTCTTTTGCATCCCCCACCCCAAGCCCTTCTCATAATTCCCAACTGAGCCTCTCTCATCCCCTTCCTCTCACCACACTCCATCCACACTCTCATCCCTCATCGCCTCTCTCTCCCCTCCCAGCCTCATGTCTTCGCCGTTCTCATATCCCCCCAAGCTGATCCCCTCTCATTCCCAGTCCCTCTCTTATATACCCTCTTCTTTCATTCCCACTCTCTCTCACCCTCCACAGCCAATCCTTTTCCAGCTGTTTCAACCCTCAAAACCCTCCTGCATCTGATTCCTCACATCAAACAACCTCCCCTCTAAATATCCCCTTGGCCAGGGTCAGCAGCAATATATTCCATTGGGCCTTGGACCAAAGATGGATGAAAACCGGTGAGAAGAGAGGCAGGTTGATGTTAGGTGCGACATTTATCTCTTGGGTAGGTCCAATGCTAGGTGAATTTAGGAGAAAGGAGCTGTGGCAAATCCCATCGGTCTGTGCACAATCAGCCCACCCTCCCATCATGGCTGGTCATGAGCTCAAATGGTTATCAGCAAGTGTCAGCAGCATTAGTAACAGTGTAGGGCCTTTAAGTCAGTGCAAGTTCACAATCCCTGCAGTGACCTAGTCCCTCCTTGCACATAGCTTCCTGTTACCATAAAAACTCATAAGGATGGGGCTCACAGGCCTCATAATGATTTTCACACTAATGCTGCTGCTGCTGGTGCTTGAAGAATACTGCTATCTGAGGCATTTGTGATCCCAGTTGAAGGTTCTAAAACCCCATTTGAGGTCTGTACTCACAGTTTGGGAAGCCCTATGTTAATCACTTGCTGTCTAAGTGGAAATAATCTTCTAAAAACATAACATTCATCATACTGAGTCATACCAATGGTCCATTAAGCCCAGTATCCTGTTTCTAATAGTGTCCAATCTATCCAAGTAATACGTACTTGGCAAGATCCCAAATGGTAGAGAGATTCCATGTTGCTTATCCCAGAGATAAGCAGTGGATTCCTGCAACTCCACCTTAATAATTGTTCCTCCAGGAACTAGTCCAAACCTTTTTTAAACAGAGCTACAAGAACAGCTTTTACTATATCTTCTGGCATAAACATACAAACATAGAAGTGAGAGCAGAAAAGGTCTAAATGATCCACCCAGTCTGCCACGCAAGCTTATGCCAGTATCTGCTGCAATATGCAGGTTACCCCCATGCTTATCAGTTTCCCAGACTGTAAAGGTCAGGGCCCTCGGATGCTGTTTGAATCCAATTTCCCTTAACCATTGCCATGAAATCAGAGAGCAATGTTGGAGTGGCATCAAAAGTATCAGGCTTAGTGATTAAGGGTATCAGAACGTTACCCCCATGTTTATTTGTCCCCCAAACCGTACCAGTCGGGGCCCTCGTTGGCAGCTATCTGAATCCAGTTCCCCTTTACTCAACACCATTGAATCAGAGAGCAATGATGAAGCTGCATTAACAGTATCAAGGCTTATTTAAGGATAGCAACTGGCACACCAGAAAGTTACCCCCAGTTACCCCAATGCACTCTTTTCTTTATTTCTAACCTCTAGCCTTTAGGGATCCACAGTGACTATCCCATGCCCTTTTGAATTCTTTCACTGATTTCATCTTCACCATCTCTTCCAGAAGAGCATTCCAGGCATTCACCACCCTCTTCGAGAAGAAATATTTCCTGACATTGGTTCTGAGTTGTCCTCCCTGGAGTTTCATTTCATGATCACTAGTTCTATTGATTTCTTTCCAATGGAAAAGGTTTGACAACTGTGCATCATTAAAACCTTTCAGGTATCTGAAGGTCTGTATCATATCTCCCCTATACCTCCTCTCTTCCAAGGTGTACATATTCAGATCTTTCAGCCTCTCCTCATCAGTCTTCCAATGCTGACCCCTCACCATTCTGGTCGTTCTTCTTTGGACCGCCTCCATCCTTTCTTTATCATTTTTTAGATACGGGCACCAGTATTGAATGCAGTACTCCAGGCGAGGCCTCAGCAAGGACCTGTACATGCTATGACCTTCGGTAGCGGGCGGCCAAGGCCGACCCAACTCACATCCTGCCATGTCTGGCCCTCTTCTCCAGGGGAACTCGCGGTTCTGGCCAGTCATTGTCGCTGCGCTGTTCCTGGCCTTCCTTGCTCCACATGGCGGCTGGGACGCCGCCGGTCCACGCTCCAACTCTGGGCCTTCCTAGGCGCGTGCGCGCCCCATCTGTTCTCTATTTAAAGGGCCAATGGTGGGAATCCCTGGGCCATCCCCGACTGATGACATCATTGTCTTGGGATATTTTAGCACCTCCTTTGGCCTATGCAAACTGACTTGGCAATAGGTTCCTTCGCCTCACTGGTGCTTGTTCCTGTCTCTTCAGACCTGTGGTTCCTGCCTTGAATCTCCACCTGCTGATCTGGACTCTGGCTCAGTTACCCGCTCCTCGGGGGCCTGCTTGCGCTTCCTTCGGGAGACCTGGTCTCCAGGCTTCCCCGCTCCTCAGGGTAGCTCCTGTGCTTCTCACCAGAGATCCCATCTTTACAGTTCCCCGCTCCTCAGGGCAGTCTCTACCTTACTACATCGTATCTTCAGTCCTGCCGAAGTACTGTGACTCCTCCGATCTGTGCCTCTCCATCCCACTCCTCGAGGCGCCTCACAGTAAATCTCAATGCAGGTACCTGCAATCACATGGCAGTGATGCAGGACATTCTCTCTCTACTGAACTATAGTTGTGTCCCTGCTGCAGCTGACCTCACCTCCCGACAGTGAGGACCTGTGGGGCCCTACCCCTCAGGTAGCATCAACCTCCACCTCGGGCCAAGAGTCCATGAAACCCACAAATCCTAACAGATTGCCAAGTCCACGGACCCAGCAGAGGTCTCAGCTATACAGGCTATTCCTGGCCTGGTGCAAAAGATCATCGAACAACAAAAAACCTTGGAAGCACTAGCAGCAACTATTGATAATCTGAGCCTCCGCTTGGACGCCGAAGTGACCACGACATCCTTCAAGCTCAATGCTTTTATCTCCATGGCGGTTCCTCGACCGACCGCTCTGCTGCCAGCACCCCCATGATTCTCTGGGAATTCCCTGATGTGCAGAGGTTTCCTGAACCAATGTAACATGCACTTTTGCCTGCAACCAGCTTATTTTCCAGACGTGATTACCAAGACCACTTACATCCTCTCTCTCCTGGATGGTAAGGCCTTGGCCTGGGCCTCTCCTCTATGGGATCGTGCCGACCCAGTCCTATGAGATTTGCACAGGTTTCTTACCTTATTCCGCTCCGTCTTTGATGACCCTGGCAGAAAATCCGCATCCGGATCCATGCTTCTTCATCTTCGTCAGGGCACCAGGTCCTTGGCAGATTATATCATAGAATTCTGGACACTGGTATCTGAACTCCATTGGGACCTTGATTGTCTCCACTCCATTTTTCTTGAAGGACTGAGCTCTTGAACCAAAGATGAGCTGACAGCTCGAGAGTTGCCTGTTTCCTTGGACTCCTTAATTGACCTAGCTGGGCGAATTGACCGATGCCTCCAGGAACGTTCATGGGAGACCCGGTCCTCCAGAGGATCTATGTCCAGCTCGTCTCATCATCGATGCTCTTCCTCTCCCAGGTTAGACTCGGCCCAAAACAAACCTGAGGAAGAACCCATGCAAATGGCCCGAAGCAGGCTTTCGCACAACGAACGATGTCACCGTCAGCAATCAGGTCTCTGCTCATACTGTGGCAAGTCCGGCCATACCTTAGCCACATGCCCTGTCTGTCCAGGAAGCTCCCAGGCCTAGGTTCAGCAGGAGGACTGCTCCTAGGTTTCACCTTCTCCTACATTGACCTTGCCTATATCCATCAAGCTGTTATGAAGAACAATTCTCCTGGAGAAGAAGGCCATGCCTGGCCTTCTTCTCCAGGAGAATTTGCGGCTCTGGCCAGCCATTGTCACTGCACTGTTCCTGGCCCTCCTTGCTCCACATGGCGGCTGGGACGCCGCCAGTCCATGCTCCGACTCCGGCATGGAGTTGGAGCATGGACTGGCATGCACGCATGCTCCTAGGCATGCGCACATGCTATCTGTTCTCTATTTAAAGGGCCAATGGTGGGAATCTCTGGGCCGTCCCCGACTGATGACATCATCACCTTGGGATATTTAAGCACCTCCTTTGGCCTATGCAAACTGACTTGGCAACGAGTTCCTTCGCCTCACTGGTGCTTGTTCCTGTCTCTCCAGACCCATGGTTCCTGCCTTGGATCTCTACCTGCTGATCTGGACTCTGGCTTGGGTACCTGCTCCTCAGGGGCCTGCTTGCACTTTCTTCAGGAGACCTGGTCTCCAGGCTTCCCCACTCCTCGGGGTAGCTCCTGCGCTCCTCACCAGAGATCCCATCTCTACGCTTCCCCGCTCCTCGGGGCAGTCTCTACCTTACCACACCGGAGACTTTGACTCTACACTTCCCCACTCCTCAGGGCAGCCTCTATGTCATTTCACCAGAGACTTTGACTCTACGCTTCCCCACTCCTCGGGGCAGCCTCTATGACACTTAATCAGAGACTTTGACTCTACACTTCCCCGCTCCTCGGGACAGTCTCTACGTCATTACACCAGAGACTTTGACTCTACGCTTCCCCACTCCTCGGGGCAGCCTCTATGACACTTAATCAGACACTTTGACTCTACACTTCCCCGCTTCTCAGGACAGTCTCTATGTCATTACACCAGTGGCTTTACTCTACCCTTCCCTGCTCCTGAGGGCAGTCCCTACATCATCACACCAGAGACTCTTGCTTCGCTGACCCATCCCTCAGGACAATCTCTGCATTACTCCTTCAGAGATCCTGTCTCTGCGCTCCCAGCTCCTCGGGGCCTGCCTAGTGCCCCTCTGCCTTGGAGGTTCCTTCTCTGGTACATCGTATCTTCAGTCCTGCCTAAGTACTGTGACTCCTCCAAACTGTGCCTCTCTGCCTCGCTCCTTGGGGCACCTCACAATATATCTCAGTGCAGGTACCTGCAATCATGTGGCAGTGACGCAGGACATTCTCTCTCTACTGAACTATAGTTGTGTCCCTGCTGCAGCAGACCTCACCTCCCAACGGTGAAGACCTGTGGAGCCCTACCCCTCAGGTAGCATCAACCTCAACCTCGGGCCAAGGGTCCACGAAACTCATGAATCCTAACAGTACAAGGGCATTATTACCTCTCTTTATTTTTCTTACCGGTTATTCCTCTCTATGCATCCCAGCATTCTTCTGGCTTTAGCTATCACCTTGTCACATTGATTTGCCACCTTCAGATCATCAAACACTATAACACCAAAGTCACTCTCCCAGTCCATGCACATTAGTCTTTCACCACCCATCACATAAAGTTCTTTTGGGCTGCCTCACCCCAGATGCATGACTCTACACTTCTTGGCATTGAATTCCAGCTGCCAAATCTTTGACCACTCTTCAAGCTTTCTTAAATCATTTTTCATCCTCTCTACTCCTTCAGATGTGTGCACTCTGTTGCAGATCTTAGATTCATCTGTAAATAGGAAAACTTTACCTTCTATCCCTTCCACCAGATCACTCACAAAGAAATTGAACAGAATCGATCACAAAACAGATCCCTGTGGCACCACACTTAACACCATTCTTTCTTCAAAATATGTTCCTTTTACCATAACACGCTGTATGCTGTCTGTCAGTCAACCAGTTTACAATCCATGCAACTACCTTGGCATTCACTGCTAAGCTTCTTATTTTGTTCACGAGTCTCCAAAGTGGGACCGTATCAAAAGCTTTACTAAAATCCAAGTAAATCACATCGAGCACTCTTCCTTGATCCAATTTTTGACCCAATTGAAAAAATCAATCAGATTTGTCTGACAGGACCTTCCCCTGGTGAATCCATACTGCCTTGGGTCAAGCAACCCACCAGATTGTAGATAGTTCACTTGCCTTTTCTTCAGCAGAGTCTCCATTAATTTTCCCACCACCAAGGGGAAGCTAACTGGCCTGTAGTTTCCAGTGGCCTCTCTGGTTCCACCCTTGTGAAGCAGGACTACCAGGGCTCTTGTCCAATCTTGCAGCACCACTCCTGTTTCCAGGGATCTATTGAAAAGGTACTTCAGCGGACCCACCAGCACACCTCTGAGCTCCCTCATCCGACCCCATAGTCTTCTCCACTTTCAGTTTTCCAAGCTCTTCCCATACATTCTCTTCTGTAAATGGAGTTTCATCTACTCCACCCCCATCCAGTCTTGTCAAACATCGATGGTCCTTCTCAAGGGTCTTCTTAAGTGAACACTGAACAGAAGTATTTGTTTATATTTCTTCATCTCTCGCCACACATTGGCCTTTGTCAGCTTTCAATTTCACTATACCATTTCAGACCTTTCTCCTTTCTCTGATATATCTGAAAAATGTTTTGTCACTTTGCTCTACCTCTTTGGCAAATCTTTCTTCCACCTGACTTTTTGGTTTCTTGATTTCTTTCTTCCCTCAGTTTCACCAGATATTCTTCCCTGTGTTCCTCTTTTTGGGATCCTTTATATTTCTTGAAAGCTGTTCTTTTTGCTTTTATTTTATCAACCACCTCCTTTGAGAACCAAATCAGTTTCTTATTTCTCTTACTTTTGTTTACTTTTCTAACATTAGGATTTTTTGCCTTTGTAATTGCTCCTTTTAGTTTAGCCCATTGCTGTTTCACCTCTCTCATTTTCTCCCAGTCTTCTAGTTCTACCTCTAAGTACGTCCACATTTCAACAAAGTCCATATTTTTTAAATTCAAAACTTGGATCTTCATGTAACCTTTCTGTATCTTATTTGTGATATCAAACCAGACCATTTGATGATCCCTGGTGCTGAGGTAGGCACCTACCTGGAGATTAGAGACATTATCCTCTTTAGTGAGTACAAGGTTGAGTATAACTCCCTCCCTTATGGATTCCATTTGTTTGAATAGAGCCCCTTGAAGGGCATTCACTATTTCTCTACTTTTGGTAGCATCTGAAGAAAGGATTCTCCAGTCTACATCCGGCAGATTAAAAATCTCCAACAATCAACATTTATCCCTTCTTTCCCACCTTTTGGATGTCTTCCACTGGATCTCTGTCTAGTTCTTCCATTTGAGTCAGAGGCCTGAATACCACTCCAGAAAAATGGATGCATGATCATTTTATTTTTGGACGGCCCATAATGCTTCTTCTCTACCCCACATTCTTTGCAGTTCATTTGCTTGGATATTGTTTTTGACATAAAGAGCTACTCCTCCCCCTTTTCTGTCTTCTCTGCCCTTCCTTAACAAGTTATAGCACGGTATGGCCGTATCCCAATCATGAAAATCCATGAACCATGTCTCTGTAACAGCAACAACGTCTAATCCACCTCCACCATTAGTGTCTGCTGGTCTGGGATTTTATTGGTCTATTTATTTATTTATTTATTTATTTAAAATTCTTATATACCGACATTCCTGTATGGCATACAGATCACACCGGTTTACAATGCAACAGAAAAGTCGCGTGGGAGCGATACAAGGAACATTTGAACATTTGAGACGTTAGCAACTTATTAAAAAACAGGTACAAGTAACAAGTAACATTAACAACCAGGAGGGTAGGTAACTTCAGTACAAAGCAAATTAAAAATTTAAAATCGACAGAGTATAGGACGACAACACAGAATGGAGGTAGATTAGGGTAGGGATAAATATATGAGCATTTGTAGTCATAGCTTTCCAATTTTTCTCCCTTGATTTGTTACACTTCCTAGTCACCTTTTCTGCTCTTTTGAGCTTATTGATTTTGTTATTTTCTCCTCCCACTTCTTGTATTGCTTGGGGGTGACATGTCAGTTTAATTGGCCAACTCCTGCCACCCCCATTCTTTAGTTTAAATGTCTGATAATATATGATTTCAATTTCTCACTTAGAATTCTCCTTCCTGCTACAGAAAAAATGTAGGCTATCCTTATCATAAAGCCTTTTCTGCTCCATACATGACCCCAGCCTCCAATATATCCAAAACCAGGTTTTGAGCCAGGAATTGAAATTATCTATATAGCATAGCTTCTAGGGATGTGAATCGTTTTTTGACGATTTAAAATATCGTCCGATATATTTTAAATCGTCATAAATCGTTAGGGCCACGATACAATACCAATTCCCCCGATTTATCGTCAAAAAATCGTAAATCGGGGGAAGGGGGAGGGCAGGAAAACCGGCACACTAAAACACCCTAAAACCCACCCCCGACCCTTTAAATTAAATCCCCCACCCCCAAATGCCTTAAATTACCTGGGGGTCCAGCGGCGGTCTGGTACGGCCTCCTGCAATTGAATCGTGTTGTCTTCAGCCGGCGCCATTCTGCGCTGCCATTTTGCAAAATGGCGGCGCAAAATGGCGGCGGCCATAGACCAACACGATTCGACTGCAGGAGGTCGTTCCGGACCCCCGCTGGACTTTTGGCAAGTCTTGTGGGGGTCAGGAGGCTCCCCCAAGCTGGCCAAAAGTCCCTGGGGGTCCAGCGGGGGTCTGGGAGCAATTTCCTGCCGCGAATCATTTTCCGTACGGAAAATGGCGCCGGCAGGAGATCGACTGCAGGAGGTCATTCAGCGGGGGTTCCGGACCCCCGCTGAACGACCTCCTGCAGTCGATCTCCTGCCGGCGCCATTTTCCGTACGGAAAATTGCGCCGCTGAACGACCTCCTGCAGTCGATCTCCTGCCGGCGCCATTTTCTGTACGGAAAACTATTCGCAGCAGGAGATCGCTCCCAGACCCCCGCTGGACCCCCAGGGACTTTTGGCCAGCTTGGGGGGGCCTCCTGACCCCCACAAAACTTGCCAAAAGTCCAGCGGGGGTCCGGAACGACCTCCTACAGTCGAATCGTGTTGGTCTATAGCCGCCGCCATTTTGCGCCGCCATTTTGCAAAATGGCAGCGCAGAATGGCGCCAGCTGAAGACAACACGATTCAATTGCAGGAGACTGTTCCGGATCGCCGCTGGACCCCCAGGTAATTTAAGGCATTTGGGGGGGGGGGTTCGGGAGGGTGGGGGATTTAATTTAAAGGGTCGGGGTGGGTTTTAGGGTGTTTTAGTGTGCCGGTTTTCCTGCCCTCCCCCTTCCCCCGATTTAGCTACGGACCGCCGCTGGACCCCCAAGTAATTTAAGGCATTGGGGGGGAGTTTCGGGAGGGTGGGGGATTTAATTTAAAGGGTCGGGGGTGGGTTTTAGGGTGTTTTAGTGTGCCGGTTTTCCTGCCCTCCCCCTTCCCCCGATTTAGCTACGGACCGCCGCTGGACCCCCAGGTAATTTAAGGCATTTGGGGGGGGGGTTCGGGAGGGTGGGGGATTTAATTTAAAGGGTCGGGGGTGGGTTTTAGGGGGTTTTAGTGTGCCGGTTCACGATTTTAACGATTTTCACGATACTCTAAACACCCAAACGGCGACGATATGATTCCCTCCCCCTCCCAGCCGAAATCGATCGTTAAGACGATCGAGGATACGATTCACATCTCTAATAGCTTCTAATTTCCCTTTCCATGAACAGGTATACTTTCAAAAAGGCAATAGTCTCTGCAGTGTGTCTTATCATCTTTCCTAGATTTTGGAAATCTTTCTGTACTTCATGGATATCATCTCTGTTGAGGTCGTTGGTCCCCAGATGGATGATAACACTGATATCAAAGTTCCTACTTTCTTCTTCAATGACTTGGACTATCTGGTTTGCATTTCTACTAACTGAGGATCCTGGAAGGCATTTAACATTCCAAATGATCTCCCAAGGAGTATCAACATTTCAAAAAAGGTTGCTATTACAGAACCTGGGATGCATAATGATCTATAGGTTTCTAGATTTCCTGAAATTTTCTGTCACAATTTTTGTCTGGAACAGCTTTATATTTGTACATCAAACATACTATATCCCACCAAGTATGAATCTCTTAAGGATGAATTTTAAGGCCATAGATAGTAAAATATCTATTGATTTCATAATTGTGATTGATTTCAAAATAATAATTTGAAATGAAAGCCTAGATTGGATACTCATTATATCCTTAAACTTTTTGTTACAGAAATATATGTGAGAAGGAACCTATCTCTATGTAGCAAAAGCAACATTTAGGGGCCTATGCTATACATTTTATTGTGCATGTTAAGGCCTCTTGTGCACCAAAAATATAGTGTTCTAAGCAGTCAGGCCTTAATGTGTATGTTAAGAAGGTCCCTCAAGATATTAGTTAGGCCATGCTAAAATCAGCACACCCTCACAATAAATGAGACTATTATATGCAAAGTAGGGTTTACTAAGTCCAAGAGAAATAGCATGGGATGCTCTGCAATGCACACAACATTTTTTATGGACTTTCTTAAGGGTAGAAATGTAACATCTGCTTTGAATGAACTGTTACATTTTTATTCTGCATGAAGCAACCTAAAATGCTCCACACTAACCAGGCAAAAATGACAGGGACAAACATCCACATCCTGGTTCAAAGTAAGATAACCCTCCAATTCCTGAATCTTCTCCTATGTGGCATCATTCTGTTGTAAGGTAGAACCCCCTACCTTAGAAGGATCATCATGATCCTTCTAAGGTAGACGCAAACTTGGTACTTCATCGTGTCACCTTCAGGTATCCTTCCAGATACCTCCCTCAGAACCTTCTCCCTGCAAAGCAGGCCCTGGCCTTTCTCCCACCTACCCCTCCAAACTCAGATCTTACCAGTCCATAGGGGTAGTATCTTCACAGGCAAAAGAGCTATCACAGTCCTCATGCCCCAAATAAAGACTCTAGGAGACATTTTATTGATGTTCCTCTTTCTTGTGAAGATAGCACCTCTCCAGAATGGCAAAATCTGAATGTGGAGGGGTGGGTTGGGGATGGGGGGAGCCCACAGGTGGGAAATCATCTGAGGGGAGTGCCTTGGGAGTCAGGAAGATGTGCCACAGTGGGAGTTTGCTTCAGGGAGGGGGTATTATGATATACTGCTAGAGATGGTCTATCTTGGGGTGGGGTTTGCTGCTTGGAGGGGGATTGGGAGAGGACCTCTTGTTCCAAGATTCAGGGGGATAGGAAATCCCCTGTCTTAACCAGCTGACAGTAAAAGAGTTGGATAGCAAAACAGATTTCTATGGAGCTAGCATGCACTGCATTTTTGTTTAGATTTTGTGCATGCTAGCACCATGGCTAGATTAGTCTGGCTAAAATTGAACATGGACACGATGAAAAATTTCCCATACTATATTAAGTGGCACTTTACCATGCCACTTTGAAGGAAGTATTATTTCACTCAGCACACAATCAAGCTAAAAGAAGAGGGATGGTGGCAGTACCAGTCAGAGGACCCCTTCCAAGCAGTGTAAAGTGGTTGAAAAGCAGCAGAGTCAGCCCACGTCCTCATTCCCTTCTAGCAGTCAGGAGGCAGGCCAGCAACCCCCTGACATGTGGCAGAAGCGACAACCCACCATGGAGGAAATGGGGTGGAATTCGGTAACGCTATCCCAGAGGACGTGATCAAGGCAACTAACATAATGGAGTTCAAAAGAGGATTGGACAAGTTCCTGAAGGAAAGTCCATAAACAGTTATTAGCCCAGGTAGACTTGAGAAAGCCAGTGCCGATCTCTGGGAGTGAGATACAAGAAATAGATCAACTTTAGGGGATCTGCCAGACTGGACACTATCTGAGAGAGGATGTTAGGCTCAATGGACCTTGGGTTGACCTAGCATGGCACTTTTTATATTCCTCTGTTATGTTTACCAACTGTCACACTCAAATATTTTGTGTGAATTTTATTGCACAGGTGCTAGAGTGTGTACTGCATACATCGGCAATGTGTATAAATGTGGTTGTGTAATCACACCACTTAAAAATAAATTAAAAGACACAAAAAAGGTAATAGAGAAGGATGATGGCAGGGGAAGTGTAGAAGTCTAGTGTGAGAAGGAGTAATGGAAGGGTAAGGATGGGGAAGAGTACCAGGTGGGGCCAGGGAAAATGCAAATAGAAAGATGAGGGAAATTACACCACTTACTTTGTAACCCATCAGTACTGGCTTGGGATCGAGTTGTGTGATTTCTGAGTGCAGAATTACAGGTGAGTATAGCAGGCAAGTAGTGGAGTGGAGTGGTTCATTCTTGCAGAGGGGGTATTTGAGTTATTAAATGATGCCTGAGTAGAGATTAGCCTGACTGTATAGGTTCCACGTACATTCTGCAGTTACTATTTTTGTGAAAGAAGATTTCTTATAAAAAGTCATATAACACAGGGAGATAAAAGCCTATTTAATGGTATTGATAAAAATTTCTGATGATGAGAATATCTATATGCTTTTTTTTTTGGGCGGGGGGGGGAGGGGGATTTGCAAAATGGTGTTTTGCAGGTTTTTGCATGCATCTAAAAGAAGATTAAATCAACCCTGCATACTTCTAGACCTCTTCTCTGTAGCAAACAGCAGTCTTAGGATACAGACTGTTTGAGATGATCATAATGTCTACTGAGGTCAAGAATGTTTTAATTATTGCCTGTGGGAAAACAAATTCTGAAATGTTTTGATTCAGGAGCAGGTGCAAAAGTTCTTTGGTAAATTGCCTTTAAATACTGCACAATATGTTTGCGGTGTCCATGATCCGATATTTATCTTTCTCTTGTTCTCTGACCTAGAGTAACTTTTTTTTTTTTTTTTCCAATTTCCCAAGTACTTTTCTAGGTCAGAGCATTTACAGAAAGCCAGCAATGTTTTAAAACATGAATCTGTCTGAAATGTTCCCTCTCTCTCTGTGACTCCCGTAATAACGTTTTTGAAATGTGCACTGAGAAAACATTGGTTTTGCTGATGTAAACCATTTAAGGACCATCACCGAATGACAAATAACTTCCTTTAAATAGATTTTAGAGGACTGGAGGTTCACTAACACTTGCAGAAACCAGTGATGCCCCGCAGTGCTGCTAAGTTATAATTGTATTCAGCATGTGACTGTGTGATGACATTAAAACTAACAAGTGACTGGAGATCAGAAGAAGCAATGAGAGCTTCCAGTCTGGGAGATGGACCCACTTGACCGAAACTTTGTGAATCTGGATGAATCGCACAGGCTGGAATGAGCAAGCAAGTGTTAATCTGCCTCTTAGGTTGGTTCCAGACAGAAAAGAGTAGCAGTGGGTGGCCTAGGTGAAGTCAATTAAGGAACTATTTTAAGCTGCCTGAGAGTGTATGCATGGAGACATTAGGTCTTGGCAGGTTATAGGAGGCAGAATTCGGAGGGAGGAAAAGCTAATTCCCAAGACAGCCTACTCCTAAAGACCTTGATTAACATTCAGTAGAAAGCAGACTTGATAAAGGTAGTTAGCGGCTTTCACATAATTGCCAGGCCGTTTTCCTAGGGGCTAGCTGCCAATCTCCCAGACTTTGGTGGCTGGAATGGGCCTTTTGAGAGCTCACCTGGGCTCAGCAGATAAATTTGGTTCCTGTTCTCATTAGGGGGTTAAATTTACTTGCTATAAATATGGTAGGGATGTGCATTTGTTTCATTCGCTTCCTATACAAGCATGTAATATTAAATGAATGAAACGAATGACACGAATGCACATCTAATTGCATGTAATATGAAATGAATTAAACGGATTAAACAAATGAAACGAATGCACATCCCTAAAATATGGGCATCCCAGGTGTAGGAGTCAGGTAGGGGATAGATGCCTAATTCTGATTTCAGCACTAGGCAACTAACCTAGGAGCACAAATGGAGGTGCAGAGGCAGCTGGTCTACATCTAGGCACAATGTGGGCAGTGTAAAGGCTGCGTTGGCCCCCTCCCCCCTCCCTCCCGCGCCTCCCACATACGGCGCAATTGCAATGACTTCATTCGAAAAGCAGATTTTATTGGTTGGATAAAATTGGCCGCAGCCCATAAGCATTGAATAAACGGCAATTAGCAAGCATAACTATAACATCATTGTAACTATACACAACTGCATAACAGATCATAACAAAATTAGTGACTAGCGATGGCCCCCCTACGCTTCTAAAAGTTGAAGGTATGCAAATCAGCTCAGGCGGGTGCACACCCCTTGGCCGTATAAGCCATGGAGCTGTCCTTTGACCCCTGGCCATTGAAGCCATAGCGTCCATCGACCCGACCGTGGAAGTCAGGAACGTTTGTTCTAATCGCCTCACCTCAGCATCTCTTGCTTCTTCCCTCTTGGCTGTTGAAGCGTCGAGGGACTGCGCTGGCTCTGCTAGGCCGCTTGCCCAGTCCGAACCACCTGTTGGATTCTCCTAAATGCGGGGGGAGGTTGTTGCTTGTGCCAGTCACCATGCCAAGGTTCCCCGGTAGCGGAACTACTTACCGGGGACCCCTTACCTAACCGGGCTGCAGCCATCAGGTGTACGACCGCTTGAAGACTATCTTGTAAGTTGGAGTTAAAAATATCCCAAACTACGTCCGATAGATGTACCCCGTCATGCTGAAACATCCCTGGGCTTTCGTCTATCAATTCATGCGTTACAGACAAACCGTCAATGGTACTCATGAATTTAACCATCCATCTGTTGATCTTTCTCCTGACCTTTTCCACCGCTGCATGAGATCTTTCCCCCCTCCAAACTCTGCGAGGGGTGATGCAGGACCATACAATCACCGACTGCGGGAACATGTTATGCAATACCAGGAGGTCTTTTTGCATTTTTTGTGTGAGGGCTACGCTTTTGGTCCGTGGCATATCATTACCACCCAGGTGTATGACGAGGGCTGCAGGCGTAACGGGATTGCTATTGCGCAGTTCCAAAACAGTCGGTAAAAGCTGGTCCCATACCATCCCTGAAATCCCTCTCCAAATCAATGCCATTCGCTGCTTCGCCATCCCTAGATGCTCCCCCATCTGGCGCTGCTGGGCCCGCTTATGTGCCCAATGCACATAAGAGTGACCGATGATCCATGCGAATGACAGCATCCAACAATGCTCTGCGCATAAGAAACAAGAGAAGAAAAAGATGTGAAGCGGTGGATGTACAATGATCATGGCTACCCCCTAACCGCAAAGTAACCTGGCGGTCTCACATATGATCTAAACCTCCTTGACCCCCATCTGCCAATGGCCATGACTTCACTGTCTTGCAAACCCATGCCGGCTGCTGCTGTCGCCGCTCCTATGCGGAAGGAGTGTGACGAGTAGCCCACCGTGCTCATACCCAGGGATGTTAATGCCAAATGCAATACCCGAGCAAACTGGTATCTAGTCAGAGGTAACCCAGACGAATGCACCAACAGAGGGCCTCCGCGTGTTGAACGCCGAATCTGCAAATATGATCCCGTGCAGCGAACAGGGCAAGTGGTCTCCCCATGCCATTCGTGGAGGGTGATATATGCTCCTGCTCCCAGCTGGTCTGTTTTGGACCTAGGGACGCGCGTGTCCAAATGCGGGCTAACAGTGTGCTCCGCCAGAGCGCACTGTACTATATCGGCCTGTATGGCTGTAAACTATCCTGTGATGTAATTAACAGCCTCTCATCTTCAGGTTTAAATTTATGTTTTAAACCATTCCTGTGTCAGGTTTTGATTTATCAGTGTATATTCTGCTAAATTTTTGCTTTTGCCAATTTTTAGTTTATTAGTGAGAAAACTAAAAATATTTATTGTTCTTTTCTGTCCAACCTAGCTTATACTAGCAGATTGATAGTTTTGAAGTTATACTTATTGAACTAGTTTTTACTCTGTTTGCAAGAACTATGGAGCCAAAGTCAAGGTTTATTTATTTTATTTAACGGTTTTTATATACCGACATTCATCAAGGATATCACATCGGTTTACAATAAACAAGAAACTACGCTTAAGTGGTGTTTGACAGGTAACACGAGAATATAAGAACATAAGAACGTAAGAAATTGCCATGCTGGGTCAGACCAAGGGTCCATCAAGCCCAGCATCCTGTTTCCAACAGAGGCCAAACCAGGCCACAAGAACCTGGCAATTATCCAAACACTAAGAAGATCCCAATTAATAGCAATTAATAGTGGCTATTCCCTAAGTAAACTTGATTAATAGCCGTTAATGGACTTCTCCTCCAAGAACTTATCCAAACCTTTTTTGAACCCAGCTACACTAACTGTACTAACCACATCCTCTGGCAACAAATTCCAGAGCTTTATTGTGCGTTGAATGAAAAAGAATTTTCTCCGATTAGTCTTAAATGTGCTACTTGCTAACTTCATGGAATTCCCCCTAGTCCTTCTATTATTCGAAAGTGTAAATAACTGAGTCACATCTACTCATTCAAGACCTCTCATGATCTTAAAGACCTCTATCATATCCCCCCTCAGCCGTCTCTTCTCCAAGCTGAACAGCCCTAACCTCTTCAGCCTTTCCTCATAGGGGAGCTGTTCCATCCCCTTTATTATTTTGGTTGCCCTTCTCTGTACCTTCTCCATCTCAACTATATCTTTTTTGAGATGCGGCGACCAGAATTGTACACAGTATAAATCACATATAAATCTATGAACAGATACATACAATGCCAAGAACAGTATATATGTCTAAATGTTTATATATATATGTATATAAATAAAGGTTTGCTAGTTAAACTCTAACCATCTTTAGATGGTAATAAAAATAGAGACGGTGCGATCGCTGCCGACTAGCGCAGGCCCCCCCCCCCCGTTTCGGCCCCCCGCCCCTCATCTTCTAAAGTATCGCATTACATTCAGGTACAAATGTTGATATGCCACTATATTTCAATTCACTGAGTCCTATTTTTATTCTTTTATGTGTTATTTATGTTTTTACTGTTCTTTGTGGTACCTTTTACATTAGCAATATTTTTTATACTATTTTTTACACTATATATTTATTATTTATTGAGTTTCCATGTATGTCTTATTTATGTTACATATTTATTGGTAAAAGAAAATCCGACCATATATCCCCAGTACTCCACAACTTACAGTGGCAAAAAGAATAGAGTACAAAGTCATCACAATTCTACATAAGACAATTCACAAAGCAGACTTCACTGCCCTGGACAATATTATACATCTGCATAAATCATCACGTACAACAAGATCTACATATAAAATTCAGCTGGATGTCCCTTCATTTCCACAAGCCAAACTTTCCTCCACCAGAAATAGAGCCATCTCTATAGTTGGCCCAAAATTATGGAACTCTTTACCTCTACACCTCAATTCACAAGAAAATCTTAAATCCTTTAAAAAGGAACTTAAAGAATGGCTACTCTCACAGTCTTACAATGACTGTTCACCTAATGATAACAGAGCATAAAACCTTTTTCATATCCACCTCTCGCCCCTTTTTATTCCAACAATCCTTCTGACTCTCGCCCGACTTGCAGAAACCTTCTTTCTCATTAACGGCTTCAACCGTCAACTTCAAGCACTGCATACATTCTTATCTAATGTTCAATGTACTTGTTAACTTTTACTAAGTTAATACTCTGTTTCAATCTGTTTTAATGTTATGAATTCAAATGTAACTGGTTCGTTGTAATGTAAACCGGAGTGAAGGCATTGTCAGCTGTACCTCGGTATTTAAACAAATGCTAAATAAATATTGTTTTTAGCCCCTGAGGCAGCCCTAAGCAGGGCGAAACTCGGCCTGAGTCGGGCAGTTGTATGAATTGATGTCTCCTTCCAAATAAAGTTACACTTGGACTATTTTGGCATCTAATCTACATTATTGCCCATAAGCCTTGCTGTATGTAATGAATTTGGGAATGCCCTGTTCAAAATGTGGCCTTCTCCATATAATATTGTAATATTGAAATAAAATGGAAGCATTGTATTGGAACAGATTTATTCTTGTCTATTTTCGTGGAGCAAATAAGAGGGAAAAGATAAATAAATCTCCATACCATTCTGCCATGCAATTTTTTTTTACTTCTGGTGGACTTTCATTCATTCCTTCTATTCTTTTAATTGCTTCTCCAAGTTTAAAGATGGCGACTGTGGCCATGGCCATTTTTTTATTTTTTTCCTATGATACTATCCACATATACACACATTTTAGCATCTATACTAATCTGTGCTTTATTTGCATCTCATTAACAACAACCTTTAATATGCCTTTTTAATCAAGCTCCATGTTACAATCTCCTAATTGGCTTCCATTAGCTACACAGATTCAATTTAAAATTATCTCTTTAGTGATTTGAGCTTTAGCTCTGTTATCTAATAGATTATTTTAAGCAAACCTTTTAGCAGAAGCAGAAGGAATTCTGTATATGAGCTGTCTTAAAATTATTTTTAGTTGAAGCAATAGAATTCTTTTGCCATTGACTCTCTGCCTTCCACATGCTCCTTTTGAACAAATCAAGCTCATGAGAAAAACCATGGTGCAAGAGATGGAAATTTAATAGGTTTCACTAGCTTAAGTGGAGTAACTACATTCAAAGTTTAGACAGACCTAAATTAAAAGAATCAACCAGTATAATTATGCTAGAATCATCAAGCATATCCTGCATTATTAACCACTGTGATTCAAATGAAATTAAATCAATAAAGTTCCTAATATATGTAGAAGGCTTTGGTGGAATCAAAGGAACAGAAGAAAGTGGTGTACTGTCAACTCAAATTGAATATAAAATGATGAGACCAAGGCACAGAGATGCTGTGCACAACCGTTAGTGTACAATAATTTAACAAAAAAACCCTTCTTAGAAACATAGAAACATAGAAATGACGGCAGAAGAAGACCAAATGGCCCATCTAGTCTGCCCAGCAAGCTTCACACATATTTTCTCTCATACTTATCTGTTTCTCTTAGCTCTTGGTTCTATTTCCCTTCCACCCCCACCTTTAATGTAGAGAGCAGTGATGGAGCTGCATCCAAGTGAAATATCTAGCTTGATTCGTTAGGGGTAGTAGCCGCCGCAATAAGCAAGCTGCACCCATGCTTATTTGTTTTACCCAGACTATGTTATTAGCCCTTATTGGTTGTTTTTCTTCTCCCCTGCCGTTGAAGCAGGGAGCTATGCTGGATATGCATGACGTATAAGTCTTCTCCCATGCCGTTGAAGCAGAGAGCCATGCTGGATGTGCATCGAAAGTGAAGTATCAGGCACATTTGGTTTGGGGTAGTAACCGCCGTAACAAGCCAGCTACTCCCCGCTTTGTGAGTGCGAACCCTCTTTTCTTCTCCCCTGCCGTTGAAGCAGAGAGCTCTGCTGGATGTGTGAAGTATCAGTTTTTCTTCTCCCCTGCCGTTGAATCAGAGAACTTTGCTGTATATGCATTGAAAGTGAAGTATCAGGCTTATTTGATTTGGGGTAGTAACCGCCGTAACAAGCCAGCTACTCCCCTCTTTGTGAGTGTGAATCCTTTTTTCCACATTTCCTCTTGCTGTTGAAGCTTAGAGCGATGTTGGAGTCACCGTAAGCCTGTGTATGTTTATTTAATAAGGGTATTGACTCCAGGCAGTAGCCATCATTCTGGCGAGTCACCCACTCTTCATTGGCAGCCTCTTGACTTTATGGATCCACAGTGTTTATCCCACGCCCCTTTGAAGTCCTTCACAGTTCTGGTCTTCACCACATCCTCCGGAAGGGCATTCCAGGCATCTAAAATATGTCCAGGCATTCCAGGCATTCTAAAATATGTCCAGCAGTATAGGTAGAAATATAGAAATATCGCATATAGATTCTTTAGCTCGATATTGGACTGAAGCGTGGAGTATGGATATTCCTTCTTCATACTTGCTTTCGTGTTTTAAACTCATGTCTAAAAGCATACCAGATTTTTTATTACAAAAGTTGCAATTTAAGATTTTGCATCATATTTTTTGTGATGATGTTCGCCGATGTAGGATGGGACGATTATCCTCTCCTAAATATATTAAATGTCATCAAGTGACAGGTACTTTGGCACATAGGTTATTTTTGTGCCCGGTGCTGAGACCTTTTTGGATGAAGGTGATTGCAGTAGTTGCTCAATGTAGTTGAGTAACTACTGTAGTTGTAGTTGTAGTTGTACTGTGGTTGTAGTTGTAGTTGCTCTTCTATTGTGTGGACGGGCAAGCTGCTTCTATCTGGTCTAAGAGGAGCCCTTCCTTCTTATAAATTATCCTTAGATAAATTTGGTCATACTGCCGTATTACTGGCATGGCGTACTATTTTAGCTGACTGGATAACACCAGATATGTCTCCTAACTTGCGGGCCTGGTATGGGCGGCTTGCATTTTCAATGCAGATGGAACAGATGGTTGCCATAAGCAGTGAGAAAGAAAGAGATTTGATATACCAGTCTTGTTGGGTCAACTTGCTATGACCTACTACCATCTGATCTTCAGTCTACTTTAAATGTTGCTGGATATCATTCCTCTTGGAATTGACTGTAAACTAACTGGTTTGTTATATGATCTGACTATTACAGTGGGAACTTCACTTTGAGAGGGCAGTTGATATCTTTTGGGTTTTGAATGGTGAGCAATTGAGTCATTGAAGGAGTCTTCCTCAGGGTAGGGGGGGGGGAAGTGGTTGTGTGTACGTGTGGAATGTGTGTGGCTGTCTGGGTTGTGACTGTGTAGTGGGTTATGATTGGAATTTTCTTTGTTTCTTTTGTTCTTATAGATTCCAAAAAGAAGGTACAAGGGGAGTTGTTCAAGTTTGCATTGTTTTAGTAATGTATATAGCTAATATCTGCTCTTTGAAAGTATTTTTAATTGTACCTGTGATGCTCTTTAATAAAAATGATTTTGACAAAAAAAAGAAATATACATAAGCAGAGAACATACTAATGCTGCAAATACCAAAAGAAATTCATCAGAGCTTGAGTTGGTCCATCATCAGCTGGAGTAAGGCAAGATTATGTTAGCCAGGGACAGTACATTAGATGCACAAAAAAATGAGGAGGAGCTATAAACCAACCCTATGGCACATTTTTGTGCCATAGGGTTGGTTTATAGCCTCCCAACCTTGAATGAATGACTTCTGAAGATAAGAGCGTCTCAGTAAATCAAAAATACTCCTCCTTCTCACTTCCCAAACTGAGGACATGTTGGATTCGTGGGCCCTTGGGCTGGCTAGGAAAGTTGGTGGCTCACTGAGGAGGTACCCAGTGGGTGTCAAAGCCGGGAGGCAGCACAGACAAGAGACCAAGAGATCTTCACCACTGGAGACCCGAGGTCCCCACAGGAGGAGCCCATGAGGACCCGGGCTGCTTGGACTTACGAGTGGTCTCCTGTGAGGTGGTATCCAGGAAATGGAGACAAAGAGCTGGAGCCAGGAGGCCAACTGGAAGGAACTTTACCACTGGAAGCCCGTGGTCCCCCTGAGAGGAGCTCGTGAGGACCCAAGCTTCTTGGACTTAGGCGAGTCCTCCTAGACAAACCCGAAGCCAGAAGCCAAAGGATGAAGCTGGATCAGAAGTCTGTGGATGGAAGCCGAAGTCAGAAGCCAAAGGATGAAGCTGAATCAGAAGTCTGTGGATGGAAGCCGGATTCAAAAGCCAGGAGTCAGAAGCCAAAGTCATAAGCCAAAGGATCCGAAGCAGCAACTAGAAACTCTTAGCAGAGTGAACCTCGTTGCAAGGCAAAGGGCCAGGCCTAGCTGCAGGGTTTAAATACCCCTGCAGCGTCTGACGTCATCTGGGGGCTGTCCTGCCTGTTCCTGCGCTGGCCCCTTTAAATCTGGAGCTCCTGTGTGCGTGCCTAGGGGGCGGGGCCAGCCGAGAAGGATCGGCGGCGTCTCCCTCGAGGATGGAGCGCCACGGGAGAGAATCCGAAGGGAGCTGCCGGCCGGGACGGAGCAACAGCGGGCTGGGCCGTCCCCGAGGTGAGTGGAGGGACCAGGGCATGGCCCAGTACCGTAACCAGTACCCCCCTCTTATGCCCCCTTCCCGGGGGTTTTGGCTTTGCCGGATGATCCAAGTGGAACTGGTGGAGAAGGCCCTTGTCCAGGATGCTATAGGCTGGTTCCCACGTGCTCTCTTTGGGACCGTAGCCCTCCCATAAAAGGAGGTACTTCCACCTGCGGTGGTGGAACCATTCATCGAGGACGTCCATTTCTTGGTAGATCGTATCCTTCTGGGCTGCGGGAACAGCAGAATCAGGAGTCTTGTTATGGAAGTGTTGTGACCGTCGCTGCCCAACGTCTCCACTTCGCCCACTTTACCTTGTTGGCGACTCCCTCTTCGCTTGTTGGATGTTTGGCTATCGCGGTGTCATCTTGCCGACCTCCTCTGGCGTCCCTGGACCAGCTAGACGCTGCATTCCACCATGTTTCCTAGAGGCCTAAGGGCGCGCGCACAGCGCAGCCCTGACTCAAGTACCAGCAGTGGCGCGAACCTCAGGGGCGTCCCCCTGAGATGACGTCATCATCATCGAATATTTAAGGGTCTCTGAAATCGCTAACTAATCGAGTCAGCAAGGGTTCGCTTCCTCCAGGTATCGTTGCGGATAGGATTTGCTCTCTGCATACCTTGCTACTCTACATCCTCGGACTTTACCAGGGGTACCCACTCCTCTGGGGCCTCACTTTCTCTTTTGCCTTTCAGGTTGCAGTCTGGAATCGGTACTCGCTCCTTGAGGGCCCATGTTCTCAAACCTGCTTCTGAATACCACTTCTGCCAGGAAGTCATCGCTGCCTACAACACCAGTGAGTTACCATCTTTCTCTCAGAGCCTTCCCTGGAACCAGGTACTCGCTCCTCGAGGGCCTAATCCATTCCAGCTCCTGGGCTGCTTCAAGAGACTATTGTGTGAGTGTTACGATCAAGGTTCTATTCCTGAACTCTGCATACCCTGCCTACTCACTATACTTAGTTTCTCTACAGCTCTGCCTTCCTGGGATCACTGTTTCAGTATCTGAGGGACTACAGCCCAGCCGGGCGCTTCCAGCTCACTACTGCCACCTCTGGTGGTTCAACATATTGTTTAATAAAAGAACTAGTGTGTGTCTGTCTCCAAACTCTGAGCCTGACCGGTGGTCCCTCGCGGGATCTTCCCCCAGGGGCATGGTCATCTGCCACCAGCCCAAGGATCCACCCACAACTATCCCAAACAATAACAGATTGCTAACTCCATGGAACCGGCACAACTCAATGTCTTGCAGGTTATACTGGGCCTAGCCCAGCGCATTGTGGAGCAGCAAGATGCCTTGGAGAAACTTACTTCAGCATTTCATCAGCTACACACACAGAAGGTTCAAGGCACAACTTCCAACCATGAAGGTCAGTTACAGGAGGTAACTTTAAAGACTGCTTTACCATTGGTGGCTCCAATCCGCTTTTCCGGAGAAATCCAGAAGACCCGGGGCTTTTTAAACCAGTGCTGCATGCATTTTGCCTTACAGCCATCATTGTTTCCTATGGCTCTCTCCAAGACTACCTACATCCTTTCATACCTGGATGGTAGGGCCTTGTCTTGGTCATCTATCTTGTGGGAACGCAAGAACCGCATTTTGCAGGACATAGAAGGATTTATGGACTTGCTTAAATTAGAGATGTGCAGTCGTTTATCACGAATTAGGCAATTACAATGAAATTGCCTAATTCGTGATAAACCCCCTCCTGACCCCCCCCCCAAGGCTTGCCAATAATCCCTGGGGGTCCAGCGGGGGTCCGGGAGTGATTTCGTTGTCGGCTGCCAGTAATCAACATGGCGCCGATAGCCTTTGCCCATACTATGTCACAGAGGCTTTCGGCGCCATTGGTCAGCTCCTGTCACATGATAGGAGCACAAGATGGCGCCGATGGCCATGTGACAGGGGCTGACCAATGGCGCCGGTAGCCCCTGTGACATGGTAGTTCAGAGGCTATTCGGCACCATTTTGAGCAAGCCTGGCAATGGCGCACATGGGCACGGAGGAACAAATGGCACCCGGGACCCCGCTGGACCACCAGGGATGTTCGTAAGTCTTGGGGAGGGATCGGGTTGGGGGGGGGGGGAGTTTGTATGTATGTACGAAAATGATTTTAAATGCTTGGGGTCGGGTTTTTTAGCTTCGTTTCCTGCTTCGTTTTTTGGCCCGGTTTCAGGTTTCCTCGTTTCGTTTTTCAAAAAAACTAAACGAGAAAATCCGAATTTTACCACGAAGTATCCGAGTCAAAAAACGACCCGGTAGAAAAAAACAAAGCACATCTCTAGTTTAAATCTGTTTTCGATGACCCTGCTCAAACTTCAGTAGCCGGTTCTGCTTTGGTTGAATTGAAGCAAGGCAACAGATCATTGGCTGAATTTGCCATAGAGTTCAAAACTCTTGCAGCGGAACTCCACTGGGACCCCAAATGTCTCAAGACTCTCTTTTGTAGAGGCCTGGATATCCATTTAAAAGGACAAGCTGGCTGCTCGTGAAACACCTGACTCACTGGACGAATTAGTAGCCTTGGCCATTTGGATTGATCACCGGCTCCGGGACAAGGTGAAGGAACTCCGGCCTAAAGTGTTACCTGGGTTGAAACAGGCTAGTGCTGCATCTGCACCTTGGATGGAACTTGAGATGAACCGATGGAACTTGGTCATGGACGTTTCACTTCCAAAGAGAGAAGACTTCAGAAGACGTGCGGCCTTTGCATGTACTGTGGTCAGCCTGGCCATGATGTCTCTACATGCTCCATTCGTCCAGAAAATGGACGGGCCTAAGTCCTGCAGAAGGACTGTTCTTAGGCCATACTACGCCCTCTCCTCCTCTCTCTCTCTGTCTCCTTGACCTACGGACTGGTCACAGTTCATACTCCTGCCCTAGTGGACTCAGGCAGGAGGCAACTTCATTCTCAGATGTTTAGTGGAATACTTGAGGATCCCCCTCATCAAATTGAAAGATCCACTACTGTTGTCCTCCATTCATGGAGAGCCCTTGTCGAGCGACGTGACTTGCCAAACCGTTCCAGTTTCTCTTCGCACCGGAGCTCTCTATACAGAATCGCTCTCCTTCTTTGTACTGGAAAAGGCCATGCACCCTATCATCCTGGGGTTACCCTGGCTGCAAGTGCACCAACCCAAATTTGACTGGGCATCCCTGGATTTCTCCTGCTAGGGCCCAGAATGTCATGGGAAGTACCTTAAGGAGATCTCGCCTATTATATGCATGCCTATGACTCCAGCGATGACAGGACTGCCGCCCCAATACGCATCCTTCGGGGATGTATTCTCCAAAGAAGCGGCTGATATTCTTCCTCCACATAGGCCCTATGACTGTGCCATAAGACTGAAGGCCAACACTGAGCCACCAAAGGGGGGAGTGTATCCCCTCTCAGCTCTCGAGAATAAAGCAATGTCGGAGTACATTGAAGAAAATCTCCAGAAGGGCTTTATCTGACCATCTAAGTCGCTAGCCGGCGCAGGCTTTTTCTTTGTGGGGAAAAAGGATGGTAACCTATGTCCATGTATCGATTACCAAGGTCTAAATGAGATCACGATCAAAGACCGTTGCCCCTTGCCGTTAATCTTGGAGCTGTTTGACAGGCTGCAAGGGGCCAAGATATTTTCAAAGCTTGACCTGAAGGGGGCTTACAACCTCATTCGCATTTGGAGCGGCGATGAATGGAAAATAGCCTTCAGTACGCAAGATGGCCACTTTGAGTATCTTGTAATACCATTCGGGTTGTGCAATGCACCCGCCATTTTCCAAAATATGATGTACGGCATCTTGCGGGATCTGCTGTACAAGAATGTTGTGGTCTACCTGGACAATATACTCATCTTCTCCCAGGATTTGGACACCCACATTGCAGATGTTAAGCAAGTACTTCACCGTCTCCGCGAACACCGGCTGCACGCCAAACTCTCTAAGTGTGAATTTCACAAAGACTCTGTGCCTTTTCTAGGCTACATAGTGTCTAAAGAAGGCTTCCAAATGGACCCTCACAAACTTGAAAGTATCAAGAATTGGTCTCAACCTACCAGCCTGAAGGCTTTAAGGAGATTCCTGGGCTTCACCAATTACTATCGAAGCTTTATAAAGAATTATTCTTCTTTAACTATACCCTTGACTACGATGACTCACAACGCTTCAAAATGGTCAGTGGAGGCCATTTCTGCATTCGAGAAACTGAAGACTGCCTTCTCCACAGAACCGTGCTTGCGGCATCCAGACCCCAACAAGCCCTTCATAGGAGAAGTTGATGCTTCAGATGTGGGGGTTGGGGCTGTGTTAAGCCAACCTGGAGACTCGAAAGCCTTACGTCCCTGTTTGTTCTTCTCACAAAGATTTTCTCCAGCTGAAAAAAAACTATGGGATCGGCGATAATGAGCTCTTGGCAATAAAGCTTGCATTCGAGGAGTGGCGGGCTTGGCTCAAAGGCGCTCAACATCAATTAACCGTAGTCACGGATCATAAAAACCTAGAGTATCTCCGCCATGCACAACATCTGAATTACAGACAGGCCAGATGGTCATTATTCTTTAATCGTTTTGATTTTGTGCTCAAGTTTTGCCCTGGAGATCGAAACACCAGAGCAGATGCTCTGTCACGCTCTTTCCATTCAGAGGATGTGCCTGATGAGCCACAGCACATAATTGACCCAAAGATAATCCTCTTGGCATCCACACAGTCTGTGCCCGCTGGCTCAGGAAGAAAGTGCTCCTTTGGGTGCATGATTCCAAGCTGGCTGGCCATCCTGGTCAATGCCACCAATACAGGAGCTGTATTGGTGGCCTACTATCAAAAAGGATACCTATTCCTATGTGGCATCCTGCACCAATTGTGCGAAGAACAAACCTGCTTCTGGACAACCATGGGGTCGGATGCAACCATTGCCAGTTCCGGATCGGCCCTGGTCGCACATCGCTACTGGCTTTGTAGTCGATTTACCTACTTCCGGAGGAATGAACACCATCTGGGTGACTGTGGATTGATTTAGCAAGATGGCACACTTCATGGTGCTCCCTGGCATACCTTATGCCTTGGAGCTTGCAAAGCTCTAAGTAACGCACATATTCCGCCTCTCGGCTTCCCTTCACATATCGTATCTGACCGTGGGTCCCAATTCACGGCACGATTTTGGAAGGCCTTGTGCAAGTTGTTCGACATCACTCTGGACTACACTTCAGGCTACCATCCGCAGTTGAATGGCCAGATGGAACAGATGAATCATACGATGAAGCAGTTTATTCGAGCCTATGTCACATCCCGACAGAATAATTGGGCTGAATTGCTCCCATGGGCTGAATTCGCCATCAACTCTCATCCAGCAACATCTACTGGATTGTCATGATTTGAGTGGTTTATGGGCATTCCCCAACACTGCCACTTCCACTGAAGCTCTCAGTGATGTCCCCTGCAGCTCAAACCACTGCTGATGATATCCACAAACTTTGGGTTCAGACAAAGGACATGCTAATCAAAGCGATTGACCGTGCTAAGAAGTACTACGATGCGCACCATTTGCAAGCTCCAGTCTTCAAGCCAGGAGACAAGGTCTGGTTATCAACCAAACACCTCAGACTTAAACTACTCTCCTCTCGGTTTGCTCCTCGCTATGTGGGACCATTCCCAGTCCTTCAATGTATTGGCAAAGTCACCTACCATCTAAAGCAACCACCTGGTCTCCACATTCATAATGCTTTCCACGTTTCACTTCTGAAACCGCTCGTACTCAGCAAATTTTCTTCCAAATCTCAAGACCCACCTGTCATCAATGCAGAAGACGACTTAGAATTCAAAGTCGAAGAGATTCTGGATGTTTGTAATACTTTTGAATACCTTCTGAAATGGGAAGGTTTCAGCCCCGAAGAAAACTCTTGGGAGCCTCAGACCAATATCCTGGACAATGAGATGCTTCGTCAGTTCCGCATCATGCATCTTTATAAACCCAAGCCTGATACCCGAAGAGGAGATCACCCTTTGAAGGGGGGTACTGTTGCGACCGTCGCTGCCAACCGCTTAACCGAATGCGTTCAAATTTGCACACAACATTCACTTCTCATACGGGAAGGATCTTATACACTTACATTACATATAGGTCATACCTGTGACAGGTAATACAAGTTTAAAAATTGCTTACACAAAACAGCAACATCTGGTGGCCGTCGGCGCAAGCGCAACCTCTTACACCTTTCACACACACTCACACACCACACCCCACCCCCAGACAGGGCTATTGTCTTTCATTCACACTCCCTCATAACACACAGAAATCCACACTCATCACACCACACACCCCCACCCACATGCCTGCCAATGTCACTTACTTCACCCACCCTCCCAAAACACACCAAAACACGAATTCCTGGCTGCTACATTGCGAAGCCATGCATTTCATACACCCTCCGATTTTAAATTAAAGTACCCTCTTCCACCCACCCACGCACTGCACTCCGATCACACACTACACCTGATACAAGTCCGTGCTTCTCCGCCGGCACCACAGGAACGGTCCGGGACACATCGCATTTAGTAGGGCTGTCGGATGCCAGCAACTAAAATGGCGCCGGCGAACCTTGCCCTTACTATGCTATACGGAGACAACAATGACGCCATCTGTGCCGTCTGCGCCATATCCTCAGCGGACATTTGCCCTTACTAGGTCAGGAATCCTGACGCACCACTTTCACTGGTGAAGTTTTGCGACATGGCAGCCGGCGGAACAAACCCTAGCACAAACCCTCGCCACCGGCTGGCAGTTTACACAGGTAGCCGGGGAGGAGCATGGTGGGGGACCGTTCTCATTTTCCGCCGCACATTTTTCACAGAGGGGGGGGGGCCACTCATTCTCCACATCTCCCGAGAGGGGGGCTGTAGCGTGGGTTGCTCTTTTTCGCTGGGTTGGGGGGGGGGGGGGCCAGGAAGGTGTGCTTGCATATTTAAACTATTCTTTGCTGGTGCTGTTCATTATGGTAAAAAAAACAAAACAAAACACACAAACTATAACCTTTACTGATCTCTGAAAGCTAGCGATTTAGCCCTCCAAAACAAACCTCTACAGACACATTACTAGGTGGATTAGGCACTCCCCTATTTTTATCCCTAAGGATCACAACCTCCCACTGACTGACCACGTTTATACACACCAATTCATTTCTTATCTATCAGCGTCGTAACTACTTTTTAAGGTCTGGATCCTCTTACCTAAGAAGGCATTAATTTTGGCCCTGTGCATTTCTCTTGCTCTTCGGACATTACTGTCCCATTTCCCTTGATCCTTTTACACACCATTCATACATCTCTTGCAATTCACCAAAGTTATGCCTCGCAGAAAATCTAACTTATGTCACCACATTACACTTAACAATAAATGTGCGTGTCCAGCTGCAAAAAGATCCATCGCTGCACCGATTCTCAGAACAATTACTACACATTGGGAACGGAACCATGCCAGTCGTTCTTGCCTCGGGACGAATTTCATTACTTTCTAACTTCTGTAATTTAGTCACAACAAAAAAAGATTTGGTGGAAAAGGTTTTCCCCAATATTCAACACAATTACAAGAATCACGCTTGGCTTAGTCAACGAGCTATTCTTGCAGCAAAGAACAAAGATGTTTACGAACTAAACAATATTATTCAAGCTAACACCCAAGTGGTAGAATGAAAATCCCCTTGGTGACACAATTGCCAAATGGATCACAAAGCACAAAACGTGGATTCAGCGTTCTTTCCTTGTACTTATTCTATTTGTTTTACCAGCTCACTGATACTTAGATATTTTGAAAGAAAATCTGTTAATGCCTTTTGAGATTTTGGAAGAAAGCTCTGCTTAAAGAAAACAAATAAGGATCTCTGACTGGCCAGTTTTTAAGGGGAAGTCAAGGGCTTTTTAGGGAGTATTTGAAGTTTTGCTAGACAACTAGGAGACACATTCCAAAAGTTTTCATTATTTACATATTGACCCTATCAAAACTAAAATAATGTTTAGTTTTGTAAAACAATTGTGTAAAGCGTGTATGTGCACATATTTACACCTGCAGGTGTAAATGTGTACAAGCACATTTATATGCATTCTTTCAAAAATCAAATGTATTGCTTTTCCGGCTCATAATGACCAGATAAAAAGCTTTGAATGAGGATTCAAGTAAAATAAAATTGTATGTTGACTTTTGTCATAACCATTAAAAAGGAATCGGTAACAACCAGAACCGATAACAATTTTGTATTTTGTATCCTTAATAATATGGGATAACTTTTTGAGGTTTTCCTATTCAGTATCTAAGAAGAAGACACATAATTCCATAATTCAAGATATTTAGTTTTAAAATAAAGTATGCATTATTTCATAGAAATGTGGAAGAAATAAACTAGGAGGAAGAGACATTGAATGAGTTGGAAAATAGGTTGAACCTGAAGAAGAGTAACATCTCTCTTCAGGATTTAAGAGAATAGAGGGTTTTTAAAAAAAAAAAAAAGAGAAACATAACATAAAGAAAAAGGACATAGATATTTATGTACTAATTAATGTTATAACTGTCAGGTTAGCAAGTGCAAAAGATGGGCTTCTAGGCCCTCATCCTTCACCAAAGTATAAAGATGGACCTCTAGATCCTGAAGCCACCCCTTACACACACACACACACATACATATGCAGTGCACCCACATTTCCTAATTTCAAAGGTGGACTCTGGTCTTATACCACCCACCTCCAGATCACACACCCCACACCATCTCCCACCCCCAAGCTGCCACAGAGCTCTTTACTGGTAGAAGCGAGCTGTTTCCCCTCCTGCCAGCAGGGACTCCAAATGCCAAATTCGAACTGGTAGCACTGACATTCTGACCCACACACAGAGCATGCACAGGTCAAAATGTCAGCAGTGTCAGTTTGAATTTGGTTCCACGTCCAGCAAGGGGGAAACTAATTACCTCTTGCCAATGATGATATCAATGGCATGGGAGAGGGTCCCTGAATAGTTGAGAAGGTTCAATGTCTGCTGCCCCATATTTGAACATGGAGGAGGTGTGGAGTTTGGGACCTAGAGACTCATATTAACACAATGCACATAAGGCTAACTTTTTATTTCACATACATCAGCTGAGGCTAATGTCTGCATTAACAATTGTTTAATGTGGACACATATATCATCCGCGAATGAGTCTATAACTATTTTGGACAATAAATAAGCAAGCTCTAATAACGCAGGCAAAGATATATATCATTACCTGTTTCCATTTCCTTACTGTGGCATTATTCCTATTATATTACAAAATGAAGTCCTTGAAAATTCTATTCAGGGTTTGAAACGCAGATAAACAAAGCAGCAAGACAGTCTGTCAAATCAGAAGCCAAGGCTTGAACTTTGTAGAGATTCTCAGTTTCTGACAGGCCGGTGCAGCTATTCAAAATGCACATAATGCCAAGCTCAGCGCTGCGATATCAGAATTCTGTTAATGTAAATCCCTGACTGCTGATTAGCTGGTTGCATTTCATTGCAGTTCAACCTGACGGAATCCTTGGAGTTCATTAATGCATGAAACAAAGCTACTTCCAAAGTTCAGTACCGAGCAATTAGCATGCTGTTTTTCTTCCAGGATGAATCTGCAATGGATACATCATTACATGCAAGGAGCATACCTGAAGGAGTAGTTTTTATTCCCCTTGATACTCCAATTTCCATAAATAAAAAATAAATTTAATCCCTTAATTTAAAGAAGAAAGAAGACATGGTTTCTTTGTTCTTCAAAGCATCTCTAATTGGTTTAGCCTTTAATACGTGAAGCTTCAGATCCTGAAAGCCCTTCTGAGAATGAGCTTGTCAGCTCATAACACACATGAAAAAAATGCAACTTTAGAGAACTGATTTTTTTTAGTTAATCTTTCTCATTTGTTCTAAAATCCCATACTTAAAACCAAATATATATATATATGTGTGTGTGTGTGTGTGTGTGTGTATATACACAAGCACATACACAAAAACTAATAAAAAATGTATTCTTTTCAAAAATTTGAAATTTATTTACAGCATATTTAAAAGAATTACCTCAAAAGTAGGTTACATTTAGGTTGCTAGGAAACAGAATTAGAGCCTAGCAACAGCTATTGACAGCAACATTTTAATGGTATGCTCATAAAACTCTTTGCTATTTCCAGTGGAAATCAATTTGTCAGAGTATTTATTTATTTTGCTCAAAATTAAAGGGAAAGGTTTTTAAGTATTACTGGTAAGATAATCAAAAAATGTACTGCAAACCTGATCTGGATTTTAAAAGCAAGTAAATTGAAGACTAATTCTGAAGAGTCTTCAGTTTGTTTATCACTTCTGAAATCCAAATAGATTGACATGCAGAAGCAATACATCCAACATTTAACTAGTTCTACTAGAGATCAATATTCAAAGCAATTTAGATGGATAACTCACAGGTTAATCACAAATAAAGGAGAGAGGAGAATCAACTCACTCAACGAATGTAACAAATCAAATATCAGTGAACTTATTGAATACCTGGCAAATGACAATATCATAAAGATTTTAGCTCTAGTGGTTATAATCTGCAGCCTCTCGCCACGCAATGGGCCGCAGGCTGTTATCAGCTTACAGAGCTTAATTTTGTATAATCATTTACTGTCATTTGTCCACCCACCAAATACCTTCTACATTCACACACATTTGATCTTTTAAGATTCGCGGTAATAGAAAAACCTTTGCCCAAGAGTCGCGGAGGCGATTTTGACGGTTATCTTCTCCAAAGAGAACAGAAATGGATCTACTATTTTAAGACGGTTGATCCAGAAGGATTAAACAAAGACATTGATTGGTCAGTGTTTTAGAAAACTGCGGTCGGTTTAAGAGTATAGAATTGTGGGTAATGTAGTGTGTTGGGTTTAGAGTATCCGGATTTCCGGTTGCTAAAATTTGTGTGATGTGCTTAAATATTGAGTGAAAACGGCTGTAGAGAACAACTAGGACGCTGAGGCGCCATTTCAGATTCCTTAGAGAGACCTTTAAATTGGGTCCGGGTAAGTGGAGCATATTTCCAGCTGTTGAAATAATATAGTATGTGGTGTTAGATTTTTGGCTGTGTGGTCTGTTATGAGTGGTTTTAATGTTTGGTTTTTAATTTGTAGGATATAAGGAATATATTGGCCAGTTTCGAGACATTACAATTCCCCTGAAGAAGACTGATATTTCAGTCGAAACATGTTGGGATATTCAAATTGAACAGCAAAGCACTGTAGCTGCTCGATGAAAAAAATTTTTGGCTAAGTATTCAAGTTGTTGAATTTAATATCTAAAGAACGTTTCGTTCAGTTTAAATTTGCATTTTAAGATAATATTAATAAAGTTTTTCAATTAAGGTATTTGGTGGGTGGACAAATGACAGTAAATGATTATACAAAATTAAGCTCTGTAAGCTGATAACAGCCTGCGGCCCATTGCGTGGCGAGAGGCTGCAGATTATAACCACTAGAGCTAAAATCTTTATGATATTGTCATTTGCCAGGTATTCAATAAGTTCACTGATATTTGATTTGTTAGATTCGTTGAGTGAGTTGATTCTCCTCTCTCCTTTATTTGTGATTAATTCAGGAGAGGTAGCTGCTTCATACTATTTGATTATTTAACTCACAGGTTATCCATCTAAATGGCTAGTTTTTTTTTTAATATTGAGCCACTTGTCTGGATAAATTTTAGTCAGATTAAAAAAAAAGAGATGTTTCAGGGAGGAGACAAGCTATCCAGTTAACTTAGTCAATTTTTAACTATAACCAGCTAAGATCCTCATTTACTAAGCATTTTTCCCATGGATACAGAATGGGAAAAAAGCCTTAGTAAGTAAATCAAGCAAGGCTAAGGTTAGCTGGCCTTGAGTGGCCGGATAACCTGTCACTTAACTGGATATTTTCAAAAGATAACCAATTAAGTGATGTTTCTATAGTAAAAAAAAAAACCCCACCATAAACAACGGGCCTCCTGGCCAATTCCCACCCTCTATCACCGTTTTACTATGAAATCCCTGTTGCCAGAATCCTCTGTACACCCTACCAAAATAAAAAGACCTATTATAATGCAGCTGGTGATTCCTTCCTCCTCCCTCCCTGGGAAATAAAGAAAAAAATATGAGTTCCTCCTATCTGCTCCCCCACCCCCACCCCACCCCCATTCATGGTGTGTAAGCCCTTGTGCTGTGGTGAGATTGACGCAACCCAACCGGTGATCCAGCTAAGCCCTCACCAACAGGAGGAGGACTCTTGTGGACCACAAACTGAACTTCAGCAATACCAACCTCTTTCCCCACAGGTTGAGACTTTGGGTTCAAAGGCCAGCAGGACTTAGGGAAGGGTCCTGTAGAAAGTGGATATGCACGGTCAGTCAGTAGACAGGCAGTGGTCAGGGCAGGTGGTGGACAAGGAGCAAAGAAGTCCAGGCAATGGTTGGGGCAGGCAGAGATCAAGCAAAGTTAGGTTCTGGGCACTGGTCAAGGCAAAGGTGAGCCATCTGAAAAGGAGCTGGCCAAAGCAAGGAGAAGACAGGAGCTGGCAGGATACGTCAGGCCACAGGCAAGGCCAGCTGGAATGAGGCAAGGCAGGCTAGAATAAGCAACATGCACTGCAAGGCAGGAGGATCTGTTGCTGAGGCGCCAGCTAGAAGTGTTGCTGGGATTGAAATCCCCAGTCTGCACTGACATCGTCTCCTGGCACCACTTCTGTTTTCCTGCCACGGTACTTTCAAATCCGGGGCAGTGATGCACTTGCACTCCTAAGAAGAGGAAAAGTGCTGTTGGGGGCCTGATGGTGGTGTCCCCGCTGCCTGGAATCCACAAAGCATCCTGGGGATCATTGAGTCAGCATTTGTGGTGTTGGGGTGAGTGAGGCCAGTCACGGGAAGGTTCCACAACCGGCCAAACATTCAACCCCCCCTCCCCACCATGATACCCACTGCGTCCATTTCCAAGCCCCTCCCACCCATCTAGTATCGTGGCCCCTTTTTCAGGCCCAGGATTGCAGAGTGGTGTGATTCCAGGTGCTTCCAACATAGCTTTTATTTGGCTAATTTATTAACAAGTTACATACCCTCAGTTAGGGATCAGTTTGCCAATAAGAGTTTTCTTGTTGTACCTTCTATAAAGCAGGATTATTTCAATGATAATCAGAGTAAGGCCTTTTCAGTTATAGGCCTGGCTTTATGAAATGCTTTGCCGTTAGTTTGGCAGATTTCTGATTTAGTGGTATTCTGTAAATAGCTGAAGGTGGATCTTTTCAAAGACACATTTACATGACCTTGTGAGGGAGTGAATAGGAAACTCCCTCAGAACAACTTATAGGACCGGCCCCAGCTATCTATCCTGGTTCTCTTTAAGAGCCAACTCAGCAAGGGATTCTGGGCCAGGGAGGATCTCTGCAGCCTTGGCTAAGAAAGCAGGGCCCAGAAGGCTGAGGAGGCCCCAGAGAGAACGTAAGAAGCTGGCCTAAGCAAGAACTGTGTATATTGGATTGTTGTGGGACTGCTGAGGTAAGCAGCTTCAGCACTGTACTTTTGGTTTGGCTGTAAATAAAGAGTTTGTTTGTGTGGAATCAGCTGAAGTTTGTCCTCTTTTTTTGTATTCCTGGCTGTTTCCCAACTTGTGGACATGCCCAACTGGCCACATATGGTGTCAGAAGTAGTATCCCTGTTCTAAGTGGGAAGTAAAGATATCAGACCACAGAAGAAGAGAACAAAAAAAAAATTGGGGGGGGGGGGGGGGTGTATAACCTATTCCCAAGCTGAAAGGACAGCTTGGGAATAGGTTATAGCAGGCCAAGGGGGCTAGCCTCATCTGAAGCAGCTAGGGAATACCCAGTTAGTAAGGGCTGGGCAGGCCAGAAAGGTTTTTTTTCTGCTATCCCAAACAGTTTCTAAGTTCACCACTTGCATAGCTGGAGAAGCAGAGAAGATGGAGTAGGTGATACTGCTCCTTGCTGCAGGTCAGCAGTCGCTATCAAAATTCATCAATATTTACATCAACATCCCAAAATGTCCATCACCAATGATATCCTGTTTGACAGTCCAGCTCAGATGAGCCAGGCTAAACTTTATTTATTTATTTTTATTTAATTTGATTTATATTTTGCATCTTCAGTTACTTCAAAGGATACTGTAGGTATGAATTAGGAGCTTTATTCATCCCTTTTCAGAAATCAGAAAAATTTCTGGCATAAATTTATTTGCCAAGATTGGTGAATTTAAATATTAGAGGATAACTTTAAAAGAATTGCACGTGAGCCCATATTCGCATGCATATGGGCACATGCACATGAATTTTATATTGTACGTCTGCATTTGCATGCATATTATAAAATACGTGTAACTTTAATATTTGCAGTGCATGTGTTTGTTTACATATATTTGCATGTATGCTTCCACAATGCACAAATTCTGGTTATTCCAGGGCAGTTTTATTAGGCTATGTTGCCACCAGCAAGACAGCCCAATTTCATTGCCAGAGAAGTTGGCTCCTTGGCATCACTGGTGATGGAAAATGAGAGGGTGCTATGCCCCATCCAAGGAGCTAGGAGGAACCTCTGCAAGAACAAGCAGGCCTGCAGTACCAGGCATCATGTCCATATGGGGTAAATATATAAAGGGCAGATAACAGGGTGGGACAAAAGGAGCAGATAACAGGGTGTGGGGATGGGAGTGGGGTGCATGTTAGGGTGTGCATGGGGAGTCACTAAGAGGGTTATAGTGGTGTGGGGATTGGGTGGGGCAGGTTAAGGTTTGCATTACTACTGCAGCTATAGAAGTGTAGGGATGGGGTGTTACTGGGGGGGGGGGGGGGGGGGGGGGAGGCTCCAAAGTGCTTTACAGGTAGAGCAGGAGTCAGTAGATAAATCTGGAAACAGTAACTGATGTACATTCAATTAATAGCATTATCAATGTAATATAATGCAAGACTGAAATCATAGGCAAAGGTAACAAGGAATGGCTTAAACTAATAAGCACAAGTATAGCAAAGAGGCAATTACGAGCTAAAACTTCCTATAGCACATGTAATAAATTTAATGGTAGCTGCAATAGCAGAGTAATCCAGTGTCCTTCTTTCGGAAGGGAGAGATTTGTTTCGAAGTTTTAGTTTAGTTTATTGAATTATTACTCGCTATCTCTAAGTACAGACCAAAACAAGCTGAATGTTAGAGTGACGTGGGGTGCTGGTTCCTGGCAGCTGTTCATCTGAATGTTGCCAGTCCATTAAGGGGTCGAGATCGAGGTCAACATTAATAGGACTTCTTGAGGCTGGGGACTGCATTAAATACAAGGGATCTGATCGCTCTGCCTCCTGTTGCTCCTCCTCTCACTGTGTCTCTGCATCCATCAGTAAGGGCCTGTGGAGCTTGGGTGTCGGGCGGCTGGTCCCAGAAGCATCCCGGCTGGTCCCCGGGCATTCCTGGCTGTGACCAGCATGCTCCTGCTCGAGAGCTGTGGAAACAGAAGAAAAAAAAACCCCGTAAGTATATATGCTAGCAAGTATTGTTTTTTTGTTTCTTTTTTTGCCATCGGGGCATTTTGGTTCTTTACAAAGTGATCATCTAATGCCAATTTCTGGGGACTTTTTACTAAAGGGTTTTTGCAATTTTTGGTCAATGGGAAAAACACCTAGTAAAAGACTCCCTATGTCTACTGCCATTGCTGTCTGGCCATTTATGGGTGAGGTTAACTTACCAGCGGCAGCCTGTGTCGTGTCTAGCCACTGATCCATGCCCTTGAACATGTCCACTCCCAGCCTTTCAATCAGTTGATGCTCCATTGGGACAATAAGAGAGGGGGCCCCTCCTCCAGTCTGGCACACATATTTGGATCGCTCTGCTAGCTTGGTCTTCATCTGGGCTTTGATCTACCAGAAGCGATGGGAACCTGCTCCCCACTTCTTTGAATGCTGCTGTGCTGGTGATGGCCTGGGCAATATTGCGCCAAATTAGCCTTTAGCTGCTTTTGACATCTTGGCTGCTCTGTTTCTGAACAAACTGGCGTAGTGCTGCAGGACACCATCAATGAGAAGCTCGTTCTCTGCTACACTGAACCTGATTGCCCGCAGTCTCTGGCATACTGCTGGCTGGCTGGCTGAACGAGGTGCCGCTTCCTCTCCCGGAGAGGTGTCCTCCCTGTCCTCACTCTCCATCCCGCTCTCCTCTCCCCTCCTTTCCTCCCCGCCACCTCACCCTGTTCTACCAACTCCTTTCCCATCTGCCCTCTCTCTCTCTAACCATATGCTGCCGTACTCATCCAACCACTCTTTCCTCCCTAATCCCTTCCCCCACCCTCTTATCCCTTCCCTCCATCTGTCTCTACTTGTACCCTTGTCCCTACTACTCCTACTCCCCCTAGCACTCCTGCCCTCCTCCTCCTGCTCCCTCTGCCCGCTCCTCCCCCTGCCATCCTCACCTCTCTTCTATCTTCTCTTCCCAGGCCTATCACACTCCATGATTTCCTCCTCACACACACTCCTCCATGCCTCATACTCCTCCTAACACTCCTCATACTCCTCCTCCACTCCTCTGCTCCTCACACTCCTCCTCCATTCCTCACACTCCTCCTCTTCTCCTCACACTCCTCCACTCCACAGAAAATGGCAAACAGGACTTGCTATATTTTACTCCAACAAACATCACAAAACACAAAGGGAAAGGGAAACAAATGACAACACAAAACAGCAAACTCAGTCAGAAATTGCAAAACTACACCACCAAAACTCCTTTAACACCACTAACCTCTTCTCCTCTCACTCCAATGCCTGGCACACCCTCCAAAAAGAGCATTTATACTAGGAAAAAATTTTGTGGTGTGCGATGATGTACCGAATACCACGATGATGTACCATGGTGTACGTTACCTTCTTGTGTGCTGCAGAAAGCCGCCGATCTGAATATACAGGTGCACGATAAAGAAAGCATTTTGATGAATCTAGGTGTTTGTCGGTTGATTATACTGGGGTGGTTTGTCCATAAAATCCCTCAGCATTAAAGAAGAAATATAGGCAGAAGAAAACATAAAAGAGAGAAATGATTTACATGTTCTGAGTGTAATAAAAATATCAGTCAGGCAGAAAGAACTCAGGTAAAGCAAAAAAAAAAAAAATCAGGCAATGAAACAGCCAGAGTTCAACTACAGAAAAACAGGAAACATTTTCTTAAAAAGAAAAACAAAACAAAACCCATCACATCTTACTATAAAACCTAACCACAATCATTTGTGAAACTATTTACAAGTTCTGAATGTGATATAATTTTCATTCGGAAAGCCCACTCCACAAGAAAATCAAAATTCCACCCAGCACTTTGGGGTATTTGTGTCACTCAACCTTGATCATATAGATATGATTTAATGGGACATAGCATGGATTTTCACAAGGAAAGACTTGCCTCACAAATCTGTTATATTTTTTGGAAGAGGTGAATAAACATGTGGTAATTGCAAACCATAAATGTGGTATATTTTGATTTTCAGAAGACATGATAAAGTCCCTCATGACAGGCTTCTAAAAAAATGTAAAAGTCAAGGGATAGGATAAGATATCCTTTTGTGCACTGCAAACTGCTTAAAAGACAGAAAAAAGAGAATAGGATTAAATGAGAACATAAGAAAATGCCATACTGGGTCAGACCAAGGGTCCATCAAGCCCAGCATCCTGTTTCCAACAGTGGCCAATCCAGGTCATAAGAACCTGGCAAGTACCCAAAAACTAAGTCTATTCCATGTTACTGTTGCTAATGGCAGTGGCTATTCTCTAAGGGGCGGATTTTAAAAGGAGCGCAAATAGCCTACTTTTGTTTGCGCTCCAGGCTAAAAACGTGGATCGGCGCGTGCAAGGCTATGGATTTTGTATAGCCGGCGCGCACCGAGCCGCGCAGCCTACCCCCGTTCCCTCCAAGGCCGCTCCGAAATCGGAGCGGCCTTGGAGGGAATCCTCTAACGCCCTCCCCTCACCTTCCCCTCCCTTCCTCTACCTAACCCACCCGCCCGGCCCTGTCTACACCCCCCCCTTACCTTTGTTGGGGGATTTACGCCTCCCTCTGGGAGGCGTAAATCCCCGCGCGCCAGCGGGCCTCCTGCGCGCCGGGCCGCGACCTGGGGGCGGGTACGGAGGGCGCGGCCACACCCCCGGACCGCCCCGGGCCATAGCCACGCCCCCGTACCCGCCCCCAAAACGCTGCCGACACGCCCCGAAAACGCCGCGACGACCGGGACCGCCGCCCGACACGCCCCCGACACGCCCCCTCGGAGAACCCCGGGACTTACGCGAGTCCCTGGGCTCTGCGCGTGCCGGTAGGCCTATGTAAAATAGGCTTCCCGACGTGCAGGGCCCTGCTCGCCTAAATCCGCCCGGTTTTGGGCGGATTTAGGTGAGCAGGGCTCTTAAAATCCGCCCCTAAGTGAACTTAATAGCAGGTAATGGACTTCTCCTCCAAGAACTTATCCAATCCTTTTTTAAACACAGCTATACTAACTGCACTGACCACATCCCCTGGTAACAAATTCCAGAGTTTAATTGTGCGTTGAGTAAAAAAGAACTTTCTCCGATTAGTTTTAAATGTGCCCCATGCTAACTTCATGGAGTGCCCCCTAGTCTTTCTACTATCCGATAGAGTAAATAACCGATTCACATCTACCCGTTCTAGACCTCTCATGATTTTAAACACCTCTATCATATCCCCCCTCAGTCGTCTCTTCTCCAAGCTGAAAAGTCCTAACCTCTTTAGTCTTTCCTCGTAGGGAAGCTGTTCCATTCCCCTTATCATTTTTTCACACTGAAAAAAATTAATCATTAGAATTACTCAGGGATATGTACTTGGATTGGGTAAATCCTTGTTGACTGTGTTCCATTAAACCATGTCTTTCTATATGCTGTGTGATTTTGATCTTTAGAATAATTTCCACTATTTTTCCCGGCACTGAATTCTGACTCACTGGTCTATAGTTTCCAGGATTGCCCCTAGAGCCCTTTTTTTTAAATATTGGGGTTACATTGCATACTCGCCAGTCTTCAGGTACAATGGATGATTTTAATGATAGGTTACAAATTTTAATTAATAAATTTGAAATTTTATTTTTTAGTTCCTTCAGAACCCTGGGATGCATACCATTTGGTCCAGGTGATTTGCTACTCTTTAATTTGTCAATCTGGCCTACCATATCTTCCAGGTTCACAGTGATTTGGTTCAGTTCAGCAGACTCAGCACCCTTGAAAACCATCTCTGGAACTGGTATCTCTCCAACATCTTAATTAGTAAACACAGAAGCAAAGAATTCATTTAGTCTTTCTGCAACGGTCTTATCTTCCTTAAGAGCCCCTTTAACCCTTCGGTCATCTAACGGTCCAACTAACTCCCTCACAGGTTTCTTGCTTCAGATATATTTAAAAAGTTTTTATTATGTGTTTTTACCTCTATGGCCAACTTCATTTCAAATTCTCTCTTAGCCTGTCTTATCAAGGTTTTACACTTAACTTGAAAATGCTTATGCTTTTCTCCATTTTCTTCAGAAGGATCCTTCTTCAAATTTTTGAAAGATGTTTTCTTGGCTAAAATAGCTTCTTTCACCTCACCTTTTAACCATGACGGTAATTGTTTTGCCTTCCTTCCATTTTTCATAATGTGTGGAATACATCTGGACTGCACTTCTAAGATTGTATTTTTAAACAATGTCCATGCCTATTGTGTACTTTTAAGCTTTGTAGCTGCACCTTTCCATTTTTTTTCTAACGATTTTCCTCATTTTATTTTCTCTTTTGAAAATTTAATGTAGAGCTGTAGATTTACATATTGTCCTCTTTCTAGTCATTATTTCAAATTTGATCATGTTATGATCACTATTGCCAAGTGGCCCCACCATAGTTACCTCTCTCTCCAAATCCTGCGTTCCACTAAGAATTAAATCTAAAATAGCTCCCTCTCTTGTTGGTTCCTGAACCAATTGATCCATGAAGTAGCCATTTATTTCATCCAGGAAATTTATGTCTCTAGCATATCCTGATGTTACATTTACCCAGTCAATATTGGGGTAATTGAAATCTCCCATTGCAAATTGGTTTGCTTCCCTGATTTCTCTTAGCATTTCAGCATCTGTCTGACTATTTTGTCCAGGTGGACAGTAGTATACTCCTATTACTATACTCTTACCCAACACACATGGGATTTCTACCCATATAAATTCTACTGAGCATTTAGTCTCTTGTATGATCTTTATCCTGTTGGACTCTATACCCTCCTGGACATAAATGCCATTTACCCCCACCAAGTTGATCACTCCTATCATTGTGATATAATTTGTATCCTGATATATTACTGTCCTATTGGTTATCCTCCTTCCACCAAGTCTCTGTGATGCCAATTATGTCTATCTCATCATTTACTGCTACACACTCTAACTCTCCCATCTTACTTCTTAGACTTCTGGCATTGACATACAGACATTTCAAAGTGCATTTTTTGTTTGTATTAACAACCTGCGTTTCAGTTGATAGGGATTATTTGGGATTCTTTAGCTCAGGTGATTCTTTACTTATAGGCACATGGACTACTTTTGCTTTTTTTGGAATTTCTCTGTTGGGTTGTCCTAACTCTCCTGTTTCATTAGTATCTTTCAAAGACACATTCCTCCGAACCATGCACTGCTGAGTGACTGTCAGCTTTCCCCCTTGTTCTAGTTAAAAAGCTGCTCTATCTCCTTTTTAAAAGTTAGCACCAGCAGTCTGGTTCCACTCTTTTGAAAAATGCTTCCCCTTCCCCAGGTTCTCCAGTTCCTTACAAAACTGAATCCCTCTTCCCTGCACCATTGTCTCATCCATGCATTGAGACTCTGGAGCTATACCTGCCTCTGGGGACCTGCACGTGGAACAGGAAGCATTTCAGAGAAATCTTGGAGGTTCTGGATTTCAGCTTTCTACCTAAAATCCTAAATTTGGCTTCCAGAGCCTCTCTCCCACATTTTGCTACATTGTTGGTGCCCACATGTACCACAACAGCCGGCTTCTCCCCAGCACTGTTTACAGTATAATGGAGTATTAGCAACTAAGAGAAAAGGGTGGGAACAATAAGTGATAAATCTCAGAAAATAATAGAAGCTGACATGTGAAACTGTCACCTTGAAACAAGCCTAGCCTGCACTTACTAGATGACAGAGTTGAAGTTTCCATTAATTTAATGATCTGCAGTTCTCAGAAAGGAATAGATGCTGGACACTGCCTATTCTCCACTCTACATGATTGCCATAATACGTTCTAAAAGGGAGGAGTATGCCTTCAAAATGACCCTGTTATCCAAACAGAAGAGATTTTTTTTGGATGCAGTTCTCATTCATTATGCTTCTGACATTTAATCTGGGTCTATAAAAGATGTCTTTCTTACAGTTGTTCCCATTGCTTTTCCATGGTGCTGCACTGTAAACAATTACTATTGTTTAGGCTGCTCCTTTGTTTGCCTCTCTTCCTTACAAAGTGGGACTACGTGACTTATGTATGCACATTTATTTGTGCCACGCTCTCCAGTTGCTTATTTTAAACGTTATACTGTATTAGGAAACAAGAAAAGTACAAAAGAACATGTCAAAATTAACAAAAGACACAGAGAGGTTATCATATGGGAACATATTTCATCAACTGAGGTTTGCAATTTGAAAAAGAAAGTTATGTATCTACTGAGTAATCTTTTCAAAATACATGAAGGAGGCTTATAGTTGTCAAAGGATCTCATATTGATCAACGAACAAAACACAGGAATAGCTGCTAGAGTATGTAAAGATGACTTTCTCTCAGCCTGCGGCCATGGCAAAACTCTTTAAAAAAGAAAAAACACTAGTGTGTTATTTTTTGGCTCCTCACATTTTTCCGCCAATGGCCATGAAACTTGATTTCAGACACTGCATTATGTAAAATGTAACTAACCTAATTTTCATGTTAATATACAGAAAAATAAAATGCCCAAAGGCAAAATCTGGACTTTAGTCTTGAAACAACCAGAGTCTGCCATTTCATTTATATTTTTTTAAGATGGGCAGATTTCAAACCATTCTCTTTGGGACAAAGACCGGATTCCATGTTACCTGCGACCTTTGCACCAATCTTCAAAGCAAAAAAAAAATACATACACACTAGGGATATGCATTCATTTGGAACGAATTAGGTAATTTCAACAAAATTGCCTAATTCGTCCTATTCGGAGGGACCCGAATCCTGAAACGCATTTTCCCCAAAATTCAGGAAAAATTGGTTTTCGAGTTTGCATGGGGGAAGGGGCAAATTTATTTAAAAAAACAAAGCCAAACCCACCCCAACCCTTCTAATTTACTTAATTACAACCTCCCCACCCTCCTGACCCCCCCAAAACTTACCAAAAGTCCCTGGTGGTCCACCGGGAGTCCTGGGAGCGATCTCCCCCTCCCAGGCCATCGGCTGCCACTAATCAACATGGCGCCAGTGGCCCTTTGCCCTTACCATGTGACAGGGGCTACCTTGCCATTGGTCGGCCCCTGTCACATGATAGGAGCAATGGATGGCCTGTGCCATTTTTTAAGATAGTGCCAGTCGTCCTTTGCTTCTACCATGTGGCAGGGGCCGACCAATGGCACCAGTAGCCCCTGTCACATGGTAAGGGCAAAGGGCCACCGGCATCATTTTGATTAGTGGCAGCCGACGGCCCAGGAGGGGGAGATCACTCCTGGGACCCCCGCTGGACCACCAGGGACTTTTGGTAAGTTTTTGGGGGGTTGGGAGGTTGTAATTAAGTAAATTAGAAGGGTTGGGGGTGTTTTTTTTCTTTTGGTCCATTTCAGAAAATGAACAGGAAAAAGTTTTCGGGTTCGGGGAGTAGACCGAAATGTTCCACCCTGAACCCGAAAATGAACCAAAAAAAAATTGTACACATCCCTAATACACACTCTTGCTTTGAAATTTACCACAGGTACAAAGCAAGCCAAGTAACTTGCAGCTGCTCTTTTCTGCGGGTAGATTTCTTTGGCTGGTAAAGCGCACACACAGATTTGAAAATGTCTTCTATGTTCATGACCTAAACTCGCCCCCAGGAACACCTCCTCTCAGTGCGGCTAAATATTTCCATGATGTAGAACCACACAGGGACCTTTAGCTACACTGAAGAAGAGCAATTATCAGACAGCTGATCAACGGCAAGTAAAACACTTTTCTTTAACCTGTAAAAAATACATTCACAGATTTTGCATCAGTTTTCAAAGAAAAGATATCCACGTACTTTTCCTTTGAAAATTGCCCAAGGTGAAACTACCCACAGAGATTTGTAGCAATCTTTTCTGTGGATACATTTTCTAACCAAAACAAGGTGGGCAGTTTTGAAAATATAAGATCATGCGCGTTGCTGCCCATCCCAGAAGCATCTCCACCAAAAAAGTAAGTAAAAGTATGCAAATCGTTGGGTAAGAAAAGTAAAAGCTCATAATACACCGATTCTGAAAGAGCTTCACTGGATCTTGGTTGAAACCAAGCTGAAATTTAAAATTCTTTCACATCTATTTAATGGCTATTTATTTGTTGAGTTTTATATACCGTCATTCGGTATCGCCATCACAATGGTTTACATGTACTCAGGGTCTGGACTGTTTCCATTTTCCCTTTGGTAACTGTTTACCAGCTTCTCAGGACAAAGCCAGAGAGAGGGAGAAACTGTTGTTTGTTTTAACAAAAAATATAACTTTATTTTTAGAACTTACACTTGAAAAGTTGTTTCTTCATCAGTGATGAAAGGAATATTAAATCAAGTATTTTTTTAAATGAATGAAAATGAAAATGTTTCGAAAATTATCTTCACAATGGCCCTGCCCTTTCCTCAGAGTTCAGACTTTTTGGGCACCAATTTCACTAAGAGGTAAATTTTTAAAGACGCGCCAGTTTTATAACACGTGTGCTTCCTGATACAAAATCGCGATTTTGTATTGGTTCGCGCGCATATGTGCACGGGTGCCCGCTCGCGCACGGGGGAGGGGATTTTGAAATACATGCGCGGTGATGCAATCGGGCCTTTGCCCAGTTCCCTAACCCCCTACCTATCCTTCCTCCCTTCTCCCCTCTCCTCCCCGACCCCTAAACCCCTCCTAACTCAACTAATTGTTTTTGTTTTGGAACCTACTTCATCTGAAGAGATGAAATAAGTTCCGGGCGCCGGCAGCTGGCTGGCACGCTCTTCACCGGGACAACGCCCAATGGCGCGGTCCTGCTCGGCCCCCGCCCTGCGCAAATCCTGCTTCTGGCCTGCCCCGGCCCACTCCTTTTCAAAATCCTGGTTCTTCTTCGCGTACCGGGAGATACGCGCGTGACCGTGCCGGTTTGAAAATGCACTCGGCGCTCACTCGGCCCAGCCACGCACTCGTTTCCCGGGATTTCCTCATGCCGGGTTTCAAAAATGTACTTGTAAGCCGGTTAGCAGACAAGTTATCCGGTGGTTAGAGGGATGACTTGTCCCATATATTCAGAGAGGTAAGCGTCCCACTGAATATAACCAGTCTAAAGTTATCCGGCTATGTTTGAATCTGGTTAAGTAGTGTTGTCATTACCCAACAAAATAAAGTACAGAATAGAGGGGGGGCCAATCCCCTGCCCCCAAAAAGTGTGATAGTAAAGCCTTGTCAGGCCATAATCTCCTCCTCCCCACCCCCTCCCCGAAACTTTGTAAAGCTTGACCCGGTCCCTGGCCCGATTGTGAAACTCACCAGTCAGCTGCCTCCTCTTCATCTTCCTCTCCCCCCCCCCCCCAACTCACCCCCAAGGAAGAATCCTGGCGCCTGCCCCCCTTCAACACCCTTCCCCTCCCCCATCCCTGCCGATACCTTTTTCATCTGCGCTGGGAGGGAGGGACCCTCTGCCCTGCTCCTGTGGCATTCCTCTTGACAGTGGCAGTGTTGGAAGCATAAGCTTACGTTGAGGTTTACCCTTCCAGTGCTGCTGCTGTCAGAGCAGTGCTTAAGGCAACGGGAGCAGGGCAGAGGGCAGTGTGTTCCACAGTCGGGACCAGGGACTGGCGGTTCCCGGCATACAAGGCTGGGGGGGGGGGGGGGGGTAGAGGTAGGAGGCAACGGCCTGACAAGTCTTTAGTATCACACATTTGGGAGGGGGGAATTGTCCACCCTCTAGTCTGTACTTTATTTTGTTGGGTAATGACAGCACTACTTAGCCGGATATCTTTTAAAGATACCCAGTTATGTAGCAAGTTATCAGGCTGCCCAAATTATCAGGGCGCACAAGCGATCAGGCTGCACAAGCGATCAGGCAGCACAAGTGATCAGGGTGCACAAGCGATCAGGGCACACAAATGATCAGGCCGCACAGGTGATCAGGTAGCACAAGTTATCAGGGCGCACAAGTGATCAGGCAGCACAAGCGATCAGGCCGCACAAGCGATCAGGCAGCACAAGTTATCAGGCCGCACAAGTGATCAGGCCGCACAAGTTATCAGGCCGCACAAGTGATCAGGCCACACAAGTTATCAGGCAGCACAAGTGATCAGGCAGCACAAGTTATCAGGCAGAACAAGTGATCAGGCCGCACAAGTGATCAGGCCACACAAGTTATCAGGCAGCACAAGTGATCAGGCAGAACCAATGTCAGGAAGTATTTCTTCACAGAGAGGGTGGTGGATGCCTGGAATGCCCTTCCGAAGGAAGTGGTGAAGACCAGAACTGTGAAGGACTTCAAAGGGGCGTGGGATAAACACTGTGGATCCAAAAAATCAAGAAGCCGTCAATAAAGAGTGGGTGGCTCGCCAGAATGACGGCTACTGCCTGGAGATAATACCCTTATTCAATAAACATACACATGGTTACTGTGACTCCAACATCGCTCTAAGCTACAACAGCAAGAGGAAATGTGGAAAAAAGGATTCGCACTCACAAAGTGGGGAGTAGCTGGCTTGTTATGGCGGTTACTACCCCAAACCAAATAAGCCTGATACTTCACTTTCAATGCATATCCAGCATAGCTCTCTGCTTCAACGGCAGGGGAGAAGAAAAACTGTTACTTCACGCATATCCAGCATAGCTCCCTGCTTCAATGGCAAGGGAGAAGAAAAACTGATACTTCACGCATATCCAGCATAGCTCCCTGCTTCAACGGCAGGGGAGAAGAAAAAAGGATTCGCACTCACAAAGCGGGGAGTAGCTGGCTTGTTACGGCGGTTACTACCCCAAACCAAATAAGCCTGATACTTCACTTTCAATGCATATCCAGCATAGCTCCCTGCTTCAACGGCAGGGGAGAAGAAAAACAACCAATAAGGGCTGAATAACATAGTCTGGGTAAAACAAATAAGCATGGGTGTAGCTTGCTTATTGCGGCGGTTACTTCCCCTACTGCCCCTAACTAATCAAGCTTGATATTTCACTTGGATGCAGCTCCATCACTGCTCTCTACATTAATGGTGGGGGTGGAAGGGAAATAGAACCAAAGAGCTAAGAGAAACAGATAAGTATGAGAGAAAAAATGTGTGAAGCTTGCTGGGCAGACTGGATGGGCCGTTTGGTCTTCTTCTGCCATCATTTCTATGTTTCTATGTTTCTATAAGTGATCAAGCCGCACAAGTTATCAGGCAGCACAAGTTATCAGGCAGCACAAGTGATCAGGCAGCACAAGTTATCAGGCAGCACAAGTGATCAGGCCGCACAAGTGATCAGGCCACACAAGTTATCAGGCAGCACAAGTTATCAGGCCACACAAGTTATCAGGCAGCACAAGTTATCAGGCCGCACAAGTTATCAGGCAGCACAAGTGATCAGGCCGCACAAGTGATCAGGCCACACAAGTTATCAGGCAGCACAAGCGATCAGGGTGCACAAGCGATCAGCCCGCACAAATGATCAGGCCACACAAGTTATCAGGCCGCACAAGTTATCAGGCAGCACAAGTTATCAGGCAGCATAAGCGATCAGGGTGCACAAGCAATCAGGCAGCACAAGTGATCAGGGCACACAAATGATCAGGCCGCACAAGTTATCAGGGTGCACAAGTTATCAGGCAGCACAAGTGATCAGGCCGCACAAGTGATCAGGCCACACAAGTTATCAGGCAGCACAAGCGATCAGGGTGCACAAGTGATCAGCCCGCACAAATGATCAGGCCGCACAAGTTATCAGGCCGCACAAGTTATCAGGGTGCACAAGTTATCAGGCAGCACAAGTGATCAGGCAGCACAAGTTATCAGGCAGCTCAAGTGATCAGGATGCACAAGTTATCAGGCAGCACAAGTGATCAGGGTGCAAAAGTGATCAGGCCACACAAGTGATCAGGCAACACAAGTGGTCAGGCAGCACAAGGCCTGATCACTTTAGACTTCCTTAGAAACAGTTCTAAAATAATTTAGCTAACCTTTTTTTTTTTAAATTTATTATTTATTCGTTTTTCAATAATTAACATGGAGTTTCAAAATTTTACAGCATATTTATCCCATCCTTGCCTTCAAACAAGAACATAAATCATACTTAAACATCGTAGGCAATAAAAAGGAAAGCAAATGAAACTCCTATAATTATACAGGTAACATAATTAAGGAATGTAGGGGGATCCAAGATGTTATAAGGGAGCATATATCAACAAATTCAAAATATAAGGAAAAATTAAAGGAGAGGTGCATACATTCTTAATGCCTGAAACTCTCTAAGGTACAGCGCTCTCAGTTCCATAATTATCCAGAAAGGAACGTAATAATTTAGCTAACCTAACCTAGGTGAGCCAGATATCTCAGCCTCTCCCTGGAAAGCTGCAAAATGCCCCTTTTTTATCCAGCTGAATTATAGCTGGATAACTACTTAACCACCACCTGTCTCCTCTGGGGTCTAATCAGGACTAAGAAAAGCCCTTTGCAAACGTTTGCATTCTATTAGCTTTTGTTCTCAAAGATTAATAATTCACAGTTATCATACAGATTCACCCCAGCAGAAATATAACAAAATCCAGAAGCAAATCAGGTTTGATCAGTCAATGCCTTCCTCCGCTTCAGTGGATCGTCAACTCTTCTCCAGACTGTAAAGATGTTTGAGAGGTGGGGGGAATGCCTAAATTTGAAATATTTAATTTTTTCCTGAATTTCTGAAAAGCATTACAGAAAACCTGGTTAAGGTTTGTCGTGGGTGAAACGGAGCAGGTCCGCAAGACCCTGCCGCACAATCTTCTGCTTTGAGCCACTGGTCCGCTCCACTGTAAGAGTGCTCTGAATTAAAAAAACAAAAACAAAAACAGCTGATGGCACAGCAAAACATTTTGAGGCCAAGGGTTTCCACAGCAGAAAACAATCCCCCCATGGTTTTAAGTACCTCACAGTAGAACTGTCAGCCTGGGTACTAAATGGCAGCCTATTTTAGGCATTCCCGTGGATGCCATGGCAACAGAGTTACTGTAGCTCCATCTACTGTATCTGCATAAGGAATAAACTCTTCTCTAGCCTCTGCAGCATTTCTTTGCTTATAATTACAAATCCAAGGGCACGTTTATCCCATCCATACATAATACTGGTTTGTTAAATTTTGTTAATACAATGTATTTTGAAAAAAACAAAAATGACTGTCCTTTTTAGCTGTACTATATATCTCCTCTATATTTTTCATTACCACATCAGTGACTGTTGGAAAAGAAGTTAATTTGCATGACTCAGAGTTTGTTTTCATATCGTGTTTTGAAGATCAGAAATGCCTATTAAATGTTGCATCATGTTTTCCAGGCCATTTGCTGCCAAAGCAGTATTAATCAGATCAGATTGATGCTTATTTTCATATTTTTAGAAAAAGGACACAATGTGCATTTTATGTTACAGTCTGCACTGTTGCCAGATGGATTACCTTAAGAATGATGTCTTAATGGTCATGAGCCTACAACACCTGAAGCATGTGCTTAATGTTTTGCCATCGGCATCAGTGAAACCCCATAAAATTGTTTGCATCTGTTTTGATTATCTTTTTTTTTTTATTTCACATAAGGAACCTATCTTGACAAGATTTTTCGTTACAGCATAGAAAAGAAATAATTAGAGAAATCCCTTTGAAAACATTCCCAGTTCATTGTGTCAGCTCTTTTGCTTGCACAAACAAATCTATTTTTTATGTGTTAGTTAGTCATTTTGAGAACTTGCATGCCAAAGGGGCTAGTTTGAAAAAGAGGCATGTTAATCAGGCTGAAAAGTAATGTGCCAGATGGGAGGTCAGTATGGCTACTTATTGCCAGGGAAATGAAATGAAATTAATTTTGAAGCTGGAGTGAAAAACAGGAGAAAGGGATGCTTGAATGGCAGAGGAGAATCGGGAGGAGGGTCCAACGATGCTGAAAAGTCTGAAATTAAAAGGGATTGCAAGATGAATTAGGACAAATCAAAACAAATGATTTGAAAGCAATTGATTATGGGGACAATTCAGCTCCTGACAGTTTTGGGCTCTGGACAGTGAATATTTGGAAAAAATTCAGATTTTTCTGAATAACTGGTGAAAAGGGAGAGATTCAAGCTGGTCAAAATGCTATTTGTTATTATATGAAAAGAGCTCTTGCAGGTGCACAGGGGAAGGAGTTACTAACAACTGTCCATTAATGCCCGCTGCCCTGCCCTCAAGCACCAATTCATCCTTTTTTATTTGCATTCCTCAGATTAAAACAGATTTTCTCCCTTCTCATAGAGTCATTTATCAAAATGCTATAAGGCGTTTTCGCATGTGTTAAGCACCTTTAACGCATGCGATAGCACCATAATGTATGGTGTGATGCAAATCTGAAAAAGAGAGCTTACTGTTGCAATGATTTCTCAAATGCCTGTTTGAGAGAGAGAGAGAGAGAGAGAGTGAGAGTGAGAGAGAGACTAGCTGTAATATACCCAACACTAGATAGGTATTTATATCTCTATGGGAGGCCCACCTAGTAACTCGAGGTGAGGTTTTGGTATTAGTGTAAGGGTTAGGAGCCACTTTGACATTCAAAGTGAGATGTACAAACTGAACAGTGCTCTCTTGTGAAGATTTGATGACCCTCGGAGTGAGGAAACTCATCCAAAGATGAGATTTGTGCAATGTTCTCTCAACCTAGCTTGATGGACTCATCCAACTAGGTTGAGTCCATCAAGCTAGGTACGTACGTCTCACTTTGAATGTCAAAGTGGCTCCTAACCCCTACACTAATACCTGAACCTCACCTCGAGTTACTAGGTGGGCCTCCCATAGAGATATAAATACCTATCTAGTGTCAGGGTATTATAGGTAGCCTCTCTTGCTCTCTCTCTCTCAGTAAACATGGTCCCCCCAGTGGTTGGATGTAGGTAACACCACAATTTGTGGTAACTTAGCACTTCACATAGGTATTAGCACAAATTGTGATAAACTGCCTATAACCATGAAACACACCCCCTTTTCTATATCATGCAATATTCAGTGCATTTTGATAAATCCAGAAGGAAATCTGAAAACAACTTTCTTCTTTTTAATAACACTACCTACCTCCTTTCTCATCTACACTTTTAAAAGAGCAATGTTGCTTTTACACATAAGAGAAGAGCAAGGCAACACATCCCCAAGCAGCTTTGGGAAGTTGAGTGTATATAATTATTTAGAAAGTTATTGAAAGCACATTTATTTAAGCTAGCATTTAACCTGGAAATAACGTCTTAGACCACAGGATGTTTATTTTGCTATTTCAGACTTTATATTTTATGATGAGATTTTTTGATTCATTTTATATTCATTTTATATTCATATTTGACTTTATGCCTGTTTGTTCTTGATTTTATGTATGTATTTTTATGTACTCTGCCTTGAATTTTATTTGATTTGTATAGATAATTATTTTAAAATAAATAAAATATCTATGGAGACATTTTTTGATCAGACCACTACATCAACAACCTTATGATCAGGATACTAAAAACTAAACATTCAAAACAATTCAGTAAAAATATTAATTCATTATATATTGCATTGCTACGATGTACTATTTTGTTGCATATTTTATTTGCTTTGTATTCACTGTTATGTTACTGTAACTCATCCTGAATGGTTTTGAAAGGAAAGGATAAATATCCAAATAAAAATAGTCTTTAAGACATTTGGAGTTAAAATGAAGTAAACACTCCAGAATTGACTTAGGGCTAGATTTTCTATCATCACATGGCTCTGTGAATCGCGCGGTACTGGGGGGCGGGGAGGCAAAGCGGGGGACAGGCCTGCGAAAGCCGGCAGCCATCACACCACTGCAGTGTGCTGGCTGCCGGCTTTCGCATCGAATATCTACACCATAAAAGGTGTAGTTATTCGGCGCGAAACTTGCGGCAATAAGGGTCCTTACCTTTTCTCCACCAGTGATGTCTCAGCAGCGTCGGCCCCGGTGCCGCCCCGACTCCTCCTCTTCCAGGGCCAACTCCACCCTGACTCCGCCCCTTTTCATGTGCAAAAAGCTATTGAAAATGATTCCCTTAGAGACTTAACAAAGACTTGTTTTTTATTTTTTTATCCACTACCTGCAATAATTCTATTGCCTCTGTGTCATCTATCACTAACAGGGGAACTTCACACAACCATTGTTATGGAAAATATGATTCCCTTGGATTTTCTAGCAAATGCCATCTTTTGCTTTGAGTTGCTTATTCTGTTTATACCTAAGGAAGGGAGAGTAGACTCCTGAAAGCTGGTCAAGAACTGTATTGTTAGTCGAATAAAAAAGGTATCACCTTTTATTGTTAGTGCGGTATATCTATATAAAAACTAGAAACTGAAATGTCTCCCTCCAAAAAATATATAGATGTAGCTCAACATGTAACAAAAAATATAAAATTTAGAAAAAACACGTTCACACTAATTGCTCAAAAACTACCAAATCCCAAAAACCCTGTGTTGCACTGAATCAAACAAATCAAACAAGACCAGCAATATAATGAATTTACAGAGCGCATCTGTACAGAGACATATCATAATCTGTCTCCAAAGAGGTGTCAGCAAGCCGGGAAGCCAGTGAAAGACCACCTAGAAGGTGATTGCCCGGTCCACTCAATCATTCACCCCAGGAAATAGTGTAGAACAAAATAAAGACCAGTTCAGAAAAAAAGTATCTTTTTGTATTTTTAAGTCTGCAATTAAGGTATGTTTGTGAATCAGCTGTGATATACAAAATACTATTTGCATATCCGTCTCCGACTCAGTGAATAAACAGCCTCCGATCTTAAGAAGACACTGAAGATCAGAGGATCTACAGGAAGCGCTTCACAGACACACAATGGAAACTTTAAGATAAGTCTCCTTTTCCCACTGATGCAGGGTAGTCCGAAACGTCAGCTGATGTTGGTGTTTGCTCCATGTGTATGTAATCACCGAGGAAGAGATGGACATGTTAATCGTATTTTGTATATCACAGTTGATTCACAAGCATACCTAAATTGCAGACTTAAAAATACAAAAAGAAGGAATATTAAGAAGGAAATATTAAGAAGGAATATTAAGAAGGAAAAAAATAATATAATAGTACTGTAAAATCAAAAATTGATGATATGCTGCTAACACCAGATTGCTTAGAAATAGACACCCAAATCAATATCGCAGTTCAATCCAAATGGGGTAAATGTATTAAAGTAAAAAATAAATCTCTATTCTCATCTAAGCAGAAGGTTGTCAAAATTCCCTCCTCTCCAATTCTTAAATGGCTTCTTGACAACACAAAATCTGTAGTCATGAAATGTGTGACCTTTTTTGACAGAATGTTCTACCAGTGGTTTCCCCTCAATACATCTATTGATAGCACTCCTGTGCTCAATAATCCTATTGTTGAAGGGCCTAACAGTCTTTCCAACATACATCATATTGCAGGGACAAACAGCAACATAGATTACATCTGAGCTTTTACAATTAGTATTGCTTTGTAATTTGAATGTCCTACCCATGGACCCAACTGATAAAATTTGTGTTTTTAAGTTTACATAACATACGCTGCAGTTGCCACATGGTCTATGGTGCTTTGTTTAATGGCTGATTAATCGGTAAAGGTGATGGTGACAGGAATTCCTTGAAATTCTTTTCACGTCTATTGGCTATCATTATCTCTTTTCTCTGAAAAGCTGGTAGTACCTGTAAGATATGCCAATATTTTCTAATAGTCTTGGTGATGACATGTGATAGAGCCATATAAGTTAATGGACAAATGATCCTGTCTCTATTAGCATTCTTTTTCTATAGTTTCAATAAAGTAGAGTGTTCTTGTTGATCTGCCCTAATGAAGCATCTATGTACACATTCTTCAGTGTAACCTCTTTCTATAAAACGGTTTTTCCATTTCTTTTGACCTCTGTAAAAATGTATACTTGTCTGTGCACAGTCTCTTCAACCGGAGAAACTGGCTGTATGGCAAATTATGTACCAGGGATCTGTTGTGGCAACTTAACACTTGTTTAACATTTTCTATACATTGGTTTTATGTCCTTGATTTTAGTTATTTCAAATATTGACTGTCATTGTTACCTTTTTCTCATGATACTAGGTCAATGATTTATTTTATTTCATAATCCTAAAAGAGATCAGAGCATAACTAAAGTTAGATAATTAAGCATTTTTTTTATCATCCTTTTTTGGGTCCATTTTATATATAATTCATGTATTCTTTTTATGTTATTTTTAGTTCCACCCATTACCCCCACCTTCCCCCTCCCCCCTTTCCCCCCACCCCTCTCTTCCCACTTCTTACCTTTTATTAATATATATGCATATATAATCTTTTTACTTGTCCCGATTTTAACTTAATATTTCATACATCTATTTCTTTTATTCTTTATTTTTTCTTTATTTTTTCTTAAGTTGATTTGTGTACAGTTTCGAGGAGTTTTGTGCTTTCAAACTACAGTCAGTCACTGGCACCAACTAGTTTCATTTTTTGGCCCGCATTTCTGTTAATCTCGCGAGAATTTGCTTAAATACAGCTCTGAAGTGCCAGACAGTTTTACAAGCGGCAGCACTCCGAGCATGTTATTTGCAGGTAATGTAAATCCCCATTGTTTAACATTATATAGTTAAGGATGTAATTATACCAGTGGACTTGCAACTTTATATCTATCTTAAATACGCAGTGAAGTGACATTATGCCTTAGTGTTTTTTTAAGGTGTTTGTGTATTGTTTAACTTCTGATATGCAATTCCATGGAGCACAAGTAAACAATGATTAAACTAGAGGTCTTTTTCACTATATTTAAAAAAAAGGATGCAGTGAAATACTAGCATCCCTACTGGTTTATTCAAAAGGATGGTTGTGTATTATTTCTATGTGGTCCGGCGCAGTACAGTAAGAATGAGTAAACACGAGCTTAGTGATATGCTGTTAGACACTGGGCCAGATTTTCAAAAGATTACGCGCGCCGAGCCTACATTGCATAGGCCCGGCAACGCGCACAAGCCCTGGGATGCGCGTATGTCTTGGGGCTTTGTGAAAGGGGCGGGGCAGGGTGGGACTGAGGCCTCTGGCACAGCCAAGTGCCGGCACGCAAAACCTACGCCTGCCCAGAGGCAGGTGCAACTTATTAAACAAAGGTGGGGGGGGGGGTTTTAGGTAGGGCTGGGGAGGGCGAGTTAGGTAGGGGAAGGGAGGGCAAGGTAGAGATGGAGGGAACGGGGAAAGCCATCGGGGCTTCCCTAGGGCAACCCCTTGTGTGCGCCAACCCCGGATTTTATAACATATTATATATGTGTTTTAATTTGTATTTAATTTTAAATTTAATTTTAGTAGCCCCTGAGGCAGCTCTTCCAAAAAAGAGTGAAACTCGGCCAGAGTCGGGCTCCAATATTGCCAGAATAAAGCTTTATCATATACCGACTTTGCTTCTTCTTTTCTCAGCTGAAAAAGAGACACATCAGCCAACAAGTATTTATTGCCATCTTAAATCTCTGAAAACCTTTATCATCATACTTAAAAAAAGTAAAAGAAACTCATAGTGAGAATGGTAAAGACTGGAAACTGTAACCAAGAACGAAGGAAAGTGCGCTTATTGTAACCCGCCAAATCCTGGTTTATAACCAAAATGTAACAATGAGGAGTATATGCCAGTATCCCATAGGGTTGTGCATGTGTTGCTCCATTCGTTTGATTCATTTTGGCAATACACAATCCCTTGATCTAAGATACAGCTGAGATTGTCCCAACCTGCCATGTAATTTATCTACCTTCCGCATGAGTATGCATCACATTTAGAGACTGCATTTACTGTTCTGTTGGCCACACATAATTTAATCAATCCATCTGGTTCTGGTTCTGGTTCTAGTACTAATTGACAGTACCATTTGCTATGGGAATCCTGCTCTACCTCTCTCTTAACCATTGTTTCTACTTTTCATTTATTAGTTTGATTCTCTCAGGGAAGCAGTAAGGTCTTTGTCTTATCTGTATGTGGTCACAATATGATAGAGACAAAGGTGTAGTCTTCCTGATAGAATAGCAAAAATATTTGGAAATGCATTAAGTATGTTTTTTACCTCAGTCCTTTAAGTGGGAGAAAGTTTCTCTCTCAGCTGTATCACATGAGAATCTTCTTTAATATTTAATACTGTTGGTCTTCATTCTGGTTCAGCCCTCTGAAATGTAACAAGCACGGTCTCTTTCTATGGTTTTAATGTGCAGTCTTTCTTCAAATGATCTCACATGAACCTTGCCATTTTGACATCAATTTCTATGCTGACACAGGAGAATTACCAAAGCTCTATCCCCAGGCTGGAATTTTCTCTTTGTTATAATACTTATTCATCAGTATTTTGGACCTGTCCCCTATTTTCTTGGGCAAAATTACATTTCTAGATCCTTTCACAGTTTTAAGACATACTGTACTAGTTTGGTATCAATAGGAATCAATTCCTCCCATATATGCCTTACTAAGAACAGGATGCCCCTTATACCAGCTCAAAAGGGAAGAAACCAGTGGAACCTCTCAAATGGCAAACATCAGTGTGGGTGATAGTTTATCGCAGTAGCATGCCTCATTGAGGATTAAGGGAACAAGTTTCAAAATGTCCGCACTGGGACAAAGTCCACAGATACTATTTACCAGTGGGCTTTTAAACAAGTTACAGACTGAAAGAATGCACACACTTTTATATTGAAAATTGCTGAAGGTTCAAAGAACCCATGGATGTTTGCACCTGCTTTTTGTGTGAGCACTTTTTTGTTGCAGCTAGTTTGGTTCTGCTGAAATTATGTATTGCATGTGAGACAGGGGACATGGTTTCAAACAATTCTGTAGACTGAAAACATCTACTCGTGCAAACTTGTGTGCCAATTTATGCTAACCAAGATGGAATACTTCAAAAAATGCTGATTCTAGTGGAAAAGCTAATATCATATTTGCTAAAATTGCTGAGAGCTTGTCTATAGCTCCTGTGTGCATGCAGACATACTTCTGTTTTAGTAAACCAATGGGAGACATCTCTTGTCAATCTAAACACATCCTAGGTCAAACATTGCAGTGACTCTGTCCAAAGTGCATGCAATGTGACCCGTGATTGACAGGGATATCATTCATGTCTGTCAGAGATGCTTTTTAAAAAGTATAAGACATGACACAAAACAAGGGAATGTTGGAGTCACGATCATCGCCATCATGAAGCAATTATGGATGCAGTTTGGTGAACTGCAAGCTCTGCTTGCAAGCATAATAAGTAGCAGAGCCTTGCTTGCTTTCTCTCTAATGACCTCTAATGGATGCAAAATATCTAACTTCCTGTACAATATGATTAGTGCTGTAATTTGTGTTATTTGTAATCCTTATAATATTAACCTATTTGCTCTCCAAAATTTATTGTAATCCTTATAATATTAACCTATTTGGTTTCCAGAATTAATTTTGTTTCATTTGCAAATCTGATTGCTTATTTCTCATTGTCATCACCCCTGCAGCTAATTCCCCTCACAAAACGGGTAACACGTTGTGAATGGAAAATAATGCATGTAGACTGAAATCTCTACAATTTTTTTTCTGCGTACAAACCCCCCCCCCCCCCCAGGAACACCTCAACTTAATGCAACTAAATGAAGAAACTGTGAGGCCAAATAAAATGTATATTTGGGATACTTAAATGATAACCAGTATAAGGACCAAAGTACTAACCTGTGGGATTTCCTGTTTAAATTAGCTATGGATGCAAATAAGTTTCATAGCAAACTTGCACAAGAAACTTTACTAAGAGGCCAGCATTATAAGGTAACTGCCCCTCATTGAGCTGTAGTTATCTTTTTTGCAAAAAGTGGTGTGCAACGATATCTTTGCATGCTTGGTTTCACTGAATTCTGCATTAATAAGCTGCTTTGCAGCTCATCAATTCATAATCTTAGTAAACTTTTGCATGTAGTAGACTATCCGGCCTAAATGTGAAAAAACTCACAGAAGCACATGTTAGGAACGCTGGCCGCGGCGCCCCGCGACCGAGTGTCATGGCCGCCGGCCGTGGCGGGCTGCGGCCAGAGTCGGGTCGGCGTTCACAAAAGTAGTTTACTCACCGGGAGCACTGGAGGCTCCCGTGGTGGAAGGCGGGCCTGCTTCAGTTTCTTCGTGGCTGCTGCCACTGTCTCACCCGGCTGCTTGGTTCTTGGCGGTCCAGCTCCTCCCCCTCAGCCCTTAGGGGCCGCGCGCGCGGCTGCAGTAAAGATTTAAAGGAGCCATGACCGGATATTGTCATGGCTCCTCCTGAGACTCCGCCTCCTGGCTCCTGTATTTAAGGCAAGGTCTGACACCCAGACCTTGCCTTGGTATTGAGGCTCTGTGCTTGGTTCCTGTTTTGGTGTTCCGGATCCTCTCCTTGCTCTGTTCCTGCTCTTCTCCTTGTTGGACTAATTCTCTGGCTCCTGACCCTCGGACTGGTAGTGGTGAATTCTGGTAACGACTTGGACTGGCTCTGGACCCTTCTCCTTCTCTGCTCCTGGATCGGCTTTGGACCATTCTCCCGTCTGCTCCTGGACCGGCTCTCGACCCTCCTCTGGACTTCGACCCTTGGACTGGATTGGGACTATTCTTCTACTATACTCCCGGACTTCTAACGACCTGCTGGAGGCACCAGCCGTCTGGAACCCACGACCTCCAGGAGGTGCCTGCATCCAGACCATCTTCATTCTTCAGGGAGTCGCCTAAGTCCCAGCGGCCGTGTCCCTACGGGCTCCTTCTGGGGGGATCACGAGCTTCCAGGGTGAAGTCGTCATCTCAACATCTTCAACAGGCCTTGCCATCTGACGGTAGAGACCAACGAGGGTTTACTTCCTTCTCGGCAGCGCAGACTCTACCTCAGAACAAGGGTCCACTCTCCGGTTCATAACAGCATAAAATTCTTTTTATGCATAGGCTTTCATTTGGAAAAAAACTGCAGTTTAGTTCATCATCCTCATAGTAATTTATAAAAACAAATTCTAATTTAAAGGCGATTGTACAATGTGTAATAAATTAAACTATATTATTGTAACCATACATTTTTCAGTATGCGGTTTTACAGATTAGTGTGATTCCTTAATCCACACATTTATGCTATTAGATTATTCCATGTGATTCCTCTATAGGTGGAACAGAAATGATAGGATCCATGTGAATGAAAGCTTGGAGGATCTCTGGGTCAGAGATTCCAGAGAGGAAATAGATATAGCAAGAACTGTCTACTCTGGAAAGTGTGTCTTGCTTTTTTCTCTTAAATTTGATTACTAAACCTTACTTTTAATACATAGCTCTGTGCATATTATCAGGGTTTCTGTCTTCTAGGTATAAGTCCAAACAGTAGAAATAGGGTTAAGGATTTTATTTTTTAGCTTTTTCCTATCATGCATTCTTACTGAGAAATAAACAGGAACATAGGCAGGCCTGGGCACGTGCATTTCAAAAGATGAAACAACCTTCTTGGTCTTCTTCAACATTTAGTAAAAAGGCCCCTTAATGGAGATGAAAAGAGAGGTTTCTGTAAGACATTTGAAGAAAACACTTATTTTTTCTGAAAATTGTCCAAATAAGTAATCAAAAAGAAGTGTTCAAGTTCCACATAGGAGATGTACTCTAGTGCAGTTATTAGCTTGGCTTTAGGTCAAGGTATAAAGTTGCCTAAGAAGCTGAACCATTCTGAACAAAATTTCTGCCTCTTCTATAAAACCAAAACAGTGATGGATAAATTATAGGTGATTCACATTCTTGAATGTGATTCAGGTTAGTAGTAGTAGTATTAAATATACTGAGGTCACCTAAGCTTTGAAAACTATTAGGGTTATTTTTTAAATCATGTTGAGGCCCAAACGCACATTAAATGATGTCTAATGAGCATTATATACGTGTTAAATATCGTGTCGCAAGCAAGCATGTAAATAATATTATGAGTATCAGATGCAGTGCAATTTAGTGTCTCTGACTGCATTTTGCGGCGATTCAATACACAATAACGCTGGATTTAATGACAGAAATAACTTTTTTTGCGTAACGGGGCAAAGAGGTTTTTATCGTGTGACAGCAGCCATTATCGTGGATCATGCCTATTAGGCCTTCCATCAGACACACTTACCAAGACCTCCTGAGCTATTCTTACCTGACTGTCTTCCAAAAGCTACAATGTTAGGGGGAAGTTTACTTGTAGTGGAATACTGGCTGCTTCAGGGTGCTCGGCACTAACAAAAAAAAAAAAAAAACAACAACCGCAACAACAGGCAATGGAGATGTTCAAACCCCTCCTAGGGAAGTCCATGCACTGGAGCCACAGTCACTGGCCTCACCGGGAGAAAGTCGGGGGTCTATGGCAGTGCTTGCCATGCAGGAGGGCACGGCGGCAATACAGGGAGCGTATCTTTCCTCCACAAACCACATTGCTGGGCATATCAGAGGAACATGCAGTTAGCAAGTATCGCCTCAGCTCTCAGGCTATATGAAGAACTCAGAGGGGATCTGGATCCGGTCATGGTAAAGTCCCACACTATACTGGGCCTCACCAAACTATTGTGCACCCTGCATTTCATAGCATCTGGCTCCTTCCAAACGACAGTCAGGGGGAATTTCCCAAAACTCTTTTTCCTGCTGTCTATGCCAAGTCATAACAGTTGTACATGACCGCATTAGTTGCAACATAGCATTCCCTCAGGATAGGCAGGACTTGATGGAATTGAAGCAAGGGTTTTATGCCATTGCCAACCTTCTTAATGTTCTGGGAGCTATTGACTGCACATGTAGCCATCATCCCACCCCACGACTGGGAGGAGATCTACCACAACAGAAAGCTCTTCCACTCCATCAACGTGCAAGTGGTCTGTAATGTTCGAATGTGCATCCTTGACATGGTGGCCAGGTACCTGGGAGCCACATATGATTCCTTTATACTTAGGCAATCGGCTCTGTTTGACAGTTTTGTAGATGTCCTCTACAGTGACAGTTGGCTTATAGGTAAGAGTGATGCCTCTTTCTCTATTCCTTCTCTGGCTATGCGTTTCCAGCCAACGGCACTCACATGGGGGGGCTGTCATGGATGTTACATCATCAGTTACATGACAAAAGTCTTGTACAATTAGGTCTGCAAGCTGTCGAGCCAGGGCCCGGCTTTGTCTCTCCATGCTGGAGAGGTCTGCTAATGTTGCGTGCCCAAACAATGCACTTGCCACAAAGCTTTGTGTTTGACTAGCCACTGCACACTTTTTAAGGGTTTACTTTAAACAATTGCCTTTTCTAATTCTCCCATTTGGAGCAGCTGAAATCTCACTTGTTAATCACAACCGTTTAGTGCCCATACTGCAGGGATACCCAGATCAGGTGTGCCCAGTTAGTGATTGGTCAGCCACGATGTCAGCCACAGTTTGTCTTGACCATTACAATGGTAAAACAGAAGCCAGGGGCTGTGTTTTTTGGACCTAGCATATTCACTATGTGAGGGTTGCCATGGGATGAGGATGTTATGGACATATTCAAAAAAATTATAAAAGATCTCCTACATATAGAGTCAGTATGGTTCCCTGTGTTACTTCACATATTTCACTGATGTTGCTTACCTCATGAGTTTTATTGGAAGGCCTCATTAATGCTAAATCAGTAAAGAAATAGAAGTTTATCATGATTTTTTAATAGACATGCAACCTGACCTTATGTGTATCGCAGATCATGGTTGCTGGACACTGACAATTTGATTTTAACACAATTATGTCCTCAAAATTATCATAGTTTTTTGAAACTGCAGTCAATTAAAAAAGGCGATGGCCTTTAAATTATTTGTAAAAAAAAAATCTAGAGCTGTTTTTGTCCTCTGGACATGAACCCTCCTCATGAATTTCTAATTCATAACAATAAAGATTCGGGGTATGTCTTTCATTGACCTTCAGGCCAATTAAATACTAATTATACACTAGTCATTGATACATTTCTTAACATTGGACAGGAGTTAAACGATATTTTAATTTTGGATGATTTTAACCTTGACATTGATATTAATCCACTTTCAGCTGCCTGAGAGGGATTCCTCTCAGCAATGGGACCAAGAAGTTCAGGAACTGACACATCATTGTGTACACACTTTAGACTTTGCTACTATTAGTGACAAAATATTAGCTCAAGAATTTCCCAATATTTGTTGTAGACTCCCTATGGAGGAATCATTTTTATTAACTTTTAAAATAGCAGTTCCTACTTGTAATTATTCTTCATCTTCTTTAGCTTTATCTACCTTTAAATGAGGGCCAGTTGATACTAATAAGCTCTGTGATGTGCAGAACCCAAGGACGGTAACTTTAAAACAGTCTGCAGGGCCCACATGTGTGTGCGTTTGTCGGCCAGCGTCCAGGGATGTATCCATTTTATAACGCACATGTTATAAAGTAGCCTGACCACATGCACATGTGCACGCAATTTTAAGTGGACATGCACCTGTGAATGCAAATGCCGCTTCTACCACGTAAGTGGGGGGATTTTAGTAGACATATATGCTAATGCAATTTCCAGTTTTCCCAGTTCTCCGAGGAAAGGGATAGGACTTCCAAACCTCCCTAGTTTAATAGCCTCCCATTTCCCTTGCTAACCACTATCTTTAAAAGCCCACAGATCATTTTCCTTTAGTTTATTACTTACACATCCTCCATAGCGGAAGTAAAGTTACATTGTAGGGGACTCTGCACACGCTTGTGCGCATAAGTATTTGCGCATAAATTTGAAATTGAAATCCAGGAATGCTCATGCCCCACCTAGACAACTCCCACACCCTGCCCCTTTTTCGGAACTTATCATTTGAGTGCAGAGCGGGATATACGCGCATATGTGGATGCCTTTTAAAATCCGCTTGGCACATACCTTCACCGGGCTTTTAAAATTCACCTTTAAGATTGTAGATTTAATGTACAATACACTTCCGAGGTTGTTGATAACTATAATAGCTCCCTTATGGCATCTTTGGATATCCTTGGTCCACTGAAGCCCATGACTATTAAGAGAGCAGTGAAGGTGTCTTGGTATTCACCTGAGTTGAGGAAATTCAAGTCCAACCTGCGAAAAATCAAACATTGGCGCAAGTCTCATCTAAAGACTGAAAGTTGTTTACCTCTCTGTGCTAGAGAACTATAGGGCAGCAGTACCTGACTCTAAGAAGTCCTACATTAGTAAAACTATTTGAGAGGCAAATGATGCTAAAGAGTTGTTTTATATGGTATTCAGATTAATCAATAGCAACAACAATACTTTACCCCAAACCACATTTGAATTGAATGATTTAGGCACAATTTTTCCATGAGAAAATTGTTGATTTAGGAAAACAATTCTCATTTCCCTATTCCTAGTGACTTGCAGATTGAATTAAATGAATCACTATGCTCTATTTTTGAGGTTGCCAAAATGGAAGAGATCATTACAATTGTCAAGAAGATGAACCTGATTACGTGTCTACTCCACCTATGTAGTATGCCCTTTATGAGAGTCTTGATAGATGATAAATGTGAACCTTTAATGAATTTAGTAAATCTATCTTCAACAGCACTCAAACAAGCCATTATACAACCTCAGATTTAAAAACTTTACAATAATGTACAAGATTTAGCAAATTTCAGACTGATCTCCATCTATACCTTTTCCAGCTAAGGTTTTTGAATGTGTCGTTTTAAAACTGCAATAATTTTTAGATGATTATCATGTCCTAGACCATTTTCAATTTAGTTTCCATCAAAAATATAATATGGAACTTTCATTGAGCTCTAACTTTGATGTACTCCACAAATTTTTTGCTTTTCCTATTAGACCTCTGTTCTGTGTTAGATACTCTTAATCATAAGATTTTGCAAAGTCATCTAGCCCAAATTGAAATTGGTGGCATGGTGCTAAATTGGTTTTCCTCTTATTTGATAGAGAGGTTACAACAGGTTAAATCTGGTTCCATAATTTCTTGGTTTCATTTCAATATAGGAGTGCCATAAGAGTCTTTCCTTTCTGCTGTGTTTAATATTTACTGCAAGCCTTTATGCAAACTCACTGGGCTAGGATTGCATTTTTATGTATATGCAGATGGTATCCAATTTTTTCCCCTTGCTCATCTGATAGCCAGAAACTCTTGGCTTGCTTTCAATTTAACATCTATTTGAAACTGGTTATCATACACCAGGCTAGCCAAGTAAAACTGAGATTATTTATTAAAGTAGGAAAGATGATAATCATTATTCTCCAGTCTAATTTCTTAGGGCATCAATTGCCATCATCCAGCAAGCCAGAGATTTAGCTATTGTCAAATCTGACCTATTTTATAGGACATCTAACTCTTAGAACAAAAATCTTTCTGGAAACTACAAATGTTATGTAGGTTAAAGCCCTATTTAGATGTAACAGACCTTCTGATAGTGATACAAGCCTTAATACTCCCTTGCATTGATTCCTGCAATTCATTATTTTTTTGCTTCCCTGCTTATATGATTAAAGCCCTTCAAATAATTCAGAACTCGGTGGCAAGGATTTTATCTGGTTCATCTAAATTTGAGCACATTTCCCTTGCTCCGAATTATCTGCACCAGCTATCTGCTGATTTTTGTATATGTTATAAAGTACTTACCATGATTCATAATGCTCTAAATGATGAATCTCCTCTTTGCTTTAACTTGTTATTGAAATACATCACCCAGTAAGAAATTTGAGATCTGATGGTCAGTGTTTATTGAATGTTCCCAGTCACAATGTCACCTGTCTCATGGATTCAAGAGAGAGACTATTTTCAGTAGCAGGCATTATTTTGTGGAACCAATTGCCAATAAATTTGTGAAAAACAGGTATGCAGTAAAACCTTTAAAAAAAATGCTAAAGATGCATTTATTTAAATAGCATTTTATTAATCAAGATCATGCACAGATTATCCTGTATAATTGTATTTTGACTGACTATGGCTAGCTCATTTTGATCAATTTTTGTTGTTTATTGTTATGCTTCTTATGTAACTGTTTTTAAGTTCTGTCATGTCTATTGATTTATTTTGATGTATTTTATCAGTGTTCCTCTGTAAGCCGCCTAGGCCATGGGATAGTGAGGCCTATACATTTTTATGATAAATTAGTATTAATTGAATTTGTTTTTACTTTTCCACCTAAAAATTTATAAAAGATAAAAAACATTTAAAAAATATATACTACCGGTATATATCCTCATGTATAAGCCAATCCCTGTATAAGCCGACAATCTGTTCTTTAACCTTCTAAACTGGGAAATTGTGAAACCCGTGTATAGGCCAAGGTGGTGCTTACTCTCTCTTTTTCCTACCTGCATCCCCTCTGACCCGCAACATGGTGGGTCTGGAGTGCAGGAAGGCTGGAATGCTGGAGGTGCTTCTCCTGCCCAAGTGAAGGAGAGCTGCAGCAGGCCCAGTCGCCCACGGAAGGCCCATCCCTCTGAGGGAAGGAAGAAAAAGCTCTATCACCACTTCCTTCTCGTCCCCTCCCTCTGTCTTACTGCCTCTCCTCTCCCCCCCCCTTTCTCCTCATGTTGCACTGGCCAATGAGTGTTGCCTGGAATCCCTTACCAGTGTGACATTGTAGACATCGCGACTGTTTGCTGCTATCATCAACCATGTCGCTGGCCCGGAGCTGTGAGGCAACGCTAAGAAAGTAAATAGGGTGGCTGGTGGTGGGCAGGAAGAGGACAGCTGCCACTAACCTGCACCCCCTTTTCTCTCTCTCTCTGCAGTGGGGGCAGCGGCATATATAGTATATCATGTGTGCATATATGTGCGGCATATATCGTATATCATGTGCCCACAAGTCGATTTTTTAAGGCTGTTTTCATGGTAGAAATTTCTCAGCTTATACAGAGTATATACAGTAATAGTGATAACTGATTTAACTTATGTGCTTGTAAATGATAATGTCTATAGCCCATCACAGGCAAAAGACAGCAGAAACACTTGATTATTCTGATCCCATTTATTAGATAATTGGAGGCAATTTTTGCCTTTTATTTTTTGTTTGCAGTACATTTTTGTACTGTTATGCACTTTAGGAGGTTAATGCACACTTTGGTAATAAAGTACCAAAATGTGTACCATAAAGTAGAAGGAAAATTGCAGAGACATCCATGCAGAATCAAGATTTCAGCTACTTTTGAAGTAAAGATTCATGGATTTTAGCTCTTTTCAATATTTTTGTGTGAGTTCTGATAGAAAGTATGCGATCTGTGATCATATTTGTATGTGAATGTCCTAAGTCTGCATGTTGGCAAGGAACCTAAAGTGACTATCAAAGCTGGTGATGCATCAACTTTGGCAATCACCTTATTCTCCTGCAAAATGGAGCCTCCCCAGGCCCCTACCCCACTGAGAAAAAAGGCCAGGGTCAGAAACCACCCCAGCCCCCACTTACCCCTTCCATGGGAATCCTAGTTAATAAAGGAGCAAGAGAGATGACCATTCCCTCCTGTCCCACTGATAACCCTTAAAAATGGCACAAATTCGCCACGAGACTGGTGCCATAGTGACTTCAAAATAGAACCAGTCTCCAGGCCAGCCAATGTCATTTTGTTATACAGCCGTACAAACATATGGCTGTATATAATAAAATGTCACCAGTCAGCCTTGAAACCAACACCATTTTTCTGTTAGGTCCAGTAAGCCCCAAGGTCTCCAATCGAGCCCAGGGAAGCCCCGAGGAAGTTGGTGATGCACGGCACACCTCTTTTCTTAGTTGGTGGTGCTTGTATGTAACCATGCACTATAGTTTGTATGCCTCTGATGCTGGCTTGAGGTCATCACATTTGATTAAGAAAAAAGAAAGACTTTGGCCTTTCTTCACCCAAATTATTTTTGGCCTTTGGAGTGCAAATAGAGCTAAATAATTGTTGTAAAAGCTGCTATCCATGAAATATTCAAATGAACCAACAAAACAAATACAGTCATGATCAAATTAGATATTTCAGGTGTACAAGTGGAACGCAGTATTTGGTGACAGAGGTAATGTTGGTGGGACCACTTGGCGATAGTGATTATAAAATAATCAATTTGAACTAATGAGTGGAAGGGGGACAATATGGAAATGTACAGCTCTAACACAGTTATGGCTCGGGTCTTAGCTGGATGTAGGGAACAATTCCCTCAGAGTGGTGCAGGACTGTAGGGCAAGGCTAGGGCAGGTCTTCCCCCTAACTATCTCCCTCCCTCACAGATTGAGCCCTTCTATTCTGGGGGCCAGCAGCAGGCCATCGTGGTGAGTCTGGAGCAAGGTTTGGACAGGCTGGTAACGCTGGAGCAAGGCTTGGATAGGACCAGAGTACAGGTAAGGGCTGGAACTGGAGCTGGAGTGCAGGCAAGGACTGGAACTGGAACTGAGTGCAGGCAAGAACTGGAGCTAGAGTTTGAGTCAGGCAAAGACTGGAGCTGGAGCTGAGTGCAGGCAAGGACTGGAACTAGGGCTTGAGTGCAGGCATGGACTGAAACTGGAGCTGGATGCAGGCAAGGACTGGAGCTGGATCTTGAGTTCAGGCAATCACTGGAACTGGAGTTTGAGTGCAGGCAAGGACTGGAAATGGAGCTTGAATATGAGAAGACAGGACAGAACAAGGCAAGACAAGGAATTCACAGAACAGGGCCAAGACAGTAGGGATGTGAATCGTTTTTCTAACGAATAGAAATATCATACAATATTTCTAAATTTGTTAAAAAAAATGAAACAATCACTCCCCCCCCCGAATTTTCGTAAAAATTGGGGGGTTTTTGTTACTTTTTACTATTTTTTGTTAGTGCGCACTAACATGACTTAGCGCGCACTAAGCCGAAAACCAATTTTCGGCGAAAAAAACCCGGTGATCCACGGCCAGACGAACCCAAAAGAGGGAATGATCGGGCACCCAATTCACATCCCTACAAGACAGTGGAAGGCCTAGATAGACCACAAAGCAAGGCAAGGAGCAGGAAGGCCCCTAGCCCACAAGGCATGGCTAGGAGTGAGAAGGCCCAGAGGCCACAGAACAAAGCTAAGAGTGAGAAGGCCCAGAACTCATAAGACAAAACAAGGATAGACCTGGGTAGGCCACAAGGCAATGGTGGCTAGGGAAAGGAGCCAAGGGAGATTCAATGAGAAAGCATCAAAGCAAGGGACTGAAGCTTAGGTTTGATGCAGGCAAGGAGGAGGAGCTTGGCATGGCTGGAAACATGGTTCGTTGAGGACTCCTGGTGGCTAGGAGGCTGCACCACAGGCTGAGCTCAATGAGCCTTGAGGAACTGACAGGGACTGCATGGAATGGCGCACTGGGGAGACCTCTGCTGGTGGGGAGGCATCATAGTCAGGGTATGATGAGGCTGCGTAGCAAGTGAAATCATAACAAACACTAAACTTTCAAAAGGGAAGCTTTGATAAAATGAGGAAAATAGAAAACAACTGAAAGATGCATCTACAAAGTTTAAGAGTGTACAACAGGTGTGGACATTATATAAAAATACCATCTTAGAAGCACAATCCAGATCTATTCCAGATATATTCCATGCATTGAGAATGGTGGAAGGAGGCAAGATAATTATGAGCATGGTTAAAAGGTGAGGTGAGAGGCTATTTTTGTTGTGCTGGAGGTGGACCCTTGGCCTGGTGCAGGATTGGTACGGCCCTCCGGTCGGGCCCGGAGAGCACCTGCCACCAGGAGGTAGAGCACAGACAGAGATGGTCTTAAGAGGGCCTCGCAGGATCTCAGAAGAGAAAGTTCAGAGGAGTGCCCACCACAACAAGGGTGCGTGGTTGTTGTCCAAGGAGGAAGGCCGGAGGTCACGGAAGGCCAGCAAAGAGAGTCCAAAAGGATAGCAAGGGTCAAAGGCCAGACAGTCCAGAATAGTTAGCCAAGGCAGGGGTCAGTTACCAGAGGATAGTCCGGGTGAAGTCAGGTTAGGCAAAGATCAAAATCCAGGCAGCAATCCAACATGGTCTATAGGCAGGCAGTGGTCAGTACCGTGAGATCAGTCCAGAGGGTACTACCAGGGAAGATGAAGGAACAGGAAACACTGGAACAGAAGACCTGGAACAGGGGATGCTGGAACAGGAGATGCTGGGACAGGAGACACAAGAGTGACGACCTGACGAAGGTGCTCCATGAAGGTCCTGCAAGACCGGTATCCCCGCTACCTGAAAAGGAGCCAATGGACAGAAAGGTACTCTGGGAACGGTCAGCAGAAAAGACGATCCAGGGCGAGCAGCTATCAGGCAGGAGTGACCCATGTCCTTAAGGAGGAACGACCTGATTCCAAGGCGAAGGTAGACTGACTACTGAGCCCTTTTGTAGGGCTAAGGAGGCAACTCTCTGGGAGGAGCTTACAAGTGGGGCCCGGGGCAGATCCGGCCGTGGGTCCTTTAAATCTCCAGAGAAAATGTGGGCCCGCCCCTAGGAGGAAGCTGGGCAGGACCCTGGACAGAGGCCATGTTGCCGCTGTAGCAGAGGAGCAGGCGGTGACACACGTTCATTATTAAATTACAAAGAACAACGTTGGATTTTTAGATTAGCAACGGAACACCCTTTAGGAATGAATGACACCATTGAATGGATGTCTCTAATTTAAAGGATTGCCATCCATTGGCTGCTACCGAATAGTTTGTGGATCACCATTGGTACTTTTTCAAGTCAGTCAAAGGTTTAAATACCTCCCCTGGTTCATCTTTTGGCGGCTCCATTTTCTGAAATATGCCAAAATGCTGAGAGGAGTTCCATCCGCAGAGAAATACATATGTAATTTAAAAACTTCTTTTTAAAGCATAAGGCTATTTTTGTCTGATTGTGATTTTCTATATTGCAGTAAAGTTGATGCCGAGCCCCTGATGAGTTCTTTTCATGAAACACACTCTGTGTCGGGTGTTGTGGGATAAGCAGTTTAAAGTTGAAACTGCGGCACACAGTTGGGCGTTTTGGACAGGGCACAAGAAGTTAAAGTGCTACTGCGATTCAACATCACAATAAGTGTTTTCTCTCTTTTTTCATCTGTGGATACACTTCGTAGTAAATAGATTGTATAGACAGAAAAAGAATTGTTAATACATCGAAAAAATATTGAAAAAAGGAACTGTCAAGGTTCATTATCTTGAAAAATACCTATTGTAAGCTATCACAACAAACCCGATGATTATATATTCAAGGGGAGCAATTCACTTTATAATGGGTTACAAATCCCATATTCATTTAAGTGAATAGAAAGAAAAATGCCTCAAGTACAAACATTTGGCTCCTGAATGAGGGTTGTTGTTGCTATAGGTGTAAGACTATTGGCATTTTAATATAACGTGGTTTGTTATAAAATAAGATTGTCACATCATTACCACAGTTCATATCCAGTTGGTAAGCAATCAGGATTACAATAGCTGCCATCCCCGCTCTTTGAGAGATAATATCCTGGTGGGCCAGTTCATCCGTTTAAGAAGACTTTGCTCCATTAAAGCTGAATTTCTCATACAGGCTCCCAAGATGTTTAACCATTTCCGTGAACGAGGTTATCAGAATCATGTTATCAAATAGGGATGTGAATCGTGTCCTCGATCGTCTTAACGATCGATTTCGGCTGGGAGGGGGAGGGAATCGTATTGTTGCCGTTTGGGGGGGTAAAATATCGTGAAAAATCGTGAAAAATCGTGAAAAATCGAAAAATCGAAAAACCGGCACACTAAAACCCCCTAAAACCCACCCCCGACCCTTTAAATTAAATCCCCCACCCTCCCGAACCCCCCCCCAAATAACTTAAATAACCTGCGGGTCCAGCGGCGGTCTGGAACGGCAGCGGTCCGGAACGGGCTCCTGCTCCTGCATCTTGTCGTCTTCAGCCGGCGCCATTTTCCAAAATGGCGCCGAAAATGGCGGCGGCCATAGACGAAAAAGATTGGACGGCAGGAGGTCCTTCCGGCCCCCCGCTGGACTTTTGGCAAGTCTCGTGGGGGTCAGGAGGCCCCCCACAAGCTGGCCAAAAGTTCCTGGAGGTCCAGCGGGGGTCAGGGAGCGATTTCCCGCCGCGAATCGTTTTCGTACGGAAAATGGCGCCGGCAGGAGATCGACTGCAGGAGGTCGTTCAGCGAGGCGCCGGAACCCTCGCTGAACGACCTCCTGCAGTCGATCTCCTGCCGGCGCCATTTTCCGTACGAAAACGATTCGCGGCGGGAAATCGCTCCCTGACCCCCGCTGGACCTCCAGGAACTTTTGGCCAGCTTGTGGGGGGCCTCCTGACCCCCACGAGACTTGCCAAAAGTCCAGCGGGGGTCCGGAAGGACCTCCTGCCGTCCAATCTTTTTCGTCTATGGCCGCCGCCATTTTCGGCGCCATTTTGGAAAATGGCGCCGGCTGAAGACGACAAGATGCAGGAGCAGGAGCCCGTTCCGGACCGCTGCCGTTCCGGACCGCCGCTGGACCCGCAGGTTATTTAAGTTATTTGGGGGGGGGTTCGGGAGGGTGGGGGATTTAATTTAAAGGGTCGGGGGTGGGTTTTAGGGGGTTTTAATGTGCCGGCTCACGATTCTAACGATTTATAACGATAAATCGTTAGAATCTGTATTGTATTGTGTTCCATAACGGTTTAAGACGATATTAAAATTATCGGACGATAATTTTAATTGTCCTAAAACGATTCACATCCCTATTATCAAATGGGATTTTAAACACACCCGCTATATCAATCGTGATTTATTATTTCATAAAAATACCCCACTCCTTTTCCTTCCGGTCCCCCTTTCTTTCCCCTTCCTCCTTTTCCCTTACCCCTCTCCCTTTCCCCCCCATATGACAATGTTTACTGCTCCTTGTATCTTTGTTTCTCAATTTTTATTTTATTATCATAGTACTCTGAAGCAATGTTTCTACAAGTATACTGCATCTTCCTCATCTATTTACATCTACTAATGTCAGGTGACCCTAGCTTTCACATGTTTTTCTACAGCAGCCCCTATATACTCTTGACTCCTGCCAAGCTCTTTCAGAGCTGTTCTTGCCCACTCTCTGCTAAACGTTTCTGCAGGTCAGTATGCCCCTCTCTTGCTGTTTTGCATTTTGTCTTCATCATTACTATATTTTCTTCATTTTTACATTATATTTCTAACTTTGTTTTTAACTTTCTGGGTCATTTATCAAAATGCATTATGGCATTAATGCACGTATTATGGTTCATAATGCAAATGCAAATTGTTTGGAGGAGTGGGATCAGGGCAGGATTTAGTTAAATGTGGGGGTATTATTGCATGGTTTTAATGCCAGAAATAACTACTCATTTTTCCTGTTGTTAGGCTGTACGATATGCCTGAAAATGGCCATAACGCCATTTGTGATACATTTTTAGAATTGCATTTTGGCCATTTCTGGGCTTGAGGAGGAAGGAGTAGGGAAGAGTGGAGAGAAAGAAAGAAAGAGAGAGAGACCCTGGGGAGGACCTCACTGTGTGCACCTATTTATATTTCTATAGGAGGGCAATCTAATAGGTCGAGGTGAGGTGCTGGTGGTGGTTTAGGATTTAGGGGCCAGTTTCGCATGTTGAGTGAGATGTACAAACAGCTCAGTACACCTTGGTGAAGATTTGATCTGGAATGAGGAAAGTCTCACAAAGATGAAATTTTGTACTATGTTATCTCACCCTAGCTTGATGGTACCCTGTTATTAGAGTCCATCAAACTAGGGTGAGAGAACATAGTAGAAATCTCATCTTTGTGAGACATTCCTCACTCAAAATGACGTTAAATCTTCACCAAGGTGTACTGTGCTTTCCATACCGCTCACTCTACATGTGAAATTGCCTCCTAAACCTGAAACCACCATCAACATCTCACCTCGACCTATTAGATGGCCCTCCTATAGAGATAAAAATACTTAACTATTATAAGGTACTCATAGATAGTCTCTCTCTCTCTCTCTGTCATATATATAGGGATTAGCACATGGTGCACTAAGTTTACCACACCATGCAATACTACCAATGCAAAGTGGTGAAGTAATTCAAAAATTTACATAAAGATGTCCCTTTTTGGTATCAATGCATTAGTAACACTTTTTGATGAATCTAACTGTGAATCTCTTTAATTTTAGAGATTGCTTCCCTGAATTTCTGTGGAACAGTGTGGCATGTGAATTTTATTTTTCTATGTGGTTGTCCGTGCTAAGCTGCACACCCAATGAATTTTTGTATTTGAGTTGCTTTAAAAATCTGTCCCACTTGATAATACTCTCGACATTTATTTTCATGTTGCTAGCTTTATTTCCTATTTGCTCTTCTTGTTATTACTGTTTCTATATTAAAAGGATTTTTCCAACGCAACCACTATTTGTTTACATTCCTCTCCAGTCCCTTGGCACTGCTATTCTTGTCACTGTTCCGCAATAATTCATTTTTTTCCCCAATTGCACTGTGCATCTGTGCTTTTTCCATTAATGACTTATTTGTTGGGCTCCTGTTGTCCCTCGTTTTTTCAGCTCCTTATTGAAACTATTTGTTGTCAATAAGCTGTGGTCCTTCTTCAGCAATAAACCTTTGCATCAACTATATTGAGGTATTTATGGATTCTTCATTCTCCTTTTTTCTTTATAATTTTTTCTTTTTTCTTTACTATTTACTAGGGATGTGCAGAGGGACCGCATACATTACATTCGGTATTCATATTCGTGGAGGGGCAGATACGTTGCATTCGGCAAGGGGGGCCCCAATCCGTTCATGCGTTCCATTCTTATTCGTTTCCCAGCTAAAATTTAATTAACTACAACCCCCCACCCTCCTGACCACCCCAAGACTTACCAAAACTCCCTGGTGGTCCAGTGGGGGTCCAGGAGCCATCTACTACAATCATGCCATCAGCTGCCGGTATTCAAAATGGCGCCGATAGCTATGTCACAGGGGCTAGCAGTGCCATTGGTCGGCCCCTGTCACATGGTAGGAGCAATGGACGGCTGCACCACCTTGACCTCCCCAAGACTTGCCAAAAGTCCCTGGTGGTCCTGCAGGGATCTGGGAGCGATCTTCTGCACTAGGGCCGTCGGCTGCCAGTAATCAAAATGGTGCCGATAGCCTTTGCCTTTACTATGTCACAGGGGCTATCGGCGCCATTTTGAATACCAGCAGCCGACGGCGTGAGTGCAGTAGATGGCTCCCGCTGGACCACCAGGGAGTTTTGGCAAGTCTTGGGGGGGTCAGGAGGGTGGGGGTTTTGTTTAAATTCGCTCCTTTAGATGGCCGAATAATTCGGTGAATATTTGTTGTATTCATGGGAATCGCGATACGTTTCGCTTCCCCACGAACACAACGAATATAGCCCTATATTTGCAGATTACCAATACAGTGCAAACGAATGCACACCCCTACTATTTACTCATATGTTATTCATGTATGTAAATGTATGAGATTGCTTATACTTTTTTCCAGTGTCTTCCAGTGCTTTCCCTTCAATTCTATGTTAAGTATGTGTATAAAACTGCCTGTACTTTTTCTAGTGTTTTATTTATTTATTTATTTGGTTTTTTTTATTTAATATTAATCATCATGCAATTACATTAATTAATTATTTTTTTGCTGAGACGTTTGTTTTTTTTTTTTCATTCCAGTTAATCAAAACATGGTCCATGTCAGGAGTCCGTGAACATTATTTATTAAGATAGTTTCTTTGAACAGCTATCTGAGTTTTATGGACTTCAAGTTTTGTCCCAATCAATATTACTGTCACTGAAGTATACCAGTGATTTTGGGTTACCACCTACTTATTTTGGCAAGTTAAATTTAAAACATTGATAAGACAGGCTAAGAAAGAATGTGAAATTAAGTTAGCCGTAGAGGCAAAAACTCATAATATAAACTGTTTAAAATATATCCGAAGCAGAAAATCCTTGAGGAAGTTGGTTGGACTGTAGGATTGATTGAGGAGTTAAAGGGGTACTTAGGGAAGATAAGGCCATTGTGGAAAGACTAAATTAATTCTTTGCTTCTGTGTTTACCACTGAGGATGATGGGGAAATACCAGTTCAGGAGACGGTTTTCAAGGGTGATGATTTGAATGAACTGATCCAAATCACGGTGAACCTGGAAGATGTAGTAGGCCAGATTGGCAAACTGAAAAGTAGCAATTCACCTGGACTGGATGGTGTACACCCTAGGGTTCTGAAAGAATTAAAAAATGAAATTTCAGATCTATTAGTAAAAATCAGTAATCTATCATTAAAATTGTCCATTGTACCTCAAGATTAGAGGGAGGCCCAGATATTTAAAAAGGGCTCCAGAAGTGAATGGAGAAACTATATACCAGTGAGTCTGAATTCGGTACTGGGAAAAATAGTGGAAACTATTCTAAAAAAACAAATCACAGAACACATAGAGAGACATGATTTAATGGGATACAGCCAGCATGGTTTTATTCAAGGGAAGTCTTACCTCACAAATCTGCTAAATTTTTTGAAGGGGTTAATAAACATGTGTATAAAGATGAACCAGAAGATGTAGTGTATTTGGATTTTCAGAAGGTGTTTAACAAAGCCCCTAATGAGAGGCTTCTAAGAAAATTAAAAAGTCATGAGATAGGAGAAATGTCCTTTTGTGGATTGCAAACTGGTTAAAAGACAGGAAACAGAAAGTAGGATTAACTGGTCAGTTTTTTCAATGGAACAAGGTAAACAGTGGATCTGACCCATTATGGCAACTTCTTTTGGTCAAGAGGTGGAGATAACTTTAGACTCCAAATATATGAATGTCTTTTCTGCACCTTTAGAAGCCTTCCTACACAAATATATTTACTTATGAAGAAGCAGAAATAGTTTTAGGCACAAGCTATAATAAATGGGAGCTATTTTGATTTTTACTTTGGTTTGGGTTTTTTTTGTTGGAAAATTAGATGGAACAAGCTCTCATATTTTACTCTAACAGATAACAACACTAAAAAAATTACAGCCTTCTTCTATTAACTGTCTACAGTTCCTCAAGAAAAATAGCTTTTAAAGACCAATGCAACTTTCCATGCTGATATCAAAGACATGCAGGTAAAAAATGTGTGGGCCTACCCTAACAGAGTTGTGCCTCTAAAGTGCACAGAGGTGCACAGGCACCTCTAATTAAAAAAAGAGGTAGGCCATGCCCTACCCGTTTCCGTGGGGCCCAAGCGAAGGCCTCCTTAGAGCATCCCTGATACTTCCTTGGGGCTTCCCTGAGGATCCCCAGGCCCAACTCAAGGCCTCCTCTGGGCTTCCCCAAGGCCTCCCCAGGGTTGACTGAAGGCCTCCTTGGTGTTTCCCCAGTAACAATCTGAGGCTTCCTTGCAGTTTTCCTGGAGCATCCTCGAAGCCTCCCAGCACCTGACCCAAGACCTCCTTAAGGTTTATCTGAAGACTTCCTAGGATAAATCTGAGGCCTCCTTGGGGCTAACCCAATCACAACATCAAGATGGTGCCAGTCTATGTGCAGACCAGCACCAATTTATTGTACAGCTACATGTTTATATGGTTGAACAACAAATTGGCACTGACTAGCCCTGAGACCAGCACCATTTTGCCGTCACTATGGCTCTGATCTCAGTCAACTGGTGCCATTTTTAAGGGATATTGATGGGGCTGGAGGCAGGTGGCCATGCCTCCTGCCCCTTTTTCTAACCAGGACTTCCACGGAGTGGACTACCAACTTTATCAGCCACCTTAATCTCATTTAACATAACCATTAATGCTAAAATGTATTAGTGTATAGACCCTATTGTCAAGTTTGTAGATGAAATAAAATATATTGGCAATATGGTTAGACTAAGTAAATAAGGCCTGGATTTTCTAAGGTCAGATAACGGGGGGTGGGGTGGCGAAGCGGGGGGCGGGCCTGCAAAAGCCGGTAGCGATCGTACCTCTTCGGTGCTATCGCTGCCGGCTTTCGTTCCCAATAGCGCCATCGTAAAAGGTGGTGCTATTGGGCGTAAAACTGGAGGCGAAAAGGGTTCTTACCTTTTCGCCATCAGCGATGTCTTCGTGGCATCCGCCCCAGTGCTGCTCCAACTCCTCCCCTTCCAGTGCAGACGCCGCCCAGAACCCGCCCCAATTTAGCTATTGCACACGAAAAGGGACTTTTCGCGTGCGATCCGCATAGAAAAAGACCCCTTAAGTTCTGTAAGAATTAAATAAAAATTTATAACAATTATATGTAATTTTGATTTTTATTATATTTGTGTTAGCAGTCTTTGGCATAATGTAGTTTTTGTATATTATAATAATCAAGGACTTGTTGTCAATTTATTTTGTTGTAAATGTATTTGTATGTATAGAATGATGTTTTGTTTTTTTTTACCATTTATTTTTATAATAGTGACAAGATTAACAAACAAGGTCAACTGTACAACACCAACAGTCACATTTTCTTGTGTCCACGTTCGTACATACATTCCAGAAATACAAAACTTGTTCCACAGATGCTGTTGTCCAGCCAGACTCTTTTAGGCCAGAGAAACAGCGATGAATGTATTCCAGAACTCAACTTACAACTAAACAGTACCCCATTCCCCTCCCCCCCTCAGGACATTGGTCTTAATGAACAAAGAAGTCAAGCAATCAAGGACTGTAACAGTAAAAAATATGTGTTAATATAACCCCTTCACTGTCTACCCTATTGGTAAATCATTAAGAATTAAACTACGCACAAAAGGAGAGACAGAGTTAAGGTATGTCTCCCATCGATTCACAAAGTGTATACAGGGACGAAACCATTCCACTTTAGCAATATACTTATCCAGTAGACATGTCTGGTGAATGACATTACGTAGTTGCGTTAGAGTTGGAGGGTCGGTAGCTAACCACTTTTGCAAAATACATTTCTTAGCTAACAAGATCACCAGACGAAACCACCACCTCGTAGTGGGTTTAGCAAAAAATATGCCTCGGCTGTCATCCCAAAGAAAAACATTGATATGAAACGCAAAGTGCAGAGCACATGTCTGTTAAAGATAATTATGCACTTGTCCCCAAAATAAGCTAATCTGGGGGCATGACCAAAACTGATGACCCAAAGTACCTCGGGAGGCTCCACACTTTAAACAGCAGCCTGTTCCACTTTTCCCCATCCTACTCGCCTGCGCTGGGGCCACATAAAATCTATGTAAAAATTTGAATTGCAGTTCCTGTAACGGGATCGGCACAGAGAAGAAATGGGCTCGTGAAAAACACTGTCTATAATAAGGTGTCGTGAGAGAAGTTCCCAATTCCCTGTTCCATCCAGCTACCACCCGGTCCCACAAAGGAGAAACCCGATGATCCTCCAGCAGCTTATACCAAAAGGAAAGCCTATGACGCGTGGGGTCAGCCATATCCAGGAAATCTGACAAAAACTCCCAGGTAGAGTGATGTGGATCTGGTAGGCACAAGGCATGAATGTAATGTCTGGCCTGCAAGTATGCGTAGAAATGAATTTTTGTCAAGTCATATTAGTCCTGCAACTGGGTAAAAGAAAGCATCTTGTTTGAGTCATCTACCAATTGCCAGACAGCCTTAATATTTATTTATTTATTTTGATTTTTTTCTATACCGGCATTCGTGATAACATCACATCAAGCCGGTTTACAGTAAACAATGGGGTAATAACTGGAACATAGAACCAAATATGTAATATACATATTATAAATACAGTTACAATAAACAAGGATACGTACAACTAGGAGTAAGAAGAAGAAAAGATAGGAACTTTAACATGTTGTATTAACCTGTAGAATGGTAAAGTTTCCAAAGATGGAAGTGAATGATTTACAATGAATTGTTCAGTTCAAAAATGCAGTTTTTAACAATGAGGAAGAAAACATAAGTAATGAAGATTCTGGATGTTTATAAAGTGTAGGGGAAGATTATCAGGATGGTTATAAAAGAGAATTGTTGCTTGGAATTTGAATATCGGAGAGAATTGTTTTTAGTCTGAGTCTGGGAAGGCTTGTTTGAAAAGCCATGTTTTGAGTCTTTTTCTAAATGTCAATAATACCCTTCTCGTACCACGACCCAAAAATCCCACCTTGCAGGCCAGGCGGGAAATCGGGATTTCCCTGCAAGGGCAAAAAATGAGTTGTTGCACGGGGATACTGAAAACGCTGACAAGCCCATCTCCATGCCACGTAGGCAGGTCTGATTAACACGCTAGCTCGTAAGTGAGCCGGGAGCTGGCCCAATGGTTTATGTAAAATATAGGCAAGACGCAAAGGATGCACTCTAGTTTGCTCTACCATCAAAGGAGTATAAAAAGACGTTGTCATCAGCCAATTCGCAACATGGCGCAATTGACAGGCGACACTATAAACCTTTAAGTCTGGGAGCCCCCAACCACCCCTCTTCCTGGACAAACGAAGGGTTTGTAGGGCTATCCTTGGTTTTTTACCTTGCCATAAAAATTTACGTAGCTGAGCATCTTGGGTCTGTAAGTCTCGCCTGAGGAATGGGAAAATCCTCCGGCACCCACGTTTGGGAACCAGGCATGGTCAGCAAATACAGGGATTTGTCTAAATTTAATTTGAGACCAGCCAGCGATCCATATCTGTCCATTTCCCCCATTAATGCCTCCCAAGATGTTTGTGGGGAGCTGAGATGAACTAGGAGATCGTCAGCAAAGGCCACTAACTTATAGGAGGCGGATATCCCAGGATGAGGAGAAATACCTCTAATTAGTGCATTTCCCCATATGTTATTCAACAAAGGTTCCAACGTGAGAATAAACAGAAGCGGGGAAAGTGGGCAGCCCTGACGGGTACCACGGCATATAGGAAACGAGTCTGTCAGCGTGCCATTTAACAAGATGGAGGCAACCGAGTTATGATATAATGCTTGTACTGCCAATCGGAAATAACCAGTAATACCCAAGGAATTTAGGACTGCAAACATAAAAGGCCATCCCACTCTGTCGAACGCCAGGTAAGAGAGTCGACAGGCGAGTTGCCATAACTTTCGCCAAGAGTTTCATATCAAAATTTAGGAGGGATATCGGCCTATAAGAAGCTGGCAGAGTGGGATCCCTTCCCTCCTTGGGTATGACTGTTATATACGCCTGGTTACGATACAGAGGAGAAGTCGGGTGTTCTATGACATCATTAAGCATCTTTGCCAGCGGCAGAACAATTTGCGCGGAAAGAATCTTATAAAACTCAGCCGGGTATCCGTCTGGGCCCGGTGCTTTCAGAGGTTTGGCCCTCTTGATTGCTAATTGGAGTTCCTTCGGTTGAATCGGTTTATTTAATAGCTCTAATTGAGTGTCAGTTAAACGAGGTAGGCCAGAATGAGCGAGATAAGCCTCAATGTTCTCTGTGTGAACTGGTTCAGCTTGATAGAGCTGGCGGTAATAATCACAGAAGAGGTCTCCCATAACCTTAGTCTTGTTAGCAAGTGTGCCAGTGGGTGTTTTCAATGCCACTACATGCGTTCTACTCCGCCAAGACTTGGTCATATTTGCTAAAAGCCTGCCGGATTTATTTCCCTGATGATAATATTTGGCTCTAAAGTAGAAAGCAGATTTCCTTGCCCTGTCATAAAGTAAGGAGTTGAGTTCATGCATAATCATATGCAATATCGATTTATGATGCGGCGTGGGAGTCTGCTCATAATCACGTTTGGCCTTCCGTAAGTGACTCTCTAACAGCCGAATACGCGCCAGCTTAGCCTTGTGGGTACGAGCAGCATAAGCTATCAGAGCACCTCGTAACACCGCTTTCGCAGTCTCCCAAAACAGCAATGGAGTGGACTCATGCTGCTCATTATGAGTGACATAATCTGTCCACTGCTGAAGTAGGTAAGTCCGAAAGGGTCCATCTCCAATGAAGCGATGTGGAAATCGCCAAAGCGGCGGGGAGGGGTCCGATGTCTTTACCAAAAAGTCTAAGAGAACAGGAGTGTGATCTGAGATCACTAATGGGCCCAGCTCCACCCGTAAGACACGGGCAAAGTCTTTGACTCCAGCGAGGATATAATCAATTTGAGATCCCGTTCCGTGGGCTCTGGATAGATGAGTATATTCCAAAGCATAGGGGTGAAGTGTCCGCCAAGTGTCAAGGGCGTCTAAAGCTTGACAAACTAGTGAAACTCCCTTCGACGGTGCATCCCCCAGGCCAGCTTTTTTAGTAGAGCGATCCTGAGTAGGATCTAAAACACAGTTAAAGTCACCTCCAATCAATAGGTGTCCCTTGGTGTGAGTAGCCAATAAGGCTATCAAGCGGGTATAAAAAACATGTGCATAATTGTTGGGGGCATACAGATTACAGAGGGTGAAATCCTGACCCTGCAGTTGACATTGTAATATAATATACCTCCCCTCATCATCCGCTATTATACGTTCCAGATGAAAGGACATCTGCTTCCCAATCAAAATTGCAACCCCCGCCCCACGGGAGGAGCTTTGTGCCGAAAAAACCTGTTGGACCCACATTCTACGGAGTTTTTGATGTTCTGAGGCATCTAGTTACGTTTCCTGCAGGAAAGCGATCTGTACTTGGTGGCGCTGTAATGCTTGTAAAATTTTGTACCGTTTAATAACGGAGCCAATCCCAGACACGTTCCAGGATCCAACTCGCATCACTGATTGGGACATAACAAAGTATACAAGAGGAGAACAACATATCGTAAACCATTAATAGTTCTCTGAATTCGGGCCCCCCAGCCTGGACCCGAACTCGTGCTACCACCCCCGTCCCATAAGAACACATACTGTACAGACCTAGTATCAGAGAAAAACCGAACGTCCTGAGTCCCCAGCCCCCCCCTTCCCCTGAACTTCCCCCGCAACAAGAGTACCCATTCTCTAACCATAGAGAATCAGACTTCCTTCCGCATGGATCACTCCCCCCCCCCCCCCCAACAAACCAGAGAAGAGATGGTAAACAAGTGTAAGAAAAAAAGAAAAAATCACGCTATTGAGCCAGAACAAAAAAAAAAATTTGTCAGTCTCATATAGGCAGATAACAAAGCAGTCTTAGATGGAACTGAACAGGACTGATAGAAAGCGCCCTCCTTAAGAGATAAGAGCAGGACAAAAGTCATTGGAGGGCGAGCAGCTGGGTGATAAACAAGTCCATGAAACCTCCATCTGTCCCAAGCTTCTCTTCTCTGCTTGACATGGCGTCTGAACAAAAATTCCACTCAGTCAGCCACTCGGCAAGTTTAGGGTATTCACAAATTGTTGGGCTGAGTCAGCCGACTCAAAAAATTGAGACTCGTTCTGCCAGGTAATTTTCAATCTGGCTGGGAATTGGAGCATAAAAGGAATTTTGTGGCACGCCAAGTGATTGCAGACTGGCGAAAACGCTTTCCTTTGAGCTGCCACCAGAGCAGAATAATCCTGAAAAATCAGAATCGAGTTGCCCCGATAGTCTATCTGTTTCTTCCTTCTGTATGCTAGCAAAACGTCCATTTTGTGAGCCGAGTTCAAAAATTTGGCAATGACCGGGCGTGAGCGCTGAGAATTTGATTGTTTCTGCCCTAATCTATGCGCGCGCTCGATTCTCAAGGTACCGTGTGCTTGCGGCAGCTCTAGGGCCTTCCGGGAGCCAAGATTCCAATATGCTCGGTAAATCACTGTCCTTGAGCGCCTCGGGGAAACCAATAAAACGTAGATTTCCTCTGCGGGAGCGATTCTCCAGGTCATCGAGCTTCTTTGCTTGTTTTTCAGCCTCTGTTCTCAGGGCCGTAACCTGGTTCTCCAGCGAATGTAATTGGTCTTCTGCCGTCGAGATCCGGGTTTCTGCCTCAGTCAGCCGCTTAGTTGATTCTGTAAAAAGTTGGCTCATATCCTCAAATTTCTGGTACAACTTATCAAATTTCTCGTCTAATGCAGCTACCACTGCTTCAACCACCTCAGCGACTTTACCATCCCGATTGTCCGGGGACGAGGGGAAGCTGGTCGGCGGCGCCATCTTTAACTCGGTTTGGCGGTACTTCTCCGGGCCTCTCCATTGCGGCTTCGTCACATAGCCTCGCTACAGTACTGCGTCTTGCACTCAAAGGCTCAAATTCAAACGTCCAATGCCTCAAAAGAGTAAAATTAGGCTTCCAACAGCGAAAAAAAACGCCAAGATTAGCTCTTAGAAATTAGCTAGAGGGGGAGGGAGGACGGAGCTCTGCAGAAACGCGTCCTACTCCTCCACCATGCTACCGGAAGTCCTAGAATGATGTTTTTAATCCTGTAGAATTTTCAGCTTTTGACCCACTGAGAAAGTGCAAGAAGCTGGAAACAACATCAAGGTTGTTGGCATCTTCTTCTACTTTGGCTATATTTGGAGACGTTAGGTATAATAAAGTCTGCGTAACTTACAGTATGTCTGTTTCTGGCTTATGTTGCATTGTGATGTGGAACTCTGTGGAACTTTGCAGGATGGAATGAAGATCCCTGATGTATCTCAATGCTGATACAAAGAGAGTTACATTACTTTCTACTTTATTAAGCACACAAAACTATGACTAAATGCACAATAGGAGAAAAATTGTATTGTATTTCCTGATGAAAGTCATGTTATAAAATCTTTCTTTCTATGTACTTAATGATGGCTTTCTCATGGTTACATATAGCTATTAACATTAAAACAACATTTTTTAAATTGTCATTTTAAGGTATATTTTTTTCTCACTGTTCCTTTGTTAACGACATCATAAGTTCTTATTATTTCTTCCAGCTTCTTAAATATCTTTGTTCAGTATTATGTTCCAGCTCTAGGTTTTTGCTAAAAGCCAGGAGCTCTGACAGCTGCTGCTAGTTGTGTGCAGTTTGTTTAAAATAATATATCATGCTGCCTAGCAACCTGACATTCGATTTCTGGTACCCTACTTCATTTTACATTCCAAACTGCTCTACAGATTGAGAAGCTAAAAAAGGAAATAACAGTTTCATGCAATGACCTCTCTCTCTTTTTTTTTTTTTTTCGTTTTGCAGAGCTGATAACTGATTCGAAGTGGAATGAAGAATAATTTGTAAGTATGTATGCTGTCAGACAACTCCTATACATACAAAAGTTGCCATTCCACCCAGAAACTGAAGGAGAAAAGAAGGAGATTGGCTGTGCTATCAGTATTCAAGGTGGGGATTAAGGTCATCAGAGTTTTCTATCACCTCTTATCAGTTCGGCAATAATATTTGTGGTTTCCAAAGGAAAACAATGCCTAGATCCTTGTGCTGCCCTTCTCCAAATAGATTTACGTCCTGCAGGTATCCTTGAGGTATCCAAGGGGAAATGAAACCTTGTGTACAGTTCATGTAGACTGATTGGTGAAGTTTCTAGGAGATAACTTTACATCTCTTAGACAACATAGGAGAAACTCTTCAGCCCTTCTGCAGCTATATGGTAATCTGGGCCTCCTGAGTTCACTTATATAATATATAATATTGCTCGACTTCTAACTATATAATATACCACAGCTCGGATCTGCTGAAGGAGTATGGAGAATGAGTAAAACATTTGAGAATACAGTTGGAGACAAGAAGTTCACCTAGAACTAATGGAGTTTACTTTCTAAGGGTACATGTGCACATCCATGCATACTCCTCCTACCCATGTCATTTCTCTTTGAAAATTCACTGCTAGGCACATGTATATAAAGTGCTCACATACTTTGCTGCTAGTTGGCTTAGTGAAAAATGCTGGGTGAATACAGTAAATAAAATACACAAAGCTTCTGTGTCAGAATGCTCTCATTAAAGCCTGCTGCTTATATCCAAATACCCATCAGTGTTACACTATTGTAGAAAACATCAGACTCATGCTTAACCTTAATAATACTTGGCCTCTTGGATCCAACTGATGAGGAGTTTCCAAGAAAAACACTGCTTCTAAGGAAAAATGGATTATGTACAGTGCCAAAACAATTGCAAAGGTAATTCTAGTGTAATTAATAGCCCCAAGGTAAAAAAAAAAATGTTTTAAAATACCCAATATTGATAAAAAAAATACCAGACCACCACATTTTAGGTAAAATGAAACCGAAGCTAGATTTATTTGTACTAATTGTAAAAGCTAGACATATTGGTGATCTACGAATCATATTTACAACTAGGCATGTGCACTGATTATTTTTGTTTTGTTTTTGTTTCAGGTTGTTATGTGTTAGATTTCATTTTTAAAATAGTTCGGGGGTTATTTGTTTTGTGCTTTCCTACTTTCGGAGTAAGTGCGCACTAACAGGACTAAGTGCGCACTAACTGAAAATGTTACCATTCAGTTAAAAAGTGTCAATTCTGGAGGAAATCGATAGCTAGAGGTGTGGTTCTGCATTCCATTGACTGCCATTGTGTGTGTGTTGCTGTGACTGCAAGGTGGTGCTTATAGGGGTAACAAGTGTAAACAAACAAGAGATGTAATTTTATAATATCAAGTTCTAGCAGGAAAAAGCATGTAATGCAAATGCTTATTTAGAATTTACCAATCCTTTTGTATTTTAGGAAAGGGGCCCTGGCATTTTGGGATATGCATACTTTGAATTCCCCTGGTGTAAGTCTGTGTGGGTGAGGGGGGGGGGGTGACTGGAGAGAGGGGAAGTGACTTGGGTGAATGTATGGGGTGACAGGTGGGAGAGAGTCTGGTTGGGGTGGTGAATGGAGAGAGAGAGGCAGCCTGGTGTGTGTGTGTGTGTGTGTGGGGGGGGGTAACCTGTCACCCCCATAGTTACCCCAGTCACCCCCCAAACACACACCACCAAGCTGCCTCTTTCCCACATGTCACCCCATATAGTCACCCCAGTCACTTCTCCTCTCACTAGTCCCACTCCATACACAACAGGCTGTCTTTCTCTCAGCAGTCACTATCCCAAGAAGTCTCTCTCTCACCTGTTCATCCCCATACAGTCACCCCAGTTACTCCCCCTCTCGCTAGTCACCTCCACTTACCAGGCTGACTCTCTCTCAACAGTTCATCATCAAAGGACATTTTTCATGTGAGTCTAAAATGGTTATTTATGCCATTATCTGCCCGTGTGAACTGGTCTATATAGGGTTTACAACTAGAAGTATAAGACAGCGCATTGTGGAACATAAGAGCAGATTGAGGACTAATAAGATTGGGGCCCCATTAGTGTCTCATTGGGGAGAAGCAAATCATAATGTGGAGCATATAAGATTTTTTGTAATTCAACAATGTCATGTACGACAACAGGGAGATGTCACTAATGTTCTCAGGAAAATTGAACAAAAATTTATATATCAGTGGGATACCATTCACCCTCGGGGGTTGAATGAGATGATTGAATGGGAAGCGTTTTATGGCATATAATAAGTAACCTTGAGACATATTTTAAGTTAATATTAGGTGTTACTAAGGGTCATCATATTTATATACGCGAGACATTAAAACGTGATTGTATCAAGGTAATATATCTTGAGACACGGGGGTATTGTACCCAGCTTAGTCAGATGACAGATGTATGTGGATTGAGAAGTTAATAAACGTCAGATACGTAATAGGAACGTCAGGTACGTTGGAAGCACGCTGTAAAAGGTGCCATGTGATAGGATAGGGGGGAGTTTAAAAAGTCAGCGTTTTTTGCGGTTAAACAGCTGTGCTACGGGGAAGAATGGCAGCAGTAGTACTCTTGGCGGGGCTGTGACAATATCTCTTTGAAAATATTACCGGCATGCTGGAGACCGTTGACCGTTTCCCGATCATTGAGCAGTGACTGATTCAGAGGCAAAGCGCAATTTAAAAGTGACTGATTCAAAGGCAAAATGCAATTTAAAGGTTTGTGAACCGGCAAGTGTCGGGTATGCGGTGGAGAAATGGTGCAGGCATATATGTAGGCATATGAAAGTTATATGATAAATTGTGTATGCTATATATATTAGGGATGTGAATCGTTTTAGGACGATTAAAATTATCGTCCGATAATTTTAATATCGTCTTAAACCGTTATGGAACACAATACAATACAGATTCTAACGATTTATCGTTATAAATCGTTAGAATCGTGAGCCGGCACACTAAAACCCCCTAAAACCCACCCCCGACCCTTTAAATTAAATCCCCCACCCTCCCGAACCCCCCCCAAATAACTTAAATAACCTGCGGGTCCAGCGGTGGTCCGGAACGGCAGCGGTCCGGAACGGGCTCCTGCTCCTGCATCTTGTCGTCTTCGGCCGGCGCCATTTTCCAAAATGGCGCCGAAAAATGGCGGCGGCCATAGACGAAAAAGATTGGACGGCAGGAGGTCCTTCCGGACCCCCGCTGGACTTTTGGCAAGTCTCGTGGGGGTCAGGAGGCCCCCCACAAGCTGGCCAAAAGTTCCTGGAGGTCCAGCGGGGGTCAGGGAGCGATTTCCCACCGCGAATCGTTTTCGTACGGAAAATGGCGCCGGCAGGAGATCGACTGCAGGAGGTCGTTCAGCGAGGGTTCCGGCGCCTCGCTGAACGACCTCCTGCAGTCGATCTCCTGCCGGCGCCATTTTCCGTACGAAAACGATTCGCGGCGGGAAATCGCTCCCTGACCCCCGCTGGACCTCCAGGAACTTTTGGCCAGCTTGTGGGGGGCCTCCTGACCCCCACGAGACTTGCCAAAAGTCCAGCGGGGGTCCGGAAGGACCTCCTGCCGTCCAATCTTTTTCGTCTATGGCCGCCGCCATTTTTCGGCGCCATTTTGGAAAATGGCGCCGGCCGAAGACGACAAGATGCAGGAGCAGGAGCCCGTTCCGGACCGCTGCCGTTCCGGACCGCCGCTGGACCCGCAGGTTATTTAAGTTATTTGGGGGTGGGGGATTTAATTTAAAGGGTCGGGGGTGGATTTTAGGGGGTTTTAATGTGCCGGTTTTTCGATTTTTCGATTTTTTAACGATTTTTCACGATTTTTCACGATATTTTACCCCCCCAAACGGCAACAATACGATTCCCTCCCCCTCCCAGCCGAAATCGATCGTTAAGACGATCGAGGACACGATTCACATCCCTAATATATATTGTAGGAATTTAAGGCTCATCGCATGCTCGAGGTGACGAGGCTTTTGAATACATTTGGAGCATTTCCGTGATATATTACAGATATTGAGTCATTAATAAATGTGTGTGTGGCAGACCTGAAGCGGGAGTTATAATGAAGGTATAATATGCAGATGGAGGTTCACGAATGCGGGTAAGATTATATCTGGGCACTATTTAATTGGAATAGTTGGTGGGTTATTAAAATCATTGATATTAAAAATGGTGATGATATTGATTTAATGTTTTCTAGTTAGAGGCAGTTTGGGGACCATACGTACGGTATGGAGAGTCATATGACACTTTTTTGAGAAGATACGACAACAAGCCACGATATATGATTAACAGAAGGAATATTCATTATCGAAGTATAGCACGAAAATTGATGGGCAAATATTACTCCGTGAGAGTTTCCCTGAAGAAGCCTATTTGTATAGGCGAAACGAGCAGTCTCGTTGGAATATTTCAATGGTTGTTAATGGGAATATTTCAATGTTTGTTAATGAGTCATTTTTCAAGCCCTAAATGATGTATATTCTCATATAATGCATATGTATATGTATTGTGTTTTTATGAATGTATGGAATGTATGAGGTATGAATGGGTGGTTAATAAGTTATAGTATGGATAAGTTATAGTATGGATTTTAAAAAATTGTGTATATGCATATAGTGTTCTCTACATGCCTGGATTATAGATATTGACAATGTTTGTATACATAGTATTATAAATAAAAAATTTATTGGCATTGGATTTTGCCTAGTTTCCTCTGGCATATGTCATTGTCTCTCTCAACAGTCAGCATCTTAACCAGTTTCTCCTCCCCATCACTCCAATCACCCTAGTCACTCCCCCTCTCAAAAGTAACCTCCCCGTACACACACACACACACACACCAGGCTGCCTCTCTTTCTCCAGTTACCACCCCAACCAATCTCTCTCCTATCTGCCACACCATAGTCACTCCATTCACCCCCTCTCACCACTCATCATTCCAATCAGTCTCTCTCGCACCTGACAACCCATATTGCCACCCCAGTCACTCCCCCTCTCACCAGTCACCCCCACACACCAGGCTACCTCTCTCTCACCAGTCACCACCCCAACCAGACTCGCTCCTACCCACATCCCATACATTCACCCCAGTCACTTCCCCTCTTCCCAGTTGCCACCCCCCTCCCTCACCCAAACACACTGACAGATACCAGGGGAATTAAAAGTATGCATGTACCAAAATGCCAGGGCCCCTTTCCTAAAAAACAAAGAGATTGGAAAATTCAGAATATGCATTTGGAATACATGCTTTTGCGTTTGCTGACTAGAATCTTGATGGTATTAAATATTTATTTTATCAATTGTTTGCTTATGTTTGTTACCAGGCACTGGCCATCTCGCCACAAATACCACCTTACAACCTATGCATAACCATACATCTAGCTAACAAACTGCTTCCCCAGCTGACACTTTTTAACTGATTGCTAACATTTTCAGTTAGTGCCATTAATGAGCACTAACACGAAATACTAATTTTTAGGAAATTTCGTCATTTTTTTTTCGTTTCGTGGCACTTCCGAAAAGAGACGAAATAGACAATTTCATTGCCATTATGTGTTTCATTTGCAACCATTTTCCCTTTATTTCTAAACAAAGATCCGACCCTTCTCTAATTTTCTCTCCAATAAAGTCATGCTCTTTAATTCTCTGTATGTCATGAGATCTACTTATATTTTGTGCCTGTGTGCGCCTCGCATATTTTAAGAAGTGCCCACGTACACGCACAAATAAAAAAGTTCAAAAAAGAGCCATCACAGGAGGGGCATGGACAGGGTTTGAGCAGGACATGGACATGTAGGGGGACGACCAAGTGATGAGCGCATAAATACTTACGTGCACAAGAGCGTATGTAAGTCAAAAAATAGAAAAATCAGGGCTAGTCTGCAGGGTTTTAAGAATCGGGTCTGACAGGGGAGAAGGAAGCCTTTAAAACTAGGGGGGGGGGGGGTTTAGGAAGTCCTATCCCTACCCTGGGTGAACTGGGGACGAACTGGGAAAAGGGTAAATAGCCTCGGCATGTACCCCTTATAAAATTTCCCCACTTACGTGGTAGACACGGCATTTTTATAACATACGTGCATATGTGAATGTATGTCATAAAATGGCCACATCCATTGGTGCGAGCTGGCACATGCACGCATATGTGGGCACAAGCACGGGTCCTTAAATTCACCTCTCTCTCTATATATATATATTATATATGTAACTCTTGTGATGGCTGAACCTGGATAACAGTTCCAGAAGCCATATCTCACATTTCTCAACTTAAATATTCAGGAATGCCTGGGTTGGGTGGAAGTCTATAGCATAAGCATCCTGGGAGATTAACCCTTGTATAAAATAGCTGCCATAAGCACAGAGGGAGAGAGAAAGAAATAGCAGAGAAAGGTTATGGCAAGCATGAAGAAATAGGAGATAGAGTTGCCAGAAATTAAAAGAATTTTATAGCTGCTTCCATGAACTCCCAAATAGGATGGGATAAGGGGTGGAGTGGGGGCTGATCCCAGTGCCCACCCAGGTTAACCTTGGGCCTTGCTAAAAAAAAATTAAGTTTTGGTGGCTATGCCCCTGCTTTGATAGGCTCTATATCAGGGGTGGGCAATTCCGGTCCTCAAGGGCTGCAAACCAGTCGGGTTTTCAGGATATCCTTAATGAATATGCATGAGAGAGACCTGCATACACACTGCCTCAGTTGTATGCAAATCGATTTCATGCATATTCATTAGGGGTATCCTGAAAACCCGACTGGTTTGCAGCCCTCGAGGACTGGACGCCCACCCCTGCTCTATATCAATTCTTCCGATGAAACATTTTAGAGAGAAGTGTGTAGGCTGCTTCTGATACTGGTTTCTTTACAGTTCAACTTTGCAAGTTTAAATAACCTTTAACCCTTGAGGAAAGATGAGTCTGAATACTGCAATAAACAAACTCCACATGTATCACATGATTCTGTAGGGCAATTGCTCTTAGCAGCTCCCTCTTTTAAAATTGTGAATATTTTACAATAATACTACCGCTTATTCTTTGTTGCTAGCTCCAGATTGAGGAATGGACTACCATTGTCTATTTGGGAAAAACTGGAGCCCCTAACATTTTGAAGGAAGCTAAAACTTTTCATGTTTGACCAAGCTTTTGAATCTTAGTATTTGTTCTAGAAGCATTAACCTGATAAATGTTTCCTGTCGCTTTTATCATTATTATTTGTTTATTTTGGTCCTATGTTAAGGTGGTGTTTTGTTTTATGTTTATTTTTCATGTGCATTTCAACAGGTTTATGTTATTAATTTCTAATCCATTTGGTATTTGGTGGAATAAAAGAAGCTTAAATAAAAATAAATTATGCTTCCAACGAAATCCCGGGAATAGATACAAATTCCCTAGATATCTGTCACCCAAATGATCAATTTCATTATTAAACAGACATGATAAGTCACATGATTTCATTATGTAGATCATTTTCCCTCTTTTTAGTTTTTGATCTTAAATTTTTTCCTCGCATAAGGCTTCAGCAGAGATGCATCAACCATGCCAAAGCATATAATGAAAAAAACAATTTATTGTTCGGCACTACTTTTATAATTGTATATTGTAATATTGTCTTAATTAGTACCATGTAATTATGTTTTGCATCCCACTTTTATGTGCTTTCATTGTGATTGGTTCATATTCATCCTGTTTCCACATGTTTGCTAATTATTTTTAATTTATTTTTTTTAACTTATAGCCCACAGCTATCCTAAAATCAAGGCAAAGTACATATTTACCTGGTTAAGTAGCAGCGAACCATACCATATAGCTGGATAAGTACTGACTTGTATAACAGAGTGCTATTGTAGAGTTAGAGAGTGCCTGGGGGTGGCTAATGGAACCCCAATATTTAAAAAGGGCTCCAGGGGTGATCCGGGAAACTACAGACCAGTTAGCCTGACTTCAGTGCAAGGAAAAATACTGGAAAGTGTTCTAAAGATCAAAATCACAGAACATAGAGAAAGACATGGTTTAATGGAACAAAGTCAGCATGGCTTTACCCAAGGCAAGTCTTGCCTCACAAATCTGCTTCACTTTTTTGAAGGAGTTAATAAACATGTAGATAAAGGTGAACCAGTAGATGTAGTATATTTGGATTTTCAGAAGGCGTTTGACAAATTTCCTCATGAGAGACTTCTTGGAAAATTAAAAAGTCATGGGATAGGTGGCGATGTCCTTTCGTGGATTACAAACTGGCTAAAAGACAGGAAACAGAGAGTAGGATTAAATAGACAATTTTCTCAGTGGAAGGGAGTGGACAGTGGAGTGCCTCAGGGATCTGTTTTGGGATCCATACTTTTCCATATATTTATAAATGATCTGGAAAGAAATACGACAAGTGAGGTAATCAAATTTGCAGATGATACAAAATTGTTCAGAGTAGTTAAATCACAAGCAGATTGTGATAAATTGCAGGAAGACCTTCCGAGACTGGAAAATTGGGCATCTAAATGGCAGATGAAATTTAATGTGGATAAGTGGAAGGTGATGCATGTAGGAAATAGGGATGTGAATCGTTTTTGAACGATTAAAATTATCGTCAGATAATTTTAAAATCATCCAAAATCGTTAGATTTGCGATACAATACAAATGCCCCCGATTTATCGTCAGGGGCATTTGTATTGTATCGTTAAATAGGGCGCGGGAAAACCGGCACACCAAAAAAACCCTAAAACCCTCCCGAACCTTTAAAACAAATCCCCCACCCTCCCGAACCCCCCCAAAAATGTTTTAAATTACCTGGGGTCCAGTGGGGGGGTCCCGACGTGATCTCCTCCCGCTCTCTGGCCACCGCTGCGTTGAGAAATGGCGCCGGTGGCCCTTTGCCCTTATCATGTAACAGGGCAAAGGTTGCGCCGGCGCCATTTTGTTTCCTGGCTCCCGACGTCACGCGTGTGGGAGATCGCCCCCGGACCCCCGCTGGACTTTTGGCAAGTCTTGTGGGGGTCAGGAGGCCACCCCCCAAGCTGGCCAAAAGTCCCTGGGGGTCCAGCGGCGATCTCCCGCACGCGTGACGTCGGGAGCCAGGAAACAAAATGGCGCCGGCGCTACCTTTGCCCTGTCACATGATAAGGGCAAAGGGCCACCGGCGCCATTTCTCAACACAGCGGTAGCCAGAGAGCGGGAGGAGATCGCGTCGGGACCCCCCCCCCACTGGACCCCAGGTAATTTAAAACATTTTGGGGGGGTTCGGGAGGGTGGGGGATTTGTTTTAAAGATTCGGGTGGGTTTTAGGGTTTTTTTGGTGTGCCGGTTTTCCCGTCCTCCCCCGATTTACGATTTTTAACGATTTTTAGAAAAAAAAAACCTCGATGATCAGATTTCCCTCCCCCCCAGCCAAAATCGATTGTTAAGACGATCGATTACACGATTCACACTTCTAATAGGGAAAAATAACCCATGCTATAGTTACACAATATTAGGTTCCATATTAGGAGCTACCTCCCAAGAAAGAGATCTAAGTGTCATATTGGATAACACATTGAAATCATCGGTTCAGTGTGCTGCGGCAGTCAAAAAAGCAAACAGAATGTTGGGAATTATTAGAAAGGGAATGGTGAATAAAACAGAAAATGTCATAATGACTCTGTATAGCTCCATGGTGAGACCACACCTTGAATACTGTGTACAATTCTGGTCACTGCATCTCAAAAAAGATATAGTGTGATGGAGAAGGTACAGAGAAGGGCGACCAAAATGATAAAGGGAATGGAACAATTCCCCTATGAGGAAAGACTAAAGAGATTAGGACTTTTCAGCTTGGAGAAGAGACGGATGAGGGGGGATATGATAGAGGTGTTTAAAATCATGAGAGGTCTAGAACAGGTAGATGTGAATCGGTTATTTACTCTTTCAGATAATAGAAAGACTAGGGGGCACTCCATGAAGTTAGCATGTGGCACATTTAAAACTAATCAGAGAAAGTTCTTTTTCACACAACGCACAATTAAACTCTGGAATTTATTGCCAGAGGATGTGGTTAGTGCAGTTAGTGTAGCTGTGTTTAAAAAAAGGATTGGATAGGTTCTTGGAGAAGAAGACCATTACCTGCTATTAATTAAGCTGACTTAGAAAATAGTCACTGCTATGACTAGCAACAGTAGCGTGGAATAGACTTAGCTTTTGGGTACTTGCCAGGTTCTTATGACCTGGATTCACCACTATTGGAAACAGGATGCTGGGCTTGATGGACCCTTGGTCTGACCCAGTATGGCATGTTCTTATGTTCTTAAGAGAAGAAGACAGAAGATTCTACTGGGATAATACTCTACAATCCAGAGATTGCTGCATTCAGAGGAAGTACAAAAAGAAATAGGAAGAGATAAGTGTGTACACACCTTGGTTTTTTTTGTCTAGAGAAATAGACTGCTAGTCTATATTACAGTCTATATTACAGACTAAGCTCTACAGAAACATAGTAAGGCTGTACAGTGTTTTTATTTTTTCATTTTTTGCTCGATTTTGTTTTTAAAATGTTTCTTTTTTTTTGTTGTTTTCCTAGTTTTGTGATTAGTATCCACTAAGCTCCATTAGTGCATACTAACAGAACTTAGCACTCTCTATGATCATGTACATTGGTACTTGTAAGAAGCAGTGAAGCACTACCTGCCTCCCGTCAGCCTTTTTAAAAATAGAATTGTTTTGGTCACCCCCCCCCCCCCCCCCCCCCCCAAACCAGTCTTTCTTTCTCTCACCAGTCACCCCCACATACCAGTTTCTCTTCTCTCTCTCACTACTCACCCCCACACAGTCTTTCTTTCTCATCACCAGTCACTCCCACATACCAGTCTCTCTTCTCTCTCTCTCACTACTCACCCCCACACAGTCTCTCTTTCTCATCACCAATCACCCCCACATACCAGTCTCTCTTCTCTCTCTCACCCCCACACAGTCTTTCTTTCTCATCACCAGTCACCCCCACATTTCTCTCTCTCAGCAGTGCAGTTAGTCCCCCCTCACACCAGTTTCTCTCTTTCTTGCTTTCCAGTCAACATCCACACCAGTCTCTCACTATCAACAGTCACCCACACTCCTCTCTCTCTCTCTCTCTGTCTCACCAATCACCCCTCAACCAGTTTCACTCTTTCACCAGTCCCTCTCACATATCTCTCTCTCATTAGTAACCCCACCCCCACTGGTCTCTCACACTCTCTCTCTCACTCCCTTTCTCTCTCAAGTCAACCACCACTATACACTCTCCCTATCTTATCAATCGACCCCAACCTCTCTGTCTATGTCTCTCTTTTGCAACAGTCACCACCAAATTGGTCTTTCTCTTTCTCTCTTTCATCAGCCCCTTCTACAACAGTCTCTCTTCCTCTCTCATTAGTCGCCCACCACTTCTGTCTCTAGCTCTGTTTCACCAAACACTCCCAGATCAGTCACTCACTCTCACCAGTCACCCTCCACTCTAGACTCTCTCTCACGATTCACCTCTCAACTAGTCTCTCTCTCTCTTACCAGCCCCCTCCATATCAGTCTCTCTCTGTTACCTATCGCCAAACAGAACAAGTCTCTCATTTTCTCACCACTCACCCTCTCAACACCAGTCCCTCAATCTCACCAGTCACTCCCTACTCCAGTCTCTTTCTCTCTCTTTCTTACCAGGCTATGAAACAGAGGACAAACACACACCTTAGCTAGAAAGATAGTGTGATACTCTCTCCAATAATCAATCAATGACAGCAAATCATTAACCAAGATAATATATTTTTAAGTGCTGATTGCCTGCCTGCCCAGTGCCACAAGTGCATCACTGCTACATGATCTGGTGTATGTAGAAGGAGTGCTGCACTTAAATTTATAATTTAGTAATGAGAACTGTACAGTGTGTGGCTGTGTATATCCACCACCAGAAATTAATATAAACTGGAACATTCACTGAGGTCAATGGGCCACAGACCAGAGGGCAGAGGCCAGGCTTATGAATGACAAACAGAAACCTAGAATATTAAAATCTCATACTAAGGGTGAAACAGAAACTTTGTCTGAATAAGATCACACTGCTACTATGTTGCATACAACAAAGCCTAGTACTATTGACTTACCTTGCAGGCTTAGTGCTTCCTAAGACTGACACTAACTAAATCAAATCAGTCACCAATTTTTAATACATTGATGATAAATTTGAAATTTTGAAAAGAATTAATTACTAACTCTCTCAAAAGAACAAAGAATGCTGCCTCCTCAATTCACTCTAACCAAAGCAGAAATCAGAGCCCTCTTTATTTTATCTGCAGTCAAAATGTATGTATCCAAGTCAAATTAACAAAAAAAAAAAATACAATTACATAATTGACAGAATCAAAATACATGTTTACCAATTACAATGTACTCTTTAAAAAATGAAGCAGATTGGGTGATTTAAATTATGCATATCTCAAAATGCCAGGGCCCCTTTTCTAAAATGAACCTGAATTGGCAAATTCAAAATATGTACTTGCATTGCATGCTTATGCTGCCTAGAGCTTGATGCTATTATTATTTGTTTGATTATACTTATAACTAAAATCAAGAGAATCGAGTTGCAGAATATAGGGGCGGATTTTAAAAGGAGCGCGAATAGCCTACTTTTGTTTGCGCTCCAGGTGCAAACAAAAGTACGCTGGATTTTAGTAGATACGCGCGGAGCCGCGCGTATCTGCTAAAAACCTGGATCGGCGCGCGCAAGGCTATGGATTTTGTATAGCCGGAACGCGCCGAGCCGCGCAGCCTACCCCCGTTCCCTCCAAGGCCGCGCCGAAATCGGAGCGGCCTCGGAGGGAACTTTCCTTTGCCCTCCCCTCACCTTCCCTTCCCCTACCTAACCCACCCGCCCGGCCCTGTCTAAACCCCCCCTTACCTTTGTTGGGGGATTTACGCCTCCCGGAGGGAGGCGTAAATCCCCGCGCGTCAGCGGGCCTCCTGTGCGCCGGGCCGCGACCTGGGGGCGGGTACGGAGGGCGCGGCCACGCCCCCGGACCGCCCCGGGCTGTAGCCATGCCCCCGTACCCACCCCCAAAACGCTGCCGACACGCCCCCGAAACGCCTCGACAACCGGGCCCGCCCCCCGACACACCCCCGACACGCCCCCCTCGGAGAACCCCGGGACTTACGCGAGTCCCGGGGCTCTACGCGCACCGGTAGGCCTATGTAAAATAGGCTTCCCGGCGCGCAGGGCCCTGCTCGCCTAAATCCGCCGGTTTTGGGCGGATTTACGCGAGCAGGGCTCTTAAAATCCGCCCCCTACTGTAGTACAACTAAAATAATCAACCAAAATAATCAATTATGTACTACAGTAGTGTGAGTATTATGATGATCTTTTAATGACTGCTTTCTACTATATTGTGCGCCATTGTTACCAAGGAATTCTATTTATTTGCTCGAATGCTTGATTATTTTGGTTATACTTATAACCAGCCAGGTGACACCTTCCCCACTCCACACATGCCACCTTGCAACTTTGGCAACACAAACAAGACACTATGGCAATGCAGAACCATAGTTTTAGCTATTAAACTGCTCTCCCATGTGTCCCACGTGACACTTTTAAACCTATTTGTAACATTTCCAGTTAGTGAGCACAAATTGGACAGGCATGGTAACTTTAAAACAAGTGTTCCATTTCTAGTAGCGTGTGTATGGGTACCCATACACACGCAAATTGTATTTATTTATGTACAATATTTGTTTGACGCTCATTCCAAGTTCTTGGCAGCTTCTAAAAATGCAACCATAAAATCTAACCAGAATAATATAACAAACAAAAGTCATCAATAAAATTGACAAAATATAAAATCTAATGACAAAAAAGGGCTACTAGAAATGGAACCCACAAGTAAAATATAAATAATAATGAAGGAATCTTACTCAAGTGCTGCTAAAGATAATTTATAAAAAATGAAATATGTAGACTGGTGACCATCATAATATATATGCTGTGGACAGTGTCCTAATCAAGTGTATCAAATGTAATCATCAGTCACAAAAATCAAATGTGCTTTCAACATATACTTTTTTTTTTTAGAAAAGAGGAAGAGATGACCCTGGATAGGGGCGGAGAAACAGAGAGGGAATGAAGGTCCAGAATGGAAACAAAGGGTAAGAGGTCCAGATATTGCATGGGAAGAGATGGAGAAATGATCTATGATGGGGGAGAAAGAGAGAGAGCTGGCTGAGGCTGGGCAGCAAGAGAAAAAGAGAGAGAAGACTCTGGATTTGAGAGTGAGATGAATCCTGGGAGATAATGGAAGAGAAAGGGGATGGAGAAAGGAGGAGAGAAAGGAGAAAAAAGGGAAAAAAGAGAAAGAAGAGGGAACGGAATAGAGAAAGAAGAGTAACCTAGAAGAGGAAGAGCAGGAAGAGAAGACAAGAACAAATGGAGAAAAGAGAGAAGCAGGAGAAGTGAGCAGAAAGAGGGAAGGATGAGAAAGCATTAAAAGAGACAAAGGAGAAAGAAGAAGAACATCAGAAAGAGAGATAAGGAAAACAACAAAGGAACATAGAGAAGACCAGAGAATGAGTTAGGGAATGGCCTCTGCTATTACTGGCATCAGTAGCAAGGGATCTTCTTGGTGTTTGGGTACTTGCTAGGTTCTTGTGGCCTGGTTTGGCCTCTGTTGGAAACAGGATGCTGGGCTTGATGGACCCTTGGTCTGACCCAGCATAGCAATTTCTTATGTTCTTATATTCTGAATGAGAAAAAGAAAAAACATATTGAGCCAGAAAAGAAAGCCAGAGATACCAAAGGTTGGAAACTATTAAAGCCTGAGAGAGAATATTAAAAATTCAGCAGTGTGAAATATCCTGAGACCCAGTTCAAAGCCTTTGACTTAAGACATGTCTCCCACATAGAATTTACACATGGAAGGAGCAATGGATGGCCCGCACCATTTTCTAAGATGGCATCGGCCATCCATTGCTCCTACCATGTGACAGGGGCCGACCAATAGCACGGTAGCCCCTGTCACATGGTAAGGGCAAAGGGCCACCAGTGCCATTTTGTTTACTGGCTGCCGATGGCCCAAGAGTGGGAGATTGCTCCTGGGACCCCCGCTGGACCACCACAGATTTTAGGCAAGTTTGGGGGGGGGGGTCTGGAGGGTGAGGGGTTGTAAATAATTAAATTCTAAGGGTTGGGTGTTTATTTTTTTTTCGGTGAAAATTGCCGAGAAAAAAAAAATGACCCGATGGAAAACGAAGTTTTCCATGGGTTGGCCGACACGTAGCCCGACCCAAGATGCAAAAATGAAGCACATCTCAACTTCTTATGTTCGTATCTTGAATGCAGGATATAATGGTCAGCACTGATACTTTGGAATTGGGCCCATAAATATTTGGTTGCAATACATCTAAAAGATCATGCTTTTAGGTATATTTTGAGAGTAGATTAGTACAACTTTCCATGGGGACAATCCACTGGACAGCACCCTCCCACGAAAAAAGGAGCTGCTCACTCACTATTAGCACCACATGGAACAAGTGTCCCAGATTCACTCACCAGAAATATGATAACCTTCCACTCCCCTCTCTCTCTCTCATTGGCAGGACTGCAGCACTTCTTACCTTTATGTGCAGTCTCTGCTGGCTTCAATCTGTCATCTGAACGCATGGGGTTTTGTAATCTTGCAGGACCTGCTGGTCCCGCATGTTCAGATGTCAGACTGAGGCCAGCAGATTGAGGCACGTATGGGTAAAAGGTTCTGCTCTTCTCCTGCCATTCGAAGAGCCGGACGTTCAAATCAGAGAAAATTTGGTTCACTATGCCATGAGAATTGAGCAAAATAACAAGTGCTGAGGAGCACTGGCTAATTAATTATTTTTTAAATAGCTTTATTTGCCCCACTCACCATTTGGCCCCCAGCACAGTCCCTGCTCTGACATTGAATAGAGAACATTTATATTTGCCTGTCTGCCCAAATTGCTATTTTCCTCTGGCTGCTTTCCAGCAATGAAATGTGTGAATTGACCCCCTTGTAACTATGTAATTATATGGTGTGTAAGCAAGACAAGAACATTCTTTCTACAATCTTTGCTGAAAGCTGGTTTTATTTATTGTTCTTTGGTAGGCAGACCACAGGACTAGGCTACACAATCAATTCTGATTAGATACAACTGACAACTTACAGTGCTGTACACTGATGCCAAGTAAACTATTTATGGAGGTGCACAGTACTAATCAATATCTTCATCTTATCTAAATCAAATCATAATTTACTCATACTGAGATGGCATCAGCGAGGGAGAAGGCTGGAAAGAAGTAGATATAACAGGCATGAAGGAAAACCTGAAATAATTGTATCCGTCAGTAATAATCTCATGCAGCTGGTAGAACCAGAATGTTATCAGATACCCTGTTATCTTTGATAAAATGCTTGGCCTAAGTTACAGTTTTACAGGTGAAAAACCAGGAATCAATACCCCCTTGGATATAATAAAAGAAGGACATTCTAGATTAAAAGACTCTCTGGAATACAGAATGGATAGTTCGTTAAGAGAGCTTAGGAATTAAATGGTACAATGTGTAATTTAAGCCACTTATACCTCTACTAGCCGTTAAGCCCGTAACAACGGGCTCGGTCCGTTTCCTTCCCACTCCCTCCCCCTTCACTCTCTCCCCCCTCCCTCTCACCTCCCTCTCTCTCACCTTCCCCCTCCCTCTCCTCCCTCTCACCTCCCTCCCTCTCACCTCCCTCCCTCTCCTCAGTCACTCCCCCTCTCTCAATCCCCTCCCCATCCACAACCGGCAGATCTCGGGGGGTGTCCTTCCTTCCCTCCCTCCCGCGCGGCGCCGCTACTTCTCCTCCCACTCCTGCTGGCAGATCTCCGGGGGGGGGGGGGTGTCACTCCCGCGCGCGCGGCGCCGCTACTTCTCCTCCCGCTCCTGCCGGCAGATCTCAAGGGGGGGGGGTGTCACTCCCGTGCGCGCGCGGCGCCGCTACTTCTCCTCCCGCTCCTGCCGGCAGGTCTCGGGGGGTCACTCCCACGCACGCGGCGCCGCTGCTTCTCCTCCCACTCCTGCTTCGCGGCCGCCGCCTCTCCTGCGGCCCCACCGCCATTTTTTTTTTGGGCACGCACGGCTCTGACCGACGTGCTCACCCGCACATGCACGGTAGAGCTGCTCTCTACTGCGCATTTGCGGGCCGTCGGTCAGAGCCCATTTATAAGGTAGATGTGCATAATTCATTAGGTTCCAAACCTGTAACATTATTTCAATGGAGCATTGGTAGATAATTTTAATCTATCATCAAAAGGCCTAATTTCTCGAACTTTCCTTTTCCTTCCGATAGGGAAAAAGAAATCGGGCCCTTAATGTAGAGACCTCCTGGTTCTAGGTGGTCCTGAGTTTTCCAGCTTAGTGGGAGATACCATTCTTTCCAAGCACCTCCCCTAGAGGCTCGCTGTGAATGGTTGCTCCTTAGTACACATGGATGGGGCTAGTGGCTTAGAGGTGGTGGTTGTGTTCATTTTGAGTTGGCTTCTGGAGAGTAAAGAGCCTGCTTTGAGGGGGGGGGGAGGGGGCTGGTTGATTGTAGAGGAGATCTGTGCAGTGCACCCCTTGCCTGGCAGGGTCTTTCTCCAGTTTTGGAAAAAGAGACTTTAGTTCAGTTTTGAACAGCTTTCCTAAACTTACCAGGGGTGAGACTCTGGTCCGATTCTGGTGAGGGACAAGACCCAACTCCATGGGGCCAAGGATGAGAAGCCCTGGGTACCTTTTTCCCCCACAACGGGAAGGGCAGCAGTGACTCTTTACCACAGAAGAAGTGTTTTGCCTTTTTGGCTTCAGAGGAAGTTTAGTGCCACCTCCTCCTGAAGGTGGAAGCTGGGCTACATTAGCCTGTTTAGTTTCCTAGCATCAGATCTATCCCAATGAGAAGTCACGTCAGAAGGAATCCGAAGAGCAGAGGCAAGATCTTATGGAGACACCCCCCCCCCCCGGCCTAGATCTCCACCCTTTGGGACACAGGGCACTGGCTGGGGTTGGACATAACGGGACTCTTGTGGACCTCCGGCACAATGTTGATACCAAGGGGATCCTCCTCACACACAGGGATTTCCCTGCCCAACTGGGATATCTTACTCCCTCACTCCCTGAGGGATACGCTCTAGCCCCAGGACCCTGTACTGAGGACGCATACACAGAGGAAAGGGAGAATACACCAGTATGAGCACAGAGGTAAGGATGACATTCTATTCACTTGAAGGGACATTTATTTATTTTCTGAAGAATCACAGTAAAGTTAATTTTGAACACCCAATACCATGTTCTGTCTGCTCCCTGTAGCACCATCACAGATATAAGAGAGAGAGAGAGAGAGAGAGAGACATTACATAAAAACACAAGAAGTTGCCTTACTGGGTCAGGCCGAGGTTCCATCAAACTCAGGATCCTGTTTCCAACAGTGGCCAATCCAGGCTACAAGTATCTGGCAAGTTCCCAAACATTAAATATATCCCATACTACTGATGCCGGTAATAAGCAGTGATGAATTATTCCCTAAATCAAAAAGATTAATAGTAGTTTATAGACTTCTCCCCCAGGAACTTATCCAAACCTTTTCCAAATCCAGCCTCACTGACTGTCTCAACTACTTGAATTCCAGAGCTTAATTGTGTGTTGAGTGAAGAAAATAATTTTCTATGATTTATTTCAAATGTGCTACTTGCTGACTTCATGGAGTGCCCTTAGTCCTTGTAATATCTGAAAGAGTAAATAACTGATTAAAATTTACCCATTCAAGTCCTTTCATGATTTTATAGACCTCTATCATATCCCCTCTCAGCCATCCCTTCTCCAAGCTGAATAGCCCTAACCTCTTTAGCCTTTCCTCATAGGGGAGCTGTTCCATGCCCTTTATAATTTTGGTCAGCCTTCACTGTACCTTCTCCAGTGCAGCTATATCTTTTTTAAGATGCAGTAACCAGAATTGCAAACAGTATTCTAGATGCGGACTCACCATGGAGCAATACAAAGGCATTATGAAATCCTCGGTTTTATTCACCATTCTCTTCCTAATTATTCCTAATATTCTGTTTGCTTTTTTGATTGCCATAGCACACTGAGTCAATGATTTTAATGTATTATCCACTATGATGCCTAGATCTCTTTCCTGGGTGGTTACTCTTAATATCGAATCTAACATCATATAACTACAGCATGGCATCACCTTGCACTTATCCACATTAAATTTCAACTGCCATTTGGATGCCTAATCTTTCAATCTTGCAAGGTCCTCCTGCAATTTATCACAATCCACTTGTGATTTAACTAATCTGAATAATTTTATGTCATCTGCAAATTTGATCACTTGTCGTACCCCTTTCCAAATCATTTATAAATATAGTATATTAAAAAGCATCAGTCCTAGTATAGATCCCTGAGGCACTCCACTGTTTACCTTTATCTACTAAGAAAACTGACCATATAATCCTACTCTTTGTTTCTTGTCTTTTAACCAGTTTGCAATCCACAGAATAGTATCACCTCCTATCCCATGATGTTTTAGTTTTCTAGAAACCTCTCATGAGGGATTTTGTCAAATGTGTTCTGAAAATCCAAATATACTACATCTACACATACACACACACACATAGCGGAAAAGACAACTACACAACTGCCTGGGCCTAGAAGGTTATCTTTCCCCCTAATAAAAAGAACCCACTCCTTGGGATCCTGAGAATTGGGGTAGTGTCAGAAGTAGCCCCAGAAATAAATTCTTTTATGAACCCTTAAAGTTATTGTCCACCCGCTAAAAAGTGGTTACATGAATCTTTTGAATCTGGCTGCAAGATATGTTGTAAATTCAACTTATGCAGTTTCAGGGAAGGCTATAATTTGTAATACAGCAACAAAACATGGTTTATGAATTAAGGTTGGTCTCCTGACTATTCTTCTAAAGTTCATCTTTTGAGCATTCCTTGTGAAGATGATTAATTATGACTGCAAGCAAGAAGAGACAGTTAAAGAGTTATTTAGTAAGCCAGTTTGTTTGCCAAAAGATAAGACTGATAAGGCTGCATATTGCATAAACATATCATATATGATACTTAAGAACCTAAATATGTATCATCTTCATCATTTTTTATTTATATCAAGCTGATCCAGCAGAGGAGTTTAAAGCATGGTAGAGCAGAATTGGGGTTTACAATAAGTATTAGGTACATTGGTGATTGAATGGGATTAATATAATGGGTGAATATTATGGGATTAATATTCAAAGCTGGCCATTTGTTGCGCGGGTCGGACTTGCCCATCCAATCCCACTTACCTATTCTTCAGCCTGGCAGTTGGGGCTTGGGCCTGGCTGCAGCGCTTCCATTGCGGCGCGCGTGGGACACACTTGGGACTTGATCACTGCACTTCCTGCCTTCAGTTCTGTCTCTGCTGTCGGGATCCTGTTGGCCGCGCGGTCGGAATGCGGCTCGAGGCTTTGCCATTTTCATCGGAGGTTCCCTACCATCGGGTCTCCATAGGCACGTGGGTTGTTTACATTTATTTTTAAAGAGCCAGTAGTTTTCTTCCTCGCTGCTCTTTCTTCTGACATTACAGTGCAGGGACTATATAAGGAAAGTCCCTGCACTGCACTAGTGTCTTGGCAACATTTTTTCTGTGCCGGGTTCTTTGTTTTTTTCTTCTTCATCTCCTGAGATTCCCAAGGTTCCTGGTTTCCTGTAATTCCTGAGTTTCCTAAGTTCTTCCATGATTTTTAAGGTTCCGATGGTTGTCTGTGTTTATGATTCCTTTGACTCTTCAGACTGACATCCTTTGATCTTCGCTGACTGTCCACGAATATTGCCGCCTGCCTTGTTCTGTGCCTGGATGTCTATCTGAGACCTCACGTAAGTCTAGTCGACCCGGGTACCCGAGGGCTCAACCTAAGGGGAACGTGGGTTAGTATTGGTGAAGCTTCAACAGGGTTTCTGATTCTCTCCAGTCTCATCTCCTTAAGGAAGGATTTTATTTATTTATTTATTTAGTGCTTTTTTATACCGGCATTCATGATACAGATCAAATCATGTCGGTTTACAGGTAACTGGGGTTATAACCTTCCTATTAACATAGTATAGAGAAATAAAGTTACAATGAAACAGGGGGGAAAGAACAGGGGGGAAGAAGAAAAAGACATAGCAGAGAGTAACTTGTTAACCGTAGCAGTTATTTACATTGTGATTGAGTGTTCGGTTAAGATAGCTTGGGCGGCGCTGTGCATATGGAGAGGCCTGTTTATTATGGAAAGGCCTGTTTAAATAACCAAGTCTTGAGCCTTTTCCTGAAAGTCAAGAGGCAAGGTTCTTGTCTGAGCTCTGGGGGAATAGCGTTCCATATGGTTGGAGCCGCTGTCAAGAAGGCCCGTTCTCTGGTGGTTAAATGATGGGTGGATTTAGTTCAGGGGGCGTGCAGGGATCCTCTGTAGACTTCTGTGATGGGTCGAGAGGATGTGTGTAGTATGAGTGGGAATTGAAGATCCAAGGGGGTTTGGTTGTGAATGGTTTTGTGGATGATGGTGAGGGACTTGTGTAGAATTCTAGTGGGGTTCCTCATCACGAGTTGGGTCACTCTCCTTCAGTCAAAGGGTCAACACCCAGAATACCATTTAAGTAACTTAGGGGGTCATTTTTCAAATTGTGATGCAAATTTTAAAAATTTTATCAAGTGGGAGGAGTTTGGGTGGAGTTTATGAAAATTAGGGGCACTTAACGTTACATGTGATAGGGATTTAATGCCAAAAATAACTACAACTTTTTCCTGGTGTTATGCCTGAAACGTTTCAGGGAGGGGGAGCAGAGAGAGAGAGAGAGCCTCTGGGGAGGCACACACAATAGTCAACTTTTTATACCATTGTAAGAGGGGACATTCTGAACTCGGGATGAGGTTTTAGTGGTGGGCTAGGTTTTAGGGGGCAGTTTAACATGCACAGACAGAGGTACGAACAGCACAGTAGATCTCAGTGAAGATTTTATGTGATTTGGATTGTTGAAAGGAATAAAATGATGAGATTTGTACAATGTACTCTTGACCTACCTTGATGCACTCTCTACCTAGCTGCTATGAAGCTAGGTCAAGAGTACAATGTACAAATCTCATCATTTTATTCCTTTCATCACTCCAAATCACATAAAATATTCACTGATGGTAACTGTGCTGTTTGTACCTCTGTGTATGTAAAACTGGCCCCCAAAACCTAGCCCACCAACAAAACCTCACTCCGAGTTACTAGTTGCCCCTCTTACAGTGTTATAAATAGTTTACTTATATGAGAGCCTTATAAAGATGCTCTCTGTCTCTCACATTTATCAGGAAAATTATCTTAACCCCACCCCTTTTTTATCCCAGGTGCTATGTTTCATAATTTTATAGCAAAATGATTAATTTAGGCCTTAGCTAGATATAACTTATCCAGGTAAGTTACAAGGTTTATTCAGTTGTACGGCTAAACTATAGAGCAGGTCTAACTTAGCCATATGACTTTGCAGCTATGTCTGAGTCTGAATATCACTAGTTAGCCGCCTAGGTTGTATGATTAACTCGCTTCACTCTGATCCACCCACTACATGCCTACAATTTATGTGGCTAACCTTTTAGCTGTATAAGTGAATTATACGGCTAAGAGGTAGCTGCTGAATATAAGTGCATATTCAGCTGCCACTACTTAGCCACATAAGTCCTACCTATGAGACTAAATAGCACTGAAAATGCTTTGAATATTGACCTCTATAGTTACAAATAATTTAACACAATTTAAGCACAAATTCAACACAGGATAAATATGATTAAAATACACTTAGATTTAAAATAAGTAAAGCTTATACTGATAATTGAGAACTCTGCAAGCACAAATGATATTAGCATATTACAGAATATATGTAGGGTACAAATGAGGGTATGATGGCTTGGTAGGAGTGGGTAATGGTTTGTGAGCATGTTATGGTGCAGTTATATGCGTCCATGGAGTCTAAAACTGTGGTTTAAGGATCCAGTCAGGAGTTCATAGTTCTGGCCGTGGACCGAAGACTGCTACAAATAGCCAGATTTTCAATGATTTCTTGAAGGTGAGGAGGTCTGGGGCAAGTCTGACCTCTAATGGCAGAAAGTTCCAGAGGATAGTGACTGATGCTGAGAAAGTTCTCTATCTTGTATTTGAGAATCTCATTTCTTTGGAAGCTGGAAACATTAGGCAGGCTTGAGGTAGCGAGTGCAGTGGCCGGGAAATGTGTATAGAGTGAATTGGTTACTAAAGTAGGATGGTACCAAGCTAATGACAGCCTTGAACGGCAGAACCAGGATTTTTTTTTTTTTAATTTATCAATTTTTACTGATTATAATTAACATACAATATATCTTACCAAAACATTTTATTTTCTAGTACAAATTTTACTACTCATCCTTTTTTTTTCGATCAGTAATTAGAAAAACAATATAGGAAATTATAAGACATTGAAATCCATTATAAAGCGAGTTTATAAGGTAAGTATTCTAAGAAATACATGCAACAGTTTATTTATATTTAATCCCCAACTTTAACTGATTTTGGAGGGTGTGATTTTAGAAAAGCTTGCAACGCAGTAACTTCGTAGAAAAGATATTTTTTGTCTTCGTACCAAATCTCACACTTGCATGGATATCTAAGATAGTACTTCATCCCTTTTAATAAGCACTCACTCTTTAATCCCAGAAAAGCTTTCCGCCTAATTTGTGTTACCCTTGATAAATCGGGATATACCCAGATTTGTTGACCATGAAATTTAATCTCTCTATTTCTCAAGAATAACCTAAGTATTGTATCCCTTTCTGGGGGGAATATAAATGAGACAAACAAGACTTCTCTCTCCAATATTTCTGTCTCTGATGACATCTCTATAATACCTGACAAATCAATGGATTGCTCTGGCTGACTATTCTTTTTTTGTTTTTTATTTAAGATGTAATAAATTTTCCCAATAGCTGGCATAGCCTGCTCTGGTACTTTTAATATTTGCTTTAAATATTCACTAAACATTTCTTTAGGGGCTATCAGCTTTTGATAAGGGAAATTCAATATTCTTAAATTTGAATACTTTAAGTTGTTTTCTATATATTCATAGCGTTTTTCATTTAAACTCTCTGATTTAATGAGATTTTTTTGAATATCTTCAATCTTAGAGATTCTTCCTTCTTGTTTTTCAATTTTCTCTTTATTAGTATTCACTACTTTTCCCATTTCTACTGATTTTTTCTGACTATCTTCATATGTTGCTGTTAAATTTATTATTGCCTTCTCTAAAGATTTGATAGCAGACCATATAACATCCATTGTTACTTCAGTGACAGAAGAAGAAATAATTACATCAGTTTTAAGCTTAACCACTTCACCACCTTCTACAGTTAAGTCTTTTATCTCCACTCCCGGGTTAAGAATGTCCTTTGGCTCAAAGGTCAGAAGGGTATCTTTCCCTTTTGATGAAGCCGGTGGAGTGGGTGTGTTGGGAGCCCCGGGGCTCAACGAGATGGCCTCGGCCGGGGAGACTGACTCTCGCTCCAAGTCTGTCTCCCCAATGGCCCTGTCCTCCGGGTTAATTCCTGTCGCTGACATAAAAAAAGTAGATATTTGAGGCTGAGATTGACCCAGCATGGGAGACGAAGTTGCTGCCTCCCTTATGTGGGCCTTCCGCTTGGTATGGGGCATGTTCAAAATCAGTTTCAACTTTATGTCACAGTTTCTATGTTCAATGTCTTAAATGGAGGTGTGAAGCGCAATAGGGTAAGCTTAAAGTGTACTTACATATTTGTTTTCAGAGTTCACATTGGAAAACAAATCAAGCAGCTTCTTTTCTAAGAAAGGGGCGCGCGCGGCTTCGGCAGCGCGCCGACGTCGACGGCGCGCCATAGGGGGTTCCGGTTTTAAGCCTTACCGGCGCCTCCTCCAATGACGTCAGCGACAGCTGATGGTAATCGCGGCAGTTCGAAAAGAAGCAGCAGAGGCAAATCTTTCTTTGAGGAAATATTTGAAAGGGCAAGTGTTCTCACCCTTACATCATTCGCTTGCCACCTCGAACTTTAGTGTAGGGGGCTCCGGTTTTAAGCCTTACCGGCCCCTCCTCCAATGACGTCAGCGACAGCTGATGGTAATCGCGGCAGTTCGAAAAGAAGCAGCAGAGGCAAATCTTTCTTTAAGGAAATATTTGAAAGGGCAAGTGTTCTCACCCTTACATCATTCGCTTGCCACCTCGAACTTTAGTGTAGGGGGCTCCGGTTTTAAGCCTTACCAGCCCCTCCTCCAATGACGTCAGCGACAGCTGATGGTAATCGCAGCAGTTCGAAAAGAAGCAGCAGAGACAAATCTTTCTTTGAGGAAATATTTGAAAGGGCAAGTGTTCTCACCCTTACATCATTCGCTTGCCACCTTGAACTTTAGTGTAGGGGGCTCCGGTTTTAAGCCTTACCGGCCCCTCCTCCAATGACGTCAGCGACAGCTGATGGTAATCGCGGCAGTTCGAAAAGAAGTAGCAGAGGCAAATCTTTCTTTGAGGAAATATTTGAAAGGGCAAGTGTTCTCACCCTTACATCATTCGCTTGCCACCTCGAACTTTAGTGTAGGGGGCTCCAGTTTTAAGCCTTACCGGCCTTTCCTCCAATGACGTCAGCGACAGCTGATGGTAATCGCGGCAGTTCGAAAAGAAGCAGCAGAGGCAAATCTTTCTTTGAGGAAATATTTGAAAGGGCAAGTGTTCTCACCCTTACATCATTCGCTTGCCACCTCCAGAACCAGGATTTTGAATGTGGCACAGAAGTTGGTTGAAAATTGAAAGCCAGTTTAGAGTTCTCAGTAGTGGGGTGATTTGGTCAAATTTTCTTGCATTTAATTTGGTTCGTGCTGACAAGTATCGTATGAGCTGCTTATGGTGGCTTAGTTTCTTAGGTAGTTTAATGCAGAGGGAGCTGCAGTAGCCGAGAGATTACACAGGCCTGGACCACTGTTGCAAAGGTAGGACCATCAAAGAAAGGGTGGAAAAAGCCAGATATTCTGATTGATAGTATTTGGGCTGCAGTAAGGAAACTACGATGGAGGCTGAAGGATAGGGTTGCCCTTCCAAGGCCACTCTTGAGTGGCTATGGCTGTAGTCAATTTTTCCAATCCATAGCACCTCTGTTTTTTGGGAGTTTAATTTCAATGTGCTGCTGTGTGGCCAGTCTGAGATCATTTTAAGGTTGGACATCTTTCTTGATGATCTTGCTAAGGAAAGGGATATAGAGGCTGGGTAGTGTTTGCTTAGGTCACTTGGGTCTAAGCTTGGTTTCTTCAATATGGGTCTTACCACAGTATTTTTAGGCACTTTGGTAGGAACTGATAATGAACAGGCCGAGATTTGTCAATCTGCACACTAATCCTATGTCTAGGGCAGCAAAAATGTGGAGGCAGTAGGCTGGCTGAAATATTGCTGCTTTCTAGTTGTGCTGAATCCCATTAAGCACAGAAATGCCCTCTGCTTCCTGATTCAGCTGCAGAACACGGTAGGCTAGGGGTTGACCCTGGAGCAGAAAGAGCAAAGTCAATTAACCAAATAAACTCTTAAACACAGGCGTCACAAAATGTGATCAATATTGACTAAAGATGCCATCAAATAAGTCACAGAGCCTACCATTAACAGACAAAGGCTTTGCAAAAGACCCAGTTCTTTACTAAATGGTGAAAGCTTAAAAAGATCAGAGGAAATTCTGCTCTCTCACACAGAAAAGAGTTCCACAGCCTGAGTATGAAGGATGAAAAGACTTTCTTACAAGTTCTGGAGAGCATCAATTCTTTCAAGGCTGGCACTTGGGGAAACAAATTGCAGGGAGCAAATGAACTTATACCAGCAAAAGCAGTCTTGTAGGTACTGAGGGCCAAGGCCATGCAGTGACTTAAAGTTGATATAAAGGGCTTTAAACTGAGCCCTGTATAAGACCAGAAACTAATATAACCCATAGTGAGGTGTTTTAAGTCCCAAGAGCACACTTTTATATCTTCAGGGGCTGCTCCAGCTAACCAGTCACTCCCACGCTGATTCTTAATCCCTGGGTGGAGGGGCTCTTTTTACAGGGTGAATCTCTCACTTATTGCCCAGGTGTTGAAAGATCGCTAGGTTGTGTGTTTTACTTTAAGTGCTTCTCATGGGGCGAGAGGCTGTAAGAACTCAAACAGTACTAGGTCTGGGTGTTAAAATAAAGTTTACTGATTAATAAAGTTAAATAAAGTCCACTTGTCCAAATTGATGCATGTACGACTGATGGTAGTTACAGGGTTTCGTTCTGTGTAGGTAGGTGCCCTTATTACAGACCTCGGGTAGAGTCCATGGTGATTTTAAATGCACTAGCCCTCCCAGGTGCTGTCCCGTGGAATCCTAGAGAGAGGGTTCTCTTTTAACTACTAAAATCCTACCTTTAGAGATCTTCTTTCCCGTGGTCACCCAGCCTGTCCTGATTCTTTAGGTGGAAATCCGGACGGGATCTCCTTCTCTTGTCCTTCCTTCCTTCCTTTGGTTCTGCTGTTCTTTATTCCTCAGCTGTTACTTCAGGTGATTTGTGGAAAAATCTGGGGACCAGGATATTAATCCTGCCTGAAATCCCAATGGGGAAGGGGGATCCAAATCCTCCCCAGTACTCTTTAGTTCCAAAAAATACCTGAAATCTAAATCGGGATATCTTCTCTGCCCTCATTGTCTCTTGCAGAAGGATCCATCACTGGTGCTTGCCTTCCTAGTGAGTAAAATAGGCCCCCAAAGGGGTATCAGGCTTAAAAGTCTATCTCACTGTAAATTATACGGAGGAACCTCCTTTGGGCAAGGCTGGGAGGCCCTACCAGAGAGTGGAAAAAATACATGTTAACTCTGCAGCTGCTCTAGCTGAATCACCCCCCTGGAGAGTTAAAATAGCTGGGCTAAATAACACTGTTATGGTTTTGAGGTGTTTGAGTGGATTCTTGGGCACTGCGGTGATGGTTATGCCCACGAGGAGGAGCCCCGTGAGGAACCACAGTGCTAGGCTAGACTCGAGACACACAAACACAGAGATTTGTCTTTTATTATACAGCTGGATGATACCACCAGAGGTGGCAGTAGTGAAGTGATCCAGTAGTGGCAGTCCAGGGACCCTCGGCAGAGGAGACCTGTCTCCCAATGATAGATGTTAACAGCACACGGTGGTATAGGGAGTTCCGGTTGCAGGTTCCTAGTGCTGAGCTGTAGATGAGACAGACTGACAAGGTTAGATTACTCACTAAGTTGGTGGCTGTATAGATGTAGATCCCAGCAGGCAGAAGTAGTTGGATACAGGCACCCAGGCAGGGAGAGCAGGCCCTCGAGGAGTGAATACCTGGTCCCAGATAGGCACCTGAAAGAAAGCAAAGGGCCCCCGAGGAGCGGGTACCCAGATTAGATGAATTACCCCGAAGGGTATAGAGAGCTTCCAGTGGCAGCACGGAAGCAGCAGAGTAGCTTAGACCAGTACGAGACTAGTCCTTGCTAACTCAATTTGTTAGCAAACGAAGGTAAGCTAAATACCCGGATGACGTGACGTCACTCGAGGGGGACGCCCCCGAGGTTCCCGCCATGACGTGGATAAAGACGTGGGTGGCATGCGCGCGCGCACCCTAGTTGGCCCTCTGGAGAAACATGGTGGATAGCCTTGCCATAGCCGTTCTGGGGGCACCAGAGAGAGCGGCAAACAGACGTGGCGGTAGCCATCTTCCAAGGCTAGTGGGGAGAGCAGAAAGGTGAGGCACTGAGTCATCCAATCAGAACCTCTAGGGGGGAGGAACAGAAGAGTATGGATGGCTCCTATCTAAGTGTGTTCTAAGTACAGGGATAGTGCCATCTAGTGGCCAGACCTGGTAGGAGTGCCATACTCCACCGTCACAAACATAAAATAGTCTGAGGAAGGATCCTTATTCACGAACATTTCACACAAGTAACAAAATATCATTACAAATAGTAAGCAGGTGGTATCATACTATTCCCATCACTAGGGGGTGCAGTTTCCCTAGGAAACTATGACCAGCATAGCAGGGTGAAAAGTGGCTTACATGAAACCCAGAATACACATTAAATACATCACATTAAATACTTCACAGTAGGAAAAGACACAACCTGGGGCCCATATTCCTGCAAATTGAAAAGTGGTTAATCTGGACTGAGGGATGAAACAATATGGGTGCTGGAACAGTGTGAATGCTGCCACCAGCCAAAATGAGGTAGACTCTCTCACAATCTGTAATAAAAGCAGTTTACACAAATGAGGTAGATATCACTCTGTTAGCAGCATATTCATCCACTATCCCTGTAATGAAAAGCCATTCAAATCTTTTTTATTCAACAAACTGCCCAGGATTACTAGAGCATCCCAAGAAGGGGACACTACTCAACTTTCAAAAACATTGGGATACTTTATTAGCTCATCAAACATTCTTACCCTAAAAAAGACTTTATAGTTTCAAACTGAAATTTCCTTTGGTGCCTCCTTTTCTCCTTCCAATCACATACAGAGTGACAGAATTCTTTCTCAAAAGGCTGGAACACAGGATCATCATTTTATTAGCCGTGTAACTCTCCTGTAAATAAACAATAAACTAGAGTGCACGGTGTCAAATCGTAATAGGAGACTCTACCTGAGAAGGAAAATAACAGATAATCACAAAAATCCAAAATAAATAAATCAAACACCCTTTTAATGAAGTTTTATAACTTTATCAAATCTGAGAAGGATATTAACATTTAAGCATGTAAGAGCAAATATCTTTAAGGTTATTTGTATAGAGAATTCTCCAATGAGAAAACATTTTAGATAAATGTCCATTCCCTAAAGGGCTTACGGTGGAAATCTTCTTGAATGAAGTCTGGCCTCTGGTGAAAAGACAGTCCACCCTTTTCTAAGGGGATAACCACTTCATCCTCCCAAGGAGGACAGGCTAACACTCTCTCATTCAGGAACTCCCAGCAGACGTCTCTGTATCTGGATAGCCCAAGCTGACCTGATGCCCTGCAACAAAGCATAAGACATACAGCACATAGAAGAGAAAACCCCAGGGATTTCCTGTTGTCTCTTGGATGGAAAAATAGAGTTTTCTGGGGTGCACCTAGAAGAGTTCTCCTTTTCTTTAAGGATATCCATGCACAATACCTTGAATCCAGTGTTTGATCCTTCCTTCTTCAACCTAGATTCTCCTTGGTAGATACTCCAGTGGGGAGTGTCAGGTTTCTCTTGTCCAAATCTCAGCACAAGATCCAAAAAATAAAAATAAAAAAAAAAACCATCTCTGAAATCTCTTTCACCAACCCCTGGCTGTGGGTCTGCAAAAAGATCTCTTCTCTTCCTACTACTAGACAGGAGCTTTAAGCCAAAGGAATAGTAACAGAAAACATGAGCTCTGTGTTCAAGTTTCAAACACAACTCCAGAGAGTAAAGAGATTGTCCTTCTCTTCTAATCTTCTCTCCAAACCTTTCTCCTAACCCTGTGATGTACAACCCTCAGGCTACACCTACTAACATCCCTGGACTACATCATGCTGATCACTCCTGAAGGGGAAATGCCATGGCCAAAAGCCTAGTCCCACTCACTCCTATTGACCATCACAACATGTCCCCTTCTGGGAGGAGCATTTACCTAGTAAAGGGACTAAAGGCCCTTCTACACAAGCTTGACAGAATGTTTTCAATCTGAACACTAGGGACCACTTCAAATGAGTAAAACAATTGTTTGAGGGGAACCAAGGTTGAATCCAAAGGGGTCGGTCTCAAATACCAAATTGTCCAGCTCAGGGCAAATATTCAAAATCTTCTCTGAAAAATGACAAGCACATTTTTCACATTCTTCTTTTAAGATATTCAGTTGAACCTGATGGATGGCATGCTGAAACAAACCTACATTGATTTTAAACAATTCTTTAGTTAGGAATTATTAGGAAGGGAATGGTTTATAAAACAGAAAATGTCATAATGCCTCTATATCGCTCCATGATGAGACCGCACCTTGAATACTGTGTACAATTCTGGTCGCCGCATCTCAAAAAGGATTATAGTTGCGATGGAGAAGGTACAGAGAAGGGCAACCAAAATGATAAAGGGGATGGAACAGCTCCCCTATGAGGAAAGGCTGAAGAGGTTAGGGCTGTTCAGCTTGGAGAAGAGACGGCTGAGGGGGAATATGATAGAGGTCTTTAAGATCATGAGAGATCTTGAATGAGTAGTTGACTCGGTTATTTACACTTTCGAATAATAGAAGGACTAGGGGGCATTCCATGAAGTTAGCAAGTAGCACATTTAAGACTAATCGGAGAAAATTCTTTTTCACTCAACGCCCAATAAAGCTCTGGAATTTGTTGCCAGAGGATGTGGTTAGTGCAGTTAATGTAGCTGGGTTCAAAAAAGGTTTGGATAAGTTCTTGGAGGAGAAGTCCATTAACGGCTATTAATCAAGTTTACTTAGGGAATAGCCACTGCTATTAATTGCATCAGTAGCATGGGATCTTCTTAGTGTTTGGATAATTGCCAGGTTCTTCTGGCCTGGTTTGGCCTCTGTTGGAAACAGGATGCTGAGCTTGATGGACCCTTGGTCTGACCCAGCATGGCAATTTCTTATGTTCTTATGTTCATTTTGGGCAGTTGCAATCTGATCCAAGAAATATTCCTTTTTTTTGGCAGAATCCATGACTCCATTGTAATTACCTCTATACAGGTTGCAATGTAACTTACCCTGCTCAGAGCCAGTCTGAGGCCAAAGTCTTCCCAGCACCATCCTTTCTTAAAGCGCTTAAGTCACTGGTGAACCAAGGTAAGGAATTGTCGCATTTGGAAATCAAGGGGTTTTGGAGGCTGGTTTATCCAAAACATTCATCATTTCCGAGTTTGAGCATTCCGCCAGACCTTCAACAGAGGATGGCACTGAGGTACTGGCAAGTAATTTCAAGTTATCTAATAGCACCTCAGGAACGTTCTTGCTAAAACTGTGGGCTTCCTTAAGTGACAAATTTGACTGGACAGACTTACAATCATCAGGCTAACTAAGAAATAGTCCAAGACAGGAGAGTAATACCCACATTCTCTGTTCTAAACCCTCCATAGTATGACGTGAGAAATACAAATTAAGTCCAGCGAATGTTCTGCCTTATATGTTGGACCCTGGACACACTGACTAAATCCCAACGTGGTCATCCCATCAATAAGAACTCTTATAGGCTCTGAGGGAAAATCCTCTGAAGACTTAAAATCCATTAAAAATAATAAGGTGGTTGTAAATCAATGAGGCTGCTGATATAAGCTCAAAAAGGTCCAATATATTATTCATGAACACAGCAGAGGCAATAAACCTAATAAACCTCCCCCCCCACCCACCAAAAAAAGCCCTTCTTTTCTCCTTACCAGTAACCAACATTTACAACCATCTATCTGAGGGATAGAAATCTTAAAGTGTAAAAATCGTAGAGCAGTCCAGCCACCCTTCCTCCCTGCCTCACTGTTTTGAAAGAAAAAGTGAAATCCAGAGGGATAGATTGAAACCAGATTGGCTCTATCTTCCATCTTCGGGAAGTCAGGTTTCAGTTAAAATAAAAATAGATGCTGCTGAGTTGTCCGCAAGCAGGACTATGCAGTAACCATAGCAATGTTGTTGTTAATAGACTTTACGTGAATTAACAACATCTTAAAATCAAAAATAGAACTAAATAGGCAGAAAAGGCAACCTTTGGGGCGGGCCCTCATGGGCACCAGCAAACACTTGTTCCCTTTACTGATGTTTGACAGGCGTCCTGGATCCCTAATCTATCACGGCTATAGCCGTAGATGGGTTCAATGGGAATCGAAAAGTTTTTCAGCACATATCGTCTCACAGTAGTATCAAGTAAAGACAGGAAAAAGGCCAAACCCAGAGACATGCAGTCAAAAAAACAACTTCTAAAAGGTAATGTAGAACAATTCTGCAATTCTGATGTGTTCTGACAGTTTGACCGGGGAAATAAAACAATGATAAAGACATAGGCTCTGTTGTACTAGGCTCTGAGCTGGGTCTAATACAATTATCCTGCCCCTGCACCATCAAAGGTTTCCTTCATTCCTCAGACCCTCCCGTAACATTATCAAGACACCTCCCAACCAGCCCACCCTCCCCTCAACACTAAGGCCCCTTCATCTCTCAATTAAGGTACTTCTACCCATTCTCTCTGCCACCTATGTCCTTAAACACGATTTAGTAAAATAAAATATTTTGCAAATACTAAATTAGAGCTAGCCTTGTAGAGCTGGGCCCTTGAATTTCACTTGCATTACTAACAGGATAATATAAAACCTAAGGGTCCAGTTTTCAAAGTGAGCCAAATAATTAACTAAGGAATTAGCTGGCTAGATGCCTCAGGATGAATATTTCCCCCTGCTGTGTGGCTAGGCTGCTAGACTCAGCCACTTAAAAAATGTCCATTCTGGGGGGAACAGTTTAATCAGAGAGAAAACTGAGGCCTGGATTTTAAAGGGATTACGCTCGTGACTGGGCCTTATGCACGCCGGGCCAATTTTCAAAGGCCCAGTCACGTGCATAAATCCCCGGGACGTGCGTAAGTCCCAGGGCTGAAGAAAAGGGGCGGAGAGGTCTGGAGGGCAGGGTGGGGCTAGAGGCCCCCAGCACAGTGGCCATTTGCCGCTGTGCCAGGGGATCGTGTGCTGGCAGGGTGCTGGTGTGAGCTACTTGCGCCTGCCCCGAGGCAGGTGCAAAAGGTAGGACAAGGGTTTGGGGGGGTTAGGATAGGGCTAGGGGGTAGGAAGGTTAGGGAAAGGGGTAGGAAGGTCAGGCTAGGGGCTAGGGAAATTTCCTCCCAGGCCGCTCATAAATTGGAGCGGACTGGGAGGGAACTGGGGAAAATCCAAAAATCCAAAATAAATCAAACACCCTTTTAATGAAGTTTTATAACTTTATCAAATCTGAGAAGAATATTAACATTTAAGCATGTAAGAGCAAATATCTTTAAGGTGCGTCGGCATGCGCAAGTGTGTGTCGGCATGCGCAAGTGTGCGTCGGCATGCGCAAGTGTGCGTCGGCATGCGCAAGTTGCACTAATGTGCACCCCCTTGCGCGTGCCAACTGGCACGCACATGTTATAAAATTGCATGTCCATGTGTGCATGCCGGGTAGCGCGAGCACGTGGACGCATGCGCTAGTTTTGAAAATCTACCCCTTAGTGAGTTATTAAGGTTGAATTTTCAGCACTAGCACTCTGAATACTTCCATATTTGGCTTAAATTTAGCTAAGCTAAGCCAACTAAATTTAAGACTATTTCAGCTACAACCTAGTCAGTTAAATTAGGCACTCTACTCTGTGTTGCATATTGGTTCCTTAATAATAATTATTCATTTAAATCAACATCATGCAGCCTCGTTACTATAACAATACTGTCCTTGCAAACGTTTCAAGCTCATTTGGTGGAAAATCAAATTTGGATTAAATTAAAAAGAGTGTCGCTATGCTTTCAAGCAAAATTTGTCATAAAGATTTATTTGCTCTTCTGAGAAGAAATGCATTTCTGCTTTTAATTATGCCCACCATAATTATTAACTGAAAAATTGCATTAAAGCAAATGATTTATAGACTTACCTTAATGCTTAAGAAATGTATTTCTTCATTACTACTTTAACATGACTATTGTGATGATCTAATACACAAAGACAAGTCTTTTTATCTTTAACGTTCTTTGTCTATAATAAATCCAGTAAATAGAATCCCAGGGACACCTCAGCAGTGGCTAGTATGAGCTATTATTCTCTTCTTGGGGAACATGAGACGTGAGCTGCTGTATCGGCAATACGTGTGGCATTGAGGTATGCTAAGAAAAGCACGTCCTTATTGTGATGTTCGTGTAAATTTAAACAATCTTAAATCACGCTAAATGGAAAACTGTCACCTTAGAATTACTGCCATGCTGGTACACGCTGTAGTAAAATTTGGATACTTGCCCTTAAACTGCTGCTTGCTCTTCAGTGGAAATCATATCTATGTGGTCTTGAGAACTGATGTGCATCGCCATCTTTGGTTAGTTGTTAAGCCGATTCAATAAAAATAAAATAAAAAATTTTAAAAAAGTATCACAACCTGCAGAAAATCTCTGGCAGAGAAAAAAAAATAAATCATTGGGAAAGTTCTCTGAAAGTGGTACATGCTAGAGAAAAATATTTCAGATATGTTTTACTTGGACTTCAGAAACATTCAGCTGGGAGGTAATTGTTTAGCCACTGTGGGGCATTTGATGGATGAGGACAGAAGGTTGCCAGATCCCACAGCAAATATGTATTGTTTATTCCTACCACTCCCTGCCCATGCTCAAGCTAAAGGAGAATACTGAGCTACAAGTTTGCAAATTATATCATTTCAAACCAACATCAGCCTCCTTGACCTGGAACATGTGTAAAAGTAAGTCTGGATGACCTTATTTGCACACAGTTACATACAGGGACAGTGACTGAATATTGCTGGGCTCAGCATATACTGTGAGATTGAAGGCGTCTAAGTTCTACACTAAAGATTATACTTTTTTGCAGAAGTAGAAAGCCATCTTTAGCAAGTGTAGTTTAGACTTGGTGATTCTGATTATTAATAAAGCAGAATTCTCAGCATAACAGTTCCAGACAAAATACAGAGATTGTATTGCAAATGAAAAGGTTTGTAAAGATAATGGACATACCAGATAGGCCATATGGTCTTTTTCTGCCGTTATGTTTCTATGTAAAGTTATGTTCCCCATAGAAAGGTCTGAGTATCAGTGGAAAGATTTTCAAGAGTCCCTGACCACTTTTAGAGCGGAGATCAAGTGGTTTAAGCTGGAGAAATTTCAGAGTAACAGACTAGATTATCAACATGGGGTGGCAATATTCCAAGGATATGAACAATCAATGAGGTGGTATCCTCAGGCGATGAGGAGAGAAGGCGTGTCTATAAAGAAAGGGACATGGGGAGGTAGGGTTTCAATTCTTTAGGAAGAGGTCTAAGACCTTTCTGGAGAAGGAGACTGGGGATTTAGATTTTAGATTGACTCACTTGCCTTTCCAAATCTGAACTCAAGGCACATTGAAACCAGGTACAGTAGGTAGTGCCCTGCCCAAGAGTGCTTACAATCTAAGGAGTCATTTACTAAGCAGCGGTAAGGCCTTAGCATGTGGTAAATGTGTTATTGCAAAGATAAGTTATGAAATGTCTCCTCTTTTCTGTCCTCCAACCTCCAGAGCCATGAAACCCGTCCTACTCCACCATAATGTTCCCAACTGAGATATACTATCAACATCGGTGTCAGAGCAAAAATGGATGCTGTCAGGACTTTATCAAATCGTCCTACTTAGAAAGTAAAATGAAAAATGGCAAGCGACAATAAAATGAAAATTTTTTTATAGCAATTCTGTTTTTCAGTGACTGTTTTAAAAAGTATATTGCAAGAGCATTTGCACTGGTAGACAGAAATAAACTAAATTATTCTGAGACTGAAATAACTAGCTGGTCGATTTTAAAAGCCTTGCATGCATCAAAGCTGGGATATGCGGATGACTCGGCTTAGTGCACAGGTATGCACACAAAAAACTTTTTTACCAAAAGGGGTGGGGTGTGGGTGGGGTCTAGACAGGGCATGGGTAGGACAAAGGCAGACCAGAACTGCACCATGAATTCTGCACACAAGTGCGCACCGGGATCCCCTACTGTGTAACTTCACTTCTGCTATGGACTGCGTGTAACGTTGTAAAAATAAAGAAAATTATGGTAGTCAGTGGGGCTTTAAGGCTTGAGGCTAATAGGGTAAAAGGGAGGCAAGTTAGGGGGGGGGGGGGGATAGAAAGTCCTCTCCTTTACTCTGGCGAACTGGGAACAAACTGGGAAAAGAGTTAATTGCATTGGCGCGCATCTAGTTAAATCCCCCCCCCCCATACATATACACACTTATGTGAGCAAGGTGGCATTTATGCACACATGCACACATCATTATGAAATCATATGCACATATACATGCAAATATCTGATTGTAAAACAAAAAGCACATATGTACACATGTATGTTTTAAAATCGCCGCATCACATGTGCACATGCCAGAAAACATGCACACATGTCCGCCCGTGTGTGGTTCTTACAATTCACTTCTTTATTTTTACTAGTTGCATTTATATTTTACCTTTTTATATACATCATACTGCAGGTTGTGCTGTACAACCACCACAAGGCTTACATTTGGCTTAAACCACTAGAAACCTAGTAGGATTATACATGCTAGGGATCTGCAGTCCAAAATTTAATTTAGCTGTTTTTTTTCTCATTTTTAATCTTCTCATTTAAATTTTTTTTCTGTTCACTTCATTTGCCAAAACAAAAACAAAAAAAATCAGTAAACAAAAACAAATATCACCAAAACAAAAAAATGCAAACCAGTAAAAAAAGGGCCTCTGGCTGTTTGCTTTGGCTGTGTCTGAGCACTTTACCTAGAAGCTGTTCAGAAATTAAGAGCTGTGTAAAATTAAGTGCAAAGCCACAGTTACCTACAGAAAATCTGCAGAGATGCTTTAGGGAATCAATCCCTGTTTATTTAGGAACAAATTTAAACTTCTGGGGATCTCAAACACTGAGAAATTAATATTGAGTAGTAGAGATGTGAACCGGAACCGGAATCGGTTCCGATTCACATCGTGATTTTTTTTTCGTCTGGCCCGATCGGGTTTTTTTTTATCGGCTGCGCCCGAGCCAATAAACAAAAAACCCACCCCGACCTTTTAAAACGAATCCCTTAGCTTCCCCCCCTCAAAAAAACCCCCTTTTACAGGTACCTGGTAGTCCAGTGGGGGTCCCTGGAGCGATCTCCCACTCTCGGACCATCGACTGCCACTAATAAAAATGGCGCCGATGGCCCTTTGCCCTTACCATGTGACAGGGTATCCGTGCCATTGGCTGGCCCGTCACATAGTAGGAGCACTGGATGGCCCGCGCCATTTTTAAAGATGGCGCCAGCCATCCAGTGCTCCCTCCATGTGACAGGGGCTGGCCAATGGCATGGATACCCTGTCACATGGTAAGGGCAAAGGGCCATCGGCGCCATTTTGATTAGTGGCAGCCGATGGCCCGGGAGCGGGAGATCGCTCCCGGGAGCCCCACTGGACCACCAGGTACCTGTAAAAGGTTTTGGGGGGGTCAGGAGGGTGGGGGAAGCTAAGGGATTAGTTTTAAAGGGTCGGGGTGGGTTTAGGGGTTATTTTTGTGTGCCGTTTTTCCCGCCCTCCCCCAAAACGATAAGAGAACCCCCACAAACAATTTAGTGGGGTTTTCCTATCGGTTTCAGGGAACCCCCAATTTCTGATGATTTTGAAAATATCGTATGATATTTTCAATCGTCAGAAGCACGATTCACATCCCTATTGAGTAGCATGGGGAGCAGCAAGTCAGCTGGGATATTTAGCAGAAAACGTAACTGGTTACGTCCTGCTAAATATACCCAGGTAAAATTATCTAGGTAATAGGGATGTGCATTCGTCCTGGTTCGGGGAGCCCGAAACCTGAAGGAATTTTTCCCGATTTTCGGGAAAAATTAGTTTTCGGGTTTAGTATGCACTCCCATTAGTGCGCACTAAAAAGAAATTCGGGTCTCCCTGAATTTTAAACGCCTGAACTGCGGGATATACAAAATTTCCCACGGCGGGCTTTGCACATCCCTACTAGGTAAGCTTATCTGATTAACTTTTGATCTGCCCTCCACTATGATCTGACTTAGTTGGGTAGCACTGAGCACTGCCTGGCTAAATTTAACTCCACCCCTGGAATGCCCTGCACTACTTTTTTACTTGGCTAAAACTTATCAGTTCCACAGGGCAGGAAATTCAAAACTTATGATTTGCCCAGCTAAGTCCTGAACATAGCCAGACAAACCCTTTGAGTACTGATGTTAAAAGCTAACAGCAACTTAAAATGCATTTTTTTTGGCTAGCTCACTATTTGTACTGAGCTCAATTCACCTGCAGTATTTTTGGGCATCGAAAGGTCAATATTTCAGGCTATTTGTTAGAAAATAAAAATAAAAAGTATTAGAAAAGGAGATATTCAGGCTGTTGCAAAAGATAAGTAGGATGCCTAGAAAATATTTGGGACCTATAAGAAGAGGATCAGTCATAAATGTTTCATTAATGCCTTTTATTACATCAGTGGATCAGTTTACTGTGGCTTATTCACCCAAGGAAAACACTTCTTTCATTTGCTTCCCAGAGCCCTCAAACATAAATATATTGACTCCTGTTTAGGGCTGGAATATTCCAGAAGGTCTTTTGCTACAGCAAGGTAGTTCCCATTATACTCAGTGGGAGTGGTTTTAAAATGATTATCATTCCTATCTTATAAGTAGCAGCATTTAATCCATAATGTCTATATTCACTTGCAAGTTGATCAAGGTGGTGATTCCCTCCTCATCTTGCTAGATCTTTCTGCTGCAGTTGACCACCAACTACTGATCCAGAGCTTGCATGACATTGGCACTGAAGGTACCTCCCTAACAGAACCCAGTCTGTCACTTGGGCCAATATACCTTCTTAGCTTTCACATGTGGAATCCTTCAAAGCTCAGTCCTTTTCTCAATTCTTTTTAACATGTACATCAATCTGATATGTATCTCATTCAGGCCTTTAACACTGAGTGCTATCTTTTTGCAGATGACATTCAACTCTGCATCAAAATCATAGCTGATTAATCACTCTCCATTTCAAATCTCACTAATTGTCTTAAGTTAGTGGCACAATGGTTCAGCAACTACAAACTCAAATTGAACCCCTCTAAATCAGAACTTCTCTATATTAGCTGCCAAAGCCATCCCTTACAGTCACCCACCCTATCTCCTGGACTCCGTTACATCCCAAAGAATCAGTATGAAGCTTAGGGGTCCTACTTGATCAAAACCTTAGTATGGAAACACTCATTTCCAAAGTAGTAAAACTAAAAATCTCATTCATACACTGAGTCAGATCCACAAGATATGAAACTACCTAGAAAATATAGTTTGGCTACAATGGTCTATGCATTACCAGCAGAATAGACTACTGCAATTCTTTATTCAATGGCATCTCCCTATACAATTCAAAATTCCTCCAGCAACTACATAACACAGCAGCAAGAATCTTTGGTAAGATCAAAAACATCTGACCACATAAAACCTAGTCTATCTCGGCTACACAGGCTACCAATAAAGAGCAGGATCAAGTTCTAAACACTCTGTTTCATCTTCAAGTGCATGAACGAACAGGCCCCAGAATATCTCTCGTAACACCTCAGACCTTCCCAACTGGCTCTACTTTCCATTCTGCCTCTGGCCTCTGCTAGACTGCTCAGCACCAGACTTCAGGCCTTTAGCTGTTATGCACCAAAGATCTGGAACATGCTTCCATTATCCCTATGCTTGGATCCCAGCTACCTCACCTTCAGTAAAAAAGCTAGAACATGGCTTTTTAGTAAAGCATTCCCAAAAGAGACTTCCTGTCAACAACCTAGTCACTCTAGAAGTATTCCTTTTTCAATACCAATGAATCTATCTTTACATATATAGATGCTCAACCAATATTGTCTGTTGATCTAATGCTATTGTAACCTACTTTAAATTCATTGTAATCCACTTTGAGACCATGCATGGTAAAAAGTGAAATATCAAATGTCAATAAATAAATAAATAAATCGTTTTCATGCATTGCGAAACAAATGACTCTTTATTTTAAAACTTTTCAAGCAGTTTTCACAATGTTCTGTAACCTATGGCAATTTTTCAAGGCTATTAGATTTTCTCTGATTACTCCCTAGCAGGACAGCATCACATAAGCAGCTTTCTTCCTTCCTATGTCAGAGCACCAGTTGAAGACACAGTGCAATCCATCCTCAAAGCTGCATGGGCAAAAATAAACTTTGAAAATGCCCAAGTAGTGTCGGTATGTGTGTGTGGACTTTAATGCAGGAATGTTTCACCTGATTCTGAACAGGTTCAGCATTCTGCATGTTAATGAAAGCACCTTCTTTTGATAACCAAGAAAATGCATGTCGATGCCTTCTCCACCACAGCTCTGCTCCCTGGAACACCTACTGCAAGATTGGGGAAGAGTATGCACATAATCGAGTCAGACATACCTTTCCCCGCACCTCCCTCATTATACTTTTCAAAAGCCAATCTGTGTGCATTAAACCAGGGTTTATCTGCATAAGTCCTATAGAAAATTAACTCCCTCGTTTCTTTTCATACTGAATGCATAAACTAGATTGACAATGTGGAAAATACCCAAACAATCTTATAGGCTGAATATTGGCAAGTTCTATCAGATGTGAAATCATGATAGAGAATTAAAGAATCCCCATATGCATGTTTGGTTGCATGGTTGATTTTCCAGATTTGACATCATTAAAAATACAGTTACTGTGAAACAGTTAGGTCAGATGTATGGGCAAATTTACTGTCATGCTAAAACAGTGCTAGAAGCACAGTTTTACAGAGGGGAAAGATTTGTGGGATTTTACTAAACCACAGAATGCAAACGCACAGTTTAATTAATCCCACGTCCAATAGCCTGGCATTGCCGTGGCCAGGAATTTTGCATGTTCCTAGGTACAGAAATGGGTTGATAAAACAAGGAGGTAGGCGATCTAAAAAAGCCGTGGAGGCAACAAAAACAATAGATGCCAGATAATGTACATTGGATATACGTGTCTCCTAATAAAACATCTTAATGGACATTATCTGGCATCTATTGTTTTTGTTGCCTCCTTGGTACAGAAATGCACAATGGCAGCTCTCCTTCCTGGGGCCGCTATCTCTTAATGGGGCCTCAGTGCCCATCAAAAGCCCCTCCCAACCTTTTCCAAAAATCCCTGGGAGTCTAGTAGCCACTCCTACACCCTGACTTGGGCTCTACATTTTATAAAGAGCAGTGTGTGTGAATGTGAGGGTGGGGTTGGGGAGGCTATGACTAGCCAGAAGCAACTTGATGAGGGCTCCTCCAAGTGCAGGAGGGGGCACCTATGACTGCCTGCTTTTTCTACAGTTGGACATAAAATCCATCAAGAAGCCACCTGTCTGTGACTGAACAGCATTTGCTGAATGGACAGACCACCACTGTTACCTCAAAATGGCAATAGAATTGAGGGATACTTTTTCTTTAACCCTTGCAATGCATTATGGTCTGGGGGGTGGGGTGGGGGTTAAGGTGGGCTCCCCTCACCCCCCACACCTTAATGCTCTTGCCTCTTTTACTAAAAGTCCCCTGTGCTTCCCATTATCCATTTCCCCATCCTTCACACCCTTCCCAGGTTTATCAGGAAATTCCTTGTGGTCTAGAGGGGACAGGAGCAAACCACAGTTGCTCCTGCCTCATGTGCACCATTTTTTCAAAAAGGCACCGGCAGACCTCAAGCGTTCCTTTGCCCCACATGTTATTTCTATTTTTGCTCTGCCCACTGCACATATGCTGAAGGACTTCTGTTTCAGCTCTGTCAACTCATCACCTCTCAGAAACACGATATCAACTAGAAAAATATATATTTAAAGCATTCTTCATCTGAATGAGGTAATACTCCAGTCTTTATTTATTTAACCTAATTTATTAAAGCAATCTGCCTTAAAGTACAGCAGAATGAATCACAGAACATTTTTCCATTTTATTAATCCAAATCTGATGGCCAATCAAACCTCAAGCTGTTGAAAAAAAACGTCAGAGGCATTCTGTAACTTCAGGTGTTTCTGAAAACACATGACACAAATGACATAATTTTCTACATATAGCATAGCTAGCCAACAAATTGAACTGATTCATGTCCAGAAATCTGAAGCATTAGTTCTGGTACTAACGGTGCCACAAACTCGTATGTACATTTTTGACAGAAAACAAAGAGGTAGGCGATCTATGATAGACGTCAGGAAAACACAAAAGAATAGATGCCTCAATCTTTTCCAACGTTTATTAAAAGAGACGTGTTCATAAAATGCCCGACAAACAAAACTGAGACTGTGTGCGGTACGCTTCTCAGAAAGCTGGTCACACAATTATTGTTCACTGGATGAAACTAAATTGTTGAGTTTCACTTTTGACTTTGAAGTGTTCAAGCCCCTGAGGCAGCGGCTACTAAGCTGCGAAACTCGGCCTGAGTCGGGCATTTTATGAACACGTCTCTGTTTTAATAAACGTTGGAAAAGTCTGAGGCATCTATTTTTTTGTGTTTTCCTTTTTGACAGAAGCAATCATAAAGATATAAATGTAAGATCATTTCCTAATGCTATACCTTTGACGAGCAGACACTATTAACTATAAAACCCTACATATTATATAAGCAGTTGGGATCATGAAGATTCTAAGGAGTTTATTCAATAACACCCGGACTTTAAAAGCCCTGCACACATAAAACCTGGGCTTTATGCGAGTGGCCAGGCCTTGCACGCGCCGAGCAAATTTTCAAAGAGGCCCGTGTGCCCAAGTGCCAGGCCTCCTTGAAGGGGCGGGCCGGGGGGAGGGTTCTGGGTGGAGAGGCAGGCCGGTACAGCGCCATTGAACGCTGTCCTGAAGACTCGCATGCCGGCAACTTACTTCAGGTCTGGCCCTGAAGTAAGTTGTATGACAACAAAAAAAGGGAAGATTAGATAGGGTTTAGGGGCTGGGGAGGAAAGGGGAAGAGGGAGGGAGTATAGGTAGGGGGTAGGAAAGTTCCCTCCCAGTCCGTTCCTTAATTGAGCAGACGGGGAGGGAACTGGGAAAGGCCTGAATGCGTCGCCACGTGGAAATTGCAAAAATCCTCCCCCTTGTGCGCCGCATGCAGATACGCGCATGGATTATAAAATCTGGTGCGCATGTGCATGCGGCCCACGGATTTTATAACATGTCGGTGTGTCCGTGTGTGCACGCACATGGATGCGTGCACACGCACATTATAAAATCTACCCCTAATTGTTTTTTTCTTAGACACAGAGTAGGAAAATGTCCTTTCTGAATAAGGGTGTAAGCGCTTCACAGAAACATAGAAATGACGGCAGAAAGGGACCAAATGATCCACCCAGTTTGCCTAACAAGCTTATGCCAGTATCTTCTGCACTGTGCAGGTTATAAAGTTTACCAGACCGTAAAAGTCAGGGCCCTCGGATGCTGGTTGAATCCAATTTTCCTTAACCATTGCGTGAAAGCAGAGAGCAATGTTGGAGTTGCATTAAAAGTATCAGGCTTAGTGATTAACTGCCCGATTTTAAAAGGGCTGCACACATATAAAATGGGGGTTACGCACATAGACGGGCCTTGTGTGCACTGCGCACATTTTAGAATGTGCCCAGCCATGCGCATAGCCCCTGTTACGCGCCGAAGTACCGGGCCCTGCAAAAGGGGTGGGACAGGGTGTGTGGTCTGGGCAGGGCAGAGGGTGGGCCGGAACATCGCCATTAGATTACTTCTGCTCCCAGGGAGCAGTAAGTAATAAAATTAGAAAATTAGGGATAGGTAGGATTAGGTTAGGGGTCAGGGAGGAGAGGGAAAGAGGTAGGAAGGGTAGAGTTAAGGATAGGAAAGTTCCTTTTCAGTCCACTCCTTAATTGAAGTGGACTGGGAGGGAACTGGGGGAGGACCGATTGTGTTGCTGTGCATATTTTGCTAAACTTACCCCCCTGCGTGTGTGAGTCACGGCCACCTGCATATGTGCATATGTTATAAAATTGCGCGTGCGGGTCTTAAGATGGACTCCTAATTGTAGTAAACACCACAACAGCTAATTACCCCATGTTTATTTGTTTGCCATACAGTAAAAGTTGGGGCCCTTGTTGGTTACTGTTTAAATCCAATTCCCCTTTACTCACTCACTGCCGTTGAAGCAGAGAGCACTGATGGAGTTGCATTAAGCCTTGAGACTGTCATTTGTTAAGGGTAATAACTGCCTCATCAGCAAATTACATCCAGTTACCCGAATGCACTCTTTTCTTTATTTGCATCCTCTAGCCTTTAAAGATCCACAGTGTTTATCCCATGCCCCTTTGAATTCCTTGTCTGTTTTCATCTTTACCACCTCTTCTGGAAGGCTCTCCAGGCATTCACCACCTTTCTCCATGAAGAAATATCTCCTGACATTGGTTCCAAGTCATCCTCCTTGGAGTTTCATTTCATGACCCCTAGTTCTATTGATTTCTTTCCAGTGGAAAAGGTTTGATGAAGGTCTGTATCATATCTTCCCTGCACCTTCTTTCTTCTACGTTATACATATTCAGATCCTTCAGTCTACTCATAAGTCTTCCAATGCTGGCCCCTCACCATTTTGATCACTGTTCTTTGGATCGCCTCTATCCTGACTTTATCCTTTTTTAGATATGAGCACCAGTATTGAATGCAGTTCTCCAGGTGAGGCTTCACCAAGGACCTTTACAAGGGCATAATTACCTCATTTTTCTTCTGGTTGTTATTCTCTTTATGCAGCTCAGCATTCTTTTGGCTTCAGGTATTGCCTTGTCACATTGCTTCGTCACCTTCAGATCATCTGACAAAATTACCCCATGGTCCCTCTCCCAGTCCGTGCACATTAGTTTTTCATCGCCCATCACATGTAGCTCTTTTGGATTGCTGCTGCACAGGTGCATGACTCTACACTTCTTGTTATTGAATCCCAGCTGCCAAACCTTTGACCACTCTTCAAGTTTTCTTAAATCACTTTTCATTCTCTCTACTCCTTCAGACATGTCCACTCTGTTTCAGATTTAATATCATCGCAAATTGACAAATTTTAACTTCTATCCATTCCGCCAGGTCGCTCACAAAGATATTGAATAGAACTGGTCCCAAAACCGATCCCTGTGGCTCTCCACTTAACACCATTCTTTCTTCAGAGTAGGTTCCGTTTACCATTACACGCTGTCTCCTGTCAGTCAACCACTTTGCAATCCACGCTACTACCTTGGCTCCCACTCCTAAGCTTCTCATTTTGTACACGAGTATTCTATGTGGGATCGTCTCAAAAACTTTACTAAAATCCAAGTAAATCACATCGAGCGTGCTTCCTGATCCAGTTCTCTAGTCACTCAATCAAAAAAATCAGGCAGATTTGTCTGCCAGGACTTTCCCCTGATGAAACCATGCTGCCTCGGATCGGGCAACCCACCAGATTGTAGATAAGTCACTATCCTTTTGTTGCGACCGTCGCTGCCCTACGTCTCCACTACGCCCACCTTACCTCTTTGGCGACTCCCTCTTTGCCTGTTGGAAGTTTGGCTGCCGCGGCGTCTTCTTACCGCTCCCCTCCAGCGTCCCCGGATCAGCTAGATGCTGCACTCCACCATGTTTCCCAGTAGCCTAAGGGCACACGCGCGTGCGGCCCCGACTCAAGTACCAGCAATGATGCGAACCTCAGGGGCGTCCCCTTGGGTGATATCATCCTCACCGGATATTTAAGGTCTCTGAATTCGCTAACTAATCGAGTTACAAGGAGTTAGCAAAGGTTACGCTCCTAGCTTCTCTGCCTCCTCGGACTTACCAGGGGTACCCGCTCCTCGGGGGGCCTCGTTTCTCTTTTGCCTTTCAGGTCGCAGTCTGGAACCAGTACTCGCTCCTCGAGGGCCCACGTTCTTGGACCTGCTTCTGAATACCACTTCTGCCAGGAAGTCATCGCTGCCAACAACACCAGTGAGTTACCATCTTTCTCTCAGAGCTTTCCCTGGAACCAGGTACTCGCTCCTCGAAGGCCTAATCCATTCCAGCTCCTTGGCTACTTCAAGTGACTATTGTGTGAGTGTTACCATCAAGGTTCTAATCCTGAACTCTGCATACTCTGCCTACTCACTATACTTAGTAGGGATGTGCAGCCAAAAAGTTTTCGTTGCATTCGTGATTCGGATTCGTCGGGGCGCAAATGCGTTACATTCGGCCGTATGGCGCCCCGATGCGTTAATACGGCGAGTTAAATTCGTGTCCCAGCTAAAATTAAAATTAACTACAACCCCCCCACCCTCCTGACCCCCTCAAGACTTACCAAAACTCCCTGGTGGTCCAGCGGGGAGTCCAGAAGCCATCTCTGCATTCTCACACCCTCGTTTGCCGGTTTCATCATGGCGCCGATAGCCTGTGTCACAGGGGCTACCGGTGCCATTGGTCAGCCCCTGTCACATGGTCACCGGTGCCATCTTGTGCTCCTACCATGTGACAGGGGCTGACCAATGGCACCGGTAGCCCCTGTGACATAGTATGGGCAAAGGCTATCGGTGCCATTTTGAGTCCTGGCATCGGACGGCCGGCGTGCAGGAGGTCGCTCCGGGACCCCATTAGACCCACAGGGACTTTTGGCCAGCTTGGGGGGGCCTCCTGACCCCCACAAGACTTGCCAAAAGTCCAGTGATGGGCAAAGGCGATCGGCACATAGTGAGGGCAAAGGCGATCGGCGCCATTTTGAGTATTGGTGCCATTTTGAGACGCAAAGGCCATTTTGAGACGCAAAGGCGATCGGCGCCATTTTGAGTATTGGCATCGGACGGCCGGCGTGCAGGAGGTCGCTCCCGGACCCCCGCCGGCCGTCCGATGCCAGGACTCAAAATGGCGCCGATAGACTTTGCCCATACTATGTCACAGGGGCTACCGGTGCCATTGGTCAGCCCCTGTCACATGGTAGGAGCACAAGATGGCGCCGGTGACCATGTGACAAGGGCTGACCAATGGCACCCGTAGCCCCTGTGACACAGGCTATCGGCGCCATGATGAAACCTGCAAACGAGGGTGTGAGAATGCAGAGATGGCTTCTGGACTCTCCGCTGGACCACCAGGGAGTTTTGTTAAGTCTTGGGGGGGTCAGGAGGGTGGGGGGGGGGGTTTGTTTAAATTCACTCCTTTAAACGGCCGAATAATTCGGCAAAGATTTGTTGTATTCATGGGGAATCGCAATACGTTTCGCCTCCCCACGAATACAATGAATATGGCCCTATATGTTGCAGATTACCAATAAGTAGGAAACGAATGCACACCCCTAGCTCTTAGTGATACCCTCACTAGCATCAGCCAAATTGACATATGTAAGAAAGAGAGCACTATCTTTAGCAGGCTCCAAACTATGGAATACATTACCAACTGAATTTAGGCCGGAAATTAATCCGAAGGAGTTCAAGAAAAGGCTCAAAACATGGCTTTTACACAAACTTATAATGATAGCACAGGCAATTGTGAGTCTTTATGTCGTGCAAAGGCTGTCACAAACCCACATATATATTCTTCCTCTGTTTTAATGATCTATTAATAAGTTTATCTATTTTAGGTTTTCTTAGTTATTACTATATTTTAGATCTGTATTATTTTATGTAAAATTTAAGTTTGTACTTTAATTTTAGTTGTATTGAATTTTTATACTTTGTTCATGCATTTTATTATTGTAAACTGATGTGACGGTACTTTCTAAACACCGGTATAAAAAAGCCTAATAAATAAATAAATAAATACATACATACATACATACATAGATTTCCGGTTTTCTCACTTGATTTGGTGCACTTCCTAGACATCTTTTCTGCTTTTTTGAGGTGATTGATTTTGTTTATTCTCCTCCCACTTTCTGTATTGCTTGGGAGTGACATGTCAGTTTCATTAGCCATCTCCTGCCACCCCCATTCTTTATTTTTAATGTCTGATAATATATGATCCGAATTTCTCACTTAGCTCCTAGCTGTCAAACTGGTACTCCAGGAGTGGCGCCCTTGTCTAGAGGGTGCCCAACACAAATTTACTATATTCACGGATCACAAGAATCTGGAGCACCTTAAAGAGGCGCAGTTGTTAAATCCAAGACAAGCCTATTGGGCATTTTTCTTCAAGAGATTCAATTTCGAGCTGCGCTATCAACCGGCCTCAAATAACCTCCGCGCAGATGCACTCTCACGCTCCCTCGAGCCAGAGGACATGCCTGACATCCCAAGACACATTATCGATCCAGCTTGTGTGTCCCTTGTGGTCACCACCACAGTACCCGCAGGAAAGACGGTAGTTCCACACTGACTATGCAAACGTGTTGTCCGTTGGGCTCATGATTCAAAGCTAGCGGGACATCCTGGTCATGCCAGGACCCTGGAGATGTTAAGGCGCTTCTACCGGTGGCCTGGCATGGTGTCCGATTCCCGCAACTTCATGGACTCATGCCCTGTATGTGCACAACAAAAGCCCCCTAAGGGTCGGCCATGGGGACTTCTCCAACCACTTCCAGCGCCCACTGAACCCTGGTCCAGCATATCAACCGATTTCATCACCAACCTGCCTCCTTCCCAAGACAACACTGTCATTTGGGTCATCATTGACCGCTTCTCCAAAATGGCACACTTTATTCCTCTACGAAACCTTCCTTCAGCTCCCGAGCTTGTCAAGCTGTTTCTGAGGCATATCTTCCGCCTGCATGGCCTTCCAATAGAAATAGTATCCGACCGAGGTCCACAGTTCGCGGCAAAATACTGGTGGTCCTTATGCCAAAAGTTCAATATTAACCTAAGTTTCATCTCGGCCTACCACCCTCAGGCTGACAGCCAAGCCGAACGAACTAACCGTACACTGAAAACATTCTTGAGGTCCTATGTAAATAACCAATAGGACAATTGGGCCGAATTACTCCCCTGGGCCGAATTATCACATAATTCACATCTCGCAGCAGCTACCAACATCTCTCCATTTTCGGTAGTATTTGGGCGACAACCATAACTATCCTTGCCAATACCCCTTAGGCGTCCTTATAAGTGGTAGGCAACCCCAGAGGGTAGATAGGAGCGAGGCAAGGCTCCCATGGAGTGGGTACCCATAGAGCGGGAGCGTCTGGTAATGTAGAGAGATCAGCATGGAGGATTCCTTGCTAACTCGTATTAGGAATCATGAACGGAGTTTAAATACCAGAGCTTGTTACATCATGTGGTGGGGATGCCCCCGAGTTTCCCGCCATGTCGCTCATAAAGGACAGGGCTGTGCGCACATGCCCTAGGTGACTCCAGGAGAAAGATGGTGAACGCACTCGCCCATGCCGGACCAGGGGCGCTGGAGGGGTCGGCGTGGAGAAGCAGTAGCAGCCATCTTCCCAAAAGGAACTGAGTCAGGCAGGAAAAAGGTAAGCAATAGGGTGCGCAACATTAACATTTTTGTACATCACTATTTAGTTTCATTAGTATTCATATAATAGTACTTCTTAATGTGTGCATATATATATATATCTAGTATATATATATATATATATATATATATATATATATATATATATATATATATATATATATACTAGAGATGTGCTTCGTTTATCACAAATTAGGCAATTTCAACAAAATTGCCTAATTTGTCATGGGTCAGGGGCCCCGAACCCCGAAACTGATTTTCCCCGAACTACGAGGAAAATTAGTTTTTCGGGTTTTTAAATAAAAACCACCCCAAGCATTAAAATTTAGTGTAATACAACCCCTTCCCCCCCACCATCCCGATCCCTCCCCAAGACTTACTAACATCCCTGGTGGTCCAGCGGGGTCCCACGAGGGATTTCTCCCTCCGTGCTGTCGGGCTTTCAGGCCTGCCTCGCATCAAAATGGCGCCGATAGCCTTTGACCTACTATGTCACAGGGGCTACCGGTGCCATTGGTCAGCCCCTGTCACATGGCCATTGGCGCCATCTTGTGCTCCTACCATGTGACAGGGGCTGACCAATGGCACCAGTAGCCCCTGTGACATAGGAAGGGCAAGGGCTATCGGCACCATTTTGATTACTGGTAACCGACGGCCTGAGTGCAGGAGATCGCTCCCAGACCCCCGCTGGACCACCAGGGGCTTTTGGCAAGTCTTGGGAGACCCTCCTGACCCCCTCAAGACTTGCCAAGATGGCGCTGGCCATCCATTGCTCCTACCATGTGACAGGGGCTGACCAATGGACCATTAGCCCCTGTGACAAAGTAGGTCAAAGGCTATCGGCGCCATTTTGATACGAGGCAGGCCGGACAGCCCGATGGCACGGAGGGACAAATCACTCGCGGGATCCCGCTGGACCACCAGGGATGTTAGTAAGTCTTGGAGAGGTATCGGGATGGTGGGGGGTGGGGGGGGTTGTATTTAATGTGTTATAGTAAACTTTAATGCTTGGGGTGGGGTTTTATTTAGCTTCATTTTCCTGCATCGTTTTTTGGGCCTGTTTCGTTTTTCCTCGTTTAGTTTTTTGTTCGTTTTTCCAAAAAACTAACTGAGGAAAAATGAACTTTACCCCAAAGAGTCCGACTCAAAAAACAACCCGGTAGAAAAAAACGAAGCTCATCTCTAATATATACACACACAAACACACATTATATACATTCAGGAGTAGATTTTAAAAATCTTACACAAGCCGGACCCATTATCAAAGGCCCGGCTGCTCACGTAAAGCGCCAGGACGCGTGTAAGTCCCGGGGCTTCAGGAAAGGGGTGGGGAGTGGGTGGGGTGGGGCAGGGTGTGGCTAGAGGTGCCCGGCACAGCGGTCATTTGCCACTGTGCCAGGGGATTGCGTGCCAGCAGGGTGCCGGTGCGCATAACTTGCTCCTGCCCTGAGGCAGGAGCAAACAGTAAGACAAAGATTTGTGTGTGTGTGTGTGTGGGGGGGGGGGGGGGGGGGTGTTCGAGCTCCTAAATGGAGCGGACTGGGAGGGAACTGTGGAGGGCCGCAGGCGTTGGCGCTCACAGGTTGCACAAATGTGCACTCCCTTGCGCATGCCTTCATCCTGATTTTATAACATATGCGCACCAGTGCACGTATTTTATAAAATCACATGTCATGTGTGTGTGCTGGGTAGCAGACGCACATGGACGCGTGCACAACCTTTTCAAATCGACCCTATAGTATATATACATTAAATACATAGAGGAGGATTTTAAAAGCGTTGCTCATGCAAAAATGTCCACATATGCAGCCACAGCCAGTTCGCGGCGTCCCTGGCTTCCCCACTCTCCGTCTTCCGAACAGGCCTCACAGCGGAGCTCCCATCGGGGCTCCACGTCCTCAGCCAGCTCGGCCCCGCCCCTAGGCACGCACGCGGCCGACCTCACCATACTTAAAGGGCCTAGCATGGGAAACCTTCGGGAGGCATGCCCCGATAACGTCATCAGCCTTCATTATATAAGGTAGGGCTGAATCCCCTGATCCCTGCCTTGGCATTTGGGTCGAACACCTCGTTGTCTCTAGTTTGCCTGTTCCAGTGTTTCTTGTTCCAGTGTCTTCTGTTCCAGTGTCTCCTGTACCTCCTGTTCCAGCGTCCCCTGTGTCTCCTGTTCCAGTGTCTCCTGTTCCTTTGTCTCTCCATTCCTGGTAGTACCCCTCAGACTGATCTCATGTACTGACCTCTGCCTGTTCTCTGACTACTCCTAATTACTGCCTGGAACCGACCTCTGCCTTCCACTGACTACTTCTGATCGCTGCCTGGAACCGACCTCTGCCTGACCTGACTTCTCCCGGACTGACTACAGGTACTGACCCCTGCTTCGGCTGACCATTCTGGGTTGATACTCTGGCCTTGATCCTTGCTATCCACTCGGACTCCCTCTTCTGGCCTCCTGCAACCTCTGGACATTCTTGCTTGGACATCGACCGTGCACCCTTATCTGTGATGGGCATGCCCCTGCGCTTCCTCTGTAGGAGACCCTGCAAGGCCCACCTAAGACCAGGCGGCAGGGTAATCAAGGGCTCAACCTGAGGGAACCCCGGGTTGCTATTGGCAAAGCTCCAGCTAGTCTCTGTCTCCTCCTGTGCCCTGCCTCCTGGTGGCAGGTGCTCTCCGGGTCTGACTGGAGGGCCATACCAATCCTGCACCAGGCCAAGGGTCCACCTCCAGCACAACAGGTTGCCATGGATTCAGCGGAGTCTCCCGCCGTGCAGGCCATCCCTGGCCTAGCTGCTCATGACCGAGAACAACAGTGTACCTTTGAAGCTTTGGCTTCATCAGTGAATAGACTACGGTCTCAACTACAGGATCTCGTCATGGCCAATTCAGAGGGTTTGGCTCAGAACCTGCCCCCATGGGCATCATTAGCCCTTACAGTTCCACCCCATTTCAATGGGGACTTGCGCCTCTACCAAGGCTTCCTCAACCAGTGCTTTATGCAATTTGCACTGCAGCCTGCATTATTCTCAAGTGAGACTACCAAGATTACCTTCATCCTCTCACTTCTGGAAGGGAAAGCTCTGGCATGGGAAAGCTCTGTCATGGGCTTCCCCACTTTGGGGAAGTGTGGGTGTGTGTGTTTGTGCTTTTAATAGTCAGTAAGACAGTGAATAAACAAGTTAGACTGTTTGTATTTTTAAATAATCAGTCAATAAGGCAGCTAGAAAGCAGTAGGTAGTGCGTTTATTTTTAAAAGTCTGTAAGGCAGCTAGTAAGCAGAAATTAGTGTTTGTATTAAAAAAAACCAAAACGTATACCTAAGTAAAAAGGGTGAAAAGTTCAGTCCAGTTACTCACCTTTGAAAGGTGTTGAGGTAGTGTGACTTGGTTTGAATAGGTACTAACATTTGTTAATCAAGAGAGCAGTGAGTCACTCTGGCTGACTAACTGAAGTTAGACTGTTTGTATTTCCCAACCCTCCAACCCACCCCTAGCTCATCCTTTAATTTATAGGCAGGTGCCACTTACATTAAAAAAAAAAAACACAACAACAACAACAACAGACCCCTGAAGGGCACTACCAGACATATAGTGAATTCACTAATACATTTGAAGGACGTTAATTAGACACATTCCTACTCCCATAGCAACCTAAATCTTAACTAGGAACTGATTAAAATTGAGATGAAGGCAGCAGTCCAGCAACAAGAGGGGGGCTTCCCAGTCTTTTGCATCGAGTGTCACATGTATGAATTTTTACCCACCGGTGAGAAGTTGTACATGTGCATGCGATGCAAAGAGCTCCTGGTTCTCAAAGAACGAGTCCAATCTCTGGAGGCTAGAGTGGCAGACCTGGAGGAGCTGAGGCAGACAGAGAGGTATATAGATGAGACCTTCAGGGACATAGTAGCCAAGTCCCAACTTCAGACTGGCAGCCCTTGTGTTGCCTTGGAGGAAGAAGGTCTCATGATTGGAGAGCATTTACCTGGTGTAGCAGGAAAGGATCATGTAGCATGGACCTGCTCTCCAGGTGATGCACTATCCTTTCGTACCGAGGTTATCTCCCCAAGGCCTACTGCCCAGGAGGGAAGGGTTAGGTCAGCCATCATAGTTGGTGATTTGATTATTAGGAATGTAGACAGCTGGGTGGCTGGTGGGCGTGAGGATCGCCTGGTAACATGCCTACCTGGTGCGAAGGTGGCGGACCTCACGCGTCGCCTAGATAGGATTTTAGACAGTGCTGGGGAGGAGCCGGCTGTCGTGGTACATGTGGGCACCAACGACATAGGAAAATGTGGGAGGGAGGTTCTAGAAGCCAAATGTAGACTCTTAGGTAGAAAACTTAAATCCAGAACCTCCAGGGTAGCATTCTCTGAAATGCTCCCTGTTCCACGCGCAGGTCACCAGAGGCAGGCAGAGCTCCGGAGTCTCAATGTGTGGATGAGATGATGGTGCAAGGACGAGGGATTCAGTTTTGTTAGGAACTGGGAACCTTTTGGGGAAGGGCGAGTCTCTTCCAAAGGGATGGGTTCCACCTTAACCAGGGTGGAACCAGACTGCTGGCGCTAACCTTTAAAAAGGAGATAGAGCAGCTTTTAAACTAGAACAAAGGGGAAAGTCAACAGTCACTCAGCAGTGCATGGTTCGGAGAGTGGTATCTTCAAAGGATACTAATGATGCATTAGAATTAGGGCATACCGACAGTGAGGTCCCAATAACAAAAGTAGTCCAAGTGCCTGTAACTAAAAACTCACCTGAGCTAAAAAAATTCTAACTTATCTCTATCAATTAAAAATCAAAATGAAAATACAAACAAAAAACAAACTTTGAAATGTTTGTATGCTAATGCCAGAAGTCTAAGAAGTAAGATGGGAGAATTAGAATGTATAGCAGTGAATGATGACATAGACTTAATTGGCATCTCAGAGACATGGTGGAAGGAGGACAACCAATGGGACAGTACTATACTGGGGTACAAATTATATCGCAATGATAGGAGCACCCGGGAGTCGGTGTGGGGCTTTATGTCCGGGATGGCATAGAGTCCAACAGGATAAACATCCTGCATGAGACTAAATGCACAACTGAATCAATATGGGTAGAAATCCCTTGTGTGTCGGGGAAGACTATAGTGATAGGAGTATACTACCGTCCACCTGGTCAAGATGGTGAGACTGACAGTGAAATGCTAAGAGAAATTAGGGAAGCTAACCAAATTGGTAGTGCAGTAATAATGGGAGACTTCAATTACCGGGCTTCCATTCACTCAGAAGACGAATATTCAACAGGTCCAGTCCTGGACCTGTTGAATATTCGTCTTCTGAGTGAATGGAAGCGTCGTAGCGCCATCAAATAAATTGGATTCCCACATAACAACGATTAAGGAAAGTACCGTTCCACATTAATTTTTAGAAAAAATCTTTCAAAAAAAATGAGAAAAAATCCATAAATGAAATATGTTTAATAAAAAAGGACTTGGTCCTATGATTAAATATGACCCGTAGCGGCAATACATAAAGCTAAATCTGCTTGTATGCCGCGGGTGTTATGATGGTCCTCCATTCAAAGTGATATATATGATATATTGCACATTGAAGAAAAATTGGAGTTTCACAACGTCTTGTAGTGAGATATTGTAGTTCATTGTGCATTGGGATTAACTGTTATTACTTTCTGTAGACTTCAATTACCCCACTATTGACTAGATAAATGTATCATCGGGACATGCTAGAGAGATAAAGTTCCTGGATGGAATAAATGATAGCTTTATGGAGCAATTGGTTCAGGAACCGATGAGAGAGGGAGCAATTTTAGACTTAATTCTCAGTGGAGTACAGGATTTGGTGAGAGAGGTAAAGGTGGTGGGGCCGCTTGGCAATAGTGATCATAATATGATCAAATTTGAATTAATGACTGGAAGGCGGACAGTAAGCAAATCCACGGCTCTCGTGCTAAACTTTCAAAAGGGAAACTTTGATAAAATGAGAAAAATAGAAAAAACTGAAAGGAGCAGCTACAAAAGTAAAAAGTGTGCAAGAGGCGTGGTCATTGTTAAAAAATACCATCCTAGAAGCACAATCCATATGTATTCCACACATTAAGAAAGGTGGAAAGCAAGCAAAACAATTACCGGCATGGTTAAAAGGGGAGATGAAAGAAGCTATTTTAGCCAAAAGATCTTCATTCAAAAATTGGAAGAAGGATCCAACATAAGAAAATAGGTTAATGCATAAACGTTGGCAAGTTAAATGTAAGACATTGATAAGACAGGCTAAGGGAGAATTTGAAAAGAAGTTGGCCCAGGAGGCAAAAACTCACAGTAAAAACTTTTTAAAATATATCTGAAGCAGAAAGCCTGTGAAGGAGTCAGTTGGACCGTTAGATGATCGAGGGGTTAAAGGGGCACTTAGAGAAGATAAGGCCATCGTGGAAAGATTAAATGATTTCTTTTCTTCAGTGTTTAGTGAAGAGGATGTTGGGGAGGTACCCGTACTGGAGAAGGTTTTCATGGGTAATGATTCAGATGGACTGAACCAAATCACAGTGAACCTAGAATATGTGGTAAACCTGATTGATAAACTGAAGAGTAGCAAATCACCTGGACTGGATGGTATACACCCCAGAGTTCTGAAGGAACTAAAAAATGAAATTTCAGACCTATTAGTAAAAATTTGTAACCTATCATTAAAATCATCCATTATACCTGAAGACTGGAGGATAGCTAATGTAACCCCAATATTTAAAAAGGGCTCCAGGGGCGATCCGGGAAATGACAGACCAGTTAGCCTGACTTCAGTGCCAGGAAAAATAGTGGAAAGTGTTCTAAACATCAAAATCACAGAACATATAGAAAGACATGGTTTAATGGAACAAAGTCAGCATGGCTTTACTCAAGGCAAGTCTTGCCTCACAAATCTGCTTCACTTTTTTGAAGGAGTTAATAAACATGTGGATACAGGTGAACCGGTAGATGTAGTGTACTTGGATTTTCAGAAGGCATTTGACAAAGTTCCTCATGAGAGGCTTCTAGGAAAAGTAAAAAGTCATGGGATAGGTGGCGATGTCCTTTCGAGGATTACAAACTGGCTAAAAGACAGGAAACAGAGAGTAGGATTAAATGGACAATTTTCTCAGTGGAAGGGAGTAGGCAGTGGAGTGCCTCAGGGATCTGTACTGGGACCCTTACTTTTCAATATATTTATAAATGATCTGGAAAGAAATACGACGAGTGAGATAATCAAATTTGCAGATGATACAAAATTGTTCAGAGTAGTTAAATCACAAGCAGATTGTGATAAATTGCAGGAAGACCTTATAAGACTGGAAAATTGGGCATCAAAATGGCAGATGACATTTAATGTGGATAAGTGCAAGGTGATGCATATAGGGAAAAATAACCCATGCTATAGTTACACAATGTTAGGTTCCATATTAGGTGCTACAACCCAAGAAAGAGATCTATTTATTTATTTATTTATTTATTTAATTTCTTTTCCTATACCAATGCTCAAGACTAGGTCTTATCGTACCGGTTTACAATGTAACTGAGGGGGAACCAATTAACATCAAGGTAGAAAGTAAAGTTACATTAAACAGGGAGCATAAAACCTGGGCAATGGAAGACAGTACAGAGTTTAAACTAAGAAACAATTAGAGAGAGATAAATATATAAATCAACAAAAACTGTAAGATACAAAAACATAGGTTTATCCTAGGCAGTTATTAGCCTGGTATGTCCAGAGGGAGAAGGAAAGGGTGAGGTTGGGTGGGGGGAAGGGATAGGGGAGGGGTGGGGGAGTGAGAGTCAGTGATGGTTGAGGAGATCCTTCAGCGGTAGGCTTCTGCGAAAAGCCAGGTTTTCAATTTCTTTCTGAAAGTTGAATGGCATTGTTCTTGGCGTAAGTCTTGTGGAAGTGAATTCCAATGTAGTGGACCTGCTGTTGAAAGAGCTCGCTTGTGAATAGTGTTGTGGACCGATGATTTGTTGGGGGGGGCCTTGAGCGAACCTTTGTAGGCAGTTCTGATCGGTCTTGCGGAAGTATGTAATTCAAGTGGGAAGGTGAGTTGGAGAGTGGATTGCTGGTAGACTGATTTGTGGATGATGGTGAGAGCCTTGAAAAGTATTCTATATTGGATGGGCAGCCAGTGTAGAATTTTTAGTATTGGTGTGATATGGTCCTTGCGACGAGTGTTTGTAAGGATCCTAGCCGCTGCGTTTTGCAGCATCTGAAGAGGTTTGGTGGACGAAGCGGGCAGACCAAGTAATAGAGCATTACAATAGTCGATCTTTGAAAACAGTATGGCTTGAAGCACCGAACGGAAATCCTTGAAGTGTAAGAGCGGTCTAAGTTGCTTCAGGACCTGTAGCTTGAAGAAGCATTCTTTGGTTGTGGCGTTAATGAATTTTTTGAAATTCATTCTAGAGTCAAGGGTGGCCCCAAGATCTCTGACCTGGTTTGCTAATGGGATGCTAGCATTATTTGCGAGGGGGTTGTTGTCACAAGGGGAGATATCCAGTAGTTCCGTTTTGGAAGTATTTAGGACCAAATTGAGACTCGAGAGCAGAAGGTTGATGGCGTGTAAGCAGTTGTTCCAGAAATTTAGAGTAGAGATGGGGTCTGAGATGGGGATTATGATTTGTACATCGTCCGCGTATATAAAGTGGGTGAGATTGAGACTATTGAGTAGCTGGCATAAAGGGAGTAGATATATATTGAACAGGGTAGGGGAAAGAGACGAACCCTGAGGTACACCTTGGTTTGATGGAATGGAGTGAGATTCTTTGTCATTTATTTTGACTTTGTAGTGTCTGTTGTTCAGAAAGGATGTGAACCAGAGCAGTGCAGAGCCGGATATGCCTATTTCCATTAAGCGGTTAATGAGGATATTGTGGTTTACCGTGTCGAACGCGGCAGAGATGTCGAGAAGGGCTAGCAGGTAAGATTGTCCCTTGTCAAGGCCCATCAGGATGTTGTCCGTTAGAGAAAGAAGGAGGGATTCTGTGTTTAGGCGTTTCCTGAATCCGAATTGAGAGGGGTAGAGAATATTGTGGGAGTCAAGGTAGTCTGTGAGTCGGATGTTGACAAGCTTTTCCATTAGCTTGGCTATAAAAGGTAGGTTTGCAATGGGGCGGAAGTTTGCAGGGTCGGCTGGGTCCAGGTTGGGTTTTTTAAGTAAGGGTTTAAGTGAAGCAATTTTTAAGGAGTCCGGGACCGATCCTTGATTGAGGGAGCAATTTATGATGTCTGCCAGCGGTTTAGCAATGGTGTTAGGGATGGTGAGAAGTAGTTTGGTCGGTATTTGGTCCAGAGGATGAGTGGAAGGTTTCATTTTCTTGATTATTGATTCAATTTCCAGGGAGGATGTCTGTTCAAGAATTTCTAGTGACGGTCTGTGGATATTTGGTGGAGGGTTATTAGTTGCGAGGCTTAATGGTTGCGAAGGGTTTGGAGCCATGTTAGTTGAAGCCAGGGGGGCAAGAAGGTTTTTGATTTTGTTATCAAAAAAGATAGCCAACTCTGTAGATTTGTTCTGGGCTTCTTCTTCTGGGATGGTGAGGGGCATAGGTGTGGTAAGGGCAGCTACATATGAGAACAGGCGTCATAGTGGATAATACATTGAAATTGTCGGGTTCAGTGTGCTGCGGCAGTCAAAAAAGCAAACAGAATGTTGGGAATTATTAGAAAGGAAGTGAATAAAACAGAAAATGTCATAATACCTCTGTATCGCTCCATGGTGAGACCGCACCTTGAATACTGTGTACAATTCTGGTCGCCGCATCTCAAAAAAGATATAATTGCAATGGAGAAGGTACAGAGAAGGTTCTACCAGAATGATAAGGGGAATGGAACAGCTCCCCTATGAGGAAAGACTAAAGAGGTTAGGACTTTTCAGCTTGGAGAAGAGACGGCTAAGGGGGGATATGATAGAGATGTTTAAAATCATGAGAGGTCTAGAATGGGTAGATGTGAAACAGTTGTTTACTCTTTCGGATAATGGAAAGACTAGGAGGTACTCCATGAAGTTAGCATGGGCCACATTTAAAACTAATTGGAGAAAGTTCTTTTTTACTCAACGCACAATTAAACTCTGGAATTTTTTGCCAGAGTATGTGGTTAGTGCAGTTGGTATAGCTGTGTTTAAAAAGGGATTGGATAAGTTCTTGGAGGAGAGGTCCATTACCTGTTATTAAGTTCACTTAGAGAATAGCCACTGCCATTAGCAGTGGTAACATGGAATAGACTTAGTTTTTGGGTACTTGCCAGGTTCTTATGGCCTGGATTGGCCACTGTTGGAAACAGGATGCTGGGCTTGATGGACCCTTGGTCTGACCCAGTATGGCATTTTCTTATGTTCTTATGAGAAGGTATAGAGAAGGGCTACCAAAATGATAAGAACATAAGAAAATGCCAAACTGGGTCAGACCAAGGGTCCATCAAGCCCAGCACCCTTGGACCCTTGGGCCACTATGAGGAAAGACTAAAGAGGTTAGGACTTTTCAGCTTGGAGAAGAGACGGATGAGGGGGGATATGATAGAAGTGTTTAAAATCATGAGAGAGGTCTAGAACAGGTAGATGTGAATTAGTTATTTACTCTTTCAGATAATAGAAAGACTAGGGGGCACTCCATGAAGTTATCGTGTGGCACATTAAAACTAATCAGAGAAAGTTCTTTTTTACTCAACGCACAATTAAACTCTGGAATTTGTTGCCAGAGGATGTGGTTAGTGCAGCTAGTATAGCTGTGTTTAAAAAACGATTGGATAAGTTCTTGGAGGAGAAGTCCATTACCAGCTATTTATTAAGTTGACTTAGAAAATAGCCACTGCTATTACTACCAATGGTAACATGGAATAGGCTTAGTTTTTGGGTACTTGCCAGGTTCTTAGGGCCTGGATTGGCCACTGTTGGAAACAGGATGCTGGGCTTGATGGACCCTTGGTCTGACCCAGTATGGAATGTTCTTTTATTCTTATGTTCTTATGAATGAGCTCTTCTGGGACCTACTTTACTCATTTGTCGTGGTATATCTGGATGATATACTGATCTTTTTCAAAGACCCTAAGTCCCACCGGGTTCAGACCATCCTTCAATGCCTCCAAGATAAATATCACTACGCAAAGTTAGAAAAGTGCATTTCAGGCAGACCTGCCTTCCATTCCTGGGGTACATCATCTCCAACCGTGGCTTCACCATGGATCCTGAGAAACTGCAAGGCATTCGAGATTGGCCCCAGCTAGTAGACCTCCGAGCCTTACAAAGATTCTTTGGGTTTACAAACTATTACAGGAACTTCATCGCTAACTACTCCACACTAGCTGCTCCACTCACGGCCATGACTAGGTAAGGTAGTAACCTCCAAGTTTGGAGCCCCAAGGCTCACTCTGCTTTCCATGCCTTGAAAGAGGCCTTCTGCACTAGACCATGTCTTCCACATCCAGAACCTAACCGCCCCTTCATCATCAAAGTTGACGCCTCCGCCATTGGTGCCTGTACGGTCCTGAGCCAATATTCTCCCAAGGGGTCTTAGTACCCTGCTCCTTCTACTCGCACATGTTTTCTGCCACGGAGCAAAACTACATGATTGGGGATCATGAACTCTTAGCTGTGAAATTGGCCCTTCAAGAATGGCACCCCTGGTTAGAAGGAGTACAACATAAATTCATGATATTTACAGATCACAAGAACCTCGAACACTTAAAGGAAGCCCAGCTCTTGAACCCAAGGCAGGCCCACTGGGTGCTATTTTTCGAACGATTCAACTATGAACTCTGCTACCGCCCAGCAGCGAAGAATACCCGAGTGGATGCTCTCTCGCGCTCCCTTGAACTAGAAGATACGCCCAAGACTCCTAGACACATCATAGACCCAACCTGCATATCCTTCACTGTTACCACCATGGTACCAGCTGGGAAGACGGTGATCCCACACTGACTCTGGGAGCACGTCCTTCGCTGGGCTTACGACTTGAAATTGGCCGACCTTCCTGGCCGGGCTCGAACCCTTAAGATGTTAAGAAGACACTACTGGTGGCCCAGCATGGTTAAATACTCCCCTAGTTATGTGGACTCTTATTCCATCTGTGCACAGCAAAAACCCCCTACTGGCCATCCATGGGGACTCCTCCAACCTCTTCAGGCTCCCACCGAACCCTGGTCAAGCATCTCTACTGACTTCATCGTCAAGCTGCTCCCATCAAAGGGCAACACGGTCAACTGGGTTATTATCGACCGTTTTTCAAAGATGGCACATTTTATTCCACTTCCAAGCCTTCCCTTGGCTCCTGAACTGGCAAAACTCTTCCTAATCACAACCTTATACCCATATACTACTGTAATCCAGTGTACCTGTAATGTGTATCCACAAAATCAACCCAATTGTATCACTGGTAAATCTATTTCAACTTCACAGGTTTATGCCAAGTATTATATGTAGGCCCCTCACTCTCAGGGTCTGTAAAATCCAACAGACTCCTAATTAGGTACGAGGCCACCTTACTTTAATTTTAACATTTTTTAGGATTTTCTTTTTTGTATATTAAAACTTCCCCATATCAGTCCAATTATTCACTTCGCTTTCGCAACTTGAAGGATACGAGAGAAACAATCACTACTTATCTGTTCCAGTTTTGGTTAGTCACCCAAACAGATAAGTAGTGATTGTTTCTCTCGTATCCTTCAAGTTGCGAAAGCGAAGTGAATAATTGGACTGATATGGGGAAGTTTTAATATACAAAAAAGAAAATCCTAAAAAATGTTAAAATTAAAGTAAGGTGGCCTCGTACCTAATTAGGAGTCTGTTGGATTTTACAGACCCTGAGAGTGAGGGGCCTACATATAATACTTGGCATAAACCTGTGAAGTTGAAATAGATTTACCAGTGATACAATTGGGTTGATTTTGTGAAAACTCTTCCTAAACCATGTATTCCGCTTACATAGGTTACCCAAAGAGGTTGTTTCCGATCGAGGGCCGCAATTCGCTGCCAAGTACTGGCAGTCACTTTGCAAGAAGTTTGACATTACTCTGAATCTGACATTGGCCTACCACCATCAAATGAATGGACAAGCCGAGAGGACAATCCGCTCCCTAAAGACCTTCTTAAGATCTTACATCAATGATCTTCAGGATAACTGGGCTGACCTCTTGCCATGGGCCCCGTTATCCCACAATACGCATGTCGTCTCTGCTACTGACGCATCACCCTTCTCTGTAGTCTTTGGTCAACAGCCACCCCTGCTCTACCTGTGCCGCTCTCTGATCCCTCGCCTGCTGCCCAGTCTACTGCACAGACAATACAGCAAATTTGGAACCAAGTCAAGGAAAGACTGAACCAGGCGGCCGAGAAGGCCAAACACTTCATGGATGCACATCATCACACTGCACCACTGTTCCGACCCGACCAGAAAGTTTGACTGAGTACCAAACATATTAGGCTATGCCTTCTGTCACAGCAACTGGCTCCTAAATTCATCGGACCATTCCCGATTATCCGGCACATAGGAGCAGTCACGTATCAATTACAGCTTCCCGCTTCCATGGACATCCACAAAACGTTTCACGTGTCCCTTTTAAAACCGCTAATCCTGTCTTGGCCTTCCTGAAGGCCTCCTGCACCCACTCAATGCCTCAGCATGATACTGAACCCTAGGACACCTTACAAGTTAAGGAAGTTTTGGACATCAGACAATGGAAGGGCCATTGGAAATACCTCTTGTTGTGGGAGGGCTTCGGTCCACAGGAGAACTCGTGGAAGCCCTCCCACCACATCTATGACAAAGACCTCCTGGTGGAATTCCATCGGGCTCACCCTGAAAAGCCAGGCCGGTAAGAGGGAGGCCTAGAAGGGGGGTACTGTTGCACGCCCCGGCCCTGCTCACCTCACTTTACCATCTACAAGCTCCAGGTTCTCTTCCTCCACAGCCGCAGCCAGTTCACGGCATCCCTGGCTCCCCCGCTCTCCGTCTTCCGAACAGGCCTCACAGTGGAGCTCCCGTCGGGGCTCCGCGGCCTCAGCTGGCTCGGCCCCCATCCCTAGGCAGGCACGTGCACAGCCAACCTCACCATACTTAAAGGGCCTAGCACGGGAAACCTCCGGGAGGCGTGCCCCGATGATGTCATCAGCCTTCAGTATATAATTCTCAGACTCAATCCTCTGACCCAACATCCTCTGACCCAACATCCTCTGACCCAACATCCCGGTGTACGACCCAATTGCAAGGCAATTGGGTCGTACACCTTGGTGTCTCTAGTTTGCCTGTTCCAGTGTCTCTTTTTCCAGTGTCTCCTGTTCCAGTGTCTCCTGTTCCAACATCTCCTGTGCCTCCTGTTCCAGTGTCCCCTGTGTCTCCTGTTCTAGCGTCTCCTGTTCCTTCGTCTCTCCATTCCTGGTAGTACCTCTCAGACTGATCTCACGGTACTGACCTCTGCCTGTTCTCTGACTACTCCTGATTGGTGCCTGGAACTGACCTCTGCCTGTCCACTGACTACTCCTGATCACTGCCTGGAACCAATCACTGCCTGACCTGACTTCTTCTGGACTGACTACAGGTACTGACCCCTGCTTCGGCTGACCATTCTGGACTGATACTGTGGCCTTGATCCTCGCTATCCATGGACTCCCTCTTCTGGCCTCCTGCGACCTCTGGACATTCTTGCTTGGACATCGACCACGCAGCCTTGTTTTTGGTAGGCACGCCCCTGTGCTTCCTCTCTAGGAGACCCTGCGAGGCCCACATAAGACCAGGAGGCCCGGGTAACCAAGGGCTCAACCTGAGGGAACCTCGGGTTGCTATTGGCGAAGCTCCAGCTAGCCTCAGTCTCCTCCTATGTTCTACCTCTTGGTGGCAGGCGCTGTCTGGGTCAGACTGGAGAGCCATACCAATCCTGCACCAGGCCAAGGGTCCACCTCCAGCATAACAGGGGGCTTACAGGATGAAGAACCAAAGGGGTCTTCAAGATCTCAATATCAACTGGACAAATTGGTGGACTAATTGGAAAAACTGGTTTTTCCTTCGTGTAAGCAAATTTTAAAATCCGCCTGCATTCATGCATAAAAGCCGCAAAAGCCAAAGCAGAAATACATGCTGGACATTTACTTGAGCTGCCTCTTATATGCGTATTTGTGCGCACGATATAAAATTGCAGCGTATCTCTGCTCGCGTGCCGATATGCCGATTATGGATGCATGCACATTCCTTTTAAAATTAGCCAGATACTGTGTATATACATTATGTACATTTATTTATTTATTTATTTATTTATTTTAAAGGATTTATATTCAGAAAACATTTATAGTTGGATATCATAAGTTCCTGAGGAAGGCTGGGGTCAGTTTTAAAACCCACACTCCGAGGCGCGCACATGGATGTGCCAATTTTATAACATGCGCACGTTGCCACACGCATTTTATAAAATACGATTCCTGTGCACAGATGGGCAGCCAATTTTAATATCGACGCTCGCATTTGTGGGTGGGTGTCTTCTAATATGCGCAAGGGGGGGAATTTTCTAAAGAAACATGCGATGACGTAACAGGGCCTTCCCTGGGTCCCTTCCAGTCCGCTCCAATTAAGGAGTGGACTGGAAGAGAACGTCCCTATCCTCGTAACTACCCTTCCTACCTTTTCCTCTCTCCTCTCCTCTGCGGCCCCTAATCCCTACCTAGCCCGATTTTTTTTTGTTTTCATACTTACTGCTCCTTTGGAGCAGAATTAACTTCAGCGCACTGGCCAGCTGCCAGCGTGCAGTTCCCTGGGACAGAGCCTAATGGCCGCTGTCCCGGTCAGCCCCTACCTCGCCCAGACCACTCCCCCCCTACCCTTTTTCCCTGGCCCAGCACTTCTGCGCGTATCAGGAGATATGCACATGACCGGGCCATTTCTAAAATGCGCATGGCGCTTGCACGGCCCAGCCACACATGTATCCCTTGATTTTAGCGTGTGCGGGCTTTTTAAAATTAGGGCTTATGTGTAAAAGTGATATATGAAGAGAAGTGATATACTCAAGGGAGCCGACCTTTCTTTGATTACAAATACTTCTGTCTAAACAATGTAGTGAAATCTATATGTTAAGCTACTTGGAGAGTTGTGCTGGGTTTTTTCCCCCTGAAGAAGCCAGTTTTGGTGAAGCAGAGGCCTGTGCTGGGGAAGCAGCAATTGACGGGCTTAATTGGGGAAGCAACAAGCTGTATGACCCCATCATTATAATAATTGACCCATTTGAGGACTTTTCTTTAACTCATTTTCTTTTGTTATTGAAATGTGTTTATTTCTAAAGTTGAATTGTATATATTATGATTCAGTTTTTGTAATTGTATTATTTATTGATTTGTTTAGATTTATACTATATTATAATACATTTGTTTTTTTAACATTTAATAGTTACATTAGTGCTTTATGTGGAGGTGCTTTTATGATATCAATATAGTGAGGCTCTTTATTTGTATAGATATCTTAAGGATATGATTGAAAAGAATTAGGGTTATTTTTCATTTTGGGGTTTATTTTTTTATTTTTTGGTTTGTTCAATTTTTTCTCGCCTTGGTTTGTTTACCAAACTGAAAAAAACATATTAACTCCCCTCAAAACCCCCCAAAAGAAAATAAAGAACCAAAATTGGCCTCCCTGATGCCTCCCAACCCCCTCCCACTTGCAAGAAAGCCAGCCAGGGTCTCCTCTGTTCCCTTAGAAACCCCCCCCCCCTCACCTCTTCTGAGCCCAGCTGGAGCCTCCCCAGGCTCCACTCACTTCTTCCATGGGAATCCCCCAATCCAAAGGGCAGGAGTGATCCCCACCAGGTGGATTCTTGAGCTCTGCCTTGTTATCACAGCTTGAGGGCAAATCCAAGCAAAACAAAATGATTTGATCTATAACCCTTTGCTTTACTTCTCAATCTACTAAAAGACTAATGAATGAAAGTTTATGACTATTCATAGTTAAAATAATTCTGATAATTAAGGGGGACATTTTATTCTAGCCTGCCTAAAATGGATAGGCCAGTGCTAGCTTTTTTTTCTGCCCTGTGTGAACTATTACTATGCTGCCCCCCTCCATTCATTCAGTCTCAATTCCTATCCCAGGCCCTTCAAATAAAGCCCAGCTCCCTCCTACAATCTATGGGGGTCATTTATCAAAATGTGCTAAGGCGTTTTTGCATGCGTTAAGGGCTTATCACATGCAAAAGGCCCTTAATGCATGTGATAGCACCATATCATATGGTGCAATGCAAATCTGAAAAAGAGGAGGAGTTAGGGGCAGGCTGGGTTTGCCAGTCTGTGAAGTGCTATTGTACAGACTTAATGCTGATTTTAACTACACCTTTTTCAGTAGTGTTAAGCTGTGTGATAGCTTGTGTTATGGTGTTAGTGCATTTTATGATGTCTCCTGAAATGCCTGTTTTAGTAGGTTTGAAGCTCCTGGATGAGGGAGAGAGAGAGAGAAAGAGTGCACCTAGCCATAATGTCCTCTCCCTAGATAGGTATTTGTATCCCTATGGGAGGCCCACCTAGTAACTCGAGGTGAAGTTTAGGTATTATTGTAGGGAGTTAGGGGCCATTTTGACATTCAACGTGAAATGTACAAACAGAACAGTGGTCTCTTGTGAAGATTTGATGACCTACGGAGAGAGAAAACTCACCCAAAGATGAGATTTGTGCAATGTTCTCTCCACCTAGCTTGATGTTTAAACAACCAGGTAGAGTGTCCATCAAGCTAGGTGGAGAGAACCTTGCACAAATATCATGTTGGAGTGAGTTTCCTCACTCCGAAGGTCATCAAATCTTCACAAGAGACCACTGTTCTGTTCGTACGTCTCACATTAAATGTCAAAATGGCCCCTAACCCCCCTACACTAATACCTAAACTTCACCTCGAGTTACTAGGTGGGCCTCCCATAGGGATACAAATACCTATCTAGGGAGCAGGCATTATGGCTAGTCTCTCTCTCCCTCTCTCCCCCCCAGTGGTTGTATGCAGGAAATACAACAGGTCTGGCACTTATCACAAAGTTTGAAAACATTATTGCAATTTGCACTAACTTAGCTCTTCACATAGGTAATTAGCACAAATTGCAATAAACCAAACCCTTTTGCTATCACATGCGATACTTATCACATTTTGATAAATCCAGGACTATTATTTTTTAAAAACTGACATGCCCACACCCATCCGAGAACCCATGGATAGAGAAGGGTATTAGGTACCCTAGACAAACCTTACAGCCTTGCACATATGCCACCTCCCCATGCCACAAACAGACAGACACACACACACTCCCACACCCTTTGCAGACACAAACACTATTAAATTATGCATTTATAATAAATTTTACATGACAAAGAACATTCAAAACTACAGTCTTCTGAGGCAAAAATATCATTTACAACATGTATAATCTATTTACATGCAATCCTGTGGTGTGAACCAGAAAACTCTGCAAAGAAGACACTTGGAACTCCTATGGAATAAGACTTTTTATAATGCGTATTGGGTGTGCACTTTGCCCTCAGAAAGCCATGAATAAACAGAATTACTATTGCAATATAGTAAACCTTCCATACCAAAAGAACCCTATCAGTCTTATATATGAGGACAACACTACCCTAGAACACCAATAAAACTTTTATTAGGAAACCAGGCTGCTATAGATCCCTACACGGAAATTACATCCCAGCAAAATACTTCACCTTGGTCACACATGCAGAACAGAAAGACTCTGACCAAATACAGAATAAAGAGATCAGAAAGTATAAACAGAACGTGCTGAGAAGAACTGAACTGGAACCCACAACAAGCCAACCTCTATATGTAGAGCAGCAATGGAAAACTAGAAACATTAGCATTCTTCATAAAACATTAAATTATAAAATCAAGAAGTATAAAACATCAATCATAATATTAAAATCATATTCATAAAAAGAATATTTCAAACCAGTTAATAAATAAAATATAAAAAATTTCCCAAACACCAATAAAATATTTGAAAACATCTGATGAATAAAAATTCCAATAATTAAAAAATGTTCTATTCCCCTAAAAAAGTTAAATATTTCAAGAAAGTAGAAACATCAAATTACACCCAATAATTTAAAACTAATAAGGATTAAAAAACATGTCCTGCTCTCCATATCTGGGATCTTTTGATTTCTAGTCTAAAGCCTCTTCTACTCTACAGAGACTTCCGCACGGTACTCCAAGCCATCATACTCCCGAAACTGGACTACTGTAATTCACTCCTTCTGGGACTTCCCGCCTGCACCACCAAACCTCTCCAGATGGTCCTGAATGCCACGGCAAGAATTCTCACAAACGCCAAAAAAAAGGATCATATCACCCCTGTCCTCCAGCATCTCCATTGGCTTCCTATTAAATACATGATTCAGTTCAAAACCAGCATGATGATACATAAGGCCCTACATGGCATCTCTCCTCTCAACTTAACCTTCCATCTCCAGCTACACACTTCCAAAAAACCGACTAGAAGGGCATACCAGAACAGACTGATCACCCAACCTGCAAAATCCTCCCTGAGGAAACGCGCACTATCCACAGCGGGCCCGTCACTCTGGAACTCGCTACCACCAGACCTGTGCCTTGAACCTTGCCATACTACTTTTAAAAAGAAACTTAAGACTTGGCTCTTCATACAAGCATTCCCAGAGAGCTAAGAGCAGGAAGAACGACAATCTCAAATCAGTCACTGTCCACCACTGCCCCCCACCACTGCCCCCCAACCCACCACTGCCCCCCCACTGAAATTTAACTTATCATATATATTCTGTTCACTGGAGTTGCACGAATGCCCCCTTTGCGCCTTCATGCTGTTGTTCTGTTTACAGCAATAATGTAATTACTAATTGTTTTATTTTGTTTTAATTTGTTTTCTAATGGTTTTAATTGTTCTATATGTTCCATGTAAACCACCATCCAGGCAATAGTTAATCATTTCCTGTAACCGGAGTGATATGTATATTATACAGGAACTTCCGGTATATAAAAGCCAAAAATAAATAAATAAATAAATAGTCACCCTGAGATCGTCGTGGATTGGGGGAGGGAGGGCTGCAAAAATTTTATCGTCTCTCTCACACACACTCACAATAACACATTCATTATCTTACACCCTTCCCTGTCTCTCACATACACAGGCTCCCTCTCCCTCACAGATACATTATGTGTGTGTTTGTGCATCCCTGTGAGAGCCTATATGTGACACATAGGCTCTCACAAGCACACAAACATACACAAACACACACACAAGCACACAGACTCTCACACAGCCACATTCACAGGCACACAGAGTCTCACACATACAAGCATACATACACCCAGAGGCTCGCACAGACACACACAGGCTCTGACTCGCTCACATACATGGCCTACTGTTGTCACTGGGCCGTGGTGGGATGAGCTCCACCATGGCCCAACGACCTTCCTGCTTGCAAAGGGGGGGGGGGGGGGGGGGAGGAAGCGGAAGCTGCGTGCACCCACGGGTAAAGTTGTACGCGGGGTTGCACAGGAACACTGGCTTCTCATTCTAAGCCTCTGAGTTGCTAGTGAGTTGACTTCCATACCGCCGACGGCCTCACTCCTTCTTCTTCTGCCAGTGGGTTAGGCTCCACTGGTGGCCCCATGACCTCTCCTGTTGCCAGCGGCTCGCCAACCCCCCCCCCCCCCCCCCCCCCCGGGTGTGCCACCTTATCAAATGCACAGTATGCACAGCCAGTCGCGCCAGGCCTGATAATAGATGTATAAGTGGACTTAAACGCACATGTCTGCTTTGAAAATTATCTCACCAAGTTTACCCACAGACAATTATACCTTCTAATATGGGTGTGAACATTTTTCAGTAAAACTGACATGCATACTTTTGAAAATACAAAAGTATTGGAACAGAGAATTGTGGTTTTATGTGTTATTTATTGGTACTAAAAAAACAGCTTCAGACCTTTAAATTGCCAATTCACTACACCTAGTCACTTAATTTTTCTAATTCTGTTCTCTCTTTCTTCTAGGCATCCAGAACTGCAGAGCTGCAGTAAGTGATTCACTGTAAGGTTTGAACACTATTGAACAGCACGTCTAGTGCACATAAGAAAATGGCATATTTTACCAATTAATACAAGTAGAACAAAGGCTTTCAGCATATTCTCCTGCTGAGTAATTACAAAAACCTTCAGCAATATCTGAGGCTAGGCATGTATGCACTGTGAAGCTATTAATAAAACATTACTTAAAGCTGTGAGTCACAGAAGAAAAAAATAGAATAGAAATAGCCTATACATGCAGCCCAGGATTTAATCAAACAGGATGGAAATATATGGAGTAAAAGAACTTTTGAAAATGTCATCCATTTTCTTAAATGTAAAAGGGAAGGAATAAAGAAATTTAGTATGTGACTGAAAATATTCACAGTTGAAAGATATACAGTGCTTATAAGCACATAGAACTAGATCTATATTACTAAATAATAAAAATGAGAAAAATCCCTAGTACATGTACTTATATGCATAAATATACACACACATACTTTTTACTCAGTAAACAACTCCTTTCCCTTTTTATTTCATTTAAAGTAGGCGGATGTCTTTTCATGGAGTTCAAACAGCTAAATTTTAAATTTAATTATCTTTTATCACAGGTTAGGCAACAATGCACATTCTGGCTTCATCACTATCGATTCATCTTGTTACCAGTTTGTGAGGGGAGTTAGTGATAGCAAAGCCAAACAATAATACTTAAAACTAAAACCAGATAACTCTTAGAGACCAGAAAGTCAACCAAACTAATATTTTATTTTAGTTAATTAAATTAGAATACCAATCAGGTAATATCATATATGTACAGAAATGTAGATATTTGCACATACTTGTAATCTCAGAGAGAATTTGTAAACAGAGTAGGCTTCTGCTAATTATCTTTGTGAGAGTAATACAATAAGAATTAATGGCAGTTTGGCCAAAATTGGTAGATCAAGTTGGGGGGTGAGTCCATCAGATGATAAGTCTGTACCCATGCTTGTTTCTTGTAGATTGATGACAATTCTGACATTCCTCTGTCTTGTTTATTTAAGTAGCCCTTTTTGGCAGTGTGTTTCTGATAGCCCAAGTGATGACATCCCTGCCACTCATGGGTCAAATTGCATGCTCTCTGGACAGAGCTACTCTGGCTTTCCATTTAGAAGTTACACTAAAAGCACCTATCTCCAGTTGTATAGAAGACCAGAAAAAAAAAAAACCCAACAACCCAGGAGCATGGTCTTGCAGTGTCTATATGCACACAGGTGCATGAAGACAGTCCTCAGTAATTTCAGAAAATATGTTGATTTGGGCTCTTTCATTAGTATAAGCATTTTGCAGTATTCCATCTTGGTTCACAGAAGTTTGAATAAGTTAGCATGAGTTCCATACTTGGCCTATAGAACTGTATCTGAAACCTTGTCCCATCCCATGCAAAACATAATATAGCATAACCAAAACTGAACACCACAATCTTCTCTTAGGTCTGCCTGGATCCATTTTTCCTGTGAGTTGATATTGAAAAGCTTCTTTTGGGAATCATCCATGCTCTGTTTTTTTCTATTTGTTTTCAATATACTTAATAATATTAGAATTTCTCATGCACGGATTATATATTTAGCTCTTTTTTTTATATCTTTACTTCTTATTCTATCTTGTCTAGTCTATTATATTCTTGAACCAAATTTGACAAGAAGTTCAACTCAGGACTAAAGAAGCCTGGTTTCTAAGATGCACTAATGCATGCAACTCTAGTTCGTGAATATGAATGGATCAACAAAAATTCCAGCCTGTTAAACTCCTCATGTCCTTCCTGAAAATTTGGTCTTTATAGGACACCAAACGCAAAAGTTATTAGGGACTTGGTAAGTACATTATTAGTGGTTGATTTTAAAAGCCTTCCGCGCCAAAACTGGGAGATAAGCATGTGTCTCAGGCGTGTGCATGCCGCGTGGATTTTACAAGGCACGCAACAACGCGCGTATCTCCTGTTAAGCGCACAAACATTTTTTGTGAAAAAGGGGTGGAGTGTGGGCATGGTCTGGCCAGAGTCGAGGCATGATTTCTGCATGTACCTATTTACATGCACAAGTGCGCTGGGGTCCCCTACCACATAACTTTACTTCTGTTGTGATCGGCATGTAAGTAATAAAATAAAAAAATATAGGCTACTTAGCAAGGTTTAGGGGTCTGGCCTAATAGGAAAAAAGGTTGGCAAAGTAACGGTGGGGGTAGGAAGGCCATTTGGTTAACTAAGAGAACTAGGACTGAACTGGGAAAATTGGCTCTAGCGTAGGTATTCATGTCAAAATTCACCCCCACTTACGTGAGCAAGGTGGCATTTGCATGCACATAAACGTGTCAATATGAAATTATGCACACATGTACGTGTGAGTAGCTGATTTCAAAATATGCGTGTATGTTTTAAAATCGCCGCCGCCATGTGTGCTTGCTGGCAAACACGCACTCTTAAAATTTATATCTTAACCATTTAAATGACTACCTCTAGATTCATCAAAATGAAGGGGCATGTTTAGGGAAATTTTAGAATTACCGCACCATGCAATAAGTTACCACTTCACATCAGTATTATCACATGGTGTGGTAAACTTAGCACGTCCTATAATAATGCCTATTTTTCACATCTTGCACTGAGGAAAGAGAGAGAGACTATCTACAGGGCCCTCATAGTAGTGAGGTATTTATATCTCTATAGGAAGCCATCTAATAAGTCGAGGTAGAGTTTAGGGGCCAATTTTGCATGTAGAGTGAGATGTACAAACAGCACAGTACATCTTGGTAAAGATTTGACATCATTTGGAGTGAGGAAAGTCTTACAAAGATGAAATTTCTACTATGTTCTCTCCTTCTTGCTTGATGGATTCTTTAACAGGGTACCATCAAGCTAGGGTGAGATAACATAGTACAAAATTTCATCTTTGTGAGACTTTCCTCACTCCAAATGATGTCAAACCTCCACAAAGGTGTACTGTGCTGTTTGTACATCTCACTCTACATGCGAAACTGGCCTCTAAACCATAAACCAAAACCAACACCTCACCTCAACCTATTAGATAGTCCTCCTATAGAGATATAAATAGGTGCACACAGTGAGGCCTTCCCTAGAGGCTCTTTCTCTCTACTCCACTCCACTCCCTCTCTCTTACCCCCCCCCCCCCAACCCAGAAATGGCCAAAATGCAATTCAAAAAATGTATTGCGAATTGCTCATATCGCACAACCTAATGCTAGGAAAAAAGGTATACATATTTCCGGCATTAAGACCGATGTGATATTGCCACTCATTTAATTAAATCCTGCCCAAACACCTTCCTGACCTCACCCCTCCAAAATATTTGCATTTGTGTCGTGCATTATGAATAATACATGCGTTATGGTGTTATCGCATGTGTTAATGCCATAATGCATTTTGATGAATGACCCTACTAGTTTGCTATGTAGCATCCCACATTGAGGAAGAGATGAGGAGAGTGAGAGCAAGTTGGGGAAGGAGGTGGGGAACACATGGGCATGTCAGGAGGCCCCACCTCCTCAGCTGCAGGCTCTATTTCTCATTTAAATGGTCATTCATCTATATTTTGAGTAATTTAAGTGATTTACATTTTAAGCAATATTTACATCCTTATTAGGAGATCACACAAACAAGCACAGCAATGTCATATGCCTTTTTTCCTTTTGGAAAAAAAAGGATAAAAATGTAATTTCTAATGTCTGACTTATGCTAATTTCTTATTTACCTGCTTTATTGTTTCAAATATTGCCTCAAATATAATTTTCTTCTCCCTCCTTCCCCCCCTTTCCTGCCTGTCTCTCCTTCACTGTTCTTTCCTGTATATTTCCCTCAATTTGTTGTCAAGAATTTTCTGTTTTTGTATTATGTGTTCACCTATCTGCTCAATATTTTATTTACAAATTTCTTTTGTTTTTAGATATATGGAAATCAACCTCTTCCTTGTCAGGAACCCACTCAAATCCCAGTTCACTCCCTCCTTTCCCCCAGCCCCAGTTCATTCAATTCCTCCATCCTATTTTTGGTTCACTCTTCTTTCCTCCAATCTCCAGTTCATTCCCTCCCCCTTCCCCCCACCCAATTCCTGGTTCACTCCCTCCCTCCCTCCATTCCTCATATCTCCAGTTCTTCACTCCCTCCAGCTGATCCACAGTCCACTCCCACTCTTCTCCCACAATACCCAGTTCACTACTTCCCCTCCCCTCCCTAATTCCTGGTTTACTCCTTCCCTCCTCCCATCCCTGATTCACACACTCGCATCCTCTCCAAATGATCCCTGGTTCACCTGCTCCCTCCCTTTCCCTAATTCACTCATCACTCTCTTCCTTCCTTCCTTCTGATCCCCAGTTCACTTCCTCCTGCAGTTCACTCATTCCCTCCCATGCTTCCCCTTCCCCATGATCCCAAATTCACTCACCACTCCAGATCCCTCTCTGCCCTGCAACTTTGGCGAAACAGGAGGAGGAGGACAGCAGTCAGCAATGACTCTGGAGCATCCTCCTCCTCTAAGCAGGGGCCCAAGTGTTCTCCTTTGAACTACATGCCATTTGGGCCACAGCAGAGAGGAGTTAATATCATAAGAACATAAGAACTGCCATATTGGATCAGACCGAAGAATCATCAAGCCCAGTATCCTTTTTCTAACAGTGGCCAATCTAGGTCACAAGTACCTGACAAGATCCCAAAGAGGGATAAAAAAAATAATGGTTTTCCCCAAGTCCACCTGGCTAATAACAGTTTATATACTTTTCCCAGCTATGCTACCTTCCTTTACTATATCCTCCAGCAATGAATTTCGAGCTTAATAGTGTATTGAGTGAAAAAGAATTTTCTTCAATAAGATTTAAATTTTCTACTTACTAACTTCATGGAGTGTCCCCTAGTCTTTGCATTTTTTGAAAGAGTAAATAGCTGATTCACATTTGCCTATTTCATTCCACTCATGATTTTATAGACCTCTATCATATCCCCCCTCAACTGTCTCTTCTCTAAGCTGAACAGCGCTAACCTCTTTAGCCTTTCCTCAGAGGGGAGCCATTCCATCCCATTTATCATTTTGGTCGCCCTTCTCTGTAATTTTTTCATTTCAACTACTGTATCTTTTTTGAGATGCGGCAATCAGAATTGCACACAGTACTCTAAGTGTGCTCTTACCATGGAGCAATACAGAGGTATTATGACATTCTCCATTTTATTCTCCATTCCTTACATTCTGCTTTCTTTTTTGACTACTGCTGTACACTGAGCTAAGGATTTCAAAGTTTTGTCTATGATACCACCCAGATACTTTTTCTGGGAGGTAACTCCTAATATGGAACCTTACTTTGTATAACTACAATGTAGTTTACTTTTCCCTATGTGCATCACCTTGCACTTTTCCTCATTAAATTTCATCTGCCATTTGGATGCCCACTCTCCCAGTCTTGCAAAGTCCACCTGCAATTTCTCTAAATCACTCATTGTTCCTGTTTCCAGAACATTTATAAATATCTTAAAAAGCACTGGTCTCAGTACAGATCTCTGAGACACTCCATTTTTTAACTTTCTCCCCTGAGAAATCTAACCATTTAGTCCTACTCTATGTTACCTATCTTTCAACCAGTTTGCAGTCCACAATATGACATTGCCTCTATCCCAAGACTTTTTAATTTTCTCAGGAAACTCTCATGGGGGACCTTGTCAAATGCCTTCTGAAAATCCAAATATACTATACCACCAGCTCACCATTATTCATATGTCTATCACCACCTTCAAAAAAATGTAGCAGATTGATGAGGCAAGACCTCCCTTGTGTAAATCCTTGTCTTTCCATATATTATGTGATTTTGAATGGTTTGTATGATTGTTACTGTCATTCAAGTCACATGCCAACAAATAATGGGCAAGTGAAAGTAAGTGTGCAACTTCAACTAAAGAATATCTTTCACCCCAAAATTTTTCAAATTATTATTTCATCAGTTAGAGCTGCGATTAACATACATGAAAAGTGGAGGAAAAGACCTCAGACAACCAAGACATCATGTTCATTGAACCTCTAGATATGTTGTGTTGTATTCAATCATCGGTCAGAAAAACCTCCAACCATCCAACATATTTTTATTCTTCAAAAACAATATTTTTTGGTTTTCATTTTTCATAAAAAAGAAGAGCTTATTTCAACATCATTCTTGTCTTCGTATATAATAATTCCATAAATTCTTTTAGTCTGCTGCCGACATTGGCCAATAGTTTTGCTGATTAGGCTGCCTCAGGGCAGAATTCTAAAAATAACAAATCTTATTACAATCTTTTTTCAATATAAATATTCAACTAACTTCATCTTAATTTTAAAACTCACATTTCACTTGTATCCACAACATTCATTCCTGAAGCATGATGCTCTCACTACCACTTCAAGATCAATGTCAAAAACACCAGTGCATGCACCTTACCTTTAAAACCACTTCAAATTACTTGAGCATGCACATTGCTTATTCAGCAGTGAATTAATTTATTTGCAAACCCAATTAATAAAAATAATTCCATTCTATGATGGTATTTAAGCCATGAGACTCCAATGTTTTTAAATGAAAAATCCATCGTTGTTCAAACTGAAGTAATTGTTTCTCTCATTCTCCCCTGATATTTTTCTTCACATGATCAATAGCAAAACACTTCAAGTTGCTGAAATTATGATTGAAATTTTTACAATGAAAGACCATCGGTGCCTCTACCCTATTTTGTTTCAAGCAACTTCTGTGTTCAATCATTCGTATTCTCAATACCCTAGTTGTTTTTCCAATATACAAGAGAGAGCACAGACAGAGAATTACATAAATTACAAACTTGGAGTCACATGTAGTAAAATGTTTCAAAGAATATATTTGCTGATCATAAAGATTACTGAATTCCTTAATATTTAAAGTATTCATGCAGATGGAACATTTTCCACACTTATAATGTCAACATAAAACAGAGCCACGTATAGTTTTAATTACTTATTCATCCTTTGGTAGTAACGCCAGACACAAATATTCATTCAAATTCCTTAATTATACATATGAAGTTCTAATTTTTTGACCATTGAAACAATCATGTACACTTAAAATATTTAAATGTCTTTTCATAACATCAACATTTCAGGCATCCTTTTGGAATATTGTGTAACAAATGTCAAATGTTCATCCTTCTTGATCTTGTATTTGGTCTCAATAATACCAGATCTCTATTAATGAACGGGACATGTTTATATGCCTTTTTTATAATATGATATAGATAACCTCTGGCAATTAATTTTTCAGACAATTTTGTTGAATGTTTTTTAAAATCAAAGACATCCATACAATTCCTGCAAATCCTTAGAATCAGGGAAAATGACAAACTATTTTTCAAATGATCTGGATGGAAACTTCTATATTCCAAAAATGTATTTCTATCTGGTTTTTTTTTTTTTAATATATAAAGAAGTATAAAGCCTGCCCTCTTCATCTTTCCTGATACATCCAGAAATGAAACACTATTTAAATCAAAGTTGATTGAAAACTGAATGTTTTCTTCACAACTATTGATCCATCTCACAGAAAACATATCTTCTTCATTGCCTGACTATAACATAAAAATGTAATCTATGTATGTCTTCCATAATTTAATATAATTGTTAAATGGTGAGCAGTAAACCCACTCCCAATTGAATTTAGCCATATAAAGATTAGCTAATGAAGGAGCAATGGTGGCCCCCATGGAAGTCCCAGAGTTCATAGAAAGTGCCTTAAAAATAAAATAATTCTTGGTTAAAGCAGTTCTCTTCAACTTCATAATAAAATTGGTGGGCACTATATAAGGACACGGTCTACTTGTTAATATATCCTTAATGACTTCTAATGATTCTTCTTTCGGAAGTGATGTATAACATGATTTTATATCCATAGTGATAGATAATAAGCACTGCAATCTTCTTCAATTTCTTGCAATATATTGATGAAATGAGTGGTATCATGAATGAATGAATCAATTTGATTCACAAATGGTTTAAGAAGAATCACTGGCAGAAATAATTAGTCATCCCGGAGGATCTCTGATAATCTTATGTACTTTTGGTATAGTGTATGTATAGAAGATGTTTTACATTCAAAAATTGCATCTCTTTTTGTGTCAAAAAAACAGATTTTAACGCCTCCTTTGTCATATTTGAAATGTCTCATTGCAATATCCTTATTGGATCTGATTTCAATCATTTGTAAACAGTAGTATCATTATGTTGTTTTAAGATGTTATTAACATAAATGTCTCTATCTCAAATTACTTTCAATCCTCCTTTATCATCCCCCTTAATTACTATTGATGTATCTTTACTTAATGTGTTCAAAGCTTTCCTTTCATCACTGTTTACTTCAGGTACAATAGATGATTTTACAAATTTCTAATAATAGATCTGCAATTTCATTTTTGTGTTCTTTCAGAAGTCTGGAGTGTAAGCCTTCTGGCCCAGGCAATTTGCTATTCATTAGTTTGTCAATCTGCCCTATAACATCTTCTAGGATCACCATGATTTTTTTCAGTTCTTCCAAATCATCACCATTAAATTCCAGTTCCAGCATGAGTATCTCCCCAACATCCTCTTCAGTAAACACAAAAGTAAAGAATTAATTTAGTCTTTCCTCTAAGGTCTTGTCTTCTCTAAGTGTCACTTTAATCCTTCGATCATCTAATGGTCCAACTAATTCCCTCACAGGCTTGGCCCTTTGGATATATTCTAAAAAGTTTTTATTATGAGTTTTTGCCTCTATGGCCAGCTTCTGTTGTGATCCAGCCCGCGAGGAGGGCAGGCTCTTACCTTCGCAGCCAGTCGGGTCGCTGACGCTGCTTCTCTCTCCCTGAATCAGCTGGGGCCGTCCCCGCAGCTGTTGCCCTGCGGCCGGCTCCTCTGCTGCCATTTCTGCCTTCCCCCAACATGCTGCTGTGATCCCGGGACCTTCAGCCAGCAGGGAGGCCGTCCCTGCCGGTGCCTGCTTCAGCCCGGGTCCTCGCCCGGCAGGGAAGACGGCCCTGCCGGTGCCTGCAGCCTGCGACAGCTCTCTACTCTGCCTGCAGTCTCTCACAGCTCCCTGCAGCCAGCCTTACCTCTCTCTGCTTCTTCCTGCTTCGGTCCTTGCAGCTTTGAGCTGCTCCAGCGACCTGCCTTCACCCAGCTCCAGCCCAGGGCTGCTCCGCTGCTTCCCTGGGCCTTCCACGTGGCTGAGGACGCCACCAGCTTCCAGCTCTTCTCTCCAGCTCCCTAGGGCGTGGGCGCGTGCCTCTCTCCTCCTCTTCAAGGGCCAGCCAGGTGTGGCCCCCTGCTGACCCCTCCCTGGGCGTTGTCCACCTCAGTCCTACAAAAGGGCTCAACGTCCATTCCGTCTTTGCCTTCGCAAGGAGTTGGTCACTCCTGAGATCCTTCGCTCCAGGAAGTCGTCTGTGTTCCAGCACTTCTGCAAGGTCCTGTGTTTTTTGTTCCCTGTCGGAGCTCCTCGTCCAGTCCTGACGTCCGCCTTCTGTTCCAGTCCTGACGTCCGCCTGCTGTTCCAGTCCCAAGGTCTGTCTCTTGATCCAGTACCCGTGTTCCAGTCCTGATGTTACCTGCTGTTCCAGATGTCCTTGTTCCAGCCCTGAGGTCTGTCTTAATCCTTGCTCCTGACCCTGATGCTTTAACCTGCCTTAGGCTGCCAGTGTGCAGCAAACCTTGCCTTTGGCTGCCAGGAGTGCAGCAACCTGCTTCTTCCCTGTGCTCTCCCGCTCTCAGCGTGGTCCGCGACCAGCCTTCCAGGGCTGTGTAGGGCGTGCATGGGACAGGGTGGTCCGCGACTCAGTCCCGCAGGTGGCCTGAGTAGGGTGCCCTGAGGGACAGTGCCCATGTCCTCCTTCAGCCTCGTTCCTGAGTCCACCTCTGTGCATCCAGTACCTCGTCCTGAGTCCACGTCTGTGCCTGAGTCCACCTCTGTGCATCCAGTACCTCGTCCTGAGTCCATGTCTGTGCCTAAGTCCACGTCTATGCCTGAGTCTATGTCATTCCTGAGTCTCGTCTGAATCCATATTCCAGTCTTCGCTGCCCTGGCCTCCATCCGGCCTGCCGCTTTGTGCCGTACCCTGCGGCAGGTCCGAAAGGGCTGGGAACGGTCGGAGGACTGTTCACAAGACCAACATTGCGTTGTTGGGTCTTCCGAAGCGTGCAGGTCCGGAGGAGGGCCTGTCTTCCAGTCATCACTCCAGCCATGCTCGGGCATGCCACGCCTCCCGCGGCACCTCTTCAGAGTTCCTCTGGGGTCGAGTCGTTGCCCAAGGACACACATCTCTCAGGAAGTGAGATCGCTCTCCTAGCGCTCCACAACAGCTTCTTTTCAAATTCTCTTTTTGCCTGCTTAGTCAGTGTTTTACTCTAACTTGTCAATGCTTATACTTTCTATTTTCTTCAATTTAATTTTTTCTCCAATTTTTTAAAGAAGTTCTTTTTGCTAAAATAGCCTCTTTCAACTAATCTTGTAATGATGCTGGCAGTCATTAGGCCTTCCTTCTACTTTTTGTAATGCATGGAATACATCTGGTCTAGACTTCCAAGATGGTATTTTTAAACAATGACAAATCCAGCAAAATGGCTAAACATCCCAACAATGTGCAATGAACTGAATACACTGTGGACACGGACTGTGTTTCGGCAGCTGCCTTCTTCAAAGGGCTGAATTCATGTATCAAGTTGTCAGTGGCATTTCTTCTAGCTCGTAATGCTGGAAGAAATGCCGCTGACATCTTGATACATAAATTCAGCCCCTTGAAGAAGGCAGCCACTGAAACACGGTCCGTGTCCACGGTGTATTCGATTCATTGCACATTGTTGGGATGTTTAGCCATATTGTTGGATTTGTCTACGTTTACATGGCTACTATCCCCTTTTGTAAAAATTCTGTTTGAGAGATTTATTTTTAAACAATGTCCATGTCTTAAAGTTGTATCTTTTAGTTTTTTTCTATTTTCATCATTTTATCAAAGTCTATCATTTGAAAGTTAAATGCTAGAGCAATAGATTTACTTAATGTCCTCCCTCAAGTCATTAAGTCAAATTTGATTGCATTATGATCACTGTTACTGAGTGGCCTCACTACCATTACCTCTCGCAACAGATCTAAGAATTAGGTCTAAAATGACTCGCCTACTTATTGGTTCCCTGACTAGCTGCTTTTGAAGTAGTCATTTATTTCATCTAGAAACTTTATCTCCTGAGCATGTCCTTTTGTGACATTTACCCAGTCAATATATGAGTAATTGAAATCTCCCATTATTACTGTGCTGTCAAATTTGTTAGCTTCCCTAATTTCTGTTAGAATTTAATAGTCCGTATGTTCATTTTGATTAGGTGGATGAAAATATACTCTTCCCCATCACATATGGAATTTCCACCCATAAAGATTCTACTGTGCATTCATAGGTGAATTTTAAAAATCTGACGTGTGCCAAAACCAGGAGATATGCAAATATGTTGTGCTGGCATACCAAGTAGATTTTAAAAGCCGCCCAAGTATGTGCATACCTCTCGCTTCATGCACAAATAAAAAGCTCAAAGAAAAGGGGAAGGAGCAGGGAGCGTTTTTTTCATTAACTGCTGTTTGAATTTCAACACTTCAACACCTTTGCAGCCGGGGGCAGGGAGGACCTTGCCCCGACGGACAATTCTTACTTCCGGGTGTGATGTCATCACCGGGTCCTTAAAAAGCTGACTGCTGGTAAGCTCCTATGAGGGGAAGGAGCAGGGAGCCCTTTTTTCATTAACTGCTGTTTCAATTTCAACGCTTCAACACCTTTGCAGCCAGGGGCAGGGAGGACCTTGCCCCGATGGACAATTCTTACTTCTGGGTGTGACGTCATCACCGGGTCCTTATAAAGCTGACCACCTATGGTGCGCAGTCGTCGTTTGGCACGCACGTCGCCCAAGCCGAGCGTGCCTAAGGGGTGCACGGCTTTGCCGAAAAGAACTGTGGGGCGGATTTTAAAACAATACGCGTGCCGGTACTTTTGTTCGCGCCACCCACGCGAACAAAAGTACACCAAATTTTATAAGATACGCGCGTAGCCGTGCGTATCTTATAAAATCCGGGGTCGGCACGCGCAAGGGGGTGCACATTTGTGCAACCTGCGCGCGCCAAGCCCAGCGCGGCCTGCCTGTTCCCTCTGAGGCCGCTCCGATTTCGGAGCGGCCTCGGAGGGAACTTTTCTTCGCCCTCCCCCCACCTTCCCCTCCCCTCCCCACCCCTCCAGCCCTATCTAAACCCCCCCCTTACCTTTGCGCGCGTTGCTGGCAGCCCCGCTCCGTCCTCCGGTCCCGGGGGCGTGGTCCGGAGGCCTCGACCACGCCCCTGGGCCCGCCTCCGAAACGCCGCGTCGTTTCGTGAACGCCCCGGACACGCCCCCTCCCTCCCCGTTTCGAAAGCCCAGGGACTTACGCGCATCCCGGGGCTTTACGCGCACCGGCGGCCTATGCAAAATAGGCGCGCCAGCGCGCGCAGGGGTTTTAAAAACCGCCCCTGTGCGTTTTATTAACAAGTGCCTTGTATTGCCCTGGCTCTGCTTGCTCCTTACCCCCAAATAAGTAACTTTAAGTAATTTAATTTTTTATTAAACCGCTTCTGACCCTCCACTCTGCAGTATATATCGATAGTAGGAAAGTGCTGATTTATTCTCAAGTATTATATTGGATTTAGCTTGGTTTTGTGGTATAATAATGCCACATACTAAACGTAAGGGAAAACTAACAGAGGCCGCAGCTGCATCTCTCCAGTGGACCCTTCTCAAGGAAAGATTGAGAGTTTTTTCAGTTCAGCACTCAATAAATCTCCCGAGGGAGGCGCTGTAACTCCAGAAGCTGAGTAAAGTATGGAGTTACCAGCCTCACTTCTTTCACTTAGCCCGGGAGCACCAGCTACCCCTCCTCTTCCCTGCCAGACACAATTACAAAAAATGGATCCACCAAAGGGTAAAGAGGAACAAAACACACAGACTCTGGAAAAGGAGGGGAGGGAACTGACGAGCATTACCCCTTTGGAAAAATCATCTATAATAACATTATATTCTGTATGGTCTGCGATTATTACCTTAGAACAGGCTGTTTCAAAATTAGCTAATGTAATGTTAGAGATGAACAATCTCAAGCAGTTCTGAAGCATTCAAGGGGGATATTTGTTCTTCTTTTACAAGCCTTGATACAATATAATATATTTTATTTTAGAAATAGTAGGAAATGCTTCTGATGGAATTTTTAATGATGCTTCTGTTGGAATTTTTAATATTTCCCTAGAAATTGGCCATCCTACAACCTCCAATGTTTCCCTTCCAGAGAGGGAAAGATAGGTAATGCGCAGTCCAACTGAGAGGGTGCCCTGTCTCTAGCAATAATTTCTTTGCCAAGTACTGGCCAATTCCACGGCAAGGGTTGAATTTTGTGGCTCTTTTCATAGCCGCGGATTGCTGGAAACTAGGAACCCTGTTTTTTAAATTTTATATGCTGTTGGTAAAATAGCATAATGGCACCCTGGAATTTGTGTGCCACCACACTCATCCTCTCACATACAATGCCAAAAGAACAAAGTACAGACAACAGTTGGAGGTCCAAATGCCACAACTATATTATAACAGTACCTAAGCCATCTGCTACACAAGTCACTTCACTACCACTCACTGCCCTGGTAATTTTTCTGCCACAACCTAGCAAGACAAGTTGTCAAACTGTAAAGTTACTCTATGCTTATGGCCAGGGACACAAGAACACTTAGACTCAATAAAAAGTATAATGTATTTTTATTAATCAATATAAGTGTTCTCAGGAGATGCTGGGTACTGCGTGCCCTTAGTCTTACAAACTGACCAGCATCTCCCTGGATACAGGATGTGACCCTTGTTTTATAGATAACATTCAAATCCAGGAAAAGGATAGAAGGTTCTAGAGATTTGCATGACTGCCCAAAGGATTATTTACATAAGTTGTAATGTCAACTGCATGATAGCATCATCGCTAACTACCCTGATTGGCTTCCCAGGATGTGTAGCCCATTTCCCATGGCTCTCTTTGTTCTGTTAAACTCTTACTGGACAAGACAATCAACACATCTGAGTTATGTTGATTACAAACTCCTGAGGATAGTGCCTGAAGCTCCCCTGTGCTTTCTTCTTTGTGACACTATGAATAGGTATCACTTGTCTGGTGCCAGCTTGCCTGCTTCTACAGATATCCAGGGACATTCTGTAAGTCACTCAGAGTCCATTCAGCCCAGGCAAGCCAAAGACACGCAGAGGCTTCTGGGAATTTCCTTCTCCATGTTGGTTTTCTGTTCAGGCATACTTCTCAAAACTTGTGGTCATGTGCCACCACCAGCAAGAAACTCACAATTAATTATTTCTTGTTTAAACAACTACTTCTAACCATTTTAGTAAGACTGGCCTGGGAGAGCCTGAACTTGGGGAGTTCCTCAATAGGAGATCTTCAACAATGACTGGATGCTATGGACTGTAGAAAGCTCTAGCAAACCTTTGTAGTGTTCTACTAAGGATAAGTTCAAGGTACTATACTAGGCCTGAGATCATCTAACCCTCAACACCCAGAATTGGTAGAAAGAAAAACAAGTATGGTCATTTTATATAGTAAATTAAAATATCAAAAGGTTCAAAATTTGCTTTTTCATTGACCTATAATTGAATTGGAGAAGGGCAAACAGATTAAGTTTTCAAACATTGTTGATTAAAGGAGGAACAGCAATAATGTAGGCCATACTGATGCTATAAACATTCCAGGGAAAATGAGCAAACCATAGTAGATGAGATACAAGAGCCTATGTGCTAAAAGGTTTTAAAGTGAGTTTCAGTGAAAATTGAATGTGCATGCTAAAATGCCACATCAGATAAATTGAACTACATTTTTTGTACACAAATTAAAATTGCTTTAGTAAGCAGGCAAAAACAAAAGTGCATAGAAACACAAGAAATATAGTATGCGAGTGGTGTATATTAAAAATCCCCAAGTTGACTAGTCCAAAGTAAAATGGCTGGTTACTACTGAGGTTTCATCCCCATTAATTCCAAGGTTGCTGCTCCAGCCCACAAAAGACTGAATCCTGCCTTCAACATCCGATAATACTCTAACATCAAGCCCAGATCTCCCCCTTCAAGGACCTGACCCCAATAGAAAGGTCAGCCCTCCTATTACATGATACTGGTGAAACACTGTGTTGTGGTCACATGTGTTTGGTGGTTCCTTGGGTGCTGTGGAGATGACCACGCCCATGGGGAGGAGCTCCATGAGGAGCCACAGCACTGGGCTAGACTCTTACTACACAGAGACACAAATAGTTCTTTTATTAGACAGCTTGAAGAGAGCCACCAGGTGGCAGTAGTGAGGCAGTCTGTAGTTGCAGTCTCAGGGATCTCAGCAGAGGGAGCCCTTCTCTCCTAGATGAAGTCAGGAAGTTCCACAGCAGTTTCTCAGCAAGGAGATACTGTGGATGAGATAGACTGACTCGGTGTTAGCTGTAGATATGCAATTCCACCAGTTATGTTGTAGAAGGTACAGGCACTGAGGCAGGGAGTTCATCCAGATTCCTTAAAAGTTGGTTGCATTACAACGTTCCACGCCCCTGAGGAAAGACATTCAGTCTGAAACACGGATCGGCTGTGTCGGGACCATCATTCAAATCTGGATAATATAACCAACTGACATCTTAAAGGGAAGTCTGAACTTTACTCTTTTAAAGCTTAAAACACTTACACAGATAATTGAATTCTTGGCATTAAACACCGTTAAGGTATATAAACTAATTTACCGGGTGCTCACCAAACGGAAGAGGCTCACAGAGGTGAAGGAATCTCTAGTAAAAAAATGTTTTAAAAAAAATTCACATAGGAGGCGGGGGATCGTTAATGATTATAATACCACACACTCGTGGTGCGGAGACACCTACGAATTTATATGAAACTTCCCCCCAATTCCTTATATTTATATTCACATTCATATTTATAAATCCATTAAACTCAAAAGCAATACTTTAATAATATCCACACAGAGTAGGTGTCATAAAGTATTTTATTTAAAAAATTTTCTCTTATAAATTATTCAACATTAAACTTTATTGAAAAACGATTAGAAAAGTTTCAACATTCCAGCGATCGAGTTAACGCTCTTGATTTGTAGCCTAAATGTTAAGCAGATCCAAGCTTGTATGGAGAGTGAAGAGAAGAGAGGGAATCTAGCCATAAAGGAGGCTTGGAAACTTGGGGGATGAAATCTCCTTTTCTAACCAACCCATTCACTTTGGTCTGGTTAGCATCAGAGATTTCAAGATGCAGCTAGACATTTTTAAGCCTTAGCACAATGTTTCACCTGTCAGTCACAGACAACTGTGACCTCTCATGCTCACCTCTTTTCTCCCTGCATGTCAAGTCTGGGAAGTATGGCGGTCTCTGCTAATCCCCGCTGAACTCTCTGGTTTTCCCAGGACAGCGTGGGCGCTGCCGACCGCCATCTTGGATCCGGAATTACTTAGGTGCACGCACAAGGGCTTCCTTTGTACACGTCATGGCGGGAACCTCGGGGGTGTCCGCTCCCGATGATGTCAATCCGCTATTGTATTTAACCTGACCAGCCCTTGCCTTCTTTGAGTTAGCAAGGAGTTCCGTCTTGCTGAATCCGCCTCATTCTAGGACTTCCTGTTCCTGACTTTGGTCTTGGCGTCCAACTCTCTAAGTACCTGCTCCTTGGGGGCTCCCCTGCATACCTGGCTATCCGCTCCTTGGAGGGCCTACCTGTCTGACTACTACCAGACCTGCTTCTCAGGTCTCTCTCTCTCCTGGAACCATCTCTTGTGAGTACCTCTACTGACTTCTACTATACGAACTGTATTGAGGATTCCCGCGGTGTATCCTGAGCCTCGGGCTACTGCCGCCTTTCCTTCAGTAGAAGCTATTCAGCATTTCCTGTGCGGCAGAGTATTGACACACCAGCTATGGGAACCACTTCCAGGTTCCGGCATCTCTACCAGTTCTTCAACATCTACTGTACAGACATCCTCGGCATACCCCGCTCCACGTGCCACTACCAGATCTGTATTCCTGAGGTGTCTACACTCGTCCGAGGGGATCCCTGGCGTAGCTCGCTCCGTGGGTCACTACCAGATCTTCTCATCTGTGGCTTCGCTCTGGGTATTCCCCATTGCTCAGGACTGTACTATTACATCTCCAGCTCTGTGGACATTACTTTTTCCTTCCTTCTTAATAAAGCCTCTACTTCTAGCTGTGTCCCACGCCACTGAGACTACATCTGCTGATGGTGAGGCTCACAGGGCTTCTCCCTGTGGGTGGAGTCATCTCTCATCTCAGCCCAGGGTTCACATTCTTACAAAAACATCACACAAACACAGAGATAGTAATTTTCAAACCAGTGCGTGGGTGCACATTGGCACATGTGCTTCAGCGGCACCCAGGGATGCATCCATTTTACAAAATAGCCTGGGTGCATGTTATAAAATAGCCTGGCTGCATGTGCATGTGTGCCAAGTTTTAAGTGGAAGAGCACATATGTGCACAAATCCCACTTCTATCACATCAATCAGGGAATTTTACACGGGGTATGCATCCACGCCATTGCCAATTTTACAGTTTGGCCACCAGCTAGGTCCTCCAAACCTCCCTAGTTTGATAGCCTATACTCCCCCCCATTATCCCAGACCCTTTAAACCCCTCAGCAATGGCTTGATCATTTCATTTTATTACTTATACGGCCTCCATGGCAGAAGTAAAGTTACACAGCAAGGGATCTTGGCATGTGCCAAAGCACATAAGTATTTACATGCAGCTCTGTTGGCCAGGCCTCGAAATTCTCATGCCCCACCCAGATCATGCTCATGCACTTTGCTGATATGCACACAGTGGGTTTTACACGTGTATCTGGGCGCTTTTTAAAATAGGGTTGGCATGCCTAAGACCGACTTGTTTGCGCATCTCCTATTTGATGCACATGCCAGGCTTTTAAAATTCACTTTTAATGGTCCAATATTCAACATCACTTAGCCGGATAAGTTCCAACTTATCTGACTACATGGCAGTATCTGAATATCCGGCCACATTTATTAGCCACCATTTAACCAGATAACTATTTATCTGGCTAAGCAGTTATCCAGCTAAGTGGTGGGCGAGAAAGGGGAGTAACAGGGAGGAACTACTTATTTGGATAACTTAGCCAGATAAGTAGTGAAATTTAGAGTTATCTGACTTACTAAGTTATTCAGTGGTTATGCTGCTGAATATCCCAGGTAGGTTAACCAGATATGTTTATTCAGCTAACTTCCCTAGCCAGAGAACTTTTGAATATGGACCTCTAAATATTTCAAAACCAGCTCCAAGACAGGTTTTATATTTTAAAACTTAGTGGACATGTGCAAAATAGCATATGAATGACAACATATTATGCTATTTTGTGCACACCTGCTAAAACCTAATTTGTACAATGTTCCTCCACTCAAATTTCAGGCATACATAAATTTTAACACATATCTCTAATGTTAGAACATTGTATGTGCTTTTTTTGTTCATAGGCCCCTCAATGTGGATATAAAATGTCAGTTAATAAAGCCATTAATCTATTCTAAATGAGTCAGTAATTTCCATGCAAAAAAAAGTGAATAGAGTGCTCTGTGATAATGAACAATAAGTTCAACATCTGCTCAAAGTCAGACTGCTGCTGCAAATCTAGGCATATGCTTATAAATGTTGAGGAAGTCCCCTGCTGTAAGGCTATCTAAATGTTCTGATATTTTGCCTAGTATATGATGATCACACAGTGTTCAGTAGATAAAACAAAAGTTACCATAGGGATTTTTCTCCAGGCTTAGTTACAAAAAATATGACATTTATTTCTTTACTTAGATACTTTTTTTTCTGTGATATAGTTAGTCCTAGTAGCTATGGGAAGAGCACAATTTAATAAAAAGTTACTTGTGAGACGGCATTAGGGTTGATACCAAATTATTTGTGCAAACTGAAATTCAAATGCATTAGTCATACTTGCTTTGAGCCTAATATTGGATTTCTCATTTTATTCCAAATGAGAAGCCATGGTTGAACTGGGACCAATTGCTACACATAAAATTCAATATTCAAAGACTTCCTATGCACATACAAGCTAAGTCCAGCCAGAGAAAAGCTTCCAGCCAGCAGTTGATGTCTGTCCTGTATTCCGTAATTGATTCTGGGGCAATCAAGCTTTAGTTTTTTTATTTTGATCAGCTACTGAATAGATTGATTTTTCAATGGCAAAAATTAATCTCTAAAATACAGTAATTTTCTTATAAATAAATTAATATTTACCTATGATCCTTTTCTATTTACCCATGATCCTTTTTATTTACTTTGCAGAAGACTTCTATATAAAAAATCAGTAACTTTTAAAGCCTTAGATAAAAATTTGAGAGCTTAATTTAATCGCATGTTTTAGAATCAACTGCTATAATGATGTGAATCCCACGTATGTGATGGCGACCAGAAAAGCAAATAGAATGTTAGTTATTATTAGGAAAGGAATGGAAAAAAACCAGAGAATAGCATAATGCCTCTGTAACAATCCATGGTGTGACCACACCTTGAGTATTGTGTGCAGTTCTTATCAGCCCTTCTTAAAAGAGATATAGCAGAACTGGAAAAGGTTCAGAGAAGGGTGACCAAAATGATAAAGAGGAGGGAACAGCTTCCCTATGAGAAAAGGCTAAACTGATAGGGCTCTTCAGCCTGGAAAAGAGATGGTTGAATAGAGATAGAGATCTACAAATCATAAGTGGGGTGGAATGGGTAAACAGATAGTACTAGGACTAGAGGACATTCCATGAAGCTAATTGGTAGCACATTTAAAACAAATAGGATAAAGCATTTTTTCACTCAGCACATAATTAAACTGTGGAATTTGTTGTGAAAGGATGTGTTAAAAGATTAGAATTTTAAAGAGTTTAGACAAGTTCTTGGGTGAAAAGTCCATAATTTATTATTAGCCATGTAGACTTTGAAAGCTACTGTTAATCCCTGGCTGTGAGCAGAAAGAATTAGAGCTACTCTTTGGAATCCTGTTAGGTAGTTGTAACCTGGATTGGCCACTGTAAGAGACAGGATGATAGGCTTGATGGACCTTTGCTCTGACCCAGTATGGCATTTCTAATGTTCTTATAGGACTACATTTAATTTATGAAGCATATTTCTCTCTATTCCCTTCTTTGCCAATTGCTGGCTGCTTAATGAGGTCTATGCTTGCTGATTGTCTTCTCCTGTCAGGACATCTAGACTTTCATCACTGGACTCCTGCAACACCTCCTCAACATCCATCCTAAATGGATCCTGTCCACCACCAGCACTTCAAGTAGTCTCAACCCAATTTCTCCAGTCATTTACTCAACTGTTCTCCTGTCCTCTTCTACTCCATGTTAGCATTCTTCTCACAGAGCTCACATGGTCTTCTTTTTAGTGTAGGGTAAATATTTTTGCACTCTAACCATGCAATGTTTATGATAATGCATGGTAATAAGCTGACATTTGCCGCATGCCATTTTTATGTAAATTATCTTTGTAAATAGGGTACAAAATTTTAAGGTACAATGTACCAAATAAATATATTTTCTATAGATACAAATGTACAGGGGCTCAGGGATGGTAACTTTAAAATAAGCACGCGGGTGCCCATATATGCGAGTATGGGCGTGCGAATGTACATACTTAGGAATTTTAAATCATGTGTGCATTTATGAGTGTATGATTTAAACTACGCCTACTGTGCATATGTGTGCTTCTAATCTTAAGCAGTTACTCAAGTAAATGCAGTTTGCAAATCTTTCTTAGGTCTTTGTTGGCTTTAAGGAGCACAGGGTAGCAGATTTTAAAACATGTTCGCATGAAGGACATTCCCAGTTTTACCCAGTCCTCCAGTTTGCCCAATCCATCCCAAAGTCATCCAGCCCCCTCTCTTTCTTCAGCTGCACTCCCCCCCTCCCCCCCAGTTGACCCAGAGCCCTCCATCAGTCTATTTAGTTATAAACAGAGTTTTATGAAAGCTTCCACCTCATCAGGAGCAGAAGTAAACATTCGCAACTAACAGCCCACCACTCACTGCAGCAGCTGAATTTAAACTATGGAATTACATGCAGTACTGATGCTCCACCCCAGAACGCCCATGCCCCGCCCCGCTTTTTTTTTTTGATTGAGTACAAGTATATATGTGCGGAATTCGCAGCTTTCAAAATACATGTTGCGTGGCCCAGATACTCATGTATATGGGAATTTTAGCATGAGCAACATTTTAAAAATTTGCCCCATAATGTGTAATGACTTCAGTAACTCAACCTAGTAAATTACTATCGCCTGATTTTTCAGTGGCAGGTATGAGGGTCATCCAGTCTAAAATAAATTTTAAAGTGTATGCAATGCTTTTTTATTTTTTATCAATTTTCAAAATATTACAAAGAACAAACTTTTCACAGTAATTTCTGAGAGATATACAAAATAAGCAAAGAAATAAAGAACAATTCACAATATTATAATCTTGCAAAGAAAATTTCTCTCTTAATATAGACATTCCAACCTAGAGAGGGAGAAGAGGAAAAAAGTAGGAGAAAAGAAAACAATGAAAACAAAGCAACACTTAGGAAAAGGCCATAACATGAAGATTCAATCCCTATGCACATAAGATTAGTTGGATCTTAACCTATGGGGGACACAGAAAAAGCAGCCAGCTTCCTCCCATCTAGAAATAATTTTAGCTGTTCTGGAACAAAAAAGATAGAACATTCATTTCTCAATTTGATAACACATTTACAGTGAAATCTGAGCAAAATCGAAGGCCCCAAAGCCTGCACGTCTTAGCACAGAGCCAAAAATTCTCTGCGTTTCTCTTGTGTCGCCCTAGCCAAGATTCGGTTGTCCCAAAACATCCACAGTTATATTTTTAAAGTAACTTTTCATTATATAACTCACAACCATTCAGGGTTGATAGTGAGCAATAGTTTCCAAATGAATTTTACTGACAAGTCCGATGAGCGATCATGGGATGTACCAGCAGCATATATACAGGTTTATTAGACTATACAATTATATACATTTCTACATGACTATGTACACCCTAACAGGATATCAAACAGCTCACTTATCTACTTGTGGTTAGTAGCCTCAAGGCCACACAACTATATACATTTTTACAAAATAGCAAGAACATTTAATATTTGGCAATTTGGGGCTGTTGGCCCCCATGGTATATCACCCTATAGAATAGTTGGGACCTCCTGTGTTCCTGCTTAATTGTTATTATCTCCCCCCTTTTATCCTAAATCTCACCCATGCAAAAAGATGCAACTGGGCTGGTAGGCAGTACTGGCCTGGGGGGTCCATGGTGTCTAAAACACTGCCATCTCCTCTGTGCCACTTCCACTCTGCTGAAAGGTCCATGCTCTCTTTACAAGATTTGACTCTGCCTCCTGGTCCAATGCTGGGATCCCCACCCTCCTACAGGACCCGACTCTGCCTCCTGGTATGCTGCTGGGGTCCACACCCTCCTGGGTGCCTCATTCCACCTCCTGGCATTTTCTTGGGGACCATGCCCTCCTGGGGGACCCAACTTCACCTCAGGATCTGTCACAGGGGTCCCCACCCTTCTGGGGGACCGCTTGAGTTTACTGTTCCACTAGGCTCATAGCTTGTTTAATGTTCAGTGATTCAGGCCCTCCACAGTCTCAGCTTTTAGTGATTTTAGCTCTGTTAGGCCAGTTATTTGCTGTTACCTATTCTGGATGGGTCACCTCTCAGCCAAAAGGTCAGGATGAATGTAAGGTGTAATCTAAGGAAATATTTCTTTACAGAGAGGTTACTGGAGGTGGTAGAGACTAGAGCAGTACATGAATTCAAGAAACATGGGATAATCACTGGGGATTTCTGAGGGAGTGGTAGGGATTGTAAAGTGACTTAGTTAATGTGAATGGGCAGACTAGATAGGCCAAATGGTGTTTTTCTGCAATCACATTTCTATGATTCTGTATACTGGTCTCAATCCATATAGCATCATTAGATGTTCTCACCACTGCTACATCCTGCCATCAGTTCTCCCATTCTCCATCTGTTCTGAGGACTCACTTTCCCCTCCTTTCCTCAGCAAGTTCACCTGTAAATCTTTCAACAGGATCTCACAAACATCACGTGAAGCAAATTCACCAACAAAGCATCTGTAGACACTCTTCAGACAATATCTTCTGAAGCTCATCTCACAGTTCTGGGGAAATGTACCCTTCTCTGCCCTTGGAAGATCTCCAGTCTCTTCCTCCAAAAATCTCTCTATGCCCTCTACCTCACTTCTCAGCAAAACTAGGGTGTGCTGGGTTAAATCAACCTGTGCTTTAGAAATTTAGATAAAATCAGGTACAGGGCTACATTACTAAAATTCTTGCAGTTGAGTTTAGTATGTATATCATCTAGATTATTACTTGAACTGGCAGCAGTATTTCATGTCTAACACTGCTAGAGGTTTGTTTTATCCCGGTTTGGCCTAAATGGATTTTATCAAACCTGACTCTGTGGGTTTGATGAAATGGTGTGTGAACCCTGACTAGAGAAGATCACACAACCCTACATCAGGAGGAGTAGTTTATTTATTCATGTGTAACTCCCCCTTGACCATTTACCTTGTTGGGTGTTCCTGGGTCCGGGACCATCCTAGCAGGAGCCCCTTTTAGGGCAGACTCCATTGGTCCTCACGTTCTTGGCACCTGGTGCCTCCACCTGGGGAAGAAGGTGTTAGTGGGTGGGATTTCCCTCCCTTTAACCCTTGAAAGCAAATGGGACTGTGAACAAGGCTGGCAGTATATACAAATATATAGAGGTTTAGTGGACTATATAAGTATACACCCTAATAGGATATCAAACAGCACATTTATCTATTCATGGGTAGTAATCTCAGGCCATGCAACTGTATACATTTCTGCAGGATAGCAAAAACATTTAATATTGGGCAATTAGGGGTTGTATAACACCATATAGAAAAGAATGGACCTCTGTGTTCCCGCTTAATTGTTCTTATTATCCCTCTCCCTTTTTATCCCATGCAAAAAAATGCAACTGGGCTGGTGGGAAGTACTGGTCTGGGGGGTCTGCGATGTCTAAACTGCTGCCATCTCCTCTGTGCCACCTCCACTCTGCTAAAAGTATTGTGCTCTCTTTAGAGGATTCAAGTCCACCTCCTGGTCCAATGCTGTGGTTCCCACCCTCCTGCGGGACCTGACTCTGCCTCCTGGTATGCTGCTGGGGTCCACATCCTCCTGGGTACCTGACTCCACCTCCTGGTCTGTTGCTGGGGTCCGCAACCCTCCTGGTGGACCCAACTCTATCTCCGGATCTGCCGCTGGGTCCTCACCCTCTTGGTTCCACTGAAGGTTATGGACCTGCCGCTGTGGTCCATACCCTTCTGTGGAACTGCTCAATCTGCCACTTGGGTCCCTTGCTCAAGGTGGACCCAGGATCTGCCACTGAGGTCCCCTTGATCAAGAGGGACCTAAGGTCACCTCCCAATCTGCCACTGGGGTCACCTTCCTTCTGGAGGACTGCTCTATTTCCGGATCTACCACTGTCCTTTGTTCTTCTCCCTTGGTAGGAGGGTTTTTCCTGGCTTGAGTTTACAGCTCCTTTAGGCTCATAGCTTGTTTAGCATTCAGTGATTCAGGCCCTCCTCAGTCTTAGCTTTCAGTGATTTTAACTCCACTAAGCTCATGACCAGTCATTCACTGTTACCCAGCTTGCATGGGTCACCTTCTCTTAGCCAAAAGGCCAAGACCCAGACAGAACCATCCTACCTTCCAACCTGCTTGGCCTTTTTTTCTGTTATCTGAGATCTAGGTACCCAAGGGTATGACTCTCCTTGTTAATCAGGGTGAGAATCTGTTTGCTTCCTAGGACTTTTTTTCAGTACATTTCTCTCATAAATCCCTTTCTCATTCAGAATTCTCCAAAGTAGGACTTTTCCAGTTCTATAATTTAGGATTTTGCTATCCTTTGATTTAAAGTGATATTTCACTGTAAGTTACCAACAGTAGTCCAGGGGGCTGTGATATGAATATCCCCCTACCTACGTTTCTGACTCATCTATTTAATGGTCATTTAAGTACCTTCACAGTAAGTGGTCTGGCAACCTGTTCAATCTCATTCTAGTTTTCCTGGGCTGGTGGTTCATGTTACATAATAGGGATGTGAATCGGGCTTCGGACGATTGAAAATATCATCGATATTTTCAAAATCGTCAGAAATTGGGGGCCCCCCCCAAAATGATAGGAAAACCCCACGATATTGATCGTGGGGTTTCCCTTATTATTTTGGGGGAGGGCGGGAAAAACGTCACACAAAAATAACCCCTAAACCGGTGCCACTGGTCAGCCATGGTAGGAGCACAAGATGGCACCGGCCATCCAGTGCTCCTACCATGTGACAGGGTCCGGCCAATGGCACGGATACCCTATCACATGGTAAGGCAAAGGGCCATCGGCGCCATTTTGATTAGTGGTAGCCGACGGCCCAGGAGCGGGAGGACGGCCCGGAGCGGGAGATTGCTCCTGGGACCCCCACTGGACCACCAGATACCTGTAAAAAGTATTTTTTGGTGGGGGGAAGCTAAGGGGTTAGTTTTAAAGGGTCGGGGGTAGGTTTTTTGTTTATCGGCTCGGGCTCAGCCGATAAAACCGCGATCGGGCCTGATGCAAAAAAACCCACATGTGAATCGGAACAGGAATCCGAACCGATTCCGGTTCCGATTCACATCTCTATTACATAACTGCATTGTCCTCTTTTTTTCTCTTCTGCGATTCACTTAAATGGTAGCATGCTCTTTAACCCCCGTCTCCCTTGGGAGGTAGGTTTCACTATCCCCAACTTAAATTTATTATTGTCCTCAACAAGAAGCCACTCTCTTGTATGTACATCCCCTTTAGACCAAAGTCTCAAGGCATTCCTTCATTACTTTGGGATAATAGGCAGTCACCTGTTTGTGGGCTACTGTCAGGGGGACATTCACTGGGTTTCCATAGCTATGATAAGTGAACCTTATTATGGGCTTCACAGTCCTGCCTGTCCTTCTGGGCTCTTGGGGTGGCATTGGAACCAATTCCTCATCCTCTGCAGTTTCTGATTTTCTCTGAGGATGAATCTCATCTGTGGCACCACTTTCCCTTTCTTGATCCAGGATGTCCATCCCTTTCTTTCCCTCTCCTGGGTTTCCTTTCCTAGGAACTGTCTTCCTAAGTCCCCATCACATGCCTGTTGTTTAGGGATACGGTCTCTCCAATGTGGCTCCCAGGTGAACTTCATATGTCTCCTGACTCCTCACTATCAAATCCACTATATCTGTCTTCCTGTAGATACTCAGTGATCCCAACCAGTTGCCGATGGGTATTCGTAACAAACTCCCAATGAGGTTGGGTCTCAGGTCTTACTGTTCCCTTTCTTCTTGATTGGGGTGGAAGCTATAACTTGGGGTTCCCCTAGGGGAAATACCAACTATCCAATGGACAGATGGTTTCTGTGTACCGTATTCACTGGTCCTTCACCTGGCTCTGGCTTTACCTGGTAAACAAGCAGGTTGTTAAGTTTTTCCTCAACAACATAGGAGGTAGACCTCCATCTATTAGCAATTTTGTGTCTCCCAGTCAGCCCCCAGTTCTCTAAGATTACTCTGTCTCCTGCCATCAAATCATTCTGCCTCACTTTCTGGTCATATCGGTGCTTGTTTCTCTGGTTCAGTTTGTAGGCAGACTCTGCAGCCAACCTATAAGCTGCCCCCAACTATTCTTTTAGCCTCTCTGTCTTCCTCTTCCCTGATCTCCCTCATTACAATAGCAAAGGGAGGAGGGTCCCTTCGCTTTTCTGCTAACTCAATTTTCTTTGCAGTTACATCTGAATATAAAGCCCCCACGACTCTCTGTTGAGTTTGAGCCCTATCCATGTCTTGTGCCATAAATGCTCCCCTTCCTCACAATTTTAAGTAGGACATGCTGTAGATGGGATACATATTCAGAGATTTCTTCCCCAGGCCTCTGCATGGTAGTTTTGAAGTGGATAAAGCAATCATCTTTGTCATCTGTACTGCCATACATGCCTTCTAAAATGTCCAAGCAATCCTGAGCAGTAGCATCAAGCTTGGAACGGTCAGAGACATTATTGCATCAAGGGCATGCAAACTCTCTACCACCCTCTTCTTTTTCTCCAACTCAGTGCATTGCCATTCTTGTAGCATCTGAAGGGCCAAGACCATCCAGTGGTCAAAGCCCTCCTCTTCTGGTGGGATGGGCTCAACTTCTGAAAATACTCTCAACCTCTTGTATGGCCTGGTGTCATAATGGGGCTGCAGGAACTTCTCTAACATCTTCCCCATGGTACTAATCAGTGTGTCAGGGGAATAGGTTGGCTGTCCCACCTGGGGTAGAATCCTTGCAACATCCTGCAGAGTTTTTCCCTCACTTCTTAATAGGGCCTGTACATTTTTCTGCCACCTACTAGAAGGCTAGGATAGAACATCTACCCTCCCACTGGGGTTAAGGGGAAAATACACTTTACTCCCCATAGTGACTAAGGGAACAGATTCCTCTTCTCCCAGCAAAACTGTAAGGGGTGAATTGTTAGGATCTAAATCCTTAGAGCAAGAATAGAAAACTTTCACATTCCCCCATGCATCATCATAAAATCTCCCCATAATATTTACTTGCCCCAACACCTGGAGGTCTTCTAGGGCCTGTTCGATGGCAGCTGACTCCATGTCCTTGGGGACACCATTTAGCAATATAACCCATGATAAGTTAACCCCTTCACCTCTTCACCAATTTTACAACACCAATACATCCTTAGCATTCATTTTTCTCCAATTTGCCAATCCAGTTCACAGTAAGAAAAATCAAAATAATCAAATTGATCCTAGTGCTGCCTCCAAAAATGTATGTAATGTCTCCTAGATGTCTACCTTTTAGGCGTTCCTGGGTCCAGGACCGGCCTGGCGGGAGCCCACCCTTTGGGTAGACTCCATTGGTCCTCACATTCTTGGTGCAGGGTGCCTCCACCTGGGGAAGAAGATGTTAGTGGGGAGGATTTCCCTCCCTTCACCCCAGGAAAACAAATGGGATTGTGAACAAGGCTGTACAAATATATACAGGTTTATTAGACTATAGAAGTATATACATTTCTACATGACTATATATACCCTAATAGGATATCAAACTGCTCACTTATCTACTTGTGGTTAGTAGTCTCAAGGCCACACAACTATATACATTTCTACAAAATAGCAAGAACATTTAATATTTGGCAATTTGGGGCTGTTGGCCCCCATGGTATGCCACTCTATAGAATAGTTGGGACCTCTTGTGTCCCTGCTTAATTGTTATTATCTCCACCCTTTTATCCTAAATCTCACCCATGTGAAAAGATGGGTCCGGATCCCCCGCTGAACGACCTCCTGCAGTCGATCTCCTGCCGGCGCCATTTTCCGTACGGAAAACGATTCGCGGCAGGAAATCGCTCCCGGACCTCCGCTGGACCCCCAGGGACTTTTGGCCAGCTTGGGGGGACCTCCTGACCCCCACAAGACTTGCCAAAAGTCCAGCGGGGGTCCGGAACGACCTCCTGCAATCGAATCGTGTTGGTCTATGGCCGCCGCCATTTTGCGCCACCATTTTGCAAAATGGCGGCGCAGAATGGCGCCGGCTGAAGACAACACGATTCAATTGCAGGAGACCGTTCCGGACCGCCGCTGGACCCCCAGGTAATTTAAGGCATTTGGGGGGGGGGTTCGGGAGGGTGGGGGATTTAATTTAAAGGGTCGGGGTGGGTTTTAGGGTGTTTTAGTGTGCCGGTTTTCCTGCCCTCCCCCTTCCCCCGATTTAGCTATGGACCGCCGCTGGACCCCCAGGTAATTTAAGGCATTTGGGGGGGGGGGTTCGGGAGGGTGGAGGATTTAATTTAAAGGGTCGGGGGTGGGTTTTAGGGTGTTTTAGTGTGCCGGTTTTCCTGCCCTCCCCCTTCCCCCGATTTAGCTACGACTGCCGCTGGACCCCCAGGTAATTTAAGGCATTTGGGGGGGGGGGGTTCGGGAGGGTGGGGGATTTAATTTAAAGGGTCGGGTGTGGGTTTTAGGGGGTTTTAGTGTGCCGGTTCACGATTTTAACGATTTTCACGATACTTTAAACACCCAAACGGCGACGATACGATTCCCTCCCCCTTCCAGCCGAAATCGATCGTTAAGACGATCGAGGACACGATTCACATCTCTAGTCCACACCCTTCTGGGAGACTTCTCAATCTGCTGCTGTGATCCACACCCTCCTGGGGGACCACTCCACCTCCAGATCTGCCACTGTCCTTGGTTCTTCTCGCTTGGTAGGAGGGTTTTCCTGGCTTGAGTTTACTGTTCCACTAGGCTCATAGCTTGTTTAGTGTTTAGTGATTCAGGCCCTCTACACTCTCAGCTTTCATTGATTTTAGCTCTGTTAAGCTGATGGCCAGTTATTTGCTGTTACCCAGTCTTCTCTCAGCCAAAAGGCCAAGACTCAGGTAGGATCATGAAAAGAAAATATGTGCACACCCTTCCATCCTACCTGGCCTTTTTTTCTGTTATCTGAGAACTAGATACCCAAGGGTCTGACTCCCCTTCTTAGTTTGCTTCCTAGGACTGTATTTCAGTACATTTTTCTCATAAACCCCTTTCTCATTCAGAAATCTCCAATTTAGGACTTTTCCGGTCATAGTTCTATAATTTAGGATATTTCACTGCAACTTACCACAGTCCAGAGGGCTGTGACATGCAAATCCTCTACCTGAGTCTCTGGCTCATCTATTCAATGGTCATTTAATCACCTTCACAGTAAGGGCTCTGGCAACCTTTCAATCTCATTCTAGGATTCCTGGTCTGGTGACTCATATTATATAGCTGCATTATCCTCTTTTTTACTCTGCTGCAGTTCACTTAAATGGTAGCATGCTCCTTAACCCCCGTTTCCCTTGGGAGGTGGGTTTCATATGGTTTATATTAGAACATCTATTCTAAGTGGTCTACAAATAAAACAAGCATAATACACATTAAACAGACACACGTTAAGTAGGACAGACAAATGGAGTAAAATAAAGACAAACACAGCTACATAACAAAGATAAATTTCAAGTACAAAATCAAGAAAAGACCAGGTGGAATAAATGTGCCTTAAGCTTTTTCCCCAAAAGAACTTGTAATCTTTGATTCCATAAAATCGGTCCTGTTGCTGAGAAAGCTTGGTGGCAGGTAGACTGAAAGCATAAGTCTTTCACGGAAGGCATAAGAACATGCCATACTGGGTCAGACCAAGGGTCCATCAAGCCCAGCATCCTGTTTCCAACAGTGGCCAATCCAGGCCATAAGAACCTGGCAAGTGCCCAAAAACTAAGTCTATTCCATGTTACCATTACTAGTAATAGCAGTGGCTATTTTCTAAGTCAACTCAATTAATAGCAGATAATGGACTTCTCCTCCAAGAACTTATCCAATTCTTTTTTAAACACAGCTACACTAACTGCACTAACCACATCCTCTGGCAAAAAAGTCCAGAGTTTAATTGTGTGTTGAGTGAAAAAGAACTTTCTCCGATTAGTTTTAAATGTGCCCCATGCTAACTTCATGGAATGCCCCCTAGTCTTTCTATTATCTGAAAGAGTAAATAACTGATTCACATGTACCCGTTCTAGACCTCTCATGATTTTAAACACCTCTATCATATCCCCCCTCAGCCAGAGGCAGGCGTAAATAACAAAATAAAGGCAGGGGGGGGATTTAGGTAAGGCTGGGGGGCAGGTTAGATAGAGGGAGTGGAAGGTGGGGGGGGGGGGAGGGAACGGGGAAAGCCATCGGGGCTCCCCTAGGGCTCGGCGCGCAAGGTGCACAAATCTACGCCCACACATAGCTATTAAAATCCGGTCCTATATGCTTAATAGAAATCCATTATGGCCAAATGCATTACGCTTTGCTTGCTCCTGATTGTCAGGAAGAATTGAAGTTAGTTTTGCTTCCTTATTTCTACCAGTTATTCTGTCTATTATTTTCTGTACCCTGTGAAGTGGGAACAATTTCAGTAAATTGGCAAAATATATTATACAATAAAGTCTTATTGTACAGTAAATCATTTCTTTCATTGTCATGTACAGCCTGTCTGCAAGGCAAGAGCTTGTAATTACACATTTGTTTTCCCAGCATATTTTAATGAAAATATGAAGATGTTTTTAATATAATTAGGTGGAATTATCACACTTTAAAAAAAACCTCACAGCTCCATTTCATACATTATCACCTACCAAAACAAGAAAAGTAATATCTCTGTAGCACTTGCCTACAGACTTCTTGCTATGCTATTTATATTTAATAACCAGCTAAACAACTCATTTATGCATAACCAAAGGGAAGAAGACATTTTCAGGGAGAAACAAAGCCAAGCACAATACTGTTAGGAAAAGAGTGAGGAGGGTAAATACATTTCTCCACGGACAAGCAGGACAACTCCAGCCACCCAATTTGAGAGGACATCATCTGACAGTGCCAACACAGAATCTGCTCTCTTTGGAGTTGGCGTGGGTGTTCACACACAGCTGCTGCTGGCCAAGTCTCCTCACTCTTTTTCCTTCCGCTGTGACTAATAAAACATGTTGCTTTCTCTTGTTGCTGCTGCTGCATTTTTCTCAGTCTTGGCTTTATTCTTTAGCTTCTTTTCAGTTCTTTTGTGAAACCTTCTCAAAAATAAAAATACATTTTTTTCCTTAGTTTATTCCCAGCCTCACAATGTCAGAAACATGTTCCAAGTCAGGAAAAGAAACTTTCAAACTTTGTTCAGGATGTAAGCACAAAATGTTCTGCTTAGATTTGCATGATATTTGCCTCAGATGACTCGGACTTGATCACGATACAGATAATTGTTTGGCATGTGGAAGAATGTGTTTCCTAAAGTGATCTTTTAGAGGGAACTTAAACTTAAGTATCAGTTTTCCTCTCTTTCAGATAAGGGAGCAAAGAGGTGGAAGATGCCAATGACAAAATGAAAAAGGCCAGGGTCTTCTAAGCACTGTAGTCATAGCTCGCACAATTCAAAAGAGGAGAGTTAAAGATTTAGCAAAATGTTCTCATCAGCACTGTCTTCAAATAAACACTGCTCTGAGTCATCTTCTGCATCGAAGTCTATGGCACCATCCACGCTATTGAAATGGCACCACATCAAGACCTCATTAGCACTGACCGCCATGGCTCCATCTACTGTTGGTGCTGAAGCATAGGCACCAAAGCTGCTTATAGCATTCATGATCTCTGTGTCATCAGCTTCGGGCAGAAAACATTTGGGGCAGAAATTACGGGCAGAAAACATTTGGGGCAGAAATTCTTTGCAAGGAATCCTTTCAAGTATCATCACCCCCAGTCCTAATTCCAGAATCAGGTGCTGTATCTATGGCACATCAACAGTCAAATTACCATCCTTTTGCTCAAACAAATGTGGCTAGGATTTGTTCATAATTATATGCAGCCAATTCCATCAAATCCACCTTTGCCAACTATAATGGAGCCTGTTCTGGAAACGTTTCCTTTGGCTTTACATTCTCAATCGACAATGTCCCCCAAAACAGAGATTTCACCAGAAACTTGTAAATCTGCAAGAGGAGCTGGTGCTCTTTTTTAGATATATGTAACCAAGGGGTAAAATTAAAATTAAATTAAAAGGAAAATGGGGAATAGATAATTAAATGTGATTACCTGGAGATTGCAGAACTAAGTGGTGCGGATGGAAAAATGTCCTTTTTCTCCTTCTCTTCCCATATAAGGGGGGGAGGGGGGGACCTGAAGGTAGTATTGTTCCTATCCAGAATAGATTGTTGTGGTCCATAAATAGATTTTAAAAATGTGCCTGAAAGCAGCATTGGGCTGCAAGAGCCAGATGTGCAGCGTTAAGCTCCTTTGGAAGGGAGGAAGCAGCCCTTAAAGAGGCAGAATTGTGCTGCCGACATCAGGGGCAGGCAGAGAGCTGAGGTCCGGGCTGAGGAGGAGTCGCGGAAGAGTTTCGCCAACTCCCGTGGCTCTGAAAAGGGAGGTGGAGCTGTCCTTCCCGCAGTCGTTGTGGTGATTCAAGTGCCGCGAGTGAATTTTAATTAATGGTGGCAGCCTTGGGGATGCAGTAAGAGGTCTCAGTTAAGTGTTGGAGGGCCCTGAGAAAGTGTGGGCCTTAGGGCTGGGTCCCACTGATGATGTAACATCCAGTTTTGTGGCTGAACCATCGCCAGATTATAAATATAAAAATAAGACAAAATAAAAATAAAATGTTTAAAAAAAAAAACCCTGATGTAAGGTGGGGAACCTTAAAAATGCCTCCATTGAAGTTTCAGAGCTCTGAATTCAAAATGGTGGATCGGCACAAAAATGTCTAAAACCAATAAAAATACACCAAAATTAAATTTACAAAAATATAGGGAACTTCAGGGGGAATGTTGGGAAGATTAAGTCTGGTTTCAAATGGGAGTTTTAATGGAAAATAACACTGAAAGTGGTGTCAATTGCAGCGGCCAAACAAAGGGTTAAAATATGCTTAAAATGGGGGATCTTTAAAAGGTGAGTTCTGAAAGTTTTGAAAGCCCAATGGGTGCCAAAACTGAGAGATTTGTGAAGATGTCAGAACGGCGTACCCCGAGCAGATTTTAAAAGCTGCCTGCATGTGCACGTATATCCCACAGCACGCACAAAAATAGTTTTCGAAATTAGGTGCAGAGCATGGGCAATCCTGGATTTCACATGCATAACTTTACTTCTGGTATGGAGGACGTGTAAGTAATAAAATAAAGATAAACAGATACATCGGCAGGGTTTTAAGGGTCAGGGCTAACAGGGGAGAAGGGAAGCTATTAAACAAGGGGATTTGGAAGTCATATCCCTTACCTGGGTGATTTGGAAATGAACTGGGAAAAACTGGCAATGAGGTCGGTGTGTGTGTCTATTAAAATCCTCCCACTTAGGCAGTAGAAGCCTTATTTGCACTCACAGGCGCGCGCCTACTTAAAATTGCACTCACATGTACGCACGGCCAGGCTATTTTATAACATGAGCGCATATACGCATATATGTTATAAAATGGCTGCATCCCTGGGCACAGGGCAATGAACGTGCACACATATGCGCCCACATGCCTATTTAAAAGTTACCATTTAATTGAGCTTTGTTTAGTTTTGAGTGTTGAAATGGACAAGTTTGATACCATTCGTTACTTCACTGCAATTCTGAGGAAAATAAAGAGTTAAAATAGGATTAGAATCTAAGGGACTTTGTCTAGCTTCTTATAATTGGTTAAGGAACAATATTTTGAAAGAAAAAGAAATTCAAAAATTAACTTTATTGTCAAAATAAGCTCCATTCCACTCAATTTGCACAGTACAGTCAGGGTTTTCACTGAACTATACCAGTGCACAGCTCAAGTTGGAGAAGCCATTGCTAGAGAGATGCCTTGTGAGGAAATGATGATGATTTGTGGACCCTTGGACAGAGGCAAGATTGGCTCTATCTCCAGGGAAGAGCCCTGCAGGTTCCCACTGCTGGGAGGTGGACCCAGGCAGAGCAAAGACCCAACAGGACCTTCACCTATACCAGCCTATGTTCTTCTCAGGTTGAGCCTTTGAAGGCCGGGGTCAGCAGGACTTAGCTGGGGTCTCTGCTGATGGCAGGGGCGAAGGTCCTTAGGTAAACTGGATTGTAGGCAGACGGCCGTCAGATGTATCTGGGATCCAGGCAATGGTCAGAGGCAGACAGCAGTCAGTCCTATTTGAGATCAAGGCAAGAGTCAGAGGCAGGTAGTCAGTCATATTCAAGATCCAGGCTGAGGTCAAACCAAGTGTTCATCTGAGGAAGAAGGAGAAGAGGGATGGATAGGCAGGACGGACAGGCAAGGACTGGAACAGGTGGGCAATGTGGAAGGAGCAGATGGAGGTGAAGACTGAAGACAAACCAGAGACAGCTGGACCAGAACTGAAGCCAGGCTGGTTGAAGACTGAAGACAAGGCTGGAATGAAGACTGGGACACTGGAAAGCAACACGCACTACTTAGGGAGTAGTTGGATCTGTTGCTGAGGTGGTGAGGGAGAGGCAACAAAGGCTTTATATAGTCCAGAGTGTGTGGTGTCATCGTAGGGTGCTGCGGGGGATTTCCTGCCACTGGCCCTTTAAACGGAATGTCTTCGGGCATACACACCTAAGGAGGAGCATGGCTTGCCTTCATTGGAGGTGTCCTGCCATGAGGAGCATCAGTAGCATCTTGCCGTGTCGAAGCATGGCATCCTGCTACAAAGACGACTGGGGGAGCCTAGCAGCATTGGGAGCCAGCAGGGATGGCCTGGCCAGGAGGGTGAGTGCGGCAGTTCGTGGGGAGAGTCCACGGACTGCCAAACGTAACAGTAAATAGGTTAGTGTAAGAACACTGTGAGCTATACAGTAATTAGGCACATTTGGAGTTTTTAAAGCCTTCATAACTAAATCAAAAATCCTTACTTTGTATTATAACTTATTACAAGGGTATTTAGAGGGGTTTTTTTTTAGTACTTGTGACCAGGCATAGCCACTTAGAAACAGGATACTGGGCTTGATGGATCTTTGGTCTGACCCAGCATGGCAAGTCTTATGTTCTATGTTCTATAAACTGATTGCTTGGCACTATTTTCTCTGTCATAGTCAGGAGCATAGATATCACTATATCTGAAAACTTCTGATAGGTACAGAACTCTGTGGAGAAGGACAATGAACACAGACAAGAGCAGGGATGTTTTCCATTAACTCTTTCAGAAATATTGCTCTGGTGCTATAAAGTGATTAAAATATAGAGGGAAAAGTGTATACAATATTGTATGTTGAGTGAATCTATGAAATTATTATTTAGAATTATTTTATACTAATTTGAAGGTAAAATAAAGAGTAGCTACAGTGAAATGTAAATGTCTGACTTGAAAGCACTTTTTTATCAGCCTTTTATTGGAAGTGTAAGAATGGTAAGTGAATCTCACATATGATATTCTGGGAATTTTATTTATAATTAACATTATAAATGTGGAAATATAACAAAGACTGTGTGCAGATACCCAATGAAACAGGTGTGAGGCACACAGAAGGTAAAATGCTGGATTAATTTATATCAGTAACTAATGACAGCACCTGTATAAATCTTCCTAACAGAATTCTAATATTAATGCTAGAATATGAAAAACGGTATTTTTCAAAAACAATTCTGATTTACTAGAATGAGACAATTATAATCCAAATATATATCCCTATGAGTCTGATTACACATCAGAACTAAGGAATTAGGAAGACTGAAAGCTAGGTTTGAATATAAATGAGATCAAGTTCACCTAATAATAATTGCTGCAAAATCAAGACGTTACAGTGACAGACATTAGGGATGGAGAGTGTGAATGCATGCAGAATCAACATCAAAGTCACTCTTATTCCCTCTGGGGCAGATTTTTAATATTATTCGCGGGGGTTACATTTATGCACGCTACCCGGCACGCACAAATGTACAACCGAGTTTATAACATGCGCGTGCTGCCGTGCACATGTTATAAAATCTGGGGTCGGTGCGCACAAGAGGGTGCACACTTGTGCACCTTGCACGCGCTGAGCCCCAGGGGAGGCCTGATGGCTTTCCCTGTTCCTTCCAAGGCCGCTCCGAAATCGGAGCGGCCTTGGAGGGAACTTTTTTTTTGGTCCCCCCCACCACCTTTCCCTCCCTTCCCCTATCTAACCCACCCCCCAGCCCTACCTAAATCCCCCCCACCTTATTTCGTTGAGTTACGCCTGCCTCTGACAGGTGTAACTTTGGTGCGCCGGCTGGCTGCCAGAGCACCAGGCCCCAACACAGGCCACTGTGTTGGGGCACTCGGCCACGCCCCCGGACCGCCCCATGCCCCCCGGACCACCCCGGACTGTGGCCCTGCCCATGGCCCCGCCCCTGTACGCCCCTTTTTCGAAGCCCCGGGACATACGCGCGCACCGCCGAGCCTATGCAAAATAGGCTTGGCACGCACAGGGGTAGGTTATCGGGGGTTATGCGTGTATCTTATGCGTATCTTACACACATAAACCTTTGAAAATCTACCCCTCTGTGCATAAGTGAGATTAGAGATTTTTAATTATTTGTTCTTTAATGACACCTATCCCTGGATGCACTAACCTGCAATGTTTATCCCGGGGCAGGGGATGTCGCCATGGTAGTGGGGCCCCCTCCCTCAAAATAGGTCACTTTAGCATGGTGGTATTCACCATCACACTGGCAAATCCAATGGCCCTTTCAGGTACCCTCCCAACTACAGATGCTCATTCAAATGTTTCCTCAAGGAAGACCCTCCTCTTCTATATTCTCCCCCCAAAGAAGGCACCTCTCCATGAAAAAGCCCTATGCTTTCTGGCTTCTCCACACTGAAATAGTCACTGGATAAAGGGAAATGCTCAACTTTCTGTTGACACTGTTGTACAACACTAAAGAGTGCCATCTAGTGGTGCTTCACAGAGTAACAAATATTTTGCGGGCCACTTCTGGTGAGTTGCGGTTTCAGGATGGGGTACTGAAGGAGTAGACCTACTTTGGGGGTATTTTCAAGATAAAGGAGGTGGGTGAGCTGTTCAAATTAGTGTGTATATGATGAGAGAGTGTCTTTTTTGGGGGTGGGTTTCCAGATGGGAAGTGTCTCCTTCATGGGGGTTCTGGTTGAGAGGAGAATTTGGAGAGGGTAGGGAACCTGAAAGGAACATCAGAGTAATCTTGGGGAAGGACTTGCTAGCGACTATTACTGTTTTTAGCACCTAACTTGTTGCTGGTGTTACATTTTCAGGGCATAATAAATTTGGTAAATTTGCTAGGGCTTAGTGATAATAACTAATGAGATCATTATCCTCCTGTGTCCATATTTTGCATATGCATGTTTGCTAATTTTTAGCTTGCATACCCAGTTTTGCACAGGATTTAGAGAGAAAGTTAATAAGTAAGCTAAGCATTAGTAGCTCTTAGTGAGTTGGCCCGATAATGACCCAGATCGAGCAGCTCCTGTGGTCCTATATTTTTAGATCATTTTTACTGGATTGTGTAAAATATTTTCTAAGCTGTTGAATGGTATGCTGGCTTATGAAATACAATGAAAGTAATTCATTTCCAGCTACAAGAAAAGGAACAGAGTTCAAAATTGTAAAATTGCAGCCCTTTTAAACTCTATGGGGCGGATTTTCAGAGCCCTGCTCGCGTAAATCCGCCCAAAACCGGGCGGATTTACGCGAGCAGGGCCCTGCGCGCCGGTAAGCCTATTTTACATAGGCCTACCGGCGCGCGCAGACCCCGGGACTCGCGTACGTCCCGGGGTTTTCGGAGGGGGGCGTGTCGGGGGGGCGGGCCCGGTCGTCGCGGCGTTTCGGGGGCGTGTCGGCAGCGTTTTGGGGGCGGGTACGGGGGCGTGGCTACGGCCCGGGGGCGTGGCCGCGCCCTCCGTACCCGCCCCCAGGTCGCGGCCCGGCGCGCAGCCGGCCCGCTGGCGCGCGGGGATTTACGTCTCCCTCCGGGAGGCGTAAATCCCCCGACAAAGGTAAGGGGGGGTTGTAGACAGGGCCGGGTGGGTGGGTTAGGTAGGGGAAGGGAGGGTAAGGTGAGGGGAGGGCAAAGGAAAGTTCCCTCCGAGGCCGCTCCGATTTCGGAGCGGCCTTGGAGGGAACGGGGGGAGGCAGCGCGGCTCGGCGCGCGCAGGCTATACAAAATCGATAGCCTTGCGCGCGCCGATCCAGGATTTTAGTGGATATGCGCGGCTCCGCGCGTATCTACTAAAATCCAGCGTACTTTTGCTTGAGTCTGATGCGCAAGCAAAAGTAGGCTGATCGCGCTTCTTTTAAAATCTACCCCTATAGCTATTCAATTAAATAGGCAAATCTCTTTTTAGAACATAAGAAAATAATGCCATTTAGATTGAGATTTTATATTCAAACAGAAGCTTAATGGGCACCTACAAAGGAAAATAAAACATAGCGATGAAAAAAAAATCGGGAAATGAAGCAAGGTTAAGAATATAAGAACATAAGAAATTGCCATGCGGGGTCAGACCAAGGGTCCATCAAGTCCAGCATCCTGTTTCCAACAGAGGCCAAAACCAGGCCACAAGAACCTGGCAAGTACCCAAACACTAAGAAGATCCCATGCTACTGATGCAATTAATAGCAGTGGCTATTCCCTAAGTAAACTTGATTAATAGCAGTTAATGGACTTCTCCTCCAAGAACTTATCCAAACCTTTTTTGAACCCAGCTACACTAACTGCACTAACCACATCCTCTGGCAACAAATTCCAGAGCTTTATTGTGCTTTGAGTGAAAAAGAATTTTCTCTGATTAGTCTTAAATGTGCTACTTGCTAACTTCATGGAATGCCCCCTAATCCTTCTATTATTCGAAAGTGTAAATAACCAATTCACATCTACTCATTCAAGACCTCTCATGATCTTAAACACCTCTATCATATCCCCCTTCAGCTGTCTCTTCTCAAAGCTGAACAGCTCTAACCTCTTCAGCCTTTCCTCATAGGGGAGCTGTTCCATCCCCTTTATCATTTTGGTTTGTTAAATATTTGGGTCAAAGATTTGTTCTTAAAGAAAAATGAACTTTCTTCAGGGAAAACCAAACAATAATATTTGCTGCTAAAATAAAAAGCACTCCATAAACCCACATTGGTTTTTAGATGTGGCAATATCGTTTTACATCTTCTTTACACTGTAAAGTGATCCAAGAAGATCCATGCTAATTGAATCTTTGCAAAGTTGTTTCATATGGAGGATAGTTTTCAAACAGCTTACATGGGCTGTGGGTACTTTTTACATGCCGACTTGTAACCAGAATTTTCAAAGCAGATTTATGTGCACGAATCCACTTTGAAAATTCATGGATATGCACAGAACCCTCTGCCTCGTGCACGCTCAAAGTTTCACCTGGTCTTAGAAATTTCAAGTGCATTTTCAAATTCTTATGGCAAAAAACATTGTATAGATTTAGCTCACAAAGGCACATGTGTGTGGAGCATGGTGCTGGCATGTAATACAGGGCCTTTCTATACTTCTAGACTTTAAGCTTCCATGATACAAGTATTCTGCAAAATCACAGTTATTTTTGCACTGGATTACAGCCATTGTTTCTTCTATATTTGATAAAATGGGGTAGATTTTTAAAAATGCGCGCACGCGTCCATGTGTGCGCACTTCCTGGCACGCACACACGGACACGCCGATTTTATAACATGCGCACGCTGGCGCTCATATGTTATAAAATCCGCAGGCTGCGCACACATTCGCGCTGAATTTTATAATCCGTGCGCACATGTGTGGGCGGCGCACGCAGGGGGGGGGGGAACCTAATTTTGTAAAAGTATGCGCAGCGACGCGATCGGTCCTCCCTGAGTTCCCTCCCAGTCTGCTCCAATTAAGGAGCGTACTGGGAGGGAACTTCCCTACCCCGCTATCTAAACTCCCACCCTCTTCCCCTCTCCTCTCCTCCCTACCCCCTAAACCCTACCTTTTTTTTTTTTTTCTTTGTTTTACAACTTACTTCAGATCCCCAGGCTTTGTCCCAGCCTGCCCCCTCCCTGCCCCTCCCCACCTAGAGCCCGCCCCCTGGACCGCCCCTTTGAAGAGGCCTGGCAGTTGTGCACATACCGGGGTTTACGCCCGTGGCCCGGCCTCTTTGGAAATTCGTCCGGCGCACGCACAGGCCCGGCCACGGGCATAAACCCTGGGATTTATGCGTGTAAGCCTCTGAAAATCCACCCGTTTGTGCATTACTTTTAAGTTTGTAAAAATGATTGTCTTATCCTTTACGTTTCAGATGTATTTCTTTGGTGCTATGTATAATATAGATTAAATTGCATTCAGCCCCTTATTCAAGCTTACAATTACAGAATTGCTGCGTGAACCCTTATGGAGTTGTTGGTTTTTTTTAGTTACACAATTTTCACACATGTTGTTAATTCTATTTCACATGCAGGTTTGGGCTAGATTTCGCCCCTCACATTTACTCTTTAAAGTGAACAGGCAGATTATTACGGCTTTAATTCTTTTTCGGAGGTCATTGTGCTTATAGTTATAGAATTACTCTGAGTGATCCATTATGGAAGTTTTTTTAACATGTTATTTCATATTTACGCATGCTGCTAATTCAATTTAAAAAGCAGTTTTGGGCTACACTTGTTCCCTGCTTGCATTTAGTCTGTAAATTTAACTGGGAGATAGATTTACTCCTGGATTAGTTATTCTAGGGTTAAATAGTCTTGGATTAAATGTATATGACTAGAGTTTTACTGTCATTTTCAGATAAACAGAAAATATTCCAACATACTAATCTATTTATTTATTTCCACTACTTATATTCTGCTTAATCAACACCGTTGTTCTGGATACAGTATTAATTCTGAAGCAGAATAGTCTATCTGTGAAAACAGAATTAAAAATAACCATGCAGGTTCAGGTTGAAGGCTGATGTAATTTGAGCTCTGCAATTTGCCTGCTGCACTGGGTTAGGACATGCGACAAACCAGGCCCTGAAACCAGGAAGTAATGAAAGAAAATGTTTTGCATCTAATACAATAATATTAGCATCCATGACATCTTGTCTCTGCTTGCTCCTCAATATCCCACATTTAAAGATCAGAGACAGAAGTAAAATGAAAAGGCCACAACTTTATCTACAAAATTATATGGCATGGATGTGGCAGATTTCCACTGCCTAATTTTTTGTATGACTGAATTGAGTCAATAAAAGTGGATAACAACATTCTTGGGAATGATGGGCTATCAAAAGGTACAATCATATACCCCAATTGTTAAGCGCCCCATCCACGCCCAGCCCGCACAAGGGCCTGCTCACCTCGCTAGCTCCTCTGCAGGTCACAGGTTGGCCTCCCCTGTGGCAGCCACGAGCTCCTCCAGGCCTCAGCATCCCGGGGCGGCCTTCCACTGCGCACCAGGCCTCACGCCGGAGTTCGGCGTCTCCAGTGGTGTTGGTCATGCCTCTACGCGCGCGCACGCAGATCGCCCGGGCTCTTGTAAGGCCAGGGCGGGTCCTAGCTCCGTGGTGCGCCCTGACTGAATGTTCAATATAAGGAAATTCCTACCTGAACTTCCTTGCCTTGGCAATCGGGTTGGCACTGCATGTGTACTAGTTTGCCTCCGCATTCACAGTCTTGTTCCAGTCTTGTTCCAGCCTTGTTCCAGCATCCTACTGTTCCAGCGTCCTACTGTTTCAGCCCTGTCCAGCGTCCTTCTGTTCCAGCATCTGTCTGTCCTGTCTCCCCAGGTAATACCCTCGGACTGTCTCTCTGGTACTGACCTCGGCCTGCTCCTTGACTATTCTGTCCACTGGCTGGATCCTGACCTCTGCCTGCCTTGTGACCTCATCTGACCTCTGGAACCTGACCCCTGCCTCGTTGACTCCTCAGACTGATCCTCGGATTCTGACCTCGGCTGTCATTGACCACGTCTCCTGATTCTGGCTCTGGCCCTTGCCTTGTCATCGCCTACACTGTCCTGCTCTTCCTTGCTCTTCTTCAGACCTACAGCCTCGAGTCCAACTGCCCACCTAAGTCCAAGCGGCTCGGGTCCCTATGGGCTCCTCCCGGGGGAACCTCAGGTTTCCAGTGGTGAAGCTCATCCTAGCCTCTGTCTCTTCCTTGCTCTGCCCCCTGGGGGCAGGAGCTTCCTGGTCCCTACCAGGGAGCCGTTCTCCACTGCTCCAGGACAAGGGTCCACATCCAAGCGCAACACAAATCTCAGCTTTTTCAATTTTTTTTATGAACTACCTCTTTTAAATGTGATATGGTAGAAGCATTCTTAATTTTATCCGCACATCTAACATCTCGGTGAAAAATAACGAAACTGTAAGTAATTGATACTAGAGGTGATACCTTGGAGAATATGGGGTTCTTCAATAGTGCTGTGCAATGGACCTGTCAGTAGATTTTTGGGAGACATCTTGAGGCCAGGTAGCTAGCTGAACATTTGGAAGAAGCATGTCTGAAATAGCAGTATCTCAGCAGGTTAAAACACCAGAATATGTCCTGCATCAAGTTTGCTTATGCTGGTTCATTCATTGTGATCACTTTCCAAAAGGATATGTTATGTCCCTCCATGTCATGAGCTTTATTAGTTGTGGGCGGGCAGAAGGCAGGTCAGGGCGAAACGAGTTAGCCATAGAACTTATGCGGCTAACTGCCAATATTCGGACTTAGCCGCATACATTTTATGGCTAAGCTTAGACATGCCATAAAACAGGTCTAACCTTAGTCGATTAAACTTATCCAGCTAAACGCTCCATTATATGAGTATATTCATTGGCATAGCCCTGATACTAAATATGCATCATAACTTAGCCGGATAAGTTTTAACCAGCTAAGGCCTGGATTCATCATTCTTCGCAGAATGCGCAACCGTAACATTATCGCCAGCTGTGAAACCACCGCTCACTCTGCCCTCTCCCCATCCCGACTCCGCCCCTCCCACCCCGATTCTGCCCCAATCTAATTTGCATGCTATTGCATGCGAAAAGGGCCTTTTCGTATGCGATAGATGCTTATCACACGTGATACGGCTGTATCGCATGCGATAAGCCTTTGGAAAATAACCCCCTACGTTACCTAACTAGCCAGTTTTGAATATTGATCCAGATGTCTAATAGTGCACAGAACTCTGCCAAATAATTTTTCAAACATAACATTAAGCAGGCAAGTGTATATAAAAGTCCTAAAAATGCGCCAAAAAGATCATGTGACATGACACACAATCAGCAATCCAAAAGAAAGAAGCATGTCACATGGCATTTAATGCACCAATCAAAAAAACTTAATGAGTTTTTCTCTCCAAGGCTAGCTTCTTTTCAAACTCTCTTTTAAGCCACCTTATCAATGTTTTACAGCTAACTTACAAATGCTTATGCTTTTTCCTATTTTCCTCAGATGGATCCTTTTTCCAGTTTTCAAAAGAGTTTTTTTGACTAAAATCGCCTCTTTTACCTCACTTTTTAATCATGTAGGCAGTTGTTTGGCCTTCCTTTCACTTTTTTAATACATGTAATACATATGGACTAGACTTCTAGGATGATATTTTTAAACAATGACGATGCCCAATGAAAACTTTTAGCCTTTCTAGCTGCACCTTTCAGTTTTTTATATTTTCCTCATTTTATCAAAATCTCCATTTTTGAAAGTTTAATGCTAGAACTGTAGATTTACTTAATACCCTTCCAGTCATTAAGTCAAATTTGATTGCACTATGATCACTGCAGCCGAGTGACCCCCACCAATGTTACCTGAAAATCTGGGAATGTGGGTGTCTTTAAATCTCTCTCTAGCTGCTTTTCTGACTTGCCTCCTCTTTCTATATGTCCTCCTTGATTGCTGCAGAATTTCCTGTTGCAGCAGCCAAAGATGTATTTATTTATTTATTATTTTATATACCAACATTTGATCTGAGATATCACACCGGTTTACATTCAGGTATTGTAGGTATTTCCCTATCCCCAGAGGGCTTACAATCTAAGGGCCTCATTTTCAAAAGTATTATAGGCCTGCGATACTTTAGAAAACTGCGCTAATGGGGGGTGGGGGTCGACACGGGGGGGGGCAGTCCTACGCTAGCCGGCAGCGATCGCACCGCTGCGGTGCGATCGCTGCCGGTTTCACACCCAATAGCGCCACCATAGAAGGTGTAGCTATTGGTCGCGAAATAGGACGCGAAAAGGCACTTACCTTTTCACCGTCCGCGGCGTCGCCCCGACTCCTCCTCTTCCAGGGCCAACTCCACCCCGATTTAGGTAGCGCAGGCGTGCGCTACTTTTGCAAGCTATCGCAAGCTTGCACTGTTAGCACAAGCCTGCAATAGCTTTAGAAAATGAGGCCCTAAGTTTGTACCTGAGGCAATGGAGCGACAGCGGGACTTGACTCCTGGTCTCCTGGTTCGTAGCCCACTGCTCTAACCACTAGGCTAGTCCTCCTTTAAAGAGAAAATTGCTGTGAGAGTCATATTAACTGCTAAGTTTTATAAGCAAATTATTTCAATTTTTTAAGTTATGAGCAAGAACAAACAAGCATTAGTAGTGAGCTAAGGCAGCATGTGGAATGGGGGCTTTTGGCAACAAGCTAGAGGCAGTAAAGCAGATTATCTGAATTTGCTAGTTATGCTAGTGCTTTATATACAGGGTCCCTTTATATATACAGATCCTCCCTTTACCCCCAGAACCTACCTCCCACCAGCTGGTAGGTTTTATAGTATGTGTAACCAGTGCCTGACGTGTGGTTACGAATGGGCGATACACTTCTGATCATAAATTGTGGTCACTATCACATGATGTGGTGAACAGGGTGATAAATTTGTATGAGTTCATAATGCTTTCATTTGTATCTCATCATACTCATTAGCATGTGCCTAGACACTACAGTTTACTGTCTGTTTGCAAAGAATAAGTAGGCACCATAAAGCACATGTAAAAGCTTTTGCAAATAACATTATTTATTGTACACGCTATACTGGTTTAGCATGCACAGCACCTGTTAGCAAAATTTATTCAAACATTCCCTTCGTCTGTTTCAGTTAGTGTACGCTCACATATGTTTACTATCATCTACATTTTCATTAGTGGTTCACCAGTATCAGCATAATCAGTAAGCTGATACTGATGTTTTATGGGACGCAGAAATCAGTGAACATATTATATGCCTTATTGGAAAAATCAGTTCTAATGCTCCCTACAGGCAAAGTATAGTTATGTATCGTTAAGCCTAAATATTCCTGAAGCTTTTGCTATAATAATTACTTTTCCTGACATACAATATTAACCATCATATATAAAAGTAGCAGCTTGCTGCTGACTCCATTTTTTTCATTATGGAGAATTAATGATGCCTCCTTAGCTTTTATCCATGCTTTATTCTAACTAAACTATTTTATTCTGAATAAATAATAGCTTTCATTTTCCTTATCAACTTTGTTATACAATTGGAGCTTCTTCTAAAGTATATTTTGGCCTTGCCTTTAAATATTTCAAGCTTTGAAATATAAGACTCAGTTTGAGTTAAGCAAGATCAATTATTAAATAAAGGAATATATTCTCGCAGATAAAATGCTGGAGGCACGGATAGCTATGTAAACTTGCTTGTGCTGAAATAAACAAATACAACTTAATTTACCCATTTATTATTATTATAACATTCATTATAAATGATGCTTCTCACATAAGATTCAGCATCTCTGTTCTTTAATTTACAAAAAAATAAAATAAAAGGGAATTGTTATTATTTTAATAAAGCATAGGGTCCAAGCATAATCTTTGCTCATTATAATTAAGTTAAAAAGTTAGATATTCCAAAAAACAACTGATCAAGCATTCCAGTTACTCCAATTATAAATCACATTGTCAGTATTTTTACACTGAGGGGGTAATAATCAAAGGTTTATATATGACAATTTTACATCCTCCCCCCCCCCCTTCCCGGTGAGAAAAATTACACACATGCTGAACAGGCGCACATATATTGTACCAGCATAAAAAAGGGATGGAGAAAGGACGTAGGAATGAAAGTATGGGGATTTCATTTATTACATTTCTGTGCATACTTTAACAATTCTACTTTTCACCTGCTTACATGCAAGTGCATAGTATGTAGGTAAAAACATTCTCCCATTGGATGCACTAACCTCATTTTCAAAGGGAAATTCTGCAAGGCCTGGGTCCAGACCATTGCCCAAGTGTTGAGACTCGGTCTCTGAGTTGGACCCTAACATCAGGGCTGGGTTTGGGCTGAGGCTCAAGCATCAGGACCCAGCCATGAGCCTCCCTATAAGCACATGTGTCCAGGACTAGATGAGAACAGGTGCTACACAAAAATGGATTCCAACATGGGGCTCATAGGATGTCTGAAGCTTTTGGGGTGTCAAGAGATATATCCCCTCCATGGGGAAGATATTCTGAATATTTCAGAAGACTTGAAGGCCCATGGAGATCAAGAAATTCAAATTGGTACCCTCCACCTCCCATTTTTGCACCAAGGAGATAGCCCGACAAGCTTTCCCACTGCAACTTATGCTGGAGAGGAGAGTTGCATGGTAAAGAGGAACCAATGAAAAGGGTGATGACATCATCAGTTACTGAAAAGATGGCAAGTACAGCATTGCGGCATGAGAGTGCACTCAACAAGGAGAAAAATAAGTATGGGAGAGGAATCTGGGTGATAGAAAGGGCACCCACAACAGACATGACAGTTGAGTAAGACAATGGGTTGCACTGATTCAGATGCTTCAAATTATGGTCACAAGATTGATTGTTGGAGCCTGTAAATATGATCACATTACACCATTACTGGAGGTGTCCCATTGCTTGCTTATACTCCTGTTCTGGGTTCAGACCAAGCAAACTGGCAATGTGCCCAGGGGCTCTGACCTTGGGGGGGGGGGGGGCTAATCTGGGGGCTTATCACCTGCATGCACACAGGACTACCTCAGGGGCTTACCCAATAAAAACACACATAATTTCTGGAATTATACTTGGTGGCTTGAACCCAGGAGCTTATTCCCTACACAAATAGCCACACACATACTTTGATTCAGTATATCACAGTTTCAGGTACTTAGGAAAGTAAGTTTATTTGAGTAATAGGAGGATAGAACAAATAAAATCAGATCATACAGAAGTAATGGTAGATATCAATTGCTACATATGGATATAAAAAGCTTACATGTTTACAAAGGACCAGCCTGTGCTACCACATCCAGAAGTGCATTCTCCCTCTCTCTCTAGCTGTTATTTCTCCTTATTTTTTATTTAATTTATTTAAAGGTTTTTCTATACCGAGGTATGACTAAGTGCCTTCACCCCGGTTTACATGTACAACAACCAAATACATTTGACAGTAGAAAATTTAACATTTAACAGTTTAACATTTAACAGATTAACATTTAACTGTTTAACATTGGGCAGTAGCTGAGTCAGATAAAAAAAAAACCAAAAAAAAACTTGTTGCAATAACTCATAGCATTTTGAACAGGGTCTGTCAGATTGGTCAATGAGGTAAAAAGGAAAGTAATTTTGTAAAAAAGCACGAATTATAAACTAAGGGGACGATTTTAAACGAAGCGCAAGCGCGTCTATGTGCACACATTTCCTAGTGCACGCACACGGACACACAAATATTAAAACATGCACGTGCTGACGCGTACATATTCTAAAATCTGATGGCCACGTACACATGTGTGCTGGATTTTAAAATATGTGTGGGCATGTGTAGGCAGCGGACGCAGGGGTGTGAATCTTCCCTAAATATGCACGTGATGCAATCGGGCCTCCCTCCAGTTCCCTCCCAGTCCGCTCCAATTAAGATGCGGACTGGAAGGGAAATTCCCTAACCCTCTGCCTAACCTTCCTTCCCCTTCCCCTCTCCACCCAGACCCCAAACATCTACCTTGCTACCCCAATTTGTTTTATTTTTCTACTTACTGCTCCTCCGGAGCAGAAACAAGTTATGCACGCTAGCCAGCTGCCGGCGCGCACTTCCCTGGGAAGCGTACAATGGTACTGCCCCGGCCCTACTTCCACCCCGCCCCCCCTGGAGAGGCCCAGCACTTATGTGCGTAATGGGGTTTACACGCACAGCTGGGCCCATTTTAAAATGCATGCGGTGTGCGCAAGTCCCGGCCATGTGCATAAACCCCGTATTTCATGCGTGCGGGCTTTTGAAAATTTGGGCATAAAAGCTTGGGAAAAGCAGCGATGTTCTCTCCCTAAGAGTTCTTATCAATTTCAGGCACAACTGCGTGGCCTTCACTCTCTCTCAGGTTTTAGTATAACCTAATTGCTTGCTTTCTCATCACAGATCTACTGGAATAACTAAAATAAATGGTTCATAAACATTTTATAGTGCAAAACAGTAAATATGAGTGCACTGAGAGGTTGGCCTGGTGCCTTCAAACTAGTCTGTGTCTGGGTGAGAATTCTGAATCCATACAGCCTAACCTCTACATATATCCTCAGCCAAAGTAACAAAAAAATCACTCCAACATATTCCACCCTTGGATTCAGAGGATTATCACTCATACCTGCTGGATGAAAAGTTTCCTAATCTATAGTTATATTGGTGTCAGCATTAATCAGAACAATCTGGTGGAGCACACTGTTAGCTCGCTTTTGGACACGCGTTTTGGACGCGCTAGCTTTACCCCTTATACAGTAAGGGGTAATAGCGCATCGAAAACGCGCGTCCAACCCCTCCCCCCAAAAAAAAACTAATAGCGCCTGCAACATGCAAATGCATGTGGATGGCCCTATTAATTATTCCCGCGCGATCCAGAAAGCAAAATGTGCAGCGATGCCGCACATTTTACTTTAAAAAATTAATGCCTGCCCAAAGGCTGGCGTTAATTTCTGCCGGCGCCGGGGAAGTGTACAGAAAAGCAGAAAAACCTGCTTTTCTGTACAACCTCCGATTTAATATTATAGCGATATTAAGTCGGAGACCCCAAAAATAAAAATAATGTAAAATTAAAAAAAAATAAATTTAAAACCGGCCCGCGGCGTACGTTTTCCGAACCCGTGGCTGTCAGCGGGCTTCAGAACCAACGCAGGCAAAATTGAGCGTCGGCTGTCAAACCCACTGACAGCCACCGCTCCTGTCAAAAAGGAGACGCTAGGGACACACTAGTATCCCTAGCGCCTCTTTTTACCATGGGCCCTAATTTGCATAGGTCACCCTCCTGAATTGCGCGCCCAGGAGAGTGGCCTGAGCGTCCACCGGGAGAGCGGGCGCTCGCCGGCTCTTCCGCACGTTTTTCTGTATCGGCCTGAATGTGTATTACTTGTTGGATATATACATGCATTAAACACTGGTCCCCTTAAAATTAACAAAATATAAAAGACCAGGGCTATTACCATATTTGCAAGAAAAGCTAAATGCATTAGGTCATAGCTCCCTCTGTGCAATTGGTCAGAATACCCTTATCAAGAATACTTAAGCCCCATCTAAGCTTCATTAAACCTGGAGTTTAATTGACCCAGAGGTATGGCCAATTTAAAAACTTAGCAAGTTCTGCCTCTGGCCTGCCAAGAGTGTCTACAGCGATTGGTCTCAGTATCTTCTGTCAACCATTGTGATCTCCATGCTGGTTGTTGTGTGTAGTTGGCCTCTCTGTCTCCTGGGGACACCCAGCTCATCAGAATATGTAGGCCACATTTCATTGATTATCCAGTATCATGCCTACTGAGCTCAGTATAGTCTGCGACTACATGTGCAGTTATTTGAGTGCCTCTCCATCCTGAGATGAAGTATTGTCTCAGGTCTTTGCTCAATAGCATCTCCCACTGGTGGAGTACAGCCTGCCAATCCTTAACTTTTAGGTATCTAGAACAGTTAAACCAAGATTGACATAATTGGCATCACAGAGACATGGTGTAAGGAGGATAACCAATGGGACAGTGCTATACCAGGGTACAAATTATATTGCAATGATAGGGAGGATCAACTTGGTGGGGGTGTGGCACTTTATGTCCGGGAGGGTATAGAGTCCAACAGGATAAAGATCATACAAGAGACTAAATGCTCAGTAGAATCTATATGGGTAGAAATCCCATGTGTGTTGGGTAAGAGTATAGTGATAGGAGTATTCTATTGTCCACCTGGACAAAATGGTCAGACAGATGATGAAATGCTAAGAGAAATCAGGGAAGCTAACCAATTTGGCAGTGCAATAATAATGGGAGATTTCAATTACCAAATCACCAAAAATGTGGAACCCAAATAGTAATTACCGGTTAGTGTCTGCTTGAAAGTGACACATAACGTCAAGGCTTGCTGACACCTTCTTAGGCTAACTCCTTGAATTACTATTTGGGTTCCACATTTTTGGTGATTTGATTATATGCTGTGGTTAACCGCTGACTCCCTTGTGTGAGTAGTGTATCACAGATTTCAATTACCCCAATATTGACTGGGTAAATGTAACATCAGGACGTGCTAGAGACATAAAGTTCTTAGATGTAATAAATGACTGCTTCTTGGAGCAATTGGTTCAGGAACCAACGAGAGAGGGAGCTATTTTAGGTTTAATTCTTAGTGGAATGCAGGATTTGGTGAGAGAGGTAACGGTGGTGGGGCCACTTTGCAATAGTGATCATAACATGATCAAATTTAAACAAATAACAAAAAGGGGGACAATAAGCTCTAACAATACATTTTCAAAAGGGAAACTTTGATAAAATGAGGAAAATAGAAAAAAAAATGAAAGGTGCAGCTGCAAAGGTTAAAAGTGTTCAACAGGCATGGACATTGTTTAAAAATACAATCCTAGGTAAACAATTTGAGAGCAAGGGAGCCTGATAACTAAAAGAAGTTTGCCTTGTATGCTCCTGTCTCATCTACTGGAGAAGGTAAATCTCCAGAGGGTGTGGTTAGTTCAGTTAGTGTAGCTGAGTTTAAAAAAGGATTGGATAGGTTCTTGGAGGAGAGGTTCATTACCTGCTATTAATTAAGTTGACTTAGAAAATACCCACTGCTATTACTAGCACCAGTAACATGGAATAGACTTAGTTTTATGTCCTGGATTGGCCACTATTGGAGACAGGATGCTGGACTTGATGGACCCTTGGTCTGACCCAGTGTAGCATGTTCTTATGTTTGTAACTGACTTTATTTGTTCTATCCTCCTATTGCTCAAGTAAACTTACTTTCCTAAGTACCTGGAACTTGATGTACTGAATCAAAGTGTGTGTGTGGTTATTTGTGTAGGGAATAAGCTCCTGGGTTCAGGCCCCCAGGTATAATCCCAGTAATTGTATGTGCTTATATTGGGTAAGCCCCCGAGGTAATCCTGTGTGCATACAGGTAGCCCCCAGTGTAGACCTCAGTGAGATTAGCTCCTCCCCCCAGGTCAGAGCCCCTGGGCAGAATGCTAGTGTGCACTCTCTGAACCCAGAACAAAATTGGTGATGAGGATGCTGGATTCCAGGTGAAATATATGAACCTTTAATTTATGTGCCTGTGTATTTCTTGATCTTTTAGTGTGAAGACCAGATTTGTTTATTTTGAGACTGTATAGTTTGTATTAATAATTTTTTCTTGTAATCTACAGAAAACAGGATAGTGCATAAGAAAACCTATTGAGTACAGAATAGTGTGTGTATTTAAGTTAAGCGTCGTGTGGTCATAGAAGGTACCATTTGTTAAGAGTCAAAAGGACAGTAAGGTAGAATTAAAAGCAGAAACAAAGGGAAAGTAACTTTGGAGATTGCAGCAGCATGTGGGAAGAAACCATGGAGTCTTAATGTCGCAGTAGACTTAAATTCTTTTGATGATGTAAAAACTAACATCTCTGAGTATATCAATGCCACAATGCCCAAAAATAAGAATAAACAGAGCACAGCCTTAATATGGCTACTGTTGGATATTATAAGTGCTTGGTCATAACACCTCAATACGTTGACAGATAAACTGAAGAAAGAAAACTTTAATAGATTAATATAGGAGAAGTTATCTTCTGCTCAGCTGGCAGAAGATAGACAACAATATGGGGAGTGTGAGGCTGATTTAATTGAGAAGCTAAAAATTGCTAGTACCCAGAAGGAGGCTTTAAAGTCTGAAATTACCTGTTTAAATAAACAGTTACTTGACAAAGATGAAGAGTTAGAAATTCTTTGGGAACATTGTCAACCCAAATCCCCTTCTTATTATGAGAATGAAAAAGAAGGTGATATAGAGACCACTGGAGAGAGGGGAGCAAATGATCCAGAAGAGAGAGGTAGTGAGGATATAATCGCAATATGCACCCACCACAACAGGACTTTAACCTGTAGTCCTGCACTTAATCAGAAGCATGAACCAGCTTCTCAGTCAGTGAAGTTTCGTGATATTTACTTTCGATGTAGGAGAAAAGGACATACAATGAAGAATTGCTACAGACCCTGGATTTCAAATTCAGTATTTACCTCTCCCTTCCAGCAGGCCTGAGGATTAAGTTGGGTGTTGGCTGACCCCATTCCTTCTACTCTCTGGGGTAGATTTTAATAAAGTACGCCCGCGCGAACAAGATTATGCCGGATTTTAATAGATATGCGTGTAACCGCGCATATCCTTTAAAATCCGGGGTTGGCGCGCACAAGGCTGTGCAAAATCGGCAGCCTGCGTGCACCAAGCCACGCAGCCTGCCTCCGTTCCCTCCGAGGCCGCTCCGAAATCGGAGCGGCCTCGGAGGGAACTATCCTTCCACCCCCCCCTGCACCTTCCCCTCCCTTTCCCTACCTAACCCACCCCCCCAGCTCTATCTAACTCCCCCGACCTTTGTTTGAAGAGTTACGCCTGCCCGAGGCAGGCATAACCCGTGCGCGCCGGCTGCGCGATTCCCCGGATCGGGAGCCGTTTCGGAGACCTTGGCCACACCCCTGGGCCGGAACCATGCCTGCGGCCCCGGCCCTGGATGACGTGCCGCCCTGACTTGCCCCCGACACGCCACCCCAGGAAAGCCCCAAGACTTACGCGTGTCCCGCGACTTGCGCACGCCGCCGAGCCTATTCAACATAGGCTCGGCGCGTGCAGGGGAAACTTGGGGCAGGTTTTCGGGGGGTATGCGCGTATCTTATGTGCGTACCCCTTTGAAAATCTGCCCCTATATGTGGCACACCCAATACTTATTTAAACAGTGGAGTGCCCAGCCTCAGCTGATAACCTAAACTCTTCCTTGACTTTTGTGAAACTGGCAGAATACAGGGCTAGACTAAAATGAAATGTCTGAAGTTTCTGTTTCTCTTTGTGCATAGGTCTACATGCTGAGTATTTTTTTTCCTTTCCAGGAAAAAAGCTTCATCTTTTACTAGTTTAGGTTGCTAGCAAAGCAGATGTGTAAGCTTTTTGTATGTGCTGACACCTAATTTAAAGTTTGCATTATTTTAATTGTGCAGCTATTGTTTTAGCAAAATGTTTTGGAAAACAGGGAGAGGAGAGATAGGTAATAATCTGTCTTGTAAGCTTTTTTCTCTCCTTCCTTTCTTCTTGAATGAAAGGAATGTAAACTGTTGTGGTTCTTGTGCTTAAGCAATAAAAATCACCTAGTTAGAAAAGAGTGAGATTTCTTTTTTTTTATTCTGTAAGTTAATCAAAGTAGTGGTTTTCCACTTTAATTGTATAGCTCAGTTGCTTATAGCTATTCTTACTTTCTGATGTGATTTAAAAGATTAAATTAACCTCTCTTCCTATGTGAGATTTCCTTTTTTCACAGATTGAAAAGAATGCTCTGCCAGATAAAATGCAAAACCTGAGTTTTTTTTTCTCTCTCTCCCAAATTTTGTTTTGGTTTTGTTTTGAACAGATCTGTTGTAAAAAATCTGATTTTTTGCTTAATTCTGGATCCATAGAATTTTGGGTTTTTTGCTTTTAAAAGGCCTACTCTTTGAGCTCTAATGTCTGATAATTGCATACTGCTTGTGGTTCTCTGTCATTATAATGTCCTAATAATTCCTAACATTCTGTTTGCTTTTTTGACTGCCACAGCACACTGAGCCAACAATTTCAAAGTATTATCCACTATGATGCCTAGATCTTTTTCCTGGGTGGTAGCTCCTAATATAGAACCTAACACCGTGTAACTACAGCAAGGGTTATTTTTCCCTGTATGCAACACCCTGCACTTGTCCACATTAAATTTCATCTGCCATTTGGATGCCCAATCTTCCAGTCTTGCAAGGTACTCCAGTAATGTATCACAGTCTGCTTGTGATTTAACTATTCTGAATAATTTTGTATCATCCGCAAATTTGATAACCTCACTCATCGTATTACTTTCCAGATCATTTATATATATATTGAAAAGCACCAGTGCAAGTACAGATCTCTGAGGCACTTCACTGTTTACCCTTTTCCACTGAGAAAATTGACCATTTAATCCTATTCTGTTTCCTGTCTTTTAACCAGTTTGTAATCCACGAAAGGACATCGCCTCCTATCCCATGACTTTTTAGTTTTCTTAGAAGCCTCGCATGAGGGTCTTTGTCAAATGCCTTCTGAAAATCCAAATACACTACATCTACCGGTTCACCTTTATCCACATGTTTATTAACCCCTTCAAAAAAAAGACTTCCCATGAATAAATCCATGTTGACTGTGTTCCATTAAACCATATCTTTCTATGTGCTCTAAGATTTTGATCTTTAGAATAATTTCCACTATTTTTCCCAGCACTGAAGTCAGGCTCACTGGTCTATAGTTTCCCAGGTCGCCCCTGGAGCCCTTTTTAAATATTGGGGTTACCTTGGCCATCCACCAGTCTTCAGGTACAATGGGTTTGGCATATTCATTGCATGAGTTCTTTGAAAATTCATAGTTTTTAGAGATGGAGGATGATGAGTCCTTGATTAAGTTTTTAACTGTTTTGAAGAGTAATTTGTAATTAAATATTACAAAATGAATTTGTTTTGTGTAGTATTCTTTTTTTTTTTTTGCTTTAATTTATGTGTTCATGGTATTTTGTTAATAGGGATTTGTATTTTTCTAGTGAAACTGTAGATTGGCATTTCCGCCATTATTTTTCAGATTTTCTCAGGGTTTGTTTAGAATGTCTTAGCTGTTGCGCTGGAGGTGGACCCTTGGCCTGGTGCAGAATTGGTACGGCCTTCTGGGGGTTCCCAGGGGGCGCCTGCCCCCAGGAGGCAGAGCACACAAGGAGAACAAGGCTAGCTGGAGCTTCATCAATAACAGTCCGGGGGCTCCTTGGGTTGAGCGCTTGGAGTCCCGAACTGCCTGGACTTAGGTGGGCCTCTGAGGGTCTCCCGGAGAGGTAGCAGAGAGGTGTGCCCACCACGAGCAAGGGTGCGTGGCTTGTGGAGATCAACTGGACTAGACCGGTATGGAGAGAACCAGAGATGAATGGAGTAAGACAGGAACTGGAGGTCCTCCGGTCAAGATAGGCAGGGCCTATAGGTCTAGTTAGAAGAAAGCCGTGGGTAGCGTCCGAACAGGCCGGCCTGGTGGTCACCGGGGCAGCGAAGAGAGTGTCCTTATGGAGCACAAGGGTCAAAGCCAGGGTATCTGTCTGAGAGTAGTCAGCCAAAGCAAGGGTCAGTTCCAGATATCAGTCCGAGCATGATCAGTAGCAAGCAGAGGTCAGTTTCAGATAGCAATCCAATCATGGTCAAAGGCAAGCAGTGGTCAGTTCCAGGCGGTGGTCGAATCATGGTCAGAGACAAGCAGGGGTCAATACCGGGAATCAGTCCAGACGTGGTCAGGCTAGCCGAGGTCAGTATCGTGAGATCAGTCCGAGAAGGTACAACCTGGGTAGCGGGACAGGAACAGGAATAGAAGCTGGAGCACAGGAATGACCATGGGAACACAGGAACGCAGGAGCACTGGAAGACACGGAACACAGGAACGCAGGAGCACAGGAAGACACAAGAACGCAGGAACACAGGAACACTGGAACATGCAAGAAAGAGAACGCAGGAACACAGGACGGAAACTAGCTTCTCCTAAGAGACGACCCATTTGCCAAGGCGAGGGTCAAGGGAAAGGGCCCTCGCTTATATTGTGAGACTCAGGTGACATCATCGGGCGGCGTCTGGGCCGAGGTTCCTGCCCTGGGCCCTTTAAAGGGCGGAACATAGGCCGCGAGCGCACCTAGGGGCAGGGCTGAGGGCGCCGAGCCCCGACGGGAGCTCCGCTGTGAGGTCTGTGAGGATGGCGGTGAGAGGGAAGGTGCAGAGGATGCCAAAAACTGACAGCCAAGGCGAGGGAAGAGTGTCCAGAGCTTGTGGAGGGAAGCGTGAGGTGAGCAGGCCCAGTCGCAGCATCAACACAGCCAGGATGAGCAACATTAGCTTTTCGTTTTACCAAGGTTTCTTTTGTTTGGTTGTGTTGCCTTCATTTTGGAACATTTTTTTCTGGATTGGGCATTGATGATTTTATCCCAGGAGTCGAAGGATGAGGTGTCATTGTCAAGATCAAAATCATTTATTTTATTTTTAATTGTTTCTTTAAGCATTTCCGGTTTTATCTTTTTTCTGTATGTGAAGGACTGATTATTATGCATGTTTGTTGTATGATGAGGAGAGTTACTTCAGATTTTATTAACTGGTGATCAAGATATTATCTTTTGAGAAGAATTGATTATGCATTTATTGTGATTGGTGAAAATTAAGTCAAGAATATGTCCTGCTTTATAAATGTGTTTGGTTATAAATTGGGTCCAGCCCATGGCTTCCAAAGTATCTAGAAAGATTTCACATGCTATTGATTTAGGTATGCTGTCTACATGTATATTAAAGTCTCCTACACTTAGGGGTAGATTTTCAAAGGGTTACACATGTAGGTTACGCGCGTAACCCCCGAAAACCTACCCCAACCTCCCCCCCTGCACGCGCCGAGCCTATCTTGCATAGGATGCCGGTGCGCGCAAAGCCCCGGGACACATGTAAGTCCCAGGGCTTTCTTGGGGGGTCGTGCCGTGGGCATGTCGGGGAGGGGGGCGTGTCGCGGCTGGCACATCATCGGGGGCATGTCGGGGGGTGTTGCGGCCGGCGCGTCATCGGAGGTGTTCCGGGGGTGTGGCCCTGGCCTCCAGAGCAGCCCCCAGACTGGACCATGGCGCGCCGGTGGCCGGCCCGGTGCGCACAACTTACGCCTGCCTCGGGCAGGCATAACTTGTGCAACAAAGGTAGGGGGGGTTAGATAGGGCTGGGAGGGTGGGTTAGGTAGGGGAAGGGAGGGGAAGGTGTGGGGGGGGGGGGGGGGGGAAGGAAAGTTCCCTCCGAGGCAGGCTGCGCGCGCCGACCCCGGATTTTAACAGATATGTGCGGCTACACTTTTGTTTGCACCTGGTGCACGAACAAAAGTATGTGCGCGCATAGTTTTATAAAATCTGCCCCCTAGAGTTCGTTCAGGAGCTGAAAGCGCTTTAGTGAAGATTCTGATTAGGCGTGAGCAGTCTTTTGGAGTGTTCCAGGTGAACAATAAATCAAACCAATATTTAGAAGTGGTGATTTTATAAGTATACATAACACCTGTACATTCAGTAAGCTCTTATTTGCTTTATATGCTTTGGGTCACATTTAATCATTAAGTACTGCCACACCAGTGTTCCTTATTTTTTGGACTTTTTAGAATAATTTGAAATAAAAGAGGAAGAACATTACTTCCCTCTGCAACTTGAACTGTCTTTGGTGCAAAGTGTTCATCCTAAATTCGTATTATGAAGGAAAGAGACTAGCCCGACATAGCGCCATGTTTCGTTCCTCGCTGCTTCAGAGGCATCTGGCCAAAGATGCCACATCCATTTTCAGCATATTGAATTTGGGCCCAAGTTATGTATAAAAACTTGGACACCACCATCACGATTATCTGAATAAATGACTCTATGTCGGGCTGGCCTATCTGCTACATAACACAAATTTAATCTTAATACTTTGCAGAGGGAAGTAATGTTCTTTTTCTTTTATTTGCAAAAAATAAGGAGTACTGGTGTAGCAAACGAGCTTAGCAAATGTACGGGTATTATGAATAGTCCTGTCACAGATATAATTTTTTCTGGCTTAAATTGGTCTGTAGAAACTTCTAAAGAAATCATAAAGCCAACATGTGAATGCTGTTTGGTCATAATAGACAATCTGATATGAACATGCTTATTTTTCTTTTTTGCTCAATTCCAGATGCTTGTGATGGCAGGACAGTAAAACTGCACATTGGAAAAAAAGATATAAGGGTCATTCTTGTTTTAACAAAATAATCATTTATTTCTCTAGTCTTAACCAAGGCCAAACTGTAGGAAAAAAAGCATAAATTTCACCACTGTCCATACGGCAAAATGAAATCTTACTTCACATTTGGACTCTGGCCTGTATTTCAGAAATATAGAGATTCTGATCTTCTGATAAAGCTTCAATATAGGACAGACTCATCTCCTGTACCAAGTCATTGCTGGTCCAGTCTGCTGTTAAAGAATGAAATCTTCCCTCAGCAATTAGAGAAGGGAAAAGACAAGCTGGCCTGCTGTGTGTACTGAGAAGAGACAGACCTTAAGCTTCAGCAAGGCTCAGAAGTACCTGGAAACCCAACTTCCAATCCTGAGAGGAGCCCCTGTCAGATCTAAGACAACAGATTGGTGTGTGTATGTGTATGGGGGGGGGGGGGGGGGGGTGGAAGCAGCCAAGCTGGGGAATCAAGCAGTCGAAGTGAAGAAAGAAAAAACAATCAGGTCCCTGTTTTTCATATGCATGAAGCTACTGAGTATGCATATGCTATCTCTTAAAAGCAGCTGGGGAGAGAGGCTTGGGACTCAATCAAGAAGATCCCATTTACACCAGCAAGAAGCCATCCAGTCATCCTTCTTTGCCCTGCCCTACAACCAAGCTGCTAGATGGAAGAGTAACTATCTCAGGCCCTGCTGCTTCAGCTAGAGTTGAACTTGCTTGGTTCTGCTCAAAGAACTAGGGGTATCCTCTGCCCTTCTTCCAGGATGGAGACCCACAGCCTACTCTACAGTGACAGAGAACATTCTGGACCTCCAGCTTGACTCACAGTTCAGAAATCAAAAATCTTCAAATGGTTTAGTTCCTGTTTTTGCTGGGGTCTTGTCAGTTAGAATGGTTTATAAATTATAAGCAAGTTCCAGCTAAGAGGACGTGTTATGCTTCTGCTAACTTATTCATACCTATTGAGGTATTTATCGTAAGTGCATTCTTTGCTGAAGGATTCATTATAAAAGTCTAAGATCGCTAAGTTGTTAGTGTTTATTCTAGAAATATAATGCCTATTCTGAAACAAATGAATGTGAGTGCCTGGGCTAATCGGATCGCATATATAAGGTAAAATAAGTGTTAATTTCTGTGCACTGTTAGTTCCTTTAGGGAGAGGGAAAGAGGGAGGAATCCAGACTGCAGTTTATGCTTATTAATCCCTACAAACCTAAAGACACATATAAAGGGGACACACAGGACCTTGGAGTCAGTTTTTCATTAACGTGGGAACAGTGTGAATTCTAACCATAAATTTTTCTAAGCCCTGAATCTGAGGAATAAAACTCACAGCTTTAGCAATAACTGGATAAATTTCCAAAGGCTTAGTCAGAAACTATGCAGGTAAAAATGGAGGTTACAGAGGTAGATTGATTGAATATACCTAATTGAATTTTCAGCAGGCTACAAGTATGTGTGTACTTTCACAATATGCAGACTTTTAGCTACAGTAAAAAGAGGCAATCCCAGGGGTGTAACTTGATCAGGGAGAAAAATTATACTAGTATATTTAGGAGTGAATTTTCAAACAAATTCTATACATAAAAATAGTAAACACACACATATGATGAATGTATGCAAGTATATGCTATTTTATGAATGTCAAGAGTATGTGCATATTTTAGGTTTTGAGTGTACACTTTACCAGAGGAAAAGGGCGTCTAGGAGCATTTCAGAGTGAGGCTCAAAAATACATGTGGTACTTGCTATTTTGTAATAGATAGGTATGTATATATTACCAAACTTGTTTGTATACTTTTTTACCTTCTCACTGATTCACACAAGTGAAATAAGACATCTGTTATCAGCAGTTTTTTGGATGGAAGATATGGTGGGGATTCAGTGTGAAGTTCTAGAGGGTCTAGGTAAACTGGAGAAGGACTTAGTGAACTGGTGGAGGTATCAATGAATTGGTGAATCCTAGTACTTGCACATACGTTGATAAATTACCTGCCTCCATGTTTATTTCTGGGTGTTTATTGCACAATGTCACAATTATTTTGGGCATAAAAAATATGCACATTTATTTATAAAATGGGTAGAAAAAGTATGCATTTATTGCATTGTAAATATACATACATACTGAAATTCACACAGATTTTTGGAGCAGAAATATAAGGTATTTATAAACTGTGTAGCTCTTGCCGTGTGATTTTTAAAATATTAGCATTAATCTCCACACATCCACTTATATGCGAAAATGCTTTAACATGGATTACTTGGAAAGCTGTGCTCTACATTTTTTAAAAATATGTGTGCAGTCAACACACATACTTCAGTTTCCTTTGGAGATGATTTCAAGCAGGCACATTCTTTTTATCTGTACAATCACTTGATCATCAAACAAAAACTCTTGCAGATAGTTTGTGCTGGAAGATCAGGGACCTAAATTATGAATGGGTTTTTTTTCCCATTCTGCATCCATGGAAAAAAAGCTTAGTAAATCACACCCCAGATTGGTTTGTGCAGGTTGAAGAGAATGCACATGCTTTGTCAGTTAGGTAGCTTACTGAAAATGTACCCCAGGATAGCAAAGTATTTACAATAATATAACATAGAATTTATCCCAGCGTAATGCATACTGCGATATTTATCTCAGTATTCAGAATAGCATGCATAAGAAATTTATATTTTAACCAAAACAGATTCTAAAGTATACATTTTTGTTCTAAAATTGTTGTGCCTAATTCCATTGAACACTAGAAAATACTCTGTGCTATTTAAAACTCCTAAAGTCTTGGGCAAAATCTTGGCATGCTTGCTGAAACAGATGCTGCACACAGACATATATTCACATATACTGTTACCGAGCAGTCCCGGAGCTAAGACATGTCCTTGTCTGCTTTGAAATCACTGAACTGACATGCCTACAAAGAAAAAAATATAGAAAAATGAAATAACTCCTTTTGAAATCTTCTTGGTTTCCTCCTCCTAAAACGTAAAATAGTATTCCTTTTAGTATCCAGGAGGCCCTAGAGGTTAGAACATACATTTGTTTTTCCATCCTGGAACATAAAACCTGCAGTCATGTTAATTCCTGAAGAAAAAGGTTTGTTTATATATGAAAGGACCGATTGGATCCTTACTAGGAAATTGTTTTTCTGTAGACAGGACATGCTGTAGCTGGAGAGAGTAGGTAGGAGTGGACTGAACCATTTGTTAAGCCCGCCCCTACCAGAGGTGCCACGGTGATTCATCCTTTAATATACTGATCCTCTAGAGCAGAGGGTCCCAACCCTGTCCTGGGGGACCCTCAGCTCGTCAGGTTTCCTGGATATCTGCAATGAATATGCATGAGATAGATTTGCATGCATGGCCTCCATTACAAACAAATGTATCTCATGCAGATTCTTTGCAGACATCCTGAATACCTGACTGGCTGGGAGCCCCCAAGCACAGGTTTGGGAACCACTGCCCTAGAAAGTTCTAGAGGCAGGATGCAGTAGAGTAGAAATGGAGTTTGGAGAAAGACAGATGGTGTTTTCTCCTGCAGTGTGTGTTGCAGAAGGGGTACCATAGTGTGTTAAGTATGGGTGCCAGGAAAGGTCTCTTGCTTTACCAGAAAAAGCAAGGTAGCTTCCATTTTTGGGGGGAGTAAATTTCCTCTTTTTCCAGGGGATGATAGCTCATTTCTCCTTGGATTTGTCTCTAGGGGAAAAAAGCCAGGGCAGTGTGTTTCCCCTTTCAACCGGTTCTCTAGAATTGTTCTAAGAACCTGCAGCAGTCCACTGCAACCTTTTGGAGGTGTATGGATTGTATTTATTATTTTAGATGAGGTTCACACTTTTTCATAGGTAGCTCAGAATTACAGAGTTACATAAAAGCTTACAGTCTGAGAGCTCAACTCTCAAACCTGTCTGCGCAGCCCCATATACACATGTATGGTCTATTGCGTGGATTTGTCTAAGTATTTTAAAACTTGAGTGGCACCATTTGTGCAGGTTTAAAATATGAATATTTCTGCCCCAAAGTACACTTGTACTTTGCATACTGTAAATAGGACATACATACTCAGGAATAGCAAATACATGCATATTTCTTTTTGTGTGCATATACACTGCCAGTTCCTCAAGACCAGATTCATTCCCTGCCTGCAAGCCAAATGTCTTGACCCAGGATGTGGCCAGGCTCATGGACCTAATAGTCTGCAATGAGAGCATACTGTTCCCCATTGACCAGCTGTGCTGTAATGCCCAGTGGATGACCCAGACCTGGCATGGCTTCTGCCTAGAGTTTAATCGGAGAGCCTCATACTTCAAGGAGGTAAGTGCCTATATAGAAGTATCTGGTAGGAATGTGATTCATTTGTAACAAAAGTATAATTCAGGATTAATGAGCCCATTTTTGCATAGTATCAAATGAACTAGTGAAAATAAAGATCATTTTTGTATATTTTTGTTTCTCTCAAATAGTGTGTGCAGTATTAGCTAATAGTGCACACTTGTAGCCAACAGGAAATTCTATTTGCCAAAAAGAAAAAAAAAAACCAATACAAAAACAAAGCCCAGAAAATAAGCAAAACGAAATGCCAACCGAACTTTAAACATGCACATCTCTAATTTTTTACGTCTTTATGGCATAAAGGCAAATCTCAGGATGGTGCCTCAAGGTAATGGAAAGTCAGATTCGACAAGCTTTGATTCCACAGCCCCGGGACTTGCAGCGGTTGATGGCTTTCCTTGGGAGTCCTAGCATTCTTACCTTATTTTCCAGGGAGAGCATGTTATGCTTCTGCAGCATCCCAACTAAACCAGCACTGGGTGTGCCCCAAATTAGCGTAATTATAAAAGACATGCCCAGAAAGCATACAACTGATGGTCAAACTGCTTTCTCAGCCTTGAACCCGCAGTAGCTTTATCCGTCTGGCCTATGATCCTCACCTTATTCCAGAGTTCATGTCCTATAACCTTGATCCAGTATTCCTGTCCTATAAGTGTGTTCTTCTTTTATTAACTTGTTCCTGCCTGCTCATCCAGATCCAGTGTCCCCTGTGCTTCTGGCTCTGTTCAACCCCTGGACTCTACCATTATGCACCAGCCTTGCCTCTCTCAAGGTATGCACCTTCCCTCTGAGGCAGCCTCCATTCGCTAAGCCCAGATCTCCCTAACAATTTGGATCAGCCCAAACCAGAGGCAAGGTTACCCAGTTACGTTTTTTTCTCTGCGAATTATATATGCAATTTTTAAGATGGCCCATTCACAAAAGAATTATTCTGGTTTCTTATTTGGTTCATTGCAAAACCAATATCTGTGCAGAAACCAGCAAGGAAGTGGCTGCAGGACTAGGCCATAGCTTATGATTGTCACCTATGGAGGGACAAGAAACACATGGCCATGGTCATGCATGACTGAATGCTGGCAATCAAATTTACTGAATGGGCACTTGGTCCATAGCAGCAGGCTGCACCCACAGCATTCAAGATTTGACTCCAAGTTATGCTCATAGCAGTTTCCAAGACTCTGCTCCAGGTTGCGCCCACAGCACCAAAGATTTTGCTCCAGGCCACTCCAGCTTTAGCAAGTCCAGTGCTGGCTGTCCAGGCTGAGCCAGCTTCTGCAATGGCTCCTCTCCAGGGACAAAAAATGAAGGATAAAAGTAGAATTCCCTCACATGGATGTGTGTGGATTACACTTTATTTTTAGACATTGGGTGCATTGGGATAACATTTCCAGGTTTGTAATTATAGGATATTGATAAAGTGTATATTATGTGATTACATCTATATATTTTTGTTAAGTAAAGCTATTGTAAATTGTTTGTAAACTATCTTTATTACGTATTTTATTATATGGTATTACATTTATTTTCCCCTTATTTTTGTGTATCCACTCCAGGGACAGCCAGCTCCTGTGATAGTTCTTCATCAGACCACGCCTGTGATGCCTCTGCTCTTTGCCATGCCAACAAATTAAAAAATTCCTTGTCAGGCTATCCCTGCAAATCTAGTCCTTTTCCATGCACCAGTGAAATCAGTACCAGCAGTCTCTACAGCTCCAATGCCTACTTTTGCATAGGTGAATTCTGTATCACACAAGTCACACAGTTGCTGGTCCAACATCTTTCTTATCATCCACCTCAATGAAGCTCTATCTGTCTGGTCTATGATCCTGACCTTGTTCTATAATTCCTGCCAAGTAACCTTATACTAGATTCCTGCCTTGTGCTGTGTTCCACACTTCCTATCCTGTGTGTTCCAGTATTCCTCTACTGTAAATGTGCTGCCTTCTCATCCAGTTTCAGTGTCCCATTTTGTACTGAATTCCTGGACTTTACCACCATGATCTGGCTTTGCCTCTCTCAAGATAGGTATCTTTTCTCTGAGGTAGTTTCCTTTCACCGAATACAGATCTCCCTAACATGGGATGGCAAAATTAAAGCTATGAGCGTACAATAAAAATCATTAACAACTATCAGGGCGATAAGCACATAGCATGCATAGATGTCTATTAGGTTAGAAAAGAGCCATAGTTATGAAGATCAAGGGTAAGATGGTACATATGAATACATGCTATTGTGGATACCCCTGAATCAATATCTCTCACCTAATAGCATATCACTCAACTTTCCCATCTCTACAGGTGGAAGACCTGAAGAAAAAGGACCAGGAATTATACCTCTTGGTGGTGGTGGTGGTGTGTGTGTGTGTGTGTGTGTGTGGGGGGGGGGGGGGGGGTATGAGGCAGGAACAGGCCAGAGGTAAGTACACATACTCCCAACCTGGGAGGACTGAACATTACAATTTCCATCACATACCCAACTACTGCCCATTCTAGCCAATCCCATTCTGACCAAGCCTGCAACTTTAACATTCCCTCAAGCCACACATTGGCAAAGCATCCATGACCCATTGGCCTCCATTCAGCCATAACTCAAGAGCTATGACTCAACCAACATTCAGTGGAAACCTCTATATTTAATCTGGGTATCAGTGGGACACTGCAAAACCTTAACCAGCAGTCACTTTTTCTCCGCTCTGACAAGGTCCCTTTGCCAAGTGGCAACATCATGACAGCAGAGGCCTAGGAATCAAAAGCAGTCTTCCAAAATATCACCCTGGCTCATGTTCAAGTACCCCGTACACTATGTTGTCACATTGCTGTATTTGTCAGCTTTACAGAGGGCTTCCTTATGTTACAACTTCTATCCTGCCTTGAAAACACTCATCGCTAAAGGGGGCACCACAGCTTCTGTCACATCTCCAGCCTGGATCCCTCCCATTAATGGAAGTAACACCTGCAGCAAGCTCAGAGCTTTTATGATGTGTTAGCACCTAGCCACAACCTCTCCCACCACAAGCACCCTAGAGGAAAGGCAGGCCTATCCTAGTGTTACTTCTCCTGTTCCTGGTTCCTGATCCTGATTGCCTTCGTTCCTGTTTCCTTTGTCCTGAGTTCCTGTTCCTCGTCTCTCCTTTGGATTGCTAACCTCTGTATCGCCTGGCTACTCCATTGCCTCTCTCCAGCCCTGGACCTCTGCATCGCCTGACTACTCCGTTGCCTCTCTCCAGCCCCGGACCTCTGCATCACTTGACTACGCTGTTGCTTCTCTCCAGCCCTGGACTTCTGCTTTGTCTGACCATCCTACTGACTCTCTCCTCGTTTAGACCTCAGCCTTACTTGCCACTGCTTCCAGACTGCTGCCAGCCCCGATCCCAGCTTGCTTCAAGACGCCTCTTCAGCCTTTGTCCTGGACGTGACTCATTCAGGCTTCAGCCTGCTCTTGCTCAGGTGCCCTCTGTCAGACTGTGTTCCTATTGGTGCCCGGGTCTCCGGGACTCCGCCTCGTCCAGTACAGACTGATCACTACATTAGTTGCTGCCTCTGGGCTGACCTCGATCCATCCATCGATGATCACTGACGGAGGCCACCTAAGTCCAGCCGGCCCCGGCACCCAAAGGCTTAACCTGCGGGGAACGAGGGCTGGTATTGGTGAAGCACCAGCCGGCCTCCGTCCATCAGCCCTTTCTGCCTGCCGACAGTGGGGACCCGTAGGATCCCTTCTACGGGTAGCGTCAACCCCACCTCGGCCCAAGGATCCACCTCCAGTGCAACAGCTCCTACCTAGTAAAAATGTTACAAGCATTAATTTGTTATAGGTTTGACAATTACTTGGTTTTGATTATAAATATTATTAGCCTTATCACAAGGCTTGTGGGTAACTGCACAGAGCAGCAGTTACTTGAGAGAAACATGGGGGTATCCTGCATGGAGTGGCAGATACTACCATAAAAAGCTAGCTGGACAGACTGGATGGGCTATCTGGTCCTTTTCTACTGTCATTTCTATGTTATTATGTACATAGCTGTGCAGTTAGGTGTTCTTTTCAACAGCAGCCGTCTGCCTCAAGTTCTAATCGTCCACCTCTGTCTCCCATCTGCTGGTGAGATAATGGGAGCCACTTGGCTCTAAAAGGGCCCAAATACCATGGTGCCAATGGGTAAACAGTAGTTAAATTCAGGTCTACAGTGTTACTAAGGGTGATATTGGTGATATTGCCTCAAATAGGTCCTTGGTGAGATCTCATTTGGAATTCTTTGTACAATTCAGGAGACTGGTTCTTCTAAAGCATATAAACTGGTTGAAGTTGTTCCAAATGTTGGCTACTTAAATTCTAACGCACATAGGGACAGACTTATAGATCTAAAAATGTATACCCTTTGGGCGATTTTTAATCTGTAAAGCAATTAAGAATTCCTGCCAACTAAATACAAAATAAATACATACCCTAGAGGAAAGGCAGAATAGAGCAGATATGATAGAAATATTTAAATACCTCCAAAGTTTTCATGAAGAGAAGGGAAGTCTCTTTCAAAGGTAAAGAGGCTAGAATAAGGGCTCATGGGATGATGGTGAAAGGGGTTAGACTCAGGAGTAATTTAAGGAAATATTTCTTCAGAGAGGGTAGTGGGTGAATAGAACAGCCTCCTCATGGATATGGTGGAGACAAAGACAGTATTTGAATTTAAGAAATCATGAGAGAGAGGGGATTCAAGATGGATGCTTCACGAAGCCATACTGAAGTTTGACTCTGACAAGGCTGCTTGATTTTGCCTGAACTATACTCTTTGGAATTTAATGATAAGAAAACTGAAAGGCAGGCTTCGGGGTGGTCTCTCCTTATCTCCTGGCTTATCTATGGAAGTCTTCTGAATAAGCAAGGTCTGTAAGAGTACACAAGGCAGAGGGATTGGCTTCTAGTTCCAGGACCAAAATAACCCTCATTCTGGACCTTCATGCAATCCCCCTCTGCAGCTGTCTTGGGAAGACGATGCTGTTCAACCAAGAACTTGTAATGATGGTGGAATTTCAACTACTATGGTGAGAGTCTGGGGGCGTACTGTGCAACATGCTGCTCCTAATGGCAGAATGCTGAAGGAAGGACAGAGGAATGGAACATTGGAAGAAACAGGTACCGAGGTGGTGTTCCCAGGAAAAAGGAGGTTGTTCTATCTAGAGTAAGTGCTACTGTGATCCCATTTATTTTCCCTTTTGGAATCAACACTCACCTTGGTGATGCCTTCCTTAGTTGCACCCAAAACTGTCACCTTGGACACTAGTTGGTCTGCCCTGGCCTGCTTACATCATCCCAATACATGCCAAGTCCTCACTCAAGAAACGTGCATTCTCGACTGCCAGCCCCCTTCATTGGAATGCCCTCCCCACGGACATTCGCCTCGAAATGTGTACTCGAACATTCAAAAAGAAACTCAAGACCTGGCTCTTTACAAAAGCCTACACTTAAAGGTCTAGCTCAGAACCACATCCCAGAACTTGAATCATTCTCGCTTTTATAATCATATCAAACAACTCCTAATTTTATCCTTGGTCTCACAATTCCAAATCATTAAATATTTGAGCATGCTACACCAATACCTCTTAATCCAGATGTAACCTCAGTTTTTGAAGTCTTCACTCCTATAGAAATAACCGCCAGTTCTTATTTACTTAACCTTATTCTGTAGACGTAAACTTTTCATGAAGACTGTAATCTGTAAACACCTGTATTTATTATAAGAATTTGTATTTACTATTTATATTTATTATTTAGCCATTAACATTGTTCTGTTACCACTTGGTACTATTTCTCTCCTTTACCTCAAACTCTAAGATCCTACTAAGTTATCCATGTTATTTATACCCAATTGTTGGATGTAATTGTATATTTGTTTAATTGTTCAATCTGTTTGATGTAATTTTCTGTTCCTTGTTCTGTGTAAACCGAAGTGGTATGCACAAGTGCATGAACTCCGGTATATAAAAGCCTTTAAATAAATAAATAAAATAAATACAGGCCATTGTATCACTCTATGACAGGCTTCTTCAGGGGACATTGAGCATCAGAATAGTCCAATCTTTAAATAAAACCAATGGGGCGGATTTTAAAACCCCTGCACGTGTAAATCCTTCCGGATTTACGTGCGCAGGGCCCTCGCGCGCCGGTGCGCCTATTTTGCATAGGCCGCCGGCGCACGCAGAGCCCCGGGACACGCGTTTGTCCCGGGGCTTCCTGTCGGGGGCGTGGCGGGGGGCGTGGCGGGATGACGCGGCATTTAGGGGGCGTGGCGCAGCGTTTCAGGGGGCGACGTGGGCGTGGTTTCGGCCCGAGGGCGTGGCCACGGCTTCCGGAACCGGACCACGGAGCAGGGCAGCCGGCCGATGCGAGCAAAGTTACGCCTGGTTTCAGCAGGTGTAACTTTGCCGACAAAGGTAAGGGGGGGTTTAGATAGGGCCGGGGGGTTGGGTTAGGTAGGGGCAGGGAGGGGAAGGTGGGGGGAGGGCGAAGGAAAGTTCCCTCCGAGGCCACTCCAAAATCGGAGCGGCCTTGGAGGGAACAGGCAGCGCGCGCTGGGCTCAACGCGCGCAGGTTGCACAAATGTGCACCCCCTTGCGCGCGCCGACCCCGGATTTTATAAGATACGCGCGTATCTTATAAAATCCAGCGTACTTTTGTTCGCGCCTGCTGCGCGAACAAAAGTACGCGCTCACGCAAGTATTTAAAATCTGCCCCAATATGACCAATGTCTTTGGGGTAGATTTTTTTAAAAAGCGCGATCGCGTACTTTTGTTTGCGCAGCAGGCGCAAACAAAAGTACGCTAGATTTTATAAGATACACGCATAGCCGCGCGTATCCTCTAAAATCCTGGATGGGCGCGCGCAAGGCTGCCGATTTTGGGCAGCCTGCGCGCGCCGAGCCGCGCAGCCTGCCTCCGTTCCCTCCTCTCACCTTCCCCTCCCTAACCCACCCCCCCCGGCCCTATCTAAACCCCCCCCCTTACCTTTGTCCCTAGATTTACGCCTGCGAGAAGCAGACGTAAATCTACGGGCGCCAGCGGACTGCTGGCGCGCCGTCTTCCAACCTGGGGGCTGGTCTGGAGGCCTGGACCACGCCCCCGGGCCGGCGCCACGCCCCCGGTCCCGCCCCCGAAACGCCGCGTCCCGCCCCCAAAACGCCACGTCATCCGGTCCCACCCCCGACATGCCCCCTGGGACCTACGCGCGTCCCGGGGCTCTGCGCACGCCGGCGGCCTATGCCGCCGGCGGGCGGATTTACGCGAGCAGGGCTTTTAAAATCCGCCCGTTTATGTAAAGCATCTGAACAAGATATTGCTCGATGTAATTAAATTGGAAAAGAAAGCATGTTTGGCAATTTATTAGGATCCCTTAATAGTAGTTCGCTCCGCTGATAAAGTTGGAGGGGTAGTAGTCTTAGATAAAGATCATTATGAGCATGAGGCATATTGCCAATTGAATGATACCCAGAATTATAAACTTCTTGACCTACACCCCATGGATACCCTGATGCAGGATATCATTCATATATTGGACAAGGGCAGAGTGCAGGGATCATTACTGTAAAAGAATATGATTTTTTTGTTAGAAACATTTCCTATTACTCCCAGTTTCTATTTAGTCCCCAAGATTCACAAATTGTTCAAGCCCCCAGGCCACCCAATTGTTGCAGGCATCAGATCTCTCCTGGAACCACTATCTAAATATGTGGATTCTTTTTTGAAGCCTACAGTTCTGCAAAGTAAATCATATATCAGAGATTCCACTCATTTAATCCACACCCGCCTCGAACAGCTTGCCTGGTAATAAGGTGGGCAATAAGTTTCTACAAATAAATAAATAAATGCCTGTTCAATTGTTACTAGTGATAATAGCTAGCTATTAATAATGATGAGGCATTATGGTGTTGTACACTATAATATCCCTCAGGAGTCTGTATTAGGGATGTGAATCGGGCTTCGGACGATTGAAAATATCATTGATATTTTCAAAATCGTCAGAAATCGGGGGCTCCCCCAAAACGATAGGAAAACCCCATGATATTGTTCGTGGGGGTTCTCTTATCGTTTTGGGGGAGGGCGGGAAAAAACGGCACACAAAAATAACCCCTAAACCCACCCCGACCCTTTAAAACTAATCCCTTAGCTTCCCCCACCCTCCCGACCCCCAAAAAACTTTTTACAGGTACCTGGTGGTCCAATGGGGGGCCCGGGAGCGATCTCCCGCTCCTGGGCCGTCGGCTGCCACTAATCAAATTGGCGCCAATGGCCCTTTGCCCTTACCATGTGACAGGGTATCCGTGCCATTGGCCGGCCCCTGTCACATGGTAGGAGCACTGGATGGCCTGCGCACTGGATGGCCCGCACAAAGTTTTTAGTAAGGGCTATCTGAGCAAGGTCTTTAATGAATGCATGATGGACCTCTGTAAGCATGATATTCTGCACAATCTCGCTGATAAAATATAATACAGACTAGAGATGTGAATCAGAACCGAAATCGGTTTGGATTCCGGTTCCGATTCACATCGTGTTTTTTTTTTCGTCCGGCCCGATCGCGGTTTTGTTTATCGGCTGCACACAAGGAGACAGAAGCTAGCTGGAGCTTCACCAATAACAGTCCAGGGTTTCCGTAGGTTGAGCCCTTGGGTATCCGGACCACTTGGACTTAGGTGGGCCTCTGTTGGTCTCCTGGAGAGGTCGCAGAGAGGTGTGCCCACCACAAACAAGGCTGCGTGGCTGATGCAGTGTGGATGAGCTAGACCTGAACTGGAAGCTCTGGAGACCTCAGAAAGGCAACAGTTCAGAGAGGTCCTTCTGGCGAGACAGGCAGCACCTGTAGGTCTAACCGAGTGGAGGCTGCGGTTGGTTTCCAAGCTGGTTGGCCCAATGGTCACGGGAGCCTAGAAGAGAGTATCCAAGTGAAGCGCAAGGGTCAGAGCCAGAGTATCAGTCCAGGAGAGGTCAGCCAAAGCAGGGGTCAATGCCAGAATCAGTCTGGGCATAGTCAAGGCAAGCAAGGGTCAGTTCCAGGCGGCAGGCAAGAGAATGGTCAGGTAGGCAGTGGTCAGTTCCAGGTAGCAGGCAAGAGAATGGTTAGGCAGGCAGTGGTCAGATCCGGGCGGCAGGCAAGAGAATGGTCAGGCAGGCAGAGGTCAGTACCAAAGGTCAGTCCAGAGAGATACTACCTGGGAAGGATACAGGAATACATGGAGCCACTGGGAATAGAGACGCTGGAACAGGAGACACTGGAACACGAAGGCAAACTAGCACACCAACAGTATCGACTCGATTGTCAAGGCAAGGTCCTAGAGACAGGGCCTCGCCTTAAGTAGTGAGTCTATGTGAAGTCATCGGGAGGTGCCCCCATGGGTTTTCCCGCCTTGGGCCCTTTAAAGAGCTACACGTCAGCCGCGCGCGCACCTAGGGGTGTGGATGAGGACGCCGACAACATGGAGCCCCGCCGGAGCTCCGCCATGAGGCCTGTGGGGAGGATGGTGAGTGGGGAACCCGAGGACACTGTGAACTGGCTGTGGCCACAAGGGAAGGGTGCTTGGAGCCGGTCGAAGGAAGCGCAAGGTGAGCAGGCCCAGCCGCGGTGCCAACACGGCCGGGACCCGCAACATTTGCTACTCTTCAGTTTGTCAATCTGGCCCATTACATCTTCCTATCACTGTGATTTGGTTCAGTTCATCTGAAAATTGTCTTCAGAATGGATATCTCCCAACCATCCTCATCTGTAAACCCCAAAGCAAAGAATTCAATTAGTCTTTCCATGATGGCCTTATTTTCCTTAAGTGCCCCTTTAATATCTCACTCATCTAATGGCCCAATTGACTCCCTTGCAGGCTTCCTGCTTCAGATATATTTTAGAGTTTTTATGATGAGTTTTTGCATTTAGAACCCATATGGTATTAGGCCTATGGTAACACATGTTAGGTATAGGCTTGGCCCTCAGAAAGCCATGAGTAAACTAAATTACAAATGCAATATAATAAATCATGCTACCTATAAAAAGACAACACTGTAAATATTCTACCAGGCCCTAAAACACCAATACACTTCCTTTTAGGAAAACAGAATATGCCAAGCTACTATAGACCTTACACAAAACTACATGCTAGCAGAACACCTCACCTTCTTCACCCAGGCAGAACACAGACAGACCGTCTTAAAATAATGAATAAAGAGATCATAAAGTGTAAGTGTAAGCATTCAGACAAAAATGAACTAGAAACCGTGACAAGCCAGATTCTATATGCAGTGCAACAATGGAAATACAGAAACATCATGCCTCATAAAATATCAAACAATAAAATCAAGAAATATAATAGTAAAACCATATAAATAATAATTATAAATATTTTTAAAAATTGACAAATAGACCATACAATAATTAAAAACTCATATAAAACTTTTCTAAATGCCAATAAAATATTTCAAAACAGCTGATATATAAAATTACACCCCTAAATTAAAACTAATAAAAACAATCCCTTGCTTTCCATACCTGGGATCTTTTGATTTCCACATGCCCTGAGATTATTATAGATCCACTAGAGACTGCATTGTACAAATCAACTCCTTTGTTGTACCTTTCATTGATTAAAATGATAGAAATTCTTCAGTGATTTCAAATTTGCAGTTAATTCCTCTGTGTATGAAACACCACCCACAAACCCACCCTGAGTTGAATGTGCCCATCTACAGTGCTAGGTATATAGAATCCTATTCTCCCTATTACTCTCTTTCTCTCTCTCTCTCTCTCCCCAAAGAGGCAGCTGGTATATACATAAACCAAATAGGGCGCCACCCCTAAATCAATGTGCGCTATGATACTGTATCGCACTACGTGGAAGATAGGAAATGAGCCTAACCATGCCCATTATTTTATCACAGGCCCTATTTCTGTTATATTTTTAGCATTTTGAGGAATCTAGGCTAAGTTTGTAGAAATTTCTGGGCTGTGAGAATTCCAAGAGGAAGAACCGGCAGATATGAGATGGAATAGATATTCTCTTCCCTGGGAGATATAAACCTCTGTTTCCATGGCTGGAACAAAGATAAAACCCTCTTGTTATAACAGAGGTTCCTGTAAGGGATTTCCAGAGGTTTTCTGGAACCTCATGCAGGAAGATGTACCGAGAAGGGGAAAAGGTAGTGTGATTAACCTGTGTCGTGATCCTAAAAAATATCTATCCAATACCATCAATAAACAAGAAAGTTAAGTCTTGTCTGCATTTAACAACACGAGAATTAAATTAGAACCAGAATCGCCAGAAAGTACACTTGGTGAAAATAATATAAGGAACAGTGGGTTACAGCAGTATCCCCAGGCTAAGCTGTTATTAGGAGAGTGAAACCCTAACAGAATTCCCTAGGAGAAGTTAGATTGTAGAACTATATTGGTTGTTTTTTTTTTAATCTCATGAGTGGAGTGCACTGAATAATTCACCAACTGTATGTGAGTTTGTCACAATAGAGGTTTAGTTAGAGTTTTCCCTTTCTTAGGAACACCATATCTTGTGTGATGTACTGTATACTGTTTTCTGTCTGAGAATCCAGTTTCTGATAGCAAAGACCAGTAGAGCCCTGCAATGCATCTTTCCCCTGTTGGAAAAAGACCCCCCCCCCCCAAGATCCTTTCCCCTCCCTGCATTCTTCTGTAAGAACAGTGGAAGGGGGTGGGACGCTACAATTTTAATTTCCATGCAGCGTATTTTTTTTTTCAAGTTTTATATACAGTGCAATGTGAATGGCTGACTCATATAATCTGGTGTATGTTTCAGGAGAAGATAAAGAATGCCCCCTACAGAGCTTTTCAAAAAATGTACCGACATTTGTTTTTTTTTTATATACTGAAATGCCTGCTTATTCCTGAACCATGTCAATAACTGGAGCTTTGCAACCTGCAGTAGATTTCCTCACATTGCAAAAAAACAAAAGCGGGGGACAGTCAGCTTAGGGAATATTTAAATCTGACCTGTGGAGATTTTAGTAGCTTGCAGAACACCTCAGTCTTTGTAAATTCAAAACAGAGAGATAAAATAAGTAAAATTGTACAGATCATTAAACAGTAAGCTATATTAGGGTAGATGTGAACATGAAATTGTGTTACAGAGTAAAGCTACAGAACTGTGAGTTTTACAGACCGTCCAAGTTTGATTTCTGACTTCAGGGAAATGGGGGTTGAGCATCACCGTCTCTCACATGCTGCCCATTGTTATGACCGTCGGTCGCAGACGGCTGCGACCGCGTCTTCTTACCTCCTGTGCTGCCCTTCTCCCCTCTCTGGGCCTGCTCGCGGCAGGGGCAAGCCTCTACCGCCGCTTATCTCAAGGTTCCTCGTAGCGGCCGGGACGCCGCTGCCACCCACTCCGACTCCGGGCCTTTCTAGGCGTGCACTCGCCACCGGGCGCTCTTTTGAAGACGCTACGGCAGGAATCTCAGGGGCGTCCCTGACTGATGACATCACTTGGTCAGGGTTCTTAAGCACCGCCTTCATCCCTCGCTAGCTGACTTGGCGAGTTCCATCGCTACTGTGTTTGCTCCTGTCTCCTGGGACCTGTGGTGGCTGTCTCGGATCTTCCTTGGACCCCGGACTTGGCTCAGGTACCCGTACCTCAGGGGCCTGCTTGCACTCTTTTCAGAGACCTGGTCTCCTGGCTTCCCCCGCTCCTCGGGCTAGCCTTGCGCTTTCCAGGGCTCCTATCCACCGGCTTCTCCGCTCCTCGGGATTGCCTCTAGGGACTGCATCACTACTTGGGAGACTCATCTCCGTGCCTCCCTGCTCCTCAGGGCAGTGCCTTCGTTCTACACCAGCGACTGTCTGTGCTTCCCCGCTACTCGGGGCAGCACCTACGTTCTACACCTGAGACGTGTCTGTGCTTCCCCGCTCCTTGGGGCAAGTGCCTATGTTCCACACCGGTGACTGTCTGAGCTTCCCCACTCTAGGGCAGTGCCTAGGTTCTACACCAGAGACTGTCTGCACTTTCCTGCTCCTTGGGGCAGTATCTACGTTCCAAACCGGCAATTGCCTGTGCTTCCCCGCTCCTCGGGGCAGTGCCTTCATTTGTATCTGTGACTGTACTCACACCTCCCCGCTTCTCGGGGGTGGTGTCTCCACTCCTCTACCTGAGGTTTCACTGTGTGCAGCCCTGCTCCTCGGGGTTGTTTACGTCATTACCTGGAGACTCAATTTGGGCTTCCCCGCTCTATGGGTTAGCCTACATCATAGCATCAGTGCCTTCCTCGCTCCTCAGCTCTGCCCCATGGGACTGACTTAGCAGCATACCTCCTGTCCTTCCTGTCTCATGCTCCCCGCTCCTCGGGCCTGCCTGGCACCACTCTTTCGGAGGTCTCTGCTCAGGTACTGCTCTCCAGTCCAACCAGTATACTGTGGGTTTCCTCTGTACTGAGTGTCTCACCCCGCTCCTCGGGATCTCCCCACAGACTCTCTCCTTGAACTCCTGCTGCACCTGACCTCGCCTCCCAACGATGAAGATCTGTGGGGCTCCTCCCCACAGGTGGTAACAATCTTCACCTCAGGCCAAGGGTCCACGAAACCCACAAATCCTAACAGATTGCCACGTCCATGGACCCGGCAGAGGTCTCAGCCATCCCGGCCTTCCCTGGCCTGGCACAAAGAATCAGCGAACAGAAAAAGTTCCTGGAAACACTGGCAGCCACCATTGACAACTTGAGCACTTGTTTAGGTGCCACCGTGACTGCCGCCATGACGTCTACCAAGCTCAAATATTTCACCTCTATGCCGGTTCCTCGGCCCACTGTGCCCTTGCCGGCACCTCCACGCTTCTCAGGGAACCCGCTTATGTGCAGGGGTTTCTTGAATCAATGCAATATGTACTTCTGTCTGCAACCTGCTTACTTCCCAGATGTGATCACCAAGACAACCTACATCCTTTCCCTTCTGGATGGTAAGGTCTTGGCCTGGGCTTCACCCCTCTGGGAGCTTGCTGGTCTAGTTCTTCTGGACCTCCCCTGACCTTATTCTGCTCCATCTTCGATGATCCAGACCGAAGAGCCATTTCCAGGTCATCACTTCTCCATCTCCAACAAGGCTCTTGCTCATTAACGGACTATGTTATTAAATTCAGGACGCTTTCGTCGGAACTTCACTGGGATTCAGACTGCTTACGTTCCATCTTTCTCGAAGGATTGAGCCCCTGGATTAAAGATGAGTTGGCCGCTCGCGAGTTGCCTACATCTTTGGACTCCTTGATAGACCTCACCTGCAAGAATGCTACCCTCCTTTTTCACCCCTCCCTGCTCTCTCACTTGATTCATTAAGTTCATTGAAAATGTTCTCCTCACTATTCTGTTATTCAACTACTAAGAAAAAATGTTTACTGTTCACAATACTCTACTGTTCCCAACTACCATGTTAACTCCATTTGATTGTATGCTACTTGCATATTTTGTATGATAATTGCATATTTTGTAAACCGTTATGATGGCTCTACCGAATAACAGTATATAAAACTCTACAAATAAATAAATAAATAAATAAGAGTCTAGAGCGTCCAGGGAGTCTACCCCAAGCTCGTCCCATACTCAACATTCCTCCTCACCCAGAGTGAACGCAGCTCAGAACAAAGCAGAGGATGAGCCAATGCAAATGGGCTGGAGCAGACTTTCTCCCAAGGAATGACACCGTTGCCAGCAATCCGGTCTCTGCTTGTACTGTGGCCAACCCAGACATGCCATAGTCTCATATCCAGTCTGTCCAGGAAACTCCTAGGCCTAGGTTATGCTGGAGGATTTCTCCTAGGCCTGACTTCATCGTCTCCTCCATTGACTGTACCCATCTCCATTAAAATAGATAACCAGGAGTTCCACACTCTGGTGCTGGTGGACTCCGGGGATGGTGGGAAATTTATATTAAAACAATTAACTGAGTACCTGCGGATCCCCACCATCTGCTCCCCAGTGCCTTTGCTCCTCTCGTCCATCCATGGAGAGCATCTTCCTGGTGAGATTACTCACACCACGGCTCCTATTCAACTCTGCACAGAAACCCTGTGTTAGTGTTTGAGATAGTTGTGGGTGGATCCTTGGGCCGGTGGCAGATGACCACGCCCCCGGGGGAAGATCCCGAGAGGGACCACCGGTCAGGCTCAGAGTTTGGAGACAGACATATACTAGTTCTTTTATTAAACAGTATATTGAACCACCAGAGGTGGCAGTAGTGAGCTGGAAGCGCCCAGCTGGGCTGTAGTCCCTCAGATATTGGAATAGCGATCCTGGATAACTGAGCTGTAGAGAAACTGAATATAGTGAGTAGGCAGAGTATGCAGAATTCAGGAACAGAACCTTGATGGTAACACTCACACAATAGTCTCTTAGAAGCAGCCCAGGAGCTGGAAATTAATTAGGTCCTCGAGGAGTGAGTACCTGGTTCCAGGGAATGCTCTGAGAGAGATGGTAACTCACTGGTGTTGTAGGCAGCGAAGACTTCCTGGCAGAAGTGGTATTCAGTAGCAAGTCCAGGAATGTGGGCCCTCAAGGAGCGAGTACCAGTTCCAGACTGCGACATGAAAAACAAGAGCGAGAGTGAGGCCCCGAGGAGTGGGTACCTCTGGTAAAGTCTGAGGAGGCAGAGTAGCAAGGTATGCGGAGAGCGAATCCCATCCGCAGCGATACCTGGAGAAGCTAACTCGATTAGTTAGCGAATTCAGAGACCTTAAGTATCCGGTGAGGATGACGTCATCTCAGGGGGACGCCCCTGAGGTTCGCACCACTGCTGGTATTTAAGTCGGGGCCGCACTGCGCGCTCACCCTTAGACTTCTGGGAAACATGGCGGATAGCAGCGACTAGCCGGTCCGGGGACGCTGGAGGAGGTTGGCAAGATGATGCCACGGCAGCCAAACTTCCAACAAGCAAAGAGGGAGTCGCCAAAGAGGTAAGGTGGGCATGGTGAAGACGTCGGACAGCGACGGTCGCAACACCCTGCATGTAGAAATCATTTCTTTCCATATTCTAGACAAAGACATTCATCCTGTGGTCCTGGGTTTACCATGGCTACAGCAACATACTCTGTAGTTCGACTGGGCCACCTTACAGCTCTCTCGTTGGGGCCCCTCCTGTTATAAGAACTGCCTAGAGTCCGTCTCGCCTCTGCTTTATTTGAATACCTCGCTCTTTCCTCCTGGCCTTCCACCGCAATACTCTTCATTTGCTGTTGTGTTCTCAAAGAAGGTTTCGGACACTCTACCCCCGCATTGCTCCTATGATTGTGCAATTAACTTGCTGCCCAACAGAGAGCCTCCTCGGGGTAGGATCTATCCCTTATCACTAACTGAGACTCAGACCATGTCAGAGTACATCCGCGAGAACCTGGCCAAAGGCTTCATCTGGCCCTCTAAGTTCCCCACAGGAGTGGGATTTTTCTTTCTAGGGAAAAAAGACGGCTCCCTCCGTCCCTGCATTACCGAGGCCTAAATGAAATCACTCTAAAGGACTGCTATCCATTGCCTCTGATCTTGGAGCTTTTGAACAGGCTTCAGCGAGCGAAAATCTTCGCCAAATTGGACCTCCAGGGAGCCTACAATTTGGTCTGTATCCACAAAGGCGATGAATGGAAGACCTCGTTTAACTTGTGCAGTGCCCATTTTGAGTAACTCGTAATGCCTTTCAGCCTTTGCAACACTCCCGTGGTCTTTCAGAATCTGAAGAATAAGGTTTTCAGAGATATGCTTTATCAATGCATAGTGCTGTACCTTGACGACATCCTAGTCTTCTCTCAAGACCTACGAAGCCATCGCCGGGATGTCTTTCGCGTTCTCCAACATCTACAGGACTACCAACTTTATGCCAAACTCGAAAAGTGTTCTTTCGAGCAGGAGACCACGCCTTTCCTTGGCTACGTGGTGTCCAGCCAGAGGTTCAGAATGGATCATCAGAAATTGCAGAGCATCCGCAATTGGCCTCAACCTACGGGTCTCATGTCACTACCGAGATTCCTTGGCTTTGCCAATTACTACCTTTCTTTTATTCACCATTATTCTACCATGACCGCACCACTCACGGCCATGTCTCGCAAGGGGGCCAATCCCTTTACTGGTCACCCGAAGACATGACCGCCTTCCAGGATCTTAAGACCACTTTTCTCCAGGAGCCGTGTCTCCACCACCCGGATCCCAGGTGCCCATTTGTAGTTGAGGTTGATGCCTCCGACGTTGGAGTAGGAGCTGTTCTTAGCCAATACTCAATTACGCATACCTTACACCTGTGTTCATTTTTTTCCTGGCGCTTCTCTCCAGCAGAACAAAATTTGGCCATCAGGGATAAAGAGTTACTGGCTATCAAGCTGGCCTTTGAGGAATGGCGTCCCTGGCTTGAGGAAGCCCAACATCAGATCACAGTGTACACGGATCACAAAAATGTCGAGTATTTACACCATGCTCAGTGCTTAATCCATCGGCAAGCTGTTGGGTCCTCTTTTTTACCCGATTCAATTTCCTGCTGCTTTACTGCCCAGCCAATAAAAATTGCCGTGCTGATGCTCTCTCCAGATCCTTCGTTGCAGAGGACGTACCCATTGCCCGAGGCACATAATGGACCCTGCCAAGGTCATCCTGTCGGCCACTTTTCCCGTGCCAGCTGGGAAGACAGTAGTCCCTCACCAACTACTATGGAGGGTTCTTCAATGGGCTCATGACTGCAGAACATCTGGGCCAGTCTAGAACACTCTCCACACTCCAGTGGTATTATTCGTGACATACCATGAGAAAAGACACACAGGCTTACCTTGAGTCCTGCCACACTTGCGCCCATCATAAACCTCCGGTGGGAAGCCATGGGGACTCTTGCAACCGCTGCCTATTCTGAGTGAGCCATGGACCCATATTGCGACGGACTTCATAGTAGACCTGCCAGTCTCTAGTGGCAACAACACTATTTGGGTCACCATCAACCATTTTTCTAAAATGGCCCACTTCATGGCTCTACCCTTTCTCCCTTCTGTTCTGCAGCTTGCTAAATTATTCATCCGGCACGTGTTCCAGCTCCACGGCCTCCCCAAACATATCCTCTCGGAACGTGGATTCCAATTCACTGCACGCTTTTGGAGGTCTCTCTGCAAAAATGTCAATATCTCGTTAGATTTCACCTTGGCTTACCATCCCCAAGCCAATGGACAAATCGAAAGGACTATTAGAACCTTGAAGCAATTCTTGTGGGACTATGTGAGACTATGGCAGGATGATTGGGCCGAACTTCTTCCATGGGCGGAGTTCATGCTAAACTCTCATCAGTCCACTTCCATTAGTTCGTCTCACTTCCAGGTGGTCTACGGACGTCAGCCTTTGCCACCGCTTCCGCTCCCTCTGCCTGTACCCTCTCCAGTAGCACAGTCAACTGCTGTTAGGATTCAGTTAGTGTGTGGGCCCTGGGCCGAGGTGAGAGATGGTACCACCACAGGGAGGAGCCCCGAGAGCCTCACTGTTGGGAGGTGAGGTCTCAGTGATGTCAGACACAGTATCAGTCTAGAGTCTTTATTAAAGAGAAAGAGTGACACAACCCGTGGAGTAAACTCAGTCCAGGATGCACAGAAAAGCAAGGGTGGATCGCCACAGCCCTCATACGGGTCACCTCCTTCTCTTCAGAGAGGTAACAATGGATTCCTGATGGACGGTGAGTGGCGGATGGCGGACCCAGAGGGCCTTTAACATTCCCCTTTTAAAGGGATCATCTAGGCATATTCAGCAACTCATGCATAGTCAAGTGAATGCATAATTAAAGTGTTTAGCAGATTCTCCCTCTTTTCTCTCAGACCTTTGTTTGCTCTCAAGTTCAACAAGTGGTCAGTTTTGATGAATAACAGTTTCACAGGTCTGACAGAGCTCTGATAAACTCTGATCCTGGATAGAAATTAGGACCATAAAAAGAGGCCCCAATATTATCACAGTACCAATTTCCACAAGGCACTATCTGTGCTGATGTTTCTTTTGGCCCCATTTTGGTGCCAGCTCGGCTAGCAAGGCTAATAAATTCTTTGGCTTGTCATGTACACAGCAGTGAGAATGCTTTCTCATGTCTACATTTGGCTGTACATAGTCCAAATAGCCCAATATCCATTTTTACTGAAGTCAGAGGGTCCATCTTAGTTGCTTGTCCCTGTTAGCAATAATTAGGATATTTCCTACAACATTTTCCTGTAAATTGATAAATATCAATCACAGAAGTAAGGTATTCAAAGAGAGGAGCAACACCATATCAATTAGTAAAAACTTGGGAAGCATGGTATCCTGCCTAGAGATGTGAATCGTGTGCCCGATCGTTTTAACGATCAGGTTCGGATGGTGGGAGAAAAAAATCGGATCGTTAGAGATGTGAATTGGAATCGGTTCCGATTCCAATTCACATTGTTAATTTTTTAGTGAGGCCTGAGCAGATAAAAAAAACCCCACCCCGACCCTTTACAAATGACCCCTTTGCTCTCCCACCCTCCCGAACCCCCCCAAAATGTTAAATTACCTGGTGGTCCAGTGGGGGGGGGGGGGGGGTCCCGGCGTGATCTCCTGCTCTCGGGCCATCGGCGCCATTTTGGCTACCACTGATAAAAATGGCGCCGATGGCCCGATAAAAAAAAACCCACCCCGACCCTTTACAAATTACCCCTTTGCTTCTCCCACCCTCCCGACCCCCCCCAAAATCCTTTTACATGTACCTGTGGTCTAGCGGGGGTCCGGGAGCCATCCCTTCAATCATACCCTCGGTGCCGGTGCTGGAGGTTTCAAAATGGCGCCGATCGCCTTTGCCCTCACTTTGTCACAGGGAGCAACGGTCGCTCCCTGTGACATAGTGAGGGCAAAGGCGATCGGCGCCATTTTGAAACCTCCAGCACCGGCACCGAGGGTATGATTGAAGGGATGGCTCCTGGACCATCTAGTTCTAATGCACACACTGACATGAAGCAAGCCGCAATTAACCACTTCCATAAAAAGCAGAGCCCAAAATTCACTTAATTTCCCAAATTTGCCAATTACTGGTCCTGCTGTGGTCATCAATTTGATATGGAAATTATTTAGGGGTGGACGCTATCTAAAAGGTGATTCTTTAAACAAACACCTTGTGGGCTGGCTTAGGTATGAATGGGACAAAGGAGACTGTATGAACAAGTACCAAAGCAGCAGCCCATTCACATGGATTCAGATACTCAAACATGTTTCTACTAATTGCGCAATTATTTATTGTGTAATTTATCATTTCAACAAAGGATAAAATATAGGTCACGCTTCGCAATATATGCATCTGATATTTATTTATTTCCCTTTAGGTTTCCCTCTCTTGGTTTAAAGTCCTTGCACAGTGGCTAGGAGGGAAATCCTTCAGGAATGCCTCTCCAGGTCTGGGGTCCACCTCAACATCATCTGGTATCTCTGCTGTTGTCAGCCAGGGATGTGGTCGAAGAACTGGCTTGCTTCCCAAAAGTCCCTTGCTTTATAGAAGTTTGCTCCATAGGCTTAAACATCTCTTAGTTCATTGATGAAAATTTTAGTAGCCTATAAGTAGTATCTTGTTGATTTCTTCACAATTGGTGGGCCTTTGTTACCAGTGCAGAGTCTGCTATCTTGGATCTCACAGCTATTTGTTTGGAGTCTGTGGCCCCCACTTCACCTGTGCTTGTGTGATAAGGCAGGCTAAGAGACAATTTGAAATGAAGTTGGCCATAGAGGCAAAAACTCATAATAAACTTTTTTAAATATATCCAAAGCAAGAAACCTGTGAGGTAGTTGGTTGGACCATTAGATGACCGAGGGGTTAAAGGGGCTCTTAGGGAAGATAAGGCCATTGCAGAAAGACTAAATTAATTCTTTGCTTCTGTGTTTACTAATGAGGATGTTGGGGAGATACCCGTTCCAGAGATGGTTTTCAAGGGTGATGAGTGAGATGAACTGAACCAAAATCACTGTGAACCTGGAAGATGTACTAGACCAGATTGACAAACTAAAGAGTAGCAAATCACCTGAACTGGATGGTATGCATCCTAGGGTTCTGAAGGAACTAAAAAATGAAACTTCAAATCTATTAGTTTAAATTTTTAACCTATCATTAAAATCATCCATTGTACCTGAAGAATGGAGGGTGGCCAATGTAACCCCAAAATTTAAAAATGGCAATAAGGGTGATCCAGGAAACTATAGAACAGTGATCCTGACTTCAGTGCCGGGAAAAATAGTGGAAACTATTCTAAGAATCAAAATCACAGAGCATAGAGAAAGACATGGTTTAATGTAACACAGTCAGCATGGATTTACCCAAGGCAGGTCTTGCCTCACAAATCTGCTTCATTTTTTTTGAAGGGGTTAATAAACTGGTGGATAAGGGTGAACTGGTAGATGTAGTGTTTTTGGATTTTCAGAAGGTGTTAGACAAAGTCCCTGATGAAAGGTTACTAAGAAAAGTAAATGTCATAAGATAGGTGGCAGTATCCTTTCGTGGATTACAAATTTGTTAAAGGACAGGAAACAGAGAATAGGATTAAATGGTAAATTTTCTCAGTGCAAAAGGGTAAACAATGGAGTGCCTCAAGGATCTGTACTTGGACCAGTGCATTTCAATATATTTATAAATGATCTGGAAAGGAATATGACGAGTGAAGTAATCAAATTTGCAGATGATACAAAATTATTCAGAGTAGTTAAATCACAAGCAGATTATGATAACTTGCAGGAGGATCTTGCGAGTCTGGAAGATTGGGTATCCAAATGGCAATTAAATTTAATGTGGTCAAGTGCAAGGTGATGCATATAGGGAAAAATAACCCATGCTGTAGTTACATGATGTTAGGTTCCATATTAGGAGCTACATCCCAGGAAAGAGATCTAGGCATCATAGTGGATAATACATTGAAATAATCAGATCACTGTGCTGCAGCAGTCAAAAAAGCAAATAGAAAGTTAGGAATTATTAGAAGGGAATGGTGAATAAAATGGAAAATGTCATAATGCCTCTGTATTCCTCTATGATGAGACCATGCCTTGAATACTGTGTACAATTCCGGTTGCCACATCTCAAAAAAGATATAGCTGCAATGGAGAAGATACAGAGAAGGGGATGGAGCAGCTCTCCTATAAGGAAAGGCTAAATAGGTTAAGGCTGTTCAGCTTGAAGATGAGAAGGCTAAGGGGTGATAATGCAGAAGTCTTTAAAATCAAGAGAGGTCTTGAACAGGTAAATGGGAAGCAGTTATTTACTCTTTCGGTTGATAGAAGGACTAGGGGGCAAGCCATGAAGTTAGCAAGTAGCACATTTAAAATTAATCGGATAAAATTCTTTTTCACTCAACGCACAGATAAGCTCAGGAATTTGTTGCCAGAGGATGTGGTTAGTGCAGTTAGTGTAGCTGGGTTTAGAAAAGGTTTGGATAAGTTCTTGGAGAAGTCCATTAACTGCTATTAATCAAGTTGACTTAAAGAATAGCCACTGCTATTACTGGCATCAGTAGCATGGGATCTACTTTGTGTTTGGGTACTTGCCAGGTACTTGTAGCTTGGATTGGCCAGTGCGCGCCACAGTCCTCCTAAATTTATCGGGTAGTCTGGCCCCAGCAGATGACGTCACCGGGGTCAGGTAACCAGCCTAGATGTTCCCACGACCTCCTAGGTCTCAGGAAAACGAGCCCCGTCACAGTCCTGTGGCCAGCCTCTCACCAGAGGCATCTCTCTCACCCGACTCCTCCCCCCAACAATTTTTTTAAGCTCCGGGTGTACTTTAATAATATCAGTTCCAGAATAATTTAAAACTAATTAAATTCATAAAATTTAAATAAAATAAGAATTGGGGATACATTGGAAGAGGCTGAGGATCTGTAAAAAGCCCCTGCCTTGGCTCAAAAGTGATTTTCAAAAATAGAAATTGACCCATTTTCCATGGAGTCATTTTGAAGTGAAAAACATGCAAATTACAACAGAAAGAGTCAACTAAAGCTTGAGACCATCAGAGAAAGTATTAATAAACCCCTGTCTAGTGTTTATTTTGGTCATAAATAATATAAATTTTGAAAGTTGGATTTTCTGGGTTTTTTAATAGTCTCAGGATGACATTAAATACAATTGGGCAATCTTTAATCAGTGTAGGACCATGTTTGGAACATCGTTGGATTTAAATTATAAACTTATTGTAAGTTGTGACTCCAATCCAATGATTTTTAGTAGTCTAATTCAGGTTTTCCTTGGCTAAACCTTGTTAAATTAGGTCCTTGCAGCTCAACACAGCCCAAAAGTGACAACATGCTGAAGCTATTACTGTAGAAACACCATAGCAATGGAAAGTTTACAGGGACAGCATTATGTTAAGAGGCCAGCATAGTTATTATATGGTGTTTAGTCAAAGTACAGTAGTTTTTCAATAATTATTTTTGGAGGATTTCTAAAGTTATTAAAATGTTCTATACCTGTACATGGAGGGTTTAGAAATTAGGTAATTATTGGTTGATAGGGAACTGGTGAGGATAGGAACTATTTCTAGCTCTGACATCACCAAAGTAAGGTATTGTGATGTAGCGCAGCCCGGCCGCAGGCAGGAGCTGACAAGCTACCATAAGTGCAACAAGAGTACCAGAGCCAGACAGCAGGGGGCACAGGGGAAGAGAAGAACTACAAATCCCAGCTTCCCTGAAACACCACCAGACAGGGAAGGAAAGCCTGAAGGCGAACAGGTGGCAAGCATAGAGGTTAATGAGGCAGACACCGATGAGTCCATGGAGGTGGAGGAAGAGGGCGTGCCCCCTTGGTGGGACTGGCCACAAAAAGCCAGCTCTTCAGAGTCAGAGGAAGAGGAGATGGAGGTAGGTTCAGGGATAGAGGAGTCCTCCAGTTCAGGCATGGATACGGAGTAATCCAGGTGGCTGGGTGAAGTATACTCTTTACCCTAAAGGGGCCTGCGGGGTTGGGGCTTGTAATAGTGCTGAACAGAGGAGGTAAATGAGTGCTCTGAACTAGCACTGCCTGTAAGGGAATCAGAGGGCTGGAGGGGGAGGGGACAAACCCCATGTAATGCATCCAGTTGTTAGTTATTAAACTGCTTTGAAGGAACTATCCCTCTCTCTGTGTTGTCTCTGGGGATTGGGGGAACTGCTTACCCCCAACCCTGCCTAAAGGGAACCCAGCAGCCCAGCAAAACCAGGGCCAGCCGAGGCACAGGCTCAGGGCGTTACTTGAACACACCAGACTCCAGGGACCGGGGCAACTGGTGGCGACGGAGAACTGGAGACAGAAGACCGGCGTTCGAGGCCTCACGGATGGTGAGCCATCACACATGGTGGCAGCAGTGGGATCGGTGGAACTCGCTGTCCAGAGGACCTGGAAGGAGCAGCTGGACATACCAAGGCATTCGTTAGCCTGGGCTAAGGTAAAAGTACCTCGGCAACACTAACATAGATTATCCGGGAGGTGGGGAGGAAGAGCCTACACCTTCGCAAGGACTATAAAAAAAAAAATAAAAAAAATTGTTTTTGTTCTCTCACACTCTTTTCACCCGTCTGTTTTCCTGTGGTCCTGGGGGGCTTGAGTGTTGAGCGGCCACACTTGGGTCTCGCTGTTGTTGTCTTCCAGAGATGGTGTCGGAGGAGGTATTAAAGTGGCTAACTGCACAGATGCAGCAGCAGCAGGAGGGCATGCAGCAACTGATGAAACAGATGATGGAACAGCAGCAGCAGCAACAACGACCCCTGCTACAACTTCTGGATGAGCAGCGGAAGGTCACGCAGCTATGGGCGGCCCAGCTTACCGCAGGAGCCTCAGGTACCTCCCCGCATGTTCCGGGAGCAATGGGGCTTGCACGGACGGAAGCTCCCTTGAACATTCACTTAGAAAAGATGGGGCCTGGTGATGATCCTGAGGCCTTTCTCGTTACTTTTGAGAGGGTGGCTAGCGTTGCGGGTTGGCCCCGTGAACAGTGGACTGCCCGATTAGCACCCTGTATAACCGGAGCAGCCCAGGCGGCCTACAGGGCACTGGCCCCGGAACAAGCTGTCAATTACTCGGTCTTGAAGGCTGCTATATTGGACAGGCTGGGAGTGACCCAAGACTGGTATCGCCGGCAATTCAGGGCTATGTGTTTTCAACCCAGGGATCGACCCCGGGCCCTGGCTCAGCACCTGAAGGACTTGGCATATAGGTGGCTAGAGCCCGAGGGTAAGACTGTAACAAAGATTATGGAAATGATTATTCTGGAGCGTTATATAGAAGCGTTACCTGCCCAGATGAGGAGTTGGGTGGTACGTCAGGGGGTAACTGGGCTTGAGAAGGCCATTGTGAACGCAGAGAGGTACTTAGAGGCCGAAGCCACAGTGGCCGCTAGCCCCGCCTTAACAAAAATAAAAGCCCCTAGGGAGTTAGCTCGGGAAAAGGGAGAAGGCTTGGTGGGCCTTATAGCTGGGCAAAACCGCTCCCCGAAGCCAGAGGGGGCAGCCCGTCCGTTTGAGGGGCAAGGCCGAGGCTGGGAACCCCCTAGGAGGTCAGGGACCCTCAAGTGCTTCCATTGTGGGGAACCGGGGCACTTTCAGAGGGAATGCCCTCATGTGACGGTAGGCTATGTGCAACCCCCGAAGCCGGGTGGAGGGGAAGCCTCCGGGGAAACGACTCCCTATTTTCAATGGGTTAGGGTCAATGGGCAAAGAGTGCAAGCTCTCCTGGACACCGGCACAAGTCAGTCCTTGATTTCGGGGAAAACTGCGGCGCAAGTGGGGGTGAATGCAGCTCGGGTCCCAAAGGGAGAAGCTCAGATACGTTGCGTACATGGGGACGTAAGAAAGCATCCAGTGTATGAGGTCATTTTACAGTGGGGCCCTTATGAGGATATGTTGGAAGTCGCCAGGGCCGAAGCATTACCCGTACCCCTCCTATTGGGGCGCGACTGGAAGCCTCTCGCAGAGGTATTAGCCGATAAACAAGCCCTGGTGACTACTAGAGCCCAGACCCAGGCACAGAGCACCTCAGACGTTGAACCCGGGATCGGGGAGGTTTTTCCCTTTGAGGAGGCAGGAGTAGTGGAGGAACCAGGGCCGAGTCGCAAACCCCGCGCTGAGAGAAAGAAGGAAAAGCGAGGTCAGGTAGACTTTTGGGAGGGAGAAGAGGAGCCCCGCACGAATCAGATAGTGGGGACATTGCTGGGACGGTTTCCAGAATTCAGGGAGGAACAGCTCCAGGATCAGGCCCTTAAGGAGGCGTGGAAGCAGGCAAAAATGCCCACTCCTCCTATTACTAATAAAGGAAATACATTGTACCCTTATTTCATGGTGGAAAAAGGTTTACTTTATAGGGTAGAGGAAGGACTGGTAGGGCAGGGTGCTCACAAACAGCTTTTGGTGCCCCTGTGCTTCCAGAACGATGTCCTGGCCCTAGCCCACGAACATCCCCTGGCGGGCCATTTGGGCATACATAGTACTCTGGCTCGGCTTAAGAGGAGGTTCTTTTGGCCGGGCATATACAGGAACGTTAGGAAATATTGTTCTTCATGTCCCAAATGCCAATTAGTCTCAACAAGAGCTCCGGCTCACACACCACTGGTTCCCCTCCCCACAGTACAGGCACCCATGGACCGCATAGCGGTAGACATGATCGGACCGTTAGAAAAGACCAAAGGGGACACCAGTACATTCTAGTGGTACTGGATTACGCCACTAGGTATCCCTGGGCCGTCCCCTTGAGGTCCACAAGAGCCTCAGTGGTGGCACCCGAGCTAGTAAAAATCTTCTGTGAGTTCGGGTTCCCCAGGGAAGTATTAACAGATCGAGGAACCAACTTTATGTCCCGGGAGTTGGCGAACTTGTGGAACCAGTTTGGCATAAAGCACACGCGCACCGCTGCGTATCATCCCCAAACTGATGGCTTGGTTGAACGATATAATCAAACTCTGAAATCTATGATGCGGGCTTGTTTGGAGAGGGATTCGGGGGATTGGGACAGGCTTATCCCCTTCTTATTGTTCGCCTCGCGGGAGGTACCCCAAGCCTCTACTGGGTTCTCCCCATTTGAACTAATCTTTGGGCGACAACCCAGGGGTATGCTGGATGTCATTCAGGAGAAATGGAGTGGGGTAGAGGCAGAACCCCAAGACGTAATAAGTTACGTAGATGGTTTGAGGCAGCATGCAGAGGTTGCTTTAGGCATAGCTCGAGATAACTTAAGGCAAGCCCAAGAGAAGCAGAAGCAGTACTATGACCGAGGGGCAAGGGAGCGGGAATTCCAGGAAGGGGATCAGGTCCTGATACTGGTACCCACGTCCCCCAATAAACTCCTTGCCAAGTGGAAGGGCCCAGGGGTCATAGTTAAACGTTTGGGACCCCTGAACTATCAGGTTAGGGTTGGTCACAAACGCCCACAGGTCTATCACATCAATTTGCTCAAGCCCTGGATAGAGAGGGAGAGTCTGTCAGCAGGTCGGGTACCTGAGGATGAAGAGGAGCTGGGCCCCCAGGTACGGGATCTTGATCTTAAGGAGGGAGTAAAAATAGGGGTAGACTTGACCCCATTACAAAGGGCCCAAATGGAGAAGATAGTGAGTCAGGCGGGGGATGTGTTTTCCCCATTACCGGGCCGTACAACCTTAGTCACCCACACCATACAAACACAAACGGGGAAGGTGGTCAGGAGGAGGCCTTATCGGTTGCCTGAGGCTATGCAGGCCGAGGTCACAAAGCAAGTAGAGGAGATGTTGCAGTTAGGGGTTATTGAGGAATCTAGCAGCGCATGGTGTAGCCCCATAGTCCTGGTACCCAAGCCCGATGGGATCTTGCGCTTCTGCATAGATTTTAGACTTGTAAATGCCATCTCTAGTTTTGACGCATACCCTATGCCCCGAGTGGACGAGCTAGTGGAAAGGCTGGGGACTGCCCACTATCTAACCACCCTGGACCTCACAAAAGGGTATTGGCAAATACCTTTAGATCAGGAGTCACGGGAAAAAACAGCATTTGCCACCCCGGCGGGCCTGTATCAATTCGTACGCATGCCTTTTGGGTTGCAGGGCGCTGCTGCCAGCTGTCAGCGCCTTTTGAATATAGTGCTACGCCCCCACATGAACTATGCCGCTGCGTACATGGACAACGTCATAATTCACTCTATTGATTGGGCCTCCCACCTAGTTAAAGTCAAAGCAGTGCTCCAGTCATTAAGGGAAGCAGGTTTGACGGTCAACCCGGCGAAATCTCGCCTGGCGCAAAGAGAGGTCAAGTACTTGGGGCATGTAGTAGGGAAGGGGGTGGTTAAACCCTTGCTGGACAAGATCCAGTGTATTCGGGACTACCCTAGACCTGAGACGCAGAAGCAGTTGAGGGCCTTCCTGGGTCTGGTAGGCTATTACAGACGCTTCATACCGCAGTTCGCCGACCTAGCATGTCCTTTAAATGACATGCTAAGGAAAGGAACACCGAATCGGTTAGGCTGGGATCACCCCGCGGCAGCCGCGTTTGAGTACCTTAAGAGAGCTCTATGCCGAGATCCAGTATTAAAAGCCGTTGATTTTGCCCTGCCCTTCATATTGCAGACAGATGCATCCGGGACGGGATTAGGGGCCGTTCTCTCGCAAAGCGAATACGGGGAAGAACACCCGGTACTCTACCTTAGTCGTAGGCTGCATGAGCATGAACGCAAATACGCCACCATCGAAAAAGAATGCTTGGCGGTGAAGTGGGCAATTGATTCCCTGAAGTATTATTTGGCTGGGCGTCCTTTTGTCCTAGTTACTGATCATGCACCCTTGAAATGGCTCCATGTCATAAAAGAATCAAACGCAAGGCTGACCAGATGGTACTTGGCGCTACAGCCGTACTGTTTTGAGGTCCGTCATAGGGCGGGCAGGGACCACGTAAATGCAGACTTTCTTTCACGCCTGGGGGAGGGAGCTGGAACTCCAGTACCCAAGAGTTCCAGGGTTTTTAAAAGGGGGGGGGGGGGGTGTGTGATGTAGCGCAGCCCGGCCGCAGGCAGGAGCTGACAAGCTACCATAAGTGCAACAAGAGTACCAGAGCCAGACAGCAGGGGGCACAGGGGAAGAGAAGAACTACAAATCCCAGCTTCCCTGAAACACCACCAGACAGGGAAGGAAAGCTTGAAGGCGAACAGGTGGCAAGCATAGAGGTTAATGAGGCAGACACCGATGAGTCCATGGAGGTGGAGGAAGAGGGCGTGCCCCCTTGGTGGGACTGGCCACAAAAAGCCAGCTCTTCAGAGTCAGAGGAAGAGGAGATGGAGGTAGGTTCAGGGATAGCGGAGTCCTCCAGTTCAGGCATGGATACGGAGTAATCCAGGTGGCTGGGTGAAGTATACTCTTTACCCTAAAGGGGCCTGTGGGGTTGGGGCTTGTAATAGTGCTGAACAGAGGAGGTAAATGAGTGCTCTGAACTAGCACTGCCTGTAAGGGAATCAGAGGGCTGGAGGGGGAGGGGACAAATCCCATGTAATGCATCCAGTTGTTAGTTATTAAACTGCTTTGAAGGAACTATCCCTCTCTCTGTGTTGTCTCTGGGGATTGGGGGAACTGCTTACCCCCAACCCTGCCTAAAGGGAACCCAGCAGCCCAGCAAAACCAGGGCCAGCCGAGGCACAGGCTCAGGGCGTTACTTGAACACACCAGACTCCAGGGACCGGGGCAACTGGTGGCGACGGAGAACTGGAGACGGAAGACCGGCGTTCGAGGCCTCACGGACGGTGAGCCATCACAGTATCTTCTCTCAGCAAAACTGTGACAGTTTTACAACACTGAGAAGAAGCTTCATCAGAGAGTCACAGAGCAGAAGTGTTGTTTCCAAGCTCTGTTTGAGGCTTAGTAGTCACAAAAACACATTTTTGACTAAGAAAACTCGTAAAACACATTTTAGTGGTAATGTGTATAGTGTATGAATGTGATTTAAGTAAAGATTTTTGCTGAAAAGGTAAGAATTAAGAATAAATAAAAATAAAATGTAAATATAGTTGATCTGCAGTGATTTGGATCAGCTTATTTAGATAGTTTGGGAAAGAAAAACATTTGTAAAAGAAAATGAAAAATTAAACTCAGAATTATTCATAAGTGGGTTTATACTGTGTTGTCAAAACCCTGATAGTAAGGCCCTGAGCCCGAAGTGACCTTATGCCTAGCAAAGCTACTGTTTAGTGCGTTAAACTCCCAAATAGGAAAGTAATTCTTGGTCACATAGTAGATACAAGTCCCTAATGTAGTTCTTTGCAAGGAAGATAATTGCTTCTGGGATTTAATTTTTTTTTTTGAAACCTCAAAAGAAAAGAATTACCTTGAGCATTATCCTAGAGGTTGGAAATTATACAGCACTGGAGTTAGTACACTCGAAGCAAGATTATTCACCTTCTACAGACAAGGTTCCATTAATTATAGTAAAGGATCTATAGAGAACTCAATACCAAAATAAGTACATGAGTGTGTAAAATGTTAAAGTTATTCTGTTCCCATCTCTTCATTCTCTCATTTCATCGTTCTCAGTATCTATTCTCATTCTTGAACACATCACATCTCATGGTCTCATCTCAGTGTATATTAAGATAGGGCAATTCCAATTAACCTTTTATTTATTAGATAGCTGACATAATAAAAGCCATCAAGCCATTCACTAGGAAACTCAATTTTCATTAGCTGACGGAAGATTTGCCAGGGAATGGGAGATAGATTTCCCTAATTGATTTGTTTTAAGATAGTATAGTAGGAAGAAGATTCCAGAAAGGACAACAGATGATGAGGTCAAGAGTAAGAAAGTATCCACCAGCATTTTCAAGCAAAGCAATCAAGCATCAAATAGCATCTAAAGCTTCTCAACAATTAAGAAGAGTAACAGCTCTTCTTTCCCTCCCCACATCAGTCCATCCTCTCTCTTCCTTCCTCACTAGTTTATCTCTCTCTCTCCCTCCATTCTGCCTTCTTCCCACCAGTCCATGCCCATTACCCTTTTTATCTCCACCAGTCCATCACTACAAATCTCTCTCTCTCACCCTTTCTCCATTAGTCCATACCACCAGTCTATTTCTCTTTCTTGCCCTCTTCTAGGCCATTCCTACTAATCTTGCTCTCTCACTCCACCAGTCTTTCCCCACCAGTGACTCTCTCCCTTCCCTTTCTCCTGCCTTCTTCCCACCAACCCATGCCCATCACCCTCTTTCCTCCTACTGGTCCATCAGTCTATCCTTGCCAGTGTCTTTCTCACACTCTCTTCAGTAGTCCATCCCCACCAGTCTCTCTTTCTCTCTCCCTCCCTCCTCTCACTGGTCCATCCCTGCCAGTCTTTCTCTCTCTCTCCACTAGCCTGACAGACAGACCCAGCTACATAGCTGCCTATATTTACACTACCTCCATTACTCAAGATGAATACATTTGTGCACATTTACTGCTCTGCTCTGCAATTATACCTATTCAGTTGATATGAGTAAGCATTGTTTAATAAAGTTTTAAATATTATGAATGATTCTGGTATGCACATTATTATTTATTTGTTACTACATTAGTAAGTATTCCATATATGGCATGCAACTACATTTAAAAATTAAAGAGAATCATATGGGAGTCCACAAACATTCTGAAGGCTGAAAAGAGGTCCATACTCCCAAAAAGATTGGCAACCCTTTTTCTTGTGGAAATGAAACCGAAAGGTGAATAGTCAATCAAACAATACTGGAATTCAAAATTCACCAGTACTTCATAGACCCATCTGATTGTTTGTTTCATAATAATGGGCCTATGAAGTATTGGTTAATTTTGAATTCTACTAACCCTTGTTCTAGAACATTCTATTGTCTGAAAAAGATTTACTTCTTGTGCATGATTTATACCTTTGAGGCATTTGAATGTCCCTATCATATCCCTCCTCTTTCATCTCTTATATTCCACAACTGTATTGTCTGCTCAGTGGAAAAATACTTCCTACAATTTGTTTTAAATCTGCTGGTTTCCAGTTTCATGAAATGTCCCCTAGTCCTAATATATATAACCAACCATTCCTATTTACTCGTTCCAGCCTGCTAATGATTTTATAAATCTCTAGGTCCATATTGTAAAGCCAGGTAGTCAGATAACTCAAAAGTTATCTGTCTAAATGGCAAATTTGGCATATTCAGCCACTTATCCAGTTAAAAAATGGGCATTCTGGGGCATTCCAGGGAAGGATTGTGTTATCCAGCTAACTTAGCTGAGTATCGGGTATATCCTGCTCAGTTAGCCAAATAACTTTCTACTTAAGTGGATATCTTTGAAGATATGTGCATCCTTTTGCAGGGCAGAGTCCCAGTTGATTTCTGCCTTTCCCATCTCTTTGTTTTTGCAACTAGGGATCCTAGTTGCAAAAACAACTAGGTCATTTTTTTTTTAAGTTCTGTTACTATTTGGCCTCTTCTGGGAGGCTGTTTCATGCATACACCACCTTTTCCATGAAGAAATATTTTCTAATATATCTTCTAAGGCTAACTTATGGCATTTACTTTATTTATTCCACGTGAATATAGACGGGGAAGGTTCAATGAGCTACTTAATGACAAATTACCTAGGTTCATCTGTACCTACCTAACTTTAGTGAATTTTCAAAAAACAAACTACCCAGGTACTTTGTCTTTGAAAACTGAATCCAACAATCTTTATCATGTTTGGAGGGCAGAGTCTTTGACAACTGGCAAAAGGTAGGAGGGTGGAAAAGTAGCTATACACTATACTCTGCCCCTGCTATTTGTGTGACTGGGGTTCTAGGAGACAAACTATTCCTATATAATTGAAAATGAAATTATACATGGGTTCTTTCCTCCCCCAACCCAAGCATCCCTCTGGGAACACCTGCTTCAATAGTGACTAAATACAGCTGCATTGTGAAACAGCACATCTGTGTTTAGCTACTCAGCTTTGGGTTAATTGCAAAATTAGGGATGGAGACAAATTAGTCCATGGTTAGTCACCTCTTTAGATCCCTTTGAAAATTGTCCTTACCATTCTTAGGGCTGGATTAGATTCTTAGCATCGTTGTATTAAATATTTCTTATAAACGCTGGTCATTTTGGAAGAAAAAGCCATGTGGAATGTATGAATGTAATGACATTTAAGCTATTAAAACTTGTATACAATATTTATAGTACAAAGTAAAAGATGTCTATAAAAATATTATTTGCCACTATTTCATGAAGTATAAATTACAATCACTGTCTCAGTGATCTGAAAACCTGCCGTAACTGCCAAGAATATGTTTAATTAGTAACCAGCGGAAAGGGAAGCTATGAAATCTTAGACAAAGAAACAAATGCTCTGGCTTTCAGGGGATTCTTAATTAGGAAGGAACATGACAGCAAATGCATTTATACTGACAAGAATTGTGAGAGTTTGTATAATAAGGCAGAAGAAAGTTTTTCATAGAAAAGCACATCACTTTTCCTGTAAGGTCATGTTTAAGGCAAAAATCAACATATGATGTTGCTCCCAAGGCTTAAGAAGGTCTTATTCTTTTGACTTATCATAAAAACAAATGAAGAAATCTCCTGGTTCTCTATCTGTTCAGTTTGGTAGGGCACAGAATAAGACTTTGGGTGGCTAACTCCCCCTTGTGAGACGTAATAAATGGTGAGTTCCCCCGATATATAAACTCTGACCATCATTTTACTTTTTGAAATTTTTGTTACCCTTCTTAGGGGCAGTATGATAACACTGTATTAATTTGTTGTTTTAGAGCTCTTGCTCTTTTGGGTTCTCCATCAATTGGGACTCAGTTCAAATTTTCTTTGATTGTACCGAATTTAAAGGAGAGGTTCCCCACCCCCCCCCCCAAAAAAAAAAAAAAAAAAAAAGGAGCCTGGAATCATCTGATCCTGAAGGAGGGATGACTTATGGTTGTCCACAATTTGGAGATAGGAGAAAGGAGAAGAGAGAAGTCATCTTGGACCTCACCAGAAAACTACTGGAGAGGTATGAGATGAGTGACTGTGTTTTAAGAACATTTACATTAGACTGCTTATCCCAAAATCCCACTACAGGGGAGGGAAGCTAACACTTGACCTACAGCATGGGAAAGGGAAGAATAAGCATTACAAAGGCTAAAGGTTTCAAAGATTCTAAGAAGTCACAAATGTATTAAAGTACATTTGTGAAGTATTATGGCAAATGCTAAATCAGCTTGCAAAGAACATTCCATCTACTGCATAACATTTCAGTAAAAGTATAGTTGGAAACCATCAATGCACCCAGTGTAATTTTTTATGAGAACATCATAACTGTTGGCAATTTGGAGCTCATCCATGCTGTTTACAAGAGTGTACAGAGTGACTTGGAGATCTAAACAATACACAGGGCCTAGAAGACCTATCTTTCCTCTACTCATGGAATCCTGAAGAATAAAATGCAAAACAAAGGGTAGATTTTAAAAGAAGCACGTGGTTCCCGGTGCGTGCACATGGTTGCACCAATTTTATAACATGTGTGCCTCGGCACAACCATGTTGTAAAATACGTTTCCCATGCGTACATGAGCACCATATTTTAATGACCGCATACACATATATGGGCGAGTGGCCTGGGATCTTCTTAGTGTTTGGGTACTTGCCAGGTTCTTGTGGCCTGGTTTGGCCTCTGTTGGAAACAGGATGCTCAGCTTGATGGACCCTTGGTCTGACCCAGCATGGCAATTTCTTATGTTCTTATTAACTACAAAAGAACATGGCAATCAAGTCCATATTAGGGTTTTTACTGTTTTGAAGATAAAAATAGTAGCTTGTGAAAATTATATATATATTTTCACTCTTTTCTGCTAACTGGGAATAATATAGTTCTACTTTAAGACAGAAATAGTTGAAAGCAAACCAGATAAAAGTAAAAAATTCAATGCATTTATAGCCATACCAGAATAGAGGAGTAGCCTGATGGTTAGAGCAGCAGGCTATAAACCAGAAGACCAGTGTTCAAGTCCCACTGTCACTTGAACACTGGTGACTTGCCCAAAATCACACCTTTATCCTCTATTACCTCAGGTACAAGCTTAGATTATAAGCTCTCTGGGGATAGGGAAATACCTACAATACCTGAATGTAATCCACTTTGAAGTGCTGTGAAAAGCAGAATATAGAATACTTATTATTTCTAAAATACATACATTTTGAATGAATTACAATAGTCAGTCTTCAGGGAAACACAATTTTTTCTCCTTAATTAAATGTCATGTGAATATAATTTTTCATTTCCTAGTATTCATATTATAGGAAGAATGAGTGCCACTCTTACTAAGTTGGTAGGATTCATCCATCAGAACCACATGATTTCTGCTCCATTATCAAAAGAAGAATGTTGGCCAAGATATGTGCCCAACATGGGCTAATCTCATAAAGGACTGAAGAACATTAGGAAACGCCGACTTGTGCTCTCTAAAAGATAATAAAAACAAACAAATATGTAACAGGTAGATGATGTAAAATATCCAGAGTGTACTTTGAATGAGAAAATTCTGGCAATTGAACATATGCGATCACAATTCAATGGGCTGCACTCACTATCTATTAAACAAAAGTCCCCATGAACTAAAAGGTAAAGACCTGACACTGGCACAGCAGGTTCTTCATCAAGCAGCCATTTTGAAAGATTGGTGCTGACTGCATGCCCGCTCTTATACAGATGTTTGCATACCTTAACGCTGCCGTACTGACAACAACATGATGTCATACACATTAGATTAGTCAACAAACACAGCCCACTCGATTTCTTTGTTTAAGCCCAGAGGGGCAACAGATTGGATGCAAAAGATCCAGACTTGTTCTTTTCGTGCCAAATGGCTGCTTGATGAAGGACCTGCTGTGCCAGTGCTAAATCTTTCATTTAATAGACAAGAGCGTTTCCTAATGCTTTTCAGCCCCTGAAGCGGTGTCCTTGAAACATGGTTCCATGTCAGGCTCACAGATTGAATTATACTCAAGCACTGCACGGAATTCAAGTACACAGACCCTTTCATTTTTTCATGAGCAACAAAAAATCCCCCCCAAAAAGTGAGAAAAAGTGAAAAAAAAACCCCCAGTGTTTGTGGAACCCATGATTATATAAGACCGATACAGCGGTAGAAATGTCATACTTAGATAAATAACCACTCAGCATTATGAAGGTCCCTTCATTCTAATGAAACATCTTTTGTCTCAAAACTTAAAATTGCAAATCTATCATCCAGATGTGTTTCTTGTAACTAACCTATTCCATAAAGGCCATTCTCTCGTTATGCAGCTCTGGGAAAAATCTTTCATAAGTTAGGCCCATGTATGCAGTAAAGCAGGAAATATTTTAATGCTGAAGGTGACCTTCAGGGGTATGATTAAAATGAAGCCTTGTAAAAGACATGCTGGCACTAAAGTAAGGAAGTTTCTGACCAAATGTCATCTTTGACTGTGCAGTACATAGATCTAAATAATAATTGCTTTATTTGACGCCATGAGCAACACTTGCAGTGCCCCCAGAATGTTGATAGAAAGCTCTTTTTTCACTCTCAATGTAATACTGTATTTCTAATTCAAAGTGGATACTTTGTAAAGTTTTTTTAAAAAAATTAATAAAGAGATAATTAAAAAAAAATACTGTGTGCAATTCTGGTTGCAGCATCTCAAAAAAGATATAGTTGCACTGGAGAAAGTCCAGAGAAGGGCGACCCAAATGATTAGCAGCATGTAATGGCTGCCTGATGAGGAAAGGCTAAGGAATTTAAGGCTGTTCAGTTTGGAGAAGAGAAGACTGAGAAAGGTTATGATAGATGTCTACAAAATCATGAGAGGTGTTTATAATAATGAGAGGTGTTTAAAATCATGAGAGGTCTAGAACGAGTAGATGTGAATCGGTTATTTATTCTTTCAGATAATAAAAAGACTAGGGGGCACTCCATGAAGTTAGCATGTGGCAATTTAAAACTAATCGGAGAAAGCTTTTTCTCTCAACGCACAATTAAACTCTGGAATTTGTTGCCAGAGGATGTGGTTAGTGCAGTTAGTATAGCTGTGTTTAAAAAAGGATTGGATAAGTACTAAGTACTTTTATGCATACCTGCAAGCCCGTCTTTATATCCAATCCCTCGCATGGTCTGTAGAGGACTTGACAGCGGAAACAACGTTTGCTACCAAGGTTTTTGACACTGCCTGCCTCAATAATACGATTACTGGTTGGAAAAAACTAGGTCAATCACTGGGCCAGCCAGGATGATTGCAGCATCTTACGACCCGCTGGACTGCCTTGTTGGACTCACCGATGGCCCCGAACTACCTGAAGAGCTGCTTTATGGCTCTTTACCAGTTGCTGCTTGACGTGGGGCTATGTGAGGTCCAATTCAAAATTCTTCATAATACTTACTGTGATGATGTTCGCCAGTTTCATATGAAGCTTACCCAGTCTCCTCTATGTTGCTGGTGTGGCGCTGCTGAGGGCAACTTATACCATCGCTTGTTGGCGTGCTCATGCGTGGAGCTTTTTTGGAAGTCAGTTCTTGACGTGATTAATAAAAGTACTGGTAATGTCATTTCTCATGCGGGTTGCCTTTTACTGGCTCCCCAGCAGACCGATCGGGTTCCTGATACGCGTTCCAGAGCAATGTTTGAATGCCTACCGGTTATGATGGCATGCCGCACCATATTGGCTATCTGGACCGATCCCTTGGTGCAGCCTTCAACTTGACGCGTGGTTTGGCAGGATGGCCTCTCTACTACAGATGGAATATATGGGACTTCCGCTCTGGCAAGAGAAAACCGGACAAGATATATAGTGCTTGCTGGAATGCATGTTATGCCCTGTTTCCTCTTGCTCTACAAACTGAGCTCAGTAACACTGGATATAAGCTCATATGGTCTTAGCTGAGGCTCCGAGGGGGGGATGGGAGGTCTGTATGTGGTATGCATGAGGTGTGAACAGGGATGCTTTGGAGTTAGTTCTGCGCGGGGGAGGGCCAGGATTGGATGGAGGGAATAAGAAAAGGAAAACCAGGAATATGTTTACAGTGGGTTCGGTTGTTGGACCGATCATTTATGTGCAACACTTATATTGTATGCTGTTTTCTGTTTGCATATGCTATTGTTATCCCAAATGTGTGTAACGTCTTCCTGTTAATAAAAATTATTTTGAAAAAAAAAAAAGATTGATAAGTTTTGGAGGAGAAGTCCATTACCTGCTATTAATTAAGTTGACTTAGAAAATAGCCACTGCTATTACTAGCAACAGTAACATAGAATATACTTAGTTTTGGGGTATTTGCCAGGTTCTCGTGGCCTGGATTGGCCACTGTTGGAAACAGGATGCTGGGCTTGATGGACCCTTGGTCTGACCCAATATGGCATGTTTTTATGTAAATCCGTTATTTACTCTCTCAGATAATAGAAGGACTAGGGCACACTCCATGAAATTAGTAAGTAGCTCATTTAAAACAAATTGAAGAAAATTCTTTTTCACACAGTGCATATTTAAGCTCTAGAATTAATTGCCAGAGGATGTGGTTCCAACAATTAGTGTAAGTGGGTTTAAAAAAGGTTTGGATAAGTTCCTAGAGGAAAAATCCATAAACTGCCATAGAAGCAATAGTAGCTTGAGATTTATTTAATGTTTGGTTATTTGCCATGTACTTGTGACTTGGATTGGCTACTGTTGGAAACAGGATACTGGGCTTGATGGACCTTTGGTCTGTACGGCATATCTTGTGTTCTTAAGTAATTTAGAAAGTGATGCTATTAAAAACAAAAGTCACCAAAATAGTAAAAAAAAAAAAAAATACTAACAATCTCCAATATAGATTCAACATGCAATTAAATACTTAAGTATGACCATCATAATTCAGATGCTAATTGCACGTACTGTGTGATTTCTACTTGAAAAAGAACATAAGAACATAAGAAATTGCCATGCTGGGTCAGACTAAGGGTCCATCAAGCCCAGCATCCTGTTTCCAACAGAGGCCAAACCAGGCCACAAGAACCTGGCAATTACCCAAACACTAAGAAGATCCCATGCTACTGATGCAATTAATAGGAGTGGCTATTGGCTATTCCCTAAGTCGACTTGATTAATAGCCGTTAATGGACATCAATATAGTTAATGGACATCAATATAGTGCCGCACTATATTCAGAAAGTTTTTTGTTTTTTTTTAACAATTAGAATGCTTTATCATAGACTGCATTAAGAGCATCCTAAGAGAGGGAATCATGAAGTTCCAACTAAATCTCGTGGAACAGAAATAAGTCTTTTGATTAAGAAATTTAGAACCTCTTGGTTTGAATACAAAAATAGAATGGGATTTATTTTTTTGATGTTATTATTTTTATAATACCAACAAAACTTTCCCACTCAAAATGCAATTAAATACATAAGTATAACTATCATAATTCAAACTCTAAAATTGAGCATACTGTATAACTTATACTTGAAAAAGCATCTATATGGTTTTAATCATCAGTCATACATAAGAAATGTCCAAATTAATTTTCAGAGTATTTTTGTGTTTCAAAAATTAAATAGTACTTATTTGCAAATTAGTTCAATGTTGGTTGGTTCAAACTAGTCAAACATTTTTGATGAATGGACTTAGCATTGTAGTATCTATCTCTGTGGCAACCCACTGATCACTTTCCATTCACCATAGTAGACTTCATTGACCATCCACTCTGTGAACCCAACTGCTCAATCAATTTCTCACCCAGTTTATAATTTTTCTTTTAACTCCTAGACTGAACATATTGCTTACCAATGCTGACCATGTCATTCCCTTCACTTTCTCCATGGGAAGATTGGAACCTGCAGCCTTCTGTCTTGGGAGCAGCAACCCTGATTTGAGCTTCCAGTGCACACCTTAAAGACATCTTAAAATGAGCTCCTTATTCAAACAAGGTAAGCTAAGGGCCAGATTCAAGACAATTAAAGAGCATAAAAAATATATCAGTCTGTTTGCAGTTTTGAAATTGTATATCTTTTGCCAAATAATTCATTTTCCTACAAGTTCTGAGTAAAGGAGCCTATAGTCCCTTCCCTAAGTTTATATTCCTCATAGCAGAGGGCATATTGTGATTGTCAGATTTGCTATGGCATTGTTCCTAAAGCATCCAGCCATAGAGTGGCGAGTATTCCCACTCTGAGGAAGTAAACCTCTTACCCTGGAGGGAAAAAAGACCCTGATCTTATTTCCATGTTTGAACAGAAGGAGCAAGAAGTGAGTGTCAGATGCCTGCCCAGAGGTAACCAGCAGTGTGGAAAGAGTAAAGAAGAAAGGAGAAAGAGTGAGAGTTGCCCATGTAATTGCTCTGATCAAGAAGTCCAAAGGAGTCCCGAGGAGAGAGGTGTGTGAAAGAAGGATTCAAGTATTGGATATTCAGATTCCAGAAAGGGTCACCGGGGTCAAAGTGCCCAGCATCGGTCCAAGGGGGCCTTAAATCCATGGAAAAGTAGTAAGAGGATCGCAGGAGGGTGCATCAGCAAGTATTATTAGCAACTCCCTTTTAAAATCTCAGTGCCTGCCTTTGGATTTTTCATGCTGAAAGACTGTACCAGTTCTTATTTTCTGATGTTAACTGTTTTAAATTTTGGACCACTCATACATTCTGCAAGTGTCTCCCCTCGATGCGATACCATTAAAACACCTTGGGCCCTAAAGGTAATCCTCCCCCACATTGAAGGATCTACACAAGGGTTTTACAGGACTGAGGTGGAACTAAACCTGTCTGAAATGAAATGTGGGTGCAATAGATTTCAAATTCTAACATGAAAAGACTGTGTGTTCTATTTTAAGCACACATATAATTATAAATATAAAAGTCCTTTTATGCATGCAGTGAAAGGATCTTAAAGATTCAGTTCAAACACACATATAAAGAATCTTCTGAAACTGTGTTGTCATTTTTGGCACCGAAACCTTAATTTCTCAGTGAACAAAAGGTATAATTTTTCATATGCTTTTCATAGGACTCTGTCTGTCTTGTGTAATGATAAAAACACCACTGTATGGTTTATGGCTCATCACAAAGTACGCTCTGCAACACCCATTCATTGTTCAAAATAAAGTCATTGCACTGTGGTCCCTTTGAAGTCCCTGGAGAATGATTCATTGTCATTGCAAATCTTTTATTACAGTTTGAAAAATAGCATGTTTTTCTATAAGATCCTTTCATCTCCTCCCAGGTTCACTCCCACTCCTACTAGCATCTCAGTGGCATACATTTTTAGCAACCACAGCTTCTTTCATAATTTTCATTATATCCATATATTTATCTGACTGCCTAGTTCATACAGTGTGTGTATGTGTAATATAAGCTGAGGGGTAGATCTTCAAACTTATCCAGATAAGTAAGTTATGCTGCTGAATATCCCTGTAAAAGTTGCAAGATGGTCAGATAAGACTTATTGGACTAAATTTAGATCCGCTATTGAGCAGGTCTAACTTAATCGGATAAGTCCGAATATTGGCACTTATCTAGCTGTATTAACCAGATAAGTAGACCCTCCCCAGTCCACCCACATCCTTCCCACCACTTATCTGGCTAAATACTTAGGGGTAGATTTGATAACATGCGTACGTGGCGCGCACACATGTACGCCCGATTTTATAACTTGCGTGCGCAGGTGCACACAAGTTATAAAAGCGGGGGTCAGCGCACGCAAGGGGGGTGCACAATTGTGCAGCTTGCACATGCCAAGCCCACGCCATCTTCCCTTGTTCCCTCCCAGGCCGCTCCAAAATTGCACCTATAGGCGGAGTGGCCTCGGAGGGAACTTCCCTACCCCCCACCCCACCTTCCCTTACCTCCCCCGCCCTTCCCTCCTCCCTTTGTCATTTTCTTTTTTTTATCACAAAACTTACTGCCGGCGCACGATCCCCAGCACAGCAGCAAATATGGCCACTGTGCCGGGAGCCTGACCCCATCCCCAGACCGCCCCAACCCGCCCACGCCCCACTCCTTTTTGCAAACTCCGGGACTTACACGTGTCCCGGGACTTTACGCGCATTGCCGGGCCTTTTTAAAATAGACCCGGCATGCGTAATCCTTTTAAAATCTGGCCCTTAGTCAGATATGTACTTATCACAACTGGATATTCAGTTGCCTCTGTTTAGCTGGATAAGTTGTGAAAGCTGTAATTTCAATAATATAATTCTATCTCTTCCAGCAGTGTTAATTTTTAAATAGTTATATTTTATATAGTGCATTCATCTCTGAGACCTCACTGATACTTCATTTAGATTTTAAATTTTAAGTAATATGAATGGAAGATATAATCTTTTTAAGGTCTATTCATGAGCTGCAAAATCAATACAAAAACTTTTTGGAGGTTGGTAAAGATGACTAAAGAGCCAAATAGTCTCTCTGAATCTGTTCCTTAGAGTAGAAACTCACAATTTCTCTCTTTTCTAAAGACAAAGCAATAAACTTAAGCACTGTTTGTACCCTTTATTTATGGTTTCAAGGCCAAACTTCACAACTTACAGTTAGAAGTCCAGTCTTCAGTTAGAGCCTCAACCATCCAGTTGAAGACTCAATTTGTGCTTAATACTTCAGGGCACATTAAATAGGAAGTTAAAGACACAATTCTTGGCCAATCTGGCTCCCCATACTGCAAAAGTCAATCTTCTAAGTTTACCCTGTCTGTTTCCAGATTCCTAGCAGTTAGTTACCCCTAACTTCCAAATAGATAGAGATCCTATCAGTTTAATACACACTGTACTGTGGACCTGAGGGCAACTATTCCAGTTTAATTAAACTTTTCAGCAGGTCATTTTCCTTGATCTGTGGGTTCTGCTTTGCAGATCTGACCAGTTTTCAGGAAGTTCTATTGGAGATTTTTCTTGGTTTTCCAGACCTTGCCTTGACTTCCATAGTCACATGTAATTTCCATTTAACAATGTGTCTAAACATACAAATTTCCTAGCTGGAAGCATTTAGAGATTTTTTTTATTACTTTACCCTGCTTTGTAAGAGTGAATTATCTTCATTTTCAAATAATGATAGCTGTTGCTTAGAGGAATCATTGGTTGTTGAAAGTAGACAGAAAAACAAGAACAACCTGACAGGTTAGAAGGGTCAGAGTATTTGTTCAACCATGGAATTGAAGGCCTAATAAATCAATTAACTTTTTGAGTTTTATTAACAACTTTTTAAAAAATTAGTAATAAATCAAATGGGTGTCCAAACTTTTGCTTATGTCATATTCACTATTTTATTAGAAAGATGTGAGATCCACATTTTAAAGTCATTTAGATGGATAACTTAAATGGCTTACCTGGCTATATTCAGCCTTTATCCAGTTAAATTCTAGCTGGCTAATAAGTTAGGAGGCTAATAGGTGCATCTACTATAAATTATGGGTGGACTAGAGGCATAATGGAAGAGTTGGGTTAGCAGCTAAGTTAACTGGCTAACTCCAATATTCAGAGTTAGCCAGATGAATTAGCCAGCTAAGTCTGGTCGGCTCATAGAGCTATCCTAAAGTTAGCCAGTTACAGTTAGCCAGCTAACTAATTAAGATGTCCAATATTTTCAATAGTGTGGCTACACTGTTGAATATACCTCCAAAGTTAGCCAGATAAGTTTATCTGGTTAACTTTGCTATCCAGACTGTGTCTGAATATAGATCTTGTCATGTTTAACTTTGTGATCAAATTATCCAACCTAAAACAAATGTTCTCATATATAAATGAAATGTCAAGTGACTAAATTGTAGTGTAAAGAACTTATTAATGCATTGACCAACCTTTGTATAACAGTGGTCACACAACATTTTAATCATAGGGCACAGTATCCATCATCGTGTGCAAAATATTTTCATTATATATAAAATCAATAAATCCCAGGTAATCTGAGGTCATACAAATGGCAAATATCCCCCTTGAGTTGGGTTTCCTACCTTTTTTGGATTTTTTTTTTTTATGCTTAACTTTGCATTATGTAAAGGTTGTGTCAGCTTCTGTTCACTTAGGGATGAATTTTAAGAGTTGCTCATGTCAAAATGCCCATATATATGAGTATATGGGACAAGCACGATCAACTCTTATTTTAAAACTGGAAAATTATGCGTGTATATGTGTGTGCGTGTGCAGTAGAACATGCAAAAAAGGGGTGGATTTGGGGTTGATCAGTGGTATTCCGGGATGGGAGCAACATTTACACGCATATATCCAGATTTTAAAACCAGCGACCACAACATACTTCAAGCTGATACCTGCCTAGATTTACTTCTGCTCTTTATCATGTTGTACATGATATTAGGAGTTCAGGAACTTGTCTGCTACTGTACACCTCATTCCCTCCCTCTCTCACACCTATCGGGGCAGGCAGTGCCTAAGACAGTTCTCTCTGCTACCTACCACACCTAAACAATCAGAATAGTTCAGAAAAGACCACATGTTTTATCCACAGAATTAAACTTTTATTTGTCATTCATTGCAGGATTAGCATATAGAAGAAAATAAACTGTACATGTCTCTAAAATCCTTGCTACTTAGCATTAGTTTATACTAAACAAAGATCTGTATCATTAATGGATTGAAATGTGCCATAAACCTTAGCCTGCATAGATTATTAATAAAGGTTACTAACTGGCTAGCCCCACCCAACTTTGAGGTAGATTTTAAAAAGGTTGCAAATGTCAAAACCGGGAACATAAGAACATAAGAAAATGCCATACTGGGTCAGACCAAGGGTCCATCAAGCCCAGCATCCTGTTTCCAACAGTGGCCAATCCAGGCCATAAGAACCTGGCAAGTACCCAAAAACTAAGTCTATTCCATGTAACCATTGCTAATGGCAGTGGCTATTCTCTAAGTGAACTTATACATGCATAACTCGCACGCATGTAGCCAGGTGGATTTTAAAAGGCCTGCGGCCTCGCAAGTATCTCCCGGTATGTGCACAAAAAAGGTTTGCTGAAAAGGGGATGGGTCTTGGGCATGGGCAGGACATGGGTGAGCTGGGAACTGCACTGTGAAGTCAGTTAAGTGCACTAGCATGCGCTGGGATCCCACAACCACGTAACTTGCTTTGGCTATAGGCTGCGTGTAAGTAGATAGCATCTAGAGGGGGCCTCTGCTCAGTTAATGCTAATCCCCCCCTTTTTTCAGAAACCGGAATCACCGGACTGTCCACAAATAGACATTTACTAAGCATGTATGACATCTGACAGTCAGGCAGTGCGAAAGGAATAAAATCCTCTTCACTCCTGCGATTTAAACCCTGATGCCTTCCCTGTGCAGTAAGCGTTTTCGGTAAACATCCTTGTGAAAGCATGGAGAAGAATCACTATCTATCTGCAAGTGAAAAACAAAGGACCGATTGCCCCTAATATGTCTTACTTTCCTTCTTATAAATGCTCAATCATTAACCAAAAAATTCTTGATAATATCTGACATTCTACAAGAAAAAAACTCAGACTTCATAGCCATAACAGAAACCTGGTTCAAAACCACCGATCAAGTATTAATGAACCAAATAGGCAACCGTACATATGATACATTTTCTATCCCACTCAAGTCCAAAAGAGGCGGAGGTCTCCTCCTTATAAAAAAAACATTTCGCAATGAAAGTGATCCCACACAATCTCCCAAAACAATATGAAATATCTCTCTGACTCACAAAACCTACAAATTTGCCTGGTATACTGCCCGCCTAAACTTCTTGACAATGATATCTCTCCGCTTCTGGAATTTCTAATAACAAACATTAGCATGAAAAAACTTACTATCATCCTTGGTGATTTCAATCTACACACAGATACCAGTCCTAGATCACAAAATTGCCAAACCCTACTAGACATGCTATCATGTCTAAACTGCAACCAGCAAGTGAACAACCCCACACATAAGGCAGGACATACCCTGGACCTAATTTTCACTAATAACTACTTCTCGAACACATCTATTTCATACAGACCTGTCCCCTGGTCCGACCACTATCTCCTACAATGTAAAACGCAAGCTAACGTCAACAACTCTGCTAAAACAAACGAAACACAACGATCCTTCAAATACCGTCCACCTTTCCAAACCGATCGTCTACAACAAGAACTTGGAAAACAACTAGCAAATCTAGACCTCTCAAACATAAATAACACTATTCAATCCTGGTTCCAAATTACAGAAGATACCGCAAATAATACAAATCCTGAAAAATTCAAACAACTTAAGAAACACAGAGAAAAACAGAACCCATGGTTCAACACCCAACTAAGAAATATGAAATCCAACCTTAGGAAATCTGAAAAAGAATGCCAAAAAGACAAATGTCACACGACGCTGCAGAGATACCGCACGAAACTTGCCACTTACAAAAAAATGATCATGCATACTAAACGTGACTACTACAGCCAAAAGATCAAAAACTCCAACAATAACTCCAAATCCCTGTACAACACAGTGAACATCCTCATCTCTGATAGAATCAACTCTGACACAACCGAAACCAAAAATTTAAGTCAAGATTTAGCAACTCAAGAAAAAAAGATTTAGCAACTCAAGAAAAAAATAACTAAAATAACTGATACCCTCAACAACTCCTCGATTGAGGAAATCCAAAAATCCACATCAAATAACACACCATGGACTAATTTCGAACCTATATCCTCCACGGAAACAGAAAAAATGCTAAGAAAAATAAACCCAGCTCGCCATGACCTAGACTCCATCCCCACTAGAGAGCTAAAGGAAATTGCCCATTCCATAGCCCCGACAATAACAGCTATTATCAATAAATCTCTCGAAGAAGGTGAATTACCAGTCAAGCTAAAAATCGCAACTATCAAACCAATACTAAAGAAGAAGAACCTGAACCCAGACGACTTGAACAACTACCGGCCAATATCAAACCTACCACTGCTGGCAAAAATGACAGAGAAAGCAGTTCTGAAACAACTCAACGATCACCTGGATAACAACAAAATACTACATCCCAACCAGCACGGTTTTAGGAAAAACCTCAGTACAGAAACTCTACTGCTCAACCTATCTAACAATATTCTAAGAGGCTTTGAGAACAAAATAGGCCATCTACTAATCCTTCTCGATCTTTCCGCAGCATTTGACACTGTTGACCACAAAAGGCTAATAGCAAGTCTAGCTAACATCGGTCTCTCAGGCAAAACTCTAGACTGGTTCACTTCTTTCCTAAAAGACAGATTTTTCAAAGTATCCATCAATAACAACTCATCCGAAGCCATCCCCCTCGAAACAGGAGTGCCACAAGGGTCGGCCCTCTCAGCCACTCTTTAATATTTATCTACTATCGCTCTGGCAACTCCTATCTAGCCTAGGCGTTACTTACTACATGTATGCAGATGACATACAACTCCTCATTCCGATTACCTCCACCATTGAAGATGCAATGATACTAGCAGCATCTCACCTTGATTCAATCAGAAACATGCTCAACCTACTAAAATTATGTCTAAACATGAGCAAAACTGAATGCATACTAATTGAAAGAAAAAACTCAAGTTCAACCCCCCCCCCCATCTTTTCAAATAGACAACATCTGCATACAACTCAAAGACAACGTAAAAGACCTTGGTATTTGGATTGACAGCGAGCTAAACTACAAAAAACATATCACAACAAAAACTAAAGAAGGTTTCCATAAACTCCAAATACTTAAACATCTAAAACCAATACTCCACCACCAAGATTTCAGAACTGTCTTACAATCTTTTATGCTCACTAGCATGGACTATTGCAACTCACTCCTGATAGGTCTACCCAAAACGGCATTAAAACCACTTCAACTACTACAAAATGCTGCTGCTAGAGTCCTATCTGACAAAAAAAAATCCGACCACATCACCCCCATACTCAACAGCCTACACTGGCTACTGGTAGAAAAAAGAATTGAATTCAAAATGCTAACAATATTACACAACGCAATATACAACGCAGATAGCATGGTCCTTGACAATGTAATACATATTCGCAATGCACAGCACACAACAAGAACAGCAAGTAAATTACAGTTAGACTTACCATCTATCCCATTAGCCAAGTTATCCACAACAAGAAACAGAGCCATATCCATCGCCAGTCCGAAACTATGGAACTCACTACCAGAACACCTGAGCTCACAAAGCAATATTAAATCTTTCAAAAAAGAACTCAAAACATGGATTTTCAGTCAGACTCTCAAGGATGGTATTGGTTAATTTCAAATAAAACACCAACTACATAAACGGTTCCAGACCACAATGCCAATCCCAAGACATTGCTTCAGAACGAGTTAAACTAAAGTATTAGGGAATGTTTATTGATCCTCCCCCTGAACTGTTTCACCTCTTGCTCATGCTCTGATCATAGATATATCCTGTTATAAATGTTGCTGTCGACTGTAATAATTCGTTTTTCTCAGGTTCAAACACTGTTAATTGTAATAGGTTGTTATGCACGTTTCAATCTCTGTTATATGTAATAGGTTGTTGTACATGTAAACCGGGGTGAAGGCAGCTAGCTATACCTCGGTATAAAAAAAAACAAAAAACGCTTAAATAAATAAATAATATGATTGGCTTCAACCCAATTACGGAATGCCGCTTCTTGCGAAGCCCGTATACGGTAGGGGTCAGCCATGAGAACGTAATACAGAAATACCTTCAACAGGCAAAATCACAAAACTGGAAAATAAATACAAATTCAAATATTCTCTGGTCAACACTGTAAAATTCTAAAGTAAATTTAACCATCTGTGGGTGCCATGTAAAAAAAGATTTAGGTTTTGGGGTTTACCACTAGCAGAATTAACAGTTTTTACCAGGGGATCCTGCTTGGATGTAAACCCTATATCCTATCTCCTTTTTCTACCCTTCTTGCCTTACAGACAAAAAGTTTATTATTTGATTTCAGAGATGTGTTTTCTTTTTACTCCAGAACTTTATTAACCAATAATTAATGCAGCACAGCATGCACTAGAATAAAACCAGATAATATGTAGTAAAAATATTTTCTTTATTTCAGATAAAGAAAAATATCAATATTAAAATCTCTAAATGATTCTAAGAAACATTTCTATGTTCAAACACTACAATCAGTGTGAAAACCATTAATATGGTGACAGATAATATTAATATTAAATAGATATAAACTAACAACATTTTTATTTAACTAATGCATTTCTAATACATATGCCAATTTAGAAACAATAGCAATTAGTTTAATACAGGTTCTCATATGCTGAAAATAAAAATAATATCTACCAGATATCTGAAGTGGTCCTTCTCTTTGTCTCTCTCTGCTTTTCATGTGTCAGGAAAAGCCAAAGTCACAGTTGTCCCTTCCTTTATCTGCTTCCCTTTTTATAATCCCAAAATCCTTTAATCTGTGACAACTGTATTATTTCTGTCAGTACTTCAATATTTAGCCTTTGAAGAAAATAGTTTGAAACCTTGAAAAGGTTCAAACAATTTAATTAATATCAGAACATGAAAATTAAATATAGGAGTTTTCCTACCCGATTAAAGTGTTGCCTGTTTTTCCTTTCATTCATGCAATGTGAAGCAGTGCCAGGCAAAAACACTCTTACTGTTTTTTGCGATGGAGAAGGTACAGAGAAGAGCTACCAAAATGATAAGGGGAATGGAACAGCTCCCCTATGAGGAAAGACTAAAGAGGTTAAGACTTTTCAGCTTGGAGAAGAGACGGCTGAGGGGGGATATGATGGAGGTGTTTAAAATCTAGAGAGGTCTAGAACGGGTAGATGTGAATTGGTTATTTACTCTTTCAGATAATAGAAAGACTAGGGGGCACTCCATGAAGTTAGCATGTGGCACATTTAAAACTAATTGGAGAAAGTTCTTTTTTACTCAACGCACAATTAAACTCTGGAATTTGTTGCCAGAGGATGTGGTTAGTGCAGTTAGTATAACTGTGTTTAAATAAGGATTGGGTAAGTTCTTGGAGGAGAAGTCCATTACCTGCTATTAATTAAGTTGACTTAGAAAATAGCCACTGCTATTACTAGCAACGGTAACATGGAATAGACTTAGTTTTGGGTACTTGCCAGGTTCTTATGGCCTGGATTGGCCACTGTTGGAAACAAGATGCTGGGCTTGATGGACCCTGGGTCTGACCCAGTATGGCATGTTTTTATGTTCTTATGTTCTTTCTTCTAACAATTCAGAGGTAAGAGATTACGTATTCCTTCCTATCCTAGGAAGCTCCATGTGCATTTTAATTAAAGGAATTAGACTTTTACATGCCTTAGCAACCAAATGGTTGAGGCTGCCCAAGGCCATAAAATTCAAACCTTAAACAGTCCTTTTCCACTATAGATAAGGAATTAGCTTCAAAGCAGCTCTTTTCAAGGTCTGGAAGAGGGGGGCTGGAATGTATCCAGCAAAGGCTTTGACTAGTGCTATGAATCAGGGAATCCTATATAAGATTCTTCCTCAAAACCAGCTGTTAAAAATACTGCTTCCATTATTTTCACAAACAGTAACCATAGAGGAGTGTGTTGCTGTTTTGGATGTTTTACTTCTACAGCCCTTGGCTCACTTTTTCCTTTTGCTTCAAAACAAGAAAGAGTGAAACAGGTGGTGGTTATGGCATATGCTCTCCAAATTTCAATTTCTTCTGGTTTGAGCTAGCTTCCACTCCTGACAATTTGCAGCTAAAAAAGTCTCTTTTAAATTTAGAGGAAGGACTCCCTTTTTTCTTGCTACTACTAGTACTGCTTGTTGTATTTATAAAAGTATGAGCTGACTGTGAAGCAACACCCAATCCTCTGCCACTGCTATTCCCTCCTCTGCCCTTTCTTCACAGTGGCTTGATGAATATTTATATTCAATGTTCCTTATATTTATTGTTTAATCAACTGTTCGCTTGTTACAATGTAAAATAGGGCAGTTCCGGCTCTATTCAACCTGTTTTCTGGAAACCGATGTGATATCTCGATCGAATGTCGGTATACAAAAGAAATAAATAAATAAATAAATAAATATGACATATCTAGTACTTGTTTTGATATCACAAAATAATTTATTGATACTGCACCACCACTCACAGTACCATTCTAGTGTGTGCAAAAATTTCTCTGTCACACATACAGAGAGGCACATATACAGTGTTTGTGTATGCACTGCTGACCGACTCCTTTTGCACACATAAAACAAATTGTTAGAAATAGAACCAAGAAGGCTGGCAAGACTGCACTTATCTTCACTTCAGTCTGCCTGTAGATAACCTCACTGTACTGTACTCTGCACTGAGCCGCATCAGAGACACAAAAATCACTGGCACTGCTTTAGTCTCTACTCCACTCCTACCCCATCCACAGTGAACATAAAAAACACTGCCACTGCCTCTCTCTTTCTGAATAGGGCCACTGAGTGCAGCAGAGAAGGTCAGAAAAAGTCCCTTACCAGTGCTAAAGCCTAACTGGTTGATTTTAAAAGCCTTACGCATGCCAAAACCAGGAGATACATGCAGATTTAAAAGGCCCACGACAACGCATGTATCTCCTGTTACACGCACAAAACATTTTTCTGAAAAAAAGGGTGGGGGTGTGGTCTAGGCAGGGCATGGGTAGCCTGGGACTGCACCATGAATTCTGTGCATAAGTATTTATATGCACAAGTGCATGCCGGGGTCCCCTACCATGTAACTTCACTTCTACTCCATGTCAGTAATGTAACAAACAAAACTAGGCTAGTCAGCGGGGTTTTAAGGGTCGAGGCTAATAAAGTAAAAGGGAAGAAAATTAGCTAGGGGGTTTAGAAGTCCTTTCCTATACTGGGGAGAACTGGGAACGATAATTATTAAATTATTATATATATATATATATATATATATATATATATATATATATATATATATATACATATACATATATATATATATATATATATATATATATATACATATATATATATATATATATATATATATATATGTATATATTATAGAGAGCAAGAGAGAGAGGGAACAAGAGAGAATTTTTAATTAAATATCCTATTAAGTGCTTATTTTTTGCCACTTATTTATTGTGTTAGATTCTTATCAGTGGAACAATTAGTAAACGTTTACAGGTATTGATTTCATCTCAAAGGGATATTTCATTTAGAAATTATGCTTTCCAAGGATTTACTACCACTACAAATGCTTATTTCTACAGCAATGCTAAACATGCACAGTGCTGGAATTAATTGGTGCTGTGCAAAGAATAGCAAGGGTGCATCCTAGCTCTGACTTTCATGGTGTAGGTTATCATACAAACTAATTTTCATAGTCTCATTGAAAAGAAATCCACATTCACAAGAATAAATTAACAGATGTATGTGAAATTGACTATTTCAGAAATTTTCTTTGAAGCAGAATCTATGAGTGTAAGATAATAAGCCATTGTCTAAACCTAGTCTGTAAGCTTCACTCATATCTCATGCTAATAATGAAATTCCTTGTAATCCAGTCTTTGAATAAATAAGAATGTAATTGTATCTAACTTTATCGAGAGACAACATGATTCTGGTTTTAGTGAACTGAATGAAAAAAAATAAAGGTCATATTTCAAAAGTGTTCATGTCTATGTGTTAATGGCATAAAGCATTCGTCTTTCTACTTATACAAGAAACTATAAGCATGAGAAGCAGTTAGTATATATAACTGCAGCTGAAGCACAGGGTCAAGGTGATTAAATTCATAGCTCTTTATTTGTATTTGAAGCTTAAATATCAGAATTGTTCCTGTTCTAATTCATGAAAATTAAGTTTCTGCTTACACGCTATAACCACCTACCATCAAACTACAATATTCATTGCTGTATGAGACTAAATTCTAGCCGCGTATCGAGTTACACGGCTAGAACTTAGATGCATAAATCAGGGGCATTCCAGTGTGAGTAGAAGGCATTTCTGGGCAGAGCAGAGATATTTGGACTTAGCCGCTTAATCTATGCAGCTTACTGTGGTCGGGCCGCAGAGCTGTCCTAAAGTTAACTGGTTAGAAATTTCCAACTAACTTTATGATAGCGGGTACATTCAGCGGCATAACCACGCCACCGAATATACCCTGTTAATTCGCCAGATATGTTTATCTGGCTAACTAGCTGAGCCACACAGCGGCTGAAAATGGACCCCAATATTTTTTCACCTGAAGAATGAACTCACATTTACAAGGAAATTGAAAAAGAAAAGACAAAAGAGGTTCCCAGATTAATAATCTCCTAGGTTTTTGTTTGTTTGTTTGTTTTTAGCAAGAAACATCTTATATTTAACCAGTGTAGCCTTTGAAACATCAGGAAAAAATGAGGACATTCTAACCAAGACAAACTTTCCACTTAGTTTGAAAGAACAACTTCATCATTCAATCCCTATCAGATTCAAGGGCAAATATCACCAACACAGTAGCTCTCTTAGTAATTTCACATTGATCTGTCAGGCTCGCTGGGCCGTTTTCTTCGCCTGTTTTGACTTTTGCCTTCGTTACCGGCCCGCTGCCAAAAATCTTAAGGCCGATGCCTTGTCCCGTTCCTTTGTTCCTGAAGACACGGAGGGGCCACCTTGTCATATCATCGACCCCACTCGGGTCATCCTCTCAGCGACCACCACCGTACCTCTGGGCAACACGGTCGTTCCTCGCTGGCTCCGAGCCACAGTTCTGCAATGGGTCCATGACGCCCACACAGCAGGCCACCCTGGCAGAGCTTGTACCTTAGCATCCTTACAACGATATTATTGGTGGCTGTTGTGTCCGTCACTGTCCGACATCTCTGCTCCGCCCACCTTAACTTGTTGGCGACTCCCTCCGGGGTTGATGGAAGGTAGCTGCTGCAGCGTCTCCAGGCCGTCCCCCTCCAGCGTTTCCAGACTGGCTCGACGCTGCAAGCCGCCATGTTGACCAGATGCCTAAGAGCGCGTGCGCGGCCCGACTGATGTACCGGCGTTGGCGCGAACCTCAGGGGCGTCCCCCTGAGATGACGTCATCAGCTCCAGATATTTAAGGTCTCAGTTTTCGCTAACAAGACGAGTTAGAAAGGGGATTCGCTATCTCCGGGTATCGTTGCAGATGGGATTCGCTCTCCGCAAACCTAGCTACTCTGCCCCCTCAGACTTCACTAGAGATACCCGCTCCTCGGGGGCCTTGTTCTCTCTTTTTCTTTTCAGGTCGCAGTCTGGAACCGGTACTCGCTCCTTGAGGGCCCACGTCCTGGACCAGCTCCTGAATACCACTTCTGCTAAGAAGTCATCGCTGCTTATAACATTAGTGAGTTTCCATCTATCTCTCAGAGCTTTCCCTGGGACCAGGTACTTGCTCCTTAAGGGCCTACTGCATTCCTATTCCTGGGCTGCCTCAAGAGACTATTGTGTGAGTGTTATCATCAAGGACTTGTTCCAGAACTCTGCATATCCTATCTACTCACTTACTTAGTTTCTCTACAGCTCAGCCACCTTGGGATCGCTGTTCCAATACCTGAGGGACTACAGCCCAGCCGGGCGCTTCCATCTCACTACTGCCGCCTTTGGTGGTTTAATATATTGCTTATGTGGTAATCTGAACCAGAGATGAGTCTCTGCACTGTAACACTTTAGGAGGTTTGGGAGAAGGGATAGTATACTCTCTTCTCAAAGTAGCTTTTGTGTTCAAGGGGGAAACACTGTATATCACGCACAGAGACTTTTTAAGGGGGAGGGTGTGTGATGAGTTGAGCCAGAGCGGAGTCTCTGTGCTGTAGAACTTTGAGGTGTTTTCCTCAATGGTATGGTTACTTTGCAGGAAGGAAACTACATTTCCCAGATGCCCCGGTAGTCAGCCTTAGGAAGGGTTGGGGGCAGGGAAACACAGAGGCGGTGTCTTCCTAGGGAGGGGCACTCTATCTGACATAAAGAGAGTAGCCTTCCAAGGAGGAGAGGGGAGAGCTGGAGGGAAGGCAAGTAAGATCCAAAGCCTGAGGCAGGGGGATGGTGCCCAGGCAGACCTTTTCCACTAAAGCTAAGTCAGTTCTAACAGGGTTCCCACACTTTTAATGTCTGTGTAACAAGTGGTATGCATAAGTATCTTCAGCAGTGAGTTTCTATCTATTTCTTAGAGCTTTCCCTGGAACCAGGTATTCGCTCCTCGAGGACCTAATGCATACCAACTCCTGGGCTGCCTCAAGAGACTATTGTGTTCTCTACAGCTCAGCCATTTTGGGATCGCTATTCCAATACCTGAGGGACTACAGCCCAGCCGGGCGCTTCCATCTCACTACTGCCACCTCTGGCGGTTTAATATATTGTCTAATAAAAGAACTAGTGTGTGTCTGTCTCCTACACTAAGCCTGACCAGTGGTCCCTCTCGGGAGCTCCCCCGAGGGTGTGGTCACCTGCTGCTGGTCCAAGGATCCACTCACAACTATTCTAAATAATAATAGATTGCTATCTCTCAGCTTTAACAACAGAGCTCTAATAACAGATTGCTAATTCCCAACTTTAACAACAGAGCTTTAATAACAGTGGCCCACGATCCGACGGGACATCAGCAACTATGTAGACTCCTGCCCAATCTGCACCCAGCAGAAACCTCTAACAGGCCAACCCTGGGGACTCCTACAACCCCTGCCAGAGCCAATGGATCACTGGTCGCACATTGCCACGGATTTTGTGGTAGATCTTCCACCTTCAGATGGCAATTCTGTTATCTGGATTATAGTGGATTGGTTCTCCAAAATGGCACACTTTGTTGCTCTGCCAGATCTTCCCTCCTTTCCACAATTGGCGCAACTTTTCGTCCAGCACGTCTTCCGCCTCCATGGTCTACCCCAGCACATCATTTCAGAGCATGGAACTCAGTTCATGGCTAAGTTTTGGAAGGCCCTTTGCAAAAAGTTTAATATTTCACTGGATTTCACTATGGCCTACCACCCTCAGGCCAATGGACAGGCGGAGAGGACCCACCGAACCCTTAAACAATTCCTCCATAGCTACATTAATGCCCGACAAAATGATTGGGCATCTCTTTTGCCCTGGGCGGAATTCGCCTTGAATTCTCATGTCTCATCTGCCACTAAGATGTATCCTTTTCACCTGGTTTATGGCCGACAGCCTCTTCCCACACTGCCAGTATTGTTAGCAGTACCATCTCCTGAGGCTCAACTAAAGGCCTAAGAACTACATTCGCTGTGGAAGGAAATCCAATGACTTCTCCAAGAGGCCGGTCGCAGGGCCAAGAAAATGGCGGATGCCCACCGGAGACCAGCGCCTCAGTTCAGGCCAGGGGATAAAGTCTGGCTCAGCACCCAACATATCCGTCTGAAACTTCCTTCCATGCAACTTGCTCCATGATTTATTGGACCTTTTTCAGTTCTTCGACGCTTGGGTGCTGTTACCTATCAGCTTCTGTTACCTCCATCTCTACGAATCCACAATTCTTTTCATGTCTCGCTCCTGAAACCCTTGGAACTCTCTTAGCCTACCTGGAAACAACCAGAGCCTCAACCAATAGCCTCTGACAAGGATACTATCTACCAAGTTCGAGATGTTCTGGATATAAGGAAACGCGGTCATAGATGGGAGTACCTCCTTGCTTGGGAGGGTTTTGGACCGGAGGAAAATTCCTGGGAACCCACTTCCAAGATCTTGGATAAAAATCTACTACTATAGTTCCACACTTCTCATCCTGAGAAACCTAAACCTCCTGGGAGGGGGCCTAGGAGAGGAGGTACTGTTGTACTCATGGCGGGCCGCTGAGACCAGATAGCCTCCGTCGTTTCCGACGCCAGTGCAGGGCTGCCGGTGTGCAGGATGCTGCCAGCTCCGCCCTCAGCTGCTTCCTGCTCTAGGTGTGCATGCGCGCCTCCTATTAAAACTTAAAAGGATCGCAGCAGGAAATAACCGCAGTCTCGCCCTGATGATGTCAAAGCTCTTCTCCATTTAAACCTGTAGCAAATGTTCCTCTGGTGTCTTGGCAACAAATCTGCCATGATACTTAGTGGTGTTGGGTTTGTTCCTGTTTTCCAGAGCCTGTACCTGTCTTCCATGTTATCCAAGCCGTTCCTGCCTTCCTGTCTGGTTCCTGCTCCAGATCCTGCCCTTCTGCCTTCGGACCTCAGACTGGCTTCGGTGATTCTTCTGGCTTTGGACCTCAGACTGTTTTCGGTGACTTATTTGGTTTCTGACTTCAAACTGGATATCGGCGATCCTTGGGCTTCAGATCTTGGACTGAGTTTGGATGTTTCTGCTGACACTGCCACTCTCTTCACAGGGGCCCACCTAAGACCAGCTGGCCCCTGAACCCAAGGGCTCAACCTGCGTGGAATGGGGTTGGTATTGGTGATGCTCCAGCTGGCCCTCTGCACCAGCCCAGCCTCGCCTTCTGACAGTGGGGACCTGCAGGGGTTTGCCCTCTCAGGTTGTGTCAACCTAACCTCGGGCAAGGGGTCCACACTCTCATCCAGCGTCGCTACAGGCGCAACACATACTTTTTCCATGAAGAAAAGTTAAATGCCACAAATCAATGAACCTTCCTCTATGTTGTATCTAATCACTCTCTCTTGTTTCGAATATAGACGTTTCTTAAATTCGAATATAGACGTTTCTTAAATTATTCTTTTCTTCATAGAAAAGTATAATTTATTAAAGAAGCAATCAATGCTGAATTAGATACCTGATTTATAACTTCAAGTGGACATTTTTAGTATTGCTGCCATGTTTTTTCATTTCAAAAAAGTTTTGAACAAAACTTTGGGTTTATATCACTCAATCTTTGTCAGTTCACCATTATCCAGATTTGCTATGAGCAAAATGAGGGAGTCTAAATTGGCAATACATGTTACAAATGTCTTTTCATTGTACATGATAACATGCCTTGGGCTTGATTCAGAAACAGCGAGTGACTGTTCATTCATTATCCCCAGCATTATTTAGTTGGCAAATGGCTTTGGAGATTATATTCATTTTAACCAACCTGTGCCATAGGATATAATGATCTCATTAATTTGACTTTATGAATAATTCAACAGGCTCATTTCATGTAACTTATGATGTTTCATCAAAAACAGTTGCTAACTCTGTCCATGAATACAGCCTTTAGATTATTCACAGTCAAAGAACCTGGATCACATTAAGATTTTAGGGGATGATTCACTTCTGCCTGTGTCTTAAAAAAATGTACATAAAAAATTATTTGCAGCCTTGAGTGAATAAATGTATTCATTGTACACAGTTCTTCCAGCTGCACAGGGCCCTGTGCAGCTGGAAGAACCCAAATAAATTTCTGATATTTGGGTTTTATGCAGGCTCCTTCTTTCGCTCATACCTCTTCATCAAGGTAATTACAAGCTGCACGAGGCTCATTGATTCAATTCACATGTTTACAACTAGGGATTCTCTATGCTCATCCCATGCTTTCTTGAATTTTGTTATTGTTTTTCCTCCATCTCTTCCTCTGGAATCTCATTCCATGCATCCATCATACTTTTCATGAAGAAGTATATTTTCTGATAGTCGTGCTATTCCCAGAGCCTTGTTTGTGACTTCTTGTTCTAGAATGTCGTCTCCATGGAAAAAGGTTTACTTAGTTTACATTATTTTATTTATTTATTTATTTAACAGTTTTATATACCGAAGTTCTGGTAACAAAGTTACTAATCACTTCGGTTTACATTACAACAATAGATTGACAGTATAAAGAATAATGTCTTACAATGAACAGGGTAAATAGAACTTGGAAAAAATAAATAATAATAACTTAATAGGAGTAATTATATACAAAGTAGTGGACATTAGTTAGAGTTTTTGAGGTGTTTGTATCTGTGGTTTCCCTCCTTGCTTTTTTCCTCCAGGGTTTACATAGTTAGGTCCTTAAGACTCATGCCATAATGAAACCGAAGGCTTTGGGTGCAAAATGTAACCAAGAAGCTAATAAAACCTGCCTAAACTTCAGTCCCTGCTTGGCCTCATTTACATGTCATCGCCAAAACTTACACAGACCTTCTCCATATAAAATACTGGGGAAATTCCAATGGGATGAAGGCCATAAAGTAAAGCAGTACCAAAATCCTATATCACACATATCAACTGATTCACAGTCTTATTAGATAAATTATCAGGATAATGAAGAGAAAGGCAAAACACCCAAATGTGAAAGAATAACAATGTCTTCTCCTAATTAGTACCCTACTTTGGGGCCGATGTAATAAAATCCATGCAAAAACCGGCGCTATTAATACTGTGCATGGAAAAAACCAGCAGCCCCAGTTGATGTAATAACATAATGGTATGCAAATGGGTCCTGCATTAAAAACCCGCAGTAGTTAAAAAAAAAACATGCGCCAAAACCTATGTTAAAGCCCCAGTGCAGAAAACAATAGGAAAATAGGTGCTAAATTCAGTGCTAATTTAAAAAAAATGCTGCAGAATTCTTTATTGGCTGCTAAAAGTGACATAGGCCAGAGTGTGGTGTAATTGGTGTGCAGAGATTTATTTTTATTTATTTATTTAACTTCTTTTACTATACCGACACTCAAGACCAGGTCTTATCGTACCGGTTTACATTAGAACAAGGGGAAAAATCAATTAACGTATAAGTGGAAAAGAGAAGTTACATTAAAACAGGGAGAGTAAAAACATGGATGTCGGAAGATAGGACAGAATTAAGTAATTGAACAATAAGTTAACAAAATTACAAACTATAAATTAACATAAAACAATAAATTAATAATACAGAAAACATGGATTATAATCAGCGGAAATATACATGGAAATATATATATATGGAATATATACAGCTGGAATATACATGTTATGTCAGATGGGAGGAGTGGCGGGGGTGAGGGAAAAGGGTGGGTTGAGGTTGCGAGTGGAAAAGGGAAAAAAGTGAAAAAAGTTTGGGAGTGCGGGGAGGGAGAAGGGTGGGTTGGAGGGTGAGAGAGAGTTGGTTAATATGGAATCCTTCAACGATAGGCTTGTGTGAACAGCCAGGTTTTAAGTTTTTTTCTGAAGGTTAAATGGCATTGTTCCTGGCGTAAGTCTTGAGGAAGTGAATTCCAATGTAGGGGACCTGCTGTTGAAAAAGCTCGCTTGTGGATGGAGTTGTGAACTGATGATTTGTTGGGAGGGGCCTTGAGCTTACTTTTGTAGGCAGTTCTTATTGGTCTTGAAGATGTAAGTAGTTCCAGAGGGAAGGTGAGTTGGAGAGAGGATTGTTGGTAGACCGATTTGTGGATGATAGTGAGAGCTTTGAACAGTATTCTATGTTGAATAGGAAGCCAATGTAAGATTTTTAGGATAGGTGTGATGTGGTCCTTGCGCCGTGTGTTTGTAAGGATCCTGGCTGCTGCGTTTTGCAGCATCTGTAGAGGTTTGGTCGAAGAGGCGGGGAGACCGAGTAGAAGAGCGTTGCAATAGTCAATCTTTGAAAACAGTATTGCTTGAAGCACAGAACGGAAATCCTGGAAGTGTAAGAGCGGTCTTAGATGCTTCAGGACCTGTAGCTTGAAGAAACATTCTTTAGTTGTAGCGTTAATGAATTTTTTGAAATTCATTCTGGAGTCAAGGGTGGCCCCAAGGTCTCTGACATGGCTTGCTAGTGGGGTTATTGTGTTATTAGTGAAGGGGTGGTTATCGCTAGGGGAGATAACCAGGAGTTCCGTTTTGGACGTATTTAGGACCAGGTTGAGATTCGTGAGAAGCTGGTTGATGGCATGTAGGCAGTCGTTCCAGAAATTTAGGGTTGAGGAGATGGGGTCCGAGATGGGGATTATGATTTGCACATCGTCTGCGTATATAAAATGGGTGAGGTTGAGGCTATTGAGCAGCTGGCATAAAGGAAGTAGGTATATGTTAAACAGGGTAGGGGACAGAGAAGAGCCCTGTGGTACTCCTTGTTTTGATGGGACGGGGTGGGATTCTTTGTCGTTTATTTTAACTTTGTAGTGCCTGTTGTTCAGAAAGGATTTAAACCAGAGCAGTGCAGAGCCAGAGATGCCTATTTCCATTAGACGGCTGATGAGGATGTCGTGATTTACCGTGTCAAACGCCGCGGAAATATCGAGTAGGGCTAGGAGGTAAGATTGTCCCTTGTCAAGGCCCATCAGGATGGTGTCCGTTAAAGAAAGAAGGAGGGATTCTGTGTTTAGGCGTTTCCTGAAACCGAATTGAGAAGGGTATAAGATATTGTGGGAGTCCAAGTAGTCGGTGAGACGGAAGTTGACAAGTTTTTCCATTATTTTAGCTATAAAAGGTAGGTTTGCGATGGGGCGGAAATTTGCTGGGTTGGCTGGGTCCAGATTGGGTTTTTTTTAGTAAGGGTTTCAGCGAAGCAATTTTTAAGGAGTCAGGGACAGATCCTTGATTGAGGGAACAATTTATGATGTCTGCCAGAGATCTGGCAATGGTGTTAGGAATGGTGAGGAGAAGTTTGGTTGGTATTTGGTCTAGAGGGTGAGATGAGGGTTTCATTTTCTTGATAATCGATTCTATTTCCAGGGATGATGTAGGTTCAAGAGATACTAGCGTCTGTTTAAGAATAGTAGAGGATGGATTTTGGCTAGGAGTTTGGCTGGGGGGTTGTAAGGCTATTGATGATTTGTTGGATGTTGCCAGTGGGCCAAGTAGGTTTTTGACTTTGTTGTCAAAGAAAATCGCCAACTCTGTAGATTTGTTTTGGGCTTCTTCTTCTGAGAAGGTAGGGGAAGTGGGAGTGGTGAGGGCTGCCACATATGAGAAGAGCGTTTTCGGGTCGTATAGGAAACCGTGTATTTTTTTGGCATAAAAATCTCGTTTGGTGCGGGTGATCGATGTTCTGTAGAAGCTCATTGCTGTTTTGTAAGTAGCCAATGATGTGGGGGAGGGGTCTTTCCGCCAGCGTAGTTCCTTGTGTTGTAGGTCTTGTTTGAGTTTTCTTAATTCCGTAGAGAACCAGGGTTTTTTGTTCGAGCGTGCTGGGTTGATAATTTTTGAGGATAATGGGCAAATTGAGTTTGCTACTGCGTGTGTGATTGTTTGCCAGGAATTAATTGCGGTATCAGCATCTGTGAAGTCCAGTTTGGATAGGTCTTTGGCAAGGCTGTTGTTGAGTGCGTCCATTGAACAAGGTTTCCTGAATTGGATGGAGGATTTGGAAGCAACAGGGGTCTGTTTTTGATTAATGGCTAGTTTTGTAACTATCAACGAGTGGTCTGACCAGGGGATGGGGGAGCAGGAAGGTGGGGAGATGGGCGAGATGGTTTCATTAGTGAATATCAGGTCAAGCGTGTGGACTGCCTTGTGGGTGGGATTATTTATGATTTGATTGAATCCCATAGCCTGGAAGGAGGAAAGTAGGGCTTCGCAATTGGAAGATGGGGAGGGAGAATCAACATGGATGTTGAAATCTCCTAAAATGATAGCGGGTAAGATGGAGTCGATATGTTTGGCTATAATTTCGATGAGTGGAGAGAGGTCGGCTTCTAGGAGCCCTGGGGGGGCGTAAATAAGGCAGATTTGGAGTTGGGAGGATTTGAATAATCCGATTTCTAATTTAGTCGTAGATTTGAAGGCTTGTTGAGTTAGTCTTAATTCTTTTTTTGTGATTAACATTATTCCACCCCCTCTTTTTTTAGGTCTGGGGATAGAGAAGACGTCATATTGTTGTATTGGTAGTTGGTTGATTATGGCTGTATCAGTGTTTTTCAGCCATGTTTCGGTAATGGCACAAATGTTCGGTTGAGAGTCTAGGAGATGGTCGTTGAGCAAGTGAGATTTTTTTGAGAGTGACTGTGAGTTTAGAAGGCTTAAGGTTATTAAGGATAGACCTAGGAATTGTGTTATTGGGGAGATCATGATTGGAATCAGAGATCTCTTTGAGCGTAGATTGAGTAATGGTGCGTTAGCTCTGGTGGGGATTGAGCGAGGGATAATCGGAATGGAGAAGGTTTGTAGCATGTTAATGTCTTTTTTGGATGTAGGTTGATGCTGGATGCTGGAGTGGCTGGATGAATGCTGGATGCTGGAGAGGCTGGATGCTGGGGTGACTGAATGAATGCTGGATGCTGGAGAGGCTGGATGCTGGGGTGACTGAATGAATGCTGGATGCTGGAGAGGCTGGATGAATGCTGGATGCTGGAGAGGCTTGATGCTGGGGTGACTGGATGAATGCTGGATGCTGGAGAGGCTGGATGCTGGGGTGACTGAATGAATGCTGGATGCTGGAGAGGCTGGATGAATGCTGGAGAGGCTGGATGCTGGGGTGACTGGATGAATGCTGGATGCTGGAGAGGCTGGATGCTGGGGTGACTGAATGAATGCTGGATGCTGGAGAGGCTGGATGCTGGGGTGACTGAATGAATGCTGGATGCTGGAGAGGCTGGATGAATGCTGGATGCTGGAGAGGCTGGATGCTGGGGTGACTGATGAATGCTGGATGCTGGAGAGGCTGGATGCTGGGGTGACTGAATGAATGCTGGATGCTGGAGAGGCTGGATGAATGCTGGATGCTGGAGAGGCTGGATGAATGCTGGATGCTGGAGAGGCTGGATGAATGCTGGATGCTGGAGAGGCTGGATGAATGCTGGATGCTGGAGAGGCTGGATGCTGGAGAGGCTGGATGAATGCTGGATGCTGGAGAGGCTGGATGCTGGAGAGGCTGGATGAATGCTGGATGCTGGAGAGGCTGGATGCTGGGGTGACTGGATGAATGCTGGATGCTGGCGAGGCTGGATGCTGGGGTGACTGGATGAATGCTGGATGCTGGCGAGGCTGGATGCTGGGGTGACTGAATGAATGCTGGATGCTGGAGAGGCTGGATGAATGCTGGATGCTGGAGAGGCTGGATGCTGGAGAGGCTGGATGAATGCTGGATGCTGGAGAGGCTGGATGCTGGGGTGACTGATGAATGCTGGATGCTGGAGAGGCTGGATGCTGGGGTGACTGAATGAATGCTGGATGCTGGAGAGGCTGGATGAATGCTGGATGCTGGAGAGGCTGGATGAATGCTAGATGCTGGAGAGGCTGGATGAATGCTGGATGCTGGAGAGGCTGGATGCTGGAGAGGCTGGATGAATGCTGGATGCTGGAGAGGCTGGATGCTGGAGAGGCTGGATGAATGCTGGATGCTGGAGAGGCTGGATGCTGGAGAGGCTGGATGAATGCTGGATGCTGGAGAGGCTGGATGCTGGGGTGACTGGATGAATGCTGGAGTGGCTGGGTAAAGGATAGAAGCTGGAATGGGTTAGCGCTTATAAGGAGAGGGTGGGGTAGTTGATGGAAAGTAGCGACGGTTGCTTCTATGGCCCCTTAGTTGCGAGATTCCAGGGGCCGACGCCGACTGCGCAGGGAGGCCGACCTGGGCTGAGGGAGTATCGTGGGATGGTGGGGCAGGAGGAGTATAATGGCTGCCAATACGAGAATCGTGGTTCTGCTGCTATTCAGGTGCGCACGAAGGGGCACACAAAGGGGCAGGCCATCAAATATTCTGGGATACTCCTTACTGCAGTGGAATAAAAAGCAGCTTCTTCCAGGGCCATATGCTGGGTGTTAGGAGCTGACTGGAAATTCTTATGTGATTGATGAGTGGTATCTTTTATGTTGCTTGTTTTTCCCTTACTGTATCCCTTTCTTTTTGTCTTTTGTCTGTGTTATTGAGTGAGTGACTCTTTTGAGTGCATCTGGTTGTTGGCCTCTAATTCTCTGTCTTTTTGTCTGCATGTTTAGGTTCCTGAAAAAGTGGAGTGGGTGTTCATGGCTGTTGTGAGAATGGAGTTTGACAGAGGGGGAGCGAGTGGATGAGGATGAGCATGACAGGCGGGTGAAAGGTGGCAGAGAGGATGAGGATGAGCATGACAGGCAGGTGAATGGACAGGAGTACTGCGGTGCGTGAATCGGTTGAACATAATCAGGGAGGGGAGATGGAGTGGGAGGAGAGGGATGTGTGTGAGGTAGAGGGTGCAGCTGGAGGGGAGGAGGAAAAGAAGGCAGGTAGATGTATCAGAACAGGTGGTTGGGAAGGGAAGATGGGAACTGGGAGTGAGAGTAGTGCCCAAGAAGGTAGGAACCCACATCACTCATCTGATAGTGATGAACTGGCAGGAACCAGCAGCCAACAGCTGGAGGAGCATCAGCATCAGCATGATGTATGCGTCTCAAAAGAAGAGAATGACTTTTTGGTGTGGTGGGTCTGTGAAAAGCCCACTGCCCTCTTTGGTCAGAAGACATCTACAAGGTGAAGAGGAAGATCTGGGAGAGCATCGAGAAGGACATCAGGGACCTGTCAGTGGCCACTAAGACAGTGAACCAGCTCAAGCGGGACATCAGAGCGGTGATCAAGGCCAAACTGACATTGATTGAGTGATCCTTGCACCAGATGGGAGGGGGCCTGTTATGTGAGGTGCAGCTGAAGCTGACATAATACCTGGTCTGGATGACTCTGCAGTGGGACTACATGACAGGAGTCCATACTAGAGGCACAGATTTGGATATTGAGGAAGGAAGTGGATAGGAGATGATGGCAACAGAGGCACCAGCCACAGAGAGGCTCAACCTCATGTGGCAGACACATCATTTCCCCAAAATCTTGGATGTACCAGTGACACCTTGCACCTGTGTGGGTGGCAGGTATCCAGGCAAAGCAGTAGCCAGTGATGGGCCTGCAGATGATGGCACCGCCTCCTCCATGGATTTTATGGCAGATCAGCTTGTGGTGGAACTGATCGTGAGGCAGGAACTCCTGGAATCCAGCATGATGACTGGATGGAGGGTAATACATGTAGAGGAAGAGTGCATGCAAAAGGAAATACGCCGGATGCGTAGAAAGGCCAGAATGTACGTGAGAGCACAGCAGCGGCCAATGTGATGTCAGATCGCACTTGCACTTCATCTAATGACATTGCTTATGTCCTACATGGTCTTGACTCCACTTTGTGGGAGATAAATCAGATACTGAACTGTCTGACTGGGCTTGTTCCCCCAGAAGGCAAGTATTTCCTCCTCAGAAGCTATGGAGGAGGTACTTGTGTAAATGGGGTAGCCTAAGAAAATTTAAGAAAATAAATTACCTTATTCAGTGGATATAGAGATCTGCTGGTCCCATGGGTAGAAGCTGAGAGAGACCTGGTCCCACAGGAGTAAAGAGGTACGGGGCAGTCATGCTCACTGTGGATGAGCTCATGAGTTGATGGAAGCCTGAAGGTAAGTTGATGGGTGTGGGGCAGGTCTGAGTTTTTGCACATATTTGAGTCTCAGATTTGGATTTTGCTTTTAATCTGGTGGATTTTCAGTAATCCAGCCCAAGTTTTCCCCAGAACAATAAGTGCTGGAATCCAGTGCAAGTATAATTCCAAAGCTGTTTCCTAGGGAACATAAGGCCAGTGAGTAAACAACCTGGTGATGATAGAGCCAGAAAAATCCAATGACAGTTTGAGAACCGATGTAGAAAAAGAAGGCTGAACTCTTAGAGGGCAGAAGCACTGACTTGGTGCTTAGTTCCAACAAGCCTTAAATAAATAATAAACACCTTAAAATTGAGAAAGAATATTGGGAAACATTATAGAGTGTGAATGTCTAGTGAAATGTGTATATCAGAAGCACTAGTTCCCATCAAGGTAAGGTAAAGTATAGGACAGTAATATTAAAAGTACTGCTGCTCCGTGGTGAATTAAAGCGACATTATTTAGTGATGTAAGATTGTAAAAAATGTATGACCAAGGTCTCACATGCAATAAGAGGGAGACATTTATTAAAGAAGGAAACAAAGTGTTTGAAGCACGCCACCTCAGTCAGCCTTACTCTGAGTCCTATGATGCTAAATGGTTACCTTGTACATAAAAGCTGACACGAGATTAAAGAGAAAGATGCAATAATTCTACCCTCTCTTGCTAATGTAGCCTCAGACAAGGTCACAGTAGCAAATTGAATGACCATAGGGGAATAGATATTCCTGAAAAGAAGAAAAACTCTGCGAGAACTTTATTAAAGCTATATGTGTTAGAGAAGTAACAAGTTTTAGGAAACAGTGCTGGAGCATGTGAATGGGAAGAAACTCCATTCTTTCTCATACTTAAATGATTTTTTTTTTTTTTAATTTAGGGGGTTATTTTCCAACTCGCGTTATGGAATTTTCACATGCGAAAAATGCCTTAACGCATGTGAAAAGCACCATAACGCATGGTGTGATGCACATTTTTTAAAGGGGAGGAGTCAGGCGGGATTTTTGTAAAAGTGGGCTGGCGTTGCGAAGCCATAACACAGTTTTAATGCTGAAAATAAGAACATAAGAAATTGCCAGGCTGGGTCAGACCAAGGGTCCATCAAGCCCAGTATCCTGTTTCAATAGAGGCCAAACCAGGCCAAAAGAACCTGGCAAGTACCCAAATACCAAGAAGATCCCATGCTACTGATGCCAGTAATAGCTGAGGGCATTCCCTAAGTCAACTTGATTAATAACAGTTAATGGACTTCTCCTCCAAGAACTTATCCAAACCTTTTTTGAACTCAGCTACACTAACTGCACTAACCACATCCTCTGGCAACAAATTCCAGAGATTAATTGTGCGTTGCATGACAAAGAATTTTCTCAGATTAGTCTTAAACGTGCTACTTGCTAATTTCATTGAGTGCCCCCTAGTCCTTCTATTATCCGAAAGTGTAAATAACCGATTCACATCTACTCGTTCAAGACCTCTCATGGGTAACATCAAGCTAGGTTGAGAGACTTTGAGTTTCCTCACTCCGAAGGACATCAAATCTTCACAAGAGTGTACTGTTCTGTTCGTATGTCAAAGTGGCCTCTAACTCCTACACTACTAACTAAAACTCACCTCAAGTTACTAGGTGGGCCTCCTATAGAGATATAAATAGCTAACTACAAGAAGGACCTTATAGATAGTCTCTCTCTCTCTCATAAAGTGTGGTATTACCACAAAGTGTGAAAGGTTAATGCACTAAGATAGCTATTACCATAAAACACACCCCTCTTCCTATCAATGTGATGAATCTAGTACGTAGTTAAACATAGCTTTCACTAAGTCATTGAGGTCTAAAACACTGAGGGAACTCAACTCATCACATTTAGGCTGGGGAAGAAGCTTAGTGCAGGGAGGAAGCCTATCTGATTGAATTTGTTAAGTTTAGGATAGTGGGGAAGAAGAACTGAAGAAGGGCATCTGAACCTTCTCTGCTACCATTCTGGAACCAAGAAAGAAAACTCAAACTAAGCATATACACCTCCACACAGAGGAAAAGAGAGAACATACATAGGAAATACAGGGGCAGAAAAGTAGCAAACAAACAGGAGTATATAATTACCTGAATGAGAACTCCAGGAAGAAAACTTCTCTTTTACCTGGAAAACATTAAAGAGCACACAAGGATTCAGTTCTTGACATAAAGTATTAAAGAGCAAATGCTGAATTGACTTAATAACCCAAAAATGTCAATACTTATCTGACTTAATTAATGCTTGATAATATTTGCTTGGTAGAATCGAGAGCTCAGAGTTCTTTGTTTTATTTTTTTTTTAAAGTACTGTATCTAAGAGAAAAGAAAGAAAGGTTCAGAATTCAATGTTATATACACACTTTATTGAATAAAAAAATATTGTTTGTTAAAAGCATAAAACTATTGTTAAATTTGCTTATATTGAACGAGGCGTTTAATCCTTTATGCATTTAGCCCTGCCTCCCCTCTTAACCCTGGGAGGTTTTGCTGGGTGAATTGTGGGCCACTATCCCTTTGGAGACCTGGTTGGGAGAAGAGCACTAAACTGCACCCCTGTGGGCAACAAATCAGAGCTTGTTACCCTGGTCATCACGACTATACTTTTATCCCATTAACCATGGCTGTGACAGCAGTCTTCTGCCTACAGGGTGGTGGTTTACATTGCTTGAGCTCCACCTCTCATGGCCAGACACATCATTTCCCAAAATCTTGGCTGTATCAGTGACACCTTGCATCTATGTGGGTGGCGGGTCTCCAGACGATGCAGTAGCCCATTATGGACCTGTGGATGACGGCCTTATTCCACTGATAGAAGCACCAGCATCCTCCATGAATATGATGGCAGATCAGCTTGTGGGTGGAATTGATCCTGAGGCAGGAACTCATGAAGTCTAGTGTGATTACTGGATGGAGGGCAATACATGTAGAGACAGAATTCATGCAAAAGGAAATACACCGGATGCATATGGAGGCCAGAATGTCCGCGAGGGAAAGCACAGCAGCAGCCAATGTGATGTCAGATCTAATTCGTGTATCATTTGATGACATTGCTCATGTTCTTTGTGGCCTTGACTCCATTTTGCGGGATGTAAATCGGACACTGAACCATCTGACTGGGCTCATGTTCCCCCAAGAGGCAAGTACAATCTAGAGGAAGAGGTGGTGGCTAGGTACACAAGCAATATCCTTGAGGCAAGTTCCCACTACACTGACTCCAATCATGACTTTTTCTGGACCTGACCATATGCTGGACCATCTTGACTTCATCTGAACCTATCCTGGGCCACCAAAGAATATCTTGCAGTCAACTGCAACAAAGGACCACTGATGACTTTCAGTTCTCCCCTGTGACTAGTGGTTGCTACATACTGTCAGGTTTCCGGGGCAGGCCCCATCCCCAGTAAAACAACTGCAGTCTTCTGCCATGCCAGACTACCAATAACAGTTCCTGAACCCTGCTATGTCATTGCTCATCATTGCAGTATGCAGAGATGGTGGTTGCACTCCTGCTCTACCTTCTGGTGTAGATGCTTCTACCACTCAGACACCTCATCTCTCACTTGGATGCCTAGCCTCTGCCATCATATGACCCATCGTTTGCTGACGCTTGTTCTTTCCATGACTATTTACACTCCAAAGGTTCCCTGGGGGGCTCAACAGCTTCAGACTTGCATTTCTTCTGACTTCTGTTTTCTTTTCTCTTTTGCAAGTGAGTGCATTTTATTTATAGTTGCACATCACTGCAGTATGCAAAGATGGTGGATGTGCACCTGCTCGTCCTTCCAGTCCATATGCTTCTCCTGCTCAGATGCTTCATCTCTACGCAGATGCTTCTCCTACTCAGATGCCTTGTCTATGCCATCGCCTGACCTGCTGCTCATCTCTTCTCTTCCATGAGTATTTATACTTCTGCATTCCAGAGATGTACTCCAGATAGTTCCCTGGTGGGGTGAACAGTTTCAGACTTGCATTTCTTCTCATTTTTTTTCCCTTTTCCCTTTGCCTTATGCATGTGGGTGCATCTTTGCCATCACTGCTCATCACTACAGTGTGCAGAAATGAAGGCTCCCTTCCAGCTCGATTGTTCATTGTTGCTGTTTTGCTGAGATGTTAGGTCATCTATAACTCTTCTTTCAGATTGGGGATGCTTCATCAGCCTTGCCTGGCTGTCAGCATGTGTTTCCCAAATCTTGCTCCAGTTTAAAGACCTATTGATGGAATTTGTGGACTTTTACTGCCTATGCCACCTTGCATTTTATGCATTCACATTGAAGTCAGTCCTAAATGGTTACTTGTGCAATTGCTTTTGAAGTCAAGTAAACAATCTGAAAATTTTACAGGTGTCTTGTGTTTTTCTTTTATTTAGGCCTGTCAAGGGGCAGTCCAGGCCTGTATCCTTGGTCCAGGGATTTAGAAGACCAGTATATAAGATTTGTAAATCTCTGGACCAACCATTTCAGGCCCAGCATCCTTGGTCCACAGACTTCCACAGCACGGTAGAAGTATTTGGACCAAGGATGCTGGACCTGGGTATTTCACTGGTGTCACAGGCCCAGCATTCACACCGATGAAGAATAAGACCAGTGAAGAATAAGGCTGCCATTAAAGTTTTACTTTATGAAAATTGCATATAAAATAGGAAAACATTTTTGAAAAACTTTTAAAAAGCAGGCACATTGCAACATTTTAAAAAACAGGCACATTTAAAATTGAAAATATTTAAAAACTGCATTCTTCAGCTGGATTAATCTTCCTGTTCGCTAGTGTCGATCTAAGAAGAGAAAAATGTTGAAATTAAAATCCCACTTCACACTCCACCCAGCCAAAACCATCCCACCCCCACCTGTGTACAAACATACCTCCAAAGTAGTCTGCAATGACTTTACAATTGAGCTCATTCCCCCTTGCAGTGCTAACTCAGTCTATGGCAGGTGCAAACGCCCCAAGTCTGGATTCACATCTAGATGAATGCCAGCCATGCTGGAGGGCGATATTGTGTAAGATGGAGCATACTGCAATGATATCTGTTACTTTCTCTGGTGAATACTGCAGCTCACCTCCAAAGTGGTCAGAGCAGCAGAATCTGTTTTTCAACACACCGAATGTACATTGAATGACTGCACACCAAATGAACATTCAATGACCGCTCTGGCTTTCGCATGTGCCTCGTACTAGATTTCTGGTCCTTTATATGGTGCAGATAAGGGTGTGAGCAACCATGCTTTGCAGCTGTAACCAGCATCTCCAGTAAGTAAGTAAGTAAGTAAGTAAGTAAGTAAGTAAGTAAATAAATAAATAAATAAATAAAAGGAAACGGAGTACTATTGTTTAGCAAAGTATGTACTACTGTGCAGAAAATTTCTAGCTTTTTGCAACCACCCCAGAGAGCTTTGGTATATGGTGCACATTGATAAATCGGGGGCATTTGTATTGTATCGTGCACTCTAACGATTTAGGACGATTTTAAAATTATCTGACGATAATTTTAATCATTCAAAAACGATTCACATCCCCATTCATTATTACATTTTTATTTCTTTAGTTTTTCTAATTCTAGTCCCTTTCCTAATATGCTATAATGCAAGAATTATCTTTATTTTCTGTTAGATTCCCATATCTCTGATTTAAAACATCTAACCACAGATATTAGATAGCAGATTTGATATCATGGGGAGCTTAACTGTTGGTCAAAAATATTAATTGCCCTCATCTTATCTCTGCCCATGGTAAATGGCTTCTGATTTTGACTCTATTTCAGTTTCATCATCTTTTATTCCTAGGGAAAAAATCCATATACAGTTTATGGCATAGGAAAACATCAAAATGTTTAGGATGCTAATAGAAAACTTTAATATAACACCTCCTAGAATATACTACAGTTATAACTTCGAGACCTGTAGCAGTGTTAAAATCAACTAGACTATTTAAGAAAAACCATGACTGGTTAAGTCTGAATACAAAATTATTAATTATCTCAAGAAAAATACCTTATTCTACCTTAAGAAGCATTTGTTAATCTGTTAAAGTTATGCAATGATATTTTAATCATTAACCAGAGCTCAGATTTTATAAAAAGAATGAGAAATCTAGTCTTGAGTATGTAAACACAGCTGTTAGACGAAATAAAAACTGAAGTTTTATTAGCTACACATGCCAACTTTGCTGTATCAAAAACACTCTCAGGTGAAATTCTGCATTGATGTGAAGCCCACTTATGGTTCATCTTGAAATGTAAATGCTTGTAAAATTTATGGGAATTACAGCACGGAAATGTTTTATTTCTCTAGATTATGTGCACTTCCATCTGATGTATTGTATTGTGTAACTTGTTTTTTTCTCAGGTCACAAACCAGTTCAGGAAGATATTCTTCCCACTTTGTGTCTATGGAAAATTAAAACATTGAGAAACTAAGCGGGCAATTTTCAAAATGACTGTATCGAACCAGTTTTCAAAGGGAAAATACGCACATTCCTTCACTTGCAAACTTGATGAAGGTAAAAAGTGCATGCGGTCATTTGCACCTGCTTTTTCTGGGAACAAATTTTTGCTGGAAAAGTATGCACGTAGTCTTGAAAATGCCACCCATGCGTGTACTCTTCTTCTTGCCTCTTGAACTCAACACCGGGAACAACACCTCTCAGTGAGGCTAAGAATACATCATTGTGGAACACAGAGGGCACTTTCAGCTGCACTGAGAGAGTACCGTTTTCAGACAGCTAATGAACAAGGTAAAATAATTTCTACTTGAGTAAATTGCTTTGAAAAATGTCCTTCCCACTTCTATTGATAGGTCTCTTGTTTTTCTGAGATTATGTACTGGTGATCTTTGGAGCTTGACAAAGGCTTCCTGTTCTGTGTTGACAATGCCAATTTTCTTTTCATTGCTGGGATCTGTGGCAGCACAATGGTTTGCACAGTTTTCAGGTGAAAACCTTGGAAGGAATAAAAACATCCGAGATAGAGTTGCCCGTGCTTGTTTGCAAATGGAATCTAAGGGACCTTGTGAACAACAAAGGAAAGGCAATTTCCCGTGTGGCTCATATGAGATGTGTGTACAAGCAATACTCGGCTTGGTGTGGCAAGACCTGGGCTTGAATCAGATAATTGTTTTGAATGGATCCACAAACTGTGATACGAGTTCAGTGATTTATGTTCTACAGAGCCCGTGTGATTTAATTTATGTAGGTCGCACAAAAAGAAAAATGAGGACATGGTTAATACAACACAAAAGCTGTATTAAAGCATCAAAAATAACTGCTTCGAAGGTGACCCATTGTCTAGAGAAAACATATCAGTTTAAGGAATTTAAATGGACTATTTTGGAGTCTGTCATGCCATCAGTGAGAGGGGGGGATATTCAATCATTTTTGAACTGTCGTGAACAATTTTGGATTTTCAAATTGGACTCCGTGCACCCCAAGGGGCTCAATGAGGTGATTAATTGGTACTCTTTAATCTGATAGTAGAATAATAAATGAGTGAATGTTCGGAACCTGTTCCTTAAGATGAAGTAGATTCAGCTGTTTTGGAAGGTGATGTCATTTCCGTTCATGGGAAGATTTAAAGAGCTGAGCTGACGCCATGTTATTTTGAATGAAAATTAAAAGATGCAATAGGTAACAGTACGTGGAGCTTTTTGTTGAGAGCGGTCTTGCTGACTAAAGATGAGAAGAGTTTCCAATATATATAGAAAGGACCCCCAGATGCAGATGTCAAAATGTGGATCCATGTTGGGGCAATGATGACAACATTGAGATAAGTGGGAAGTTATTATGCTCTTGTGATTAAGACTGTTGCTTACTAAGACTGCTCGGGTTGTGACCTCCGATATAGAAAAACTGAATAAGAAAATTTGAAATCCCTAAAGTTTGGCTACAATTTTTAAGAGGAATTAACATAATATAATAAAATAAAGTTGGACTTATGAGTAAAAGCCATGTGTGATTCGTATACACTATAGACTTGGAGATCCCACAAGTAACAATAAAAAATAAAAATAAATACAAAGGGGAAGATTTTCAAAGGGTTACGCACGTACGATACCCGCGTAACCCCCAAAAAGCTGACCCTTCCAACCCCTGCGCACGCCGAGCCTATCTTGCATAGGCTCGGCGGCGCGCGCAAGCCCTGGGACGCGCGCACATGTTATAAAATCGGGAGTAGATTTGTTCACATTGGGTTGCGCGAACAAATCTACTCCCGCGTGCACCTTTTAAAATCTACCCCAATAAGAATAAGATTGATGCACATAATCAATGGGTTTAAATCTTACTGGGTGACTTGCTGTTGGAAATTGTGAAGTTGCAGTTGCATCAAAAGCATCAAGGCATATTTATTAAGGGTAGCAATCCATGTCTTCTGTTAAGGGTAGTAACTGCTGCTCTGTTCAGGTTACTCCCATGCTTAGCAGTTTCCCAAACCATAAAAATCAGAGCCCTCATTGGTTGCTGTCTAAATCCAATTTACCCTGCCATTGAAGCAGACAGCAAATGTTGGAATTGCATCAAAAGTATCCAGGCTTATTGGTTAATGGTAGTAACCAACGTACCAGCAAGCTACCCCCATGCATGCTTTCTTCGTTTCCTTTAGGATTTGGCTGCAGAAGCAGACCTGTGCTTTTTCCATTATGTCTGTGTATCAGTATCTCAGACTATGGAAATTGGGACCCTCGGTTGTCTTCTGAATCCAATTCTTGTTTTCCCCTGCCTCTAAGGGGGTCATTTATCAAAATGCGATAAGGCGTTTTCGCATGCGATCGCACCATATCGTATGGTGCGATGCAAATTCCGAAAATAGGAGGAGTTAGGGGCAGAGAGTGGGCTGGGTTAGCCTGTCTGCAAAGAGCTATTGCATTAAGCTGTGTGAAAAGAAAGAGAGAGAGAGAGAGAGAGAGAGACCATAATGTCATAGCCCATAGGTAGGTATTTGTATCCCTATGGTAGGCCCACCTAGTAACTCGAGGTGGGGATTAGGGGCCACTTTGACATTGTACATGACACCTACTAACAGAACAGCGGTCTCATGAAGATTTGATGACCTTTGGAGTGAGGAAACTCACGCCAAGATGAGATTTGGGCAAGGTTCTCTCAACCTAGCTTGATGGACTCTCTACCTGGGTAACATCAAGCTAGGTTGAGAGAACCTTGCCCAAATCTCATCTTGGCGTGAGTTTCCTCACTCTGAAGGCCATCAAATCTTCACAAGAGACCACTGTTCTGTTCGTAGGTATCACGTAGAATGTCAAAGTGGCCCCTAACCCCCTACACTCTTACCTAATCCCCACCTTGAGTTACTAGGTGGGCCTACCATAGGGATACAAATACCTACCTATGGGCCATGACATTATGGTCTCTCTCTCTCTCCCTCCCTCCCCCTCTCTCCCCCCACTCCTGTGTCTGGGACCATTAACAATGGTCCCCCAGTGGTTGAATGCAGGAAATACAACAGGTCAGCACTTATCACAGAATCTGAAAAGGATATCACAATTTGCACTAACTTAGCTCTTCACACAGGTCATTAGTGCAAATTGTGATAAATGCTATATTAGCATAAAGCACACCTCTTTTGCTATCGCACGTGGTACTTACCGCATTTTGATAAATCCAGGCCTAAGTGGGGAGCAATGTTGCAGTTGCATTAAAATCATACAAGCAAGTTACCTCCATGTATTGCTATCTCATTTTCGTCCTCTAGCATTTAGAGATTCCCAGTGTTTATCCCATGCCCCTTTGAATTCTTCACCACCTCCTCTGGAAGAGAATTCCAGGCATCCACAACCCTTTCCGTGAAGAAATATTTCCTGACATTGGTTCTGAGTCATCCCCCCTGGAGTTTCATGTTGTGACCCCTAGTTTGTATAAGATAATAAATATATAATAAATAAATATAATAAAAGAAATTACAAAAACCTTCAATGTCATGGGTTTCAAACACATGACAGTGAAATTTATTGAACCTTATTATCTGACTAATATAGTGGCCAATGTATTAAAACATGCCAAAACCTGCACAAAATTTTAGCGCTCATTTTTTGTACCGCTCACATTAAAAAGACAAGGAGTTGCTTGATGCAGTAATCTAGTGGCATACCAATCAAACTGGCATTAAAAATCTGCAGTAATCTCAAAAAGTGTGCCAAAACAATAATTAAAAGTGACATGCAGAAAACCGGTGGTAAAAAAGGTGCTAGTTTTAAAAATGCTGCAGTGTTCCCTATGGTTGAGAGAAGTGACCTAGGTAGACCTGTAGTGTGATTGGTTGTACATAGATGTCCAGCTGTTTTCTTGGACACTTCTCCTTTCAGATACTTCCACTCAGATGCCTCATGTCTGCCATCGCCCGCCCCACAACCCCACGATGCTTTCCCCTCTCCTGCTGCTGTTTTGCTAAAACACTGGATCATCAATTGAGAACTCTATTTATTTATTTGTTTATATTCTGCTTTTTCAAGAATGTCAAAGTAGATTACATTCTCTACCTATAGAAGGGGGGCACTTCATCCGCTTTGGTAGGCTATCAGCATCATTCTTCAAATGTTTCTCCAGTTCATGAACTTCAGTGAAAGAGAAATACAGTATACAAAAGGAAAGATAGGACTATTAAATATCAAAACAAAAAAGAGAATAAAAGAATCAAAACATAAAGTTAATACAAAACTACACTTACCTGAAGAAGCACAGTCCAGATGTATTTCACACATTAAGAAAAGTGGAAGGAAGGCCAAACGATTGCTGGTATGGTTTATGGTTTATTTGGTTTTTTTATACCGTCACATCAGTAATAAAACCTTAACAATGGTGTACATTCAATAAAAGCAAGAAAATACAATAAATAGTAATAAGAGTAATAACAGCTAATATCAAAGTAGAAATAAAATAAATGTAGCTTTTAAAATTTGACTATAATATTAAAAGGCATATTCAATCTAATAGCAATTATGAAAGCACAAATTAAAAACAATGAAAGACAGATACAAACTTAGAAGGCTTACTGTTGGTTTAAACAGACTCTGCGTAGGCACAAGTAAAAAGCCACGTATGATTAAAAGATGAGGCTAATTTAGTTAAAAGATCTTTTTTCAAAATCTAGAATAAGGATCCATCTGAAGAAAATAAGAAAAAGCATTAGCATTGGCAAGTTAAATATAAAATGTTAATAAGACAGGTTAAAAGACAATTTGAAAAGAAGTTGGCCAAAGAGGCAAAAACATAAAAAAAAACTTTTAAAAATGTATCTGAAGAAGGAAACCTGTGAGAGAATCAGTTGGACTGTTAGTTGATCAAGGGCTTAAAGGGGCTCTTAAAGAAGATAAAGCTATCATGGAAAGACTACATGAATTCTTTGCTTTGGTGTTTACTGAGGAGGATTTTGGGAAAATGTCCATTGTGGAGATTGTTTTCAAGGGTGACAATTCATATGAACTGACCCAAATCATGGTAAACCTGGAAGATATAGTAAGCCAGATTGCAAACACAGAATAGCAAATCACCTGGACTGGATGGTATACATCCAGGCTACTGGAAGAACTAAAAAATGAAATTTCAGACCTATTACAAGTAATTTGTAACCTATCATTAAAATCATCCATTGTACCTGAAGACTAGAAGGTGGCCAATGTAACCCCAACATATAAAAAGGGCTCCAGAGGTGATCCAGGAAACTATAGACTGGTGAGCCTGACTAGGAAAATCATGGAAAAGTTTCTAAAGATCAAAATCATAGAACATATAGATAGATAGATACAATCTAATGGGACATAGCCAGCATGGATTTACCCAAGGAAGACTTGCCTCACAAATCCACTACATTTTATTTAAAGGGGTGAATAAACATATGGATAAAGGTGAGCTGGTAGATGTGGTGTATTTTTTCATGATGTTTGACAAAGTCCCTCATGAGAGGTTTCTAAGAAAACTAAAAAGTCATGGGATAGAAAGATATGTCCTTTTGTGGATTGAAAACTGGTTAAAAGACAGGAAACAGAGAGTAGGATTAAATGGACTGTTTTCGCAGTGGAAAAAGGTAGACAGTAGATCTGTAATTGGACGTGTGCTTTTTTTTTATATATTTATAAATAATCTAGAAAGTTTAAACTTTGATATCCATGTAAATGTCTAGTGAATCATCAAAATGTTAATTATGTGTATTTTGAACCTTCTCAGTTAATATCTTTTCTGGACTCCTACCTTAATAATTAGCTCTTTATGATGATTCGGTTAGGAATAATGGCATAGGCAGCTTCTTATTCTTTTCTTTTAATCTTATCTTTATTTGCTCTTTTTCTTTTTTGGTCTCCCCTCTATTTCTTTAGTTATATAGAGGTATGTGTATGAGGAACTTAAAATTGTGCCTACAACTTTTTTCTTTGTGATTTGAATTACACATTTTCATCTTGTTTTCTGGTATAAAGTTGCTTGTATTAGATGTATAAATTCATTACAGTGAAAATTATAAAAAAAATAATAATCTGGTCAGAGGCAAGCCGAGGTCAGTACTGTGTATCAGTCCGAGGAGGTACAACCTGGGTAGCGGAACGTGGAACAGGAATCAGGAACAGACGCTGGGACACAGGAGGAACCAAGGGAACACAGGAACGCAGGAGCACTGGAACAAGCACAGGAACAAGGAACATAAGAACACTGGAACAAGCACAGGAACAAGGAAAGTAGGAACACAGGACGGCAACTAGCTTCAAAGAAGTATGACGACCCGTTTGCCAAAGCCAGGAACTGAGGGAAGGCCTCACCTTATATACTGTGCCTACGTGACGTCATCGGGAGTAGTCCGGGCCGAGGTTCCCGCCCTGGGCCCTTTAAATGAGGGAGCGTTGTCTGCGCACGCGCGCCTAGGGGCGGGGCCGAGGACGGGCAGCCCTGCGGGAACTCTGTTGTGAGACCTGTGAAGCCGGAGCCATTCGGGACAGGCTCTGGGGATGCTGAGAGCTGGCTGCTGCAGCTAGGGAGGACGGAACGTAGCCCGCGGAGGGCAGCCCAAGGTGAAAAGGCCCGGTCGCGGCACCAGCACGGCCAGGACGCGCAACAGTATGCACAAAAAATATATATATTTGTCATCATAAGTATACCAAATAGTTTATTTCCAGACTAAGACCATGCGGTGTCATGGTATTGAAATCAAAGATAAATTTCTGTTCAAGTTTCACCAAAGTTTTATCAAAATCACCACTTCTCCAAACACTATTCAGTTTGTTAATGACGCAAAATTTGTATTCCTCAAATTTATGTCCTGCTATGATCGAGTGTTCCACAAGCAATTTGCCTTCAATTTGCCTATTAACTGTGCTCTTATGTTCAATGATTCTTCTACTTAGTGATCTCTTGGTTTTGCTTATGTACATTTTGTTATAGGGGCAAATAGCTGCATAAATGACTCCCTCACTCTTACAGTTTGTGAAGCTTCTGAAAAAATTTTTTTATTAGTTGTACCGATTTGTATACTGCTTGCTTTCATATTCACATTGCAAATGCTGAAATGGCCACATGGCCTATATCCTGCTGGTCTAATATCGATCGAAGTCTTTATAGGCAATGTTGATGGAGACAGTAAATCTTTAAGATTCGTCTCGCATTTTAGCTATCATAATATCCTTATCTTTAAAAATTGGTAAAACTTGTAGGATATGCCAATATTTCCTCATTATTTTCTCGATATCATTAGACATGTATGTGAATGTGATAGGGCAAACAATCTTTGTATTTTGAGTTCTTGCGTTCGGTATTAGTAATGATTTTCTGTCTTGTTTGAGTGCACGTTCAAATCCATTGTCTATACAGGTCTCAGGACATCTTCTATTTATAAATCGTGCCTTTATTTCAGCCGATCTGATCTTGAATGTATTAGTGTCAGTGCAGAGTCGTTTAAGTCTAAGGAACTGGGAGTAAGGTAAGTTGTTTTTTAGGGATCTACTATGGCAACTATCCTATTTAAGTAGTTTATTTATATCTGTAGGTTTTCTATATATATCGGTGCAGAACCTTCCATTATTTCGCAATATCAAAATGTCTAGGCATAGGATTTTAGTATTGTCAAAGGACATACTGAATTTGAGATTATGATCCAGGCTATTGAGCCATTTGTGGAATAAGACCAAATCTTCTTCTTTTCCTTTCCAAAGCATAAATATATAATCGATATACCTTTTCCTTAAAAAAAGATATGCTTTATGTGATCATGGTTATTTAAATAGCATTGTTCAAATTTAGGTTCATAAAGGTTTGCAATAGAAGGTGTCATAGCAGATCCCATGGCTACGCCTTTTATTTGGATATAAAACTCTCTATTGAATGAGAAAAAAATTTTCTTCAAAGTTATTGCTGCTAAGTCTAATGAATTGTGTAGGTATACGTATGTGTGTGTCACGTTCAAGCAATTGTTCTCTTATAGTTTCTAAAGCTCCTTCTTGTGGAATGTTCATGTAGAGCGATTCTACATCAAATGTGACTAATAGGATATTTTTATCACCGGAAGTTTTTCTAATATAGTAATTGTTGTGCTCCTGCCCGCATCAGCCGCAGGCAGTTCCCCCACTTACCTCGAACGCAGCCAGCCAGGCCGCCGACGCTGTCCCCAGCGGCCTGGAGGCCACAGCCATCTCCTGCCCTGCACGGCAAGGCTGAGCTGTCGGGAGCCTTCCTCCGCGGCTGGGGTCGCCGCTGTCGCTCCTGCTCAGTGTCCGCAGCTGGAGCCGTTGCTGAGGTCTTCAGATGCCAGGGAAGCCGTCCCTGCCAGTGTCTGCCTCTTCTCCATTCAAGCGGCAGGGAGCCGCTCTATCTCAGACCCTCCACATGGTGGGGCACCGCCAGTGTGTCAGCCTTCTTCTCCTGCTTCTTCTTAGGCACGGGTGCGCACCTCTCTTCTACTTTTAAAGGGCCAGCAGCGGGAAAAGCCCCGCAGCCCTCAGAGATGACATCATTGACCTACTTTGCTTCAGCCCTATAAGAAGGGCCCATTGCCAGTCCCGCGTGGCCTTTGCAAGGAGCCAGTTCACTCCTGGATGTTCCTGTCCATCGGTCCAGGAGTCTTCTGAGGTCCATCGCTTCTTCAAGGTCCTGTGTCTTTGTCTGAGCCTTCGTTCCTGGAAATCCTGATGTTCCATGTCCAGATGTCCCGTTGTTCGTTCCTGAAAGCGTTGATGTTCCAGTTGTCCTGTTGTTCTGTACCTGTAAGTCCTGTTGTTCCACATCCTGATGTTCCAGACGTCCCAGACGCTCTGTGTTCCTGTTGTCTTGATCCTAACACCCTTGTCTTCACCTCTGCATCCAGTTCCCAAGTTCCTTGTGCCCACTTCTCCTGGCATGCCATGTCGTGGTCCGTGACCAGCCCTGGAGTGGCTGTGTAGGGCGCCTCGTGGTACAAGGGCTACCAAAATGATAAGAGGAATGGAACAGCTCCCCTATGAGGAAAGACTAAAGAGATTAGGACTTTTCAGCTTTGAGAAGAGACGGCTGAGGGGGGATATGATAGAGGTCTTTAAAATCATGAGAGATCTAGAACGGATAAATATGAATCGGTTATTTACTCTTTCGGATAATAGAAAGACTAGGGGGCACTTCATGAAATTAGCATGGGGCACATTTAAAACTAATTAGAGAAAGCTCTTTTTCACTCAATGCACAATTAAACTTTGGAATTTGTTGCCAGAGGATGTGGTTAGTGCAGTTAGTGTAGCTGTGTTTAAAAAAGGATTGGATAAGTTCTTGGAGGAGAAGTCCATTACCTGCTATTAATTAAGTTGACTTAGAAAATAGCCACTGCTATTACTAGCAACAGTAACATGGAATAGACTTAGTTTTTGGATACTTGCCATGTTCTTATGGCCTGGATTGGCCACTGTTGGAAACAGGATGCTGGGCTTGATGGACCCTTGGTCTGACCCAGTATGTTCTTAAGGCCTTCCTCTCTTCTGCAGCGCAAGCTTCCGGGAGACTTCTGTCTTTAAGCCTTGTTCCTGCGTATCTTGTTCCCAGTCTACGGAGTTCCCTTGTGCCTGCTCCGTCCATGTCTAAGACTCTGCCAGAACCTGCTCCGCTTCAGCATGGTCCGCGACCAGCCACAGGCGGCTGTGTAGGGTGCACCCCGGTGCAGGCCTCTACTGAATCTTTGTCATGTTCCAGTCTCAATCTCCATTATTCTCGTCTGGAGTCTGATTCATGTACAGCGTGGTCCGCAACCAGCCATGGGCGGCTGTGTAGGGCGTGCTGCGGTGCAGTTCTCATCCAGTGCTTTTGCCTGACTTCTGAATCCTTGCTTGAAATTCTGTGTAACCCGAATCCTTGCTTGAACTCCTGAGTATCCAAGTCCTCGCTGAGTCTTCATCTGAGTATCCAAGTCTACGTCAGAACCTTCTGAGTACCCAAGTCTTCGTCTGAGTATTCATGTTCCTGCCCTCAGCCTCCGTCTGGCCTCACGCACTCATCGTTCCCAAGTGGCGGGTTGAAAGGGCTTCCGAGTACCCGGATGGCTGCTCTTGTGACAGCATTGCGTTGCTGGGTCACACTGGTGAGTGCAGGTCCAGCGGAGGCTGGGCCTAGCCTGCTTCCTGTTCTGCATTCCCTCGCTTGTCTTCCGTCCAGCCTTGCTCTTGTTCTGCCCATGCTCGGGCACGCTTCACCTGCCTTGGCACCTCTTCGGAGTTCCTCTGGGGTCGAGCAGTGGTCCAAGAACACACATTCTCCTAGGAAATGGAACCGTTCTCCTAGCGCTTCCCAACAGTAATGATATGTGACAAATCTCGAACAAACAATGGAATTTTCAGGACATTAGGTTTGAGAAAGAGGTCAATGAAAACAGACAGGGGTTCTAACAGGGTCCCTATAGCAGATATTATTGGTCTGCCTGGTGGCTCAGTGAATGATTTATGAATTTTTGGCAACACATAAATGGTAGGCATAATAGATTGTTTTACTGTATGAAATGATAATTCATTTTTTGTTAAAAATCCTACTGAATTTGCAATAGAAAGCAATAAGTCTATTTCTTTTTTCATACTAGCAGTTGGATTTTCTTTAATTCTTGCATAAAAATCTGTGTTGGATATCCTGCCTCTTGATTTCATTTATATATTGATCTCTGTCTAGGACTACAACAGCACCACCTTTATCTGCTGGTTTTATGACTATGTTCTTATCATTACTTGGGCTTTTAATAGCTAACTTCTTAGGATTCATTAAATTGTTTTTATATCTTAACTTCCTTTCCTTCTTAGCTAAATCTTCAAGAACTAATGCTTCATAGTTATAAATTATAGGATTAGTCAGTCCCAATGGAATCCATATACTGTTGGGTTTAACTATGGATATATCTTTATTCTTATACCCTGTGTTTTAAAATATATTCATAATTTTAAGCTTTCTTGTAAATTTAAAAAGTTTGACTCTAGCGTGAAATGCATTATATGTGGGGGTAGGCACAAAGGATAACCCTTTATTAAGTGTGGACAGTTCATCGTCACTTATTACACATGTAGAGAGGTTGATTACTCGGTTACCTACATTATCTTTATCACTTAATAATGCAGGTTGTAAAATCCTCTGCCCCCCTCCCTCTTCCTCTGCCTCTCTCTTTATAGGTTGGAGTTTCCCATCTTTTTTGATTGTCTTTTTTTATTATGAGATCATTTTGCCAAATTTTCCCTAACTGAAAAACTTGGTCTTCTTTTTTATTAGAACACTGTATGTGATAATTAACCCACAAATCCCAAGACAATAAGCTATGATGATGTTTATACAACCTTGTTTTTCACAATTACTGTAAACCGTTCTGATGGCGAAACCGAATGATGGTATACAAAACACCTTAAATGAATAAATAAAATTAGTTGTACCAATTTGTATACTGCTTGTTTTCATATTCACATTGCAAACGCTACAATGGCCACATGGCCTGTCCTGCTGGTCTAATATTGATTGGAGTCTTTATAGGCAATGCTGATGGAGAAGCTTCACAAACTGTAAGAGCGAGGGAGTTCTTTATGCACCTATTTGCCCCGTAACAAAATGTACATAGGCAAAACTAAGAGATCACTAAATAGAAGAATAATTGAACATAAGAGCGCAGTTAATAGGCATGCAAGAATATATATAATAAACATGATCATAGAGTAAATAGTATAGATGAAAGATATTACGACAGTCCAACAAAAGCTAGAAGTGCAAAACATATTCAGAGTAATACTGAGGAAATCCTAGATCCCTCAGCATCACTCTTTACGACTACTACCAGTAAAACATCAAACAGGGGTGGACTGGGGGACGGAATGGTCCAGGCGGGCGGAGCGGCACAGCAGGCATTTGCCGCTGTGCTGGGGGATCGCATGCCGGCAGGGTGCCAGCACACACAACTTGCTCCTGCTCAGCAGCATGAGCAAAATATAAGATAAGGATTTTGGGGGGATATAGGATAGAGATAGGGGGAGGGCAGGATAGGGGGAGGGAGGTCAGGTTAAGGGGTTGGGAAGTTCCTGATGTGTCGCCGCGCGTAACTGCATATATGTTTCCACCTTGCGCATGCCGACCTGGGATTTTATAACATGCGTACGTTATAAAATTGCATGTGCATGTGTGTGTGCCAGGTAGTACGTGTGCAATTTTTTTAAATCTACCCTTTTATTTTTTTAATTTTTTAGGCAAATAAGTTGGAAATTACTTTACAAGTGAATAATAAACCCCAGTATAGATGAATAGCACTACTTCCATAAACAATTTAGCATTATAAATTCCCCCATTTTTTAAAATAACATTTTTTTTAAAGTTTTTTCAAAGTTATGTGTATCTCTTCAGAAATTCCCATTTTTTGTTATTGATTTTTAGAGTTTTATTTTTTTGCCTTTGAAATTAAGATCATTGATTATAAGTGATCTCCTGTAGAGTATAATTTTTTAAGAAAGATAGCAGTAAGCATAAATTAAATTAAATTTTGGGAATAATACATTTTTATTACACGCCTATTTGAAATTAAGGACTAATCTTGCTATGCCAAGACACTATGGGGCCGATGCAATACAGTGCGCTGAGCCCAGCCTGCCTGTCCTCACTGAATCCCCCCCCCCCCCCTAAATGGGGACCTATGGACACCACTGTGAAGGACCCTTGTATTCACACAGTACCTTTAACATTTTTCCATATCAGCCTTTCACCCACCTGGACTTCCTACAACAAAGGGAAACATCATTGCAGGCAATAGTTCAAAACAGTTAACATCATAGTCAGTTTTTTTTTTTTTACAGTTTAAACTTTAGGTGCCATTGCCATGGAGGGGTGCGATAGCGGCCTTACTGCTCATATGACACAGTTAATATGAGGTGAAATGGATTCCATTATTGCTACTTCTGATCCAGTGTCTGTGTACCTCAAGATTTCTTCACTGACGTATTGGTCAGAAGAGTCCCACAGAGACTCCATGCTTGGAGCCCTCTTTTTCTGTGCCATTGTCTTCCACCCAGCAGAGTTAGCCCTTTATTGGCAGCAATTTTTCTTTTTTAACAGTAAAAGCCCCTCCTGCAAATACAGGGCCTTGAGAGTTACCTGTGGGTGCCTTGGACTCTACTGTATTCTCCTTGGGCTCTGTAAGCAGTCTCTCTTGGAGATCTGATGTCATTTGGAGTGAAGAAAGTCTCACAAAGATGAGATTTCTACAATGTTCTCTCGCCCTAGCTTGATGGAACCCTGTTAGAGCAGTCCTTACTACCCCAGAAAGAGCCTCTAAACAGATGGAAAAAGAGAGCCTTACCTCTCTTGGGCAGCAATAGGACTCTGGCTGTTGAGTAGTCCAGGGAAAGAGCAGAGGCAAACAGCCAAAAAGGGAGGGGGGAAGGGGTAGGGAAGGAAATAGAAAAGAGAAACCTGCTTCCATTAGGTAAAGGGGGAAAAGCAACAAAAAAGTTGGGGCAAGCTAAAGCAGAAGAAAGGGAAACGAAGCAGTGGTTTCTCTTCTCAGAGAAGCAGCTCTGTTTGCAAGAGAGAGCTCGTGCTGCTGCCTGCTGCTTCCAGCCCTGCCTCTACTCTGACAAGGCTCTGTGGTCATTCAGCCCTAAGAATTGATTTTTCAAGAGTAAAACACATAAAAGTAGCAATTTTCAAAAGCCCATTTGCGCACATTTGAAAATGACCTTCATTATGTTTATTGCGCATTAATGCACTAATGCAGCTTAGTAAATGACTCATTCAATTTTTTTTTGGTTAAGTAGCCATCCTTACACTGATTAATTTAGCATAATTAATCATGATTTAGTCACAGTGATTAGACTGAACTCATCCAATATTACTATGGAAAAACTGCTTGTCCCACTGTAATTGAAAATAAATTAAAATTCATCTAATATAATGTGGGACAAAGGTAATACTATAACATGGTGGCATGTACAGTAATTACTGATTAATTACTGTGACTATTCAGTCTGCCAATAGTACATCAGTTCACAAGGGTTAATGAATACTGCAGACTAGGAAAGCCACAATGGTTTGACACATTAATGAAAGTTTATAAGGTACACTGTCATTCAGTACTTGAGATAGTTTTATTAACTAATGTACTTGCTGTGTTAATCTATTTAAAATACATAGAGGTTAGAAAACAAGCTGCAGGTAGAATATTATCACAACTTTATTTATTTTAATTATTTGACACTGGGCCGGATTTACGCGTGTAACCGGCCTTACGCGTGCCGGGCCTATTTTAAAAAGGCCCCGGGACGCGTGTATGTCCCGGGACTTTACTAAAGGGGCAGTGGGTGGATGGGGCGGTCCAGGAGCGGGGCAATAACAGGGTCAGGCTCCTGACACAGCGGCCATATTTGCCGCTGTGCAGGGGATCACGCGTCGGCAGTAAGCCGGCACACGCAACTTGCGCCTGCCTAGAGGCAGGCGCAAAAGGTAAAATAACAGTTGGGGGGAGTTAGAGTAGGGTTGGGGGGGAAGGTTAAGGGAAGGGATGGGAAGGTCAGGCTAGGGGGAAGGGAAGTTCCTTCTCAGACAGCTCCGATTTCGGAGCAGCCTGGGAGGAACAGGGGAAGGCAGCGTGGCTCGGCGAGCACAAGGTGCACAATTGTGCACCCCCTTGCTCACGCAAGTTATAAAATCAAGCGTACATGTGTGTGCACCGGGTGGCGTGCACACATGTAGGTTGCGTGCCCTTCTTTTAAAATCTACCCCATTTTTAGTTGTCTAATAAAGACTCTAGATGGCTTAAACATAAAAGTATATAATAAACAGTAAATAAACATCATATATACAAAATCTAAACAATGTCATAACCATTAAAACCAACAAAACAATTAATGAAATAAAACCATAGAAATATAAAATAGCAATTTGCAGACATATTCAGGAAATAACATTTCTAATCCATCAAAATAGGATGTTAAAATGTTGTACCATTGACTTTTTTTTAACTTCTATAAAATTCTAATAAAATTTCAAACATAAATCCCAAAGCAATCAAAATTATCTTTAAAAAACTCCTACAAAGGACAGGATTAGCAACCTTTCCAATAACTCAAATATTATGATGTGTGTGTATGTTATGGTTGGTGTGTATGTGGACCCTTGGCCTGAGGTACGAGTTGACAGTGCCTGTAGGGACGAGCCCCACAGGCCCACACCATCAGGAGGTGAGGTGAGGTGATGGAGTGACAGGAAGTTCTGAGCACAGCGGGGGAAGGACCCCCAGGAACTGGGAGGTGACCCCTGTAGAGTAGCAGACTGTAGGCGGCACCTGGAGAGTCAGGAGAGAGTGGGCACCAGTCAGCCCACAGTACAGTGGGTGCAGAGATAGACGTACAGGAGATTCTCCAGTAAGACAGCCCCACAGGGCTGAGCTGCAGCATGGTGGGCGTAAACAGGAGTGTGCAGGCCAACCCACATGGCGGGAAGCCCAAGCCCGGTTCCAGCAGTTCCAGTAGGCAGTTACCCGGAGATCAAGGGAGAGCAGATGAAATTTAATGTGGATAAGTGCAAGGTGATGCATATAGGGAAAAATAACCCATGCTATAGTTATACAATGTTAGGTTCCATATTAGGTTCTACCACCCAAGAAAGAGATCTAGGCGTCATAGTGGATAACACATTGAAATCGTCGGTTCAGTGTGCTGCAGCAGTTAAAAAAGCAAACAGAATGTTGGGAATTATTAGAAAGGGAATGGTGAATAAAACGGAAAATGTCATAATACCTCTGTATCGTTCCATGGTGAAACACCACCTTGAATACTGTGTACAATTCTGGTCGCCGCATCTCAAAAAAGATATAATTGCGATGGAGAAGGTACAGAGAAGGGCAACCAAAATGATAAAGGGAATGGAACAGCTCCCCTATGAGGAAAGTCTAAAGATGTTAGGACTTTTCAGCTTGGAGAAGAGACGGCTAAGGGGGGATATGATAGAGGTGTTTAAAATCATGAGAGGTCTAGAATGGGTAGATGTGAATCGGTTATTTACTCTTTCAGATAATAGAAAGACTAGGGGGCACTCCATAAAGTTAACACGTGGCACATTTAAAACTAATCGGAAAAAGTTCTTTTTCAGTCAACAAACAATTAAACTCTGGAATTTGTTGCCAGAGGATTTATTGAGGCTTTTATATACCGACTTTCTTGATACAAATCAAATCAACTCGGTTTACAATGAACTAAGCAGAATATAAAATTAACCAATCAACAAGAGATACGGAGCATAAAGTTACATTATAACAAGGAAGCATTAACTTGGAGTAGGAAAATAAAGAAGGGGTGAACGGAGCAATAAATATATAAAGTGAAATAAATAGAATAAATACTATATACAGAAGAGGGGGCAAGAGGGCCAACCTCTTTAATGGATATTATGCATGAAAAAAAATGGAGAATTTTGTTTACAAAGATGTGTGGTGTACAATTCTAGATCAGGCAATGGGGTTTGTAGTGGGGAAGGCTTGGCTGAACAGCCATGTCTTTAGTTTCTTTTTAAAAGTTGTTAGACAAGTCTCCAGTCTGAGGTCCGAAGGCATGGCGTTCCACATGGAAGGGCCTGCGGTAGAGAATGACCGGTCTCTGATGTTTGCGTGGTGCACTAATTTGATTGTAGGAACGTGTAAAGATCCCTTGTAGGCATCCCTTAAAGGCCTGGCTGTCGAGTGCAGTCTGAGAGGATGAGACAGATCAAGCGGGGTCTGATGGTGGATATTTTTATGAATGATTGTGAGAGATTTATGCAGGATCCGGAAGTTTACTGGGAGCCAGTGGAGATCTTTTAGAATAGGAGAAATATGCTCTCTCCGATTGGTATTTGTCAAAATCCTTGCCGCTGCATTTTGTAGCAGCTGGAGAGGTTTAATGGTAGAGGCTGGAAGACCATGCTAACCAGGATGTGGTTAGTGCAGTTAGTATAGCTGTGTTTAAAAAAGAATTGGATAAGTTCTTGAAGGAGAAGTCCATTACCTGCTATTAATTAAGTTGACTTAATTACTAGCAACAGTAACATGGAATAGACTTAGATTTTGGGTACTTGCCAGGTTCTTATGGCCTAGGTTGGCCACTGTTGGAAACAGGATGCTGGGCTTGATGGACTCTTGGTCTGACCCAGCATGGCATGTTCTTATGTAGAAGAGAAGCAGGCCCGCAGAACGGGACAGCTGGCAGTGATAGAATTTTCCTGGAGCAGACCCTGAGGAGCAGGGAGGCCCAAGGTAATCTCTGAAATAGTAAGCGCAGCCCATGGAGTGGGAGAGCGCGGACAGTCTTGAATGACACAGGCACAATTCCGAGGAGCAGGAAGACCAGCCGAGGATTCACTAGTCGCTGCAGTAGTTCCAAGTGAGACCCAGGTGGTAGAACTAGTAGCCAGGTAGAATCCAAGAGGCACAGAGCCAGCCTGAGGAGTGGAGTAGGCCAGGGGAGCAAGTCCCCGACGGAGCACACACTGACCCCCAAAGCGCGGGTGCCAGATAGGGTCCAAGATGCAGGCAAGAGCGGCGTCTCAGGAACCAGTATAGGACTCGTATGGAACCTGTTGCCAAGTCAGCTGGCTGAGGGCGCCAATGTAGCTTAAATACAGAAGTCCAATGACATCATCAACTGGGGACGCCTTCGAGGTTCCCGCTGAAGCAGCTTCAAAGGCAGGACTTGTGACGCATGCGCGAGCATCTAGGAGGGCCCGACATTGGAGTAAGACGTGATGGTGTCCATGCCTCCGCGCAGAGACCTGAGGAATGTGGCGATCCAGGCAGGCCCGTGCAGCAAGCAGACCTGGGGAGGGCAGAAGTGTAGAGCAAGCAGTGAGTACTCTCAGCCGCAACTGTCTGCGACTGACAGGCATAGCAGTACCCCCCCCCCCCCCTTAAGGCCCCTCCCCAGGGGTTTGGGTTTTTGAGGATGATTGGCATGGAACTGCCGAAGAAGATCCTTGTCTAGGATGTTAGCCATGGGCTCCCAAGTGTTCTCCTCAGGGCCAAACCCCTCTCATGACAGGAGATATTCCCATCTCTTTCCATGCTTTCGGATATCCAAGACCTCCCAAACTTGGTACGTAACATCTGCTTCCAAAGACAAGGGTACAGGATCTGGTGGCCTCTTAGAGAATCTAGAGAGAATCAGAGGTTTAAGTAGAGACACGTGAAAGGCATTCTGTATCTTAAGTGATGATGGTAGTTGCAACAAATAGGTGACAGGCCCTAGATGACGTACCACTGGAAATGGTCCAATGTATCTCAGAACAAAACGGGCAGAGGGCAACTTAAGGTGTATGAACTTGGTGCTGAGCCATACTGTATCTCCAGGTTGAGCGGCCTTTTCCAGCAGCTGTTAAGTGTTTTGCCACAGTTGATGTAACTCTTGGGCAGTTGCCTGCGCTGCCGGGGAGGTGACAGACAGTGGAAGTGGAAGCAGTGGCCAGGGTTGGCATCCGTACACCAGCTGGAAAGGTGATGAACCCGTGGAGGTGGAGACATGGGAATTCAGGGCGAACTCTGCCCAGGGCAGGAGGTTGGCCCAGTCATCTTACCGCAGGCTTAAGTATGCTCGGAGGAATTGTTTAAGGGTTCTGTTAGTCCTCTCGGTTTGGCCACTGGCCTGAGGGTGGTAGGCCGAGGTAAAATCTAAGTAAATATCACATTTTTTGCAAAGACCTTTCCAAAAGCGTGCAGTAAACTGGACCCCACGGTCTGAGAGAATGTGTCTGGGGAGACCGTGGAACCAAAATACGTGTTTAAAGAATAGTTTGGCCAGCTGAGGTACCGTAGGGAGGCCAGGTAGAGGCACAAAATGCGCCATCTTAGAGAAGCGGTCGACAGTGACCTATATGGTGTTGTTTCCGTTAAAGGGCGGCAAATCCACAATAAAATGGGTGGCAATATGGGTCCAAGGTTCACTGGGAGCAGGAAGCAGTTGTAGAAGTCCCCAAGGTTTCCTTGCCGGAGGTTTATGCTGCGCACATGTGGGGCAGGATTCTACATAAGCTTGAACATCCTTGCGCATGGAAGGCCACCAATAGTAGTGTTGCAGAGTGGAGAGAGTCCTGGACTGACCTGGGTGTCTGGAGGTCAACGAATCGTGAGCCCACTGCAACATCTTGGATCGTAATGGACGAGGAACCACAGTCTTACCCGGAGGCACTGGAAAGGTGGCTGATAGGAAAACCTTTGCAGGGTCGATAATGTGTCGAGGAACATCTGGTAGATCCTCAGTGATAAATGACTGAGATAGGGCTTCAGCACGGCCATCCTTATCCCTGAGGCGGTAGTGTAGGATAAAGTTGAATCTTGTAAAGAAGAGGTACCAACGGGCCTGGCGGCTATTTAGGCACTCAGCCTGGTGTAAATATTGGAGATTCTTATGGTCCGTATAAACTGTAATCTGATGTTGGGCCCCTTCAAGCCATAGGCACCACTCTTCAAAGGCCAATTTGATGGAAAATAGTTCTTTATCTCTGATGCCGTAGTTATGCTCTACTGGTGTAAAGCATCGAGAAAAGAAGAAGCATGGATGGAGCATGTGGGTGAGGGAGAACTGACTCAGTACACCACCAACTCCGACGTCAGAGGCGTCAACTTTGACCATGAATGGGCATGTAGGATCCAGATGTCTGAGACAAGGTTCTTTCAGGAAAGCTGCCTTGAGATCCTGAAAAGCGGTCATGGCCTCCGGTGACCACTGAGAAAGATTGGCGCCCTTACGGGTCATGGCAGTGAGTGGTGCTGTCAAGGTAGAAAAGTGGTGAATAAAGGAGTGAATACTGTGTACAATTCTGGTCGCTGCATCTCAAAAAAAGATATAATTGAGATGGAGAAGGTACATAGAAGGGCGGCCAAAATGATAAGGGGAATGGAACAGCTCCCCTATGAGGAAAGACTAAAGAGGTGTGCTGGCTCAATAGGAAAGGTCCAAGTTCCCCTCATCCAGACAGCTAACTTTCCTTCTCAATCAGTCTTCAGACAAAGATCCTTTAAATTTGAAATCATTTATTGTACAAGTAGTTTTAGTTACTTACAATTTTTGCTTCCAAATGTATAGCCCCAGGCGAGAATCTTTGTAGCTGGAAATAGGCAGGAGGGGGGGGAGAACGGAGTTGCTTGGGATGCAAGGTGAGAAGACAAGGGGTTCTGAAGCTGATTAATCTTTAGAATTAAAGCGGTAAAAAGAAATGTAAAAAAGCTGATCATGTCACAGAAGTTGCAGGCACCTCTAGCTTTGAGGCAGCATGGCTGAGACTGACTAACAGTCTTAGAGAGTGATTATAGGAAATGTCCCCACAAGCTGGGGCTAGGGGGTGAGATCCAATGGTAGTGAGCCTAGGATCTATTTGACACGGGGGGGGGGGGGGGGGGGGGGGGACGACGACGACGACATGAGGGCAGTCCCTTGAGCCAATAAGGCACTTAAGAAGACTCAAGTTAGATTGAGAGGGCATACAGACCCTTCCCAAATGGGAGAAAGCAAAGGATGAAGGGAACTTCTCTTAAGGGCAAGCTCCCTTAAAGGCAAGGCTCACAGGTTTTTATCGTGGGTTACAAAAAAGGTGTTTCAACACTAAGCACAGTATTAACAGACACAAACATGTACCCACTGCTGGGGACAGAACATTTCCCGTCGATAGCAGGGCTGAATTAGCCATGCTGTCATGGGATCTGTCCATCAGGTCCAGGAGGCGGAGCTTGATAAAGCAGAGGTTAAACTTTTTGTCCCTCTGCGGCTGCGCGTGGGTTCCCGCGCAGGAAGTACAGATTCTCCTCAGTCTGTTCTTTCCGCACGCGGGACCGCACGCGGAGCTTGTCTTCTCCTCAAAAAATGTCGAAATCAGGTTTTAAACGATGCCGATGCGGCAGAGTAATGTCCAGGACAGACGGTCATGACCGCTGTTATCGCTGCCTCGGCGTCCAACATAAAGTTAAAGAATGTGAATTTTGCGCTAAAATGTCTCCTCGAGCGCAATGGCAGCGGGCCTACCGACTTCAAGAACTTCTTACCACTTCGGACCCTTCTGAAGTTCAGTCTTCTCCGGGACCGGCGAAGACAGGACCGCACCAAAAAAAGAGACCGACTTCCTGTGGTGATTTTTCAGATAAAAGTCAGGGCTCTGACTTTCAACGAGGCCGGTCGCCTCTCCGAGAGCCTCCCTCTTCAAAGCACCTCCATGCGGCCTCCAAACATGGCGCAGAGCGTTCCTCTCGCCCTACCAGTAAGTCGGCGCATGGACATGCGCGCCGTACTCATCGGCGCGGGATACGAAGAAACCTCTAAAGGCGCCAAGACACTCCTCGGTGCGGTCGGCGTCCCAGGTTTTAGCCACTCAACCGGCACCAGTAGTGGACCTCACTCTCACGGCGCTGCAACCATTGGCGCAGTCGGCGCCGTATCCATTATCGGCGCAGTCGGCGCCACAACCGTCATCAGCGCAGTCGGCGCCGCAAACGTCATCGGCGCAGCAAACGTCATTGGCGCAGTTGGCGCCGCGCCAGTTGACCACACATTCAACTGCGCAGTCCACGCTGCGCCCATTGCGCAAATCGACGCCACAACACAGTGCTTCAGCGCAGGAATCAACGCTGACACCTGAACACAGTGATTTACAGCAGCCTCTACCAAGGGAATCCACTGCTATTACACATGAGAAAGATTTCTCTACGAAGGACATTCCCTTTAAAATAAGGGTTACCGAGCACTCTCACCGTAAACGAGAATGGTATTCTCTGTCGGGAAAATCCATCCGTGAAGACGCTGCACAAGGGGTCCAATCCTTACTTGTACATCGTAAACGAAAACGTCACTCTCCTCAGTCGGCTGCCTCGTCCAGTTCCCATCCTACTTCCAAGTCTTCTTCCAAAAAACGGAAACGACATCATAGCAGAGACAGTCGGACTCGTCGTCCGCACGAACGCAGTCATCGCTACCGTTCTCCAACTGATCCGAGATCAGAAACAGTTTCACGAACTCACTCATCATCACCTTCGTCATCTCATTCCAAACGTGCCACGAAGTCACCTACTTCACTCTCGGCTTCTCATCATTCACCTTCTAGGAGCAGATCTCTCACTCCGACACCTTGGTCTCCTCGACCACAATCTAGGCCTCACCCTGGCCACAAACCAAAGATGCCGGCTCATGCCAAGGAGGCGTTTCTCCAACTTTCCCAATCCTTGACAGGATTCTACGAAACCCTAGAATCAACCTTCTCTATGGCTGCTCAGGATGACTTAACAGGTTCTGAATGAAAATCTCCACCGCTAGTCACAAAACCTCGAGATCAACCTTTGTCTCCTACTTCAGTTCATCAACTTTCGCCTTCGGCCAGTCCACATACTTTCCGAGATTCTCCGTCTCCATCTCTCTCACCTTCCTCTTCAACAGGATTCCCTTCTGACCCTCTGGATCAACCTCCAGAGCCCTACTCACCGCCAGAGGATCTCACCTATCCTCGTTTTCTGGAAAAAATTGGAAAAATTTTGCACTTGTCTTTACAAAAGGAAGCAGACCCCCGGGCGGAAACCCTAGGTCTCCTTAAAATTTTCGATACACCGGGAGAACCTCTTGCTATACCACCGCACGACTTACTCCATCAAGTGCTCTTGAAATCGTGGGAAACACCCCAAACTATTACTGCTGTTTCTAGGAAATCTGATCTCAAGTTTCGAATGAAAAAGGAACCAGCTTATTCAGTCCACAACTCCCACACAAATCCATTGTGGTTGAGTCTGCAATGCAGGGTTTTAAAAAGATGAGATCTCATTCCTCTTACCCACCTAAAAAAGATAATCGTTATTTGGACGAGGTGGGCCGAAATATTTTTCAAAATTCAATGCTGACCACTAGAATCATGAATCATCAATTCTATATGGTTCAGTATCTCTACGAATGTATCCAAGCAACAAAAGGACTATTGACAACTTCAGCGACAAATGCACCACAAACTCTTCACGATATGGAGGAATGTACTAGACATCTCCTCAGGTCTATCTATGAGGGACTAGAAACTTCATCAAGAGCGTCCGCCGTTTCCATCGCGGCTCGTCGCACAGCATGGCTCCGCTCCAGCTCTATTAGGGAAGATGTGCATCATAAGTTAACCAACCTTCCATGTATTGGAGACAATCTTTTTGGTGCCAAGCTCCAAGAAACTGTGAGCAAACTTAAGGATGAGGCCATAGCAGTCCAATCCCTTCAGTCCTCTGCAACGACTCAGTATCCAAGACGCACTTATGCGACTAGTCGCCGTTCCAGCTTCGGATGCAGACCTTACCGATCTTACCAATCGTACAGACCTTCTACTTACCCTACATATCAGAGATCGCAACAGCAATCTCAACAATCACAACTGCCGCGTCGTGGAAAACCCCGTAATCAACGGCCTCAGCAACAACTTTCCGCGACGACAACCAAACCAACACAGTCTTTTTGATCTCACAGCCACCACTCCCCTTCCATGCTCCACCAGGAAGAATTCAGGCATGCCTTCCAACCTGGCAACGGATCACCTCCGATCAGTGGGTATTGCAGATAGTTCGCAATGGTTATCAGCTACAGTTTCTACACAAACCAAACCTACCTTATTTTCCCCCAATGCAGTTTCAAAATTCACAAGACCAACTGCAGTTGGAAATCTCCACTCTGCTTCAGGCTCAGGCCATCAAGAAGCTCTCACGTTCGCAAATGAACAAAGGATTTTACTCCCCATATTTCCTTGTGCCAAAGAAAACGGGAGGTCATCGTCCCATCTTGGACCTTCGAGAGCTCAACAAATTCCTTGTGAAAGAGAAATTCAAAATGGTATCTTTAAAGACAATTCTTCCATTACTGCAACCCAATGATTGGATGTGCTCCATCGACCTCAAGGATGCCTACACTCACATACCGATTCACCCCGCATCGTGGAAATACCTGTGTTTCAGTTACCAGAATGTTCAGTACCAATACAAAGTTCTACCCTTTGGCCTATCAGCGGCCCCCAGGGTTTTCACCAAGTGCATGGTGGTAGTGGTGGCTCACCTCAGAAAACAAGGAATGACAATTTTTCCGTATCTCGACGACTGGTTAGTCGTAGCCCAATCAAGGGACACGTTACTCAACCATCTTGAAATAATAATTTGCTGTCTACAAGAATTAGGACTGGTCATAAATTATCCAAAGTCACATCTTCAACCGACACAGCAATTGACATTCATAGGGGCGTATCTGGACACCACACGCTGCAGAGCTTATCTCCCAGTAGAGAGACAGCTCCTCTTGCAACCTCTTCTCCTCCATCTTTGCAACAATCGTTCAGCAACTGCGAGGCAATTGTTAGTAGTCTTGGGACATATGGCGGCTGCCAACTTCACAGTTCCCAACACCAGGCTCCATATGAGGCGGTTGCAGTGGGGTTTGAAACGTCAATGGAAACAACATACTCAACCATTGAATCACACGATCACACTTACTGCGGCCATGCAACAAGACGTCTCATGGTGGATGAATCCCACCGTTCTCTCGAAAGGAGCATTATTTCGTATTCCAACTCACGATCTAGTACTAACCACGGACGCCTCCCGAAAAGGTTGGGGGGCTCATCTGGAGTTTTACGAGACACAAGGTCTCTGGAGCCCCTCAGAACAGGAACTACAAATCAATTTACTAGAACTCAGAGCGATCAGGAAAGCGCTTATGACGTTTCAACTTTACCTCAGAGGTCACAGGGTGATGATCTATACGGACAATCAGGTAGCCATGTTCTATATCAACAAACAGGGAGGATCGGGGTCCTGGCCCCTATACAAGGAAACTCTGCTAATTTACCAACATGCACATCACCATTGCATCCATCTCCAGGCGACATACCTTCCGGGCGTGGCCAACACGAGAGCGGACAGACTGAGCCGCATTTTCCATCCTCACGAGTGGACGCTGCATGCAGAAGTCGCCCAACATGTATTCGAACAGTGGGGAACCCCCACAATCGATCTCTTCGCGACGGAGTTCAATGCGCAAGTTCCTCGCTTCTGCTCCATACGATCCAGCCTACGCAGAGAAGCTCAGGATGCTTTCCTGATATCTTGGTCTCAGGGTCTCCTTTACGCCTTCCCTCCAATTCCTCTCATTTCCAAAACCATTCAGAAATGCATAGAGGACAAAGCCTATCTGATCCTAATAGCCCCAGCCTGGCCTCGCCTCGCCAACCATGGTACAGCTTCCTACTCAGATTGTCGCAGGAGCCTCCTATACAACTTCCACAACGTCCCGATCTAGCTCAGGATCAGGGAACCTTGTTGCACCCCATGCATGCCTCTCTTCATTTGACAGCATGGCTATTGAATGGAGCTTATTAGCTGAACACAACATATCTCAGCGAGCGCAGCTGATTCTTTTAGAATCCAGGAAGTTTAGAATCTGCAGCGTGTGGTGTCGAGATACGCCCCTATGAATGTCAATTGCTGTCGGTTGAAGATGTGACTTTGGATAATTTATGACCAGTCCTAATTCTTGTATCCATGTACGATAAGACCTGGTCTTGAGTGTCGGTATAGTAAAAGAAGTTAAATAAAAATAAAGTTATCCACCAGACGCAACTACAAATATAAGTGGCAGCGCTATTCTTTCTGGTGTACCAACAACGGCTTACAGCCAAAAGATTGTCCTCCAGAGAGATTACTGGATTACTTATGTACTCTCTTCGACACTGGCTTAGCCGCATCCTCTATTCGTGTACATCTCAGTGCCATTGCAGCGTACCATAGGTTGTGTAACAACGCAACTATCTCAACCCATCCACTCCTTTCCCGTTTCATCAAAGGACTGTCTCGTATACGTCCACCCGTATCAAAACCTCCAGTACCATGGGACATTAACACAATTTTGGAGCGACTAATGCTTCCTCCATTTGAACCTTTAGACTCCGCTCACCCTAAGTACCTCACGTGGAAAGTGGTGTTCCTAGTTGCCGTAACTTCGGCACGAAGAGTTAGTGAGTTACAAGCATTAGTGCACTATTTTCCATACTTACAATTTTATCCTAACAAAGTAGTTCTCAGAACACATCCATCTTTCCTACCACATCTCACCTTTCCATCTCAATCAAAGTATTGAACTTCCCACCTTTTTTCCATCACCTCATAAAACTGATAGAGAAAAGCTTCTTCATACCCTGGACTGTAAGCGAATACTTCAGTGTTATCTCTCTAGAACACAGACTGTATCCAGGCCTTCACAGTTGTTTCTTTCCTTTGACCCTAAGGCACCGGGTCTGCCAGTTTCCAAACGTACCATTTCTAGTTGGATTGTACAGTGCATTCAGTATTGTTATAAGTCTAATAACATACCTCTCTCCTCTACACCCACTGCTCATCAAGTAAGGGCTTGGTCCACTTCGTGGGCTCATCTTAACAATGTTCACCCTACGGACATTTGCAAAGCAGCCACGTGGACTTCTCTCCACACTTTCACTTCTCACTACTGCCTCGACCAGCAAACCTCTAAGGATGCGAAGATAGGACAGGCAGTATTGCATTCTTTGTCATCTAATCCTCCATGACTGCCACTGAACTGGGATCACGCACCGCTACCGCTGATTACAAACCGTGATCTGGTGCTTTGGACTCCCATGACAGCATGGCTAATTCAGCCCTGCTATCGACGGGAAAAGCAAGTTTGCTTACCGTAAACGGTGTTTCCGTAGATAGCAGGATGAATTAGCCATGCTGACCCACCCTCCTCCCTGGCAGTCATTAAGTCTTCGACTACTACAGCTTAATCACAGACTGAGGAGAATCTGTACTTCCTGCGCGGGAACCCACGCGCAGCCGCAGAGGGACAAAAAGTTTAACCTCTGCTTTATCAAGCTCCGCCTCCTGGACCTGATGGACAGATCCCATGACAGCATGGCTAATTCATCCTGCTATCTACGGAAACACCGTTTACGGTAAGCAAACTTGCTTTCCCCATCTGGTATCACAAGATACCACTATATCAGTTCTTATATCATTATGCAACAGTACAAAGTCCTTTGTCACTGGATCTTTTGACATTCAAGGGAGCTCCCAATCATCTCGGTCATTCAGTCGTCCAGGCGATAGGCGATGTCTTCTTCACAGGGTTTCACCAAGCTGAAATGAAAGACAGACAACACAAAGAGAGAAAGAGTCTTTGGTGTGGACAATGGTCCACAAAGTTTAAGTTTCTTCATGCTGCATGAGGAGTACCACCTCAATGTTGGGCCTGTAGAAGATCTTGGATCGCCACTTGTTTCGATGCTGGAAAGTCAGCAAGTTCTCTTTCTTCTGACGGATCTGGAGGGATTTGGCAAGCTGTTAGACTTGATTCCTTCGCTACCTGTAAAGCTCCCCGCCGTCAGGTTTCCGCGTGGTGCAGGAATGTTCATAGTCTTTTGCATTAAGAGCATGACGGATGTAATGCTCGACTCTTTACAGGTTCCTACGAAGTCGGTTCCACAGTCGGAGCGAGTCTGGGCGGCTGAACCCCAGAGTTGAGCGTATACATGGAACCTTCTTGTCTGGTTGTAGATGTAGCTCAGTACTACTTTGCTATCCATGTGAAGATGGACAGCATACATTTGAATATACGTTTCGGTTGTCGTTAACTCCACTGTTTTCACTGCTAGCGCCGCTCCACACAATTCTGGACGTGGTATTGTGTGATTAGGCTGTGGTGCTAGCTTGGCCTTGCTGAAGATGAAGTCCTCACGCACTGTTCCTTTTGTGTCTGTCACTCTCAAAAGAGCTACCGCAGCTATGGCTTTCACAGATGTGTCTGAGAAGATGCAGATCTCTTTGCCGCTGGTTGTCTTGAGTGGTACTGGGACATGGGTGTGTGGTATGTGGAGCTGTTCAAGCACTTTTAGTGGGCTCTTCCACGTTTCCCATTCTGGCCTCCTTGCTTGAGGTAGTGGAGTGTCCCACTCGGTAGCACTTGACGAAGGCTCTCTTAACAAGGTTCTTCCTTGTATAGTTGCTGGAGTCACAAACCCCAGTGGATCGTGCAGGCTGTTGACTGTGGACAGGGCTCCTCGGCGAGTGTCCGGTTTATCTTGGGTTGGGACTTGGGATGTGAAGATGTCTCTCTTTGGATCCCAATTCAACCCAAGGCTTCATTAGAGAGGTGCTGTGTCCACTCTCAGGTCTGAGTTCTCTAAGTCTTTAGCATGATCATCTGAAGAAATTGCTTTCATTCCTTCAGGATTATTGGAGGCTGTTTTGTGGAGCCTTAGATTTGTGTTTGTCCGTGTTGCTCCCTCCGCAGTCGGTAAGGACCTTAGTCCATCATCTACATAGAAGTCCTTTCCCACAAGGTGTCTGGCATCTGCGTCGTACTCTTTATCTCCTTCTTGGGCTGTCCTTCTGAGCCCGCGTGTGGCCACTGCAGGTGATGGACTATTATTCTCTACTGAACGGGTAGGTTTGACGTCATCCTTGGTGACTTGAAGCACTGAGTCCCCTAGATGTTCTTCTGCATCTGATGGGGGGGGGGGGGGGGCGATCCGACTGGTAGCTGAATTGAGATTTGGTTCTTCGCAGCTTAGGATCTCCTTGGTGCTTAGGTGATTAGGACATGGTTCAAATAAGGTGGGATTTCCATCCTCTAAGACATTCGTGGCGTATGCCTGAACACTTGGTCTCCTTGTTCGATTCAAGCCAACTTCGCCAACTATCACCCATCCCAAGGCGAGTTGGTAAGCATAGGGACCAGCTGTTGGGCCATCACGCATCTCCAAGACCTTGTTCAGTGCTGGTGCGTCTCTGCCCAATAGCAGCAGGATTTCTGCTTCCAGATCCAGTGGTGGGAGCTGATGTATTATGGACTTTAGATGAGAATGGTGCTGAGTGGCTTCTGGTGTGGGAATCTCATCTCTGTTGTCAGGCATCTGGCTGCACTCAATGAGCACGGGTAAGTTTGACTTGTTGCTTCCGTCTATCACCTCTATTACATATCTGCCTGCTCTCCTCTCTATCACACAGGTGACCCCTGAGCAGGTTTTGAGGTTGTACGGATAGTAGTGGTGACAGATACCAAACAAGTCGAAGAATTCCGGCCTTGCCAGGGATCTGTTGCTCTGCTCATCTATGATGACATACATTTTGACTGCCTTCTCAGGTAGCTCTTCGGGATACACTTTGGCCAAGCATATTTTTGTGCAGGATTTCCCATCGCTATTTCTCCCATACACTTGTGTGTATTTGGGGATCACATCAGGTTCTAGCGTTTGCTTGTTCTTCTTCTCCCCACCGTGGTTTAGACTGGGGTGTAAGGCTCCCGAGGGATGAAATCTTGCTCCATAAGGGTATAGGGCGCTGTCATGTATGTCACTCCCACACTCTGTACACTTAATGGCTTTTTCACAGTCTTTAGCCATGTGGTTAACTGAAGAACAGCACCGGTAGCAAATTCTGAACTTTTTCAACAGTTCTTTGTGCTCTTTCAGGGGTTTCCCTTTGAATCCTTGGCACTTTCTGAGTGAGTGAGGTTTTTTGTGTATTGGGCACTGCTAGTCTGGATTTTCTGCCCTATCCATATTGGGAAGTTGATCTGGTGTAGATGCTGCAGGCGACACTTCTGTTTTGTGTACGGAAATGGGCTTCCTGCTGCCACCGTGCTCCATGATTGGCCATTCGCCCACTCGGTGGCTGATTCTGTGTGTCTCATGTGTGTTGAACGTGAAGCTAGGGTCATTCCTGCACCTTGCTAAGTCTCTTATGAACTTTGTGAAGACATGGAAAGGCGGGTACTCTTTGTTGTCTTCTTTGTACTGTGCATCATGAGATGCCCATTTATCTTGTATATCACGTGGCAGTTTATTTATGATAGTGTTCGTGCCTCGTGATGTGTCTAGGAGGTTGAGACCCGGATACATTAGTCCAGCCTTAGCTTTCTCCACTTCTTGGAGGAGATCTCCCAATTCTTGCAACTTTCGGTTTTCCCCTCTGGATATTTCTGGACAGTTTTCCATTTCCTCAAACCATGCATTCGCTATAGCGACTGGGACCCCATAATATTGCTCAAATCTCTCCCATATCTCTTTTAGCGCTGTAGAAGGATCATCTGGGTAAACGTTTTTTAATCTTATCACGTGTTTGGCCGATTCACGTCCCGACCATTTCACCATCACGTTCATCTCTTCCTTCGGGGTCAGTCTCAGATCCTTCACAACATCTTGGAAGTCAGATTTCCATGCCCTGTAACTCTTAGGGCAGTCATTGAACTCATAGAGCCCTGCGGTTATGAATTCCCAGCAAGTCTTCTCTTTCTGAAGACTCGTCCTGAAAGGTAATAGGCCTTGATGGGCAGATGACTTGTGGTTGACTATGCACGTCACTCTTGTTGTGCATTGGCTCGAGCTGTGGTTGGTCAACTGTCTCCTGTTTAGGTTCGGGGTGTTCAGCTGGGGACCTTCCTGAGTGTAGCTGCCCAGTTTTTTCTCGTTCTTGATGCCCACGGGACGTTGGGATCCATGGTTGCACGGAAGTGTCTGCCTTGGGGCATGTGCTTGGCACATGAGTTAACTGCCATGTGTCCGTGCGATTTAGAGTCGATGGATCACTGCTCTGGCATTCAGTTTTCATGGCATTTTGCATTTCTGATTTCTTTGGTGAAGCCAGCTATCTGTGAAGGGGAGTGTGTTCTCCCATGATGCGTGGGTTGCTCTGAGGGAAGCGGCGCTTTGGCATTGGCGTGGGTTGGAGGGTGAGCCATGACATACTCGAGTGTCTGCCGGGCCCTGTCTTGCTGGGCCATGAAGCTGAGTGTGTCCCCCTTATCGCCGTGGTTCAGGGCCGCGTCAAATACCTTAATTTCGGCTTAGAGGATCGCTGCTTCTCTTTTCTGCCACAACAAGTCTAGGGCGATCTCTTGTTCAGCCTTTTGGCATGCTTCGGTGGCAGCTGTAACGGCAGCTGTGGCCGTAGCTGCAGCAGCAGCTGCGGCAGCTGTGGCAGCAGCTGCCTTCTGTTGTTCCTCTATTCGGAGCCCTTCTCTTTTAAGGGCTGCTTCTTCTTCATCGTACTGTATGCATGCTATAGGTGCTTGGGACTCTGCTCTCTTTTGGAGAATGATAAAGCTGAGTTGAAAGTGGCTTGAATGTCTTGACCCGTGTGACCTTGTGGACCTTGATATACACTTAGAGGCACGAGAGTGCTGAGAGCCGGTCTCGCTGGTTGGGCCACCTGGTTCTGCACTGTCAATGGCGTCGGTTACCATTCTCTTGTGTATTTGGTCTAAACTCAGCTGGCGGCCTTTTTCTTCAAGGCTTTCTGCAGTGTTAGTTCATGTTAAGAACTTGATATTTATTTATTTAGCATTCGTTTATATACCAAGGTATAGCAGACATTGCCTTCACTCCGGTTTACAATATAACAAACCAGTTACATTTAAATCCATAACAGTATAACAGTAAAAAATTGAATCAGAACAATAACTTAGTAATAGTCAATAAATACATTATATATTAGAAATATGACTGTATAAAAATCTTGTAGGGGGACGGCTGATACCGTAACAAAAGCGAGGAAGGTTTCTGTGAGTCAGGGCGGTCGTCGTAAGAGGGGGATTGCTCACGTACAATGGAACGCACAGAGGATGAGATCAAAGATTTATGTTCTGCTGTCATTGGGTGAGCAACCATTGCAGGACTGTGAGAGTAGCCAGGCTTTAAGTTCTTTTTTAAAAGATTTAACGTTTACTTGCGAATTGAGGTGATGAGGTAATGAATTCCATAATTTTGGGCCGACGATGGAGATGGCTCTATTTCTTGTGGAGGATAGTTTGGCTTGTGGTAGTGAAGGAACATCCAGCTGAATTTTATATGTTGACCTTGTTGTACGTGATGATTTATGTAAATGTATAATATTGTCCAGGGCAGTGTAATCTGCTTTATGAATTGTCTTGTGTAGGATTGTGAGGATTTTGTACTCTATTCTTTTTTCAACTGAAAGCCATTGTAAATTTATACTATTCTGTGGTGAGATGATATGTTAGGGAATGAAGCTTCAGCTGCTTTATGTGGTGCTTGAGATTGGTGGGGCTTTCTAAGACTTTCTCTATTTTCTGCTCGAGATTATGCCATTCTTTCTCCACTTTATTTTTATAGTCCTGCTTTTTTGTCTCATATATCTCTGCAGACTCTCTGTCAGTACACATAGCCTCTTTGATTTTCTGCTTTCATCTCTCCCTTCACCACTCTTCCCTCTTTGCTGTGTCATTTTTTAATTCAATGGCTTCCTCTAGCTGATTTGAGGTGCCCTGCTGTGAGGCTCCCTCAGCCATGTTAACAGCAAACACTTTATTTCAGTTGCAGAGTTAAAAGGAACAAGCTTTGAATTGCTTAGAGGCAGAGGGCTGGGTTAGTAAACACCTCAGGCTTTCTGTTTCTCCTCCCTGGAGTCAGTAGAAATCTGGTATCTTGGTATATATAGCAATAGAATTGCAACAGAGGAGTGGGGGAAGGCTGGAGCTCACCTTCAGTAGCAGGGTGTATAACAAAGGGATGGGGGATGGGGGGAGAAGCTATAGCAATCACTGTCCCTTATCTTAATCCCCAATGTAATGTGTGCTCAGTTCAAATTCAGTCTTTTACTCAGTTCAGTTTCACACATTCACCAGCCTTTTGTTTCAGAACCCTCTAATATTCCTTAATGAAGTCTTCACAATTACTCCGTTCTCATTTGTTAGTTCTTGCTGCTCCCTCTGTAGAGTCAGCAGAGCTCTGGTTACTATGACAACTGATTGCTTTCTGCCTGTAGCAGTGGCAGGGAGGAGGGGTGATCTTCCCCTAGAGAGGGAAGTTTGAATGGGCTTAAGTACTGTCATTAAGCCCTTTCAAACTATGCAATGTTAGATCTAATTCTCAGTGGAGAATAGGATTTGGTGAGAGAGGTAACTGTGGTGGGGCCACTTGGCAATAGTGATCATAATATGATCAAATTTGATTTAATGACTGGAAGGGGGACAGTAAGCAAATCCACGGCTCTCGTGCTAAACTTTCAAAAGGGAAACTTTGATAAAATGAGAAAAATAGTTAGAAAAAAACTGAAAGGAACAGCTTCAAAAGTAAAAAGTGTGCAAGAGGCGTGGTCATTGTTAAAAAATACCATCCTAGAAGCACAATCCAGATGTATTCCACACATTAAGAAAGGTGGAAAGAAGGCAAAATGATTACCGGCATAGTTCAAAGGGGAGGTGAAAGAAGCTATTTTAGCCAAAAGATCTTCATTCAAAAATTGGAAGAAGGATCCAACAGAAGAAAATAGGATAATGCATAAACATTGGCATGCTAAATGTAAGACATTGATAAGGCAGGCTAAGAGAGAATTTGAAAAGAAATTGGCCGATGAGGCAAAAACTCAACAGTAAAACCTTTTTAAAATATATCCGAAGCAGAAAGCCTGTGAGGGAGTCAGTTGGACCATTGGATGATCAACGGGTTAAAGGGGCACTTAGAGAAGATAAGGCCATCGCAGAAAGATTAAATGATTTCTTTTCCTCTGTGTTTACTGAAGTGGATGTTGGAGAGGTACCCATACTGGAGAAGATTTTCATGGGTAATGATTCAGATGGACTGAACCAAATCATGGTGAACCTAGAAGATGTGGTACACCTGATTGACAAACTTAAGAGTAGTAAATCACCTGGACTGGATGGTATACACCCCAGAGTTCTGAAGGAACTAAAAAATGAAATTTCAGATCTATTAGTAAACATTTGTAACCTGTCATTAAAATCATCCATTGTACCTGAAGACTGGAGGATAGCTAATGTAACCCCCATATTTAAAACAGGCTCCAGGGGCGATCCAGGAAACTACAGACCAGTTAGCCTGACTTCAGTGCCAGGAAAAATAGTGGAAAGTATTCTAAATATCAAAATCACAGAACATGTAGAAAGACATGGTTTAATGGAACAAAGTCAGCATGGCTTTACCGAAGGCAAGCCTTGCCTCACAAATCTGCTTAACTTTTTTGAAGGAGTTAATAAACATGTGGATAAAGGTGAACCGGTAGATGTAGTGTACTTGGATTTTCAGAAGGCATTTGATAAAGTTCCTCATGAGAGGCTTCCAGGAAAAAAAAAAATTCATGGGATAAGAGGCGATGTCCTTTCATGGATTACAAACTGGCTAAAAGACAGCAAACAGAGAGTAGGATTAAATAGACAATTTTCTCAGTGGAAGGGAGTGGGCAGTAGAGTGCCTCAGGGATCTGTATTGGGACCCTTACTTTTCAATATATTTATAAATGATCTGGAAAGAAATACGACAAGTGAGGTAATCAAATTTGAAGATGATACAAAATTGTTCAGAGTAGTTAAATCACAAGCAGATTGTGATAAATTGCAGGAAGATCTTGTGAGACTGGAAAATTGGGCATCAAAATGGCAGATGAAATTTAATGTGGACAAGTGCAAGGTGATGCATATAGGGAAAAATAACCCATGCTATAGTTACATAATGTTAGGTTACATATTAGGTGCTACTACCCAAGAAAGAGATCTAGGCGTCATAGTGGATAACACATTGAAAATGTTGGTTCAGTGTGCTGCGGCAGTCAAAAAAGCAAACAGAATGTTGGGAATTATTAGAAAGGGAATGGTGAATAAAACGGAAAATGTCATAATGCCTCTGTATCGCTCCATGGTGAGACCGCACCTTGAATACTGTGTACAATTCTGGTCGCCGCATCTCAAAAAAGATATAATTGCAATGGAGAAGGTACAGAGAAGGGCGACCAAAATGATAAAGGGAATGGAACAGCTCCCCTATGAGGAAAGACTAAAGAGGTTAGGACTTTTCAGCTTGGAGAAGAGACGACTGAGGTGGGATATGACAGAGGTGTTTAAAATCATGAGAGGTCTAGAACGGGTAGATGTGAATCGGTTATTTACTGTTTCGGATAATAGAAAGACTAGGGAGCATTCCATGAAGTTACCATGTGGCACATTTAAAACCAATCGGAGAAAGTTCTTTTTCACTCAACGCACAATTAAACTCTGGAATTTGTTGCCAGAAGATGTGGTTAGTGCAGTTAGTATAGCTGTGTTTAAAAAAGGATTGGATAAGTTCTTGGAGAAGTCCATTACCTGCTATTAATTAAGTAGACTTAGATAATAACCACCGCTATTACTAGCTACGGTAACATGGAATAGACTTACGTTTTGGGTACTTGCCAGGTTCTTATGGCCTGGATTGGCCACTGTTGGAAACAGGATGCTTGGCTTGATGGACCCTTGGTCTGACCCAGTATGGCATGTTCTTATGTACTGGCTGGAGTTGCCTTGGTTACTTAAAATTAGAGTATTTGTGCAGAGTTTCAGCAGCCCCAGTTACACAAAGTTAAACTAAAATACTTTCTTGCAGATTCTTGTGCTCCTTGCTTGCAGTTCAGGCTGGCTCTTTTAAATCTGTGATTTCTATTCAACATAGACTTCCTGTCATGAGTTGTGCTGGAGCCCCTGCTTCTATGCACTGCATACAGTTCCTTTAAATGTTTTCAGTTCAAACAAGTTTCATTCAGACCACTGCTGGCTTCCTTTGCAACTTTTTGTTTGATATAGCTTTCTTACTTTGCTATTATCTCATTAGCTTTTCTACTTCCAGACCACTGGCTGGCTTTCCTGCAACTTTCTGTATAATGCAGCTTTTTTACTCTGCCGGCTCAATAGGAAACGTCCAAGTTCCCCTCATTCAGACAGCTAACTTTCCTTCCCAATCAGTCTTCAGACAAAGATCCTTCAAATTTGAAATTGTTTATTGTACAAGTAGTTTAGTCACTTACAATTTTTGCTTCCAAACGTATAGCCCCAGGCGAGAATCTTTGTAGCTGGAAATAGGCAGGAGAGGGGGGAGAACAAAGTTGCTTGGGATACAAGGTGAGAAGAGAAGGGGTTCTGAAGCTGATTAATCTTTAGAATTAAAGCAGTAAGAAGAAATGTAAAAAAGCTGATCGTGTCACAGAGGTTGCAGGCACCTCTAGCTTTGAGGCAGCATGGCTGAGACTGACTAACAGTCTTAGAGAGTGATTATAGGAAACGTCCCCACAAGCTTGGACTAGGGGGCAAGATCCAATGGTAGTGAGCCTAGGATCTATGTGACATGGGGGGGACGGGACATGAAGGGCAGTCCCTTGAACCAATATGGCACTTAAGAAGACTCAAGTCTCAAGTTAGATTGAGAGGGCATGCAGACCCTTCCCAAGTGGGAGAAAGCAAAGGATGAAGGGAACTTCTCTTAAGGGCAAGCTCCCTTAAAGGCAAGGCTCACAGGTTTTTATCGTTGGTTCCAAAAAAGTATTTCAACACTAAGCACAGTATATATAGACCAAACATGTACCCACTGCTGGGGACAGAACAAGAGGTTAGGACTTTTCAGCTTGGAGAAGAGATGGCTGAGGGGGGATATGATAGAGGTGTTTAAAATCATGAAAGATCTAGAACAGGTAGATGTGAATCGGTTATTTACTCTTTCAGATAGGGGGCACTCCATGGAGTTAGCATGTGGCACATTTAAAACTAATCGGAGAAAATTCTTTTTCACTCAACGCACAATTAAACTCTGGAATTTGTTGCCAGAGGATGTGGTTAGTGCAGTTAATATAGCTGTGTTTAAAAAATGGTTGGGTAAGTTCTTGGAGAAGTCCATTACCTTCTATTAATTAAGTTGACTTAGAAAATAGCCACTGCTATTACTAGCAACAGTAACGTGGAATAGACTTAGTTTTTGGGTACTTGCCAGGTTCTTATGACCTGGATTGGCCGCTGTTAGAAACAGGATGCTGGGCTTGATGGACCTTTGGTCTGATACAGTATGGCATGTTCTTATGTTCTTATGTTCATATGGTAGTAATTGGCGAAGCCATGGAATCTCTGGAGGGCCTTGAGACCCGTAGGCTGAGGCCAATCACGGATGCACTTCAGCTTCTGGGGATCCATCCTAAAACCCTGGCTGGACACCACATATCCCAGGAAAAGCACAGATTCTTGCTCGAATGAGCACTTCCCAAGCTTGGCGAACAGTTGATTGTCTCGCAAGTGTTGCAAAACTCGAGAAATGTCTCTCTGATGACTTTGGAGGTCTTGAGAGAAGACTAGGAAGTCATCAAGATAGATGACGACACATTGGTACAACATATCTCTGAACACTTCGTTCATCAACTTTTGAAATACCGCAGGTGCATTGCACAAGCCGAATGGCATCCCAAGGTATTCAAAATGGCCGTCGCATGTGTTAAAGCGGTTTTCCACTCATCGCCTTCTCGTATTCGGATCAGAGTATAGGCCCCATGGAGATCTAACTTAGAAAAAATCTTGTCTCCTTGAAGTCTGTCAAAGAGCTCTGATATGAGTGGCAAAGGGTAGCGATCCTTGACGGTTATTTCATTTAGGCCTCGGTAATCGATGCAGGGGCTCAGGAAGCCATCTTTTTTTCCCACAAAGAAAAATCCTGCCCCTGCCAGAGACTTAGAGGGTTGGATAAACCCTTTAGCCAGGTTTTCCCGACATAGCTTGGGTCTCTGTCAGAGAAAGAGGATAAGTACTGCCCTGTGGAGGCTCAGTATTGGGCAGCAAGGTAATTGCACAATCATATGAGCGATGAGGTGGTAAGGTATCAGTGGCCTTTTTTGGAGAAGATGTCAGAGAAAGATGCATATGGCAGTGGAAGGCTAGGCAGAGAGACTATAGTCGTCATGCAAGGCAATGGTGAGACGGATTCCAGGCAGTTCTGGTGACAGGCCGAATCCCATTGGGAGAGCTCGAACTGTGGAGTGGAAAGGTGGAAAGCCTTGTCCAAAATGTGGAACAAATTGGATTCCTTATGCAAGGTTCCGGTGTGTAGCTGGATGGGAGCAGTGGTGTGTGTGAATGTAACTTCACCAGGCATAGCTTCCCTGTGAATAGCGAGAGGAGTAGGAGAACCGGAGAGCGGATGGTGGGAATCCACAGGTGCTTGGTGAGCTGCTTTAAGATAAAGTTCCCTCCAGCCCCGGAGTCCACCAGAGCTAAGGTGTAGAATTCCTGGTTGTTTATATGGATGGAGACAAGGACAGTCAGTGAAGGTGATGGTGAGGTCAGGCCTAGGAGAAATCCTCCAGCAGATCCTAGGCCCAGCAGTTTCCCGGACAGACTGGGCATGAAGCAATAGCATGCCCTGGTTGACCACAGTACAAGGAAAGGCCGGACTGCTGTCGACAACGGCGTTCCTTGGGAGAGAGTCTACTGCTATCCATTTGCATGGGTTCTTCCTCTGTAGGATTAGGAGGAGTAATAGGCTTAGGAGAGGATGAACGTTGAGCTTGGGCCAGTTCTGAAATCGATAAAGCTCTGGATTCAAGAGAATGTTCTTGAAACCGTCGGTCAATGCGCCCCGTGAGGTCAATGAGAGAGTCCAAGGAGGCAGGCAATTCATGGGCAGCCAGTTCATCCTTTATGCGGGGACTCAAACCTTCCAGGAATATAGAGCGCAGACAGTCGGAGTCCCAATACAACTCTAACGCAAGAGTTCGAAATTCAATGACATAATCCGTTAAAGGGCGAGAGTCCTGCTGAAGGTGAAGGAGAGTTGACCCGGAGACGGCATGCTGGCCGGGGTCTTAAAAGACGGATTTGAACAGGGCTAAAAATCCTGGAAGATCCCGAAGGATGGGATCTGCTCGCTCCCAAAGGGGAGATGCCCAGGCCAGGGCTTTGCCTACTAAAACAGCAAGAATGAACATGGTCTTGGTGATCACATCTGGGAAGTATGCAGGTTGCAAGCAGAAATGCATATTGCATTGATTCAGGAAGCCCCGGCACATGATAGGGTTTCCTGAGTAGCGAGGTGGTGCCAGCAATGGCACAGTCAGCCGAGGAGCCGGCGAAGAGGTAGAGGTATTGGGCTTGACAGACATAGCAGTAGTGGCAGTAACTGCAGATTCTAAACAAGAGCTCAGGTTGTCTATGGCTGCAGCCAGAGACTCCAAGAACATCTGCTGTTCACTGATCCGTTGTGCCAGGCCAGGTATGGCCTGCAGAGCCGAGACCTCTGCCGGGTCCATGACTTTCTGTAAAAGGGGTACCCTTTAAAAAATTTTTAAAATAAAGACTTACCTGATCCTGAAAGTCAGTACGAGGTGATTACAGCGGTTATGAGAGAGCCAGGGGCAGTGCCAGCAACAGGACAGGGGCTGAAGACAACGCTCTGCTGTGCTGCAAAGAACTGCCAGAGGCTGGGAGCTGAAGCTGGAAAGGTGCTGAGGTAATCACTGTGATTAAAACAAACAAACAAACAACAGAGAGAGAATAAGCAACTGGGAAGATGAAAGAACAGCCTGAATTACAACTCTACCCAGATCTACCCAGAGCACTGAAAAAAAGTTGTCACTAATTTACTCACTGCTGAAGCAGACTGATCTCAAGAGGAAAGGAATAAAGGAACCACGTTGTGAGGAAAAGCAGGAAATGCTATACTGACCTGACATCCCCAGCACAAGGGGGAAGAAGACTGCCTTGATTACAGGAGTCACAGGAGATCAAGAGGGTGCAGTGAATGGGTTAACCTTCTGATCCCAGGAGACAACATTAAACAGGAAACATCGTTGCCATCGCTGAGAACAGAGGCTGAGCTGCAGACGGAGAGTGAAAACTGCTGTTGCCGGAGTGTCTTTCTCCTATCTACTCAGACACAGAGAGGAAGATGGAAGAAACCTTTCCCTGCTGTGGTCACTGCCACTGATGAAACAGTCTCTGGTGAGTGCTGTAAAGTTTTGTTTTTTTTAAGCTGTGCTGACACTCAGGATCAGGGAAGCCTAAGGGAGAGAAGTAAACAGTGCAGGCACGTTGCAGTGACAGTTGCTAGTGATGTCATGAAGCTCCCACAATTTCTGAAGGGGGGTGCATCAATTTAGTGAAAAATAAGGAAAATTAGCCCATGTTGAACTGAAATAAGAGTAGCATGTAGGTTAGGGAAGGTTAATGACCTGTACAAATGTGGCAAACATCCTCTGAAAAGTCTTTTAATTATTCTATTTGTAATAGTTGTTTTTAGACACAGGGGTTAAACAGGGAAGGAACTTACTAGCAGAAACCTTTAAAGAAGAATATAAGGAGTACAGGAAAATAAAAATAAGAATTCCAAGACCAACAGAATTTAAATTTAAAAATATAAATTTTGTTCAACACCTAGGTACATATTAAAAGGTACTGATGAATAAAGGAAAATTAAATAGTAAGAGACAATTTTTTTAAAGTAAGGAAATGTTTCATGGAAATAAAAAGAAAAGAAAAACCTTTCTAAAAAGAGCAATTGGTATAGTCTGCCACCCCTAGAAAACATAGTATGGTCAGGCGCATCATCATCAGCTTAGTGTTAAGCCCTATAATCAAGCTAGTAGGAGATGTCGTATCTAGGGACATGTGTCATTGGCTTCCTTGGATACGAGAAAAGAGGCCAGTGTAAGAGCATTAGAACTAGTTAAAGCACAAAGACTGAATTTAAAATTAGTGATCTAATAAAAGTCAACGAAGCTACCTAAAAATAAACAAGGATATCAGTATGTAATAAAAATTAAAAAAGGAACTATCAGACAATATTAAAAGGGAGAAACAATTAGCTCACAGAACTATTTAATGGAATGACATCATCAAAAGCAGGGATAGCCTTGCAATGATAGCAAATGACAGTTTATAGAGTGAGTCAGTTAGGAGCTAGCCCTTGAATGGAGAGGAACTGCTGACTGAGTTCTCTTCAATTAAGGCCTATTAAGTATAGGAAAATAGAAATGAATATCAGAACAGCTAAGAATGTTTGAGAGATGTTTGTGAAGTGTGAATGTAATGATTTTCATTACAATTTAAGTAAGTTTATATTGGTTTAGTTGAGATAATTTATAAGTGACTCCGCATATTAGTGTCACTTTAGTAAGGGATAGTAAAAAAGAAACAAACAATTGAATGAATGTTCCATAACAGCTGTTTTGTAACTTTTGAGTTAGGGATAACAATTATTCTTTATTTTAATGTAGTTAGTACAAACAAAGTTTCAGACTAAGCTTTCGGAAGACCAAGGAGCGGTATAGGGAGTGAGTCTTATTTTTTTGAGTTGTTTAAAGAGAGGATAGGAGGAAGAAGAATAAAGAAAAAAGAAAGAAGATATAACTGGCCAGCAACAAAAGAGAATGTGCAAGAAGAAGAACAACAGATAAGTAACTTTGCTTAAGCACTAGAGTAATAGCCAGGCCTGAGCTCATAGTTCCTATAGCAAGAAGGAAAAAAAAACAAAGACTATCATCAATCTTCTGCATATGGACTGTATTATTATCTTTTGGGAAAACCTAAACTGAAAAAATATGTAGTTACTTATTCAATATAAGTTGCTATATTATATTGTGTTATATGATTCAGTTTATATAGAATTTCATTTATAACATTTGATCTGTTATAGAAATAAATTCTGTAGAAATAAAAATAATATCTTAGTATTATAATAGTGAAATTATTCCTTTATAATTTAATGGTAAACTATATTCCTGTGTATTAAACATCAAACTTGTTGCCATGGCTTAACTGACACCACTCGGCCACTAGAAGTCTTCCCACAGGAATTGGTTTGCCAGGGTGTTACAACATTTGGCGTAGTCGGGCAGGATTTAGGAAGATTTCTATGTCTTAGCTGCATCTTGCTGGCAATAAAAGTCTATCTTTACGGATCAGTTGTATGGGCCTCCTTTCTGAGATTAGAGACGGTTACAGAAACAGAATAGAAGAAACACTAGAAAGATTACAGGAAAGAGTTAGACTGATGGAGGAAGGCTGGAGAAGAGTGCATGAAGAACAGAGATTTCAGCATGGCGAAAGACACAGAACCATGTCAATGTATATTCCCAGAGATAAAAAGATACCTGATTTTTCAGGGGTTCCAAAGAAACAAGATCTCACTGTTGAGGAATGGATAGATAAAACCAAAGCAGCACTAAAAGTTTTGAGAATACCAGAGGAGGACCAACTGGAGGTAGTAAAAGATGATTTAGTTGATCAGGCTGGAGATACTGTCAAATATATGACCACAGATCAATTAAGAAATATTGAGAATCTTTTTGAACAGCTTAAAATAGTATATGGCGATAAGGTACCTGTAACTGTAAGAGTACAGGAGTTTTATGAGAGAAAGCAATTAGTCAATGAAGATCTTAGAACATTTGCCTATCGCTTACAGGAGAAAATGAACAGAGCAATTAGTAGGGATCCGGAATGTATGGGAAATTTCAATTTAAGGTTGAAAGAAAGATTTGTTGTTGGCCTGAGAGATCCAGGACTAAGAAGAGAAATGAAAAAGAAATTAAATAATTATCCCCATATTAGCTGTCCAGAGTTAATTCAAGAAGCAATAATATGGGCAGAGGAAGATGAAGAAATACAATTAGAGAAGGAGAGAACACCTAAACTACTAACTCATAATAGGGGGGAAATTCCAATAAGAGCTATTAATGCAGAGACTGGGAATGTGAATGTTTTAACTAAAAATGTAAATACTCTAACAACACTCGTAGCTAACATGTGCAGCCAACAAGAAAATCTTAAGAAACAACAAGAACAATTGACGAGACAGTTACAAGATGTGACTTACAATCAGAACAGAAGAGATTACGCAGCAACCACAATGAATTACAGAACAAATGAAAAATCAAGAGCTCCCTTAAAAAATGAAATGGGACAATACATTTGTTATAATTGTCAGGAGCCAGGACACATAGCGAGATATTGCAGATCTGAAAAACCATCTACTTCCAGCTGGGTATTTAGAAATACTCAACAAGTAGAAAGAGATAGAAAACAAGATAGAAATAATAATACCAACTCGGTGTCAATACAACAAATGACTACAGCAGTTTCTACTAATAGTGTTAAGGTACAACAAAGCTTAACTTCAGAAAGAATGATAGAATCAGATGAATTTAGTTTGCAGAAAAGGAAAGCTTTTGGTAAAAGCCCAATTCTAGAAATATTAATCAAGGGTATTAAAGTCAAATGCTATGTAGATACAGGTTCAGATGTTACAACAATATCAGAATCATTTTTCAAAGAACATTTTGAGAATATGACTGATTTGGCTGATGCGAGTTGGGTGAGACTAGTGGCTATCAATGGACTTGATTTACCAGTAAAAGGTTGTATGGAAGCAGATATTACTTGCCTAGGGCAAACTATAACCCAGAAATGCATTTTATAGTACCTGATTGTAAATGGACAAATGAAGAAACAATAGAAAAAATACCTGGCATTTTAGGAATGAATATATTACAAGAACTAGGTGGAATATTTAAAGAATTATCACAACTAGCAGGAGGAGATTATAAAACAAATGGGATATACAAAATTTGGGCCACAATACAAAGTACAGAATTAGATAGACTAGGATTTGTTAAATTGATAGGGAATAAAGGAGTTACACTGCCTCCATTGACTGAAAAAGTAGTAGAAGGAAAATGTTTTAAAATACAAGCCTTGCCTAAGATGTCATTAATGGTTGCATCCACAAATACTGTAACATTGCCAGCTGAAATTTTAGTAGCAAATGTTTTAACAAATCCAGTCGAAGGAAGGGTACCAATCAGGATACTAAATGCAAGTCAAAGAAAGATTAGACTACCACCAAGAATAAGAATAGCAGAAATAGTACGTCCAGAAACTCTGCATGTACCAGCTTTGGTCAATTTTATACAGAAAGATGCACAAGTATCTGTTCAACATATAACAAAAGAAACTAATAATGGTGAAGAAACAATAGAAGAACAAACAGAAGTACCAGTTAAAGTACAATGGGAAAATTTAACGGAAATACAAGTAGAAGCATTGAAGAATTTGTTGGTAAAATATAAACAGGTATTCTCAAGCAGCGAGACAGATATAGGATATACAGAAAAGGTAAAACATTCAATTTGTACAAAAGACCACCAACCGATTAAACAAAGATATAGAAGAGTTTCACCTCATGTTTACGAGGAATTCAGATAACATGTGCAAAATCTGGTAGCACAGGGAATTTTAAAACATAGTAACAGTCCTTGGGCTTCACCAGCAGTCATTGTTAAAAAAAAAGGATGGAACTATATGTTTCTGCTGCGATTATCGTAGAATTAATCAAATTACAGTAAAGGATGCATATCCATTGCCTCGCATTGATGAATCATTGGATGCTCTGAGTCAAGCTTCTTGGTTCTCATCCTTAGATTTAACATCAGGATATTTTCAAGTAACTATGGATGAGAAGGACCAACAAAAAACTGCAGTTACGACGCCATTTGGACTGTATGAATGGACAAGGATGCCTTTTGGACTTAGCGATGCCGCTGCTACATTTCAAAGGTTGATGGAGTTAACATTAAATGAATATGTATTTAATATTTTATTGTTGTATCTAGATGACATCTTGATATTTTCAAAAGATTTTAAAACGCATTTAATCCGACTGGAACAAGTATTTGAAAGATTAATTGATAGTGGACTAAAACTTAAACCAACCAAATGCCAATTTGTTTATAGGCAAGTTAACTATTTAGGACATATAGTTTCAGAGAAAGGAGTGTCAGTAGATACTAACAAAACAGATACTTTGAAAAGTTGGCCTATACCTACCAATCCCAAAGAAGTTAGAAAATTCTTAGGTTTTGCCAGTTATTTTAGAAGATTTGTTCCATCATTTGCACAAATTGCAGCTCCTTTACATAAATTAACAGGAAAGAATAAAAAGAATAAAGTAACAGAAAAATTTCAATGTACATTAGATTGTCAAAAAGCTTATGAATGTTTAATTGAAAAGCTAACTACAGCTCCTGTATTAGCTTTTCCCATTTTTGATCTACCATTTATATTAACAACAGATGCTAGTTTCAAAGGGTTAGGAGCAGTCCTTAGTCAAATGAAAGATGGACAAGAAAAAATAATTGCCTATGCTAGTAGAGGTCTGCGAAAATCAGAAAGAAATGATGCAAATTATAGTGCTTTCAAATTGGAGTTATTAGCACTGAAATGGGCTGCAACAGAAAAATTTAAAGATTATTTGGTATATAAAAGGTTCATTGTTAGATCAGATCACAACCCACTAAGATATCTAGATACGGCAAATGTACAAGCTGTTGAACAACGATGGCTAGCTCAATTAGCCGAATTAACATTTGAAGTTAACTATAAACCAGGAAAACAAAATATAGTGGCGGATACATTGTCCAGACTCCCACAGAAAGAAGAACCAGAGACAGAAGATACCAAAAAAGATTTTTTAAAAATAGAACCAGCAGAAATTAAAGATATGTTGTGGAAGAAAGAGAAAATGAGAACAATAGTGAGAAGAATTTAAAAAAATACACTAACTCATGTAGATTACACAAGACCAACACTAAAAGTTTTACAACAAGAAGATAGAGATTTAAACTTAATTTTAAATGCAAAATCAGAAGAAAATATACCGGATAGATCAAAATGGACGTGGGAACAAAATAAATTATGGAGCCAAAGAGACAAATTATTATGCAGAGATGGATTATGGTATAGGAAAATGATAGATCCAAGAGACAAAGAGGAGATTTTACAGTTTATAGTACCAGGTAGTTTGACCAAAGAAATATTCGAAGCCAGACATAACCATGCAGGGCATTTTGCGGAGGATACCACTTTAAAAACTATAAGAGATTATTTTTGGGCTAACATGAATAGAGATATAAAGAATTGGATTAAGAACTGTGAAAGATGTATTGTGGCTAAACAGAAAATACCTAAAGAAAGAGCAGAATTACATCATTTCAAAGCTAGTTATCCATTAGAAATACTAGCGATAGATTATACCAGCTTAGAACCTAGTCAGAATAAAATAGAAAATGTGTTAGTCATGACGGACATGTTTACACATTTCACCTTAGCAGTACCAACAAAAGATCAGACAGCATTTACTACCGCTAAAGTAATATTATATCAATGGATTGTTCACTATGGATGTCCGTCAAGAATACATACAGATCAGGGAAGAAACTTCGAAGCGGAAATAATTAAAGAATTATGTAAGCTACATGGTATAACAAAATCTAGAATGACACCATACCATCCGGAGGGTAATCCATCTTGCGAACGTTTCAATTGTACAATGCATAGTATGTTGAAAACATTAGAAAAAGATAAAAAGAAAAAATGGACAGCATATCTACCAGAGTTGGTACTGGCCTACAATAACCATCAACATAGTTCCACAGGATATACACCTTATTATTTGATGTTTGGGAGAAATTCAAAATTACCACATGATTTTCACCAAACAGCTGAAAGTAAAGAAAACAAAGTGAATATAGACGACTGGATTGATCAACACAGGATAAAATTGGAAACAGCTTATAAAATAGCTAGAAAACAAGCTGAGAAAAAGTTCATAATACGAAAAAAACAATATGATAAAAAATGTAGTACAGAGATAATAAGACCAGGCGATTGGGTTTTGTTGAAAAATCTTAAAATTAGAGGTAAAAGAAAAATTCAGGATTATTGGGAGGAACATCCATATGAAGTGATACAAGTTTTGAATCCAGAAGGTAGTAATTACAAAATAAAAGCAAAGAATGGAGAAATTAAAATTGTACATAGGAATATAATTAAATTATTTAATCAATTGGAAAAATCTGAGAAATATAGACAGAGAAACAGAGTTGAAGAACAAAATGTTCCTGAACAGAACAGAATACAGAGAGAAGAAAAATAGACCATGAAATAGAAACCATTTGGGTACCTATAACAACTATGAATACAGAGATAAGAAATGAGCAAGGTGACGAAAATCCAGAATGTAGTTTACCATCAAATATAGAGAATAACATATTCACTAATAGGGTATCTAATAGAAATAATAAAGGAAAAATTCCAGGATATCTAGACAGTTATATATCGTATTAACAAGGTTATATTTTGAAGTTGGTTACTTCGTATCTCAAAATTTATAACTTTGAGAGAGTAACTCTGAACCAGAGATTAAAGGATTTGTTGTGACAAATGATGTTTAGAATGAACCAGTTATTGGTTACACGTGTTCCAAATGTTGAAAAACAATGTCCGCATGTGTAAAATGATTAATAACAAACTAATTGAACTTAACTTAAATGGTAAAGAAAAGGCATGAATGGAGTGTGAATGCACTAAATAACGGAATGTTGAGGGCAACATTCTCTCTTTAAGCAGGGGGGTATATGTAAAGGGGGTACCCTTTAAAAAAATTTTAAAATAAAGACTTACCTGATCCTGAAAGTCAGTACGAGGTGATTACAGCGGTTATGAGAGAGCCAGGGGCAGTGACAGCAACAGGACAGGGGCTGAAGACAGCGCTCTGCTGTGCTGCAAAGAACTGCCAGAGGCTGGGAGCTGAAGCTGGAAAGGTGCTGAGGTAATGACTGTGATTAAAACAAACAAACAACAGAGAGAGAATAAGCAACTGGGAAGAGGAAAGAACAGCCTGAATTACAACTCTACCCAGATCTACCCAGAGCACTGAAAAAAAGTTGTCACTAATTTACTCACTGCTGAAGCAGACTGATCTCAAGAGGAAAGGAATAAAGGAACCACGTTGTGAGGAAAAGCAGGAAATGCTATACTGACCTGACATCCCCAGCACAAGGGGGAGGAAGACTGCCTTCATTACAGGAGACACAGGAGATCAAGAGGGTGCAGTGAATGGGTTAACCTTCTGATCCCAGGAGACAACATTAAACAGGAAACATCGTTACCATCGCTGAGAACAGAGGCTGAGCTGCTGACCGAGAGAGTGAAAACTGCTGTTGCCGGAGTGTCTTTCTCCTATCTACTCAGACACAGAGAGGAAGATGGAAGAAACCTTTCCCTGCTGTGGTCACTGCCACTGATGAAACAGTCTCTGGTGAGTGCTGTAAAGTTTTTTTTTTTTTAAGCTGTGCTGACACTCAGGATCAGGGAAGCCTAAGGGAGAGAAGTAAACAGAGCAGGCACGTTGCAGTGACAGTTGCTAGTGATGTCATGAACCTCCCACAATTTCTGAAGGGGGGGGCCCATCAATTTAGTGAAAAATAAGGAAAATTAGCCCATGTTGAACTGAAATAAGAGTAGCATGTAGGTTAGGGAAGGTTAATGACCTGTACAAATGTGGCAAACATCCTCTGAAAAGTCTTTTAATTATTCTATTTGTAATAGTTGTTTTTAGACACAGGGGTTAAACAGGGAAGGAACTTACTAGCAGAAACCTTTAAAGAAGCATATAAGGAGTACAGGAAAATAAAAATAAGAATTCCAAGACCAACAGAATTTAAATTTAAAAAATATAAATTTTGTTCAACACCTAGGTACATATTAAAAGGTACTGATGAATAAAGGAAAATGAAATAGTAAAGAGACAATTTTTTAAAAGTAAGGAAATGTTTCATGGAAATAAAAAGAAAAGAAAAACCTTTCTAAAAAGAGCAATTGGTATTGTCTGCCACCCCTAGAAAACATAGTATGGTCAGGCGCATCATCATCAGCTTAGTGTTAAGCCCTATAATCAAGCTAGTAGGAGATGTCGTATCTAGGGACACGTGTCATTGGTTTCCTTGGATATGAGAAAAGAGGCCAGTGTAAGAGGATTAGAACTAGTTAAAGCACAAAGACTGAATTTAAAATTAGTGATCTAATAAAAGTCAATGAAGCTACCTAAAAATAAACAAGGATATCAGTATGTAATAAAAATTAAAAAAGGAACTATCAGACAATATTAAAAGGGAGAAACAATTAGCTCACAGAACTATTTAATGGAATGACATCATCAAAAGCAGGGATAGCCTTGCAATGATAGCAAGTGACAGTTTATAGAGTGAGTCAGTTAGGAGCTAGCCCTTGAATGGAGAGGAACTGCTGACTGAGTTCTCTTCAATTAAGGCCTATTAAGTATAGGAAAATAGAAATGAATATCAGAACAGCTAAGAATGTTTGAGAGATGTTTGTGAAGTGTGAATGTAATGATTTTCATTACAATTTAAGTAAGTTTATATTGGTTTAGTTGAGATAATTTATAAGTGACTCCGAGTATTAGTGTCACTTTAGTAAGGGATAGTAAAAAAGAAACAAACAATTGAATGAATGTTCCATAACAGCTGTTCTGTAACTTTAGAGTTAGGGATAACAATTATTCTTTATTTTAATGTAGTTAGTACAAACAAAGTTTCAGACTAAGCTTTCGGAAGACCAAGGAGCGGTATAGGGAGTGAGTCTTATTTTTTTGAATTGTTTAAAGAGAGGATAGGAGGAAGAAGAATAAAGAAAAAAGAAAGAAGATATAACTGGCCAGCAACAAAAGAGAATGTGCAAGAAGAAGAACAACAGATAAGTAACTTTGCTTAAGCACTAGAGTAATAGCCAGGCCTGAGCTCACAGTTCCTATAGCAAGAAGGAAAAGAAAACAAAGACTATCATCAATCTTCTGCATATGGACTGTATTATTATCTTTTGGGAAAACCTAAACTGAAAAAATATGTAGTTACTTATTCAATATAAGTTGCTATATTATATTGTGTTATATGATTCAGTTTATATAGAATTTCATTTATAACATTTGATCTGTTATAGAAATAAATTCTGTAGAAATAAAAATAATATATTAGTATTATAATAGTGAAATTATTCCTTTATAATTTAATGGTAAACTATATTCCTGTGTATTAAACATCAAACTTGTTGCCACGGCTTAACTGACACCACTCGGCCACTAGAAGTCTTCCCACAGGAATTGGTTTGCCAGGGTGTTACATTTGCTATCTGTTACGGTTGGTGTGTATGTGGATCCTTGGCCTGAGGTGTGAGTTGACATTGCCTTTAGGGAGGAGTCCCACAGGTCCGCACCATCAGTAGGCGAGGTGATGGAGTAGCATGAAGCTCTGAGCACAGCAGGGGAAGGACCCCCAGAACCAGGAGGTGACCCCCATAGGATAGCAGACTGTAGGCAGCACCCGGAGAGTCAGGAGAGAGAGGGCGCCAGGCAGCCCACAGTACAGTGGGCGCAGAGATAGTCGTACAGGAGATTGTCCGGTAGGACAGCCCCGCAGGGCGGAGCTGCAGCATGGTGGGCGTAGACAGGAGTGTGCAGGCCAACCCACATGGCGGGAAGCCCAAGCCCGGTTCCAGCAGCTCCAGTAGGCAGGTACCCGGAGATAAAGGGAGAACCAGCTGAGTAGTAGAGAAGCAGGCCTGCAGAGCGGGATAGCTGGCAATGATATTATTTTTCCTGGAGCAGAACCCGAGGAGCTGGGAGGCCCAAGGTAGACTCTGAAATAGTACGTGCAGCCCATGGAGTGGGAGAGCGCAGTCGGTCTTGAATGACACGGGCACAATCCCAAGGAGTGAGAAGGCCAGCCAAGGATTCACTAGTCGCTGTAGTTCCAAGGGAGACCCGGGTGGTAGAACCGGTAGCCAGGTAGAACCCAAGAGGCGCAGAGCCAGCCCAAGCAGCAGGGTAGGCCAGGGGAGCGAGTCCCTGACGGAGCGCACACTGACCCCCGAGGAGCAGGTGCCAGACAGGGTCCAAGATGCAGGCAAGAACGGCATCTCAGGAACCAGAAGCAGGTATAGGACTCGTACAGAACCTTTTGCCAAGTCAGCTGGCTGAGGGCGCCGATGTAGCTTAAATACAGGAGTCTGATAAAATCATCAACTGGGGACGCCCTCGAGGTTCCCGCCGAAGCAGCTTCAAAGGCAGAACTTGTGACGCATGCACGAGCGTCTAAGAGGGCCCAACATCGGAGTAAGAAGTGATGGTGTCCGTGCCTCCGCGCGGAGGCCTGAAGAACGAGGCGATGCAGGCAGGCCCATGCAGCAAGCAGACCCGGGGAGGGCAGAAGTGTAGAGCAAGCAGTGAGTACTCGTGGTCGCAGCCATCTGCGACCGACAGGCATAACAGTTGCTCTTAGAAATTGTCCCATTTATTGGATCCTTACCAATAATTGATGGTACTTTCATAATAAAATCTATTGATTTGAATGAATTCTTGTTCAGAAATAATGAGTTTGTTTAGCATCAATATACTAGTAGAATATGTGCAATTCTACAGGGTTTAGGGATATAAACATTCAAAGGAACTCTGGCCATGAAAAACTCAAGATGTCAAATATTCAAGAATTATTCTTGAATCCTAGTTCTGAGTTATTTGGATATAGATGATGAATGAAATTATTTAATGACTATAACTGATGTCTTATAAAAGCTGATTCATGCATTAAATGTTATCATTAATGAGAAACTATATCTATAAGAACATAAGAACATAAGAAATTGCCATGCTGGGTCAGATCAAGGGTAAATCAAGCCCAGCATCCTGTTTCCAACAGAGGCCAAACCAGGTCACAAGAACCTGGCAAGTACCCAAACACCAAGAAGTACCTAGCTGGATGCTTTCCCTTTTGCTGAATAATAGTAGGGATGTGAATCATTTTTGAACGATTAAAATTATCGTCAGATAATTTTAAAATTGTTCTAAATCGTTACAGTGCACGATACAATACAAATGCCCCCAATTTATTGTCAGGGGCATTTGTATTGTATCGTTAAATAGGGCACGGGAATTATTTGGGGGATGGCGGGAAAACCGGCACACCAAAACAACCCCTAAACCCACCCCGACCCTTTAAAACCAATTCCTTACCCTCCCCCACCCTCCCGAACCCCCCCCAAAATGTTAAGTTACCTGGTGGTCCAGTGGGGGGGGGGGGGGGGTGTCTGGGCACGATCACCTGCTCTCGGGCCATCGGCGCCATTTTGGCTACCACTGATAAAAATGGCGCCGATGGCCCGATAAAAAAAAACCCACCCCGACCCTTTACAAATTACCCCTTTGCTTCTCCCACCCTCCCGACCCCTCCAAAAACCTTTTACATGTACCTGGTGGTCTAGCGGGGGGTCTGGGAGCCATCCCTTCAATCATACCCTCGGTGCCGGTGCTGGAGGTTTCAAAATGGCGCCGATCGCCTTTGCCCTCACTATGTCACAGGGAGCGACGGTCGCTCCCTGTGACATAGTGAGGGCAAAGGCGATCAGCCCCATACTGGCAGTCGATCGCGAGCCCCCTCCTGACCCCCCCAAGGCTTGCCAATAATCCCTGGGGTTCCAGCTAGGGTCCGGGAGCGATTTCGTTGTCGGCTGCCAGTAATCAAAATGGCGCCGATAGCCTTTGCCCATACTATGTCACAGGGGCTTTCGGCGCCATTGGTCGGTTCTCCTACCATGTGACAGGGGCTGACCAATGGTGCCGGTAGCCCCTGTGACATAGTAGTTCAGAGGCTATTCGGCACCATTTTGAGCAAGGCTGGCAATGGCGCACATGGGCATGGAGGAACAAATGGCACCCGGGACCCCGCTGGACCACCAGGGATGTTCATAAGTCTTGGGGAGGGATCGGGATGGGGGGGGGGGGGGTTGTATTATAGTAAATCTAAATGTTTGGGGTGGTTTGGGGTGGTTTTTAATTTAAAAAAAAAAATGTGCCCCTCTCCCCATGCAAACCCGAAAAACAAAATTTCCCCAAAGTTCGTGGAAAATCCTTTTCGGGTTTCGGGGCCCCTGAACCACTACGAATTAGACAATTTCGTTGTAATTGCCTAATTCGTGATAAACGACTGCTCATCTCTATTAATGGGATGAAAAATGTATTAATTATGATTGATATGTTCACCAGGTTTACAATTGCAGTACCCACCAGAAACCAAACAGCAATAACCACAGCTAAGGACATTGTTCAAAAATGGGTAAGTCATTATGGGTGTCCCAACTCATTGTATTCCAATCAGGGAAGAAATTTTGAATCTACCAGTAATTAGAGAATTATGTAAGATTTATAATAAGGCTAAAAGTAGGACAATAGTGTATCATCCAGAGGGGAATGCACAATGTGAACGATTTAACTGAATGATGCATGATATGCTCCGTACTTTAACAGAAACGAAAAAAAGAAGATGGGCTAACTTTTTGCCAGAATTTGTAATGGTATATAATGGGCGAATACATAGTTCCACCGGCTATTCTCCATATTATCTACTTTTTGGCAGAGATGCACGTTTACCATATGATTTACCAACTAAAATAGAAAATGTACCACCTAGGTTGGATCCATGGACAGAACAACACCAGCAGAAATTAAAGATGGCATATGGGGGCAAAGTGGCCACCAGGTGAGAAGCAGGGCAGGAACGCTCTGACTCTGAGGAGTGCCTTGGAAACTTTACCTCAAAAACAATGCCTCACACAAAACAGAAGGCTAGGGTAAGGGAAGTAATATCTTCATCTCCCTGACCCGAATCGATCCAGCCCTGAATCGAGTCTTTCTTTGCCCAAGCAGTGAACAGTAAGCCAGTGGAGGGAGCCGCTGCTGAGGAAGGCATAGAGCGGGTGCCAAATCAGCTGGCTGACGACATCTCACTGAGTCCCGGCGCACCAAACACCCTGCCCCCGCCTTCGGCCATGGAGGAAGCAGAGCGGGTGATTGTGAAAGACCGAGAGCAGCAGCTGAACACTGCAGAAATTGGTGGAGCGAGAAGGAAAATAAAATCTGCCGGTGAAAGATTTACCAGGTTGGATGAAGGATCCTCCTCGGGAGATTCCGTAGAAGCTGCGGAGAATGAAGAAAAACTGCGAGTGGAGATCGGGGACTTAGGCATGCGGGAAGGTCCTTCCAAACAACTTATGGAATCTTTTCCTTAAATTGAGAAGCCCAAGGTAATAACTCTCGACTCACTATGGGGGGGGGCTTGAAGGATCTTGAGGCAGTAATAATAAATTTAACTAAAATAACCCTTGAAACAAATCAACATTTTCAGAAAATGAATGTTTCCCTTAAAGAACAAAAGTAGAGCAATTAACCTCTAGAGCAATTAACCTCTAGAGTGGAAAAACTCGAGGTGAATCAGAATGAAATACTTAGAGTGGAAGATATAAATTTGAAGAAAATTGAAAATCTGGAGAATATGGGGAAATATTTAAATTTACGAATTTTGAACTTTCCTTATTCAGAGATGATATCTCCTTTGGAGATGTTTAAAAAATACCTTACTCAAGTTCTGGGATTACCTAAAGAAATACTCCCTGGGTTTAACCGGATATATTATTTACCAGAAAGAGTGGAAAGGAATATTGAAAATCAACAAGTTACCCAGACACGGGATGAGTTGAATTTGTCTTAATTTTTGGAACTATCTTCTGAGACTATGATAATAAATAGAAGAACGTTATTTGCCTCTTTCACTTTGTCAACAGACAGAGATCTGGTATTTAAGTATTTCATGTGTAATAGCTAAAAGAGTTTCACGGAGCAAAAGTTTGGATCTATCCTGATCTTTCAAGAACCACACAGGAGAGAAGGAGGAAATTTATTTCTATGAAAACTGAAGTAGAAAAAAGAGGTGGAAAATTTATAGTTAAATATCCATGCAAATATATATTAACTTTGAACCATTAGATTTGAATATGTTTTTGGAAGGACATCCACAGCTTGTAACTGATTAAGGTTTGATGCGTATATAAGTAATGTTCACAGCCTTTTCACTGATGAGCTAATATTTTGAGATTGAAGTGATAGTTCTTTTCCTTTGAATCTGCTTTTTATAAGCCCCAATTACTATGATACCTAAATAATAAATTCATTAAGTTGAGAATATATGGAAAAGATAATTTTCTGTATAATGTATTTCTTTATCCATTAGGATGTATATATATATCATATGTTAAACCTGTTGGTGATGTAATTTAATGAAAATGAATAAAAATAAAATAAAATAAAAAAAAGATGGCATATGACATTGCACAAAGAATGTCTTATCAGCGTTTTCAAAACCGGAAAAAATGTTTTGACCAGAGAGCAAGAGGAGCTATAATAAATGTAGGGAACACAGAGTACTCTTATGAAATTTTGAACATAAAAGAGGTGGAAAAATAGCAGATAGTTCAATAAAATTGTATCACCTATAACTTGTTTACTGACCCTTGTTTCTACATTTTCAAGGGGACTAACACAACAACTACCCTATGGTTAACATTGTTGGTGGCAATGTATTTGAAAGTTATACCATAGTGCACACTATAACTTTTTTGGGATGCAGTATGTACTTGATTAGCTGTTTTATCTATTGGAACATAATGATTTATATTTTATACCATATTATTGTGAAGCTGTTATGCAACAAATCACAGCATTATGAAACAAACCAAGAAACAACAAAATGCTTCACTCCATGCTTCCATGTATGCTTTGAATAAATTGTTCTGCTTCTTAATTTGAGCAGCATCCTGAAAAGGAACATAAAACCTTCACAGTTTTTAAGAACAGAATTAATAGTAAGATTAACCCTTTTTTATTAGTATGCAGTTTCCTACATGTGGCATATAAAGGAATTATTTATTGAATGAACTCAGTGTTTATTCTTTGGCATATTTATAGGCCTATCCATAAATTGTATGAAGAATGGCCATCTGTGCCAGTTATCAGTGACTGATTAATCTGCTTGCTCTTTAATGCATCGCCTTTTGCACTATATTTTTCCCAGGTGATAATAGTTAAGGGGGACTAGATAGTTCCAAGTACAATGAAATATTTTCAAGGTCAAATATTCCATGGGGTAGATTTTCAAAGATTTATGCACGTGGCCAGGCTTGCATGTACTGGGCCAATTTTCAAAGGCCCAACCACACGTGTAAGTCTCGGGGCTATGGGGAAGGTGCGGGGCAGGGTGTGGCTAGAGGCACCCGGCACAGCAGCCATTTGCGTGCATTCTTTTAAAATCTACCCCCATATCACAAGGCATCGTGGTTCCATTTTTGGCTTTAGAGCAGTCTACAGGCATAAGTGTTTCCTTTCTTTCTGTATAATATGAAAAACAGTATTAAGTACAAAAGTCAATATTGAAAATATTTGAGGCTGATATTCAGCACTACTTAGCCAGATAGGTAGCGACTTATCTGGCTAAGTGGCAGCACTGAATATCTGGTCACATTCAGTGGTTCCCACTTAGCCAGATAAGGACTTATCAGGCTAAGTAGATAGCTGTATATCTAATGGGCGGGCAATAGGCAGATTGGGGAGAAGTTACTTATCCGTCTCTTGTAGCCGGATAACTGCAAATATTCTGACATATCCACATATAGTAGATGGATAAGTTAGAATTGTTCAATAGCAGGTCTAAACATAGCCAAATATAAGTTATCCGGCTAAGTGGTGATTTCTACAGGGATATTCAGTAGTATAGCTGTGCTGATGAATATCCCTTGTAAGTTAGCCAGATAACTCTTATTCATTAACTTACTTAGTGTTGCGTCCGTCGCTGCTTGATTCCCTCACTCCGCCATCTTTACCTCTGTGGCGACTCCCTCCAGGTCTGATGGACGACTGGCTGCCGCGGCTTCTCCAAGCTGTCTCCCTCCGGCGTCCCCGGACCGGCTCGACATTGCAGATCCGCCATGTTGTCTGACGACCTAGGGCGCGCGCACTCTGACTGAAGTACCAGCAAGGGCGCGAACTTCAGGTGAGATGACGTCATCCGCTTCCAATATTTAAGGCTTCTATTTTCTATCGAATTGAGTTAGCAAGAAGTGGAGAAGATATGGATACGGATACGGTTACGATTCCTCCAAGCTACTCTGCCGCCTCGGACTTACCAGAGGTACCCGCTCCTCGGGGGCCTCGCTTTCTCTTTACCTTTCAGATTACAGATAGGAACCGGTACTTGCTCCTCGAGGGCCCATGTTCCTGGATACTCTGAAGATTCTCTACTACCTGGAAGACATTGCTACTACAAACAATTGTGAGTTACCACTACTCTCTCAGGGCTTTCCCTGGAACCAGGTACTCACTCCTCGAGGGCCTATATCGTTCCAGCTCCTGAGCTTCCTTGAGACCTTATGTGAGTTATCATCTAGTTCTGTTCATGAACCCTGTCTACTCTGCCTACACACGTTATACAGTTTCTCAACAGCTCTGCCATCCTGGATCGTTGTTCCAGTACCTGAGGGACTGCAGCCCTACCGGGCATATCAGCTCACTACTGCCACCTCTGGTGGCATCATACCTGTTTAATAAAAGAACTAATGTGTGTCTGTCTCCATACTCAAGCCTAGCCAGTGGTCCCTCTCAGGATATCCTCCCGAGGGCGTGGTCATCTGCCACCGGCACAGGGATCCACCCACAACTATATCAAATACTACAGATTGCTACTCCACAGTGTACTAGTACAGATTCCATCTGCTTGCTCCTCCCATCAGCATAACAGTTTCTAACAAATTGCTAACTCCTAGCAGAAAGTCTAACAGATTCATAACACATAGACTGAGGCACACCACTAGTAACAACCCCTTCCTGAGAGAAAACTCCAATTGCCACCATACCTTGTTGCCTCCCATTCAGCCAGTTTCTAACTCAATCAGTCTCTCTAAGATCCATATCAAGGGCACACAATTTGGGGTAGATTTTCAAACACGGCGCGTTCGTGTACTTTTGCTGGCGCATCAGGCGCAAGCAAAAGTACGCGGGATTTTAGTAGATACGCGCGTAGTCGCACGTATCCGCTAAAATCCTGGATCGGCGCGCGCAAGGCTATCGATTACGTATAGCCGGTGGGCGCCGAGCCGCACAGCCTACCCCCGTTCCCTCCAAGGCCGCTCCGAAATCGGAGCGGCCTCGGAGGGAATCCTCTAACGCCCTCCCCTCACCTTCCCCTCCCTTCCTCTACCTAACCCACCCCCCCGGCCCTGTCTAAACCCCCCCCTTACCTTTGTTGGGGGATTTACGCCTCCCGGAGGGAGACGTAAATCCCCGAGCGCCAGCGGGCCCCTAGCGCGCCGGGACGCGACCTGGGGGCGGGTACGGAAGGCGCGGCCATGCCCCCGGACCGCAACCACGCCCCCGGGCCCGCCCCCAAAACGCTGCCGACACGCCCCGAAAACGGTGCGGCGCTCGGCCCCGCCCCCGACACGCCCCCCTCCGAAAACCCCGGGACTTACGCGAGTCCCGGGGCTCTGCGCGCGCCGGTAGGCCTATGTAAAATAGGCTCACCGGCGCGCAGGGCCCTGCTCGCCTAAATCCGCCCGGTTTTGGGTGGATTTAGGCGAGCAGGGCTCTTAAAATCCGCCCCTTTATTTGTAAGACTTCTGAGCAGAACAGTGTCAAAGGCTTTGCTGAAATGCAAGTACACTAAGGGGTAGATTTTAAAAAGATGCACGCTACCCGGTGCGAGGTCATGTATACCTGATTTTATAACTTGCGTGCGCAGACGCGTGCAAATTATAAAATCAAGGGTTGGCACGTGCAAGGGGGTGCACAATTGTGCACCTTGCACACACTGAGCCGCGCTGCCTTCCCCTATTCCCTTCCCCCTAACCTGACCTTCTCTCCCCTTCCCCTAACCTTACCCCCCTAGCCCTACTCTAACTGCCCCCAAAATTTTTGTTTTACCTTTTGTGTCTGCCTCTGGGCAAGCACAAGTTGCGTGCACCGGTTGACTGCCGGCACGCAATCCCTCGACAGTGGCAATGACCGCTGTGTTGCAGGCCTCTGGCCCCGCCCCCTCCCCACCCGTTTAGTAAAACCCCTGGACTAACATGCGTCCTGGGGCTTTATGCGCGCCGCCGGGCCTTTTGAAAATAGGCCCAGCACGCGTAACCTTTTGAAAATCCAGCCCTAAGTCTAGCGTTTTCCTTTGATCCAACTCTCTGGTCACTCAAGCAAAGAAATTGATCAGATTTGTCTGACAAGATTTACCTCTGGTAAAACCATGTTTCCTTGGATCTTGCAATCCATTGTATTCCAAATACTGCACTATCCTCTGTTTTAGCATAGATTTTACTAGTTTGCTCACCCAGCCTCCTCCTTATTTCCACTTCTATGAATAGGAACTACATCCACCCTTATCCAGTCCTCTGGATCTACTCCAGACTCTATTGAGAAGGTCAGTCAGTGGAGTTGCAGGATATCTCTAAATTTCTTTAGTACCCTTAGATATATCCTATCCAGCCCCTTGCCTTATCTACTTTAAGGTGAATTTTAAGAGCCCGGCACACACCCAAACTGTGAGATACTCACATAAGTTGGGCCGGTGTACCCCAAACAGATATTTAAAGATGCTTGCATATGCACGTATCTCCCATTAGGTGTAGAATAATTTTTTCGCAAATAAGGGGTGGGGTGTGGGCATGTTCTGGGATGGGCATAGCCATTCCTGGATTTCACATTGAAACCAGCGTGCAAATATGCACACAAGCATGCACCAGGGTCCCCTGCCTCATAACTTTACTTCTCCTGTGGGTGGCATATAAGGCCTAAAACAAACAAAAAAATAAATAAACATAGCAGGATTTTAAAAGTTGGGGCTAACAGGGGAAAAGAAAGGCATTTGGAAGTCCTCTCCCTTGCCTTGTCAAACTGGGAATGAACTGGGAAAACCAGTAATTGCATCAGCACACGTGTCTTTTAAAATCCCCCCCCCCCCCACTTATGCAGTAGAAGCAGCATTTGATTGCATAGGTGTGTGCCCACTTAAAATTGTGCACACAATTGCATGCATTCAGCCTATTTTATAACGTGTGCATATGTTAAATGGCCATGTGCCTGGGCGCAAGCCGGCCAACTTGCGCACACGTGCACCACTTTGAAAGTAATCATGTTTAAGTTTAGTTAGCTCCTCACAAACACACTGTTCCGAAAATCCACTGAGGTTTATCTCACTTCCAATCTTATTTGTGTTTGTTTATGTGGTCCTGCTCCAGGCCCTTCTACAGTGACCAATGGACAGAAATATTTGTTACGCAATTTTGCTTTTTCCTCATCAGTTTCTACATACTCCTCCCCTTCACCTTTGAGTCTCACAATGCTACTTTTGTACTTACTTTTATTACTAACATATCTAAAAAAAAGTCTTGCAGTCTTGTCCCCTCGTTTTACTCATTTTGCTATGTTTTCTTCTATTTGAATTTTCACATTGCTTACTACTTTCCCAGTCTCTGTTAATTTTTCCTTTCTGCGATCTCTTGTAGTTTATGGATACTTACCTTTTCTCCCTTGTTAAAAATATCTTTGAGTGGCCACTTTTAATGCATACATTAATAGTTGACTGTGGCTTCCCAAGCTACCATGATCCAAACAATAAATACTCTCTTACTAATAGTAGTGTATCCTTTAATAATATAGTATGAATTATGATCGCCTTTCAAAGATGTTCAAGCAAGGGCAGGATATATTTTTACACCATATGCCATACTCTAATGCAAATATATTGGCACTCCATAATATTTGTTAGATTTACTTATTTTCTTTTTGTATATATTTGGCCATTGTCTATATGCCAGCAAGACTAAAACAGAAATGTAAAAATGTATTGGTCTACCGCACCAAAAACTATGAAACTAAGAAAGCAAAATATATCACAGTATTTGGATGATATAAAAAGAGTAAATATTACAACCATTGTTAGCTTCCTTGTGATAAATGTGTTTTTAAAACCATTTTGATCCTTATCCTGTCTCCCACATCACAGTCCAGTATTTAATGTGTTTAAACAACATGAAGCAAATCAAAAGGAAGTGATTGTAATTAGTTGTTTAACTATGATTAATGAGGTCTGTTTTAAAGCACATGTGTGTCCCAATGAAAGAAACTCATTATACTAAGGAATTTGCTTTTCCTGCCTAATGGCTTTGTTCTAATAGCCAGGCAAATTGAATGACAGTGTTTGAAATCCATTAAGCCTGGCATTTTCGAATGGGCAAAATTAATGGTGTGATAGTTTACTGATCAACTAACCTGAAAGTAATAAAACTCCAGAATCACATAGGTACTTTCACTGCTGGGCTTTCTGAGACAAAGCAGAGATAAATGAATGGGCAGTAAAAATAAATTGAAGGCTTGTGGATGGTTTTCTAGCTCTCAGGTTCCCAACTTATGCTAATTCAATCATTTTTCTATGTGCTGCTATGAGTCCAAAATGTGCAATGTACTGTATAGAACAGTCTAGTATATACTACAGGTTTATTTATTTATTTATTTAAGGCTTTTATATACCGACTTTCTTGATACAAATCAAATCAACTCGGTTTACATTGAACTAAGCAGAAACTATAACCAACCAATCAACAAGTGACAATTTAAAGGAGCCTAAAGTTACATTATAACAAGGGTGCCTTAACTGGGAGAAGGAAAAAAAAGAGGGGGAGAACGAAGATAAATTACTATATACAATAGAATATACAATATGGGGGGAGGCTCTTTGCCTCCCCCCATATTCCATTGTATATTCTATTGTATATCTTAAATATGTTTATCTTAAATATCTTAAATAGGTTTATCTTAAATATGATTAAAATGTTATTCAGAGAATCATGAATGCATACTAAAGAAGAGATAATTGGAGGCCAAAAAGTAAAAAAAGCTTGCTTCCCCCATTCTGTCACAGGCCTGGTTCATATAAATATTATTTCATACACTTATTTAGCCTAGCTCCATAGGATATAATGGTGGAAGACCATCAGCAAGATTTTAGAGCCCAATAAAAAATCTATAATGATGCAAGAAGATACAAAGCATGTATTGGCTTGGAAGTTCAACATATATGCAAAACACCAGTCCCTACCTGTGTGATCTTTTTTCTAGATCACTGAATGAATTTATATGCACAGTGCTCTAAACTGGGAAACTATGCATACAATTACATGGAGAACTTACCACAGAGATAATATAAATGGATACCCTATGCAACAAAAGGCAAACTGATTTGCCCAAAATCATAAAGCATGTCAGTGGGAGAAGCAGGATTTGAACTATTAGTTAGACAACAAAGGTAAGGGTTGTGGGAAATGGAGTCTCACCAAAGAAGGGTTCTATCTTTGCCACATTTTTACCTTGCAGGATTTCACACAAGGCAGCCCCTGTACTTATTTTGTTATACACATGTCTCCATATATTATTACCAGGACTGCTGGACCTTGCTCAACACAACCATCAACCAAACTGGGAAAGTTAACCATATGAGAGAAAGTCCTACTCACCTCCTAATGTATCAGCACTATACAGGGGTAAATCATGACATTAGACATATAATCAAGTTGGCGTGTATTAAGAAATTGAATCCCAACCTCAGAGAAGCCACAAAAAAGTAATTTACAAAATGAAGAGAGGATAACTCTCGAAAACTCATCACAAATATATTAAGTTAGTCCAATACAAAGGTATCACCTACAACTTGTTGATTCTCAGTTCTACATATCCATGAGGATTAATATGACAATCACAATTCTTTGTTCAAAATATTTAGTAAAATCTGTCTTTTGTGTTAGATTTAGGGGTTTGTGTGCAAGATTGATGAGTTCAAGAGTAGGACTTTGGTTTCAGGTATAAATTGGCATTGAATGATTAAGAGCTGTGAGTACCTGAGTGTTAGGAGATGGAGACCCCAAGCAAGGGAAGGCTCAGAGGCCTCCACAATCTGTTAGGAAGCGTTAGGAGAGCGGTTCCGCTTTCCAGGGGATTGTGTGTCCTTGGACCACGGCTCGACCCCAGAGGAACTCCGAAGAGGTGCCACAGCAAGCGAAGCATGCTCGAGCATGGGCTGGACAGGAGCGAGGCTGGACTGAAGACAATGAGACAGAAGGTCTGACCCTCTACCGGACCTGCATGCCCCAGGATGACCAACAACGCAATGTTGATCAATGAACAGTCCTCCAACCGTTCCAAGCCCTTTCGGACCTGCTGCTGGGTAACGTTAATAGATGGCAGGCTGGACAGAGGACGAGGGTAGATGGAGACCTTGGAACATGGAAGACTCTTGGACGTAGACATAGACGAAGACTCAGGAACAAGGTACTGATGCACAGACAAGACTCTGGAACAAGGTACTTGGAGAAAGGTTCTAGGTATTCAGAAGATTCAAGCAAAGTTCAAGGTATTCAGGAGAGTCAAGTAAAGTACTGGGTTGAGACTGCAACGCAGTGCGCCCTACACAGCCCACCTGCGGGGCTGGTCGCAGACCACGCTGGACTCGAAGAGACTCTAGACGAAATGTGGAGTAAAGAAAGGAACATGTCTCAGAAGCTGTAGAAGCCTGCACCGGGGCATGCCCTACACAGCTGCCAGTGGTTGGTCGTGGACCACGCTGGGACGGCACAGGTACTAGCAGAGCCTTTGGCATGGACGGAGCAAGCACAAGGGACTCCGTAGACCAGGGACAAGGATACAAGCGGAAGTCTCCTGGAGGCTTGTGCTGCAGAAGTGAGGAAGACATTGCACCACGAGGCGCCCTACGCAGCCCACCTGTGGGACTGGTCGAGGACCACGACATGGCACGCCAGGAAGGGTAGCAACGAGGAACTAGGGGTTCAGGACATCAGGACTGGATCACAAACATCAGGAACAGGTGACGGACATCAGGACTGGATCACGGACATCAGGAGTGGAAGACGGACATTTGGAATGGATCACGGACTTCAGGAGCGGAAGACGGACATCTGGACTGGATCACGGACTTCAGGATGAGACGTGAAGCTCCGACAGGAAACAAAGAGCACAGGACCTTGAAGAAGAGCTGGAACAGAGAAGACTCCTGGAGCAAAGACAGAAACATCCAGGAGCATCTAACTCCTTGCGAAGGCAACGTTGAAATGAACGCTGGGCCCTTTTGTAGGGCTGAAGAGGACAACGCCCAGGGAGGAGCCAGCAAGGGGCCACACCTGGCTGGCCTTTAAAGAGGAGAAGAGAGGCATGCGCCTGCGCCTATGAAAATCCAGGAAGGGCAGGATCATTGGTGGCGTTCTCCCAGCCACGTGGAAGGCCCGAAGAACAAGGCAGGCTGTAGGAGCAGCCCTGCCATGAAGATGAAGGAAGGCAGGCTGCAGGAGCGGCTTCCGGCAGTGAAGAAAGCAAGCATGGAGAACAGGAAGGCTGCAGGCACCGGCAGGGACGGCTTCCCTGCCGGGTAAGGACCCTGGCAGCAGCAAGGATGGCTTCCTTGCCTGCGAGGACCCCAGGAGCAGCAGTGGTGGTTCCAGCCGCAAAGAGAGGCACTCGGCAAGCAGGAGAGGCAGGAGCGACCTCGAGCCGCGATAAGAAGACTCCTGCCCGCGGCTCCAGGACCTCGGAGGAGCCCAGAACAGCGCAGCTTGGCTGCCGTGAGGGACGGCATCTGCCACGGCTCAGCTGGCCACCAAGGTAAGGGACCTGCCCGTGCTCCTTGCGGGCAGGTTCACAACACTGAGCTTCTCCAATATCACAGAGTTGTCTGACCTGTCACCTACATTACCTTTTCAGTCTCTACTTTCCTTTCCTCTCACTTGCCATGAATTCAGGAGATTGAACAAATCAGATAGCTGCCTGATATTGAGGATGCTCAACTATAACATAAATTATATATACTAAGTGACATTCATGGAAATTTTCTGGAGGTCCCTCCACCCCCACCCCCAGCATAGCCTGCCCTCCACTGTGAGAACCAGTACAACCTACTGTACTCAGCCCCATCACAGCTTACGCATCCCCAGGAGCAGCACAGCTTGCCTCCCCCCCCTCCTCAGCTCCAGCCCAGGATACACCCCCCCTCCCCCCAGCTGCAGCACAGCCAGCCATGGAAATTCCCAGGAGGCTCCTATTTATCGCCCTCCCCCTTCTAGTTCAGCCTGCCAATCCCCAATAGCCTGCCCTTCCCTCTCCAGCCCCAGTGCAGCCTGTCCTCACTTATGCAGCCTCAACCCCAGCTTAGCCTGACCTCATCTCCAGACAGCCTCAACAAAGCATGTACTCCCCCCAGCCCCAGCACTGCCCACCCCTCCCAGTCTAAGACCCTCCTCCCAGCCCCAGGACAGCCTGCCTCCCCAGGCTGAGCTCCTTCCCCCAGCCCCAGCACAGCCTGCCCCTCCATCTGCCCAAGCTCCAGCCACTCTATTTATTTATTTATTTATTTATTTAAGGATTTTTATATACCGGGGTCCGTAAGAAACATCACCTCGGTTTACATTCAAACATTAATTCAGCAAAGAGCTTTACAATATAACATAATAACTGTATGAATATAAGACTAATTATAACTTTGTAAAAAAAAAAATAAATAAATAAAGAAAATTAATATAAGAGTGTCTGTAGAAATATTCTGAAAGGTATATACTAGAACTCAGTTTATTGATAGAAGGCTTTTTTGAATAGCCAGGTTTTTAGGTTTTGTTTAAAACTTTTGTGGCAAAGTTCCTGGAGTAATTCAGAGGGCATAGTATTCCATATTGTGTATCCAGCAATGATGAAAGAACGTTCTTTTGTTGTCGAAAGTTTGGTCAAATTAGGCGCAGGGATCTTCAGTTTCGCTAGATGTTGGAATCTGGTAGGTCGGATTGATGTTTTGAATTGTAATTGATCATTGAACCATTGCATTTCTCTGTTGTGAACGGCTTTATGTATAAGAGTCATGGATTTATATACTACCCTTGAAGCCACAGGTAGCCAGTGCAATGACTGAAGTGCTGGAGTGATGTGCTCATGGCGTCTCGTGTCAGTGATGATGCGGGCAGCTGCATTTTGTAACATTTGCAAAGGCTGGATTGTAGTTTTAGGTAGTCCTAATAGCAATGCATTGCAGTAATCAATTTTTGATAGAATCGTTGCTTGCAAGACTGTACGGAAATCATACTGGTATAAAAGGGGTTTAATGCGTTTTAGTGTGTGTAGCTTAAAGAATCCATTTTTAATTGTATCAGCGATGAATTTTTTGAAAGTAAGATTGTTATCAATAATAACGCCAAGGCTACGTACTTGCTGAGACATTGTAGAGATGTGTTGTGAGAGGTTGGAGTTGTTCAGTATAGTATTATTTGGGGGTGATATAATCATAAGCTCAGTTTTATTGGTGTTGATAGCTAATTGGTTGTCCGTAAGAATTGATTTAATTTCTGATAATGCTGCATTCCAAAAGCTCAGGGCATTTGTAATTGAACTGGTAATAGGAATAATAATCTGTACGTCATCCGTCACTCTAGCCTCCAGACTTGTTCTCTGAGGGTTAAAAGATTTTTGTACTGAGTGTATATATTTATTTATTTTTAAAAATGTTTATACCACCCATAACAGATAACTGAGTTGGGTGGATCACAATAAAACATACAACTGCTCACCAACTAGAAGATAATCGTGCATATACAAAAGACTAGATAGATAGCTCCCCTCTCACTGCTGGATTACTGTCTGTATCTTAATTTTATTCAGTTGTGAGTAATTTAAAATTTCTAAGGAAGTAGGGATGTTCAAACTAATTTAAAGTACTTTTAACGTATTGTTTTTTTAAATGTTTCTCTGTCAATGATCCTCCAGAGACTACAAATAATTTACATAGTTTAACTAGTTAAATGCTTTATTGACCCTTGTTTTGAACTAATTCCCTATTATTATATCTTGTTGAAAATTTCTAGGAAGGGGTGTTTTGGCACACACCTTACATTTAAATGTGTAACTCCTTGGAAAGAACATATGGTGTACTAATGTGCTATTCTATGGTGTTAAAGACTGTGGGGTGGATTTTAAAAGGGTTACGCGCATAACCCTTTTAAAAGCCTCCAGCACGCACCGAGCCTATTTTGCATAGGCTCGGCGACGTGCACAAGTCCCGGGATGCACATATGTCCCGGGGCTTGAAAAGATGGGTGTGGAGTGGGCGGGCCAGGGGTGGACCGGGGGCGGGGCCGGAGCCTCCAGGCACAGCAGCCATTTGCCGCTGTGCCTGGGATTGCGGGCCAGCCGTTGCCGGCGCGCATAACCTATGCCTGCCTGGAGGCAGGCGCAACTTAAAAATTAAAGGTAAGAGGGGGTTTAGGTAGGGCTGGGGGGCGGGTTAGGTAGGGAAGGGAGGGGAGGGGAAGGTGGGGGGGCAGAGGGAATGGAGGAAGGCTGCACGGCTCGTCACGTGCAAGTTGCACAATTGTGCACCCCCTTGCGCTCGCCGACCCTGGATTTTATAACTTGCGTGCGCAGGTTATAAAATCGGGCATACATTTGTGTGCACCGGGCTGCACACACAAATCTATGCCCGTGCGTAGTTTTTTAAATCTGGCTTTGTGAGCTCATTTCTTTCCAGTCAGCTATTATACTTGCCAAGCAAGCCTATTAATTCCATTTGACAAAGGTTCTTGTCTCCAGCTTCTGTCACTCTCTTTACTACACTCACCTCCCTACTGAAACTTCTTTACTTGCTCTTTCCCCCCACACACACCCTTTCACTCTCTGCCAGACTACGATTGACTTCTTCCAAGAAAATATTTACAAGTTAATCTTTAATTCTCCACCAGGAAATCCCTTCCTCCATCTCCCCGTTTTCTATTTTTTAAATAAAAAATCTCCCTCATTTTTTTGGCCTCTGCTACAATGTCTTCTTCTGAAATCAGAAAGAAGAAATTAGGCAAGTATCCACCTGCTTTCCATCTACAAACTCAACACTTGTTCTTCTCACCCTTTTCCCAATCAGCTTCTCAGTTCTATCTCCCTTACAGTCATCTCCTCCATCTGTCACATTCTCAATTTTGATCACTTGCCACTACAACAGTTCCTACTGCCTTCAAACATGTAGTGATCACACCACTTCTCAAAAAACCTTCTCTGGATCGCACCTGCCTTGCTAACTACTGTGCCAGCTCCTTCCTCCTTTTCACATTCAGACTACTCAAACTTGCTGTTCACCTCCTATCTCAAACCATTCTTATCAGCTAATATCTAGGTTTCACCCTCTACATGTTACAGAAACTGTGTTTGCCAAAGTATCCAGTGATCTCTTTATGGCCAACGCCAAGGGCCTTTACTGAATCCTTATCCTCCTTGACCCCTTGCTACTTTCAACACCATTGATCACCATCTACACTTTGACAAATTGTCCTCACTTGGATGTCAGGACTCTGCTCTATCTTGGTTTTCTTCTTACCTCTCCTATCATAGTGTATCCTCTGGTGGATCATTCTCTACTGTTGTACCATTAGCAGTCAATATGGCATCTGGGCTCTTTCTTGGGCCCTTTTCTCTTTTATTTCTCAGCTAGTTCTCTTGGTACTCCTTATCTCCATCCAATCCCGTACATGCGCATATCAGCGTGGTAGTGAGGATATGCTAGAATTTTTAATTGTGCATGCACTTATGAGCGTATGTTTTAAAATGTACCAACATGCATAGGTATAGTTCTAATTTTAAGAGGTTACTTGAGTACAGCTAGCACATGTGTGTCTTCAATAGGACCATGTTGGCTTTTACATGCGTATGTCAATGAATTTTAAAACATGCTCACACGAAGCACATTCCAATTAGTCCAGTTAATAGCAAGGTCTTTCAGACACATCTGGTTCTTCATCCTGCACATTGCCTATTTGATTCAGACCCCTCACCCTTTCCTATAAGCTCTAAAACTTGAGATCTACAAACTTGTTCCTCATTATGAGCAGCAATAAAGTTAAGCGGATAGCTAGCGTATGCGCGCTGAAGGTTTCATTTTTAAAATTCAGAGTTACACGTGTAAATCTTGGCCAGACCCTGGAACGTCCATGCCCTACCCCTTTATTCCTCACACGTACACAGGTACATACACACATAATTTGCGGCTTCCTAAAATCTGCATTGCTCATGCGCGGCCCACATACACACGTGTGGGCATTGTAGCACATGCAACATTTTTAAAATCGACCTGTAAATGCCTGGAATAGACTTCTTGAGTTGGTGCATCATGATCCCTCTCTGGTAATACTCATTCAAATCCAGCCTAAAAGCCCACATTTTTAAAAACGCTTTTATATCTTAAACAATGGCTCTTTCTGATTTTAGTATTTTTGATTTTAAATACTTTCCTCTCATGGAAGAAACCAGTCCCCATTCAGCACTCACTGACAGGGAAGCAGAAAATCCCCAATCAGTACTGATTTCTGAACATCTACACCCCAGAGTTAAGTAGTAAATTAATTATTAGGTGTCAATATCTGTCAGCTTTACTGGCACTTAGAGGTGAATTTTAAAAGCCCAGCGCTTGCATTAATTAGGGGATGTGTGAATAAGTCGGGCTTGCACACGTTGAACGGATTTTAAAGGTCATCCAGATACACATGTATCTCCCGCAGCATGCACATCTCCAAAGATTTCAAAAGGGATGGGCTGCTGGCAGGGCATGGTCTGGGCAGGGCATGGGCATTTCAGGGCGTGAACCGGAGATGTGCGCAGAAATGCTTATGCGCTCCGGCGTACGCCAAGGCCCCCTGCCGTGGAACTTTACTTCTGCAATGGATGATGTATAAGTTAAAAATGAAAGAAAATTAGGCAGATCTATGTTTTAAGGGGTGGGGCTAACTGGGGGGGAATGAAGGCTATTAAACTAGGGGAATTTGGAGGACCTCTCTTTTAACTGGACGAATTGGGAACAAACTGGTAAAACTCGGAATGGTGTGGCACACACCCCTTTTAAAATCTCCCAGTTGACGTGGTAGAAGCAGGATTTACACGTGTGCGCCCACTTAAAATTTGGCGCACACGTATGTTATAAAATGGCCACGTCTTTGGGTGCGGGCCGACATATGTGCGCCCGTGAGCTAGTATGAAACTCTCTGAAAACAGGAGGAGATCACTCAATTTGCATTTTCTGAACTTTTCTTGTTCCTCTTTGATTGCCCCAAATGACCTTATCTTTAAGTATATGAAAGAAGTGCTATACATACCTGAAGTGCATTTGCTTAACTATACTAAAATGTTTTATATTAAGGGAAAAAGGGAGTGTTTCAAATTTGGGTTTGTCTCAAGTTTCATGTTCTTTAAATAACTAATTTTTTTAGAATAATCAGATGATGCAATTCATGAACAGGCTACTTTGTTGGTCTCATGATCTTCCCTTAATGAAAGAAGTTAATTATGAGGTTATTTTTTGCCAAAAATATGCCCTTTTTGGGGATATAAAATTCAAATATTTCCCAATATGTGTAGAAAAACACAAAATAGAAGAAAGGCTTTCCTCCAATTGAGAGAAATAGTTTTGAACATAGGAAGAGAATTGTTTCTCCAATATCTTTCTAAATGCTTAATTAAATTGGATGGTAATAGATACTCTCTTTGAAACTACTCAATTAAGGGTATTACTTGATACCTTCTTGATTTTGCTGTGAAATGGAAATTTAAATTGTATGTTGCAGTCATTTCTTATTTTTTCTCCTTCTTAAAGGTTTGTTCCACAGAATCCTTGTTTCCTCATTTTTGTTGTTCTGTGCTGAGCATATAGGTTTATATTTTTCCTTATTTTTCAAATATGTCATTACTGTAATTTTCTTTTCTGTATTGTCTCAATTTCTGACAAGCTATTGTATAGTTTGTTTATATTTTTGAAAATGTATAAATAAAGTATGATAAAAAAAACTTTTCCAGCTAACTTTACAGGCATATTCAATAGTGCTGTCACACTATTGAATACAGTGGATATCTTAAAGTTAGCCAGCTAACTTTAAATGGCTAACTTTAGGACAGCTCTTTAGCCTGACCAAACTTATAGATCATTCACGTGTTATGGCGTTAACACACACGTTATCCCATGTGTTAACGCCATAATGCATGCAAAAAACACTATGGCGCATGGCGCGAATGCAAATTTTTTGGGGGGCAGGATTGGGGAGGAGTTGAAATTAGTTAAATTAGGGGTGATATTGCATGGTTTTAATGCCAGAAATAATTACACCTTTTTCCCTGGTGTTAAGTTGTCCAATATGCCCGAAATGGCCAAATCACAATTCACGATAAATTTTTGGAATTGCATTTTGGCCATGGAGTGGGGGGGGGGGAGAAAGAGAGAGAGAGGCTCTGAGGAGGGCCTCACTGTGAACACCTATTTATATCTCTATAGGAGGGCCACCTAATAGATCGAGGTGAGGTGTTGGTGGTGATTTAGGGTTTAGGGGTCAGTTTCGCATGTAGAGTGAGACGTACAAACAGCACAGTACACTTTGGAGAAGATTTGACATCATTTGAAGTGAGGAAAGTCTCACAAAGATTAAATTTTGTACTATGTTTTCTCACCCTAGCTTGATAGTACTCTGCTATTTTAGTAGTTGCTTTGTTATAATTTTATTTTCTATTTTAAACTTAGGTATCTGTATTGTTTTTAAATTATAAATGTATTGAACTCTATGAACTGCTGTTACTGTATATGTTTTAGAATGACAGCATACAAATAATAATAATAATTAGGGACAAAACCCTTAGGGGTAGATTTACAAAAAATGTGCGTTCGCGTACTTTTGTTGGCGCACCAGTCGCAAACAAAAGTACGCTGGATTTTAGTAGATACGCGCGTAGCCACGCATATCTGCTAAAATCCAGGATCGGCACGCGCAAGGCTGCCGATTTTGTGCAGCCGGCGCGCACCAAGCCGCGCAGCCTGCCTCCGTTCCCTCCAAGGCCGCTCTGAAATCGGAGTGGCCTCGGAGGGAACTCGCTTTCGCCCTCCCCTCACCTTCCCCTCCCTTCCTCTATCTAACCCACCCCCCCGGCCATATCTAAACCCCCCCCCCCCCTACCTTTCTCCAGGGATTTACGCCTCCCGGAGGGGAGAAGTAAATCCCCGCGCGCCAGCGGGCCGCTAGCCTCTGTATCGCTCCATGGTGAGACCGCACCTTGAATACTGTGTACAATTCTGGTCGCCGCATCTCAAAAAAGATATAATTGCGATGGAGAAGGTACAGAGAAGGGCTACCAAAATGATAAGGGGAATGGAACAACTCCCCTATGAGGAAAGACTAAAGAGGTTAGGACTTTTCAGCTTGGAAAAGAGACGACTGAGGGGGGATTTGATAGAGGTGTTTAAAATCATGAGAGGTCTAGAACGGGTAGATGTGAATCGGTTATTTACTCTTTCGGATAGTAGAAAGACTAGGGGACACTCCATGAAGTTAGCATGGGGCACATTTAAAACTAATCGGAGAAAGTTCTTTTTTACTCAACGCACAATTAAACTCTGGAATTTGTTGCCAGAGAATGTGGTTCATGCAGTTAGTATAGCTGTGTTTAAAAAAGGATTGGATAAGTTCTTGGAGGAGAAGTCCATTACCTGCTATTAAGTTCACTTAGAGAATAGCCACTGCCATTAGCAATGGTTACATGGAATAGACTTAGTTTTTGGGTACTTGCCAGGTTCTTGTGGCCTGGATTGGCCACTGTTGGAAACAGGATGCTGGGCTTGATGGACCCTTGGTCTGACCCAGTATGGCATTTTCTTATGTTCTTATGAGACGCGACCTGGGGGCGGTTCCGGAGGGCGCGGCCACGCCCCCGGACCGCCCCGGGCCAAAACCACGCCCCGGGCCCGCCCCCGAAATGCCGCATCCCGCCCCCAAAACGCCGCGCCGATCGGCCCCGCCCCCGACACCCCCCCGACTGAAAACCCCGGGACTTACGCGAGTCCCGGGGATCTGCGCGCGCCGGTGGCCTATCGAAAATAGGCGCGCAAGGCCCTGCTCGCGTAAATCCGGGTGGATTTACGCGAGCAGGGCTTTTAAAATCTACCCCTTAGTACATATGCCCCTATTTTTTGTGATCCTTTATTATTTATTTATTTATTTATTTATTTAAAGCTTTTTTTATACCAACGTTCGTTTGCACATCACATCGGTTTACATGGAACAAGTAGTAAAAAAAAGAATGTTAAAACAAGCAAGGAAGAAGGGAAAGTACATCTGTATGGGCCATATTTGTGAAGCATTTATCATAATAGATGGTATTGTATGCCATGCGGCAGGATGACCTTCATTTTCCTTAGATTATATTCTTGAGCTGTAAGGCTTGAACACTTCATTACCCTTATATACCTCTTATTCATATTATCTAATATAAGCTTCTGCCTCACACTGTAGCTTTTTATAGTTACTGTCTGTTTGCATGGAATGAGCCAGTTTAGTGTGAATTAATGAACACATGTTCTAATCTGAATTGGAGGTTTTCCCTATTCCATGGAAAAGATACTTATGTGATTCTGGTCGTGGCAAATCCCTCCACAAACTTTCTACATTGTTACAGAAGCAGAGGTTTTCCATCTGTCCAAAGGCAATGAGCATTTTCGGGTGAATTCCTTCCTCCTCCGTATACATAACACTGAGAATATTCGAATCAGGGCAGGTCCCTGCTAGTAACAGCATTATCCTCTTCCCAAAAAGAAACACAGCTGTTCCTCTATTTTTTTGTGACATACCAAAGAGAAAGGTCTCATAAATTTTTCCTTATCTGTCATGCAGGATCATTTTACTACTGAGTTTCATATTTGTGCATTTCTCCGATTCACTGGACAAGTGTTTGATACATTTTCACATCTGTATTTCAATAGGTCCTTTGCTGCCTCTAAGTGGCGTACACATAAATGTACAACCTGAAGTGAACAGTTTTTATTTTACTTTATTTTTGAGGGGGGGGGGGGGGCAGGTAGGGGAACTGTGATGAATGCATTAAAAAAAACACCTGGACCTGGATAAAATAAAATTAATTTCAATGACCACTTATATTCTGCTTGAAGAACCAAAATGCTGACAAATGAGAGTGAACTGAAAAATGTTATTTTGTACTACTAGAAAATAAAGTTGCCAACATGTTAAACTGAACAGCTTCAAATCTACATTTTCTAGAGTACTACAAGAGCCCAAGATTATTATTACATTTTTACATTATTTCTTTATTAATTTTTTAAACCATCACAGGATTAAAAAAAAGTTCTGGCATACACCCACTGGCAGAAAACATTTATTTATTTATTTATTTATAGCTTTTCTATACCGACTTTCCAATAACAGAATTACTGATCAATTCGGTTTAAATTTTAAACTTTAACAGTGACAAGTAATTGTCTTACAATGAACAGGAAGAAATAACTTGGAAATAAATATATGGGGAATATAACATAGATACAATATATAAAGCCTAATGTAGGCAAAGGCATAAAAAACATAGGCATAAAAACATAGGCTTGGGTATTGGGTAAAACATAATAAAGGCAAAAACGTACTCAGTTTACATCATTTCTATCCAAAGCCACCACTGGTCCACATCAAGGAGGGAAAAAGTATTACAACAATTTAAACAGTCTCAGTCTCTCTCTCTCTCTCTTTCTTTCTCCCTTCCTCTCCCCCCATGCGGTGTCTGGAACACCCATGCCCTGCCCCTTTCCGCCTACGTTTTCAGGGAGTGCAAGCGCCCTTCCCGGCTATTTAAAATCCACGTAGCTCAGGCCACTTATGCACGTATGTGGCCGTTTTTGACACGCAAGGCTTTTAAAATCTACCTTTATATTATTAAATTTATGTTTAAAGAGTAGTGCCAATGTACTCCGCCTGAATATTTCCAATTAATTCCTCCTACCCACAGTTTAGTCATCCAGATTTATAAAAGTTTGCAAGAATTAAGGATCAGAAAAAATAAATCTGTTCCCTTGAAAATCTATAATACATTTACATGGGAACCTGAAAAAGAAAGTGGCTCCCAAATCTATAACACACGGTTTCAACTGCAAAAAAAGCTTTCCTTCTAGCCTCTGTCTCTCTAGCCACGACAGGAAAAATTTGGATCATTCTTATATTTAAAATACTGTTTAGACACCATATTTTTATCTGACTCGGAAGTAAATGTAATCAAAGGAGTTGGTCTAGTTTTAAATAAATCACTCAAATCCTGTAGAAATGATGACAAATTAGAGCTGTCAATAGGAACTACCATATCCAAAGCACTTTCAACAAGGATAAATATTAGCTTTTTATCTGGAGAGTAAAAGCATTTCAAAAAATTGAATATTTTCTGAGGATAAAACTGCAATACACTAAGGGGCAGATTTTTAAAAAGTACGCCAGCGCATACTTTTGTTTGCGAACCCGGCGCAAACAAGAGTAAGCCGTATTTTAATAGATACACGCATAGCCGCGTGTATCTTTTAAAATCCGGGGTCGGCATGCACAAGGCTGCGCTAAATCAGCAGCCTGTGCATGCCGAGCCGCGCAGCCTGCCTCCGTTCCCTCCGAGGCCGCTCTGAAATTGGAGTTGCCTCAGAGGGAACTTTCTTTCCGGCGCCCCCCACCTTCCCTTTCCTTCCCCTAACTAACCCGCCCCCCGGCCCTAATTCCTCCCTCTACCTTTATTGCAAAAGTTACGCCTGTCCGAGGCATGCGTAACTTGCGTGCGCCGGGCTGGCTGTCGGCGCGCCATGTTCTGGTCCAGGGGCTGGTCCGGAGGCCGCGGCTACGCCCCCGGAATGCCCCTGGGCCGGAACCATGGCTGTGTCCCCGCCCCGGAACGCCCGCGATGACGCGCCAGCCGTGACACCCCCCTGACATGCCCCCCCCCCAGGAAAGCACCGGGACTTACGCGCGTCCCGGGGCTTTGCTCGCGCCGGCAGCCTATGCAACATAGGCTCGGCGCGCGCAGGAGGAGCTTGGGGCAGGTTTTCGGGGGGGTACGCGCTTATCTTATGCGCGTACCCCTTTGAAAATCTGCCCCTAACAAAGTAGTTATTAAAACGTTCTACAAGTGATAACCATTTAATTTTTGGAAACTTCAAAAACCTTAGGGGTAGATTTTAAAAGTAGCACGCGCAGCCTATATGTGCGCACGCTACCCGGCACGCGCACATATACGCCCAATTTTATAACATGCACGCGCCGGGTAGCGTGCGCACATATAGGCCAGCTAATGCTGCTGGTACTCCAATGCTGCAGTTGTGTGTCCTTTGCTGTTAGCCTTGACACTAGTGCTGTGAATCTATCTTGCAGCTGGGTGTTATTGTAGTGGTACCAAGCTGTTATTACAGTAACTGTTATTACCGAAGTTATGCAAAGCTGTGTGTGTGTGTGAGTGAATTCTTAATTGCTGATAATTTCCCCAACTCAATCAGTGGAAATCTTGCTGTGACTTCATAACTGGCAGTGTTCATGCAAAATACTGGAACTTCTGCAGAGTTTACTTGCTATCTGATAGCTGGTGTTTCCGATGTTTGGGATTTGAAACAGTTCATTCACTTAGTAAAGTCACACATTCAGCACTTTGAAAGACCAACAGGAGGTTTTGGGGGGTTTTTTTGCACTCTTTGCAGTTTCTTATGTCCATCTTTGATTAGTTGATGACTACTGACATATATTTCTGGCATTTCCACAACCTTTGGCTAATTAACAGTTCAGCTTGAGATTATGAGAAAACTTTATGAGCAGCCACCCCCTTTCCATTCACGCAATTGATTAGGGCCCTCCAAGATGGGTTACTAGATATAGCACAATTTGCCAGACAGGCAAGGAGATGCAGACATACCACACCTAAATAGAAAAACACAGACATACCAGACAGACACAGAGAGAGGCCTAGATACAACATACCCAGAATACAAACATTACAACATACCCAGAATACAAACAAAGGCAGACAAACTCCATAGAGATTCACAGACAAAGCACATTATACACAGAGACATAGGCCACACACACAAAGACCAAAGCCCACCAGAGACACACACTCCACACTATACCCATACACGCAGGCCACACACTACAATAGTAAAGGCTGGAAAATGTTTCCAAAAATTAGGTGCCGCCAACATTTTTTAGGATTTGAGAAAAACTCTACCCTTTCCTGCCCAACTTTATGTAGGTGAAAAATATAAAAATGTGTTTACCAGTACCCTGGTGCTTGTGGTCTAGGATGGCTGCATGGTGCTGTCTTCTCCCCTGGGCTGTGTGGTGGGCCCAATGGGCTGTAGTGGCATGATGTATGCCCCAATAATAAAAAAAAAATAACGGAGAGCAGGAGGTCCTATTGTTGTAAGACCCTGTACAGTATGGCCACAATTTTTTTTTAATTTATTTTGGAGCTCCGGGGGCCGGGCAGATCAAGTTTGGCCTCAGCGGCTTGAATTACCACGTTTTTAAAATTAAAAGTGGTGTCTGCTGCTAGTTGGGGGGGGGGGGGGGGGGGGGGCAAGCAGCGAGTGTGGCCTACAACGGCTCAGGACGCGCTTTTAAATTGAAAGCGGTATGAGTGCCACGAGTCAAGAGGGGGGCCTGGCTTGAGCGGGTGTGACTTTGGCAGAATAACTGCCATGTGTGTAAGAGAAAGCGTCGTCTGCCGCGATTTAAAGGCAGGCCGCATGTGCAGGAGGCTGAGAGGCAGGCTGAGAGTAGGAGCGAGCAGCCGGAAGTAACGTGACCGCTCCGAGGCTCCCGAAGTGACCTCCAAAAGTGCCGGACATGGTTTTGTAGTGCCGTGAGAGAGTGAGGACTCCTGCAGGCACAGGAAAAAAATAAACAAGACGCACCACGTGCACATCTGCGGCCCACAGGAGTGGGCCGCAGATGTCAGCGCTGCTCCTGCTCAGCCCCAGACCTCGCCAACGAAAAATTTAAAAAGAAATAAATTGCACGAAATGGCCCAGATTGGCAGTGACAGCCCTGGGAAAACTGCCGCTGCAAGCCACTGTGTAGGGAGAGGTGCATTCAGTGCCGGGAGCCTTGGAAAAGCTCCTGGTGCATTTCCAAAGTGAAGGCCCCTGCTGATGTCACTGAAGACATCAGCGGCTGCCTAATGAAGTAACTAGAGGCCGTTTTGAAGTGAAAAGCAAAGGTTTTAAGTAATTTTATGTTTTCAAAACCTAATTATTTTGTTGGGCAGCTAGTAAAGAGGCTCCCACACAAGTTTCAAGTCTCGATACACATTAATACACTCGATGTGAAGGAGGGAGTCAGAGGACCATTAAAACTTTAATAATCGGTACTTTTGCTGCTGGTGCTCAGGTGGAGAAGCCTTAAAAAGGAGCTAAGTAAAAGGGTACACACGCAGACAAAAATATGATCTAGGATGGTGAACATTTAAGAAGTTCTCAGAAGTCCTTAATTAATTCTTAATTTGATTTAGAAATATTTTAAATTTAACCATGGGATTAGAGAAAATGCTAAGGGGTTCTCATGAGAGTGAATGTCACAGGGATGTTTTGAGTAAAGAGTGGATGAGTTTAAGGTGTTTCTTTTGTGTTTTAGGAAAAAAACATATTTTATTTGGAGAACATTGATTTAATTTTATTTTAAATGATGCCTGTCCTACAAATGATGCCTGTCCTACAAATGATGCCTGTCCTACAAAAAATGAGTTCTGTCAGCTAAAGCATTAGAAATACAGCAGTCAGGGAAGCTATTTCTATAGAGACTCCATGACAACAGAGCCTTGCTGAGAAGTGGTTGTGGTGAGAAGGCAGCATAACTTTATTATTCTGTAGCCAAAATGCTTTTAAAAACCAACCTATTTTATTGAATTATACACAAATAAAAGGTTATAAAAAATCAGGGGGAAATCCTGGGAGATACGCGCGTGGCCGGGCCTGCCATGCACGTTCCGAGCGCATTTTCAAAACGGCCTGGTCACACACATATCTCCTGGTACGCATGGAAGCGCTGGGCATTTAAAAAGGGACGGGGTCTGGGCAGGGCGGGGGTCGGCTGGGACAGTGCCATTTTGCGCTGTCACGGTGTAGCGCGTGCTGGCAGCCGGCCAGCATGCACAACTTACTTCTGCTCGGAGGAGCAGGTAAGTTTTGAAACATACTCGGATCAATCTGGACTCCTGGGATGTACCACAGCTTCCCTAAATGGGGTGGGACTGCGAGAGTCCCGCTCGAGGCACTTTCCCCAAAGCCCCTTGACTCTGGGGCCTGGACATCCAAACGATAATGCCTCGCAAAAGTGTGCAAATTCTTCCAAGTAGCCGCCCTACAAATCTCCTGGGGCGACACTTGTTGACATTCAACCCAGGGTGCTGCCAGAGAACGGGTTGAATGAGCCCGGACCCCTCTGGAACAGGACGACCCTGACGGATGTACGCCGAACAAATAGCATCCTTTAAGGATAACAATAATTCAGTCAATCAGTGGTGGCTTTTCATCGACATGCCCTGCCCATGCCCCTCTGACATGCTGCCACCAGGACTTCAAGTGAGTTGGCAGTAGGTGAGGAGGAATGTGCTCCCTCTGCCACCATTGCAGGCTAGATCAAGTTCCTTTTGCCATTGCTGCCAAACACAAACACCACTGCAGGCATGGGACATAATTTGGGGACCCCTGTGTTAGAGTAAAAGTCAGCGTGGCAAAGATTTATTAAGGGGATATGGCATTTTTCTTTAAGTAATGATGTGAGGGAGAACCACAAGAGGGAGCTTTCTTGGGGGTCAATACAGAGTGGTGTTCAGAGCAAATGGGTAGTTCTTGCTGCAGGTTTTCTATGAGATTGGGGAGTGGGGAGCTCCATAGCTCTTAGCAGGGTAGCTAGTCTACACAATACAGCAAGGCCAAGCCTTGGGAGGTAAGGGAAACATTTCTGGGCTCTTGGGTAGTGTCCAAAGGTAACCCAGGAGGAATATAGTGAACTATACCGACAGGACCCTGACTGAGAAGAATTTTGTGAGTAGATGTGAGTACTGAATCTCATCTGAATTGAGGAAAAATGGGGAGTATTTTTTGTGCTATGGTATTCAAGTGAAGATTGTGTAACCCCATCCCCAGGTGCTGACTATATATCAATGTGGGCCATAAAAAATGTTATATTCTCTTTAGGGGCTGAGTCACTCTGGCTAGCTATTTCACAGTCTCTCATTCCCCAGGGTCTGGATTCCTTGTTGGTGGGGGGAAAGATTATTCTTTTAGGGCCCAGAGATGGGGGTGCCATTTTATGACTTTCTTTCCTTGGGAGAAGGAGTATTTCTGTATTTCTCATTTGCTGTGTGTGCCAAATAAACACGCTGCAGCCACTGAGTTCTGTGTTCAAACTAAATTAGTGATGAATCAGATGAAAAATGGCACAATTAACTCAGTCCTCAGTATCACGGATCATCCTTATAATTACAGTCTTTCCCTTTATCTGTACATGAGTTTCTAATACTAGGACATGGGAAGCACTCACTCTCCAGGGCTTAGCTAAGTGAGGTCCCCAAGTGGGCAAAATATCCTTGGTTGGGCAGGAAAAATCGCTTTCAGTTCTGGCAAAAACTAAACAGTCTCTGCACAGAAAGTCCAAAATCCCCTCTCTTCCAAGAGGATGAAGACTCCAAGTGGGTGTCCTCAAAGGATTCTTGCTCACAGTTAATTGATATTCCTTTTTTCTCGTTCTTGTTCTCTCTCAATTGAATCCCTCATAGGTGGGGGTTCTCTCAGGAAATTAAAATTGGTTTTTACCTGCTAATTTTTGTTCCTGTAATACCACAGATCAGTCCAGAAAAGTGGGTTGTGCATCCCTACCAGCAGGTGGAGTCAGAGAACAATTAGAACTTTGGGCACTGCTACATAACGAGAGTGCCACCTGCAGTCACTCACTATTGACCTGTACCCAAGCCCATGCTAACTGAACTAAATAACGAAGGGTAGCACCCAACCAAATTTCCGGACTACCACTTCGTCGCTGGCAAAAACCAGACCAAACAACTGCTAAAAACTGCTCCATGAATCATGTCTGCAAAAAAGGAGCTTCAACAATAAAAAACTTAAGCAGGTATTGACCAAGACAGTCTTTCGGTATCTGAAGAAAGGGGTGGGCCTCTGGACTGATCTGTGGTATTACAGGAACGAAAATTAGCAGGAAAGAACCAATTTTCATTTCCTGAACATACCCAGATCAGTCCAGAAAAGTGGGATGTACACTGGGTGGAAACCCAAAAGACCCGCACGAAGCACACTCTCCCCGAAGGACGGTTCATCAGAAGCCTTAACGTCCAATCGGTAATGTTTCGTAAAAGTGAGAATAAATGACTACACCGCCGCCCTACAGATCTCCTGAGGCGACAGTAACTGACACTCTGCCCAGGAGGTAGCCTGAGCCCTAGTGGAATGAGCTCTGAGACCTAAAGGCACCTGATGCCCTCGGGCTATGTATGCCGCGCAAATGGCTTCCTTAATCCACCGAGATATGGTCGCTTTTGACACTTTGTCCCCCTTCTTTGGACCACCAAAGAGAATGAACAAATGATCAGAACGTCTGAAGACATTGGTAACCTCCAGATAACGCAATAAGGTGTGCCGCACATCCAAAAGATGAAGGTCACTGTTCTGAGAAGACTCCCGGGACCAGTTAGGGAACCCTGGAAGCTCCACAGTTTGATTGACGTGAAAGGCTCAAACCACCTTAGGGACAAAGGACGGAATCGTACGTACCCGATCGAGGTAAATCCGAAGAAAGGGATCCCAACAAGACAGCGCCTGAAACTCTGAGATCCGACGGGCCAAGCAAATGGCCACCAAAAACACCATTTTCAAAGTCAGATCTTTCAGGGAAACTCCACGAAGAGGCTCGAAAGGAGCACCACATAGAACTCGCTGGACTAAATTCAAACTCCAATCTGGACACACCGAATGGATGGGAGGGCGCAAATGTTTGACCCCCTTAAGAAACCGAGCAATATCTGGATGCACTGCCAGCGAACAGTCGTCAAAGTTTCCCCACAAGGCACCTAGAGCTGCAACTTGTACACGAAAGGAATTGAATGCCAAGCCCTTAGCGAGGCCCTGTTGCAGAATGTCAAGAACCCAAGGAACATGCACAGCTAAAGGGTCACATGAATGCTGATGACATCACGTTTTAAAAAGCTTCCAAACTCTCACATAGGCCATACAGGTGGCTGGACATCTCGCCTGTAGGAGGGTGGAAATGACTTGCTCTGAATAACCCCTCAAGCATAAATGTCGCCTCTTAAAAGCCAAGCCGCGAGAGAGAAGTGATCCTCCTGATCCGAAAATATGGACCCCTGACAGAGCAGATGCGTTAGATGAGCCAACTGAAGTGGACCCTCTAGAGCCAAGCGTACCAGATCCGCGAACCATGGATGACGAGGCCACTCCGGCGCCATCAAAATCACCCTTCCTAGGTGCCGCTCTATGCAACGGAGAAGCCGACCTATGAGGGGCCAGGGCGGGAAGGATTACAGCAGAATCCCCTTGGGCCAAGGACACATGAGAGCGTCTATACCCACCGAGCCCTGTTCTCAGCGACGGTTGAAAAAACAAACTGTTTTTCCGTTCGCCTGCGTTGTCATCAGATCCAGCTGAGGAGTTCCCCATCTGGCGCAAATGAGATTCCACGCCTCGAGAGTTAGTTCCCATTCCCCTGGGTCTAGTTGCTGATGGCTGAGATAATCGGCTTGCACATTTTCTACTCCTGCGACATGGGATGTGGCATTGCCCTCGAGATGGCGCTTCACCCAGGTGAACAGAAGACGAGCCTCCAGTGCTACGGCGGGACTTTGAGTCCCACCTTGTCGGTTGATGTATGCCACCGTTGTCGCATTGTCCGAGAAGACTCGCACCATTCTGCCCTGGATCCAGGGAAGAAACTGCCGCAGGGCCAGACATACAGCCCTGGTCTCGAGCTGGTTTATGTACCAGGATCTTTCCATCGCCGACCAGAGCCCTTGGGTGGACCTGTCTGCACACTGCCCCCAACCTGAGAGGCTGGCATCGGTGGAGATTATCAGCCAATTCGGAGTGTCCAAATCCACCCCCCGTTCCAGATTGTCCAGTGACAGCCACCATGACAGACTGGCTCTGGATTCCGGAAGTAGAGGCATTGATAGATGGAATTGCTCTGACACCGGGCTCCAGCGAGACAAAAGCACACGCTGTAAAGGTCTTAAGTGAGCAAACACCCAAGGAACCAAGTCCAAGGTTGAAGCCATGGAGCCCAGGACCTGAAGATGATGCCACACTGTGGGATTGTTCCTTCGAAGAAGGGAATGTATTTGTTCCTGCAACTTCCCTATTCGGTCTGCCGCTAGAAACACTTTGCCCAGCAAGGTATCGAACTGTGCTCTGAGATAAATCAACTTCTGAATGGGTTCCATGTGACTCTTCTGCACATTGATTACCCAACCTAGGGATCGCAATATGAACATCACCATGTGCACTAATCTCTTGCAGTCCTCCCGAGACTTCACACAAATCAACCAGTCGTCCAGGTACAGGTGGACAAAGATTCCCTCCTGACGAAGAAAGGCCGCCACCACTGCCCTCAGGGTTTCCATACGAAAGCGAGGAACCCGAAGGCAACGGTTTACCATCTGAAGATCGAGGATGGGCCAAAACGTGCCCTCCTTCTTGGGGACCACAAAGTACATGGAGTACCGACCTCGTCCCTGTTGAGCCTCCAGAACTGGGACAATAGCTTTGAGCTTGAGAAGTCGTTGTAGAGTCACCTGGACCGCCTCTTGCTTGACACTTCAGGCCATTCGGGACTCCACAAAAACCTCCCAGACTGGGCGCGAGAACTCCAGTGCATACCCGTCTTTGATCACTTCTAAGACCCAGCGGTCTGATGTAATCCTTGCCCATTCCGTGTAAAAATTGGATAATCTGCCTCTGACAGCTTCGACGACAGAATGGGTGCTCGTGGCATCATTGGGGGTTTTTATTACTTCCTGCACCAAGATGTCCCGAATCTCTTCCGGGCTGGCAACCCCCTCGAAAGGACTGCTGGCACCCTGAAGCAGGTTTAGAAGCAGGAGGTGCGGAGTATCTACTTGCTCTGAAGCGGTGAAAGTCCCGAAGCCTAGCTCGAGGAGGGAAGACTTTCTTAGAAGATCTTTTATCTTCCGGCAACCGATTGCCCTTGGATTTGGCAAGCAGCTTTACTAGCTGATCCAGATCCTCCCCAAAGAGAAGCTTGCCCTTAAAGGGTAGATTACAAAGCTGGGACTTGGAGGACAAATCCGCCGCCCAATTTTGCAGCCCAAGGAGACGCCACATTGACACCAAGGACACCATACCTCTCACTGAGGTCCTCACCAGATCATACGAAGCATCTGCAACATAAGTGATGCCTGCTTCTAGGTGAGCGGACTGCAGAGCCCCACTGTCGCCCGTACCGGCCCTGGCAGCCGACCCAACACAGACAGGCCTTCTGCATGAGACTAGCGCAAATCGCCGCCCGAAGGCTTAGCACTGCAACCTTGAATGCTCACTTCAACTGGATCTCCAGCTTGCGGTCCTGCATATCCTTAAGGGCAGCTGCCCCAGCAACCGGGATAGTGGTCTTTTTCATGACTGCCAAGACCGCGGCGTACACCTTTGGAATCGTCAGTAAATCCAAAACATCAGACGATAATGGGTACAGTTTCACTATAGCTATGCCCACCTTCAAGCCGGAATCTGGAGTCTCCCACTCCCAGGTCACTAGTTTGTGAACCTTCTTAGGCAGAGGAAAAGATGTTGTGGGACCGCTAATGCTGACGAGGTCTGGATTGATGCCCTCGTTTAAGTCCCAGAACTTCAAGGACCTGGGGAATAAGGGGTCTTAACTCATCACGCTTGAACAAACACACCTCGCTGGGGTCATCCCCCTCCACAGGAGGGTCATCGGGCTCATCCAGATCATCAGTATCCACATCAGCCGGATACGGCCGCGGATCCGGGTCTGCCGCCCCTACTACCCTAGAAGCCGGCGTCGCCCCAGACCCCGGGATCGGATCTCATGTACCCTGGGGAGAATCTCCTGTGGGGTGAGCCTGATCAGAGAGGTGCTGACAAGGATCCGTACCCAGAGCTCTTTTCTCAGGCGGGTCTGAACCTGCCCCCATGAGACCAGGCCGCTTTACCGCTGAGCGTTCCTTGCCAGGAAAGCCTGGTGCATAAGGAGGACAAATTCTGAGGAAAACCCCTCCGGGTCCCTCACCCCCACTGGAGAGTCGGCTGGGGTGATATCATCAGTTCCTCCGGTGAGGTCTTCCCTCACCGGGGCTAGAACAGATGGAGAATCCTCTTCCCGCGAAGCTGAAGGTGAGACAGATGTTCCCTCCCCGAGGGAGGAGGCAAGAAGCCCTGAAGAGCCCTCTAACCCCGGGGACCACGCTGCGCATAAGGAGGCCGCATCTAATGCCTGGCCGCGTGACCCATACGCGCGGCAGGCCTGCGATTCTGTTTTCGGTCCCATCGGCAGCAGCGCGCCGACAGTCTGAAGTGAAATAGAAAAGGGTGCGAATAAAAAAAGAAACGCTCGGAGCTATGAAGCGGAGAAAATTTCAGTCAGGCAGGACCAGAAAAAACAAACTTTTTGTGCTGTGGGCTAAGAAACTACCGGCTGAGGAGAAAAGAACCCCAAAAAAATGCGCGCAGCTGTGCCGAGGGAAAGGAGCCTATCTATAGTGAAATCTCAAGGCCCCCAGCAGGCAAGCGGCGAGTAAACGAGGCACACGGAGAAAAACTCACCCTTGCCCTCAGAAAACGACCTGGAGCCCCGGGAGCTGAGGGGAACACTGCTGACAGCTTCCCCGGCCGGCCTTAAAAGACCCGGTCCCTCCTGCACCTCTCCTTACCTCAGCACTGAAGACTGTCAGTCAGCCTCAATGAAAACAGCTCTTTTTTTTGTTTTTTTAAATTAAACTTTACCAAGACACAGAGAAAAGCTGTTGCAGGAGACAAGGGAGCAGCTGTAGCAGAGACAGTGGTGAGTATCCAGGAGCCCCGGTCATCAGACACTGAACTGTGGCGGGCGAAACCCTGACAGGAATATCCAATTCCCCGGACACCCAGCTTCTACTGAGGGATGGCCCACAAGGCGCCTAACACCTCAGGAAGTGACCGTAAACCAAAATTAAATTCAAACTAACTAAATAAAAAATATCACTAAAGACTGCAGGTGTGCATCTGTACCACCTGCTGGAGTCAGAGAAATGCTGAGTGACTGCAGGGGGCACTCTCATTATGTAGCAGTGCCCAAAGTTCTAATTGTTCTCTGACTCCACCTGCTGGTAGGGATACACAACCCACTTTTCTGGACTGATCTGGGTATGTTCAGGAACAGGCTGATCTCTGTGTTCCTTGGATGGGCAGGAAGAGGGGCAGTAAAACATTCCTCCCAGATCTTGAATCAAAATCTGATTCCCAAAACTGAGGCAAAACACCAGAAGGCCCTGTCCTTTGTCCTCAGTGAGATAGCAGAGGGGTGGGTCTTCCCTAGCCTGGGTCTTCCAGAGAGAGGGTTCCCCATGCCCCCCCCCCCCCCCAAGTAGTGCTCAGGGGATTCACTAGGCTTTGTACAATTTAAGTCTCTGATAAAAAGCCCCATTACAACCTGGATACAGTCTCTACTTACCAGGGAATGGATGGACAGAGCAGATCCCAACCTATTTCACTCCAGGTAGGGTTTGCCCGAGTCCTAAGAGAAGACTCTAAAAATTCCAAACTCAGTAAAGGCTCCAAACACCTTCTATATTGCCAAAAATCAACTACACTGCCCCCAGAGCTCTCATGAGAGAGCTGCTTATAAAACCCAGAGGGGGATGGCTCCCAGCGCCCTAAAAGGGAGAGGCTGTCAAGAATGGCACCTCCCTCACCATTCTAATCTCTACCATCCTACGCTAAAATGAACTTATCCAGGGGACTACTGGTAATGAGCCCAAGGGGCCATTATAATTGGAAGAATGCTTTGTTGTTGTTGTTGCTATTGATGTTGCTGCTAATCAATGCTGTGAACTCCGATTTATTCAATCTCTGACTCCTAGAAACACCAGAATTTTAAAAAAAGGACTTTGGCTGTTTGAAGATACATTTGGAATAAGACGTTCCTTTTTCCCAAGGTGTGGATTCGTAAGAGGAATCTTTCAGTGACAGAAGACTGAGGTTGAAGATTTTGGATTTAATGGGGTGCAGTCAAAGGGGCCACAAAGAGGAACAAATTTATTTTGCTTTTTATTTCCCTATTCAGGTTGAGAAATACAGCCCTTGCCTGTTCTAGGTTCACTACACCATCTATTCAACCATAGTTTTGTTTTGAACCCACAGACAAGTGCTTAGCTCCCAATAGGCATCACTCTCTCATTTTATGTATCTTAAAAGAGGGTTACCAAGCAAAATCCCCCAGTCTGATGATAATCAAATCAACTTCATACAGCCCAAAAAAAACTAATGATTGGGCCCCAGTTGCCACAATTGATTTCTAAGACACTCCACAATTATTAACTTGCATCATCCAACAGAAAACACAGGCACTCATGTAATCAAGTATGTCTGGCAGGATATATGCTGCTTGTGTTCATCTGATGAGGTGGACTGGTGGCAGCAGGGTTCAGTTGGGAAAAGTCACAGGAACCTGAAAGACCAAAATGCTCAGGTAACAGCTATACTGGTGTTGATGATTATTTGGACAATTGGACATGAGAAGCGATAGATACTTGCTGTGAACTAAAAAAGGGATCTTGCATGCTCAGTTATCCAGAAAGGTGGATTACAATGAAGAAAAATGACAAACACTGTCTTAGAAGTGTTATCCTGTTACACTCTGTATCTGAAAAATGGGATATATCCTTGGCAGTATCAACAGGAATAACTGGGCAGACGGGATGTATCTATTGTTCTTTTTTTGCTGTCATCCAAATAATTTCATACTTTAGATGTAGCAACAACTCCTCAAGAGAAAGTTCAGTCCACCAAAGCAACACAAACTGAGCTAGAACAGCACAAAGAAGGACCTGACAGATGGATAAAGGAAAATTAGTTTCTTACCTGATAATTTTCGTTCCTGTAGTACCAAGGATCAGTCCAGGACACCTGGGTTGTGACTCCGCACCAGTAGATGGAGACAGACTAAAACTTGTGGGCGGAGCCATATATGCCCCTGTGCCAGTCACAGCCCCTCAGTCATACGGAATGTCAAAGTAGAACATAACCAGAGAACCAAACTAGCTAGTAACCACACACAAAACGGGGAAGAACACCCCTTCTGGAAACAGACTCCCCAACCGAGAGAGCGAACCAGCGGAACAGAGTAAGTTAGAACAATGAGCGGACTCTCCATTACTTTAGCGCAGCACTGCGGGCGGGATCCTGGACTGATCCTTGGTACTACAGGAACGAAAATTATCAGGTAAGAAACTAATTTTCCTTTCCCTGTACGTACCAGGATCAGTCCAGGACACCTGGGATGTACCAGAGCAAACCTACTGAGGGTGGGAAGCAGAGAGTCCCGCTCGGAGTACCCTCTCTTCAAAACACCCGGGATCTGTAGCCCTGACATCCAACCCGCAATGCCTGAACAAGGTATGCAACGACTTCCAGGTAGCTGCCCCGCAAAGCTCTTGAGGCGACACCTGCGAAGCTTCTGCCCAAGACATTGCTTGAGATCGAGTCGAGTGAGCCCTCCGGCCCACAGGAAGTGGCTTTCCACGCATCAAGGAGGCCGAACCAATGGCCTCCCTGAGCCAACGGGCGATCGTAGTGCGAGACGCTGCGGCCCCTTTCCTTGGACCAGAGAACAGGACAAACAGATGACCCATGATCCGAAACGGATTAGTGACCTCCAGATACCAAAGGAGGGATCTCCGCACGTCTAGCTTCCGTAAGTCCCTTGCTTCTGGAACGGAGGTCGCCCCACCCGCGAAAGCGGGCAGTTCCACCGATTGATTCACCTGAAAAGACGACACAACTTTCGGAAGAAAGGAAGGAACCGTCCGCAGAGAAACACCGAAATCTGAAATACGCAAGAAAAGCTCCCTACAGGACAGGGCCTGTAGCCCGGAGACACGCCGCGCCGAGGCAATCGCCACCAAGAACGCCGTTTTTAAAGTGAGATCCTTAAGCGTTACGCGTTGCAAGGGCTCAAACGGTGCCGCACAGAGAGCGGAGAGAACCCAATTGAGGTTCCAAGCCGGACAAGGGAGCCGTATAGCCCCCCGAAGAAAACGAGAAACATCCGGGTGAAGCGCCAAGGACGCACCACGGACCTTACCTCGCCCATTCCTCAAGGACCACCCAGACACGGACATAAGCCAGAAACGTCGACTGTTTCCTGGAACGCAGCAACGTAGCCACCACCGCATCCGAGTAACCTTTACTCGTCAGGCGCCTCCTCTCAAAAATCATGCCGCGAGACAGAAGTGATCCGCCTCTTCCAAACAGACGTGGTCCTGGCGGAGAAGGCCCGCCATTCCTTGGAGCCGAAGGGGCGCCGTTACCGCCAGCTGGACGAAGTCTGCGAACCACGGCCGGCGCGGCCACTCCGGTGCCACCAAGAGCACCTTGGCCGGGTGCAACTCTATGCGCCGCAGAATCTTGCCGATCACCGGCCACGGGGAAACACGTAGAGCCACCCGTCCGTCGGCCAGGGAAGCACCAACGCATCGACGCCTTCTGCCCCCCGTTCTCGACGTCGGCTGTAAAATCGCGGAGCCTTCGCATTGTGCCATGTGGCCATCAGATCCAGGTGGGGCACACCCCACGTTTCGCAAATGAGAAGGAACGCTTCGTCCCCCAGCTCCCACTCTCCGGGATCTAGATGATGACGGCTGAGAAATCCGCCTGAACGTTGTCGACTCCCGCAATGTGAGATGCTGCTATGTTGCTGAGATGCAGCTCCGACCAGGCCATCAAGCGTTGAGCCTCCTCCACCACCTGGGGGTTCCTCGTTCCGCCCTGGCGGTTGACGTAAGCCACGGTGGTCGCATTGTCCAACAACACCCGGACTGCCCTTCCCCACAGCAACGGAAGGAAGTGTTGTAAGGCCAGACGGACCGCTCTGGTCTCTAGGCGATTGATAGACCCTTGGGTTTGCGACACCGATCATTGGCCTTGGACCGAACTCCGTAGGCAGACCGCTCCCCAACCAGAGAGGCTGGCATCCGTGGTTACCACTGTCCAGTCGAGTGCCGGAAGGGAGACTCCAGAAAACAGATGACTGGGATCCAGCCACAAAAGCAGGCTGGACCTCGCGTGACCCGCTAGAGGAAGCGGAAGGTGGAAGTCCTCCGAGCCCGGCTTCCAGTGGACCTCGCGTGACCCGCTAGAGGAAGCGGAAGGTGGAAGTCCTCCGAGCCCGGCTTCCAGCGGGCCCATAAAGAAGACTGTAATGGTCGCAGGTGAGCGAACGCCCAGGGGACCAGCGCCAGCGTGGAAGCCATAGATCCGAGGACCGTAAGGTAGTCGCAGACCCGCGGTCGACGGAGCGACAGTAAACGCTGTACCTGAGATAGCAGTTGGCATACCCGGTCGCGTGACAGGAACACCGTGCCTTGCTTCGTGTCGAACCCCGCTTCTAGATATTCAAAGGACCGCGTGGGTGCCAGATGACTTTTGCTGAAGTTGACCACCCCTCCTAGGGACTGCAGGAGATGGAGAACCCTGTCCACTGCCATTTGACACTGATTCCCGGACTTCGCCCGAATCAGCCAATCGTTCAGATAAGGATGGACCAGGAGACCTTCCCGGCGCAACTGCGCTGCCACCACTACCATCACCTTCGTGAATGTACGAGGAGCCGTTGCGAGCCCAAACGGGAGCGCCCGGAACTGGTAAAGCCGTCCTAGAATGCAGAACCTGAGGAAGCGTTGGCACGCCGGCTGAACGCCTATGTGAAGATACGCCTCCGTGAGATCCAGGGAGGCCAGGAACTCGCCGGTCCTACCGCGGCGATGACCGACCAAATCGCCTCCATTTTGAAGTGAGGAACGCGCAGGTATCGGTTTACCCCTTTGAGATCCAGGATTGGTCTGGACGAGCCGCCTTTCTTTGGGACGATGAAGTAAATGGAGTAACAGCCCCTGCCGTGTTGGCTGACCGGGACGGGGAAAATGGCTCCCAATGCTTCTAAGCGTCGAATGGTGCCTAGCACCGCCGCCCTCTTCTCGGGGGCCTTGCAGGGCGAGACAAGGAACTTGTCCGCTGGAGTGCGAGCAAAAATCTAACGCGTAGCCGTATAATATTACGCTGAGGACCCACTGGTCCGACGTTACACCGGCCCATCTCCCGAGAAGACATCAACCATGCCCCGACGTTGGCAACGGAGTGCTGGGGCTGCGGCGGGAGATGGGCCGACCACTCTTCATTGTGACGAGTTGGGCCCCGTATCGCCAGGGGGCCTCCTTGCCTCCCGAAGCGCTTTCCCCGAAAGGACTGCTGCTGCCACTGCGGAGTACGGGAGGAAGCAGACCTATATGCGTGCCCGGACGACCGTTGAGGACGCGACTTCCTGGGACCCCGAAAGCGGGACCTAGCTGAAAAAGAGACCGCGCCCTGGATCTATCCTCGGGCAGCCGAAAGCCCTGTTTTCCCCCAGGGAAACCATCAAGTCATCTAACTCCTTGGCAAACAGCAACTTGCCTTTGAACGGTAGCGCCCCGAGGTGAGCCTTGGAGGAGCCGTCTGCCGCCCAGTTGCGTAGCCACAGGAGTCTGCGCCGAAACAGCAGCACCATGGATCTCGCCGAAGTGCGCAGCAGATCGAGGAGCGCATCTGCGCCATATGGTATTGCTGCTTCCAACCTATCCGCCTGCGCTGCCTCGCCAGCAGAAAAATCCGCATTGGCCTGGAGAACTTGGGCCCAGCGCAAGCTAGCTCTCATAGCGAAATTCGTACGGATGGCGGCTCGAATACCCAGCGCGGACACCTCGAAAATCTTCTTAAGTTGCACTTCCAGCTTCGTGTCCTGAAGATCTCTGAGGGCTGTCGCAACTGTGACTGGAATAGTGGATCTCTTTGTTACCGCAGAGACCGCCAAATCCACCTTGGGGAGCTTAAGAAGGTCCAGCGCCTCCCCCGGGAGCGGGTAAAGCTTGTCCATGGCTTTGCTGACCTTCAGACCCAATTCCGGGGTGTCCCATTCTGTCCGTGGAAGAAAAATGAAACGGAAAAACCACTGCAGGGCCCGTGAGGCCTAACAGGACCGGATCCATGTTCGCCTCCTGCCGAACCGCTACCGGAGGTGCTTCTATTCCCAATTTCTGGAGGATGGCCGGAACTAGGGGAGGCAGTCCCTCCCTGCGGAAAAGCCGGACCACCCTGGGATCGTCTTCCTCCGCTGCTTGTGATGCCTTTCCTGCTCCGGATGGAGCGGATCCGTCCCCTGCCACCTCATCGGCCCCTGTAGGGGCTCTCCAGGGGAAGCAGTGTCCGCCCCCGTGGAGGAATCCGGGTCTGCCTCCTGTGGGACGCCACGCGGAGGCCGTTTCCCCCTGAAGCACTCGGGGGCACATCCGTAATCCCCGAGGGTCTGTTGGGGCTCTTCGGCGGTGGAGCCCTGCGGGACTCCCTCCGGCCGCGCTTGCTCTTACCTTTCTAACACCTCAGGACTTTGCGCAGCAAAAGCGCAAAATCCTAGAAAACGAGCTGGAAACAGAATCAGCCTCAGCTGGGCTCCCCGGGGACCCCGGGTCCCCCGAGGTACTCCCCCCCGCCGGGCCCCGCTGAGGAGACAGCGCGGGAGGCAAGGCCGCTGAGGAGACAGCGCGGGAGGCAAGGCCACAGGCCCTGCCGCTTCCTGCGCCATTTCGCGGCCCGTGGTTAAAATGGCCGCCACTCCCGCGCTGAGCGGGAAACAATCCTGGGGCCTCTCCATCGCGCCCCCCCGCTCGGCGGCGGTCGCGCGGGCCGTACTCGAGCCCCCCCGAGACGCCCCCGGACGACCCTTCAACGCCGGGATACCGGAAGCGCATAGGCCGTCGCGCGAGAGACGCGCGCGCGCCGAGCCACAGGCCCGGCAAGCGGAGCCGTGAGGCATGCCGGCGAATCGGCGCGAAGACGGCAGTGAAAGGAAAATCAAAAAGTAATAAAAATCGCGCGAACAGCCTCCCCCCTGTGAGCGGTGCCCCCCTGAGAGCAGCGACGCAGAAACAGAGAGCCGGCACAAACAAAAGACAACTTTTTTTTTTTTTTTAACAACAAAACGCCTGTCGCTGTCCGCGGTCCTGGAGCCCTAGTCCAGCAGGGGTGAGTGAACCGGGCTCCCCGGTGTCACCCCTGACGCTGCTACTTAGAGAAGCCGGGTCCTCGACCCTAGCAGCGGCCTCAACCGGGGGGGGGGGGTAGTCCCCTCAGGACCTCTCAACCCCCCCGGGAGGTAGGGCAGACAGACGTCAGCGACAATTTGGCAAACAATTCCAATTAAAAGACACTAAAGCCTAAACTGGCCTAAACCAAAAGAAAAACCAACCCTGACGGAGTACCAGAATCAGGGCAGGGAGGAGCTGTGACCGGACCTGCACCACCTACTGGAGACAGAGTAAGACTGAGGGGCTGTGACTGGCACAGGGGCATATATGGCTCCGCCCACAAGTTTTAGTCTGTCTCCATCTACTGGTGCGGAGTCACAACCCAGGTGTCCTGGACTGATCCTGGTACGTACAGGGAACTAATACATTTCACACTCGTTATAAAACAGTGTACAGCCCATCTGTTAGAAACATAGAAATGACGGCAGAAGAAGACCAAACGGCCCATCCAGTCGATTAACTTAGAAACAATAGGCATGTGCCTAGGGGCACCTGAAAAGTGAGTTAGTAAGCTTATTATAAAAACTACAAATCATTAATACTGGGAATCCTGGATAACTTTTGGGGGTACCATGGGTCAACATCATGTCACTCTTCTCCCTCATGATGGCAGGAGAGCTGCCACTGTGCACCTAACAGCATCACATCTTCAGATATTATTGTGGCAACCCCCAAGTCAGCTACTAGATGGCCCTAGATCCCTGCACTTAGGATTTAACAACAGAGAGGGAGATACCACACTGATGCAGCAACCCCCTAAGGATGTCTGTGATTGGTGATCTCTTAGTTACTTGGGGAGGCTAGTACTAGTGTGAACATTTTGGTTGAGCTCTCAAGGAGGAGCTGTTTTATTTTTGCCTTATGCTGAGTTAGGTCTACTGCCCTAACTTGGTGCTTTCTTTCAGAGGAGATCCTTTATCAGATCCTTTCCTGGGAGGGTCTGCTTCACTTTAGGAATCTCAGCTAGTTGATAAGGTTGATCTGGAATGAAAACCTTGGATCAATTCGGTGAAGGTCATCCCGAGATCTGTGAGCTATTCTTCTAATCCCTAGAAGGTGCAAGGCCAGTGACAGAATCACCCAGCATGTGAGAGGTTTTTGGCTTGAATGTATTTCCCCTTTTTTAAGAACATAAGAACATGCCATACTGGGTCAGACCAAGGGTCCATCAAGCCCAGCATCCTGTTTCCAACAGTGGCCAATCCAGGCCATAAGAACCTGGCAAGTTCCCAAAAACTAAGTCTATTCCATGTTACCTTTGCTAGTAATAGCAGTGGCTATTTTCTAAGGGGTAGATTTTAAAAGCCCTGCACCAGCACGCCTATTTTGCATAGGCCGCCGGCGTGCACAAAGTCCCGGGACGCGCGTATGTCCCGGGGCTTCATAAAAGGGGCGGGAGGGGGCATGTCCGGGGGCATGTCGGCAGGCTGGGGGTGTGTCCGGGGTCAGGGGGCGGTCCAGGGCGTGGTGGCGGTTCAGGGGCAGGCCGGGAAGGCGGTCCAGAGTCTCCCGGCACTGCAGCCTGGGCCGGAGGATGCCGAAGCGGCGCACGCAAGTTACGCCTGCCTCAAGCAGGCATAACTTGCACAACAAAGGTGGGGGGGATTTAGGTAGGGCTGGGGGGTGGGTTAGATAGGGGAAGGGAGGGGAAGGTAGGGGGACACGGAAGGAAAGTTCCCTCCGAGGACGCTCCGATTTCGGAGGCAGGCTGCGCAGCTCGGCGCGTGCAGGCTGCCAATTTTGCGCAGCCTTGTGCACGCCGACCCCGGATTTTATAAGATATGCGCAGCTACGCGCGTATCTTATAAAAATCCAGCGTACTTTTGTTTGCGCCGGTTGCGTGAACAAAAGTACGCGCGCGTGTACTTTTTTAAGATCTACCTCAGCGTCAACTTAATAGTAGGTAATGGACTTCTCCTGCAAGAACTTATCTAATCCTTTTTTAAACACAGCTATACTAACTGCTCTAACCACATCCTCTGGCAACAAATTCCAGAGTTTAATTGTGCGTTGAGTAAAAAAGAACTTTCTCCGATTTTGTTGAGAAGGCTTTTGATCCACTCCCTCCTCTCTGGGAGGCTGGGCTGGTATAGCCAGTTTCCAATTCTACATCAGATCTCTCCTCCAGAGAAGTCGTTTCATGAGATTGGAGATAATGACCATGATCTGGAGACCCGCAAACTGGATCTCCACCCTGAGGGACCAGGACACAGGCTGGGTACAAGAGATTGAACAACTGGATTCAGTTAGTATTTTTCCAGGATTAAGGGGATCCCCTTAAACATAGGATTTCCTTGTCCCATTGGGACAGTTTATGCACCCAGAGAAGTGGTAAGCTCCATCCCAGGACCCTAAGAGACAGGACATCTACCCATAGAAAGAGAAAGCAGTGTAAACTCTTGGAATCAGTATCAATCCATGATAACTCATAAAAGATATGGTTGCACTGGAAAAAGTGCAGAGCGACCAAAATGATAAGTGGCATGGAAAGACTGCCCTGTGAGGAAAGGCTAAAGAAATTAGGGATGTTCAGTTTGTAGAAGAGACTGTAAAGTTTTTGAATATAAGTATTGAGGTTTCTACCACTAGCAGAATTTAAAACCAGGGAATCCTGCTTAGATAAAAACCCCTCACTTCTATTCTCTTCCTTACCCTTTCTGCCTAGAGACAAAAAGTGTATTTTCAGAGGTGTGTGTTCATATCTACCACAGAACTTTATTCACCAATAATTCATGCAGCACAACATGCATTTAAAATAAACCAGTCAGTTTGTAGTAAAATATATTTTCTTTATTTCAGATAAAGAAAGGTATGAATAAAAATCTCTAAATGACTAAGAAACATTTTTATGTTCAAATCTTAACTTTACCAGAGTATATCCTACAATCAATGTGATAACCATTAATAAAGTAACCGAGATTATTAAAATCAGATAAATGTCAATCAATGTCATCTTTTGCTTAGTTAATCAATGCATTTCTAATACATCTGCCAATCTAGAAACAATAGCAATTTAAAGGTTCTCATATACTTGAATAAATGATTAAATGTTTACCAAATATCTGAAGCAGCCCGCTGTGGTCCCTCTATAATCACGTGCAAAGAAAATCAAAGTAGCACTCTTTCTTCCTTCTGACTGCTTCAAGTTTTTATACCCTATAAAATTCTTTGAATTCTTTGATCCAGAGTAACTGTATCTTTTCTGTCAATACATCTATCTTTTTAGCCTTTGAAGAACTTCAGTTCTAAAACCTTGAATGAGGTTCAAGCAATTTTTATCCATATCAGGATATTAAAAATTAGGAGTTATTCTTACCCTGTTTAAAGCTTTGCCCATTTTTCCGGTCTTTTATTTATCAATACTTTTGTTCCTTCTACTTCAGAGAGAAGAGACCAAGCACTCCCCTCTGTCCTAGGATTCACGCCTGAGTGACCACATGTTTAATGATGCCCAAGGCCATAAAATGCAGACTTCTTTCTTGCTTAGAGATAAGCATTAGGTGGAAAACAACTTTTCTCAAGGTCTGTAAAAGGGGGGTAGAGGAGGGTGCTGTTTGCTGGAGTTTTTCCAGCACAGGCCTTGACTAAAGCCATGGCTTTTAAAAGGTAAAGGCTTATGGGTATTAATGCTAACATGTCTCTTTATGGCTAATTGATTACTGACTTCACTAAATATAAGTAATTATCAATAAAGCACAAAATATTAAAATATTTTCTGACAAGACGATTGAGGGGGGATATGATAGAAGTCTACAAAATCATGAAAGGACTTGTTCAAGTTAATGTAAATTGGTTATTTACTCTCTCAGATAATAAAAGGACTAGGAGCATTCCATGAAGTTAGCAAGTAGCTCATTTAAAACAAATCAAAGAAAATATTTTTCACTTAGTGATAGTTAAGCTCTGGAATTCATTGCCAGAGGATATGGATACAGCAGTTAGTGTAACTGGGTTTAAAAAAGGTTTGGATAATATCCTAGAGGAAAAGCAAGTTTGCTTACCGTAAACGGTGTTTCCATAGATAGCAGGATGAATTAACCATGCTGTCATGGAATCTGTCAATCAGGTCCGGGAAGCGGAGCTTTACCAAAGCAGAGATTTAGATTTTAGCTCTCTGCGGCTGCGCATGTGTTCCCGCGCAGGAAAGTAACAGATTCTCCTCAGTCTGTGATTAAGCTGTAGTTTGGAAAGACGGTGACTGCCAGGGAGGAGGGTGGGTCAGCATGGCTAATTCATCCTGCTATCTACAGAAATACCGTTTACGGTAAGCAAACTTGCTTTTTCCTGTCGATAGCAGGGCTGAATTAGCCATGCTGTCATGGAAGTCCCAAGCTCCCGATCACGTTGTTTATGGTGTATATGTTTGTATGTGATCATGAACAGTGTGGCATTCACCGTGTACAAGAGGATAGAGATTGCAGGATTGCATGCCCTATCTTCGCATCAGTAGCTGCTTGTTGATCGAGGCAGTAGTGCGATGTGAAGGTATGGAGCGATGACCATGTAGCTGCCTTACAAATGTCAATAGGTTGCACATGTTTAAGGTGTGCCAAGGAAGCCGCCGCTGCTCTAACTTGGTGAGCTTTGGGAACAGAGTGCAGCTTTAGGTTTTGTTTGTCATAGCAGAACTTGATGCACTGTGCTATCCAACTGGAGATGGTGCGTTTAGCCACCGGTAGTCCAGGTGCTTTCGGGTCGAAAGAGACAAAGAGTTGAGAAACACGGGAGTCCGAGCTTGTTCTTTCTTTGTAATATGCTAACGCTCTTTTGCAGTCTAGCGTATGCAGTAATTTTTCCCTGTCATTTGCATGAGGTTTAAGGAAAAAGATGGGTAGTTCTATGGTCTGATTGAGATGGAATTGAGACACCACTTTTGGTAGGAAGGATGGGTGAGTTCGGAGAATCACTTTTTGGTGATGAAATTGTAAATATGGAGAATAATGGACCAAGGCCTGTAATTCACTGACTCGTTGTGCTGATGTTACTGCCACAAGGAATATCACCTTCCATGTGAGGTATTTAATGTGTGCCGAGTCCATGGGTTCAAACGGGAAAAGCATGAGGTGTTCAAGAACTATGTTCAGGTTCCATGGAACTGGAGGCTTAGAGATCATAGGGTGAAGGTGAGTTAACCCCTTGATGAAACGAGATAGTAAGGGGTGATTGGAAATAGGAATATTGTTAAGTGGTCTGTGATATGCTGCTATGGTACTGAGATGGACCCTGATGGATGAGGTTGCCAGACCAGCTGTGTACAGTGTATGTAGATAATCCATGAGTAATTCAGGTGAACAGTCTAAAGGTGGTACACCATTAGAAGTGCACCAGGTAGAGTAGCGTTTCCATTTATAGCTATAGTTTTTCCTCTTTGAGAGTTTCCTGGATTCAAACAAAATGGATTGTGCCGAAGTGGAAACTCCCTGTTCAGTTAAAAGGAGCCTCTCAATCTCCATGCTGTCAAATGAAGAGATGAGTGTAGTGGGTGTAGAAGCGTTCCTTGATCTTGGAAGAGAAGATCTGGGCGATTCGCTAATCGAATGGGGTCCATGATGGACAGTCGGAGAAGGAAACTGTACCATGGTTGCCTTGGCCAGGCTGGAGCTATGAGTATCAGTTGAGCCTTGTCTGCTATGCTATAACTTATATATATATATATATATGCTATGCTATAACTTATAGTTTTAAAATCATTATTATTGCTTTCTCTACCCATGACCCTTCCCCTACCCTTGACCCTTCCCCTGGTTTTTGTTTTCTCTGGTTATATGTAAGGGCTCCACCCAATAGTTAACTGTATATTTTCTGTTTTATGTAAGGGCTCCGCCTAAAAGTTCTTGTTTATTGTGAACCGATGAGATGTGCGAACGGACATCGCTATAGAAGAGACTTTAAATAAATAAATAAATAAAAATAAAATAAATATGCACTTCTGAAGTGTCCTAGTTATGAGTGGTATGGGACGAAAGGCATACAGGAGGCCTGTCATCCACAGAATGAGGAAGGCATCTTGGGCGATCCTGAACTGACTTAGTCTTATCGAGCAGTATTTGTGAACCTGAGTGTTGATCTCGGTTGCAAAGAGATCTATCGCAGGTGTCCCCCATTGAATGAAAATGTCTTGGGCTACCTCCAAATTGAGTGTCCATTCGTGAGGATGAAAGATGCGGCTTAGCCTGTCCGCTTTTGTATTTGCTACTCCTGGTAGATAAGTTGCTTGCAGATGTATGCAATGTTGGTGAGCATGTTTAAAGATTGTCAGGGTCTCCTTGCAAAGGGGCCATGAACCGGACCCTCCTTGCTTATTGATATAAAACATTGCCACTTGATTGTCTGTGTAGATCATGAATCTGCGGCCCTTTAAGTGATCTTGAAACACTTGTAGCACATTCCGAATTGCTCTGAGCTCTGATAGATTTATCTGTAGGGACTGCTCGGAGATTGTCCATAACCCTTGGGTTTCGTAAATCTCGAGATGTGCCCCCCATCCCTTGCGAGACGCATCTGTGGTTAAGACTGCGTTGTGAGGAGGAGGACTGAATACTGCTCCTTTTGACAGGGTGGAGTGTAGGAGCCACCATGTTATGTCCTGTTTCATCTCAGAAGTCAACGATAGCTTCTGTGTCAACAGTTGTGAGTGTTGTTTCCATTGACATTTTAGTCCCCATTGCAGGTGTCTCACGTGTCTTATCATTTTGGTAGCCCTTCTCTGTACCTTCTCCATCGCAATTATATCTTTTTTGAGATGCGGCGACCAGAATTGTACACAGTATTCAAGGTGCGGTCTCACCATGGAGCGATACAGAGGCATTATGACATTTTCCGTTTTATTCACAATTCCCTTTCTAATAATTCCCAACATTCTGCTTGCTTTTTTGACTGCCGCAGCACCCTGAACCGACAATTTCAATGTGTTATCCACTATGACGACTAGATCTCTTTCTTGGGTTGTAGCACCTAATATGGAACCTAACATTGTGTAACTATAGCATGGGTTATTTTTCCCTATATGCATCACCTTGCACTTATCCACATTAAATTTCATCTGCCATTTTGATGCCTAATTTTCCAGTTTCACAAGGTCTTCCTGCAATTTATCACAAACTGCTTGTGATTTAACTACTCTGAACAATTTTGTATCATCTGCAAATTTGATTATCTCACTCTTCTTATTTCTTTCCAGATCATTAATAAATATATTGAAAAGTAAGGGTCCCAATACAGATCCCTGAGGCACTCCACTGCCCACTCCCTTCCACTGAGAAAATTGTCCATTTAATCCTATTCTCTGTTTCCATTCTTTTAGCCAGTTTGCAATCCACGAAAGGACATTTTACTTTTCCTAGAAGCCTCTCATGAGGAACTTTGTCAAACGCCTTCTGAAAATCCAAGTATACTACATCTACCGGTTCACCTTTATCCACATGTTTATTAACTGCTTCAAAAAAGTGAAGCAGATTTGTGAGGCAAGACTTGCCCTGGGTAAAGCCATGCTGACTTTGTTCCATTAAACCATGTCTTTCTATATGTTCTGTGATTTTGATGTTTAGAACACTTTCCACTATTTTTCCTGGTACTGAAGTCAGGCTAACCAGTCTGTAGTTTCCCGGATCGCCCCTGGAGCCCTTTTTAAATATTGGGGTTACATTTGCTATCCTCCAGTCTTCAGGTACAATGGATGATTTTAATGATAGGTTACAAATTTTTACTAATAGGTCTGAAATTTCATTTTTTAGTTCCTTCAGAACTCTGGGGTGTATACCTTCCGGTCCGGGTGATTTACTACTCTTCAGTTTGTCAATCAGGCCTACCACATCTTCTAGGTTCACCGTGATTTGATTCAGTCCATCTGAATCATTACCCATGAAAACCTTCTCCGTTACGGGTACCTCTCCAACATCCTCTTCAGTAAACACTGAAGCAAAGAAATCATTTAATCTTTCCGCGATGGCCTTATCTTCTCTAAGTGCCCCTTTAACCCCTCGATCATCTAACGGTCCAGCTGACTCCCTCACAGGCTTTCTGCTTCGGATATATTTTAAAAAGTTTTTACTAGAATAACAATTGTTATTCTAAAATGTATTTTTAGTGTGCACTAACTCAAAATAGTGCACTTTAATTTGACCTATTGCTCATGAAATATTTCAAGTTAGTATGTGCTATTTTTGAATTAGTGCACATTAAAAATTAAAAGAATGAAAATTGTGGAGGGCTTTTGTAGTTTCTTATTAAATACGACATAAAACAACAATTTAGACAATGTTGTTTCAATCTCTACTATACATGAACGTCATTGTCCTTTATGGAAATGATTTTCAAAAGTACCTTCAATAATGAAAAGTCTGCTTTGCATCAGTTCTGAAACAGAAAATATGAACATACTTTCCCTTTCAAAAATGCCCCTGGAAAAAGGACCCTTAGCCATTTCCACATCATTTTTCTCTTGAAAAAAACACATGTAAATTTGAAAATTGATTCATGCACGTTATTTCTCTCCCCTGACATAAACGCGGCCCCACAGAAATCTACTTTGTCCCTGGCTAGGGGTTACATTTGCTATCCTCCAGTCTTCAGGTACAATGGATGATTTTAATGATAGGTTACAAATTTTTACTAATAAGTCTGAAATTTCATTTTTTAGTTCCTTCAGAACTCTGGGGTGTATACCATCCGGTCCGGGTGATTTACTACTCTTCAGTTTGTCAATCAGGTCTACTACATCTTCTAGGTTCACCGTGTATTGATTCAGTCCATCTGAATCATTACCCACGAAAATCTTCTCCAGTACGGGTACCTCCCCAACATCCTCTTCAGTAAACACCGAAGCAAAGAAATCATTTAATCTTTCCGCGATGGCCTTATCTTCTCTAAGTTCCCCTTTAACCCCTCGATCATCTAACGGTCCAACTGACTCTCTCACAGGCTTTCTGCTTCGGATATATTTTAAAAAGTTTCTACTGTGAGTTTTTGCCTCTACGGCCAACTTCTTTTCAAATTCTCTCCTAGCCTGTCTTATCAACGTCTTACATTTAACTTGCCAACGTTTATGCATTATCCTATTTTCTTCTGTTGGTATTTGTGACTTGAATTGGCCACTGTTGGAAACAGGATATTGGGCTTGATGGACTCTTGGTATGACCCAGTATGGCATATCTTATGTTCTTATGGAAAAGGTTACATGTTGAACCCAAAATAGACACAGTTAAGAAGCACAGTTCTGTTGTGCCAGCAAAAAGGAGGGGTGGGTGGGGGGAATATCCATATTTTATGAAAAGAACCAAGGTCAACTGTGTGTATGTACATGTGGAAGGTGAGGGTATTAAAATTCCTGTGCCTAGTATTTCCATAACCAGTGTGCCTTCAGACCAGCTCTGGTGTGCTACAGAAAAATTGCCATTTTCTAATGCTCAGATCCAGACCAGCACCTGGGCTCTGCACACAGCACTTCATATTAACAAGTCAACAGCAGTGGATCTTAAACATGTATAATTACACAATGTTGGGTTCCATATTAGGTGCTACAACCCAAGAAAGAGATCTAGGTGTCATAGTGGATAACACATTGAAATCGTCGGTTCAGTGTGCTGCGGCAGTCAAAAAAACATCAGAATGTTGGGAATTATTAGAAAGGGAATGGTGAATAAAACAGAAAATATCATAATGCCTCTGTATCGCTCCATGGTGAGACCGCACCTTGAATACTGTGTACAATTCTGGTCGCCGCATCTCAAAAAAGATATCCTTGTGATGGAGAAGGTATAGAGAAGGGCTACCAAAATGATAAGGGGAATGGAACAGCTCCCCTATGAGGAAAGACTAAAGAGGTTAGGACTTTTCAGCTTGGAGAAGAGACGACTGAGGGGGGATATGATAGAGGTGTTTAAAATCATGAGAGGTCTAGAACGGGTAGATGTGAATCAGTTATTTACTCTTTCGGATAGTAGAAAGACTAGGGGGCACTCCATGAAGTTAGCATGTGGCACATTTAAAACTAATCAGATAAAGTTCTTTTTTACTCAACGCACAATTAAACTCTGGAATTTGTTGCCAGAGGATGTGGTTAGTGCAGTTAGTATAGCTGTGTTTAAAAAAGGATTGGATAAGTTCTTGGAGGAGAAGTCCATTACCTGCTATTAAGTTCACTTAGAGAATAGCCACTGCCATTAGCAATGGTAACATAGAATAGACTTAGTTTTTGGGTACTTGCCAGGTTCTTATGGCCTGGATTGGCCACTGTTGGAAACAGGATGCTGGGCTTGATGGACCCTTGGTCTGACCCAGTATGGCATTTTCTTATGTTCTTAAGTTCCTTTCTGAAAACATGCCTTTTCTTCCTAGCTATACCAGGAGCCCCAGAATGTGTTAATTAATAGGCAGTATAAATAACATGGATAGCTGGGTTCTGCTTTTGTTAGTGTACACACACCTCCTCGTTGTCCCTCTCCGAGACCTTAGCTCTCTTATCCCTAAACTGAGTGAAACAGGGAGAGTGTACACTTAACCTTGAATGTGTCTCTAAGTAATGGGAGCAAAAGCAGTGGAGCTCTGGCAGTCACATGGCAGCTGGGTGCTCCATCATATCCCTTCTCCTGTAGTTGTATATAGAAGAAACTGGCCCACTGTGATAAGTTCATGTGTGTCTCTGCCCTCTCTCTCCATTTTTAAATTTGAAAGAGAAATTGGTGGAATTTTCAATGCATCTTTTCACTAAATGAGTCTTTTCCATGTCCACATTGCATGCCGCATATAATGTGCCACACATTTTTATTACAGTAGTTGTGCCTTGGGCTTGAAATGCTTGGGAAACAATGCCCTAGGGGCATGTCAAATTTAATCCAACCCTCTGCACATCCAAAAATGAACTTTACTATGAAGCAGGAGTCTAACATGGTAAAAAATAAATAAATAAAGCTAAAAGCGAGTGACAAATGCTAACCTTAAAAATAGTTTGATAGCCACAAACTGTATTTACCCCAGATAAGAATATTACAAACAAACAAAAATTACATGGCAGATTTTCACGAAATTTGTATTTTATTTTGGGATCCCACCGGGCACAGCCGAAAAAGAAAAATGGATTATACTGGGATTTTTTTCCCCCTCTCAAAAAAAAGTTAAAAAGACTGTTGCACAACTGTGCAGCGTTTAAGCCCTGGAAGCAGGAAGCGCTGGAGCAGGGCGGGAAGGCGGCACTGCAGCCGAGCACTACAAATCCTGCGAAAGCGAAAGAGGGCGCACCCAACTGCCCAAACCACTCCCCCCACCCCCAATGAATTTCTTCTTTCACTCAAATATCGCGGGGCTTTTCTGATCAGTACGGTGGATTGATCGCACGGAGTTTCATGTCGCTTCTTGTGCTTTTCTCCGTTTTCCTCCTCTGCCTCCCAGTTGGGGCCTCCCCTAAAAACGGCACGAAGGCGGTGGGGGACGACCCCTTCCCGCGCTTCCTCCGCAGCCACACCCGGCGCTACAGCCACGGCAGCCTGGAATTCGCGAGGAGGGAGCGTCTCTTTCGGGTAGGCGGGAAGTCTGGATGGGGGGAGGGGTGGAGTGTCGCTGCGGGAGGGGGAGGGGCGACTTGTGGGAGGAGGAGCAACAGCAGCAGTTCATCTCGCGAAACACATCTCTTTTTATTGCAAGCATAAACCTTTGAAAACTTATCCTTTTTTAAAATGTATTTTTCTCCCCCGGGGATGAGGGTCACCGTGCTTTGATGTGCCTACAAATACAACTGGGTTTCATTTCTATTATTTTTGCAAAACTAATAAGGTCTTTCTCTCTAGATCGTATACAATTCAGTTTTTATATTGAGGAAGATCAACAAATAATTTGTAGGTGAAGCCTGCTTATTGGACTAATTCAGACAATACTTTGGTTACTAGCTTTGGAGATTCATGCTTGGCTTATTTATTTACTTTGGAAATCTTTTACTTTGCTGTCTACGAAAATGCACAATGCCGTTTACATATTTGCATACACAATAAAAGGTCTCAAAGTTCATCTGATGAAGAGAGCATAGCTCCTGAAAGTTAAACTACTCAGAAAACACAAAGTATTGAGTTAATCCAATAAAACGATATCACAACTTGTTTGTTCAAGTGGTCTAATGTGGCAACCACAATACGGGGGGAGGGGGTTAGAATGAACCAGTGTGGCAAGTGTAGGTGCCAGCCAAGATTGGTGATACAAAACATATCCTAACTTATGACCTTATGCTGAAGTCTGTAAAACAAACTATGCTTAGGAGCTCCATTGTTTGCCAGTGTAGGCATATCTATATTAATAAAAATTTGTGGCCCATCAGCCTCCTTGGGGCATGCAACATGGACATGGAGAATACTCATTTGGTTAAAAGAAGAGCTTGGAAAACACGGAAAGGTCCACCAGGCTCTCAAATTTTAAAATGGAGAGAGAGAGCAGAGACACACATGAACTTATCACAGTGAGACAGTTCCTTCTATGTACAAATTCAGAAGAAGGGAGAATTTGATATTATGTGAGCAGCAGCTGCCATGTGGCTGGCTGCCAGAGCTCCACTGTTGCTCTGGTAGCCGGAGATGTGAATGAGTCACATCCAGTGTTCAGTGTGTGCTCTCTCTCTCTCTCTCTCTCTCTGTTTCACTCAACCTGGGGATAAGGACTCAGAGAAGAAGCCATGTGCACCGACAAAAGCAGAACCCTGCTCTCCATGTCCTATATGCTGCCTCTTAATTACCACACTCAGAGGCTCGTGCTGTAGCTAGGAAGAAGAGGCATGCATGATTACACATAGTCCCAGAAAGGAGCTCCTACATATTTTAGGAGCCTACGTTGGTGACTCTTGGTGTGAGGTGCTGAGAACAATGCTCAGGTGCTGGTCTGGGTCTGAGCATCAGGCAATGGTGTCTGAAGACACACTAGTTGGGGAAACACAGTCCCCAACTGAACTAGAATATTTGCTGCTCCTGGGCTCTGCTACATGAAATCCAAAAAGGATTCCGGATGACAAGTCAGAATATTACTGACCTTTGGGATGGACAGTAGTGTAATTTTTAAAATTGATTCTACAGTAGATGTTTCCATCATTACTGGTCTACATACCATTCCTTAAGAGTGAAATTGTGGAGGAATCCAGAGATCTGAGCCCATTATAATCCCATGGGAAAATAAAAAGCCAGATCCCTGTGAAAGTTTACGGGACCATTCCAGGATTGTCTAATGGAATTTTATTTTGGATCGTTTTAGCACTGGCAGATGGAGAAAATCTGTTTGGAAATTCAGCAGCAAGATTGGGCTTGTTGAGGAAGCCAGCGAAAATGTATTTAGTTGAATTATGCCTGCCCATATAGCATTTCAACAGTCTGCAGAGTTTCTATTTTTTTATTACCCAAAGTGAAAAGGAGCTGCAAAATGGAAAAGTTGGGGGAATCATCACTGAAGTGACAAAGCCTACAGAATAATGTGCCCCCATGGTGCCAGTAACCAAAAGAAATGGGAAAGCATGTATTTATGTAGCGCTGAATGGAATGTAAAGTGAGAAAAATACATATCACCCACACTAGATGACCAAGTAGCATGCGGTACCATCCTCTGTGGCCTAGATGTTGCTACTGGATCTTGCCTTATACCCATTTGAAAGGGAAAGTGGGGAAAGCTATTATTTTAGAGGTTGTCATTTGGGATTACATCAGCTTTTAAAATCTACAGTGCATATATCAAACATAAAGAAAATTGTAAACAGCCAGCCTTACGGAGTTCAACCCCCCCCCCCCCCCCCCCCCCCCCCCCCCCCCCCCCCCCACTTTCCATCAAACAAAAATTGCTGTATTCTTAAGAGGTAGGACAGTTAAAACATGAGACTCAAAAGTTGTTTGCTGACTTGCTTCCTCCTCTTTGGTCTTCAAAGGTTTCACAGCATTCATTACTGCAGTTTCCTCTCAGCCACTCTGCCATTCTTGTGTATACTGCTACTCTTTAAGAACATAAGAACATAAGAATATGCCATACTGGGTCAGACCAAGGGTCCATCAAGCCCAGCATCCTGTTTCCAACAGTGGCCAATCCAGGCCATAAGAACCTGGCAAGTACCCAAAAACTAAGTCTATTCCATGTTACCATTGCTAATGGCAGTGGCTATTATCTAAGTGAACTTAATAGCAGGTAATGGACTTCTCCTCCAAGAACTTATCCAATCCTTTTTTAAACACAGCTATACTAACTGCACGAATCACATTCTCTGGCAACAAATTCCAGAGTTTAATTGTGCGTTGAGTAAAAAAGAACTTTCTCCGATTAGTTTTAAATGTGCCCCATGCTAACTTCATGGAGTGCCCCCTAGTCTTTCTACTATCCGAAAGAGTACATAACCGATTCACATCTACCCGTTCTAGACCTCTCATGATTTTAAACACCTCTATCATATCCCCCCTCAGTCGTCTCTTCTCCAAGCTGAAAAGTCCTAACCTCTTTAGTCTTTCCTCATAGGGGAGCTGTTCCATTCCCCTTATCATTTTGGTAGCCCTTCTCTGTACCTTCTCCATCGCAATTATATCTTTTTTGAGATGCGGCGACCAGAATTGTACACAGTATTCAAGGTGCGGTCTCACCATGGAGCGATACAGAGGCATTATGACATTTTCCGTTTTATTCATCATTCCTTTTCTAATAATTCCCAACATTCTGTTTGCTTTTTTGACTGCCGCAGCACACTGAACCGACGATTTCAATGTGTTATCCACTATGACACCTAGATCTCTTTCTTGGGTTGTAGCACCTAATATGGAACCCAACATCGTGTAATTATAGCATGGGTTATTTTTCCCTATATGCATCACCTTGCACTTATCCACATTAAATTTCATCTGCCATTTGGATGCCCAATTTTCCAGTCTCACAAGGTCTTCCTGCAATTTATCGCAATCTGCTTGTGATTTAACTACTCTGAACAATTTTGTGTCATCTGCAAATTTGATTATCTCACTCGTCGTATGTCTTTCCAGATCATTTATAAATATATTGAACAGTAAGGGTCCCAATACAAATCCCTGAGGCACTCCACTGTCCACTCCCTTCCACTGAGAAAATTGCCCATTTAATCCTACTCTCTGTTTCCTGTCTTTTAGCCAGTTTGCAATCCACGAAAGGACATCGCCACCTATCCCATGACTTTTTACTTTTCCTAGAAGCCTCTCATGAGGAACTTTAGTTAATTAAGGGCATCCACGATCATCTAGAAATCCCTGACTGGACTTTATGCAAAGTCAGCTGTCTTCTGTAACTTGTGGCTCTCCTACCTTCCCAGGATAACTTTGTTCCAGTGTGTTTCTGCTTCTCCGTTGCCATTAAACTGTAGCTTCTTTATTGGTTATGACATATTTATATTGGGCAAGTAGGAGAACTATCCAGGAATGTAAATGAACTCTTGAGACCACAGAGGCCCCTTCTACATATACATGACATGGTGTGTATTAAATGATTTCAGTTCTACTCCTTGTGTACCAAAGGCGTGGTGAATGCCTTGTTTTTGAGTGCACGGGTTGTACACATTTCCACTCAGTTGTCTGTTTCTACTTAAACAGAAGTGAGGCATTTGGGCCATGCCCAACAGTTCTTAGTTGTGTGCAAACGGCTATCGGTGTAGAAGAAACTCCAAATAAATAAATAAATAAATAAATATTATGGTGCCAGGTTGACATTATCATAACATAATTCTGCTTTATAAAGAAACAGGCACCTAAGCACCTGCATTTTGGCACCTTGTACTGGCAACCAAAAGGTTTTGGTGATCAAGATTTCTAAATATTTTGCAGCCCTTAGTATATATGAGGAATACATTATGGTTCAGTGAATTAGGTGAAAATAATGCTGCTTAAACTAAAAGCAGGCTTTAAAATAGCAAAATATGACTTTTTTTTTTACTTGTGAATTTTAAAAGTCACTGCAACAATTTTTTTGTGTCCTTGTTTTAGGAAAGTATACAGAGGCATATTTATCTGAATTCTGTTTTCTCATCATATGAAAACAACAGTGCTATTTATGGAATAAATCAGTTTTCTGATTTATCACCAGAAGAGTTCAAAGGTAAGATAAATTATTCTAATAATCCATTCATGTTTGCATATTTCTTTTCTTCTTTGCACTTTTGCTTCTAAATGTTTCAGTAAATGTGAATTGGTTCTTTACTCTTTCAGATAATTCAAGGACTAAGGGGCACTTCATGAAGTTAGCAAGTAGCACATTTAAAACAAATTGGAGAATGCAGAATTAAGCTCTGTAATTCATTGCTAGAGGATGTGGTTAAGGTAGTTAGCTTAGGACAAATTACTGGAGGAGAAGTCCATAAAATGCTATTTATCAAATTGTCTTAGGGAATAGCCACTACTTATTACCGGGATTAGTAGCTTGGGATCTGTTTAACATTTGGGAGCTTCCCAGGTACTTGATTCCTGGATTGGCCACTGTTAGAAACAGAATGCTGGGCTTGATAGACTGTCAGTGTGACTCAGCTTCTTATATTCTTAGTAGCACTGCAGTTTTTGTACTGTGGGCTTTATTTAGCAGAACAGACCGATAGTGGCCTCCAACCCAGTCCTAGAGGAGCCCCATACCGTATGGTTTTCAGGAAATCCACAATGAATATGTATGTATGTATGAGTTAGATTTGCATCCACTTCCTCAATTTTCAAACTATAAATGCATAATTCGCCCACGTTTCTCAGCTTTGCAAGGGCAAAGTATGCAGTTAATGTCTTTTATAAACTTTGTTAACACATGCACAGGTACAAAAGTTCCTGCGTATCTTATTTATTTATTTATTAACTTTTCTATACCGATGTTCCTGTAAAGTATACATATCGCACCGGTTTACATCAAAACTGAATGGTCACTTGGAGGATAACTTTTAAACAACTATGCATGGCGGTATATATGTGCATATATGGCCAAATGTAGATTTATGATAGTATAGTCTAACCGACCTGTTTCATTTACTCATGCATTATAAAATGTGTATCTCTACCCTGCAACATACACGTGCATGTAAACTTACATGTAAATACATGCAATGCATTGAAAGTGCATATTTTCCTACCTATTTTTAAAAATATGCACATTTATTTATTTAAAAATTCTTATATACCGCCTATACAAATGAATTATAGATCTAAGCGTTTACAAAAATGTCCATACATAAATTCATAAACATCAAATAGGAGTGAATGCTGCTCTCCACAATCAATGTCTAAATCACCACGGAGAAACAGAAAAATTAATTCAGTCTCGAAGCATCCAAATTTTTGATTAATTGAATGTTTTTATTCATTGAGTCGGCAACTCCATTGCTCAAAAGTACAGAATTTACTCAACACCGGGTCCCGGGTCCGGGACCCGGTGTTGAGTAAATTCTGTACTTTTGAGCAATGGAGTTGCCGACTCAATGAATAAAAACATTCAATTAATCAAAAATTTGGATGCTTCGAGACTGAATTAATTTAATCATACATAAATTCAAACATCACAAACAAATTAAAAACCGAAAATTAAAAGGAGATAAAAATAAATATGCAAGTGTAAATAAACATGGAGAGTTATAAGAGTTGGACATTTAGTTAAGAATTTATAGATTAAAAAAGAGAAGTTTTAGGATGCTTTAGGCTTACTGAACGTGAGGATGCATAAATGTGTTTTGAGTACTTTCTTAAATTCTCTTGAGTTTGAAATAAGATGGATATAATCTGGAAGTGAGTTCCATAATATTGGGCCTGCGATTGAAAATGCACGCCTATGGGTCAAGTCTAGCCTAGCCATATTTTTCATGCCAAAATAAAGTAGGACCTATTCGCATAAATTGGTATATTTTAAAACATGCTCGCATAATTGACATTGTAAACTACTAGGGAAAAAACCCTGGTGAATTGTCTTAAATCCATCCTCAAATATCTTATCCTCAGCTAATTTGGTGTAAGACTAACCTAATAAACTTCCATTGTTTATTTCAAAGCCCCACCATACACCAAATACAACAAAAATAACCACACTATTGAACACAAAAAAAAATAAGAATTCACCCAGATTGACTGATAAAGTTCCCTAACAATAAACAAAATATGTTTCAAAATAGCAGTCAAGATAGATCGTCACAGGTCTTTATGACAAATTTTCAGGGATCTCCAGTTTGATTTTAAAAACCTTATCGCTGGTGTATTAATGTAAGGTGACAGACATGTACGGGAAGGCCCCATGTATATGTGAAAAGTATGATCAGAAGTAGTTATAAGATATGATAAAACTATGTTCTTAAAATGGTGAATGAAGATGTGAGAGACAGACATTATGGCGCCGGCACTAAATTGTTAGAGGGTACTGCATATATTTGCTAAGAAAAGATAACACTGACATACAGTACTGTATAAAGAAAATACAGGCTTGTGGGATGTTAGGCAACGTTCCTCCTCCCTCCCCCTTATTAGAGGTAGCTTGGAATACTCTACAGCTTCACCCTCCCTTCCTCCCCCAGTATCCTTCCCTTTCTCTACCTTGAAGTCTGCAAGCTTCAACGTCAGGATAGATACTGAGCACAAAATGGAAATATGGCTTAATTAAAAGCATAAGATAACTACTTATTTAAAGCCAGCTAGCAGATTAAGAGTTAAACATAGCTTAATACGGAGCTTTGCAGGGACTGAAAGCCGAAACATCTAGCAATTGCCCAGCATAAACTGGACATAAGTTTTATGGAACTTTTGAGATACACATTCTTTTAACAGTAATGATTACCTGTTACCTGAAACATGACATCAACGATTATACATATGCTGATTTTTCTTTAGACTTTTAGGGTTAGAGAAAGTACATAGCTAGTGGTCACAATATGGCGAAGTAGTGGATAAAGACCAGAAATCCACCATCTTAGAGAACATACGCAGTAAGGGGTAGATTTTATAAATGTACGCGCAAGCGTACTTTTGTTCGTGCACCAGGCGCGAACAAAAGTACGCTGGATTTTGTAAGATACGCGCGTATCTTATAAAATCCGGGGTCGGCGCGTTCAAGGGGGTGCACATTTGTGCAACATGCGTGTGCCGAGCCCAGCGCGCACTGCCTGTTCCCTCCGAGGCCGCTCTGAAATCAGAGCGGCCTCGGAGGGAACTTTCCTTCCGCCTACCCTCACCTTCCCCTCCCTTCCCCTACCTAACCCACCCCCCGGCCCTATCTAAACCCCCCCCTACCTTTGTTGGCAGATTTACGACTGTGGAAAGCAGGTGTAAATCTGTGCGTGCCAGCGGGCTGCTGGTGCGCCATCACCCGACCCGGGGGCTGCTCCGGAGGCCTCGACCACGTCCCCGGGTCGGCGCCACGCCCCCGGGCCCGCCCCCGAAACGCCGCGTCACTTGCGGCAAGCCCCTCGACACGCCCCTCCATGGAAGCCCCGGGACTTACGCGCGTCCTGGGGCTTGCGCGCGCCGCCGAGCCTATGCAAAATAGGCTCGGCGCGCGCAGGGGGGGTTTGGCGTAGGTTTTCGGGGGGTACGCGCGTATCCCTTTGAAAATCTACCCCTAAGTTTTTCCTTATCAGTAGCTTGCCAATATTTCAGGAAAATGAGACAAAGATATCCCTTCTGAGCATGTGTCATTCAAAAGGTATATAACCCCAGAACACAGTAAAACTTATAAAATCCTGCTAGGAGCTACACAGGTTAGCACGACAAGCTTGGCAGAGACCCAGAGTTCCCTGCGCAGTACAGTCTTCTACAAGAGAATCGCTTGATTACGAATAACTGAGAAGTTTTGGAAGGCACTTTTCAGGAAGGTGGAAACTTTTGCTAGGCCTTTGTATATAATTCTACCCTACTAGCTGGGGAAGTTACTCTTGCTTATTGTGCAGATGTATTGTATATAGTCTGTTTTGTTATTTGTTTCAGGTGTTCTCATAAGCACCTGTTTTATATTATACAGAAAAATATAGCTTTTCAGTATTTCACATATGACATGGTAAGTGTTATTTTCTTTGTCTGTCTGTGTGATAGAGACCAAAGAGCAATTATCCCATACAAATGGCGATGAGGCTGGGGTAGTATTCCTTTTTTGTTTTAGAGTGTGAAGGCCAGATTTGTGTGCTTTGATGTCATGTATTTTGTGTTACTGATTTTTCTAGTAATCTGCATAATATAGGATAGACCCTAAGAAAATATTTTGAGTACAGACTTTTGTGTGTATTTAAATGGTGAGGCCTCACCTGGAGTACTGTGTTCAGTTCTGGAGACCGTATCTCCAAAGAGACAGAGGCAAGATGGAAGCGGTCCAGAGAAGGGCGACCAAAAAGGTGGAAGGTCTTCATCGAATGACTTATGAGGAGAGATTGAAGAATCTAAATATGTACACCCTGCAGGAAAGGAGGAGCAGAGGTGATATGATACAGACTTTCAGATACTTGAAAGGTTTTAACGATCCAAAGACAACGACAAACCTTTTCCGTCGGAAAAAAGTCAGCAGAACCAGGGGTCACGATTTGAAGCTCCAGGGAGGAAGACTCAGAACTAATGTCAGGAAGTATTTCTTCATGGAGAGGTTGGTGGATGCCTGGAATGCCCTTCCAGAGGAAGTGGTGAAGACCAGAACTGTGAAGGACTTCAAAGGGGCGTGAGATAAACACTGTGGATCCATAAAGTCTAGAGGACGTGAATGAAGAGTGGGTGGCTCGCGGGAATGACGGTTACTGCCTGGAGATAATACCCTTATTCAATAAACATACACATGGTTAATGCGACTCCAACATTGCTCCAAGCTTTAACGGCAAGAGGAAATGTGGAAAAAGATTTTCATTCACAAAAAACGGGGAGTAGCTTGCTTGTTACGGCGGCTACTACCCCAAACCAAAATAAGCCTGATACTTCACTTTCAATGCATAACCAGCATAGCTCTCTGCTTCAACGGCAGGGGAGAAAGTGTGATACTACGTGCATATCCAGCATAGCTCTCTGCATCAACGGCAGGGGAGAAAGTCTGGTACTTCGTGCATATCCAGCATAGCTCTCTGCTTCAACGGCAGGGGGAATGAAGAAAAGTGGATCTATATACAGACAACAACCAACAAGGACTGAATCACATAGTCTGGGTAAACAAGCATGGGTGTAGCTTGCTTATTGCGGCGGGTACTACCCCTAACTAAGCTAGATATTTCAACCCCTAACTAAGCTAGATATTTCACTTAGATGCAGCTCCAACACTGCTCTTTGCATTAATGGTGGGGGTGGAAGGGAAATAGAACCAAAGGATTACTAAGAGCCAAGAGTAACAGATAAGTATGAGAAAAAAAAAGTGCGAAGCTTGCTGGGCAGACTGGATGGGCCGTATGGTCTTCTTCTGCCATCATTTCTATGTTTCTATATCTTATAGTCTCAGAGTCATTTGTGAAGAGTCCAAAAAAATAGTAAGGTAGTACAAGCAGAACCACAGGGAAATACCTTTTGGAGATTGCCACAGCATGTGGGAAAAACCCATTGGGTCCTAATGTCACGCTACAATTAAATTCTTTTGATGATCTGGTGAATACTTTTTCTCAACTCCACATTGGTCAGTAGAAATAAAAAAACAACAGAGTTCAGCTGCTAGAAAGTGTGACAGCATGGGCCAAATGTCTCATTGATTTATCTCCTGTCCCGATAGCAGATGACAGGCAGTGGAATGAGAAGCATGGGGCTGATTTTCTTCTGAAGCTAAAGTGCTAGTGCCCTGAATAAGATGTTACAGTGTGAAAATGAACAGTTTCTTACCTAGCATGAGTCTTTAAAGTCTGAAATTTCCCATTTACTTGAACAGTTGCTTTATAAAGATATACACCTACATTCTCCTCTGATGCTGAGGATACAAGAGATAAGAATGAAGATACCACTGGGGAGAGTGGAAAAAGTAATCCAGCAGAAAGGGGAAGTGAAGATGTCACCACTGTTTGCATTCCTGACAAGATTTTTAAACTGTAGCCTTGCATTTAATCAGGAATCTCAGTCTGCCCCTAAGAAGTTTCACTGTATTTGCTTTTGATGTAAAAGGAAGGGCCATATAGCTAGGGATTGTTACAGTACAGGCTCCCAGTATTTGGTTTCCCCCCCTCCTGACAGGCTTGGGGATTATTCCCAGATAGAAGATGGAGTTGGCTGATGCCATTCCTTCTACACTCTATGTGGCAAACTCAGTGTTTCCTGAAACAGTATGGTATCTGGCCTCAGTTTATAACTTGAAATGGAAACCCAGTCAATTTTCGGAGTACCTTGATTTTTGAACAAAGCAGATATGTGTTCTTTTTGTATGTGCCAACATGATTGTTGTGAGACTAAGTTATAGAAATAAGGGATGAGATAAGGTTACTTACTTTTCTGCTTCCTAATTGAGAAATTACAGAGAGCTTTCTTTTTCCTTTTCAACTGTGTAAATTAATTGATGTGGGTGTTTCGTACTTTGTTTAGAAATGACGATGTTTCTAGTTAGCTAAGTTGTTTACAGCTATTCTTGTCTTGTGATGTGATTTGATTTTAAAGATAGGTTAATTGAGTCTTTAAAATCATTCTTCATATGTGGTGTTCTGTCCCCATTAAATGGGTACATATTGCTTTAGATCGATCCAGACCGGGGGCATTCACGGCTAATCCTCCAGGACAAATCCCGTCTCTGTCGATGATGGGGAGTGTCCTCTGGGTATTGACTGGTTGAGGATATATCAGAGGGGCATGTAATCTCCATTCTTCCCTGAGGGGGCAGATGAGTATCACTGGATGGTCCGAAGGAGGCTTTAACTTCCCCTGTTGGTTGAAATCTCAGTGTGGTCTTTAGTTTACACAGCAGGTCCCGTCCGATACTACTATTAAGTTCCTGGTTGCAGGGACGGCCCTTTTCTTCTCTTCCTGATCCCTGTTCCCATACACCTCAAAATATGATGAAAAGATCACAGTCCATCTGGAAATTGAATAGGTGACCTGCGCCTGGAGGCAAATCAGTTCTGACGATGCTGAGAAGCTGCAAAACATTGCTTCCTACATACTTGTAAGTTTGGCATTGGGTTAATTCAGTAAAGTCACAGGCAAGGATCCAGGGGCGCATCGAGCCCTGACTGCTGTAACCAGCCCCCACCAGTGGTAAAAGAACATAATTGCAGTATATATATATGTGTGGGGGGGCCACTACTTTGTCATTTGGGCCCGAATCATATTTGATCTTGTTCCTGATCTTGCATAGTGGCCCCTCCTCTTGCCCACAACTTCCAATAATCCTTATCTTGCGCCTGCCACTGAATCAAAATTTTTAATATTAAGTCTTTTCTCTGTGTTTTTACAAACGGCATCCTGTAATTCCCACAGTCAGAACTGCATGCTTGGCTGTCTTATCTTGCCAGTTCGGCATATTTAAATACTGCTAGCCCAAGAGGCAACAAGAATTTGACAGACATAAGATTGGACATTTTATAGCAGCAAGTTAATTATTACAGTACAAAAATGTAATTATAAAATGGCAGTACGTTCCACTGCGTGTCAGTACGTCAGTACATAGTGCATTCCAGTGCGTGTCAGATATTAGTGCATTCAATATGGCTGTGCGTTTCAATGCTGGCGTTGTTAATCAGAAGTTTTCAGTTTTCTCACATTCAACGATTGTTCATAGGAATCTGAGCTAGTAAAGCTTTAACAAAGGACCCATTCTTAATCATTTCTCCTCTCATTTTCCCAGAGACAGCTTCAAAATAAACTGCGTCAGCAAAAGAGAGTTTATACTTTATCATGCGTTCCAATGTAACTGCCTGAGTGCATTATTATCATTATTATTGTTTTTGGTTTTTTTTTATATATACCGATCAATGCAGAACTTTTAAATAACAGATAATATATAGGAAACAAGTAAGAACAATAATTAACATGGTATTAGAGAATATTCCTATTGTACAGGTGCTTTGCAATAGGCTGATGAAAAAAAACAATAAATAATTGACTAACCTGTGGATGTATCGAGTAAATAGGCAAGGGAGCAAGAGAAGGATAAAGCTTAGTGAGGACACTGGGATGGAAGAAGGAGGAGGGTTTAATAGGGAGGGTAATAGAGCTAAGCAGAACATATTTGCAGATCATCTTGTGAGTAATCAAGGAAATGCAAAACGCAATATCTTACTTATAATTGACACATTCGAAGTTTACCTTTTAATATAATGAATGCAGGAAACACATCTCTACTTTAATAACAAACTAAAATATCTTAACTCTCTGGAATAAGTAATGAAGGATCTTGTGCGGCATCTGTAAACCAAAAATCTCTTCCTATTAGGGTTTAAAACAATTAAAAACAATTAAAAAAATCCCTGGTACATGTGCTTGCAATTCACAGATAGCAGCTACATACATCACAATCCTTAATTAATAATTTGAAAACCCAAACTTACCAGAGAAATGTTTTAGGGGTTAAATTGTTACACTGAGAAGCAGACTCTTCATTCTTCAGACCCATAAATCAATTACCCTGCCAAACTAGTTAACTCTGCAACTCCCAGTGCTCTTTGTGCATAACAATTGTAATGCATTATACTACAGCAGAAACCGGACATAAATAAAAAAACAGATTGCAAGCTACACGTTCAGCCTAAATAATTCACAATCCCTTTTAATAAGTTTTCCTTAAGTAAAAATAGTCTGCAATGGGCATCACCAGAGTAGATCAAAAGAAATAATGCATTTGACCACAAAAAGAAATTTCTCTAACCGATCTACCACAGCAGAAATTCTGTTTAACTGCTATAATTTTTCTAAAGGTACCTTCAGATGAAAATGCAGTGATTCTTTGTCTGATTACCGCTCTTGCGGACACATCTGCCCAGTTGCCCCCCTGTTTCAGGCGGTTCTCTGAACTGGCAGCAATTCTGTGTCTGATTACAGACAGACACTCTCCTTCACACAACAAGAAACCAATACCTCCCAAGCCGCTGTGGGGTTTCAGAACCTAGAATCTTCTGATTCCTACTCGGCCACTTGGCAGGGCTTGATCAGGGCCCCCTTCGATCCGTTAAGGGATCGGAATAAAATTCCCAATACTTGCCTGCAGGGTTCCAGATCCCGGGTCGTCAAGAAAGCCTTCTTTCCGGATCACCAATCCCAGAGGTCTCCGAGGATCTCCGTGGAATGACCCCCTCAGAAACCTGATCACTGAACTCAGCAGTGGCCACTCACCAGGCAAGTCTGGGGGATCACTCCGCCACAAAAACTCCCGGACCGATTGGGGGGCCAAATGTGGCGTCCCCAGGGCCCCGGTCCCATCTGGGTCGCCAAATGTTACCGTCAGAAAAGAGGCCCCAGACAACTGGTCCGAAAAGAAAGACCTTTATTGCATGCAAGACACAGCTGAGAACAATGGCTCAGAAATCTGTGTGCCCCTCCCCTTCAGGAGCTAGCTTTTATACATTCCACATTTCTTATCTTTTACACATGCGTTCTACGCATTGCTGAGCAAGCATATCCTGGCTGAGGGGCTATACTGACCCCCTCCCTAAACACCCTGGAACTTTCGTGAAACTTCTCCCATTCTGCAGGAGAGGCTGCCGGGACTTGCAGTTCTGGAAAGGAATACTGTCCTGCACATAATACATTCATTGTTCTAATCTAGCAGACTTGACAGGCAGTGAAATAAGAATAGCGAAGCCAAAAATGAAAACGTGCTGACAGATTTTCTCAATGTCCTAACTACAGCTGTATTGCAGACTGTAAGTAAACCCGTCATGAAGCAGGGAATTCTGGTACATGAAGTCCTGCTGGTAGGAATTTCAGGTTGTCCTCTGTCAGGGTGGAGTCTCCGCCCACTACACTTCCCCTGCCTTCTCCAGCTGCAAGGATCTCTGTCTATGTCACAGAAGTTGGAAGCATCTCTTGTAAGTAGTTATGAATTAGTTTTACAATAAAGATTTTCAAACATAAGGATCTTTGTGTGAGGACTGATTAGGTGGAACGTTGGCTGCTTTGAATGAGGGAACTTAGAAGTTTCTGTGAAACAAAGCTGTACAAAGAAAAGCTGTGCAGTTCGCTACTGTACAGTAAAAAGCTGCTCTCTAAAGAGATACCAGTAAAAAGCTACTCTACAAAGAGTTATCAGTAAAAAATGGTTTCTACAGAGGGTTACAAGCAAAAGCTAGTCTGCTTTAACAAAGAATATTACTGGGAGCTGCAGAGAAATCTCAGATCACACAGAAGGTAACAAAAGTAAAGCTGCTTGGAGAAAAGCAAGGAAGGAACTCAGTTAAATTCACTTGTACAATCTGTGAAACTTTGAACTGAAAGCCTTTCAGGGAACCTGTGTGCAGTAGTAGGAAAAAGGAATTTGTCTGCCACAGAAGGTATACACTGAACAGGAGAAAGTTGGCTTTCTGTCTGCAGAGATGAGGCGGGAAGTTTCTAAGCTGAGGAACTCACCCTTCCCCCTTGCAATTGCTACAAGCAGAAGAGCAGTCAGTTACCATAGAAACCAAAGCACAAGTCCTTCTGTTACAGGGACTAGAGAGAACAGAAGCCACCGTAAGCAGGTAAGATAGAAGTTATTCTAACCCTCCACACATCCCTGTGTTACACTTTACTGCTATAAATTCCTCACCCTTTTTCACTACGCTCTGACTGGCTAGCAAAATAAACTTTTGTAGTGTCAATTAAGAGAAAATCAGCCTGAACAGATATAATTACAGAGATCATCATGACTGAAACTGCAGAACAGCTGGTCAAAGCCATCACAGTACAAAGTGACACACAACAGGGGAAGGAAGGCAGACAAGAGAAAGATGAAAGCAGGGATTCAAAGAGATTGTGTGCGCTTACAGAAAGAGCTGCACAGAGATATGAGGAAAAGAAGCTGAAATATGAAGACAAGCTAGAGATGGAATGGTATATTATTACTAAGAAAAAAGAAAAGATCTTAGAAAACCCCACCAATATTCAGTATCACATAGAGCAGCTGAGGCTTTATGTTCAAACTTATCAGCTTAACACAGAAGAGTATCTAGGGTTCTTAACACGGATTAATACTGCAGAAAGCCTTGAAGAAAAGGACCGCCAACAGAGTTTACACCAAATACGCCAGAGAATGGTAACAGACACTATTAACAGTGCAGAAGCAGGTGACATAATAGATGAGACCATCTCTCAGCACTCTTACACCTCTAGGTGTACAACAAGATCTGTTAGGTCACAAGGGTCAAGATACTCGAGCCACTCTCAACTCAGCTCTATCATCCTCCAAAAGAGAGCAGAGTCCCCAGCGGCTATAGCGTGCATACAGTATGCTGAACAAGCAGCAGCCCTCAAGATAGAAGGGCTCAAAATAGAAGAACAACAGAAAGCCGACGCCACAGCAGCTGCCGCCACAGCTGCCGCCGAGGAGCGCAGAAAGGCTGAGCTAGAGATCGCCTTAGACCTGTTGCAGCAAAAGGGAGAAGCAGCAGCCCTTGAAGCCCAAATTAAAGTACTAAATGCGCCCCTGGATCAGGACAGTGAGGAGGACCTACTCAAATACACAGCCCAACAAGAACCAGTCTGACGGACGCTAGAGTACGTCATAACTCACCCTTTAACTCACGCCATCGCGTCACCTCTTCCAGAGCAACCCACACATCGGGAAGGAGCACACCTCTTTTCACAAATAGAGACCTCAAACAGAGAAATCAAACCTGAAGCACAAATGACCATGAGTACCCAACCTCATGGCAGCAGTCCACCGGTTCTAAATCATGCAAATGTAAGGCAGCCACACACAGGAAGTGTTCCAGCCGAACACCTCGAGCCAACGCACAACAGGAGAGATGTGCACAGTCAACCACAGGATATCAATCCAGCGAGGCCCGTCACCTTTCAGGAGGAGCCTTCAGAAAGAAGACTTATCAAGGTACATGTCTCGCCGAGAACTCATAACCACTAGCCTCTATGTGTTCAACGATCAGCCCAAAGACTATAGGGCATGGAAAGCTAGTTTCCAAAATGTTGTGAAGGATATGGAGTTGGGATCGTCAGAAGTAGTGAACCTGATGATGAAATGGTTAGGACGTGAATCTGCAGAACACGTGAGCAGATTGAGAAACGCCCACCTAAAAAATCCCTCTGCAGCATTAAAGGAAATGTGGGAAAGACTCGAGCAATACTATGGAAACCCAGTCACCATAGAAAATGCATGGTTCGAAGAACTGGAAAACTTTCTAGAAATATTCAGAGAAGATAACCGAAAGCTATTAGAATTGGGAGATCTTCTCCAAGAGGTGGAGACAGCGAAAGCCGAACTAATTTACCCGAGTCTTAGCATCTTAGACACACCACGGGGCATGAATACCATTATAAATAAACTGCCAAGCGATATACAAGACAAATGGGCATCTCACGGTGCACAGTACAAAGAGGACAACAACATGCACCCACCATTCCATGTCCTCACAAAATTCATACGTGACTTGGCAAAGCACAGGAACGACCCTAGTTTCCAGCTCAACACGCGTGAGACACACCGAATCAGCTACCGAGTGGGTGAAAAGCCAGTCAAAGAGTATGGCAGCAACAGGAGGCCCATTTCGGTGCACAAAACGGAAGTCTCACCCAAGACATCTACACAAGATGAACTTCCTGAAATGAGTGGGGTTGAGGATCCAGAACGGCAGTGCCTCATACACAAAAACCTCAACACTCAGAAAGTGCCGAGGATTCAAAGGGAAACCCTTGAAAGAACGCAAAGAACTGTTGAAAAAGTACAGAATTTGCTACAGGTGCTGCTCTTCGTCTAGCCACATGGCTAAAGACTGTAACACAATCATCAAGTGTTCAGAGTGTGGGAGCGACCGACATAATAGCGCTCTACACCCTGATAAAGCAAAACTTCATCCTTCAAGAACTTCACACCCCTGTTCAAACCACGGCGGGGAGGAGAAGGATGAACAAACGCCAGAACCTGAAGTGGTCCCAAAATGTACACAGGTGTGCGGGAGAAATAGCAAAGGAAAATCCTGCACAAAAATATGCCTGACCAAAGTGTACCCCAAGGGGCGGCCTGAACAAGCAGTCAAAATGTACGCCATTATAGATGAGCAGAGCAGCAGGTCCCTGGCAAGACCGGAATTCTTTGACTTGTTTGATATCCACGATCACTATTCGCCGTACAGCCTTAAAACCTGTTCAGGAGTTGTCCAAAGGACGGGGAGGAGGGCAAGCGAATATGTAATAGAAGCGATAGATGGCAACTACAAGTCAAACTTACCCATGCTCATAGAGTGCGACCAGATACCTGACAACAGAGACGAAATTCCTACACCAGAAGCTGCTCAACACCATTCTCATCTGAGATCTATAATGCATTGGCTTCCACCGCTAGATCTGGAAGCAGAAATCCTACTGTTACTGGGCAGGGACGCACCGGAGTTGGTCAAGTCCCTGGAGATGCGTGATGGTCCACCAACCACACCCTACACCTATCGACTCGCCTTGGGATGGGTGATAGTCGGCAATGTCTGTGTTAATCGGACAAGGAAACCGAACATTCAGACATACGCTACGAGTGTCTTGGACAATGGACGTCCCACCCTGTTTGAACCATGCCCTAACCACCTAAGCACCAAGGAGATCCTAAGTTGCGAAGAACCAATTCTCAGTTCAGCTACCAGCAGGATCAAACCCCCATCAGATGCAGAGGAACATCTAGGGGAATCTGTGTTTCAAGTCACCAAAGATGATGACAAAATTACTCTCTCTGTAGAAGACAGAGAATTCTTAAGAATTATGAAAGAAGGGTTCTTTATGGATGAATCAAACAGCTGGGTGGCCCCCCTACCATTTCGGACACCCAGATCTCGACTCCCCAACAATAGAGAACAAGCAGTCTCACGACTTAGGTCGTTGCGGAAGACTTTAGAAAGGAAACCGGAAATGAAACAGCATTTCACTAGCTTCATGAAGGAAATGTTAGATAAGGGCCATGCAGAGCTCGCTCCACCTTTGAAGAATGGCGAAGAATGTTGGTACTTGCCTACCTTTGGTGTATATCATCCGCAGAAGCCAGGCCAGATCCGAATCGTCTTTGATTCCAGTGCGCAGTTTCGTGGGATCTCACTCAACAGTGTGCTTCTCACGGGACCTGATATGATCAACAACCTGTTAGAAGTGGTGATCCGCTTCAGGAAAGAAGCAGTCGCTGTGATAGTCGACATCCAACAAATGTTCTACTGTTTTGTCGTGCACCAAGACTACAGAAATTATCTGAGATTCCTGTGGTACCGCGACAACGACATCAACAAGGAGATTGTGGAATACCGGATGCGAGTGCACGTTTTCGGCAACAGTCCATCGCTTGCAGTAGCCACATACGGGCTCAGAAGGACAACCCAAGAAGGAGAAAAAGAGTATGGTACAGAGGCCAGACGCTTTGTGGAGAAGGACTTCTACGTAGATGACAGATTAAAGTCCTTACCTACCGCAAGGGAAGCGATTAAGTTAATAAAGGCAGAGGGGGCGCTCTAGCGCAGCGATCAAAATGGCCGCCTAAGCGAGTAACTCCGCTCCAGCCTATCTAATAAACTGGAAGAAATCCACTTTACAATACCCTCCAGCGCATGATTTTGGACTCTGTCGCTCCCTAATCGCCTCTATCCTCGATGGCAGCAAGCAAAGCCAGGAAAATTGAAACAGCCTTTGCGGCGGCGGCCGGAACAAAAAGATCAAAGACTGCTCCTCCGTCACCCGACAAGGCCCCGCCGGCGAAAGTCATGGCGTCCGCAGATGTTGTCTTAACGGAGCTGCGGCAACTTAAGGACCTGATTAATATTAATATAGATGCCACTAACGCGATACGGGGCGAACTGCAAGCGGTATCCAACCAGCTTGAAAAATATCGGGCCCGTTTAGACGATGTGGAAACTCAAGTTTCTTCGCTTTTACTTACGGCCACCTCCGTTCCTCAAATGACGAACGATCTGGAACGCTTACAGAATTCTTTGGAGGACTTATCTAATCGGAATCACCGAAATAACATACGAATCCTCGGGATCGCAGAAGGCGAAGAAGGTAATGACATTAGCGGATTTATTAGTAAACTGCTTACCTCCAGTCTCCATCTTGAATTTCAATATCCTATAGAGATTGAAAGGGCCCACAGAGTGCCTGCCAGACCTCTTCAAAATTCTAAATATCCGCGGCCTATTATTTTTAAACTGCTGCGTCATCCGCAAGTTCTTCAAATTCTGGCGGCTGCCAGATCTCAAGCGCCTGTTCAACATAAGGGCCACAATGTGCTTTTTGTTCCCGATTTTGCTAAAGATACTGCTGCGAAACGAAAAGCCTTCTTGGCTTTGCGACCGAGTCTGCAACGAATTGGAGCGAAATATGGTCTCCTATACCCCGCACAAATGCGGGTTACCCACTTGAATCATACGAAAATCTATCAACAACCCCAAGAACTTGAGGCTTTTATCCAGTCTGTGAATAATGGACAAAGTATGGTTACTTGAACTGAAGATAGCTGGGCTCATCTAACCAACACGATTTGATGGTTTCTAGCTTGCTCCAATGAAAGTGGACCAGTCACTTTTTCTTTTTTTTTTAGCTGGAATTACTACAACGCTATTTTGAGACTATTTCTTTTTATGAGTGGTTTTTTATTACCCATCAATGGAGCGGACTGGATCGCTAGGTACGGTCAGTGATCCACCTAGACACCCATCACAGGTCCCTTAGGGGACTCGCCCAGTAGCACGGTTAGTGCTAATTGTTCTTGACATTCTCTGATTTTTATTTTTTTTTTCCTCTCTTCACTTCTTTTTCTTAACTTATCTTACTTTTACTTTCCTTTTCTTCCCCTTTCTTGCTACTCTCAATTTAATTTTTCCTCTTTTTCTTTTCTCCTTTTTCTTTTTCCTTTTCCTCTCTTCATATCCTTCCTTTTTCTCTTTCTTCATCTGGTGAGATTTCTTTTGTTTTCTTTTTTCTTCTCTTTCTCTTCTTCTTTTACTTTTTATCATTTGACCAAGAGGTTTTTACTAGCTTCTCCTCTATTGCTTTTTATACTTACCTCCCTAATGACCACTGCTAAAACCTCATTCACTATGGTTTCCTTGAATGTTCAAGGTCTCTCGCATCCTATCAAAAGGAAAAAGGTTCTTACCTATTTGAACTCTTTACACACGGACATTGCCCTCCTACAAGAAACCCGTCTGACACCTCATTAATCTCTCAAACTCAGGAGACAATGGGTGGGCCAACTCTCTTTTAGCTCTGCAGTCCACAAAAAAAGAGGAACAGCTACTCTCATTAATAAAAACTTGGATGCAACGATCATTCAGCAATCGGCAGACCTGGATGGTAGATGGAATTTTCTTCAAGTATCTATAAATCAGGTGATCTACAACATTCTTAATCTCTACGCTCCAAACCAAGATGACCCTACATTTTTTCATGACACTTTTTCCCATCTTCTTGTACACGATTCTACCCAGATTATCATCGGAGGTGACTTCAACCAGACCCTAGATCCCTTCATGGATCGGAAGTCCACGGCTCGCCTCTCTATTTCAAAATCAAGCAAAGCTCTCAACCATCTTCTGTCGACCTTGGGGTTATCGGATCCCTGGCGTCTTCTCCATCCTGGAGAAAAGGAATACACTTTTTTTTCTGCTCCACATTCTTCCTATTCTCGTATAGACTTTTTTTTAACGTCGAATAGTTTAATTCCACAGATATCCTTTACGGACATTGCTCCTATCCTGGTCTCGGACCATGCTGCAGTAATCCTTCAGTGCAACTTACACTCCCCAATCATTACGGACAAAATGTGGAGATTCAATTCTTCGCTGTTAGCAGACTCAGCCTTTGTAGAATACATTCGGACTCATACTAACGATTATTTTTCTATCAATGCTACTCCTGACATTTCCTTGTCTACCTTATGGGAGGCCTATAAAGCCACCATTAGAGGCAATATCATCAGCTACTCAGCACATCAGCGGAAGCTTAAGCAAGCGGATATGGTCCGCCTGCAAGGATCGATTGCCTTATTGGAATCTGAACACATTCAGAAGCCGACCAGTGCTTCCCTAGCAGCTGTTTTGAAAGCTAAATTCCAATACAACCAGCTCCTTAGTGCTTCAGTTCGCCTTTATACTTTTCACACTAATGCTACGTATTATGCTGAAAACAACAAATGTGGTCATCTCCTGGCAACTTATTTAAAGAAGAGGAAGGAGAAACAGCGAATCACTAAAATAATATCTCCCGCTAACCAGGTTCTCATGCAAGACGTGGATATTCTACAAGAATTTCGAGACTTTTATGCCAAGTTGTATCAGAACGAAGTTCAAGCGTCGGAAGAAGACCTTCAGTCCTTTTTCTCCACTTTTTCTCATCCATCCCTATCGACACAACAACTTCAAGAGCTTGAATCCCCAATAACTTTACAAGAAATAGAATCCGCAATACAGGCTCTCCCTGGTGGGAAAGCCCCAGGGCCAGATGGTTTTACTACGGACTTCTATAGAATGTTTAGCAAAGAACTTGCGCCTTACTTACAGCAATATTACTTGATAGCACCGAATCAACCAAATCTCTTCTCCTCTTTCTCAACAGCGTGTATTGTTGTTATTCCAAAGCCAGGTAGAGATGCAGCCGAAGTTGGCAATTACAGGCCCATATCCCTTCTGAATACTGACTATAAAATCTTTACTAAGATTCTAGCCACCCGACTATCTCATATTATGCCTACCTTAATTCATCCAGATCAATCTGGCTTCATTAAGAACAGGCTTATCGCAAACAACTCCAGACTCTTTTTTCACATCCATGAAACGGTTTTTTCTGCCCCCTACCCGGTCATTGCTGTTTCTCTCGATGCTGAGAAAGCTTTTGACCGTGTAGAGTGGTCTTTTCTTTTTTCTACTCTACGGAGATTTGGTTTTGGCCCCAATTTTCTCTCATGGATTAACCTCTTATATTCTTCTCCCACAGCCTTTTTGTATCTAAATAACCGCCGGTCCTCTCTCTTTCCCTTACATAGAGGAACTCGCCAGGGATGTCCACTTTCCCCTCTGCTCTTCAACCTGGCTTTGGAACCCCTTCTCCTTGCTATTAGACAAAATACGCTTATCAAAGGTGTACAGATTGGCTCTGATGTATATAAACTATCAGCTTATGCAGATGATGTTTTACTCTTTCTATCTCAGCCTGACCTCTCTCTCCCACATTTACTCCAACAAATCAACGCCTATTCTGCTCTATCGGGATATAAGATAAATTGGCATAAAACTGAACTACTCCCTCTTAATGCTCTCGGCTCTTTGGTGAATCTCACTGACTCTGTTATAAAAAAAGTTCCTGCAAATATCAAATATTTAGGTATTTCTTTTTATTCTGACCCTCATTTAACAGTTGCTACTGCTGAAACCCATATTATCCAAGGGATTAAAGATCTTACTATTCATTGGTCGCCCCTCCACCTTACCTGGTGGGGAAGATTGGATTCTATTAAAATGGTGATTGCCCCTAAAATTACTTATGTTCTCTCGATGATTCCCATTTTTTTCTCTTGCGCTTTCTATAAGCAGATTGATCGGATACTCTCCTCCTTTCTATGGCGGAATAAGACTCCTCGGATTGCTTTGGCCAAACTTAAACTTGTTAAAGCGGAAGGAGGGGTGAGTTTCCCTAATTTTTTTGCATACCATCAAGCTTTCATGCTTCAACAGGCCCACCACCATTTTTTTCCTACCACCCAATTGGGAGGCAGGCCCAGATGGTTAGATCTGGAATGTTCCCTATTGTCTCCTTTTCCACTTACATATCTTCCTGGGATGCAACTATCTAAGCAGTTTGCGACTAACCCTATACTTCGCTCCTTACATAAGGCATACTCCCTTTTTGACTCAACCCGCCCTAAACATATGTGTTCTTGGACTTCCTCTAACATGACCCCTATATGGCGAAACTCGAACTTGACCTGTGATAATCACCCTCTCAGCTGGCCGTTATGGCAGACTAAAGGCATTTGGTTCTTAGCCTCCATACTGGAAGATGCTAAGTTGTGCTCATTTGCTCAGCTTAGGGAGAGATACGGGTTACCATCTTCCCAATTCTTCGCATGGCTTCAATTACGTAACGTTATTGCTGCCTCCACATACTCCTCCATATCGCTCACTGACTCTCCCTATCTAGTACAGGTCTACCAGGAACATGGCCCTAAGGGACATTTAGCATCAAAACTATATAAGATACTAGTTTCTGCAGAGCCTACTGTTCTTCGAAATGGGCTTTACTCTATTTGGGCCAAAGAGATTGACACCCCTATTAGTCTAGCAGTATGGAAGCATCTCTGGACTGTCACCACCCGTATTACGTTATCTTCCAGCTTGACTCAGTCTTCCTTTTTCCTGCTACATAGAGCCCTATGGACGCCTTGGCGCCTACATAGGGCTGGCCTTCTACCTACGCATAACTGCTGGTCTTGTTCCGCCCCCCGAGCGACTCTTGAACATATGCTTTTTTCATGTCCCTATGTACACACATTTTGGCTTCAAGTTTGGTCTACGATTACTTCCATTCTTTCCCTCTCACATCCACTCACCTATGCTATGCTGTTCTTTCGAGGCTCAAATCCCTCCGTTTCCTTATCTCTGCCTCATAGAAAATTATTGGATTTCTTATTTACCATTGCTATTCATACCATACTGTCTAACTGGAAACGCAGTGATTTACTATCGCAGGTCTGGTGGTGGAACTCTGTTTGTATGTATTACAAATATGAAAAAGCTATGGCTATTAAGTGTAATCGTCTCGCCTCATGGGCTCAGGTTTGGAAACCACTCGAAGAGTACATTACCTCTCTCCCCTGATAGCTTAATGCTTCTTTGGTTCTTCTTCCTTTTTCCTCTCGATTTTCCTTTCTTCTATTCTACCTAGTTTCTTTTTTTATCCCTCTTTTCTTTCCCTTTTCCTTTTTATGTTTCTCTTTCTTTACTTCCCTTCTTTCTCTTCTCTGCTCCTTTTTCTCTTTTCTCTTCACTTCTCTCTTAGTTCCTGGTAAGGTGATATTTCAGTAAGAATTACTCGATGTATGGATATATTGTTACTACTACTGTAGGATTGGCTTTATTTCTTTTCTTATTGGTTATTGTACTTTTTCTTTTCTCATACCCGACTATTTAAATGTATCATATAATGTCGGTGATTAGCCAGATTGTAGATTGGCTGATTTATGTTTACCCTTCTTACTGAAATTTCCTTTCTTTGTTTTTGTATCTTTTCAAAAATGTTCAATAAAAATGTTTAAACATAAAAAAAAAAAAAAGTTAATAAAGGCAACACAAGCAATGCTAGCAAGCGCAAATCTGAGACTCCACAAAATAGCCTCAAATAGTCCTGAAGTAATGAAAGCATTCTCTTCATACGATCGCGCCAAAGACTTGAAGAACTTAGACCTGAGAGTGGACATACCCCCTCTCCAACGAAGTCTTGGGTTAAGTTGGGATGTAAAGAAGGATGTCTTTACATTCCAAGTTTCAATCCGAGATAAACCATACACTCGCCGAGGTGTCTTAGCTACAGTCAACAGTCTGTATGATCCGCTGGGATTTGAAGCTCCAGTCACAATACAAGGAAGAGCCTTGTTAAGAGAACTCTCATCCAGCACTACCGAATGGGACGCCCCATTGCCACAAGCAAAGAAATTAGAATGGGAAAAATGGAAGAACTCCCTGAAAGTGCTCGAACAGCTCCACATACCACGTACATACGTTCCTATATCACTTAGTACACCCAGCCATAAAGAGATCTGCATTTTCTCCGATGCATCGGTCAAAGCCATAGCTGCGGTAGCCTTTTTGAGAGTAACAGATGCAAAAGGGACAGTACACGTGGGCTTCATCTTCGGCAAGGCATAATTAGCACCACAACCCGACCACACCATATCACGCCTAGAATTGTATGGAGCGGTGCTAGCAGTGGAAATAATGGAGCTGATAACAGCCGAGATAGACACGCAAATTGACGCTATTCACTTCTACACGGATAGCAAAGTAGTACTAGGTTACATTTACAACCAGACAAGAAGATTCCATGTGTATGTTAGCAACAGAGTTGAACGTATACGCAAATCAACGCACCCAGAACAATGGCATTATGTGCCCACCGATCAGAATCCAGCAGATCACGCGACAAGAAGTGTGCCAGCATCCCATTTAATGGAAACGATGTGGCTGTCGGGACCAGAATTTCTCCGAAAACCAGAACACAGGTCTCCCGAATGCTTATTCGATCTCGTAGACCCCGACGATGATTCGGAGATTCGCCCAGTCACAACTACTCTCCTCACCGGTATTGTTCCCAGGAGCGGTCTGGGAGCTCACCGTTTCCTGCGCTTTTCAAGCTGGACGACACTGAGAAGAGCGATGGCGCTTCTCATCCATATAGCACTGTCAAGACACCTACCAGCTGACGATAGGCGAAACACCTGTTGTCGATGGCACCTCTACACAGAATCCTTCTCGGTGAACGAGCTCATCCGAGCGGAGAACACCATCTTACGCTGTGTACAACGGGAAATGTACGCAGAAGAATGGAAACGCATCAGCAGAGGTGCGGGCTTGCCCAAAGACAGCCCCCTCCAAAAGTTAAATCCTTTCATTGAGAAAAACGGCCTGCTGCGAATTGGTGGCCGTCTCACCCAAGCAGAACTGGCCATGGGAGAGAAGAACCCCATCGTTGTTCCTGGTCAGCATCACATAGCTGTCCTGCTTGCACGACACTACCATGAAGTGGTACTCCTCATGCCACGTGAAGAAACCTGAACTTCGTGGACCATTGTCCACCCCAAAGACACTCTCTCTCTCTCTCTCTCTCTCTCTCTCTCTGTGTTGTCTGTCTTTCATTTCAGCCTGGTGAAACTCCTTGAGAAAGACATCATCCACCGCCTAGATGACTGGATGACCGAGACAACTATGAACTTCTCTGAACGTCGAGAAGATCCAGTTATATGTACTTTACATTGTTGTATTTTAATATGAAAATTGATGATGTGGTATCATGTGATACTAGACGGGGAGTGTTCTGTCCCCATTAAATGGGTACATATTGTGTTTCTGTAGTGCAGCTCACCTGTGTTTGCCACAGCCCCTTCCTTCCTAGTAATGTGACACCTTATGTAACCCAGCTCAGAAGTCTGAGAGCCCTGCTTTAAAAAGGGAGTATGCCTTTAACAAATGCCCCCTCCCTTCAGGTTCCCTCCTGAGTCAATGGGTCCAGGGCTTTCTGCTATTGGTTCACGCCCTTAGCTCAGCCTGAGGAGAATTTCTCCGTACTCATTACTATTACGGTGGTTTAGTTCCAGCCAAGCCAGCAGCAGACATACATGCCTGTAACCGGTATACAAGAACAGCTTTTTACGTTCTGCCCACTGCTTCATCAGAAGACTAATCAGCCTCAATCCCACATTCTCTTTCCCTGCGTCCCTCAAATCTACACCCTCCTTCCCCTGCCTTCTCCAGCTGCAAGGATCTCTGTCTGTGTCACAGAAGTTTGAAGCATCTCTTGTAAGTAGTTATGAATTAGCTTTACAATAAAGATTTTCAAACATAAGGATCTTTGTGTGAGGACTGATTAGGTGGAACGTTGGCTGCTTTGAATGAGGGAACTTAGAAGTTTCTGTGAAACAAAACAGTAACAAAGCTGTACAAAGGCTGTGCAGTTCACTACTGTACATGTGGTCTTTAAAATCATTCTTCATATGTGATATTTTTAGTTGTTTTAAATTGACAAAGATGAAGCCTGCTCTACCGAAGAGAGTGCAGTACCTAAAAGATTTATTTTTTTTCCCTCTTATTTTTGCTTTTTTGAACAGATTTGGTTAACAAATTCTGAATTTTTGTTTTGTTTAATTTTTGATTCAAATACTTTTTTTTTTGCTTTCTTTTGAAGGCCTACTTTTTGAGCGCAAATGTTTGATAACTGTTTACTATTTGTAGTTTTTCACTATATATTGTGTTTGTGTGTTATATGTTATGCATATTACATTGTGTACAGATGAAGAAAGCAGAGTTTGCCAAGAAAAATGACTGTTTTTTAACTATAGCTTGTGCAGTCAGTTCAGTGACATGGATGGTGTGTGTTGTGGTCTTCCATGTAGAGTCTGAATGAATAAGCACCTAGATCACTTGTCTCTTTGAATATTGTATGTTAACTTATAGTAAAACGGGAGATATAAATAAGTGATTGAACATTATACAGATATTAATAGTGTACATAAGGATTACTAGATACAAGAAATTGACATTTATCATAGTTTCTTTATTACTTAATTTTGAATTTTTGATCATCTTATATCCGGTATTAATCCATAAACACAAACTTCTGAGTTAAGGATAGAAGTGCAGAAGCTGTTCTTCAATGACAGCTTCGAGAGTGCAGTGCTGAGTAAACTGTACATATCATTTGTCAGTGACCCTATAACTCAGTAGAGGCAAACATCACACCCTTTTCAACAGAAGGACCCCTTCAACCTTTCATTTTATAGAGTGAGGTGCTTAGAAATTATGCATAAGCTCTGCCTTCATGTTTTCTTGCTCTGTAGGTGTAGTCTTACTTAGATATATTGCTTCGTAAAACAAATAAAAACCTGTCTGAAGTGTAATAACTGATTATCATGATGACATATTATGATACATAGGGGCGGATTTTAAAAGGCCCGCACGCTGGCGCGCCTAAAGCCCCAAGACGCGCGTAAGTCCCGGGGCTTTCAAAAAGGGGCGTGAGGGGGCGTGGTGTTTCGGGGGCGGGCCCGGGGGCGTGGCGCCGGCCCGGGGGCGTAGTTGAGGCCTCCGGACCAGCCCCCGGGACCAGAGGACGGAGCGGGGCTGCCGGTGACGTGCGCAAAGTTACGCCTGCTGAAAGATGGGGGCGGGGGGGTTAGATAGGGCCGGGGGGGTGGGTTAGGGAGGGCGAAGGAAAGTTCCCTCCGAGGCCGCTCCGAAATTGGAGCGGCCTCGGAGGGAACAGGCAGCGCGCGCTGGGCTCGGCTCGCGCAGTTTGCACAAATGTGCACCCCCTTGCGCGCGCCGACCCCGGATTTTATAAGATACGCGCGGCTACATGCGTATCTTATAAAATCCAGCGTACCTTTGTTCGCGCCTGGTGCACGAACAAAAGTACGTGATCATGCAAGTATTTAAAATCTACCCCATAGTTAATTAATATCTAGTTACTGTTATACTGGTATTTTGTGGATCCTTGGTTCAGCTGATCAATATGAATTGATCAGTTGATAGGCAGTTCAAAACAGGAAACAGTTCAGTTATAGATGAATTTAATATCACTTGTACACAAAGTTAAAACAGAACAGTCAGATGGGGTACAAATGATTAAAAACAAATCAAGAATCTGACTGCAGTCTTTAGTTGTCAAAGAAAAATACTTGCTTCAGAAAAAAAAGTATATTCATATATATATTATACTAATTACTAAAATATTTAACAAGCAAAACTCTTAAAATTCAGAGAATAACATATTAACTTGTATTCAAAATAATTGAATTAAAATAACAAAAGCAACAGACAAGGAGCACAAAAGAATACCAGCCTTACTCCATTGAAGTCTGTTGCCAAGGCAACCTGAACGCCACAACGAAGCTGTTTATATTCCTCAGCTGTTCCTCAGCTGTTAAAGCTAACAGCTGAGGGATATTTTCTGTCCCACGCTGAATCTCCCCACCAATCAGCACAGGAAACTGTCTAGTGCCTCAAAACCCCCTCGGCATGCGAGTACACGCGCAATGACGTCACTGACGCATGAGCATGTAAAAATAAACACAGGAATGAGGAAAGTCCCAGCAAAGGACTAATGTGTGCGCGTGCGCCCCGTGACATCACTGACGCCCGCGCACGTGCAAGGCCAGTGACGCCGGTCCCGGTCAAGCCGACTCCGAGACCGACGCGCCACAAGCCCCGAGGCAGCCAGACTAAACCCCCGAGAGAAGGAAAGAGGTAAAGAACCCCTAACAGTTACTTACGTGCAGATTCTACTATTTTGATCTCACATAGACACTCTGAATTGATGCAATTTTATTGGTCATTAGTTGCTTCTCTCTGTGTTTATGGTTTAGCAGAATATGCTATCTGCATGTCCATCTGGCACCCAGATAGTATTTTTTTTTCTTTTTAGAAAGATCTAGAGTAGATTTTTGAAAAACGGGGGTGGGTTTGGTTTTTTTTTTTTTTTTTTCACTTCTTGCACCACTAGTGGGTGGAGGGGTTAGGTATTACACTTAACTCTTGCAAATACCTAAAAAATAATTAGCAGGCTGTGCACGGCCAGTGTGGGATTCTCATGAGCAAGGAACAGCGACCATAATTCATATTGCAGGGTGGCGAGGCATCCAAATAACTGCACATGTGGAACTTTTGTTAAGCAGGCCATGGTGAGCACAATAAGCCTGACATTGAACAATCCAGGATAGGTGGCCTATACACTGATGAGCCAGGTGTCCCCTGAAGTCAGAGAGGCTAACCATATATACAACTACCAAAATGGAGATTGCAACGCATGACAGAAGATACTGACACCAATTGCCGTGGACGTTCCTGGCATCTCAAGAGATATGCTTTGTTAAGGATTTTAAATTGGGCAGACTTCTGTGTCAAACTCCAAGGGCACCTGAGCTTAGATGTGACTTAGGTATTCTTGATGAGTGAGCAATGGGCTAATGGAATTTCTTTCCCTCTTTAGTGAAAGTATTTTGTATGTTGCAGACTGAGTTATAGAATGTAGAACTGCTTAGAAGATTCCTGGAGAAAACCATAGAGAGAGATTAATACTAGTTGAAGAGAAAATAGTACATAGAAACTGATAGTATTAAAAGTTTGGACTTTTGGTGATTAAATAACTTGTGTATGATACTTCTCTTTTTTTTAGTATTTTTCTCTCATATTTTGGGGGATCAAATATAGTAGTTCTGGTTTTGTGTGTAATTTTGGCCTTTATGAGATAAATATTGTCATATAGTTAAAGCATAGGCCCACTGTACTCTTTGCTGCAGTTACTGGAGAAATTTAGTGGTAATATCTGATCATCTTTCCCAGAAAAGACCCAATATATGTGAAAAGTATGATCAGAAGTTAGTCAGAGAGATGATGGTAAAAGTTATGTTCTTAAAATAGTGAATAAGGATGTGAGAGGCAGACATTATTGTGCCACCACATAACTTGTTAGGGAATACTGCATATTTTTGCTAAAAAAAGATAACACTGTCACGCAGTATTGCATAAAGAAAATACATGCTTGTGGGATGTTGGGCAACTTTACCCCTTCCTTCCCCTTATTAGAAGTAGCCTGGAATACTCTACAGCTTCACCTTCCCTTCTTCCCCCAGTAGCCCTTCCTTTCTCTGACTTGAGGTCTGCAGGCTTCAAGGTCATGATAGTTACGGAGCACAAAATGGAGACATGACTTACTTAAAAACATAAGATCACTACTAGTAGATTAAGAGTTAAGCATAGCATATCTAATCCCACTCCTCCGAAATATGTTAGTGAATTTCCCGCAGTGTAGATGTGGTTACCGGTGTGTAAGAGGTTTCATTTGTTATTCAAGGAGTCACTATGTATAAACCTCAAGAGGGGGAAAATAGAAGAAAAAGGTAAACCTCTCCCCACTGGGTCTCCTGTATAATGGAAAAAGGGGTCCGGAACCCACACAGTAAGTCTCCCAGGGGTAGGGAAGGAAGGCAATATCCAATTAAATAAAATAAATTTTGTTATAATAATTAACAGATGAAATCACTTTAAGCAATGTAATCACTGCAGAAAGGATATATTTTTATTAAATAAAAAATGTTATTGAACTTTCTTTAAGTAATAATATAACACAACTTAATAAATATATTAGCTGTAAACTAATAAGAGCTCTCTTATATTTATTATAGTTTAAAAACTATTAGAACCGGTTCTGACTAAATATATATTGTCAGCTAGTCCTTTCCTGGTGTTGATGTGACCAATTGTAGTAATTTTGATCATGCATTGTGATGATACTGAATCTCATAGTATATTTGTTTTGTCTCCTGGTATTTCATTCTGCTATTGTCTAGACTTTAGTCTTATATCTTATTTTTGTTTACTGTTTCTCTTTATCTGTGTGTCTCTCTGCTATTTTTGTTGCATGTGATAGTCTTTCCTCTCCTCTCCTCTTTATCCACTGTAAGAATTAATGGTTGCACAACTAGCTAGTTTTGTGGTAGTTTTAGTGTTGCGTACTTATCTGTATTTTTCTGAGATAAATCTGGAATATGATTAATTGTGGTCCAGATGTTCTGTTCTTCATCCTCTCACCGCAGCTAGGGTTCAAATGATAGGGGGCGTCGTTAGCATATGCAGCTTGATTAACTGAGAGGCTTCATTGGCTTCTGTCTCAGGAATTTTCTGTACGTACTCAGGGATGATTTTATCCTAGCTTTACTTTAAATATAAAAATAGGACTCCAAGTTACTCTAACGTGATAAAGTCTTCCGCAATATATACTATAGTGTAAACTCAGTGTGGTCCAGGATGCTTGGTGACACTTTGGGGCTAACTAGGGCTTAAAAAAAAATTAAACTTCCCTACAGCACTAAAATGATGAAAGGAACTCTAGCTGGCAGCTACTGCTAGTATTGGCTCAGAACTCATACAGTTCCAGACACTATGGGCCTCATTTTCCAATATCGCAGCAGTAACGCATGAGGGGGCGTGTCCTATGCAAATAAGGCATTTGTCGTGCAGTGGGGAAACATCGCCGCACGCGATGTTTTCGCCATTCGCGGAACTGGAGTCACAAATTGCGAAAACATCGTGCACCGCGATGATTCATTGGTTGTGTTATCGCGGTGCACGATGTTGTCAGGAAAGTGTCCAGCCAGGAGTATCGCGGTCCACGATATTCCCAGCAGCCCGTTTCAGAGAGAGAGAGAGAGAGAGAGAGACAGACTTCCTATAATGCCTATGCCCTAGACAAGTATTTGTATCCCTATGGGAGGGCCACCTAGTAACTCGAGGTGGGGATTAGGTATGAGCGTCGGGGGTTGGGGGCCACTTTCGCATTCCACATGAGACGTACGGAAAGAACAGTGGTCTCTAGTGAAGATTTGCTGGCCGTCGGAGTGAGGAAACTCACTCCAAGAGGAGATTTGGGCAACGTTCTCTCCACCTAGCTTGTTGTTGCCCAGGTAGAGTGTCCATCAAGCTAGGTGGAGAGAACGTTGCCCAAATCTCCTCTCTCTCTCTCTCTCTCTCTCTCTCTCTCTCTCTCTCTCTCTCTCTCTCTCTCTGCAACAGGCTGTCTGGACATATCGTGGACCGCGATAACCCTTTACTGGCCCGTAACGCAAATCAAAGGGTTGTAGTTATTAGCCGCGCTAGCACTGCGGCTGTTTCGCCGCACACGATAACCTGGTTCCCGCTTTACATATGCTCCGCCCCCTGAATACCAAATTACTAATTTGCATTTGCAAATCGCGTTAACGGCTGTTAGCGCGAATTTATCGCACGCGGTAAACTGCTTGGAAAATGAGGCCCTATGACAGCGTTCAATCTCACTGTTAATGTAGAGACTCAGATAACATTTTCACAATATATGAATTCCACTGTGTCAGCTGTTATTGCTTATACAAGTGCAGCTTTACTATGTTGAGAGGCTTCTGCACTCTAGCGCTGCTGTTCTCCTGCACTGCATTCTTATGTTATGTATTGTGTCCTTTACCCACACCCACAACAGAGGTAAACTCTGTGTGACTTTTCTGGTAGGTTGTTCAGTATATGATAACTCCTTTCTGTCTCCAGGTAGATTTCTTTTACCAAAGTGATGGTTTTAGGATTTATACAATCACTGTTATTCTTGTTTTTTAAAATAACAGAGTTATAGCTTCACTTTTTATAAATGTCAACCCTGTTTTTCACTTCCAGGCTAACTGATTTACACTGTTTTATTCCACTCAGCAGATGGATTTTTTTTAAATCTACGACTGTAATATAAAAACAGTATCTTTCTCAAATACTATATTCCTTTCGGAGAAATTTTATCTGTCCTGGTCCTTCAGGATGGTATAAGGGCTTCAATATCTCAACAGATTTGAATCTGAAGGATTTCTCTTTTCTCTCTGAAAAATATGCTTGTCACTTTTTCAGACACTCCTTTTTAATTATCCACAACTCTTTATAAAACCAAATAAAAAAAATTCTGTGAACTTGGTAACTGTTTAAAAACTGTTCCTGCTCTATGCTTACCTTACTGGAATCACTAAAATTCCCAAATGTTCTTTAAAAACTTAATAGAAACTAGAGGGGTTGTTTATAAAAAGATAATGTTCAAACTCCTCCTAAAAGTCCTTACAGAACTATTTGTGATGATGTCAACATGTGCGGAAAGCGAAAACTGTAACTAGTTTTTCTTCACTGAGAGAGAACAACCATTGCCAGGGCTGAGAGAAAATTACGGTTGGCAGAGCTGAGAGGAGGAGACAGCTTGGGTGCTCCCTCACATTACAGCTGAAACCTGCCATAGTTAAATAAAAACATGCCTACACTGAGGAACGTGTAGGCATACTGTATGGTTTGAATGTGAAAATTGTGTGTGCGTATAGAAACTTGTAGAACTATTATTTTTTTTTTTACATAGAAAAATCCATTCACTTTTTAAGTCATAGGAACTTGTGTGTGTAAGTCTGTCAGACCCTTTGCAACCGCACTTTCCAGCATAGCTCACAAAATGGTGATATTAGCTCATTTACATAGACACAGAAATCCTGTCTCAGAATTCCAATCAGGAAATGGAGTCTGTTTAAGGGAAAATCAGAACCAATGGGGTCATTTATGAAAGGCTTATCGCATGCTGTATCGCAAATTAGGGGGAAGGGAGGAGTCGGGCCAGGGAGGGGGCGGAGTCAGCGGTGTCTTCACTGCCAGCGATAATGTTAGTAACATCGTCGGCAGTAGCGCGCCGAATAGCACCACCTTTCACGGTGCCAGACCACTACACCCCAAGGCAGATAAATATAAGCATGCTACTATATTTTCTTCACTGGAGCCATGACAGCTTCTTCACTGGAGCCATGACAGCTTCACACTCACAGCACAGCAATATTCTCTTCAGGAGCCCAGGTCATTTTTTTAAAGTATTTTTTATTTCATTGCCAACTCACTCTGTGTTCTTTCATTTAAAAAAAAAAAAATCCCATCCCCAACTTTATTTTTTCTCCAGGGGTTACATTCCCCCTAACTTAAAGTACATATTGCCCCCAACATGCCTCACTCCATCCTTTTTCACTTTCACATATATACAGGTAAGAGTCAGAGCAGTAGCAGTATAGTACATCTTAATCAACAGATGTTACACTCAGTGTTTTTCATATTCAAAACATGTATGCATACAGGAGCTAGTTCCCTCAAAGGATCATTAGTTTGACGAAACCTCAAAATCATTCCTTCTATGGCATCAGCTTAACTCCCCTCACAGAGAGGGTACAAAGTAACCAACTTCAATTCCATAATTAAAAATGTAAACAGTACCTAATACATTACATAAGTAAGAAGGTAGTTTTCTTCTCGTAGACCTAAGTGGTCTGACTGGTCTACTCACTGCTTCAGCAATTTCATCTGATCCCCCCTTCTTTATATTGCCTTGTTTCTAGTTCATTATCAGAGATCCCTATGCTATTTGTCCTGGGAGACCCCAAAGTGGACCCCGGACCCCCACTACAATCAGGTACTTCTACCCATATCCAAATTCCTTCAAGTTGGTTCTCTCCACTCTCAACCTGACTAGGGGTACTAATTTCGAGTTCTTCTTCAATATCTAAATTTTGCCCACTATCTGATTCTGGTGTCACGTCCTCAGGAAAATTAAATAGTAAAGTAGTTCATCAGAACCACATTCGCCTATCTATCACCTTTAGCCGATCTGATTTTGAGACACACACATTCTTTTAACAGTAGTGATTACTTGTTACCTGAAATATGACATCAGTGATTATACATATGCTGATTCATGGTTACAGAATGTGTTAGATTTAGGTGAAACAGAGGACAAAGACCAGAAGTCCCCCACCGTAGAGAACATACGCAGTAAGTTTTTCTTATCAATAGCTTGGCAATATTTCAGGAAAATGAATCAGAGATATCCCTTCTGAGCATGTGTAGTCCAAAAGGTATATAACCCCAGAACACAATAAGAACATATGAATTCCTGCTAGGAGCTACACAGGTTAGCCCGACAAGCTTGGCAGAGACCCAGAGTTCTCTGCATATTCCAGCCTTCCACAGGATAACCGCTTGATTACCAATATCAAGTTTTGGAAGGTACTTTTCAGGAAGATGGTAACCTTTGCTAGGCCTTTGTGTATAGTTGTACCCTATTAGTTGGGGAAATTAATCTTGCTTAATGTGCTGATATATTGTGCATATCTTAGATTTTCTCAAAAGCACCTGTTTTGTACATGTATTATACAGAAAAAGTATAGCTTTTCATTGTTTCATATAAGACATAGTGCATATTGTTACTTTTTTTGATCTGTCTGTGTCATACCACAGGGCAAAAACCCCATGCTAGCAGAACCCACTACAGTTGGCCACGACAACAATTCAATACAGTATTTATTTATTTATTTTTCATTTTTATATCTCAGCAACTCCCAGTTTAAAATCAAACATTTTAAACTGGTAGCAGCACTTAAATGTCAGTAGGCTTTTAGTACGGTATCTGGACCATTCATAACCGGTGCGCAAGACGAACCACTTGTTTGTTCTTCACGGTGGAAAGAAACAAAGCGAAGCGGCTTTGCAAGCTACCATAGAGGCCGATGCAAAAAAAGCGTGGAAAGCGGGCACTGAAAAGTCAGCGCCCACTTTCTTAATGTGCGCATGGCGCCCGCAAGTTGGGGGCGCCATGCTATATTGTAATTAGGGGGTCACGTTAGCAAGGAGGCGCTAGGGTCGCTTGTGCAACCTTAGCGCCTCCTTGCTAACTCGACCCCGCAGTTACCAGCGTTCTGCCAGTTATGAACACTGATGCCAAGCATATCCGTGTCGGTATTCAGTGCGGCCAGCTGAGTTTTTTTTTTGTTTTTTTTTAACTTTTAAATGCACTCAGCTATTACCTCCTGCTCCAGGCAGGCGTTATTAACTGAGTGATAAATGTGCGTCTGAAACGCACATTTATTTTTTTGCATTGGAGTGAATGAGTAATAGCCTCATTCACATGCATTTGCATGTAATGAGCGTTATCCCATTCATTCTGTGTCAGAAGCGCGTTAAATAGGCGCTAATCCCCCTATTGCATTAGGGGGTGGATTAGCGCCTATTTAACCCGCGTCCGACTGCGGGTTATACAGTGTGCTCGGCTGAGCGCACTGTATTGCATCGGCCCCAAAGCTCGCTGGATCAAGGAAGTGATCGTGGGAGCTTATGTAGAGGCAGGGAAGTCTTTACCCCTTCAAGTTAAAGCTCATTCCACTAGGGCCCAGGGAGCATCCTGGACAGAAGCTAAGCTACTGTTTCCCGTCTCATTCTATCGAGCAGTGATGTGGTCCTCCTTGCACACCTTCTCCAGGTTCTATCACCTGGAAGTCCAGGCCTGAGAGAATGCAGCCTTTGCGAGGGCGGTGCTAACTGGACTTACTGCAGCCTCCTGCCCCATTCGGGAGTAGCTTTTGTATATCCCATTGGTTCTGAGTCCTTCTGGCTACACACTAGGAAATGGAGAAATTATTTTCTTGATGATTTCATTTTCCTTAGTGTAGACAGATGGACTCAGCATCCTGCCCGTGGCTGCCCATGAACGGTACCAAGGAGTCGCCCATGAGGTAAATCTCAATTCCAAGAGGTTACGGGTAAGCTGTTGCCCTATCCCTAGATCAGGCCATCTATAATATTTCTGGGATTCAGCGTTTGTTTGGTTGAGTACAGTTACGGTCATCAGTTTTTGTATTCAAATGTTGTTCAAGTTTTTCAATAGTATGTCCACAATGGCTTTTGAAGTGAATACTGAATGGCTGAGGTCACTGCAGGGGTATATCTAAGGTGACGTCAGCTTTGAAACCTGACGCCGTCTCCATATGCTAGCAGAGGAGGACATAACCCATTAGTCCCGAGACCATCTGTCTACACTAAGGAAAATTAAATTATCAGGTAAGTAATTTCTCCATTTGATGAGTTGATGTCCACTGACATACTTCAGACAATTTCCCAGCCTTTGTCTAATTAACATTTCAGCTTGTGATTTACTATCTAAACCCACCCTCTGCTTAAGAAAACTGGTCTTTTCCCTTTTCCTTATCTCACAGAACAGAAAAGTAGCTTGAAACAATAAAGGTAAAAGGTCAGCTAGACAGAGGAAACCAGGACTTCTGTTAGAAGTCAGCAGAATTCAAAGTAAGAAATGGGAGAAAAACAAGATTACATGATTTTACCTACAAAAAATCACTAACTGCTAATGTTCAAAGAAAAAGGAATATGTAAAAATTAGGCCAAAAGGAATTACATGTATGCATTATAATTGACAACATTACCAGTTTTACCAAATATTCCACCAGTTCGCCCAGGTTTTCTACAGGTCATGGAGACCCTTCTGGTTCTTCAGCCTGAACGCCCCTCAATTTATCCAGACTTCTCATCTGGCCAATAGTACACAATAAACATGTCTAATATCACTTGTGCAAGATAATTAGCAGGTGTAAAATTCCACGAGTAAGTTGGCAAATCTATGTGCATGTCTTTTAAAATAGCAACTTATGCACATAAATGTTGGTCCTAGACCACTCCCTTTTTATATGCATATATTTGTGTGCAAAATCAAAAATACATTTGTATATTTGATGATTACAAAATAGCATGTATGTGGGTGTAGCATGTATGTGTATGAGAAAAACTGCCCTCTTTGGTACTAAATTAATGTCCTTGGTGATTGTGATATGAGGATACCGTAGTTCTAGATTAAGGATAACATAAAGGCTGTGATGGAGAAAGAAGGTAATGTAAAATGAAAGGCAAGAAGGCAGGCAAGTTAGAGGCGATGGGGAACATCTTACTTACAAAGAAGTAAAAAATCTTAATCACAGGTAAATTATGAAATGCAGGCTCTCTAAATGAATCAAAAAGCAATGCACACTCAAGTGTCACTGGCCTGTAAATGGCAGCTGAGGTTAGAGGATCAAATAAATTACATAAGAAAACGGAATTTGGTAGAGCAATGTTTGAATATGGCAATGTGTACTCTATATAAGAGTGTCTGTAAGTGGAAGTTAAGTCAAATATTTTGAATGCGTAATTTATGTTTCTGTTTAGCTGTTTATCTACGAAGCAAAGCTGTCAAACTTCCCAAGTACATAAGCTCTGTCAAGACTTCTACAAAAGAAACCTCTTTACCTGCTAAATTTGACTGGAGGGACAAGAACTTTGTGGCACCAGTGAGAAATCAGCTGTCAGTAAGTTCAAAGTCTTCTTACCAGACTTTTGTCATGACCAGAAAAGAAATATTTGCTGGTTTTTATTTTGGTCTATGAATGCATAGGTACATTTTTAGCCTCTTTTGGTTCATAGTGCTTTTGCTGATAGTAGCAAATTTGTAAATTTGCACAAGCACTTAGTTTAATTTTTTATAAACTTTAAAGTACTCATCACAGATATGAAATCACTTATGTTTGGTTAGAGAGGTATTATTATACTTACTTCAGCTTTAAGTTAATAGATACCCGATTTATTTATAATCATTGCTCTCTTTTTGTATTTTTTTTATGTCCATTTTCTTGGGCATTAAAAATACTCCAAGGAAATAAATAGTTAAAAGATACTTATCTTAAAGTTCTTTGTAATGCACCAAACTTAGTAGCCTTTAAAGTATATAACGCAGACAGCCAAAGAGCCCGACACGATTCGTGTTTTGAAAGAGTCTTCCTTTTTCAGGGGCTAAGAGTGTGGTGAATATTGTAGCAATATATCTGAAAATACGAAAACATAAGACATAAAAACTCCTTTATAGTGACAAGTTGTAATAGATCGTAAATACTACATACATGTCTATGCTATAGAGTCCAGAATCTCCCAAAATTTGCCAATCGACAGAAAGGACAATGTCTGTGTCCTGAAACTGGATCTGCCATCTTGGAAACATACATTGATATCATTGAAACGGATAGGAACCGACCAATGAAAAGTGGGGAAGTAGCTATGTTGTCCACTCCACGGAGGTTATTAGCTGCTGCTGCTGCCGTTGCTTCCAACAATAAAGGGAAGTAACTAATTTTATTCTGCACTTAAAAATTTAAAAAATAGAAAAAAGGAAATATTTTCTTGTGACAGTAATGGACCAGTGATTAAAGATGACCCAGGCATTTCATGCTGAAAGTCTTATTGCACATATGGGTGTCACAAAGGTCCCATTGCAGCTCTTTGTTTGGAGTCTCACTATGATAAAGCTCTGTTGATATGAGCTTTGTTTAAAACAAGGCTGAATGCTGTGTATGGATATTGAATACTTTGTGGTTGCATTCATTGTGTTTGATTCTTTTTCTACTTTCTGGTATTTTAGTGCCCAGACTATGAGCATTTGTGATCAGCTTTCCAACTTTTCTCCCTAGGACTGCTGCTCTTCCTAGTCCTCTTTTCTGCTATTTTGATCTGTTTGACTATTGTTTTCTCTTCCCAATTCCTATATTGCTTGGGGGTGATATGGTGATTTTTTAGTTACATCCTGCCACCCCCACCCTCTAGTTAATATATAATCTGAATTTCTCACTTAGCATCTTCTGTCTGGCCAAGGACAAATGTACACTATGCTCGTGCAATACCTCTGTCTAATGTCTAAACTGTAACAACATTCCAGAGGAAACTAGGCAATGTAGAATGCCAAAGAAATTTTTTATTGTATATACAACATTATCAATGCATATGTCTGCATCCGAGCTTTATATGGGACTCTTATGCATATATGATTGATTAAAATCCAACCAATACAAACATATCTTAACTGTTAAACCTACACACATACAACATTCACACCATTCATTCATAAAATCCTCAATACATATGTATTCATATAAATTTATACATACATTTTCAACAAACAATGTTCACCAGAAAACCCACTGACATGATTTACAATACTCTGATGAGATTTCTCGTTTCGCCTGCGTTGTCAGGCTTCCTCAGGGAAACTCAATAAATTAAACTCTGTGGGGCAGATTTTTAAAAAGTACGCTGGATTTTATAAGATGCGCGCGTAGCCGCGCATATCTTATAAAATCCGGGGTTGGCGCGCGCAAGGGGGTGCACATTTGTGCAACCTGCGCGCGGCGAGCCCAGCACGCGCTGCCTGTTCCCTCCGAGGCCGCTCCGATTTCGGAGCAGCCTCGGAGGGAACAGGGCCTCGACCACGCCCCCAGGCCGGTGCCACGCCCCTGGGCCCGCCCCCGAAACCTTTGCCCTCACTATGTCATAGGGGCCGACGTCGCCCGTATGACATAGTGAGGGCAAAGATAGCGCCGGCGCCATTTTGAATATTGGCAATACGGCCCGCGTGCAGGAGGTCACTCCCGGACCCCCGCTGGACTTTTGGCAAGTCTTGTGGGGGTCAGGAGGCCCCCCCAAGCTGGCCAAAAGTCCCTGGGGGTCCAGCGGGGGTCCGGGAGCGATCTCCTGCACTCGAGACGTCGGGTGCCAGGAACCAAAATGGCGCCGGCGCTACCTTTGCCCTGTCACATGATAAGGGCAAAGGGCCACCGGTGCCATTTCTATTAACGCAGCCGTGGCCAGAAAGCGGGAGATCGCGCCGGGGACCCCCCCCCCCCCACTGGACCCCAGGTAATTTAAAACATTTTGGGGGGGTTCGGGAGGGTGGGGGATTTGTTTTAAAGGGTTGGGTGGGTTTTAGGGTTGTTTTGGTGTGCCGGTTTTCCCGCCCTCTCCCGATTTACGATTTTTTGCGATAAATCAGGGGAATTGCTATTGTATCGCGGCTCTAAGGATTTTTGACAATTTAAAATATATCTGACGATTGTTTTAAATCGTCAAAAAACGATTCACGTCCCTACTGACTATTAAAAGCACAAACACACTAAATAATATTCCCAAATAGTTAACTTTGTCTTTTTTAAAAGTATTGGGGCAATGTCCCAAGCAAAAACTTACTGATTCCTTTCAGCCACCAGCAAGGTGATCCTCTCCTCTCAGTGCTCCCACTGGAATAATGCATTAAATGGGTTTACTCAGTGGCAGCCTTCTGCTCTCCAGGTCAGCTGCAGCTGTGGATGCATAGGGAAAGGAATCATAGTCATTGTGCAATGGTAACACACAAAGGCTGGATTTAAGGCCCAGTATTGCAGGGTTCCAGAAGGAGCCATAGTGCATAGCCTCTGGTCTAGGACTGTTGCTGCATATATTTTTTTCTTAACTACAGTAAGTTGGGAGGGGATTTAAAATTTGGAAAAAATTCCTATATAGTTGCAAATGAATACTTATGCTACCAGATTCTGGCACTGGTTCTGTTTGAGCTGGAAGTAGAAAAGAGGAAATTACTGGATCCAAAAAAATGTAAAAAGAATACTATAACTACTATTCATCTTCTTGGAGATTAATTTTGCTTTCATGTTAGTTAATGAAGAATTTTGTATATGTGCATGTGTGAAAGCAGGTGAAACAGTTGCACCTTCTCATCGCAGTAACTAGTAGGCTTGGTCTTGCAGCAGATAAGAGCACTGAAATTTAGCTAGAAAGGATGGGAACTAGTGGTGGAATTGAGCTCTTAAGTGAGGTTAGAGAGTAGGCAGTGCAAAATGGAAGGGGAGACCTAAGTCAGTATTGGTGGAAGGGGCAAGCAGGAATGAGTGGAGTTTCATGCTGCCTGGAATCAGAGAACACCCCCTCAGGAGCAGTGCAGGACCACAGGGCTAGGCTAGGGTTTTATCTTCTGCTTAGCCATCCCCCTCCCCCACAGATTGAGCCCTTGGATTCTGAGGCCAGTAAGGCTTGGCTTTGTTGGTTGAACATAGTTGCAAGCAAGAACAGGCTGGGCAGACTACACAGGGCTAGACACAGACTCAGCCTGGGGACTGGATACAGGCTGAGCTGAACCAGGGACAAGGGCAAGCACTGGGAAATGGACAAGGAACTGGGCAGGGTGGCTCAAGACAGAACAATGACTAGACAAGGACTAGACTAGAGAAAGACAGGTCGGGACTAGACAAAGACAGGCAAAAATGAACAAGGAAGCCCAAAAGGTAAAGGGCTAGTTAGAAGAAACTAGCAGGCCCAGAGGTCTTAAGGAGGCCAGAGAACAAGGAAAAGAGGCCCAGGAGGCCAAGAGAGCCACAAAACAGGGCACAAGACAGCGAGGCCTGGCTAGGCTGTAAGGCAAGACAGAGTAGCATGAAGGTGGCCAGGTCAGGGAGCTGAGGTGACTTGATGAAGAAGCACTGAGTTACTGACAACGTTGGGTTAAATGGGACTAGAGCTTGGGTGTGATGTGAACATTAAGGAGATACTTGGCAAGACTTGATGGGGTCACCTGGTGGAACCGAGCTGAACCTTGGCATGGAGAGACTGTGAAACAGGTAAAACTGTGACAAGACCCCCTCCTCTTGAGTCCCATTTGCCATAGGGGTTACGACCAGCAGGTATTTGATTTGCTTTTGATGGCAGACAGTGGAGTCCAGAGTTTCCTAGAAACCAAAGGATCTGGTCCCAGAAGTGCTATGCTGGTGGCCCTCTAAAACAGAGTTCTGGCTCAGAGTCTTTCTGGAGCCATGGTCTAGGAACAGTGCTTTGTTGACCTGAAGCGCAAAAGGGATGAGACAAGGTTTCTTGGGCCTAGCAATATGGGCCCAGAAACTCCCTGGTATTGGTGCTGAGAGTTAGTCTCTGGACAGTTGAGGTGCTGGACCTAAATTCCTTTTCGCTGAGTGGCCTTGATATAATCATTAAGAGATTGTAAAGTGGGCTTCGAACTCCTTCAAGGCTGGGTGGCAAGACCGGAGCCTCTCCAGGGATGGACTGAGGACTAAGCATCTTCCTGGAACTGGGCCTCAGGCACAGTGCATCTCACTAGAACTGAGCCCCTGGCACAGTGCCTCCCTCTGGATGTTCGGTGTCTGTAACAGTACCTCCCTCTGGGCACTTGGTACCGGAACAGGACCTCCCCCCAAGGTGTGCCTCCCCCTGAACACTGGATGTCTGGGACTGCGTTTCCCTGGTCCTTGGCATCTAGAACATCACCTCTGTCTGGGTGCTCGGTGTCAGGAACAGCACCTGCCTCTTGGAGGTCAGTGTCGGGAATAGCACCTCTCTCTGAGAACTCAGGTAGAGGACTGGTATCCCTCAGGTAAGGCTGGTGAAACAGACACCCTCTGGAGTAAGGTAGTTGCCTCAGGCTCTTCCTGGAGCGGCTGCTCTGAACTGGACTATGCCTCCAGAAGTGACTCAGCTGGATTGAACTGCTTCTCCTGGAACAGAGGTCGAGATGGAACTGGTAGAATTCCAGATGAAATTGCAATTCTGTAAGGCTGGGAAGAAAAAACAGCATTGCAAACAGCATCACAGGATTTTTTTTTTTCCATTGCCTGATGACTGGAGAAAAGCATTAACTTTCCTGGATGGCAGAACTGCAGCTGTGGTGGAAACAGAAAGCTTAAGAGGATATGGTGTTGCCGGAGTGGAGCTAATCACTGAAATTTGTTAATATTCAGGAAAGGTGCCAAGATGGCGCCTTGAAGGAGGGACTCGCTTGGATTAGCTCCGCTCTGAGCATTTTTTTCCTCTTTGGCTGTTACTAGCAACCATACCTCATACAAAGCATAAGGGTAGACTGAGAGAGGTAGCCCCAATTTCCTCACCAGTTGGCCTGATTCAGCAGAGGATTGAGGGTTTCTTTTCAGCGTAGACCCTGGTCGAACTCCAGATGTAGGAAATGCTGTGACTCCCGCCATGGAGCATATGTTGGCGTCACTTGTTTCGCAAACATCGCTGAGTCCTGGAGTACCTCCCCCCTCTTCCGTGACCCGACCCTTAGATTGGACTGGCCGGTGGAATGCCTGAGTACAGAGCAGTCAACACCGGAGGTTGTTGGGGCGAATTTTTCGGTCCAAGTTGGGATATCTGAATTAAGTGAAAATCCAGCTCCCTTACTTCAGCCGCCAGTTCAACATACCCCGGCGGATTTAGGGCACCGAGATTTGTTTGCTATGGTGCCGATTCTCATGGGGGACAGAGGACCTGCTAGTGGCCACGGTAACGTGGGAATCCCTAGCGGCTTTGATACGGTTGGCTCTATTTTCAAAGCAAATTTGGTTAAACCTTCTATTATTACACTAGATTCAGTATGGTCTGCTATAATGCCACTGGAAAAATCCATTTCTTCTTTAATTTCCTTAATTCTGGATATAAATAATTGTATACAATCTTCAGAACGTTTGATTGCCTCACGTTCCTCTAAGATAGAGAATATGGAACAGAGAGTGACCCAAATTCAGAAGGTGCAATCCGGACTAATACAGAGAGATACAGTTCATTCAAAAAGATGAGAATATTGAAAATGCTATGAGATATCTGAATCTGAGAGTTGTAAACTTTCCTCAGGTCTCTCCACAAGATCAATTTAAAAAATATCTCCAAGAAATTTGAAAATTTCATCAGATGCGTTGCAACCTTTGGCTAAAAATTATTTCGTATCTTTTGATACCCATAGAACAAAGAGTACAATTTAAAGCACTATGCACAATACATAAACTGATTCATGATGAAAAAGCAGAATGGCTTAACACAGCACTACGTGTACACGTACCACAAAGAAATCTGCGGTCGGCAAATGAAGTGCTCTTAACCATTCCATCTGTCAAAACAGCACGATTTACCCAAGTCAGGGACCGAGCATTAAACCCTAGGCGGTTCCACCCTGTGGAATACAATGCCTCCTGAAATAAGATTACAGAGAAACTTCAAACTAGTCAAAGTAAGTTTGAAGACATGGCTTTTTAAACAGGCATTCTATAAAGAGAGAGAAGAAAGTAAGTAAGGGAAAGCTAACATCAGCAAATTTGCACCCGGCACTTAACCTGTATGTGCTTGACTCCTTTTCAATCACTCTGTTAAACTTAGTTAAAATTTAAAATTGCAGGTGAGATTTACATGTACCTCAACCATGAAGCATGTACCAGAAGGAAAAATATACGTAATTCATCAATTAGTCATTATATTAGAATTCTTTGTAACCGGAGCATCGTTGGCACTTCTATAACTTTAACGATTTTTTTATTATTACTATTTGTGCCTACTTTGTAAACCTTTGTGATGGTAAATAACTTAACGAAGGTATAGAAAAGATTTTAAATAAATAAATGTACCTTCTCAACCATCAGGTTTTGCACTTCCTATTGCCGATTTATCCGCTTTTCTGGAAACTTCGGGTGAAGAACAAGTTGAGAAGCATGGGACACCACTGGTTTAAGGTTTGTTTGTTTTTTTCCCATGTGATAGAGACTTGGTTCTTAAGTTATTTTTTCACAATAGACAAGTTCCATATTATGGTCAGAAGTTTTGGATTTTCCCTGACCTTTTAAGATCTCCTCAGCAAAGCAGAAAGGAGTTTCTAGCCTTATGTCATCAAGCTAGACAAATAGGAGTGTTGCGACCGTCGCTGCCCGACATCTCCACTCCGCCCACCTTACCTCTTTGGCGACTCCCTCTTTGGTTGATGGAAGTTTGGCTGCCGCGGCATCATCTTGCCGACCTCCTCTGACGTCCCCGGACCGGCTAGACGCTGCCTTCCGCCATGTTCTCCTGAGGCCTAAGGGTGCACGTGCAGCGCAGCCCCAATTCAAGTACCAGCTGTGACGCGAACCTCAGGGCGTCCCCCTGAGACGACGTCATCATCACCAGATATTTAAGGTCTCTTGTTTTGCTAGCTAATCGAGTTAGCAAAGGGTTTCCTACCTAGCTGCCTCCAGGTATCGCTGCGGATGGGATTCGCTCTCTGCTTACCTTGCTACTCTTCCTTCTCGCACTTTACCAGGGGTACCGACTCCTCGGGGGTCTCGCTCTCTCTCTTGCTTTTCAGGTCGCAGTCTGGAACCGGTACTTGCTCCTCGAGGGCCCACGTTCCCGGACCTGCTACCGAATATAGCTTCTGCTAGGAAATCACCGCTGCCTACAACACCAGTGAGTTACCATCTCTCTCTCAGAGCTTTCTCTGGAACCAGGTACTCGCTCCTCGAGGGCCTACTTCATTCCAGCTCCTGGGCTGCTTCAAGAGGCTATTATGTGAGTGTTACCATCAAGGTTCTGTTCCTGAACTCTGCATATTCTGCCTACTCACTATCTCAGTTTTTCTACAGCTCAGCCTTCCTTGGATCGCTGTTCCAGTGACTGAGGGACTACAGCCCAGCCAGGCTCTTCCAGCTCACTACTGCCACCTCTGGTGGTTCTCTAAAAACAGTTTAATAAAAGAACTAGTGTGTGTCTGTCTCCCAACTCCGAGCCTGACCGGTAGTCCCTCTCGGGATCTTCCCCAGGGAGCGTGGTCACCTGCCACCGGCCCAAGGATCCACCCACAAATATCACAAATCATAACAAGGAGCTCAGATCACAATACCATACCCATGAAAATGTATTATGAAAATTAATAATGTCAGATACATATATTTTGATCCAGCTCAGTTGAAGCTTTTTCTAGATTCTCATATCTCTCCAGAAAATACAGCCAACTAAATAGTTATCGCATTATAGGAATACCGAGGATATCCCTCTTTAATTTCCTAATTTTTCTTTTGTTTTGTCTGGATGTAACACTCCTTAAATCTTGGCTCCTTTAATTGCCTGGTACCTAGGATAATGTATTGATTTATTTCCTTAAGATTTTGCTTGTATTGTATTTTATTTCTATACTAATATTCTTTATCTGTTGACGAGTTTGTTTATTGTCAGATTATTATTATATTTGATAAAGAGAAAATTACAAAAAAAATATTCAGGAAAGGTTCAGAAGTGATGGGGTTAAGAAAGCTACACACTGCTCTCCTGGGAAATTCAGTTAACTTCCTAAACTGCTTGCTGCTTGCAGATGAGACAGCTGAAGGGCAGCCTCATACAGCTGCTTCTGCGGCAAAACCTCTCTGTGATTCAGAAGCAAGATTGATGGGCCTTTGCTGTCTCTTGAGTTTCTGCTATCTGATATTTAAGCAGAGAACCTCACGGAATACTGCAAATTGAGGCAGAGTTTGTTCTTCTAGGTAAAAAAAAAACTGGGTTTAAGTTGGTGATAGTTCATTATATTGGTTGTGCAATTTAAATTAGTCTGACAACCTATGCGCCTCCTTAGCTTGAATGCTGGAAGGCTCCGGTGTGAGCAGCTTGGGGTGTTTTTTTTTTTTAACTGTAGGGTACTCTAGGTTTCTGTGGAATGAGGATTTACCCTACTGACATTTTTCCCCTTCCTCTTAGCAGAAATAATGAAGAGACAGTGGGAGCATTTAGGAAAGATTGGATGATTCTACCTTTGGCAAACAGAACAGGCATAATAAACCTGGTCATCTACAATGGCGTGTGGTGCAGAAGCAGAAAGACCATTGTTAGTGTATACATAAACCAAATTAAAATCAAACTCAATGGACTGGTAAAGAGACTTGCTTCCATTCCTGTGGAGATTTTTGGGCCTCTTCATACTTTCATGCTGCCTGGAGTCTGGGAACACCCCCTCAGAAGCAGTACATGACCACAGGGCTGGGCTAGAGTTTATTGTCTGCCTAGCCAGCTTCTGGAAGCCAGTAGGACTTCACTTCGTCGACCGAACATCATAGTTGCAGACAATAGCAAACTGGATGAATCTAGGCAGGCTGGGCACAGACTCAGATTGGGGACTGGATGCAGACTCAGGCTAGGAACTAGATACAGGCTGAACTGAACCAGGGACAAGGGAAAGGAATGGGGAAACAGACAAGGAACTGAACAGAGTGGTGCAAGACAGAACAATGACTGGACAAGAACAGGACAGAATACAAGGACAGGACTGGTACAAGGACAGCAGGGTAAATCTCATTCCACTGGTACATGGACAGGACGGAACTAATCAAGGACAGGCAACAATGAACAAGAAAGTCCAACAGGGTACAATGCCAGTTAGGAGAACCTACCAAGCTCAGAGGCCATAAGGTAGAGCAGAGAAACCGAAGAGTCCAGAAAGCAAGGCAAGGAGGCCGAGAGAGGCCACAAGGCAGAGTACAGAGCAAGGCAGGAAGCCTGGATAAGCCTCAGGCAAGATAGAGTAGTGAGAAGGTGGCCATGTCAGGAAGCCAAGATGTCTCAATGAAGAGGTACCGAGGTACTGACGAGGCTGGGTGAAATGGGATAGAGCTTGGGTGTGCTGTGAACATTGAGGAGGTACTTGAAAAGGCTGTAGGTGAGACTTGCCGAGGTCCCCTGGCAGAGGGAAGACTGCATAGCAGGCTGAATCTTGGCACAGAAAGACCATGAAACAGACAAAATTGTTACAGGAATGAGCAGTGTGGCTGTGGGACCAATGGGAGAGTTGAAGACATCAACACTTTTTTTCAGCAAATGTTAAGGTGCTAGATAGTGGCAGGAGAGCTGCAGGAGTTCGGGGAAGTCCAGCAACAATTACATTGAGAGAAATTTATGGGGGTCAGCAAAAGAGCTGCAGGTGTCAATGGGTCTTGGTGGTGGCAGTGAAAGGTTGATGCAGGAGTTGGTGGAGGCTGAGTGTTTTTGTTTTGATTTGTTCTCTTCTCAATCTCAGTTAATCAAATGATGGGTTTCAGGGGGCAATATTGTAGACAAATGATTTGACTGCCAGTGTGAGTGTGTAGTGTGGGTGGGAGGGAGGATCAGATAATGTGCACAATATGCTTACAATCCAATCTGTTTGTCCTTTTTATCTAGTAAAATCTGTGCTAACTATATTTAGCAAAATGTCTACTAACCAATACCGATTTTTGTGGTTATTTTTTTGTTTTCCAGTGTGGCGGCTGTTGGGCTTTCAGCATTGTAGGTGGAATAGAATCAGTCCATGCAATCAAAGGAAATTTACTGGAGGAACTCAGTGTTCAGCAAGTCATTGACTGTTCATATGAGGATTATGGCTGCAACGGCGGATCTACTGTCAGTGCTTTGGATTGGTTAAATAAGGTTAAAAGTCTTTCATCAATACAGAGCTATTATTATGTGAATCCCTTCCTCATGTAATGGTAGTTTGATAAGGATGAACTTTTAGCATAATTTATGTAGATTTGTCATAATTGCTGTAATGGGCTGCTGCACAATGGTCAGGATTCTGTACCTCAGGGTCCTGAGTCCAGCATGGATCCCAAATCTCCTGATCGTCATCTGCATCCTGCAACTCTGTCTAAGGGGCCTTGCTAACTCAGCATCTTCACTGCTTTACTATAAGGGAAGCTCATTCCCTTCAGGTTTTCATTCCCTGTGTTGCTATGCTCATTGCTGCTTTTGTCTCTGACCCAGCCTGGTCCTTGACCTTGGCTTGGCTGCTTCCTGTCCTGATTTCTTGTTTGTCCCTTGAACTCTGCCTGCCCCAACCTTTGGCCTACCTCCTGATGTTTCATGAACTCTGCCTACCTCTACCCTGCCCATCTGACTACACCTTTGCTTCCTGATTCTGTTGTGGAGCCTCGATCCTGACCATCAGATGCAGTGAGTCCACCTTTAACGTGTGACAATTGCAGTCTAGGCATGAGGAGAGTAATAACGAGTTTCCCCTCATGGCATGAGTAAAAAGTACTTTATACCTGCGGAATTTTCTCATGAAAATTCTACCAGCACGCACTGTGTTGGTGCAAAGTACTTATTTTCTGCCCGCATTAAAGCAGGTATGAAGTATGTGTGGTGGTTTGAAAATGCAATCCTGGCCCATACTTTCCCTTCCTCAACCTGTACCTACCTCTGTTTTTTTTAAGCAGATAAAAGTATGCGCACTGGGCCGGATTTTCAAAGGCCTACGCGTGCCGGGCCTATTTTGTAAAGGCCCGGCAACGCGCGTAAAGGCCCGGGAGACGTCTAAGTCCTGGGGGTTTACTAAAGTGTGGGGCAGGGGCGGGGCCAGAGGCCTCCGACCCACGGCCATTGCTGCTCCAGGCAGGCGCAAAAGGTTTGACAAAGGTCATGGGGGGGTTAGAATAGGGCTGGGGGGGGGAAGGTTAGGGGAAGGGGTGGGAAGGTTAGGTTAGGGGGAAGGAACAGGGGAAGGCAGCGTGGCTCGGCACAAGCAAAGTGCACAATTGTGCACTCCCTTGCGCGCACCGGGTAGCGCGCGCACATGTACACCCGCACGCTGCTTTGAAAATCTACCCCACTGTAAACAACTGGGGAAGGGGGGCAATAAAATATGTTCTAATGTATTTAAATACATGCTTGCCTGATAGAGAACTCTTTGATTGGTCCTGTAATGTATTTCTTTAGAGACCTCAGTCACAAAAGTCTGTGTAGTGTAATCTAGAATTTCTAATGTGAGTATTTCTTAAAAATGCAGCAAAACTGCATGTTGAAGTTGAGAAGCGAAAGGGGTAAGGAGATAGATAGCAGGAATTTGTATTCCTCTAAAGTAGTGAATCAATTATATGTATTTATATATAGAGCCTTTTTTCCAAACAATCTTGCAAGTACTTTACAATTAACACGTGCAGCCACTCAATGTGGTTAACCATGTGATATTTTTCAGCTCTTGTATGTCAGTTTCTCCATTAGAGAGAGGGAAACTGGGGCATTTTCACTTCTAACAATTACTTATTGGTAAACTGAAGCTTAATACTGAGACAGATTCTGGGCATGCTTGAGGCTGATAAACTAGGCAGTGGTAGGAAAAGGATTGAAAGTTCAGGTAAAAGACAGGAGGGATGGGGAGCTGGTGTTGAGTTGAGTTTGGGAATTTGTGCTTATCGGGGTCGATTTTAAGACCCATGTGTGCAGTTCCTGGTTGCTTGTACATGGACGCAGCTATTTTATTATGCAAGCTTCGGACTGGGAGCGAACTTCCCTGTACCGCTACCTAAACTTCCTACCCTTTCCCCTCTCTTCCCCGACCCCTAACCCCTTCCTAGCTACTTAACTTTGTTTTTGTTAGATTACTTCTGCTCCAGAGGAGTAGTAAATAATCTCTGGAATGGCGCTGTCTTGGCCCGGCACTTCTGCACGTAACGGGGTCTTATGTATGGAGTCAAATCCTAAACTACATGTCTTCCTCTCAAAGATTCACAACAGTAAAGTGCTGGGCAAGAAGATGGTCTGGGCTAATTTTTTTATTCTGACTACATAAGTTTTCTGTTCATACATAAATTTGCATTCCACTTTGACAAGTGATTAGACTAGATGGTACGGGCAACTGCAGTTGTGTTTTACAAAAGTGATGGCTTGTTAGATGGGGCAGCAGAAGTTCCTGGGTGGCCAAGATAAAACCATTATGTCGTGTTAGACCTTAATTAGAATTACAATTGTATTTTGTGCTGCTGGGAGGAGGAGGGAAAAGGGCATGAATAATAAATGTAAAACCTCTAGACTTTCTGGAAGAAAATAATCACCTGCACAAAATCTCTAACTTTGGACTGGTCCTTGGCCAGCCTCTAATTGCATCCTTTGACCCAATCAAAAGTATTTTGAAGAGGGTGGGAGTTGCTCTTGCCACGTCTTCCAGGCCTTTTCTTCAGATGGCAGCTAGAGAGGCCTCTGTGGTCTCAAAAGCTTATGCATTGCAATATCTATGGTTAATTCTTTTGCGGGTCCAATAAAAAGTATCATTTCTTGAAAATAATCCATTTTGTTTTCCAAGACCATTACAGCTAATAGAATTCTGCCTTCTTATCAATTGATGCCACAATCTTAACCATTTTACTGTAGTTCTAGTTAAATGCACTTGAGTCCTTGATTCATTGTTTTCCTGTGTGTCCCATAAATGTGTTATGCTTATCTGTAATTAGATCGACTGACATTAAAATGAGATTAAACCAAGTTACCATCAGCTCAAGTAAAGTTATTCTGTGCTCCTGTGTGTTTTTTAAAATGTAAGTGGGAAAGGGTACCACAATTTTAGCATCTACTTATGCTATCTATGGGGCAATTTTCAGTAGTCTGCCTAGGTGCAAGGTTAGTGGATACTTTTTTTTTCTGTCAATAATCAGTCCGAATTAGCCATGATCTCTGGGTTGATACCAACTGGTGGCAACGAACAGACTTCCCTCTCATAGCTAATTGAGCTTTTAACCTCTACTGAGCTTGTGCGGGAGTTCCCGTGTGGCCATTGCCCTGCAGTCTCCTTAGTCTTTTGTTCCTCCACATGGGAATAGAAATGGATTTCACTCTCTCTCCTCATATTTTTACCTCACCATTTGTTTTTTTCTCATTTTTTTCAATTGCGCTTTTTTGCCTGCTGCTTCTGCAGCCCCCAAAGGGCACTTTCCAGTGCTATCGCGCAAAAAAAAAAAAAAAAAGCAAGGAAAGGAAAAATTTCTTCAAGCTGGTAAGCAGCTTCAAGGCCTATTCCTGTAGATGGCTGATGTCAGTGACAGACAACAGACATCCATAATGCTTGCTAATGTTGCCTAAGACTGGATCATGACCAGCCTGTCCATGCTGTGGCAAAATGTCCTTACGAGTTCGAAGGAAAAGAGCGGGCAATAACAAGGAGCTGAGACAGACCAAGTAGAACGCAGTCGCTTCTCATCTCCTTCCCCAGTGAGCATCATGTCCTTGTCTGCAACCGCGCCCCCCCCCCCCCCCCCCAGACACCCAGATTCCCAACATAAACATCAAAAAAATAAAGGGAGAATCATCGATGCACACCTTGAAAGAGCCAATGCACTGAAAGACTGTGGCATTGCAAAAACACAGAGCAACGAGTGACCAAGGAGCATCAGAGAAGCTGGTACACACTTCAAGTAAACCAACACAAAGCAAGTGCCCGAAGCCATGCTGACTTTGTTCCATTAAACCATGTCTTTCTATATGTTCTGTGATTTTGATGTTTAGAACACTTTCCATTATTTTTCCTGCCACTGAAGTCAGGCTAACTAGTCTGTAGTTTCCCGGATCGCCCCTGGAGCCCTTCTTAAATATTGGGGTTACATTTGCTATCCTCCAGTCTTCAGGTCCAATGGATGATTTTAATGATAAGTTACAAATTTTTACTAATAGGTCTGAAATTTCATTTTTTAGTTCCTTCAGAACTCTGGGGTGTATACCATACGGTCCAGGTGATTTACTACTCTTCAGTTTGTCAATCAGGCCTACCACATCTTCTAGGTTCACCGTGATTTGATTCAGTCCATCTGAATCATTACCCATGAAAACCTTCTCCATTACGGGTACCTCCCCAACATCCTCTTCAGTAAACACCAAAGCAAAGAAATCATTTAATCTTTCCGCGATGGCCTTATCTTCTCTAAGTGCCCCTTTAACCCCTCGATCATCTAACGGTCCAACTGACTCCCTCACAGGCTTTCTGCTTCGGATATGTTTTAAAAAGTTTTTACTGTGAGTTTTTGCCTCTACAGCCAACTTCTTTTCAAATTCTCTCTTAGCCTGTCTTATCAATGTCTTACATTTATCTTGCCAATGTTTATGCTTTATCCTATTTTCTTCTGTTGGATCCTTCTTCCAATTTTTGAATGAAGATCTTTTGGCTAAAATAGCTTCTTTTACCTCCCCTTTTAACCATGCCGGTAATCGTTTTGCCTTCTTTCCACCTTTCTTAATGTGTGGAATACATCTGGCTGTGCTTCTAGAATGGTATTTTTTAACAATGACCACGCCTCTTGGACATTTTTTACTTTTGTAGCTGCTCCTTTCAGTTTTTTTTAACAATTTTTCTCATTTTATCAAAGTTTCCCTTTTGAAAGTTTAGCACGAGAGCCTTGGATTTGCACACTGTTCCTTTTCCAGTCATTAAATCAAATTTGATCATATTATGATCACTATTGCCAAGCGGCCCCACCACCGTTACCTCTCTCACCAAGTCCTGTGCTCCACTGAGAATTAGATCTAAAATTGCTCCCTCTCTCGTCGGTTCCTGAACCAATTGCTCCATAAAGCTATAATTTATTCCATCCAGGAATGTTATCTCTCTAGCGTGACCCGACGATACATTTACCCAGTCTATATTGGGGTAATTGAAGTCTCCCATTATTACTGCACTACCAATTTGATTAGCTTCCCTAATTTCTCTTAGCATTTCACTGTCCGTCTCACCATCTTGACCAGGTGGACTGTAGTATACCCCTATCACTATAGTCTTCCCCGACACACAAGGGATATCTACCCATAAAGATTCAATTTTGTATTTAGTCTCATGCAGGATGTTTATCCTGTTGGACTCTATGCCATCCCGGACATAAAGTGCCACACCTCCTCCCGAGTGCTCCTCTCTGTCATTGAGATATAATTTGTACCCCGGTATAGCACTGTCCCATTGGTTATCCTCTTTCCACCATGTCTCTGAAATGCCAATTAAGTCTGTCATCATTCACTGCTATACATTCTAATTCTCCCATCTTACTTCTTAGACTTCTGGCATTAGCATACAAACATTTCAAAGTTTGTTTTTTGTTTGTATTTTCATTCTGCTTTTTAATTGATAGGGATAAGTTAGAATTTTTTAGCTCAGGTGAGTTTTTAGTTACAGGCACTTGGACTACTTTTCTAATTATTGGAACCTCACTGTCGGGATGCCCTAATTCTAATGCATCATTAGTATCCTGTAAAGATACCTCTCTCCGAACCATGCGCTGCTGAGCGACTGTCTGCTTTCCCCTTTGTTCTAGTTTAAAAGCTGCTCTATCTCCTTTTTAAAGGTTAGCGCCAGCAGTCTGGTTCCACCCTGGTTAAGGTGGAGCCCATCCCTTCGGAAGAGACTCCCCCTTCCCCAAAAGGTTCCCCAGTTCCTAACAAAACTGAATCCCTCTTCCTTGCACCATCGTCTCATCCACGCATTGAGACTCCGGAGCTCTGCCTGCCTCTGGTGACCTGCGCGTGGAACAGGAAGCATTTCAGAGAATGCTACCCTGGAGGTTCTGGATTTAAGCTTTCTACCTAAGAGCCTAAATTTGGCTTCCAGAACCTCCCTCCCTTTGTCATTGGTGCCCACATGTACCACGACAGCCGGCTCCTCCCCAGCACTGTCTAAAATCCTATCTAGGTGACACGTGGGCAAAATCCTATCTAGGTGACCCAGGGCAAGTCTTGCCTCACAAATCTGCTTCACTTTTTTGAAGGAGTTAATAAACATGTGGATAAAGGTGAACCGGTAGATATAGTATACTTGGATTTTCAGAAGGCGTTTGACAAAGTTCCTCATGAGAGGCTTCTAGGAAAAGTAAAAAGTCATGGGATAGGTGGTGATGTCCTTTAGTGGATTGCAAACTGGCTAAAAGACAGGAAACAGAGAGTAGGATTAAATGGGCAATTTTCTCAGTGGAAGGGAGTGGACAGTGGCGTGCCTCAGGGATCTGTATTGGGACCCTTACTTTTCAATATATTTATAAATGATCTGGAAAGAAATACGACGAGTGAGATAATCAAATTTGCAGATGACACAAAATTGTTCAGAGTAGTTAAATCACAAGCAGATTGTGATAAATTGCAGGAAGACCTTGTGAGATTGGAAAATTGGGCATCCAAATGGCAGATGAAATTTAATGTGGATAAGTGCAAGGTGATGCATATAGGGAAAAATAACCCATGCTATAATTACACAATGTTGGGTTCCATATTAGGTGCTACAACCCAAGAAAGAGATCTAGGTGTCATAGTGGATAACACATTGAAATTGTCGGTACAGTGTGCTGCGGCAGTCAAAAAAGCAAACATAATGTTGGGAATTATTAGAAAGGGAATGGTGAATAAAACGGAAAATGTCATAATGCCTCTGTATCGCTCCATGATGAGACCGCACCTTGAATACTGTGTACAATTCTGGTCGCCGCATCTCAAAAAAGATATAATTGCAATGGAGAAGGTACAGAGAAGGGCTACCAAAATGATAAGGGGAATGGAACAACTCCCCTATGTGGAAAGACTAAAGAGGTTAGGACTTTTCAGCTTGGAGAAGAGACGACTGAGGGGGGATATGATAGAGGTGTTTAAAATCATGAGAGGTCTAGAACGGGTAGATGTGAATCGGTTATTTACTCTTTCGGATAGTAGAAAGACTAGGGGGCACTCCATGAAGTTAGCATGGGGCACATTTAAAACTAATCGGAGAAAGTTCTTTTTTACTCAATGCACAATTAAACTCTGGAATTTGTTGCCAGAGGATGTGGTTAGTGCAGTTAGTATAGCTGTGTTTAAAAAAGGATTGGATAAGTTCTTGGAGGAGATGTCCATTACCCGCTATTAAGTTCACTTAGAGAATAGCCACTGCCTTTAGCAATGGTAACATGGAATAGACTTAGTTTTTGGGTACTTGCCAGGTTCTTATGGCCTGGATTGGCCACTGTTGGAAACAGGATGCTGTGCTTGATGGACCCTTGGTTTGACCCAGTATGGCATTTTCTTATGTTCTTATGTTCTTAAGCAGACTGCTTCGGTTCTGCCAACGCAGTTGAAAAACTTTGTGTCAACTACACCGGCCACTACACCTGTGATGAATGATTTGGTTGTGAGCTCTTTATGCTGTGGTGTAGTTGACACAGCCTCATAGGTGAACTTACAAGGCCAATGCTGACTGCAAGTGAATGCATCCTGAAGTGGGACAGGCTGGAACTTCGCAGGTTGATCCCTTGGGTTCTGTTGGCGGCAGGACTTAGGTCTCAAGAGCAGTATAGAATTGCAAGAGTCCAAGGGCACACTAGGATCAGGACAGGCAGCAGGCTAGAGATACCAGGGTAGGCGGCAAGCAAGCATAGTTCAGATTCAGGTAGCAGGTAGTCAAGGTCAGTTTCAGGCAAGAGGTCATATTCAGGCAGCAGGCAATCGAGGTCAGATCCAAAGCAAGAGGACTATATCAGGAAGTCAGGCCAAGGATGGACGAAGACATACAAGAGACACTGGACATGCCAGCTGGGAAGGGCAAGACTGGATGAGACAGGCAAGGTAGGACAAGTCTAGATGAGGCAAATAGGGCTAGGCAAGATTTGATGAGATAGGCATGGCTATTCAAGGCTAGATCACAAGAATACAGGAGCAAACAGAAGCCAGAAATGCAGGAACAATCGGGACCTTAGGAGCAACACATATTGCTTTAGGCAGGAGACCCATTGCTGAGGCGATGTAATGCTGTGGGGCTTTTACTTAAATAGCTTGAAAGAGCTGACATCATCAGGAGGCGCCGCTCTGAGTTTCTTGCTGCGGGGCCTATATTATTTGCGCATGTGAACACACCTAAGGGGAGGTGGCAGCCTGGCCGGGATGTCAGCAACGGTTGGCAGCGTGCAGCTATGGTGGCATCTTGCTGTGACAGGAGGCCTTCAGCAGTGGTGGTCAGCAGTTAGGGTGAGTGCGGCGGCTCGCAGGACATTCTCGTGAGCCATCAAATATAACATTATTGGCTGACCCCCACTGCAAGTGCCACCACAACAATCCCAACAGCCTTCAGTGGGGAAATGACCATGTGATTGTAGACCATCAAAACCACCTCAACAGTCACAGTCAAAGACTACCCAGAGTTTTCAGCGTAACCACTTCTGGAAAAGCAATTTCCTACGGGGGGCAAGATAAAGAACTTCCTGCCTGTGTGGCAGTCAATCATCAAGGACCAATGGGTCCTGTCCATCATGCACTAGGGATATTGCCTTAATTTCTCATACTTTCCTCAACTACCACATGCAGTTACAGAGTACACCGATTGTCATCAACTACAGCTTCAGGCTGAGGTGCAGAGTCTGCTGTTCCACAGGGCCATAGTTCCTTCGCCTCAGAAAGGGTCGAGATTCTACTCCTATTACTTCCGAATTTCTAAAAAATAAGGGGGGGGATCCCATCTTAGACCTCTGACAATTGAACATCTTCCTTCTGAAGGAAAAGTTCAAGATGAATTCCCTGGGTACAATCTTTCCTTCCTTCAGCAGGGAAATTGGATGTGCTCCTTGAACCTCCAAGATGCATATACGCACATCCCGAGTCATCCATCCTGTTGGAAATACGTTTCCAGGTGAGCTGCACTCGTTACTAGTACAAAGATTTGGTCTCTCCTCAGCACCATGAGTCTTCACAAAGTATCTGGTGGTTGTTGTGGCATGTCTTTGCCACCAGGGTATTCAAGAATTCCTTTCCTGGACGATTGGTTGATTATTGCCGCATCTCAAATAAAGATACAACTTCAGAAAACCATCATGCTTCTCCAGGACCTAGGGTTTGTTGTAAATTTCAGAAATTCCTACATGATGTTATCCCAATCACGCCAATTCATAGGAGCCTACTGGAAACACACAGAGCCAGAGCATGTCTCCCTCGGCATAGAATCTCGAGTCTCCATCTTAATACAACTGCCCTACACAGCAGGCCTTGGGCAACAGCCTGTCAGATTTTAGTGACCCTGGGACACATGGCAGTTGAAATTCATGTGGTGTCCCATTCAAGAATGCATATGTAACATCTACAATGGGATCTCAAAGCACAACGGGATCAATGAAGACTAGCTCTGTCCCATTTAGTCACAATCTCAGAGAGCATGAAAACATATCTATCATTGTGGCTGCAACTACCCAGAGATACAGTAGGAGTGAGTTTTTCTCTGAAACTCTATCAAATACTCATGACTGATGCATCTACAATGTGTTTGGAGGCACCAGACACAAGGGAAGTGGGCGAAATTCGAGCAAAGACTTCATATCAACAGACTCTAGCTATAAGCAGTGAAATATGCTTTAAAAGGTGGCTTTTAAGATCCACACACAGACATCCGTGTGTGCGTGGTTGCCAGTGTGCACACATGGACGTGCCAGTTGTATAATATGCGTTCGTAAACACGTGCATGTTATAAAATTGCCAACCTGTGTGCACATGCGCACCCAATTTTTATATCAGCACGTGCGTAAGTGGGGGGTATTTTTTTGTAAAAAAAAGTATGCCCGCAACAGTGTTGCGTCCGTCAGTGCTAGATGGCTTCACCCCGTTTGCCTCACCTTATTCACGGCTCCTCCCGCTTACCTAGGAAAGATGGCTACTGCCGCATCTACAAGCCGACCACTCCGGCGTCCCCAGAACGGCTATGGTGCAGCCTCCCGCCATGCTCCTCCCACCTACTAGGGTGCGCTTGCGTCACCCACGTCTTTATTCCAACCTTGGCGTGAACCTCGGGGGCATTCCCCCCTTGCTGAATTCACGCCATCTGGGTATATAACCTATTCTAATTTGCTAGCTCGTTGAGTTAGCAAGGACTCTAATCCGTTCCTGTCTACGCTACTCTGCCGCTTCTGTGCTGCCGCTGAAAGCTCTCTCCTTGCCCTACGGGGCAACTTCTAATCTGGGTACCTGCTCCTCGGGGGCCCTCTGCTTTATTTCAGGTGCCTTACAGGGAACCAGTACAACTCCTCGAGGGCAATCCCTGCGGCACTTCTCCATCGCCATGGGAACAGAAGAGAAGAAATAAATATCACCTGAAACTGAAAAAGGAAAAAAAACAGAACTGCAATGTGAGGAAGAGACCCGATTGGAAGCCCCCACCCCCCCAAACATCACCAGGAGCAGCTCCGACCGCCGTTGAAAGGCGCCCTGCCTTGGTGCCTGTACCTTCTTCTACAACCTGGTGGAATCGCATTCTTACAGCAAACACCTAATGAGTACTCTAATTCTCAGTCTATCTCATCCACAGTACTACCTTGCTGGGAAACCTGCTGCAGAGACTAACAGGGTGAGAAGGGCTCCCTCTGCTGAGGTCCCTGAGACTGCAACTACCAGACTGCCTCACTACTGCCACCTCTGGTGGTACTCTTTAAGCTGTATAATAAAGAACTAACTGTGCTTGTGCATTGAGTCTAGCCTAGTACTGTGGCTCCTTAAGGGGCTCCTCCCCGTGGGCATGGTCACCTGCCACAGTACCCAAGGATCCACCCAAACACCACTCAACCATAACAAATAGCCCGACATATTTGTGTGTATCCTGGTTTTGGGATGCACCAGCCTTTTAAAATTCACCTTTTATTTTTTTATATCTGTGTATAAAAATATATATAGCAGCTAGGTAGAAAGTGCATCAAGGTAGGTTGAGAGTACATTGTACAAATCTCATTTTTTATACCTTTCATCACTCCAAATCACATAAAATCTTTATTGATGTTAACTGTGCTGTTTGTGTCTCTGGCTGTGCATGTAAAACTGCCCCCAAAACCTAGCACACCACCAAAATCTCGCCCCGAGTTCAGAATGTCCCCTCTTACAGTGGCATAAAAAGTTGAGTAATTTGTGTACCTCCCCAGAGGTTCTCCCTCCCCTCCCTTGCCTCTCTCCTCTCCCCTCTCGAAACGGGATTTGTGATAAATCCCGTTTCAGCTGTAACGCACAGCTATCGCAGGCATAATGCTGGGAAAAAAGGTGTAGTTATTTCCGGTGTTAAATCCCACGATAGTGTGCGTTACGTTATCTCGTGTAACATTAAGCAACCCTCATTTTCATTAACTCTACCTAAACTCCTCCCACTTGACTAAATTTTTCAAATTTGCATGCTCATCTCGCAATGTGTTATTTATCATATGTGTTGTGGCGTTATCGCAGGCGTTAGGGCTCTAACGCCGGCGATAAGACCCTATCGCAATTTGAAAGATGACCCCCTTAATGACATCCAAATACCTCTTTATCTGGTGGATGAAAATCTGAGCTAGTCAGACTTGAAAGTGTTTTGCCATTGACAAAATCCCATTGCAAAACTAAGATCTTCAGGTTATCGGTGTATAGCTGCTCTCTGACTTCCAGCCTATTGATATATTTGTTTGTTAGTCCGAAATCATCCTTCCTGTGTTCTTTAGAATGAGTTCTTGAGCTTATTCCTTCAGAAGCTGACATTATTAGGCAGTGATCATCCTATGCTTATGTTTCATAATGGTGATTGTTTAATTCTTTTGATATTAAAAGAGAGGTTTTCATTGAAGGCTTTGCATTACTATATGGAAAGAAAGCGAAATAAAACGTTATAGTCCTTACAGTTGAGCATTTGTTACTAATTTTTTTTATTTCTTTCAGACACAAGTAAAATTGGTGAGAGCCTCAGAATATATATTTAAGGCTGAGACAGGAATTTGCCACTATTTCCCAAGCTCAGAATTTGGTGTTTCAATTAGAGGCTATGAAGCATATAATTTCAGGTAAATGAAAAATATTTTGGTATTACATTTTCAGTTATATGTTGATGGGTACATTTTGAAGCAGAAATTAAAAACAGAGGTGGGCATACCACATTGTCAGCAGACCACTTCCAGGCCATGGAAGGTTGCAATCTGGGCCACAGCAGCGAGTTAGGTACCAGTCCACGGAGGCAAGAGCATGCTATTTTCTGGCCAGAAAAGACATTGTTGGTTCTGAAATGATACCATCCCTCATTCTACCCCTCATTAGACAGACCCTCATTGCCCACCCTCAAACTGACCAGGCCCACAGAATGGCCCTAGGGCCAAAAGGTTGAGTTTTTCCTATGGATCAGCTCCTTGCTCAAAATATATAATCCCACGAAGGCATTGATATCTGTACAGAAAGGCTTGTTGGATGTCTCAACTATATGTCAGTCTCTGTTAGCGGACACCAGGGAGCATGCATTTTCGATAGCCACTCCTATCATTTGGAATACATTACTTCAGGAGCTCAAAAAAAAGTATTGTCATAAGACTTTTAAGAAATTTCTGAAAACCTTTTAAAGGTAGGTTTTAAAAGGGCCGCAAGTGCGCCCATAAATGCACGTATCTCGCTGTGCACATAAATATGCGCTATTTTATAACCTACGCACGTAGGTTATAAAATACTATTCACGCACGCATATCTACAGCTGTACGCAGATATCTTACACGCGGCACTTTGCTACAGCTTCCTGCTAGGCACAGGAGTCTGCTGAACATGTAAAATTCACATCATTAAAGATTTTTTGACTTTATGAGTAATGAAAATTCTAAAAAGAGTTGATTTGTGCAATGCCTCTGCTAGCTGCATTGTACAAATCAACTCCTTTTCAACACTTATAAGGTCAAAAAATCTTTAATGATATGAATTCTACAATGGATACCTCTGAATGTGTCTGTAGCAACACCCCCCCACCTCCTGAAAACTCACCCTGAATGAAAGTGCCCCCTTACAATAGTCCATATATAGAGTATCAGACTGAGCCCTATAAAAAGTCTGTCTCTCTACCTCTCTATCTATCTGTACCTCTCTCTTTGTTTCACTCTACCTTTCTACCTCAATGTACGGGTGCCCTTCCCGGGCATTTAAAATTCACACAAGTGGTCGTCTTTGCACAAGCAAGGATATTAAAATCTACCTTTAAGTGTAGATAGGCATTTTTGTGAACCCACAGCTATTTCTTATTTGAGGCATATGGTTTTTATATATATATAATTTTGTTTCATTCTTGTTTCTTTTGTTCTCTTAGATGATAACATTCAAACCGGTGTGTGTGCATACATTTGAGCACATAATTAAGCCCGTGCCCAGGTATGTGGCCATTTTATAACATACATGCACATATGCGTGCATGTTATAAAATAGCCTGTGCCAAATTTTAAGTGGGTACACACATGTGCACACAAATCCCAATTCTACCATGTAAATCAGATAATTTTAAAAGGGGGGCGCATGCCAATGCCATTCCTAGTTTTTTCCAGGTCATCCAGTTAAGAGAGAGGTTCTCCAACTGCCCATGGTTTGGCAGCCTTCACTCCTCCAAGTTTGCCCCGACCCTTAAAACCCCACAGACCTACCTTGTTTTCTTTAAATATTAACATACACAGCATCCATAGCAGAAGTAAAGCTATGCAGCAGGGGAACTTGGCAAGTGCCAGGTCATGTCAGTATTTACACGCACATTTTAGGCTCACTCCCCAAAACTCCCATGGCCCACCCCAAACCACATCCACACCCCACCCTTTTTTGAAAACTTTTAAGACGTGTGCACTGCGGGAGATACTCAGTTTCTCAGTGGCTTTTAAAATCCGTTCAGTGCGTGTGAACCCAACTTCTTCACGTGACCTCTAATTAATTAATGCTTGCCTCTGGCTTTAAAAATTAACCTCCTAGTTTTTAATTGAATGTGATTGCTTTTATGTACACCCCCCAAGGCTTTGGTGTGGGCACATAAATAAATAAATACATAAGTTTGCCCATCATGAGTTAAGGTCTGCATTATGGGAAATGTATATGTTGATATTCATAAGGCTGTATGTTCTGTAAAGATTAGGGTTGGAAAGAGGGTGATAAGCAGGGAGAAGAAGAATAGTGTGACAGAAGAGTATCTTAAGAGAGAAAATGGAGCAGGGGAAAGGTGAAAGGAATCCAAACAAAGAAGAGAAGGAAGGGAAGAAAGAAAAACATGTAAATGATTATTAAATGTTATAATCCATAGAAATCTTGCCAAAAATATATTGTACATAATGCTGTAACTTACTTCTCGGGCTCCTGGTAACATTCTGAAACCACACCTTTTGCACCTTGTGCTTTAACCAAAAGTCTACACAACTAATGGCAGTCTGGTTGTGTATAGTTGAGGAATGATTTTTCTTTATATCGCATAGATGTCCTATAGATTCCCATATCAAACATCTTTTTCTTTCAAAACATGATATTCACTTCTCCATTGATAAGCAGACATGAATCGTCCATAATGCGTGGATGACATCATCCAGCAGTACCCACACACACAGAACCAGCTCTCAGATCTCAGTAAAAGTCTTGGGGTAAATTTTCAAAATTTTACGCATGTAAAAATTAGCATATATATGTGTAAGTCATCTCGGCTTGCGTATTCCATGTTATAAAAGTAAAAAATACACATGTATTTTCATTTTCACATCCACATATATGCAAGTAAAAAAGAAACAGTTTAGGGATATGTCCAACACTTATGCATGCAAATTTTAAAAGCATGTACATTTTCCAGCTTCCTCATGTATTTTTACACCTGCTAATTTTCTGGCATAAGTGATATTAATCATGTTTTTTGTGTAGTACTGACTGGGTGGGAGGTCTGGATGACCTCTGGGGAGTTCAGGCTAAAGAACCAAGAAGATCTTGACGATCTGGAGAAGGACTCTGTGAACTGGTTGATTAATGGGTAAATTGGTTAATTCCCTTGACGCACTCATATTTTAAAAGTGGCCAACTTACGCATGTAAGTCCTACTTTAATTTCGATCATATTGTATACGCACGTATAGTTTTAAAATAGGTAGGAAAAGTACACATGTTCTATACTTTGATATACATGATTTCAGTGCATTGGATATATTCACACATAAGCATAAATCCATGCATATGTTCTGGGTAAAAATGTGCAGGTTATAAAATACTGTCATAGATCTACATTCGGCCATATACGCTTGAACATGCTGCTGCGAGTAATTTCAAAGTTATCTTTCCTCTCAGTATGTACGGGAGTTCCTGCATGTACATGCTGCCTTGTGAGCCTCTCATTCTTCATCCAAGCTACCGTACAGATGTGTTCCCAGTATTCCTCTACAATTTTGTTGGCCTTTTGTTCTCTGACCTAATTTTTTGTACCTTGTTGCATCTTTTACTCTTGCTGCTGTCTCAACAGCATTGATGGGTGCTGGATATTTGTTACAGATACCCACTCTATTTGCTATCACTACCTGGGCCTGGATCATGATGCTATTAACTTTTATGGTTATGGTCGGATGTCCATGAGGGTGCAGCAGTATTGCTTCTAGAAGATGGAGGCCCTGCAGAAGGTGCCATCAGGTAAGAGCCCAAAGTCTTGGAGTGTGGACGGATAAGGATCTATTCCTCTTCTTAGAGTGAGACATTGTTGAAATCTTGGCTCTGCAAAATTTTGAGGAGGGACTCTGCTCCCTCTCATTCCCTCAACTCACGGAGGGCTTCTCCTTCACCATGGCATCATTCTTGGATCCGCCACAGGTCAGGGTTGAAAGAGTGTGGAAGTCTAAGACACTAGATGAAGGTCCCAGAAGAGTGTCTAAGCAGCTCAGGGAACCCCTCTAGGGCCACTCCATTGATGCCAAAGAAGACAGGGCTGTCAGCTAGTGTTCTGCCAGAGCAGACTTGTCATCGATACCAAGACGAGGGCCCACTTAGCATAGGTGTCATCGTCTTTCATGGAGTAAAAAGGCCCCATGGCTCTGAGCCTTTATTCTTCCAGTATTCAACACTGACCAGGATGCTGCCTTATCTGCGTGGACTTTGCATTCCAGGATATAGTCAGCCCCTTCAGTGCAGCAGATTAAGGTCCCTTTGATTTCATCAGAGCAGAGCATCCCAGCACATAAACACAAGAGTGTCTTCACCATGGAGAGTACAGAGTTGGTGCAGAAGAAGACTTTACCAGTACCACAATCAAATCTAATGCCAAGTAGTAGGAGACGGCATAGCTGGGGTGGAGTGTATCAACATCTGCTGCTGCAACAATTGCAACCACTGTAGCACCAAACTCCTACTTGTGCCACTGGCATCAGCAGTCTTTAGTAAGAATAATCCAATCTGAGTTTCTAAAGAGGATCTCTCTCCTGCATTCTCAACATAAAGAGTCCCTCATTTAGTGGGAACCCAGTTGTCAAAGCTGGTGAAGAATTTATTTGACTCCTTAAGCCCTGAAAACTGGAGAGCGTGTCTGGAACTTCTCTTTTCCAAGATGGAAGAGTGTTTTCTCAAATAATGGAACTGCTCAGTCCACCAGAGGTTCATAATTCAATTCAAGGGTTTCCAACAGTGGGAGCAAGTCCCATGTCCTGAGTTGGCTGATTTACCCCTCTCCAGGGGAGTTCCTTTATGAATCCAAAGGGGAAGAAGTGTGATCAGCCCATTTTGAGTTCCTACCAGATTGTTCCCTCTTGGACCAACAGAGGTCCCCTGCTTTCTCTCCCTGTTCGTCATTGTATTCTTGGTTTCAGATCTCCTGCCAGACCTACCTCAGCATACATCTCCTCTGGAGGATCTAAACTACTCATTCTTTTAAGATAAGCTAGCAAAGACACACTCTATCATTGTTAGGAAAGAAAAATAACCAAGGATGGATGTCTTTTGGCTACTACAGTTTCTCTAATCTCAAATATACTTTGCATCCATTCTAGTGCATAGCTTCAAAAACTTGCAGATTAGTACATGGCAAGCTCCAGCATTATGTCCAGTGACCTGAAAGTTGGATCTGGCTTTGGAGTGGTTCATCTACCATTCCAAAGCTAAGGATGCTAAGTGAGAAATTCAGATCATTCATTATCAGGCATTTATACCACAGTGTGGGAGTGGCAGAAGGTGGTCAGTGAAATTGGCATGTCACCTCAAGCAATACACAAAGTGGGAGGTGAAAATAACAAAATCCACCAGCTCAAAAAAGAAGGCAAGGTGACTAGGAAGAGCAGCAAACTAAGGGAGAAAAGTTGTAAAGTTATGACCACAAATGCTCGTAGTCTTGGCAATAAAATCCCAGACCTGCAGGCCCTAGTGATGGAGGCGTACTTGGACATTGTTGCTGTTACAGAGAGACATGGTTCACTGGGTCTCATGATTGGGGTATGGCCATCCCTGGCTATAACTTACTAAGACAGGACAGAGAGGATAGGAATGGGTGAGGAGTAGCTCTTTGTCAAAAACAATATCTTTGCAAATGAAATGCAGGGGAAGTGGGATATGGAAAAGAAGCATTATTGGCTGTCCTAAAACAAGAAGATGGTGCTTCCATTTACATGAGTGTGGTCTACATACTTCCGATTTCAACAGAAAACTTGACAGAAATCTAGTCAAAGACATCCAAAAGTGGGAAAGAAGGGTGACGTTTTGCTCATTGACGATTTTAATCTGATGAATATAGATTGGAGTATCCCTTCTGTGAAATCTACAAGAAATGAAGAGATAGTAGATGCCCTTCAAGGGATTATGCTCAAACAAATAGTAATGGAATCTATGAGGGAGGGTGTGATACTTGACTTAGTACTCACAAATAGGGATAATGTTTCTAAGGTCCGCATGGGTGCCCTCCTGAGCACTAGTGATAATCAGATGGTAGACAAAACTCAGTTTATAGAAGAGAATGTATGGAAAGAGTTAGGAAAACTGAAAATGGACAAGGCCATGGGGCTGGATGAGATACATCTCAGGATACTGAGGGAGCACAGAGATGTTTTGGCGGGTCCACCGAAAGACATGTTCAATAGATCCAGACACGAGAGTGTTGCTCTGTGACTAGAGAAGAGCTATGGTGGTGCCGCTTCGCAAAAGTGGTAGCAGTGAGGAGGCTAGAAACGAAAGGCCAGTTAGCCTTACCTCAGTGGTGGGAAAATTAATGGGGACGCTGCTAAAGGAAAGGATTGTGAACTATTTACAATCCGGTGGGTTGCTGGACCCAAGGCAGCATGGATTCACCAGGGGAAGGTTCTGTCAAACAAATCTGATTTTTTTGATTGGTGACTAGAGAATTGTATCGAGGAAGATCACTGGATGTGATTTACTTCTATTTCAGTAAAGCTTTTGATATGTTCCCACACTGGAGGCTATTCATTAAAATGAGAAGCTTGGGAGTCTGTACCAAGGTGGAGTGGATTACAAACTGGTTGACTGACAGGAGACAGCGTGCAATGATAAATGGAACATATCCTGAAGAGAGAACTGTGTTAAGTGGAGTGCCAAAGGGATCAGTTTTGGGACCGGTTTTGTTTAATATCTTTGTGAGTGCCATTGCAGAAGGGATAGAAGGTAAAGTTTGTCTATTTGCAGATGATACTAAGACCTGCACAGAGTGAACATGCTTGAAAGGAGTAGAGAGAATGAACAGTGATTTAAAAAGCTTGAAGAGTGGTCAAAGACTTAGCAGCTGGGATTCAGTGCCAAGAAGTGCAGAGTCATGCATTTGTGGTCTGGTAATCCATGAAAGATTAATGTGCATGGCCCGGGAGAGGATCTTGGAGTGATAGTGTCTGATTATCTGAAGGCAGCAAAGCAATATGTCAAGGCGATAGCTAAAGCCAGAAGAATACTGGGCTATATAGAGAGGAATAACTAGTAAGAAAAAAGAGGCGGTAATGCCCTTGTACATGTCCTGGTGTGGTCTCACCGGGAGTATTGTTTTCAGTTCTAGAGACCGTATTTGAAAAAGGATAGAGTCCGGATGGAGGTGGTCCAGAGAAGATCTACCATAATGTTATGGGGTCTGTACCGGAAGACTTCCGAGGATAGGCTGAAGGATCTGAATATGTATATCCTGGAAGAGAAGAGGTGCAGGGGAGATATGATACATACCTTCAGGTACCTGAATGGTTTTAATGATGCATGTTCCTTGAATATTTTCCAGAGGAAAGCAAACACTAGAGCTCAAGATCACAATATAAATCTTCAGGGGTGACGACTTAGAGCCAACATCAGGAAATATTTCTTCCCGGAGAGGGTGGTTAAAGTCTGGAATGCCCTTTTGGAAGAGGTGGTGAAAACTAAAGCAGTAAACAAATTCAAAAAGACATGAAATAAACACTGTGGATCCCTAAAAGCTAGAGTTGGAAATGAAGAAGAGGGCATGGGGTAGCCAGCATTGAACGGCAGTTGCTACCCCTAACAAGGCATGGGGATTACTACCCTCAACCAACTAATTTCCATGATTTTGACACATGGGGCTTACTAATCTTAACCAATTAGCATACATGATTTTGACACAACTGCAGCATCACGCTCCACTTTGGCGGGGGAGAGGTGGAGAAAAGAGTAATAAGATGTAGATGACAACTAACGCAGGTCCCTGGGATACTGAATCATCTGGGGTACTGAATTGTAGTCATTAGGGAAAAGGCACAGGATTGCTTCTACGGCCAAGTCCAAAAGCAAAGCACGTTCAAGCAGCAGCAATGTATGAATTATCAGGAAGGCTGCTCCCTCTGTAAAAATGTTGCTAGCAGTAATTTTGATGGGGTTTGACAGTTGCTTGGTTTTCATTTTTAATATTACTTCCCTTAACATAAAGCTCGGGGATAACCTGCATGGACAGGCAGTTACTACCATGAGAAGCTGGATGGACCTTTTGGTCTTTTTCTCCCATCATTATTATACTACCACACCACTCCATGGCAGTGGAGTCAGAATTGAAGCGTGTGAAGTATGCTCAAGATCACTCTGACCCAAGGACAATGAATGCATTTGGGACGAAAGCTTCCAGGGAGTCTTGGCTAGCACTTGGATTGTTGCTCAGTTGTACATAGTGCAATATTTGCACAAATGTATGCAAAAATTGAAGCCTTTGAAGGCTTAAGTTGAATTAGAAAATAGCCACTGCTATTACTAGACTTAGTTTTTGGGTACTTGCCAGGTTCTTATGGCCTGGATTGGCCACTGTTGGAAACAGGAGGCTGGGCTTGATGGACCCTTGATCTGACCCAGTATGGCATGTTCTTAATCATTGAACTTGTGCATGCTCAGTTCCATCGAACCACTGAAGATATGGAGGCATATGAAAAAATTATCTTATCTGTTCTGTGTATGAAACATTTGACACCGTGGCCAGAACTTCAGTTTTACATATAGAAGCATAAAGGTTTGCCTATTTGCCAGTAAGTGGCCATCATTAAAATGTGCGCAATCATCTGTCTGATGTACCCTGTACAGGAGACTATTTGTTTGGGGATAAGGTGCAAGAGATGGCTCTGATTAAAGAGCATCAATCCAATGTATGGTTGTTGCCAGCAGTGGTGGAGTACCAATCCATCACAGCCCGGTGGCAGTACTTCTCCTATAAGCATCTATTTTTCCAGAAATATCCTTTCCGTCCTTTGCAGTCTCATTGAGCTCTTCTCACTTTCCAGCAGCAAAAGTTGCTTGCTAGAGGTCAGCATTAAATTTCATCTGCATCCAAATGGCAGATTAAATTTAATGTGGATAAGTGCAAGGTGATGCATATAGGGAAAAATAACCTATGCTATAATTACCCAATGTTGGGTTCCATATTAGGTGCTACCACCCAAGAAAGAGATCTAGGCGTCATAGTAGATAATACATTGAAATCGTCGGTTCAGTGTGCTGCCGCAGTCAAAAAAGCAAACAGAATGTTGGGAATTATTAGAAAGGGAATGGTGAATAAAATGGAAAATATCATAATGCCTCTGTATCGCTCCATGGTGAGATTGCACCTTGAATACTGTGTACAATTCTGATCGCCGCATCTCAAAAAAGATATAATTGCGATGGAGAAGGTACAGAGAAGGGCTACCAAAATGATAAGGGGAATGGAACAGCTCCCCTATGAGGAAAGACTAAAGAGGTTAGGACTTTTCAGCTTGGAGAAGAGACGGCTGAGGGGGGATATGATTGAGATGTTTAAAATCATGAGAGGTCTAGAATGGGTAGATGTGAATCGGTTATTTACTCTTTCGGATAATAGAAAGACTAGGGGGCACTCCATGAAGTTAGCATGGGGCACATTTAAAACTAATTGGAGAAAGTTCTTTTTTACTCAACGCACAATTAAACTCTGGAATTTGTTGCCAGAGGATGTTGTTAGTGCAGTTAGTATAGCTGTGTTTAAAAAAGGATTGGATAAGTTCTTGGAGGAGAAGTCCATTACCTGCTATTAGGTTCACTTAGAGAATAGCCACTGCCATTAGCAACGGTAACATGGAATAGTTTTTGGGTACTTGCCAGGTTCTTATGGCCTGGATTGGCCACTGTTGGAAACAGGATGCTGGGCTTGATGGACCCTTGGTCTGACCCAGTATGGCATGTTCTTATGTTCTTAATGTCATTCTAAAGCGCAGCAGCAGTTGCAGCTTAAGCCTGGGTCCAGTTTTTGACACTCTTGAGGCCTGCCTTCTCTAGTGGGGGTAAGGATCCAGTTTTACTTTTCAGAATAAATCCAGTGCACAAAGGACAAGTAAGTCCTGAAAATTGTGGAATATGGCTACCATTTACACTTGTCTCGTCTCTCCAAACCCACTGATGTCAGTCTTCAGTTCCAATTTCTCCAAGTCTGCTCAACTACAGTTGAAGCTGGTATTTCTTTCAGTAGAAGGCAGGTGTTCATTTCCCAATCTTTTGAAATCCCCAGAAGGTCAGGGGGATTGCATTTATGGAAGCTGAACAAATTGGTTTAAGAACAGTTTAAGGTGAGCTCCCCAGACAATTCTTCCTTCATTCATCTGAGGGATTGCATGTGTGGTTTGGATCTTAAAGATGTGCTTATGTGCACATTCTCATTCACCCCACCCACCAGACATTTCTTAGGTTTGTGATGATGGATTTGCACTAGCAATACAAAATGCTTTTTTTTTTGGCCTTTCTGTCCCCCAAGATTGTTCACAAAATGTCTACCAGTTATAGCTGCACAGTTTTTTCAGCAGGGAGCCTGGTATTCTCATACCTGGACAATTGGTTGGCGACAAGTCCATTTCCAGGAGGAGCCCTGGAGTCCCTCAAAACAACCATCCAGCTTCTCCACTCCTTGGGTTTCCTGGTCATCCTCTCCAAGTCCAACTTGATCCCGTCTCAAAGAATTCAATTCATAGGAGCCTGGATAGACTTGCTTCAGGAGAAGGCATTTCACCTGGACCGGATGGTATACACCCCAGAGTTCTAAAGGAACTCAAAAACGAAATTTCAGACCTATTAGTAAAAATTTGTAACCTATCATTAAAATCATCCATTGTACCTGAAGGGACGATCGGGAAACTACAGACCGGTTAGCCTGACTTCAGTGCCAGGAAAAATAGTGGAAAGTGTTGTAAGCATTAAAATCACAGAACATATAGAAAGACATGGTTTAATGGAACAAAGTCAGCATGGCTTTACCCAAGGCACGTCTTGCCTCACAAATCTGCTTCACTTTTTTGAAGGAGTTAACAAACATGTGGATAAAGGTGAACCGGTAGATGTAGTGTACTTGGATTTTCAGAAGGCATTTGATAAAGTTCCTCATGAGAGGCTTCTAAGAAAAGTAAAAAGTCATGGTATAGGTGGTGATGTCCTTTCGTGGATTACAAACTAGCTAAAAGACAGGAAACAGAGAGTAGACTTAAATGGACAATTTTCTCAGTGGAAGGGAGTGGGCAGTGGAGTTCCTCAGGGATCTGCATTGGGACCCTTACTTTTCAATATATTTATAAATAATCTGGAAAGAAATACGACGAGTGAGGTAATCAAATTTGCAGATGATACAAAATTGTTCAGAGAGGTTAAATCACAAGCAGATTGTGATAAATTGCTGGAAGACCTCGTGAGACTGGAAAATTGGGCATCGAAATGGCAGATGAAATTTAATGTGGATAAGTTCAAAGTAATGCATGGAGGGAAAAATAACCTATGCTATAGTTACACAATGTTAGGTTCCATATTAGGTGCTACCACCCAAGAAAGAGATCTAGGCGTCATAGTTGATAACACATTGAAATCATCGGTTCAGTGTGCTGCGGCAATCAAAAAAGCAAACAGAATGTTGGGAATTATTAGAAAGGGAATGGTGAATAAAACATAAAATGTCATAATGCCTCTGTATCGCTCCATGATGAGACCACACCTTGAATACTGTGTACAATTCTGGTCGCCGCATCTCAAAAAAGATATAATTGCGATGGAGAAGGTACAGAGAAGGGCGACCAAAATGATAAGGGGAATGGAACAGCTCCCCTATGAGGAAAGACTAAAGAGGTTAAGACTTTTCAGCTTGGAGAAGAGACAGCTGAGGGGGTATATGATAGAGGTGTTTAAAATCATGAGAGGTCTAGAACGGGTAGATGTGAATCGGTTATTTAGTCTTTCAGATAATAGAAAGACTAGGGGGCACTCCATGAAGTTAGCATGTGGCACATTTAAAACTAATCGGAGAAAGTTCTTCTTCACTCAACGCACAATTAAACTCTGGAATTTGTTGCCAGAGGACGTGGTTAGTTCAGTTAGTATAACTGTGTTTAAAAAAAGGATTGGAAAAGTTCTTGGAAGAGAAGTCCATTACCTGCTATTAATTAAATTGACTTAGAAAATAGCCACTGCTATTACTAGCAACGGTAACATGAAACAGACTTAGTTTTTGGGTACTTGCCAGGTTCTTATGGCCTGGATTGGCCACGATGGAAACAGGATGCTGGGCGTGATGGACTCTTGGTCTGACCCAGTATGGCATGTTCTTATGTTCCCATCTATACAGCCAGAATTTTGAAGGGCCTGGCAAGGTCCTTTCTACAGCAGGACTGGGAATCAGCAAGTTCGATCCTGGTTCTTCCCAGGCACTTGGCCACAGCAGTGTACATAATTTCTGTGACTCATCTGCACATGTATGGTCTTCAGTAGGTACTCTGAAGATAGTGGGATTAGTTTAATCAACTATTATCCCGCTAACCGGCCGATACAGTAAAAATCGCCCACTGTCCTGTGCACGCGATTCAGTAAGTTAATTTATTTAAATTAGGGCCCGCGGTAAAAAGAGGCGCTGGGGACACTAGCGCATCCCTAGCGCCTCTTTTTGGACAGGAGCAGCGGCTGTCAGCGAGTTTGACAGCCGACGCTCAATTTTGCCGGCGTCTGTTCTCAAACCCGCTGACAGCCATGGGTTCGGAAACCGGACGCCGGCAAAATTGAGCATCCGGTTTTCAACCTGCGAGCCACAGGCCCATTTTAAATTTTTTTTATATTTAACTTTTTTTAACTTTTGGGACTTAACTTTTTTAACTTTTTTAACTTTTTTTTTAACTTTTGTATCTCCAGAGATGAGAGCATCTCTTCAGTGGTGGATGAACCCAGAAATTCTAGCTATGGGTCTTTCACTATGCATTCCAGTGTACCAAATAACCCTATCCATCACTGTCTTTACCAGGGGGTGAGGAGTGCACACTCAGATGAATTTTCAAAGGAGTTATGCACGTAAATGTAAATACTATTGTAGCAATTTTCAAAAGCCATTTACCCATGTTAAGTGCACTTAAAACCTATTAATAATTCAATGGCATACTTTGTAGCAATTGGTGAAAACTGTTCGTGTACCTGAATTTTAGAATGGTTTGGACAAGCTCCTGGAAGAAAAGTCCATAATTAAGGTGAGCTTGGGGACAACCACTGCTTATCCCTAAGTTAAGCAGCATTAAATCTGTTTACCTTTTGGGATCCTACCAGGTACTTAAAATCTGGATTGGCCACTGTTGGAAAAAGGATACTGGGCTTGATGGGCCTAAGGTCTGACCCAGTATTACAAATCTTATGTTATAAAAGCCCATTTATACTGGTAAAATGCATTTACACAAATAAAACCCAGTTTTAAGCATACAGATGCTTTTGAAAATCAGGCCCACTGGTGCTGAATGGACCTAGGGGTCATAGTCACTAGTGGAGAGTCCTCTGGAAGTCAACCTTCTGGAACTACTAGCCATCTGTTATGCTCTGAGAGTTTCCTGTCACCTACCCTCGGGAAAGAGAATCTTGATCCAGATGGACAACCAGATAGCCATGTTCTATGTGAAAAAGCAAGGGGCCTTGTACTTGTACACCCTCTGTGAGGAAGCCCTCCAAATCTGTGGACCGGTTATCACAATGCCCATTTCCAAGTGACTTAGTATCAGTGACTATCTCAGCAGAGAGCTGTGGCCAGACGAATGGCCCTTAGATCAAGGGGTTGCGGGGGAGCACCGATAATCAACCTGTTTGCCTCAGAAGGCAACAGGAAGGTTGAGAAGTTCTGCTCTATGCAACCAAGCAGCTACTGATCAGCTTTCAATGCAGGTTTTCTTTATGCATACCCACCAGTTCCTCTTATTACCAGGAATGTCCAGAAGGTCCTTCAGGACAAGACAGAGGTAATCCTCATAGCTTTGGCCTGCCCTGACGAGCATGATATCCATCTCTCATCTGTCTATGAGTTCCATCTCCAATTCCATTGACTCTTTTCAGAAGAATAGCAGGCTTTGCAATCTATACATACCAATGCAGGCCTTAAAAGCATGGATGTTGAACACCCAGTAGTCTCCTTCTTATTCCTAGCTAAGGAAGTGGAGGATGTATTGAATTCAACTAGGAAAGCTTCAGTCAAAACATACTACAATTTCAGGTGGATGAGGTTTTTGACATGGTCCAGGACTAGCAAGCTGGATTCCTTCTCTTGTGACCTAAGGGACTTTTCAGTACTTCTTCTTTCTCTTGTCCTCAGGTTTCAACACCTCTTCAGTTAAAGTTCATTTCAATACCATTGCAGCATATCACTAGGATCCCCACACAGGATTTCCCTTTAAAATTTGACTAGGAGGGGACAGGAGGTCTAGTGTAGCTGCGTACATTGGCTCCTACTTTCAAGCAGGTGAAATGTACCCATGAAAAGTCCATGCAGGGCTTTCAGAATGAAAGCTCCACACGAATTTCCTCTTCCCTGCTCTTGCTTACCTATCCTGTTTTTGAAAACGGGTGAATGTGCCTATGCTGTGAACAGCATGAGTACTTTTTTAGTGGGATTTTACTGCAGATAATCCACTGTTTACCCTCAGGAAAAGCTTTGAAAATTGCTCTCCATAAATTAACATGGATCTGTAATCCCAATCTCTCCCGGTTTTATAAAGGGAGAATAGTGCGTAAGCTTACTATTTGTATCTACATTTAGTGTAATGTTTATTTTTCATCATTATCATTTACATGTGAACATGCTGCATGAAGGTAGTTTTGTGATTTAGGACATACTTCACAAAGCTCCCCCCCCCACGAGACACAAAATAGGAGAAACATTTAGTGCATAAAGTCCTTAATCTAATTACATAGATGCCTATTGTGATTTGGGATTCCTAGGTATTCATTCTGGCTTCCCTGACCCTATAAAAGATTTTCTTTTGATAAATGTCCAATGCAAAGACCAATCCAGACATGTGAGTTATATCATCCTACCAGCAGATGAAGATGGCAACCACAGCCTTTTCAGTGACATCAGTATATCACTAGGATCCCCAACAGAATGCAGAGGAAGGAGAAATTAGTACTTACCTGATAATTTCCTTTCCTCGAAGGAAGGCAGGCCAATCCACCCTGGGCTGCCTACTTGCTTTTAGTTCATCCTTTATATGTGAACAATGAAGAGTGTTATTTATGAACATTCATTTGAAGGACTGATAAGTAGTTACATACCCAGCCCCTAAGATTAATTGATGTTAACTTTTTTGCTAAGCTCAGTGTTTCCCAGTTGGTTGGAAGCATGAGTGGTTAACTGTTAATAGTCACATTCAAATATATTCAGTTTGTCCACAGTTTGGCTTTTCTAGAGATACTGGCAGGCTGATGTCGGGGCAGGGCTGTATGTCAGTGACATCAGCAAGTCAACTTTACTCCATCTCCATGTGCTGGTAGGAGTGCATAACCCTCTGGTGTGAATTGGATGCCTTCCTTAGAGGATTGCAAATTATCAGGTAAATAGTAATTTCTCCTTAATGATTCAACTTTGATATGTCACTTTAACTTTTCTTCCAGTGACAGTGAAGAGCTAATGATGGCACAACTTCTCGATCTGGGTCCTTTGGCAGTGATAGTGAATGCAGTTAGTTGGCAGGACTATCTTGGTGGCATCATCCAGCATCACTGCTCAAGTGGAGAAGCAAATCATGCAGTTCTCATTACGGGCTTTGACAGAACAGGTAAAGCATTGCTGCATTTGATTCATAGTATGCTAGCATTATTTTCCATTGTATATCGTTATATTCAGAAAGGGAAATGAAAGATGCTTAGAAGGTCTTTTGGATTAAATAAAAATCTATGTGGGCCTTTGATATTTAATACAGTGTTTCCCAACCTTTTCATGCCAAAGGCACACCTACATTAACAAAAATATTGTGTGGCATACCAGCTTCCATAGAGAAGGCAGTGTAGATAAGAAGACTCATATGACCAAAAGAAGAGCTAGGAAAGCACTGAAGTGCCCACGAGTCTGTCTTCCAAATTTTAAAACAAAGGGGGAGAGAGGGCGAAGACACACATGAACCCTCCAAAATGGACCCAGCACCCTCTCTATAAAAATGGAGGAGAAGGGAGAAGTTGCTGTGGTGCAGGCAGCCAGCTCAGTTAGTTAACCCTGGATATCACATGCAGCTGCCAGAGTTCCTCCATTGCTGTTGCTCCCAATGCTCAGAATGAATCACATCCAGTGCTCAATGCACACTCTTCCTGTCTCATTCAGTCTGGGGAAGAGGCAGAGACTAGAAGGACTCAAAGACAGAGGGGGATGAGCTGCTGTGTGCAATGTTTGTACTGCACAAAGTGGGTCTCGGCTATCCGTGCCCTGCATGTTGTGCATTATTTATTTATTTATTTAGAACATATCTAACCTGTACTGTTCATGATTCTAGGAGGAGTACAAAGCATACTCATCAGATTCAAACAGGCGACAATCAGAAAATGGCAGAACATGTATCATTTATGCACAAGATAAAATTGTTGCTAGTAGGGTGTACATAAATCAGTTATGAATGTTCCATTCATCACCGGTTTTTAGACTCTCTTTGAATGTCTTTAATCATGGTTCTGCCTGCATTTTATCAGGAAGGGAATTCCAAAGCTGAGGCTCAGCCACCGAAAAAGTCTCTCCCATGTTTTTACTAACCTACTCTGTCAAGAGGAGGCACATCTAACACATTTTGCTCCTAGGATCTTATAAACCACTACTGGGGATGAAACCCTGGTGAATTGTCCTAATTCACTGTCCCAGTAGTAGTTTACAATCTCAGTGCTCTAAGAGGTTTATATATATCTTTCAAAACTGAGCTGACCCAGTTTGGAGTATCCCCACTCATTGCTCTATGGATGAGGGATACAATCCTGAATTGAACATGCCACTGTATCGGAAGCTAATTAAGAGAATATAACACAGATGTGATATGTTCCCTCAAGGCAACTTCTGTTAGTACCTTGGCATCTGAGTTCTGCACCTCCTGCAAGGCCTTTATTGCAGCTACCAGTAATCCAATATAGATCAAGCTGCAGTAGCCAAAACCTGATATGGATAAGGCCTGGAGGATGATCTGGAAATCAGGGGCAGTTAAAAAAGATGTAAGTTTTTGCAATGTGCACAGTTTGAAAAATGACTTAACTTGTATTTAGGCTCAAGAAAAACTCCTAAACTCTTTACATGTTAGAAAACTGGGATTAGCCATTCCAAATTGAAAGGATGAAGGGGATGAAGGAATCTTAGAAGACGGAAATCTACTCATGGATATTCGACAGTAGATTCATGTTTCCCCTAAATTCAACATGAGTTGTTGTCATTTCCTGATAGCAGTTAGACATTGGAACACTATAATCGGCGCATCATACAAGGAGAATACAGGAAGAAATAACTGAATGTCATTTGCAAGCAGTCTGTATCAGACTCCTAGATTACCTTACTTTGGGGGATCATGCTATCGCTAGGAAGAAGAGACATGCCTGATTACATATGTTCTCAAAAAGGAGTTCTTACAAGTTTAAGAGCCACTACTAGTGTCGCTTGTGTCTGCAAAGTGCTGAGAGCGGAGCCCAGGTGCTGGTCTGGATCTGAGCATCAGGCAGTAGTGACTTTTCCATGGCACACCTGATCAAGTTTGAAAGCATATCAATGTGCCATGGCACATTGGTTAGAAAACACTGATTTAATAGCGTTACTGTAACAGAGGACTCAATTCACTCAAATTCAGGACTTTCTAGAAAATTCTAGTAGAAATATTGTGTTATAGAAAGTTGACTCTGAGGTGCTACTGTTGCATCCGTCGGTCTCAGATGGCTTCGACCTCTGTGCCTCACCTTTCTTCTCAAACCTTGGGAAGATGGCTGCTGCCGCATCTTCATGCCGCTCTCTCCGGTGTCCCCGGATAGGCCACGGTGACGGTGTTCACCATGATTTTCCTGAGGGTCTCCTAAGGTGCACACGCCACCCACGTCTTTATCCACATAATGGCGGAAACATCGGAGTTGTCCCCTCCGAGTGACGTCATCACATCCTGGTATTTAGCCTGCCCTTCGTTTGCTAACAAACTGAATTAGCAAGGATTGGATTGGATTGCCTCTGGTCTAAGCTGCTCTGCCGTTTCCCAGCTGCTGCAGGAAGCTCTCTATGCCCTTCGGGGTAATTCCTCACTAACCTGGGTACCCACTCCTCTGCTCTATTTCAGGTACCTATCTTGGGATATCGGGTACTCGCTCCTCGAGGGCCTGCTCTCCCTAATCTGGTGCCTGCCACTGAATAACTTCTGCCTGCCAGGACCTTCAACCATACAGCTTCTGCTTCAGTGAGTACTAACCCTTTCAGTCTGTCTCAGCTTCAGCGCTCTGTGTCTACATCCGGGACCTGTCCCTGCAGTGCCGCGCAGCCTATCACCTACTCGAGTGTGAGAGTGGTCTCCTCTGCTGAAGACCCCTGGACTACTTCACTGAGTTACCTTCACTGCTGTCTGCTCCTCGGGCAGTACCATCGAGCTGTACAATAAATACAACTTCTCTGTGTCTGCGTGTATAGAGTCTAGCCTAGTACTGCGGTTCCTCACGGGGCTCCTCCCCGTGAGAGTGGCCATCACCGCAGTACCCAAGAATCCACTCCAACACCTCAAAACCCAAACAGCTACATATCTAGGAAAAGTCTAAATCCCCGTTCCTGCAACAGTTTTGGCTGGTTTGCCAGTATGAATTTTGCAGCACAATATCAATCTTAAGAACATAAGAAAATGCCATACTAGGTCAGACCAAGGGTCCATCAAGCCCAGCATCCTGTTTCCAACAGTGGCCAATCCAGGCCATAAGAACCTGGCAAGTACCCAAAAACTAAGTCTATTCCATGTTACCATTGCTGATGGCAGTGGCTATTCTCTAAGTGAACTTAATAGCAGGTAATGGACTTCTCCTCCAAGAACTTATCCAATCCTTTTTTAAACACAGCTATACTAACTGCACTAACCACATCCTCTGGCAACAAATTCCAGAGTTTAATTGTGCGTTGAGTAAAAAAGAACTTTCTCCGATTGGTTTTAAATGTGCCCCATGCTAACTTCATGGAGTACCCCCTAGGCTTTCTACTATCCGAAAGAGTAAATAACCGATTCACATCTACCCGTTCTAGACCTCTCATGATTTTAAAGACCTCTATCATATCCCCCCTCAGTCGTCTCTTCTCCAAGCTGAAAAGTCCTAACCTCTTTAGTCTTTCCTCATAGGGGAGTTGTTCCATTCCCCTTATCATTTTGGTCGCCCTTCTCTGTACCTTCTCCATCACAATTATATCTTTTTTGAGATGCGGCGACCAGAATTGTACACAGTATTCAAGGTGCGGTCTCACCATGGAGCGATACAGAGGCATTATGACATTTTCCGTTTAATTCACCATTCCCTTTCTAATAATTCCCAACATTCTGTTTGCTTTTTTGACTGCTGGAGCACACTGAACCGACGATTTCAATGTGTTATCCACTATGACGCCTAGATCTCTTTCTTGGGTGGTAGCACCTAATATAGAACCCAACATTGTGTAATTATAGCATGGGTTATTTTTCCCTATATGCATCACCTTGCACTTATCCACATTAAATTTCATCTGCCATTTGTATGCCCAATTTTCCAGTCTCACAAGGTCTTCCTGCAATTTATCACAATCTGCTTGTGATTTAACTACTCTGAACAATTTTGTGTCATCTGCAAATTTGATTATCTCACTTGTCATATTTCTTTCCAGATCATTTATAAATATATTGAAAAGTAAGGGTCCCAATACAGATCCCTGAGGCACTCCACTGTCCACTCCCTTCCACTGAGAACATTGTCCATTTAATCCTACTCTCTGTTTCCTGTCTTTTAGCCAGTTTGCAATCCATGAAAGGACATCACCACCTATCCCATGACTTTTTACTTTTCCTAGAAACCTCTCATAAGGAAGGGCAACCAAAATGATAAAGGGGATGGAACAGCTCCCCTATGAGGAAAGGCTGAAGAGGTTAGGGCTGTTCAGCTTGGAGAAGAGACGGCTGAGGGGGGATATCATAGAGGTCTTTAAGATCATGAGAGGTCTTGAACGAGTAGATGTGACTCGGTTATTTACACTTTCGAATAATAGAAGGACTAGGGGGCATTCCATGAAGTTAGCAAGTAGCACATTTAAGACTAATCGGAGAAAATTCTTTTTCACTCAACGCACAATAAATCTCTGGAATTTGTTGCCAGAGGATGTGGTTAGTGCAGTTAGTGTAGCTGGGTTCAAAAAAGGTTTGGATAAGTTCTTGGAAGAGAAGTCCATTAACTGCTATTAATCAAGTTTACTTAGGGAATAGTCACTGCTATTAATTGCATCAGTAGCATGGGATCTTCTAGGTGTTTGGGTAATTGCCAGGTTCTTGTGGCCTGGTTTGGCCTCTGTTGGAAACAGGATGCTGGGCTTGATGGACCCTTGGTCTGACCCAGCATGGCAATTTCTTATGTTCTTATGTTCTTTGTCAAACGCCTTCTGAAAATCTAAGTATACTATATCTACCGGTTCACCTTTATCCACATGTTTATTAACTCCTTCAAAAAAGTGAAGCAGATTTGTGAGGCAAGACTTGCCCTGGGTAAAGCCATGCTGACTTTGTTCCATTAAACCATGTCTTTCTATATGTTCTGTTATTTTGATGTTTAGAACACTTTCCACTATTTTTCCTGGAACTGAAGTCAGGCTAACCGGTCTGTAGTTTCCCGGATCGCCCCTGGAGCCCTTTTTAAATATTGGGGTTACATTTGCTATCCTCCAGTCTTCAGGTACAATGGATGATTTTAATAATAAGTTACAAATTTGTACTAATAGGTCTGAAATTTCATTTTTAGTTCCTTCAGAACTCTGGGGTGTATACCATCTGGTCCGGGTGATTTACTACTCTTCAGTTTGTCAATCAGGCCTACCACATCTTCTAGGTTCACCATGATTTGATTCAGTCCATCTGAATCATTACCCATGAAAACCTTCTCCATTATGGGTACCTCCCCAACATCCTCTTCAGTAAACACTGAAGCAAAGAAATCATTTAATCTTTCTGCAATCGCCTTATCTTCTCTAAGTGCCCCTTTAACCCCTCGATCATCTAACGGTCCAACTGACTCCCTCACAGGCTTTCTGCTTCGGATATATTTTTAAAAGTTTTTACTGTGAGGTTTTGCCTCTACAGCCAACTTCTTTTTAAATTCTCTCTTAGCCTGTCTTATCAATGTACATTAGGGATGTGCTTCATTTTCTTTAATTTTTGTTTTTTTATTGCTGCTTTCTTTAGTTTAATTTTAACAATTGTTATTGTAAAATGTATTTTTAGTGTGCACTAACTAAAAATAGTGCACTTTAATTTGACTTATTGCTCATTATTTCAAGTTAGTATGTGCTATTTTTGAATTAGTGCACATTAAAAATTAAAAGAATAAAAATTGTGGAGGGCTTTTGTAGTTTCTTATTAAGCACGACATAAAACAACAATTTAGACAATGTTGTTTCAATATCTACTATACATGAACTTCATTGTCCTTTATGGAAATGATTTTCAAAAGTACCTTCAATAATGAAAAGTCTGCTTTGCATCAGTTCTGAAACAGAAAATATTAACATACTTTCCCTTTCAAAAATGCCCCTGGAAAAAGGACCCTTAGCCATTTCCACATCCTTTTTCTCTTGAAAAAAACACATGTAAATTTGAAAATTGATTCCATGCACGTTATTTCTCTCCCCTGACATAAACGCGGCCCCACAGAAATCTACTTTGTCCCTGGCTAGGGGCATGTATGCTCTTCATCCTTGTACGTACTTTTAGCCAAGTAAGGAATGAGAAGTTTTCAGATAACCAGTTTACCCAGGTAAATGGCTTCTCAAAATTGCCTTCCCTTTAATATATAAAGCATCTCTGCAACATCTGCAGCAATCTGATGGTGGATGGTATTCTAAAGAATGCTTCCCTTTATTTAAAATTTAAAAGGTCTTCTCCATAGAAAGCAGGAAAAATAAGTCACACAAGTGGATGACATCGTACGACAGCACTGAAATGGAAGAGTTCTCTGGGAACCCAGAAAAACCAAGAAGGTTTTTATGAGCATTTATTTATTTTATTTATTTATTTAAAAACTTTTAATATACCGACATTTGTGGAGCACATCAGGCCGGTTTACAAAAATCTTAGAAAGGCAGAAAATACAATGAACATGGTGGGGGAAGAGGGGAGCAGTCGAGAAAAGGGAGGAGAGGGGGCAGGGGCGAGCACAGCTGGAAAGGATAGGGCAGTAGAGCGAGAAGAGAAAGGAACCATAATAAATCGGAATGCAAAGAGAACAATATGCAGCAATTTCTTAAAAAGATAGCTATACAGGGGAGAGTTAATTTACATCATTTCCAAGATTCCTCTCAAGGGGGCGGAGGAAAAAGAGGCAGGGGAGGCTGGGAGAGTTACAGAGGGTAGGGGGAAGGAAGGGGAGCAAGGCTATGTCTGGTTGACATCCGGGTAGGCTTGCCTGGGTTGACATCGGGTAGGCTTGCCAGCAGCATGGGTTTTCCCACCTAGCTGCTGCCATGTGATTATCCTCACTCTTTTATAGCAAGAAAGCCATCAACTGTACAGAGGAGGAGGACTGGATTTGTCCTGCTCTCAATGGAAAATACTTGTTACAGGTAAGCAAGTTTGCTTTCTCCGTGGGCAAGCAGAACAGTAATCAGTCAAAAAAGTGGGGAACCCAAGCTGAGGGTTGCCAATAAGTATGTTTTTATATCTGCATTGATAGAGACTAGAGCAGGGGTAGGCAGCTCCAGCCCTAAAGTGCCACAAACTGGTCTGGTTTGCAGGGCATCCACAATGAATATGCATAAGATATATTTGCATACACTGCATTCATTGTGTATATACTGCATTCATTGTGCATATTCTAAAAACCAGATCTGTTTTTGGCACTCCAGGACCCACATTGCCTATCTCTGGGCTAGGGGAGAGTGGAAGGAATTAGTTAAATAAGCTTTAGAGAGCTGCTTGGCCAAAACTGCTGTCTTGACATGAAGCATTTTCTAAGCAGAAATGAGTAGTGAAGGTGTGGATAATAGACCAGATGGAAGCTTTGCAGATTTCTTCTCTGGAAGCAGAGCAGAGATGGTCTAAGGATGCTGCCACAGCTCTGTCCTGATGACCTTTTATCTTATTTTGAAGTTGATGTTCTCATGGATTATAACAATAAAAAATGCAATCAGAAATCTAGGTAGAAAATGTGTTTTGTAACTGTTAACCCTTTTTTCACTGGGTTGAAGGAGATGAACATGTGTAAAGATTTTCTGTAAAACTTTGATCTCTCCAAATAGAAAAAGCTGTTCTGCAGTATAAGCTATAAAGAGCCTGTTCACCTTTATTGGCACATGGTTTCGGTTGTTGGCAATACAATGGATTGATTCAAGTGAACTTGAGACTTTTGGCAGAAATTTAGAATGAGTTTTCAAACCACCTTTGTTTAAAATTTGGGTATATGGAGAACATGAAATGAGTGCTTTTAACTCACCTACTTTGTGGGCAGAAGGTACAGCTATCAAAAATAAAACCTTCCAGGAAAGACATTTTAGTTCTACTCTGGCTAGAGGCTCGAAAGGTAATTTAATGAGCTGAGCTAGAATTCTATTTACATCCCAAGGAATAGGAGGTTCTCTACGGGCGAAGATGATTCTTGCAGCTGTAGACTGCTGAGGAATAGGAATGCCTCTTAAATCCTGGTGGTATGCTTCTATGGCAATCGGGTAAAATCTGAATTATTTTTCAATCCTGATTCAGAAAGTCTTAGCAGGTATTGGTTACACACACTTTAGTACATTCAACGTACTCAGACATGGAGTTTGGGTCAAGTACAGGAATGCATAAACCATGTGGACATTGTATAGTGTGAAACCATACTTTTACTGCAACTGAATTTGTATACCCCTTCTCTAAGAAAGTTTATCAATTGTATAATGACACAGATTGCAATTCTCAGGGGGTTGTGTATATAATTAGCTGCCCGTGTGAAAAACTATATGTGGGGAAGACTTCCCGAAAAATTAAAACCCGCATTATTGAACATAAATCTTCTATAAAGACAGGTAAGGAGAAAGCTCCTTTGGTTTCACATTGGATGCAGTTTTCACACACAGTGTCAGATATACGATTTATGATAATTGATGTTGTTAAACCCACGGTGAGGAGAGGGGATCTTGCGATCACCTTGGTTAGAAGGGAACAAAAGTCAATATATACCCTTGACACCGTCTCTCCGGCTGGGTTGAATGCTGAACTTGAGTGGCACCACTTTCTTTGATATCTCATATGTCATGGTCCTCCTCAACTGTGATTGGTTGAAAAATTCCCATCAGCCCCGTGGGCACTTTTTGGCGCCACAATTGAGGGTTTAAATGGCTGTCAGTGTTATATAGCGAAGGCGCTCCTGTATCAAGAATTGGGATTTATTAACAAAGGTATGTTTTCTGTTCTTGGTTTATAACATGATATTGTCATGCCTGGTTGCCCAACAATATTCTGGTCAGTGTTTATGTATTTGTGTTCTAACAGATCTTGTTGTAAAAAATTGGCCCCCCCACCCCCGAAGCAGCCGGATGGGCGAAACACGGTCCGTGTCGGGGGACTGCTGTATAAATTTGCAATTACTATGAAGGAGTTGCCGTATTGAAGAATAAATTATTATATGAAAGCTGTGACCAGAAAAGACTATTTTTGCACTTATATGTGTCGAATTATAGCTGCTAAGTGCAATTTTTGCTCCTGTGTGTGTTTCAAAATACAATTCTAAACATTTATCATGAATTGCCTTACGACCGTTTTGGGCATATTGCACAGCTTAAAGCAAGGAAAAAAGGTGTAGTTATTTCCGGTGTTAAAACTGTGCGATAGCATGCATTATGCTATCACACGGTGTGATACTGCCCCTCATTTTCATAAATCCCGCCCAAACTCCTCCCTAATCCTGCTCCTTCCCAAAATTTGCATTCACACCGTGCGCTAGCATTATTATCGCATATGTTAATACCTTAAATCATACATGCCAGGCAACCGGGAGCCAATATAGTTTGAATAATAATGGTGATACATGCTCTCGTAATGAGGCACCTGTTACCAAGCATACATGGAATTTTGAACTAACTGCAAAGTGTTTAACATTGATGATGGAAACCCAAGGTAGACTGGGTTAAAGTAATCTAGTGATGATAAAATGAATGCTTGGGTAATGATGCCGAAGCCAGATGGCTTAAGAGTGGCAACGAAGCATCCTCATTTTAAAGTATGAGGACTGAATAACTGAATTAATCTTTGGGCAGAATGAGAGGGAAGAGTCGACCAGGACTTCCAAGTTGCAGGCTTGTATAGGAATTGGGATTGACTGACCTTCAGAAGTTTGAGTCGATAGTCTGATAGACTATTTTTTTCCACCAATAGTGTAGCCTTCCGAACATCTCTTTTTTTTTTAGCATACAGCTCAGAGATGTACTTGGATTGTTTAAGACAAAATGTCCTAACCGGGGCCTGAGCATCTAATATGTTATGTAATATTGATTGCCATTTCATTACAAGACTGGAGACATCAACACTAAATGGCAGATGGAGATTTGGAATTCTCTGGTTTCACAGTTGATCTGAATTGATTGGGAGCTGCCTGAGTGTACCTTAAAGGATTCTGACACCCTATGAAAAATAATACAAACTTGTTTTATCAGGCAACTCACTAAATAATGGTCTGACAAAAGTACGTCTGGGTACCTACAATTGAAGGCTTCGCTATGAAGCCAACTGGTGTGTACAAAATTAAGATCCATGATATGACCTCGCCGGTGTGTTGGCTTATCCAGAAACTGAGACCAACCAAAGGCTTGCATAGAAGTCATCAAAACTTTATATGTAGTTGATGAAGGTTGAGCATCAGTGTACAGCTTAAAATCACCTAAAATAATCACATTTTTTAGATCAGCCTTACAAAATAAGAACATAAGATTTGCCATACTGAGTCAGACCAAAGGTCCATCAAGCTCAGTATCCTGTTTCCAACAGTAGCCAAGCCAGGTCACAAGTACCTAGCAGGATCCCAAGGGATAGATAGATTCCAAGTTGCTTATCCCAAGAATAAGCAGTGGATTTCTTCTACTCTTCCTTAATAATGGTTAATGGACTTTTCCTCCAGGAAATTGTCCAAACCTTTTTTAAACGCAGCTACACTAATAGGTTTCACCATATCCTCTGGCAACGAATTCCAGGGGTTAATTATGCATTGAGTAATAAAATACTTTCTCTTATTAATTTTAAATGTATTACTTAGTAACTTCATTGTGTGTCCCCTGGTCTTTGTACTTTTCAAAAGAGTAAACAACTGATTAACATTTACTAATTTCATGGTACTCAGTATTTTATAGACCTTTGTCATATCTGCCCTCATCCGTCTCTTCTCCAAGCTGAAGAATCCTAGCTTCTTTAGCCTTTTTTCATAGGGGAATTGTTCCATCCCCTTTATCATTTTAGTCGCCCTTCTCTGTACCTTTTCTAATAGAGATGAGCTTCGTTTTTCTGGCTTGGGTCGGGTTTCGGTTCGGGCGCTTCGTGGGAAAACTCTCATTTTTTACCAAAAACAAAACTGGAACCCGAAACTGGAAAAACGAATAAAAAAAAAACACGAATCGGGGAAAAAACCGGGAATCGGGAAAAAAACCACCCCAACCCTTAAATTTTACTTTCTTACACCCCTCACCACCCTGATCCCTCCCCAAGACTTATTAAAAGTCCCTGGTGATCCAGCGGGGTCCCGCGGGCGATCTCTCCCTCCATGCCATTGGGCTGTCGAGCCTGCTATGACTCAAAATGCCCTTACGATGTCACAGGGGCTATCGGTGCCATTGGTCAGCCCCTGTCACATGCTCCTACCACTACACTGGAAGACCGTTGGGGGGGGAGGAGGAAGGATGTTTCTGAGCAAGTGCCGTCATTGTACAGATAGCGGGTGAGAAAAGGAATCAAGAAGGATTCAAATAGGAGGGACAGCCATGGAGGTGGGAAGGAAGGATTCAGATAGCAGGGACAGTCATGGGGGAAGCAGGGAAGGATTCAGATAGCAGGGACAGTCAAGGGGGAAGCAGGGAAGGATTCAGACAGTAGGAGCAGCCATGAGGGAGGGAAGGATTCAGACAGCATGGACAGGCTTTGTAAAGGGAGGGAAGGATTCAGACAGCAGGGACAGCCATGGGGCGGGAGGGAAGTATTCAGATAGCAAAGGCAGCCATGGGGGAGGGAGGAAAAGATTCAAACAGGGGGGGCAGACATGAGGGAGGGATGGAAGGATTCAGACAGCAGGGACAGCCATTAGAATAATGACATCTTACCCTCAGGAAAATGAGCTCTGAGAAGAAAAAGAGAGCATTTTATACCACATTTCTGAAACTGAAAGTTATAGGCAAAAGAGGCCAATAATTCTGTAACTGCAAGAGAATTTCACATTAGTGAAAAACTCATCAGAGATTGGCGAAAAAATGAAGAAAAGCTGCTAGAAATGCCAAAGTAAAAAAAAACCTTACATTTCAAAATTGCGCCTTTTGAAGAAATGGAAAAGGATTTTGAATGACGGGTAATGGACTGCAAACAGAATGGCTACATTGTGACTCGCTTGAGCATTAGAATTCATTCCCTTCAAATGGCAAAAGAAGAAAAATATTCAGCGACCAATGGTCTGTAGGAATTCACAGCAGTGTCTGGTTGGTGTTCGCAGTTCATGAACCAATAAAAACTGTGCCTTCGTCAGCATATAAAGATTTCACAGAAACTGCTTAAAGAGCTTGATGAAAAGATCTGTTTGTTCAACAAATTCATTATTTAGCAGAAAATAAAGAATCATTTTGATATGAATAACATTGAAAACACCTATGACATTTGATATGCCTGGCAATTGCACTGTAGCTGGTGCTGGTGAGAAGACCCATTTCACGGTCTTGCCTGGCAGATGGCATAAAACTGCGTCCGGTGATAATATTCAAGAGAAAAATGATGCCAAAGAACCTAAAATTTCCAGCAGGTGTAACTGTTCAGGTTCATCCTAAAGACTGGATGGATGAGGAGGGAACGAAATAGTGGCTGTGTGATGTGTGGTGTAGGCGACCAAGATCAAGGCTAAGAAAATGACTGTAACTATTGGTGTGGGATATGTTCCGCACACATATAACAGAGGATGTGAAGGACGATGCAAAGAAAATGGCAATCACATTAGCAGTGATTCCAGGAGGTCTGACATCAATGCTCTAGCCATTAAATGTCTGTATCAACAAGCCTTTGAAGGACCAATTGTAGTATATGTGGCAACAATGGATGTCTTCTGGTCAAGAAAAGTTAACGAAAGGAGGGAACCTGATGAAACCAGACATTGATTTGGTAGTGAAATGGATAAAAAATGCCTGGGAGTCATTTCCACCAGAAGTGGTCAAAAAGTAATTCCTAAAGTGCGGCATTAGCAATGCTATGGATGGATCAGAAGATGACGCCATCTATAAAGACAAAGTCAACTCAGAATTGGATGATGATTCAATAGATGGAGACAGCGAAGACAATATTTATGCTGATGGCATCACCAAAGAACAGTTCCACAATTTTATTCGGATATTCCAATGATGAAGAATTGGACATGGAAGGATTCAAACAGCAGGGACAGCCAGGGGGGAGGGAGGCAAGGATTCATACAGCAGGGATGTTTTCTTAAGTTGTTAAATGATGTTTCTTATGAGACACTTTTTTCTGCTTTTAAAAAATAAATAAAAGCGATTTTCTTACGTTATTGGTTTTTTCTTAGTATGATTTCACATTTTCATAAGCCCCCTAGGTTTTGCCCTCGACTTAGCCATGGGTAACAGATAATTCTTGATTTTAGGGCCCAAAAATGCCCTCGAATTATACATGAGACTGACATATACACGAGCATATAGGTACCTTTTTCCAGGACTTTTGCGGTAGCCATAGGAGCCAGAAGGCTAGCATGGCTTCAGACATCAGGCCTTTAAGAGGATGCTCACAAAAACCTGGCTAGAGGAACAGGATCTTTCAGTCTATGTCTAGAGGCTTGCAGGATATGGAAATGGGCAATTTTGCAAAAAATGACCCTCATGGCTGTCCTACTTTCCAGGTAACAGACACATTAAGTCGCCAACTATAACCACAGTAGAAGTCATTGGACCAATGTGTAGCCAAAGAGCTGTTTCAGTTTTGGGGAACTTCACACACACATCTTTTTACAGCCTCATTCAACAACGGAATTCCTACCTACAGTTACAGTGGACTAGCAAAGAACAGTCTAGTGAAGGAATCTTTTTCAATCCCATGGAATCAAGGACTTCTTTGTGTGTTTCTCCCAGTTCCCTTCATAGCCAAGGCAATTCAAAGGTTAAGAAGAGAAAATAGATTAATGATTTTATAGCCTGTTTTTGGTCTTATCAAATTTGATTTCTGATGCTTCATTGCCTGGCTGTTCAACAGCCAATAATTGGAATTGGAATCTTCTCCACCTGAATCTTCAATCTTTTGTCTCTGCCTGGATGTTGAAAATTACTTGGTCTCTTTCATGCACTTATGTAAGGAAGTGAGCGAGATTATTCTAGCATCAAGAAAATGCTCCACTATAAGATCTTACAAATTTATAGGGAAAACATTTTCTATCTGTTGCACAAGTGTCAGTTAGGACCACTTTAAGTGTCCTGCCCCCTTCCTGCTTCAATACCTGCTAAGCCTTTCTGAATCAAGGTTCAAAACTAATTCAGTCAGATTTCACCTGATGGCCACAGGAGCATATCACTAGGATTTAGGAGGCATTCCTATTTCTCAGCAACCCACAGTTGCAGGATTCATGATAGTGCTGATTCATCTTCATCCTCCAGTTAGAGATCCTCCTACTTCTTGGGATGTAAATACCTCATTCAACTCATTAATTCACCCTTTGAGGCTTTAGCTGCAGCAGAACTAAAATATCTTTCATGGAAGGTTTTATTTTTGATAGCTGTAACTTCTAGCTTGGGGTTCCTTTATCCCATGCGATAGGTGTGATTTGTGAGTTATGTAGTATTAAGCAATACCTTGAATAAGGTATTGGATATTATAGTTTCCATGAAACTAAAGGTTTTTACTGTTTGTTAAGTCTATTGTTGATGTATATGATATTTCATATTTTGCATGTTTTTTTTTACTGTATATTGCCTAGGCCTGTTTGTGATCGGCGATTAATAAATTTTAATAAAATGAAAAAAAACAAAAAAAAATGTATATGAACGATTACTGTCCTGCTTGCCCACAGAGAAAATTGTGTTGCTACCTGTAACAGGTGTTCTCCATAGACAGCAGGACAAATCAGCCATACAGTCTCACCCTCCTACCCGGTAAAGAAGATTAGCTTGCTATAAAGGCTGAGAAGACTCCTGTGATAGCAGCTGTGCAAGGCTCCCAGTGCCGCCTTTGTTTTTCTAAGTTCTCAGAGAGCTTTTCTGCCTTGGGTGCCGTCTGATGATGTCACTTGCATGATTGATTTGTCCTGCTGTCTACGCAAAGTGGGGCGGATTTTAAAAGGAGCGCGAATAGCCTACTTTTGTTTGCGCTCCAGGCGCAAACAAAAGTACGCTGGATTTTAGTAGATTAGCGCGGAGCCACGCATATCTGCTAAAAACCTGGATCGGCGCACGCAAGGCTATGGATTTTGTATAGCCGGCGCGCGCCGAGCCGCGCAGCCTACCCCCGTTCCCTCCAAGGCCGCTCCGAAATCGGAGCGGCCTTGGAGGGAATCCTCTAACGCCCTCCCCTCACCCTCCCCTCCCTTCCTCTACCTAACCCACCCGCCCGGCCCTGTCTACACCTCCCAGAGGGAGGCGTAAACCCCCGCGCGCGAGCGGGCCTCCTGCGCGCCGGGCAGCGACCTGGGGGCAGGTATGGAGGGTGCGGCCACGCCCCCGGACCGCCCCGGGCCGTAGCCACGCCCCCGTACCTGCCCCCAAAACGCTGCCGACACGCCCCCGAAACGCCGCGACGACCGGGCCCGCCCCCCGACACGCCCCCCTCGGAGAACCCCGGGACTTACGCGAGTCCTGGGGCTCTGCGCGCGCCGGGAGGCCTATGTAAAATAGGCTTCCCGGCGCGCAGGGCCCTGCTCGCCTAAATCCGCCCGGTTTTGGGCGGATTTAGGCGAGCAGGGCTCTTAAAATCCGCCCCAGTATGTATTACAGGTAAGCAACTTTAATTTACCTGCATACATCTTTTGCGTATTTACCTCCTAGTGAAAAGTAGGAGTTCATATATGGATCCCTTACCTCCATTGTTTTCCATAAAACATTAAATGCTGAATCTGCTAAATGCTAGTTATATTCTTCACATTGATTTTCTTTTTTGCAGGGGATGTTCCTTACTGGATAGTGCAAAACTCATGGGGTACTACTTGGGGGATAGATGGCTATGTCTATATTAAGATTGGAGAAAATGTCTGTGGTAAGTTACTACTACTACTACTACTACCTCTAGTAGTAGCACTACTACTGCTATTACTACTACTGTGGTTTATCATTTCTAAAGGACTGCTAGATATATGCAGAGCTGTACAAATAGATGTAAGAGATTGTTCTGAAAACAACGAAATGTGTAACAGTTTAAGTCCAAGGATAAATAATTTAGGGTTTTCTTATATACTATAGTAATAGAAATTGCAAACATTTCATAGAGTGGTAAACTCTGGCTTTTCATACATTTAATATTTATTTACCTACATGCAAGACACTTCACACTTGCTAAATCTTTATTTATATATTTGATGTTATTTTAATTATTTAAATGTATTTTGTTAATTTTATGGTAGTTAATTTTAGTTATTTATATATTGTATAAACATGTATTATGGATGTTTATTATTTAATATGTAAATTGTTTTAGTTTGTGAACCATTTTGATTTTAATAGAGTTGCTCTTAATCTAATCAAATAAGAAACACAAATGAGAGCACTAGTTACTAAACTTGTTCTGGAGGACGTCCACTAGTTCCTAAACTTGTTCTGAAGGACCTCCAGCCATTCAGGTTTTCAAAGTAAACTCAATGAATATGCATGAGATAGATTTGCATATACTGTCTCAATTGTGTGCAAATTTATCTCATTCATATTCATATAATCCTGAAAAGTTGACTGCCTGGAGGTCCCTCAGGACAAGTTTGAGAATCACTGTCTTAGAGTAGCCAAGAATTAATTTCATAGAGGTACATTTTAAAAAAGAGCGCGCGCGTACTTTTGTTCGCGCACCAGGCGCGAACAAAAGTACGCCGGATTTTATAAGACACGCGCGTATCTTATAAAATCCGGGGTCGGCACGCGCAAGGGGGTGCACATTTGTGCACCTTGTGTGCGCCGAGCCCTGCGCGCGCTGCCCGTTCCCTCCGAGGCCGCTCCGAAATCGGAGCGGCCTCGGAGGGAACTTTCCATTCACCCCCCCCTGCACCTTCCCCTCCCTTCCCCTACCTAACCCACCCCCCCCGGCCATATCTAAACCCCCTCCCTACCTTTATCTTAAAAGTTACTACTGCCTCCGGGCAGTAGCAACTTACGCACGCCGGCGCAGCAGGCCTCGACACAGGCCGCTGTGTCAGGGCACTTGGCCACACCCCCGAGCCGGAAACACACCCTCGGACACACCCCGAAAACACTGTGTCACTCCGACACCCCCCCCCCCAGGCAAACCCCGGGACTTACGCGCATCCCGGGGCTTGTGCGCGCCACCGAGCCTATGCAAAATAGGCTCGGCGCGCGCAGGGGGGTTTTAAAAGGGTTACGCGCGTACCTTATGCGTGTAACCCTTTTAAAATCCGGCCCATAGTGTTTAGACAGGTGGATACAGAACAAGTGGGTTATGCATCTCTACCTGCAGATGGATACGGAGCAAAGCTGACATCATGATATATATATCCCTGCAGTGACATCCCGCCAGTATTCTCCATCTCCAGCAGATAGTGGGCATGTATCTCCCTACTTAGTTTTCAGAAGGAGAAAAATAGAAAATTAATTTGCCCTGCTCTCCTATGGTGATACCATATGGTCCCTCTCTCAGTTGAGAATTCCTGAGGTGATATATATTGGATTTTCCCTCAGCTGAGTGCCTTGGTCCGATAACTGGTTTTCAGCCGGCATGGACTTAGCTGCAAAAGACAGCTGAATGGCAAACAGGTGCAGGAAGCCGAGCATGATTATGTATGCCCTCTCCCCCCTCAGCTGGAGACTGATTCTGTACTCAGCCAGGACGGGCTGAGCTCAGGTAAAGCAAAAAAAGAACAGAAGGAGGGTTTTTTGTAGGGATTTCTCCTTCCTCCGGTCTCTGTGCTCGGCATGCTGATCCGACTTTCGTTCCCACCTCCGATGGAATTTAGGGGACGTGGCCAGCCTAGCAGGTTGAGCAGCCTTTTTAGACTAGGCCCTGCTCTTAGGATTATCGCTGTGTGTCGCGTGGTAGTCCGCAGTGGCTTTTTAGCGCATTTTCCAGCACATTAGGCTGCCCTCTTCAGGACCGTCAATTTGTGCGAGTACATCCAGCTGTTCACCCAGTTGTGCGCCCAATTTTTGAACGCTTAGGTGGGCACCTGCTTGGGTTTCCAATTGGTAACGGCGTCTATTTTAGGCGTGCGCTTACCTTTCCCTGTACGTACCAACAACCCAGGTGTCCTGGACTGATCCTTGGTACTACAGGAACGAAAATTATCAGGTAAGAAACTAATTTTCCTATATGCACAATCTAACTGGCATTCAGGGCGATCAGTTTTTGGGCTCTCATCGAGGCACAGTGTTGTGAGTTTCAATTTTAGATGCCTAAATTTTGGATTCCTATTTTTTGTAGTGCAAATACAGCTGGATGCACACCTTCAGTCACCTGTTAAAGTGACTGACAGTCTGATGGCGCCTATAGCTAAGAAATCTAAGTGCCTTACCCTCTGTGCTGCTTGTCATATTCTGGCAACTCAGCCTGGCATTCCCTCTAACTTGTGCCAGCACTGCTTGAAGGCTCAGGGAGAATTGCCTTCATCTTCTTTTAATAAGCCCAGTTTTTCCCAGCCAGATGTGGGCCTGGGTAAAGACATGCCAGGGGGGGTGCTTGACTTTGGAACTCCCCTAACTAGTTCGTCAGCAGGGGAAGTAGTTCAGTGGGCATAGGTCAGGAGCCTCCTAGTTTTGGCATGGATCCTTCTGCCTTTTCTTGGGTGGAATTTTTTCAAGGATTGCAGTCCTTTATTCAGGCACAGTCCTCTGCCATGACCAATTTTGCAGGGTCAGAGTTACAGGTGGTGAACTCTCACATGCCTGGTGCTGCGGTTATGTGTCGAAGTACACGTAGATTAGTGGCTGATCTTCCTGATAGGGACCCGGATGGTACAAATGAAGAAGCCGATCCTTACTCCATGAAGGATAGGGAAATTGCTCCGGGATTGGAACTGTATAGGATTATGTTGCGGTTCTTTCATAGAGATGAGTTACCAGCTATGATTTCCTAGACATTAAAGATGCTGGGCGACCCTGGGGCTGAATCCATGGCTGAGCCAAAGAAAGATCCCATTTTGATTTCTTTGCGTAAAGCCTCTTGTTTATTCCCTATTATGGAGGCCATTCAAGAATTGATTGATATTGAGTGGAATACCTCTTCAGCTAATTTCAAAGGGGGATGAGTCTGGAAGGACTATACCCCCTGAATCCAGCTCCGAGAGAGCAATTACATTTTCTGAAAGTGGATGCGTTTGTGTGTGCTGTAACCAAGCGGACCACTATCCCCATGGAGGGAGGAGTGGCCTTGAAGGATGCGCATGATTGAGAATTGAGGCCATCCTTAAGCATTTGAAGCAGTGCAATGACTTTGCAGATAGCTTCTTGTTGTGCCCTGGTGGCTCGCTCCTGTTTGCTTCTCTCAGGAGGTCGATGAATCTGGTGTGAATTCCAAGGGCAGTGATGGAGCCAGCAGCCACCTTTTTGGTAGATGCAGGATGCAATTTGCTCTGCACTTCAGCCAGAGGGGTGGCTTCGATAATAGTGGCCAGGCATCAGTTATGGCTGAGAAATTGGTCGACCGATGTGACATCCAAGTCTAATCTTATGAAGTTATTCTTTAAAGCTCGCTCTTGTTTGGAAGCGAGTTGGAGAAAATGGCCAGTAAGTGGGGTGAGTTCCCAATTCCTTGGTTACCAGAGGATAAGAAGCAGACGCCACGCTCCTTTAGCTAGGGGATCCAAGTGTTTTTAACCCTACAGAGGAGAGAGGCCTTTCAGAGGACTCGACCTTTTGGTAGGTCTCAGTCCTTTCAGCCCAGACGGAACTCCCCAGACAGCCCAGTGGAACCCCCCAGGCCTCCTAATAAAGGTGTGCCACCCAATTCCCGAGAACAGGAAATAGGGGATCGCCTCTTTCTCTTCTATTGAAGGTGGTTCGAAATCACGTCAGACCAGTGGGTCCTGGAGGTAATACGAGATGGATATGCACTGAAGTTTTGCAGTGTTCCTCGGGACGAGTTCATGGTGTCTCCTTACCTCTTCCAGCCGAAAAGGCAGGGAGTGGAGTGTACATTGCCAAAGCTCCTTAGTTTGAGGGCTGTGGTTCCACTGCCCATGTCTCAAGAAAATATGTCTCGATATTCCATTTATTTCATTGTGCCCAAGAAGGACGACTCTTTTCATCCTATCCTGGATCTCAAAAGGATCAACCCTCATATTCGAGTGACTCATTTTCTCACGGAAACTTTGCGCTCTGTGATAATGGCCATGCAGTCGGATGAGTTTCTGATGTCCTTGGATCTGTCTGAGGAGCACCTGCATATTTCCATCTGGCTAGAGCATCAGTGTTTTCTGTTATTCGCGGTTTTGGAGTGTCTTTATCATTTTCAAGCGCTGCCACTGCATCCAGAACTTTTTCCAAGGTGGTGGCGGCGGCTGAGTTGAGAAAGGATTGGATTCTGGTACACCCATACTTGGATGATTGACTGATTTGGGCCAAGACTCTGGAAGAGACTCTCCTGGTGTCGCGCAAGGTGATATCCCTGTTACAGGAGCTCGGGCGGGTGGTGAACCTGGCTAAGAAAAGTCTTCAGCTATCTCAGTCACAAACAAGAGTATTCCGGTGTTCGGTTCAACACAAAGCAGGGTAGGGTGTTCCTGATGGAGGGTTGTATTCAGAAGTTGATGGTAGGTGTGTCTGTTGATGAACACAATACGCCTGACAGTATGGTCCTGTCTACATGTGCTCAGTTTGATGGCGGTGACCCTAGAAGAGGTGCCGTGGGCGAGGGTGTATATGTGTAATCCTCAGCAATCCCTGCTGTCTTGATGGAGCCTACAGTCTCAGGAGTATTCGATTCGGCTTCACCTGCCGATGGAGGTCTGCAGTGGTGGTTAAAGGCGACTCATCTGAGAAAGGGCTTTTCACTAAGCTAAGCAGACTGCTAGCCTCCAGGGTTGGGAGCCTCACTGTCAGGAGCTGACAGCGCAAGAGCACCGGAGTCCAGAAGAGTCTCTCTAGAGTATCCATTCATTTGGCATGCTTATGGTTTGGCGACCAGTTGCAGGGTCAACCAGTCCAAATAATGTTGGACAATGCAACAACAGTGGCTTTCATCAATTGGCAGGGAGCAAGTATCACAGGAAATAGCCCAGCTTAAGGAATGGGCAGAAGTGCATATTCAGGAGATCTTAGCCTCACACATTGCAGGAAAAAACAATGTCAGAGCAGACTTTCTCAGCAGTCAGAGTTTGGATCCAGGAGAATGGGAATTGAAAAGCCTTGTTTGACAGCTAATAGTGGATCACTGGGGCCTTCCATTTCTGGACCTACTAGTGACTTCTCGCACTGCAAAGGTTCCTCGTTTCTTCAGTTGCAGGAGAAATCCAACGTCCTTGGGAATCGATTCCCTCATGCAGGAATGGCCGGAGGGTGAGCTGTTATATGCCTTCCCCCCATGGCCCATGTTGGGCAGAGTTATCCGGAAGATCAAGGGCACAGAGGAATGATGCTTCTAGTGGCACCAAATTAGCCCAGGAGACCATGGTATGCAGATCTGTGAAGACTCCTAGTAGACTCCCCCCGGCTTTCAGTGCACAGGGATCTGCTGTGGCAGGGGCCTGTCCTTCACGAGGATCCGAATTGATTTTGTCTTACAGTATGGCCCTTGAGAGGGCTTGCTTGCTGAAGTCTAGATATTCTACTGCGGTGATTGCCACCTTGCTGCGAGCAAGAAAGTTCCCCATTTCCTTAGCCTGTGTGCAGGTTTGGCGAGTGTTTGAGGCTTGATGTGAAGATTGAGGGTTTGTTCCTCATTCTGTTAAGATCACACTCATTTTTTAATTTTTGCAGTATGGATTGAATAAAGGGTTGGCCCTTATTTCCTTAAAGGTACAGGTAGCGGCTCTTGTCTGTTTCAGGGTCAGGTGAAACGTGAACCCTTGTCTGTTCATCCAGATGTGGCCCGTCTCTTGAATGGAGTGAAATATCTTCATCCTCCCTTATGGTTTTCAGTGCCCTTGTGGAGTCTTAATCTGGTTTAGGATTTTTTAGCTGGCCCCTACTTTTCAACCGATACATAACCTTTTCTTGCGGTACTGACTTTGAAAACGGTGTTTCTTGTGCATAGAGTATCCTTATCTTGCCGGGAGCTGTTCCTTCGAGTGAATCTGGGGGCAATACAGCTGCATACTGTTCCTTCCTTTTTGCCAAAATTGGTCTCGGATTTTCACTTGAATCAGTCCAATTCTCTGCTGTCTCTGGATAGGGAGAGAGATGTGGAGGAATGTCATCTGTTGCAACCCTTGGATGTCAAGAGACATATTGTGAGATATCTGGAGGTTTCTAAACCTTTCCGGAAGATGGATCACCTGTTTGTCCTCCACGGTGGAAGTAAACAGGGCGAGCTGGCTTCGTGGGCTATGAAAGCTCGCTGGATTAAGGAGGTAGTCACGACTGTATATGTGGATGCTGAGCAGCCATTACCTACTCAGGTATGGCTCATTCCACTAGGATGGAAGTGTCATGGCCAGAAGTTAGATTGTTGTCTCCTGTCAAGATTTGCCAAGCTGCAACATGGTCTTCCTTACACATCTTTTCCAGACATTATCGTCTGGATGTGCAGATCCGGGAGGACGCAGCCTTTGCATGTGCGGTTTTGAATGGTAGCCTCTCGCCCTGTTTGGAAGTAGCTTTGGTACATCCCACCTGCTCTGGATCCACCTGTCTAAATGCCAAGAAATGAGAAATTACAACTTTCCTTTTCCTTAGTATAGGCAGGCGGCTGCCAGTGGGTTGTGCTATTGGCGTCTCTGCGTGTTTCCAGGGATTACTGGTAATTGTTAATCCAATCTCTAGGCTAGTGTTAATTCATTCTTTGTCTGAGCTCAGTGTTTCCTGTTGGCTGACTGCTGGAATGATTATCTGTTATTAATCAAGTTTTGTAAGTCTGTCCACAGTTGGCTTTTGCAGAGAATACTGGTGGGCTGATTTCACTACAGCAGTATATGTACTGTGATGTCAGCTTTGCTACTGTGATTTGCTCCGTCTTCATCTACTGGTAGAGGTACATAACCCCTTGTGCTACTTGTCTATACTAAAGAAAAAGAAATTATCAGGTAAGTAGTAATTTCTCATTTCAGGAGGAAATGATCTCAGATGCTGCTCAGTGCTCAGATTAATGATGACACTTGGCAGAAAAGCTTTTAATCACTGGTCAGAGAATTCTTCCCCCTTCTAAAGGGCTGCACCGATCACCAGGAAAATGTTTAATAAAACAATCCCAATTTCCAATTCTATTCGATCAATAAATACTTGCTCAATTTTGTGGATAAATGCATTTAGAAAACACGAACAGGTGAGTCTTTGCTGATCTTGATCTCAAATCATCAATGCAATATCATTTCATCTATTTTTCTGGATTTTTAGATCTCTAAGACATCCCTGGGCAGATTAAGTACAACTATGTTCTGGAAACAAAGTGAATGAAATACTTTTTACATTGCAGTCGTGTGAAAAAGTTTAGGTGTCTCTGGTCAGATTGTATGTTTCAGTGAATCTCTAAGAGGTAGATTTTAAAAGCATTGCTCATGCAGAATTGGCCACTCGCGTGCGAGCAGCGCAAATTTTAAGAATCCACAAAGTACGCGTATACATACCCATGCACGCATCAAGAATAAGGGGGTGGAAAAACAGGCGGAGCTAAAACTTACGTATGTAACTCTGAATTTTAAAAATGCTGACCATGGCGTGCGTCCATGTGTTATCCATGTAACTTTGCTGCAGGTCCTGATGAGAAGCAAGTCTAGAGATCTCGAATTTTAGGGTTTTCAGCACAGTGTGACGGTTCGGGGTCAAGTGGGAAGATTACAGGATGAAGAACTAGAGGGGTCTTGAAGACCTCAATATCAATTAGACAAACTGGTGGACTAATTGGAAAACTGTTTTTTTCCTCGCACGAGCGTGTTTTAAAATCCACCTGCATATGCGCATAAAAGCCACTAAAGCCCTAGTGGAAATAGTGGGACATTTATTCAAGCCACCTCTTAAGATTATGCACACACACACACGTAGCAAAGAGATTTTAAATGATACGCACATACTTGCACGCACACATACTATATAAAATCACAACGTATCTTCGCTCACGTGCCAATACGCGCGTTTATGGGCATACGTGCATTCCTTTTAAAGTTAGCCAGTAAGTGGCCAGTAAACCAGTAACTTTGTACATGGTACAAATTTAAACACATCTTTCAGCAGTGTTTAATGCAAAATTACTGTTCAGTTGCTGATTTTAATAGATTGAAAATAATAAAACAGGAAATAGTTTGGACACCCTTCCAGTTGATTCATTACTACTTATTTTAAAAAGTTGTTAAGGCCCAAAACCTTAATTGACTCATTAGGCCTCATTTATTTATGTGAAGACAATGCCACAATTGAACAAATACTCTGACCCTTCTAATTTCTAATCATGGGTTCCTCTATGCAGCTGTCTGAGCATTTTAAAATAAAGATACTGTATTTTACCTTTTTTTTTTTTTTTTTTAAATCTCTATAAACACATCCAGCTAGTAGTTTCAGGTATCACAAACATTGTTAAATGGAATTTACATGGAACTATTGAAGTCAAGACAAGATCTGGAATACCTAGAAACATTTCTGATAGAACTTCCTGAAAACTGATTATATCTGTAAATCAGATCCCACAGTTCACTGCAAATCAACTTGCTGAAAGGTTTAGCTGATTCTGGAGTAATTATCCACAAAACAGCATTACTTACACAACAGTGTCCTGCATGGGAGATTTGTCAGAAGGAAAGCTTTTATACACCTCATCACAAAAGTATGTCTAAAGTATGCAAAGCACCACCTTAAAATGCCTGAAACATTTTGGAACAATTTGCTTTGGTCTGATAAAATGAAAATTGAATTGTTTGGCCACAATCATATAAGATACTGTAATTTCCATTTCTTAAGAATGGAGAGACTCATTTCTGCCTCCCCGCAAGAATCTGAGGATGGGGAACACGAGGCTTCATGGCTGATTCCAACATGGCTGATTCCCGGACCTACCGCTGATGTCATCCAGCTGTGACCGAGGCCCATAAGTCTCGCGGCTTGGCAGCATTCAAGTCAGGGTTAACCTAGAGAGACCAATTTCTGCCTCCCCACAAAAACCCGTGGAAAGGGAGCACAAGGCCTCGCAGCTGATTCCCGGTTACTGCTGACATTATCTAGCGGCGACCAAGGCCCATAAGTCTCACAGCTTGGCGGCACATAGCCAATGGCGTGCAGCCGAAGCCACGCACCAAAGGTGCACGCCCCTTCTAACTGTTTTAGTTTGGAACTTTAGAAGTGGTTTATATGAGAAAGAAGAGAAAAGCTAAAGCTTGGATCTCTTTCCCGAATTCCAGTGCTGTATGTGGGCCTATGGACTTCGTTCTAAGGCGATCGTTGCATCTGCCTAGTTTGGGCATGAGTGGGGATGTCTCTACTAGTTTTAGGGCCTCCCTGACTTAGGGAGGAGAGTTAGGATTTCCAACCCCACCTCCCTTATGTGTATGTACTTCCTATTTACCTACTACAATTAATTTTTAACCTATCATCCATTGTATCTGAAGACTCGATATTTAAAAAGGGTTCCAGGGGTGATCCGCGAAATTATAGACTGGTGAGCCTGACTTCAGTGCCGGGAAAAATCATGGAAATTGTTATAAAGTATAAAATCACAGAACATTTGATAGACATGGTTTAATGGGACACGGCCAGCATGGATTTACCCAAATTGAAGTCTTGCTTCACAAATCTCCTACATTTTTATGAAGGGGTGAATAAACATGTGGACAAAGATGAACTGGTAGATGTAGTGTATTTGGATTTTCAGAAGGCGTTTGACAAAGTCCCTCATGAGAGGCTTCCAAGAAAACTAAAAAGTCATGGGATAGGAGGCGATGTCCTTTTCTGGATTGCAAGCTGGTTAAAAAGCAGGAAACAGTAGGATTAAATGGTCTGTTTTCACAGTGGAGTGCCTCAGGGATCTATTCTTGAACCAGTGTGTTTTGATATATTTATAAATGATCGGGATATTTCAAGTGATGTGATCAAATTTGCAGATGACACAAAATTATTTAGAGTAAATTGAATCACAAATGGATTGTGATAAATAGCAGGAGGACCTTGCAAAACTGGAAGATTGAGTGTCCAAATGGCAGATTCTAGCTTACCAAATCAACAATATTTTTTTTAATTTTAAATTTGGGAAATGTAAATTGGATTGTAGACTTATATTAAAAATCTGCTTGTGTAGAAATAAGTGTTGAACATGTATCCATGCGCTTCGCTCGTAAACAAAAAGTCAAGATTAGATATAGAAAGAAATGACGGCAGAAGAAGACCAAACGGCCCATCAAGTTCACACTTTTTTTTTCCTCATACTTATCTGTTACTCTTGGCCCTTAGTAAACTTTTGGTTCTATTTCCCTACTACCCCCGCCATTAATGTAGGGAGCAGTGCTGGAACTGCATCAAAGTGAAGTATCTAGCTTACAGGCCGATTCAGAAAAACACGCGGGAGAGCTGGCAAGCGCCCGCTCTCCCGGCGTGCGCACAGGCCACTCTCCTGGGTGTGTGATTCAGGAGGGTGGCCTATGCAAATTAGGGCCCGCAGTAAAAGGAGCGGCAGCTGTCAGCGGGTTTGACAGCCAACGCTCAATTTTGCCGGCGTCGGTTCTCAAACCCGCTGACAGCCACAGGTTCGTAAAACGGACGCCGGCATAATTGAGCGTCCGTCTTCCGAGCCGCGGGCCGATTTTTAATATATATTTTTTAAATTTTTACTTTTTTTTTTACTTTTGGGGCCTCTGACTTAATATTGCAATGACATTAAGTCAGAGGGTACACAGATAAGCAGTTTTTACTGCTTTTCTATGCACTTCCCTGGCGCCGGCAGAAATTAACTCCAGCCTTTGGGCAGGCGTTAATTTCTGAAAGTAAAATGTGCGGCTTGGCTGCACATTTTACTTTCTGTATCGTGCGGGAATAACTAATAGGGCTATCAACATGCATTTGCATGTTGCACTATTAGTTTCGGGGGGGGGGGGGGGGGGGGTTGGATGTGCATTTTCGATGCGCTATTACCCCTTACTGAATAAGGGGTAAAGCTAGCGCGTCGAAAATGTGCGTCCAAAATCGGGTTAAAGAAATTTTAAAAAATTCAACCAAAAAGAAAACCAGAACTTCAATACAGAAATTTTTGGTTGGGAACGTAACAGGTGTAGGTAAAAGTTGATTACATATGCATTACTAAACTTCTCAGAAAAAAACTGAAGTTGTGGCTTATCTACCTTCCTTTCTAATTGTCAACACTTGTATGTGCATTTTCAGAAGCCACCAGTTGTAGTTAAAAGTGGAAAAACTGTGTTACTTCATTTTTATTTCACTCTTAAAATGTTCTTTTATTATTGTTCCTGTTTGTTGACCACTGAACTAAAAGTCCAGGATAAAATGCAATTCTGTATACCAAGTGAATTCATATGTTTAAAGGGGCTTCACAAAACAAGTAAATCATATTCAGCTTGCTTTGAACATCTTCTCTTGTTAATCAAATAATAGATTTAATAAAACAAATTTTCCTTCTGTTAATTTAGGGATAGCAAATACAGTTTCAGCTGCACTTCTCTGACGAGTGATTGTGGTATTGAACATAAGGAACAGATACTGGTACATATCTCAACAAGAAGTATGTAAAGCGCCCATTGTTTCAAGAATTGCTTCCAGTAGCTGGATGTTGGTCCTAGCATTACAAATGGGAAATACCAACTATAAAGTCTATGCAATAAAAACAGGAAACAGATCTGAAAGGAGGAATATGTAATGCAACAACTTTTGACTCTATCGGCATCATCTTAATGATCTAGTCTCCGTTTCAAAACAGCAAAGATATTTGTAAATTTAAAGGGAAGAAATAAACCTCAGGTGATTACATTAAATGAGTGATAGTCTTAGGACATGTACAATTTTAGAGAGGCACAGAGGGTTTATTTTCAAATATACATGAGTATGTATGTATATATAGATATTCTGTGTGTATATTGAGGTTTTGACACAGTTTAAGCACAAGCCTTCAGATAAACGTTTTATACACTATATCTGATCAATAAGGGAATCTAGTTTCCAGACCTCAAGGGAGGCCAGTTAGGCACAGATAGAAAGCTCTTTCATCCCAGGCCAATGGAAAACTTCTCTTAGAAAACCAGCTATTCTTCCTCCTGCCATTAATGGCTTTGTGATAACCTGAGCATGCTAGAGAATAGCTGGGAAAGAAAGCAAGACAAGAGTGTTATATTCACATACTGGTCTTACCAATTTGTTCTTCTCTGATACCGGAATCTTTGTAGTGAGTGATACCTTTCTAAAGCACCAACTGAATAGATGCAGTATGTGAGCTTATGAGGTCTCATGGCTCCCTTCGTCAGTATGAGTACAAGAATTCTCTTTCTGATGGCTTAATGCAGAAGGCCAAGTTTCAATGTGTTTTATTGAATATTGTTAATAGAAAACCATAAAAGTAATTTAGTAGACAGGATTCCTGGTAAAGGAAATTAAGATACTATCTATGCTCAACTACTTTATTAGTTTTAACAAATGTTACCTTTTTCCAGCTAACATGATCCTACTTTTCTAATTTTTCTGACTAGACTCCTTCATAATTTATTTGAAAGTAGAATTATATTGAGGGTTTTATGAGAATTGCCATGTATATATTCACTTGGAAAGTTTGAAAACAATCTTTTTAATTGAGAAATAAAACAATAAATATACCCCTGCTTTACTGATTGCTTTATATGTTTATTGTGTTTCTCCCTGATGTGAAATTTTTCTGTTGAGCTGTGAAAGATAAATAAAAACTAATTACTTTCAAGTAATGAAATACATTTGCTAAAAACAAACTTTACTTATGAAGGTATTGCATATGTGTTTTGTTGTCCTTTTAAATAAAAAAAAGTAAATTCAAAACCTTTTGTGTTACTTTGTTCTTTCTCAAATGTATTCTTTAAACAAAATGAGTGTGGAGGAGGACTTGCAAAACCATATCCTACACTGAACAGATTTGATTCATGTGCAGATGGCTGTTGAAAGGGGCAGGTAAGACAGGCACGTTCCTGGTGCATCAGCATGCCATGCATCAATACAGCAGAGCAAGTAATCTCCCGTATAGCTATTGGAGAACCACAGAGAGTAGAAGGGAGGCAGGAGCAACTCAGGGTTGAAGAGAGACAAAGACAGTAGTAATCCTGGCCCACAGGAGAGAGTGAAGTACAGAGTCGGCAGAGTGGAGTCAGATGGTGGCCAAAGGGCACAAGACAACAGTGGCTACAGGAGAGCATATTGTAACTAGCATAACAAATTTAATTCCTGGAATTCTACTTTATCTTTTTATTCTGTTACCTTGTCTAAAATATTTTATCTAAGGAAATGGACAGGAACTGTATTTTCTCTTAGAGGGTAATTTTCAAAGGTATTTATGCACAAAAAACATAGTTTTACACATGTAAATGAACTTTTTGAAAATTACCCTAGGGCTTGTACAATTAAACGTATGCGTGGAAGCAGTTTTGCACATACTTTTACATGTACTTGAAAGAGGCATTCCTGGGAGTAAAGTTGCAGTGGGGAAACCATTTACATGCATACTTTCAGTTTTCAAAAGTATGCACATAAATTTAAACCTACACTTTTACACTTGGTCCCAGGCAGGTGTAAATGTGTGTGCATATGCCGCTCTGGGGTATATGCATATTTTGAAAATTAGGACTGAGGACCACATGTACTTTCTACATATGGACTTCATCCCTACACAGGCTGGAGTTTTGTTGTATATTATGAAGACAATTTTCAAAGCTGTGAAGGCACGTACAAAGTCTACGGATACTTTTTCCTGAAGATTTTGAACCAGTTCTCAAAGGGAAAGTATGCATTTTATTTATTTATTTATTTATTTATTTAACAGCTTTTAATATACCGGCGTTCGTGTGGCACATCACGCCGGTTCACAATGAACATGAGACAGGATGGAATTACAAAAAACAGGGAGCGGGGGGAGGGAGCAGGCATGAGAAAGGGGTGGGGGGAGGGTGGGATAGACAGCGAGGAAGAAGAGAGAGCAGCAAAGAAGGTAGAGAGGAGTAACCAAAACTGATTAGCAGGTTATTTACAACAGAATATAAAAATACCAAAAGCAGAGATTAACTTATTTACAGCAGATTATTGGATACAGAGACATTCTTATTGAACGAGAGTTAAGGTGCAGGGGAGGCATGTGTCTAAGGGGGGTTGGTTTCAGGGTAGGCCTGCCTGAACAACCAGGTCTTGATGCCTTTTTTGAAGGCGGGCAGGGAGGGTTCGAGACGGAGTTGAGTGGGGAAGGGAGTTCCAGAGGGCAGGGCCTGCTATGGTGAATGCTCTTTCTCTGGTGGTGGAGTGGTGTGCGATTTTTAGGGGGGGGGGGGGGTGTAGTGTGCCAGCAAGGGTGGATCTTGCGGGGCGATTGGAAAAATTACCCACAGAGAAATGCACCTGCTTTTTCTTGCAAAAATAATATGCATAGATTTGAATATGAAAACCAGGGAATGTACCTTTTAAAGAACCATGCAGTCATGCATGTATGTGCCATTTTATATCATACACGTGCATAGGTGCGTAGGATATAAAATCGGCTATACGCGGATATATGTGCATGCAGGTTTGTATTGATGCGCACTTGTGTGAGCAAATGCAGACTCTACTGCGTAAGTGGGGGGATTTTGTTTAAGATATGCTCACCGATGAAATTACCATTTTCCCCAGTCCATTCCTAGTTCATCCAGGTAAAGGCTCCTGACTTCCTAACCCGCCCTAATTAACCTTCCTTCCTTTTACTCTGCTAGCTCCAACCCTTCAAATCCCACTGATTAGCCCTGAATTTTTTATTTTAAAAGTTACAATCCATCTATAGCAGAAATAAAGTTATGGAATAGTGGACCTCGGCACACGCTTTTGCATGTAAATAAACACACATTTCAAGTGACCTTCCCAGAATGCCCATGTCCTACCCATGCTCTGCCTGGACCACACCCACACTCTGCCTCTTTATTGCACTCTTGATTTGTGTGTATACCGGGAGATACGCGTGTACTTTTTTTTTTTTAAACCCACATGGCACATGCCAGCCCAAGACACATCCGGCTTTTAAAATTCAGCTTTATATGCATTTTTGCCACCCCAGCCTAACTCTGTTTTGGGAATGCCTTCACAAAAATGTGGATAAAAGTATACACATTGTGGCACAATGTGCAAACTTTTGCCTGCATATAGGGTAGGTAATTTTCAAAAAGCCCTCTTATCTGGATAAATAGTCATTTCTTCAGTGACAAGCAGAGCCGAATTAATCACGACTCATGAGTGATGTCATCCAATGGCACTGAAAGGACCCATCTTTCATAGCTCAGTAAATAGTTACTGAGCAGGTGCAGGAGTTGCCATACATACACTACCTTGTTTGCCCTTTAGTCTCTTATTTTTTTTTCATTCAGCAATGTCCTCCATCATCCGACGAAGGCGATTGAGCAAGAAAGGAATAATGCAGGGTCCTAAAAGACAAAACAGAATTAAACTGGCTAGGATAACAAACAAGCTCTTAAATCCACCGATCATGGAAAACCAACCATGGAATCCATTGGCCCATCCCAAGCACTATTCCACTGCTGGACAGGGACGTGTGCCATCTTGACCATGCGATCAGTGATGTCTTGGATAACCTTGCTTTGGTCATCTACCTGTAAACAACAATTGGAGAGGTTAAATGTTCCACAAACCTTCCTTCCTGGGCCAGAAGGTAATCTAAAACCAGTCTATTCTGGTACACTGCAGTCATGATCTTGGTATTTTGTTTTGCCCAGAGTTTAAGAGCGAAAGCAGTGTAGTTGGTGATGAGCTCCAGGACTGCCTGAAACCTGATGATTCGATGCAATTAATGCTGCTTGGAAGGGTTCCTGAGCTGCTCTTTTTTGCTGCTTCATCTGCTCTCTGATTTCCTTGACAATAGGGTTTGATTTCCTGGTGTGTGCTTTGCAATGCATTACAGCCACCTTGCGAGGTAGCCAAACTGCGTCTAGTAATTCACGTACTTCTGATGCATTGTTCAATTGTTTTCCCTCTGCAGTCAAGAAACCTCGTTCCTTATATAATGCTCCATGCACTTGAATTGTAAGGAAGGCATATTTAGAGTCTGTATAGATATTTACAGTTTTTCCTTCTGCCAACTGCAGAGCTCGAGTAAGGTCAATTAGTTCAACTTTTTGTGCAGACGTTCCTGGGGGAAGAGGTTGAGCCTCAATGATTTCATCTTCGGATACTACAGCATATCCAGCAGAACGTATCCCATGAATGATTTGGCTGCTCCCATCAGTGAATAAAGTCCAAGCTCCTTGCCAGGGTTGATCCCTCAGGTCTGGCCTACTGGAATGTATTGTAGTCATGACTTCTTCACAGTCATGGGCAACTGGTTCAGGTGCCGGCATAAGAGTAGCCGGATTCAAGTTTTTGCTGTCTTGTATTTGAATTTCAGGTGTTTCACACAGTAAAGCTTGATACTTAACAAGACGTGAATTAGTCATCCATTTTGGTCCATGAGTCTCGAGCAGTCCCCGTACAGTATGGGGAATTGTTATCTGTAAAGTCTGACCAAATATTAATTTAACAGCTTCAGGTATCAATAAGCTTGCGGCAGCAATGCTTCGAAGACAACCAGGCCATCCTTTAGCAATATTGTCCATTCCTTTTGACAAATATGCAACAGGTCGTTCCCATGATCCTAAAGTTTGAGTCAATACCCCAATGGCCATGCCTTTCTTCTCATCTAGATGAAATGGTTTTGTTATATCAGGTAACCCTAGAGCAGGGGGTGAGATCAAGGCTTCTTTCAGTTGATGTAAATTCGTTAATTCTTGTTTTTCCCATTGAAAGGGCTGAGATTCTGCTTCTTTGCCTCGTAATTTATCATATAATGGTTGAGCAATAATTGCATAGTTTGCAATCCAAAGTCTACAATATCCTGCAGCTCCCAAAAACGCACGGAGTTCCTTCTTACAGGTTGATGTCTTATAGAACTAGTACGAGAGATTCCAAGTCGACAAGTGCCTTCTCTGAGACGAAAACCCAAATATTCCACTTCTACTTCACAAATTTGCGCTTTCTTTTTACTCGCACGATACCCTTTTGAGTACAAAGTTTTCAACATGTATAGGGTTGATATCGCACATTCATGGTATGCTTCCATAAATATCAAAAGATCATCCACATATTGTACAACTGGCCCATGTGTGGTCCTTGGCCAGTTGCTCCGAGAACAGAGTGGGTGAATTTTTAAATCCTTGGGGTAGGCGAGTTAAGTATACTGCTGCTTTTCTCCAGTTTGCACATTTTTCAAGTGAAGGCAAAAATTTTCTGATATTCCTCTGCTATTGGAACAGAGAAGAAAGCATCTTTAAGATCAATAACACTGTACCATTTGGAACTAGAAGAAACTTGAGCCAGGATTGAATACGGATTTGGCACAAGTGCTACCAAATCTGCCACTTGAGTATTCACTTTTCTTAAATCTTGTACAGGTCGATAGTCGTTAGTACCAGGTTTCTTTACTGGTAACAAAGGCGTGTTCCACTCAGATCTGGTTGCTTCCAGGACTTCCTGTTCCAGGTGTTTCTGACTCAGATCCGATTACTGCATCTGGCGGCATATGACATGGGGTATTGGGGTTGGTTAACTATTTGGGCGCCTTGCTTTAGTTCGATCCAGACCGGGGGCGTTCACGACTAATCCTCCAGGACAAATCCCGTCTCTGTCGATGATGGGGAGTGGCCTCTGGGTATTGACTGGTTGAGGAAGTAATCTCCATTCCTCCCTGAGGGGGCAGATGAGTATCACTGGATGGTCCCTGAAGGAGGCTTTAACTTCCCCTGTTGGTTGAAATCTCAATGTGGTCTGTAGTTTACACAGTAGGTCCCATCCGATAAGGGGAACTGGACAATCAGGGACGTGGATAAACTGGTGGGATACCATGGTCCCGCCTACTTGTATAGTTCATTCTTTCTGCAGAGGGGCAGTGAGTACCTGACCTGAGGCACCCACTATAGAAACAGTCTCTTTCGTCGGGGGGGGGGGGGGGGGGGGGGGCGCGATTGGTACAGTCATGACAGATCGTTGGCCTCTGAGTCCAACAGGCTCCTGATTTTGTTGTGTTCCCTCATGGATTTCCACCAGAGGGTCAGTGGGGATTCTTCCCTCCCGGTCTCTTCAGGCTGTATGCTCCTTGTCGCCTCCCCCGCCATCTGCCAGTGGGGGTTGTCTGATCTCCTTCCTCCTCGGCCCCTTTGTGTCGGTGCAGGTCCATTTTTATCGTTAGTATTCACTGCAGGGCTCCCGTATTTCTTTTGCCATTCTTCACAGTCTCGCTTCCAATGGCCTTCATTTTTTCAGTACGTCCGATTGTCCTCGAGAGCGGCGGCTAACAGTCACTTTCTCCTTCATATGTCTACTTGCTTCTCTCTTTTCTCTTCCACTTCTCTATTTCCACATACCTGGTCTGCTATAGCATTTAACTGGCTGAGGCTCATGCCTTCAAAGCCTTCGGCCTTCTGCAGCTTCTTTCGGATGTTGGGTCTCTATTATTAAGTTCCTGGTTGCAGGGACGGGCCCTTTTCTTCTCTTCCTGATCCCTGTTCCCATACACCTCAAAATACGATGAAAAAATCACAGTCCATCTGGAAATTGAATAGGTGACCTGCGCCTGGAGGCAAATTAGTTCAGACGATGCTGAGAAGCTGCAAAACATTGCTTCCTACATACTTGTAAGTTTGGCATTGGGTTAATTCAATAAAGTCAACCTGGATCTGCAGGCAAGGGGGGCGCTTTAGGTGTGCAGGAGTGACCCTTGGAAGCCTTGTACCAATTACATTGCAAACACTAAGAACATATGGTAATAGCCAGAGCCCTAACTGCTGTAACCATCCCCCACCAGTGGTAAAAGAACATAATTGCAGTATATATAATGTGTGTGTGTGGGCCACTACTTTATCATTGGGCCTAATCATATTTGATCTTGTTCCTGATCTTGCATAGTGGCCCCTCCTCTTGCCCACAACTTCCAATAATCCTTATCTTGCGCCTGCCACTGAATCAAAATTTTTAATATTAAGTCTTTGTTTTCTCTGTGTTTTTACAAATGGCATCCTGTAATTCCCACAGTCAGAACTGCATGCTTGGCTGTCTTATCTTGCCGGTTCCTTGCTATGCCCTGCATATTTAACAAAGCTTTAACAAAGGTCCCATTCTTAATCATTTCTCCTCTAATTTTCCCAGAGACAGCTTCAAAATAAACTGCGTCAGCAAAAGAGAGTTCATACTTTATCATGCGTTCCAATGTAACTGCCTGAGTCATTATTATCATTATTATTGTTTTTTTGTTTGTTTTTTTTATATATATATCGATCTTCTTATATAGAGAACAATTAAACTTGCTTGAATAGCATTACATATAACGCAGAACTTTTAAATAACAGATAATATATAGGAAACAAGTAAGAACAATAATTAACATGGTATTAGACAATATTCTTATTGTACAGGTGCCCTGCAATAGGCTGATGAAAAAAACAATAAATAATTGACTAACCTGTGGATGTATCGAGTGAATAGGCAAGGGAGCAAGGGAAGGATAAGGGAGGACACTGGGATGGAAGATATGAGAAAACTGAAAACTTCTGATTAACAACGCCAGCATTGAAACGCACAGCCATATTGAATGCACTAATATCTGACACGCAATGAAATGCATTACGCACTACGTACTGACATATTGACACGCAGTGGAACGCACTACCATTTTATAATTACATTTTTGTACTGTAATAATGAATTTGCTGCTATAAAATGTCCATCATATTATGTCTGTCAAATGACATATGCAATGGTCTGATTGTAAACTACGCCAGATCATCTTCTGAGTAATCAAGGAAATGCAAAACGCAATATCTTACTTATAATTGACACATTCAAAGTTTACCTTTTAATACAATGAATGCAGGAAACACATCTCTACTTTAATAATAAACTAAAATATCTTAACTCTCTGGAATAAGTAATGAAGGATCTTGTGCGGCATCTGTAAACCAAAAATCTCTTCCTATTAGGGTTTAAAACAATTTTAAAAATCCCTGGTACATGTGCTTGCAATTCACAGATAGCAGCTACATACATCACAATCCTTAATTAATAATTTGAAAACCCAAACGTACCAGAGAAATGTTTTAGGGGTTAAATTGGCCCGCTGAGAAGCAGCCTCTGCCCAGCCAAACTAGTTAACTCTCCAGCTCCCAGTGCTCTTTGTGCATAACAATTGTAATGCATTATACTACAGCAGAAACCAGACACAAACAAAAAAACAGATTGCAAGCTACACGTTCAGCCTCGCAGGCTTTTAAACCACAGGCTAACTGGCACTGGTTTTTTAATTTTCCTTGTATCAGTATACATTTATTAACATATATACAGATAAATAATTCACAATCACTTTTAATAAGTTTTCCTTAAGTAAAAATAGTCTGCCATGGGCATTACCAGAGTAGATCAAGAGAAATAGTGCATTTGACCACAAAAAGAAATTCCTCTAACCGATCTTGCACAGCCGAAATTCTGTTTAACTGCCATAAATTTTTCTAAAGGTACCTTCAGCTGGAAATGCAGTGATTATTTGTCTGATTACCGAAACTTGTCTGATTACCGAAACTCTCCTTGCGGACACATCTGCCCAGTTGCCCCCCTGTTTCAGGTGGCTCTCTGGACCTGGCAGCGATTCTGTGTCTGATTACAGACAGACACTCTCCTTGCAGACCCACCCCCGCCCATCCTGTATCTCAGGATAGAAGACGGACAAAGAGGGGGAAGGGAAGACGGATAGGTAAGGGGTCCGTATCCGCCAGACACAATAGGATTTCATACAACAAGAAACTCGTACCTCCCAGAGCTGCTTATGGGGTTTTGGAACCTAGTTCCTACTCGGCCAAGCAGCGGGGCTTGATCAGGGCCCCCTTCGATCCGTTAAGGGATCGGACTAAATTCCCAATACTCGCCTGCAGGGTTCCAAGTCCCGGGTCGTCAAGAAAGTCGTCTTCCCGGACCACCGATCCCAAAGGTCTCAGAGGATCTCCGTGGAATGACCCCCTCAGAAACCTGATCACTGAACTCAGCGGTGGCCACTCACTCCGCCACAAAATCTCCCGGACCGATTGGGGGGCCAAATGTGGCGTCCCCAGGGCCCCGGTCCCATCTGGGTCGCCAAATGTTACTGTCAGAAAAGAGGCCCCAGATAACTGGTCCGAAAAGAAAGACTTTTATTGCATGCAAGACACAGCTGAGAACAATGGCTCAAAAATCTGCGTGCCCCTCCCCTTCAGGAACTGGCTTTTATACATTCCACATTTCTTATCTTTTACACATGCGTTCTACGCATTGCTGAGCAAGCATATCCCGGCTGAGGGGCTACTGACCCCCTCCTTAGACAACCTGGAACCTTCGTGAAACTTCTGCAGGAGAGGCTGTCGGGACTTGCAGTTCTGGAAAGGAATTTGCGAGTCTGCAGCAATACAGCCCTTCACATAATACATCCATTGTTCTATTCTAGGTTACAGACTTGTGAAAGCTTATCAGACATAACGTGCTGACAGAGAGTTTCTCAATGTCCTAACTACAACTGTACTGCAGGCAATAGACCCTCTATGAAGTAAGGAATTCTGGTACATGAAGTTCTGTTTGGCAGGAGTTTCAGGTTGTCCTCTGTCAGGTTGAAGCCTTCAGCCCCCTACAGAAGCTCCTCAACAACACTTTTTAAGTGCCATCCAAAAAAAAGTAAAAGCTCCTTATACAGCCATAATGATGTTGAAGGAAAAGTCAAAGTCCAAGAAGCCTGCCATTAATGGCTTCAAGGCCTGCATATGTCCATTACTAACTCCATGAGGTGTGCTACTAGTGCCTGGGCCTAGATTATGACATGGTGAGCTATTACAATTGTGACTTCATGTTTTCCAGGATGAAACAGTTTAGAGTATGGAAAATGTGGGATCTCAGAAGAGTACATGAGGTTAAGCGCTGGCACATAGTCTGAGCATTGGAGCCACTCCTCCCAGTACAGGATGTCATTGGGCGAATTGAGCCAGGCCGATGTTTCTCACTCCATTTCCTGCTTGGTCAGGAGAGCTCTCCCATCCCTTGTGATGGTTCCTAGATCCATCTCAGGTCAGGAATCTATCAAGGCATGAAGGTCTATGGCACCAGAAGAGACACGGAGCAAGATGCCTAAATGGGGCCTGTCTACAAGGCAGATTTCATAGGAGCTAAAGAAGCAGAAAATTAGAACCTAGGTAGGGCCCCACAGCTGCAGATCTATCTATGGTGAAGAGGAAGGATGAAGCCACATCTGTGCAAGTGTCATCTTCATAATGCACATTTTTTTACCCATACCCTAACCCTACAAGAGCAATGTTTGCAGCATCAGTGCAGAGCATCCACTTCAAGGCATCATTAACTTGTTCTGCATGGAGACCCTTAATAATGCCATCTCTGGTGCCATTGACTCAAGAAACTGGCACTATCAAGGAAGGCAACAGTCCAGTCTCTGCCTGAATGGAAGATTTCAGGAGAGGCCCCTGGTACAGAAGAATGGTCAAAGTCCAGTTCCATTGGTTTGGAACTTCTCTAAGCCAATGTATTACTGTGGAGCCTAGCATGTCACATTTTTTCAACAGAGTAGAGAGGAAGCCATATGGGTCTCTGAAGAGGAAGTTTCTCCTCCAACCTCTGCCCATGAACAAGTTAACAGAGTTAGTGAAGAATTTCTTTGCCTCTTTAACATCAGAGGACAGAAGAAGTAGTTTCAGCACCAGTGCTTGCTTCACCATAATTACCAGCCAGAGGCCTAAGCCCACAGCAAATGAGGCAGGAATCACCTCTTCTTGGATAGTCTTGACATGTGTCAAGGACAAAGAGGAGCTTCAGCTCAGTCAGGCTACATCCCTGAATCCAAGGCAACAGGGGTTTCTGCCACATTGCCACCTTCATCATTGGATTCTTGATTAAGCATCTCCCCTTGGTTAGGAGTAGAGGAAGATTTTAAGGGAATTCAATCAGATCCTGCCTTAGTATACATTTCCTCTTGAAGACCTCTGCTACACATTCCTGGACAAGCTAGCAAAGTGCTTAACATCAGTGTTCAAAAGGGAGCTGAGCTGAGGATGGATGTCTTCAGACTATTGCAATCCTACAATTGAATGATTTTTCAGCCTTCAATTCAAACCAATCTCAATCCACCTAACTAGCTAGAATTGGAGTCCCTCTTTCAACAGAAGGCAATTAAGCTGGTGCCTTTCCAGTAGTGTGCTCAAGGATTCTATTTCTGGTATTTCTTTATTCTCAAAAAAATGGAATGATTGAGACCCATTCTGGATTAAAGGCTGAAGAATCTGCTGGTCTAAGAGAAATTAACACAATCCTCCCTTTCATTCAGTTGAGGAATTAGATGGGCCCCTGAATCTCAAGGCTGCTTACTCACAGGAAGTTCCTAAGATTTATGATGAAAGACCTGCATTATAAAGCCAATTTCCTTTTCTTTGGCCTGTCAGTGGCTCCAAGTGTTAATGAAGTGCCTACTGATAGTATTGGCACAGCTTTGATGATTGGGTGTCTGCATATTCCCTTACCTAACTAATTGGCTAGTGACGGGCCCCACCTCTTCGGGGTTTTTAGAGTCCCTCAAAGTCCATCCACTCCTCCAGTCCCTGGGATTCCTGATCAACTTCACCAAGACAAGTCTTGCCCCCAATTCAGTAGATTCAATTCATGAGTGCATAGATTGACTCTGTAAAGGATTGAGTGTTCTCCTCAAACAAAAGGGTCACAGAATGAAGGGGCCTAGTGAAGATTCTTCTTCAGAGGGACTGTTCTCCTTTATGACATGGCAGCTGCAACGCATGTAATTCCCACAATTTGGTTAAACATTCTTTTGCCTGCTGTGAGGGCCTTCGAAACCAATTATACCAATCATTGTCCCATCTGATATTAGTAACTGCTGGAATGAAAACATCCCTGATGTGATGTTTGACTGTCCTGAGCGTTTCTCCCTCTGCGGATTCTGCCTTTTGAGATGATTCTTTCCGCTGAAGCCTCCATCAGGGGAGGTAAAGGGCTTACACCGGTATGCACACAAGGAGTGTGGAGGGCGCTTTCAGATCAAATTACTAGAGCTGTGTGCCATTCACTATGTCTTGGAAGCTTTCTCTCATGTACTGTTGGGAAAGAGAATCTTAATCCAGACAGAGAATCAAGTGGCCATAAACAAGCAAGGGGCCACAGGTTCATTCACCCTCTCTCAGGAGATCATCCAGATATGGTCATGTATTCTCTGTCACTGGGCCCATCTGCAGGGCACAAATGGTCCTTGGATCAAGTAGTAGCAGATAGTTTTTTCAGTCTCTGGGAACAGCTAATGAGAGACCAGTTTGCTTCAGAAAGCAACCGCGAACTGAAATGCTCCAGACTTCCAAGCAAGTACGCTTCAGCTCTAGATTCTTTTATACTAGGCTGAGACATCAGGCTACTGTGTGCATATCAATTGATTCAATTAATTGCAAGGACAGTTCAAAAGGTCCTCCAGGACTGGGCATGGATGACCCTCATTGCTCCAGCTTGACCACCGCAAATATGATTTCCATATCTCATCCACTTGTCAGTTCAATCTTCAGTTCCTCTGGGAGTTTCTCTGGCTCTCATCACGCAGGAGCAGGGCAGGTTTTGCTACCCAAATTTATCCTCCCAGGCCCTCACAGCATGCAATAATCTCTTCTTTACTACTCCCAAAGGGGTAGAAGCTATGGGCCTGATTTTAAAAAGCATTTACACACACAAAACTGGGTTGTACTCAAGTAAATGCACTTTACTCAAGTAAGTAGGTTTTTGAAAATTGCTACAATGTATGCCATTGAATTGTCCATAGGATTTTGTCGCGTAAGTGCACTTTACATGCGTAAATAGCTTTTGAAAATTTCTACATGGTTACATTTGCATGTGTAAACCCTTTTGAAAATTCACTTGTTTATTAGTATTGGCTAGGAAGTTTTCAACTAGAAAATACTATAATTTCAATTGGAAGTTCTCATCCTGGCATCAGTTCAGCTCTCTAGACCCTTTTTCCTGTAGCCCATGAGATTTACTCCGGTACTTACTCATTCTGCCTTTCATCTTCAGGTTTTAGGACCTCATTAATGAAAATTCACCTCTGCTCTATCACAGCACATCACTAGCAGGTGAAAAGAGGTCCAATCCCGATCTACTCTCCAAGTTTAAGAAATAGCTTTGACATACCATGCTTTAGGTTTGTAAAGCTCCAGTGTCTTTAGATCTTAATGTAGTACTAGCATAACTCATGAAGCCTCCCTTTAAATCTCAGGAGTGAGTTTCAGGTTTCTCACTTGGACAGTCGCATTTTTTATAGCAGTTACTTCAATTTAAGAGTCAACGAATTGTAATTGCTGGTCTCATAATCACCACACCTTCAGCTCTTCCACAACGTACTTGCCTTAAGTTTCTGGTAAAAGTGTCGGCTTTTCACATTAACCAAACTATTAGGTTGCTGATATTCTCTCTGAGATCACATGAACATAAAAGAGAAAAGACTCTTCATTCCTTGGATTGTAAGACAGTTCTACAATATTATTTGAGAAGGACTGAACCTCATCATCAAGTTTCTCAACTATTTGTGTCATTTGATCCTAATAGCTTAGGAGTGGCAGTAGCCAAGAGAACTCTGTCCAGTTAGCTAGTGGTCTGTATTGTGCACTGTTGTGCACTAACTGGCTTACAGATTACAAACCTTGTAAAGACTCATCAAGCAAGAGACAAAACAGCTTCAATGGCTCACCTTAAGGCCGTTGAGGACATTTGCAAAGCTGCAACTTGGTCATCTGCACACACCTTCACATCCAACTATTGGATGGGCAAGCAGTTTTGTTCAGACTGTTGTCAGAGTAGTCCAGTTTTCACTGCTGGAGTCTGGGTTGCTTTTTAAGTAATTGTTTTGCAGTGCAACCCTCAAAATGGGCTTCCTCATAAATCAAAGCTAATGGCCCTGCTTATCCAAGGAGAAAACAATTTTGCTTACCATAAATAAGTGTTCTCTATAGATAGCAGGATGAATTTTCCATACTTGTACTCACCTACCTCACTAAATCTTAAGTAGTGCAGGTGTGAGAATTCCTACGCATGCTCAGTAAAGATTTTACTGAGCACCCATGACACCACCATCTGGCACCCAGGAGCAAGATTGCACTGCTCTGATTCCTGGACCAGCAGAATAGGGTAGACAGTTGGCTAGATATTTATCAGGACCAGTTGATCTAGTTCTGGTTTTAACTCATTGCATGCATGGACTTCTAATTCTGATTTTTCTAATTGATTTTATGAAGAAAAACAGAATTACACCTTCGTGTGGTGTAGTGGAAAAGAAAGCAGCAAGCTGAGAAACAGAGACGCTAAGATTCAAATCCTGCTGCCTTTCCTTGTAATCTTGAGCAAGTCACTTAACCTTCCAGTGCCTCAACTACAGTCTAAAGGCCTGATTTACTAAGGCTTTTCCCCTGAAAATGCTTAGTAAAGGAGGCCCTTAGACTGTAAACTCTCTGGAGACAGGGCTGTACGTACTTGAATGTAACTTACCTTGATCTACTAAAGAAAATACTTGAACTAATTCTAAAATAAATAAATATATGCAATGGGAGCTAAATCAGGACTGGTACTGAACATAAGAACCTAGGGTCTATCAAGTCCAGCATCCTGTTTCCAACAGTGGCCAATCCAAGTTACAAATACCTGACAAGTACCCAAAACATTAAGTAAACCCCTTGCTTCTAATGCCAGTAATAGTGGTGGCTATTCTCTAAGTCAACTTGATTAATAGCAATTAATGGACTTCTTCTCCACGAGCTTATCCAAACCTTTTTTAAACCCAGCTACACTAACTGCCCTAACCACATCCTCTGGCAACAAATTCCAGAATTTAATTGTGCGTTGAGTGAAAAATAATTTTCCCTGCTTTTAAATGTGCTGCTTGCTATTTTCATGAAGTGCCCCCCAGTCCTTCTGTTATCCAAAAGAATAAATAATTGATTCACATTTACCTGATCTAGACTGCTTATGATTTTATAGTCCTCTTATCCTATCCCCCCCTTATCCTATCCCCCCTCAGCTGTCTCTTCTCCAAGCTGAATAGCCCTAACCGCTTTAGCCTTTCCTCAAAGGGGAGCCATTCCATCCCCTTTATCATTTTGGTCACCCTTCTCTGTACCTGCTCTAGTGCAATTATGTCTTTTTTAAGATACGGCGACCAGAATTGTACACAGCACTCAAGGTGTGGTCTCACCAAGGAGCAGTACAGAATCATGAAGACAGTTTCCATTTTATTCACCATTCCCTTCCTAATAATTCCTAACATTCTAGTTGCTTTCTTGACTGCTGCAATACACTGAGCTGACTATTTCAGTGTATTATCCACCATGATGCCTAGATCTTTTTCCTAGGTGGTAGCTCCTAATATGGAACCTAACACTGTATAACTACAGCATGGGTTATTTTTCCCTGTATACATCACCTTACATTTGTCCACATCAAATTTCATCTGCCATTTGGATGTCCAATCTTCTAGTCTCGCAAGATCCTCCTGCAATTTATCACAATCCGGTTGTGATGTTAACTACTCTGAATAATTTTGTATCATCTGCAAATTTGATTACCTTGCTCGTCATATCCCTTTCCAGATCATTTAGAAATATATTGAAAACCAATGCTCCAAGTACAGGTCCCTGAGGTACTCCACTGTTTACCCCTTTCCTCTGAGAAAATTGACCATTTAATCCTATTCTCATTTCCTGTCTTTTAACCAGTTTGTAATCCACGAAGGCCATCGCCTCCTATCCCTTGACTTTATAGTTTTCTTAGAAGTCTCTCATGAGGGAATTTGTCAAAAGCCTTCTGAAAATCAAAATACACTACATCTACCAGTTCACCTTTAACCACATATTTATTAACCCCTTCAAAAAAAAAAAATGAAGCAGATTTGTGAAGCAAGACATCACTTGGGTAAATAAATTCATGATGACTTATTCCATTAAACCGTGTCTTTCTATATGCTCTTTGATTTTAATCTTTAGAATAGTTTCCACTGTTTTTCCTGGCACTGAAGTCAGGTTCACCAGTCTGTAGTTTCCCAGATCACCCATGTAGCCCTTTTTAAATATTGGTGTTGCATTGGCCATCCCTCCAGTCTTAGGTACAATGGATGACTTCAATTATAGGTCACAAATTTTAACTAATAGATTTGAAATTTCATTTTTTAATTCCTTCAGAACCCTGGGGTGCATACCATCTGGCCTAGGTGATTTGCTACCCTTTACTTTGTCAGGCTGGCCTACTATATTTTACAAGTTCACAGTGATTCAATTCAGTGCTTCTGACTCATCACCCTTGAAAACCATCTCCGGAGCCCGTATCTCCCCAACATCCTCATTAGTAAACCTAGAAACAAAGAATTAATTTAGTCTTTCTGCAAAGGCCTTATCTTCCCTAAAGCCCCTTTAACCCCTTGGTCATTTAATGGTCCAACCAACTTCCTTGCAGGTTTTTATTATGAGTTTTGCCTCTATGGCCAACTTCATTTCAAATTCTCTGTTAGCCTGTCTTGACAATGCTTATGCTTTTTCATATTGTCTTCAGATGGATTCTTCTTCCAATTTTTGAAGGATGTTTTTTGGCCAAAATAGCCTCTTCTACCTCACCTTTTAACCATGCCAGCAATTTTGCCTTCCTTCCACTTTTCTTAATGCTTGAAATACATCTGGACTGCGCTTCTAAGATGGTATTTTTAACAATGTCCACACCTGTTGTACACTTTCAACTTTTGCAGCTGCACCTTTCAGTTTTTTTCTAATTATTTTGCTCATTTTATCGGTTTCCCTTTTGAAAATGTAGTGTTAGAGCTGTAGATTTACTTATTGTCCCCCTTCCAGTCATTAGATCAAATTTGATCATGTTATTTTCACTATTGCCAAGTAACCCCACCACAATTACCTCGCTCACCAAATCCTGTGTTCCACTAAGAATTAGATCTAAAATAGCTCCCTCTCTCATTGGTTCCTGAACCAATTGCTCCATGAAGCAGTTGCTTATTCTATCCAGGATCTTTACATCTCTAGCATGTCCTGATGTAACATTTGCCCAGTCAATATTGGGTTAATTGAAATCAGGACTTGAAATTATATATAGGTAGACAGTCTCGTTAACATATGTCATCATGGTCAAATTCTGGGCATTTATTTTAATTTGACAGCTTCACTCATGTTTGTAGGATCTCTGCTGACCTCATTACGCTGACATTTACCATGGTTTAAAAGGACGGCTATATTCAAGCTTCTGGTTCCACTTCCTATGAGATGTTATCTGAGACGCTGAGTCCTGTGCAAAACGGTAGCCATTTACAAGATAAGTACTTTTCATTAATGGATTTTTGAATATTTTGAACTGTTTTATTATTTTGTTTACAGGCAACAGTCTTTTTATAATAAGAAGTCTAATGTGCCCCTGAAGAAGCAAAGTGATTGCGAAACATCGGCCGTGTTGGGCTGGTTTTTCATTAACAGCTTTTGGTACTATATATACCTTTTCTTGGACTGTGGGACTATAAAATTAAATAAAATTTAAAAAAAGACATTATGAAAATTAAAAAAATAATAAAAGGTTCTTGTTTTTCTAAAAATTAGATCAATGAAGGTGAAGATAGAAAAGACCAGTTGGTTTCTTTGTAGACACAACATCTGGCTTACTGACACTTTCAATTAGGCTTTACCACTATTGAACGTAGTGAATTTTTGGTTTCCCTCATTTTTTTTGATTAATTGAAATCTCCCATTATAACTGCACTGCCAAATTTGTTAGCTTCCCTGATTTCTCTTAGCATTTCATCGTCCGTCTCATCATTATGTCCAGGTGGATGATAGTATACTCCTGTCATTATACTCTTACCCAATACACATGGGATTTCTACCCACATAGATTCTACTGTGCATTTAGACTCTTGTATGATCTTTATCCTGTTGGACTCTATGCCATCCTAGACATAAAACACCACATCCTCACCAAGTTGATCCTCCGTATCATTGTGATATAATTTGTACCCTGATATAGCACTATCCCATTGGTCTCTCAGAATCCAATTATGTCTATCTCATCGTTCACTGCTATACACTCTAACTCTCTCATCGTACTTTTTAGACTTCTGGCATTGGAATACAGACACCTTAAAGTGTGTTTTTTGTTTGTATTAACAACCTGCTTTTCATGGACTACTTTTGCTTTATTGGAACCTCTCTGTTGGGCTGCCCTAACTCTTGTTTCATTAGTATCCTTTGAAGATACCTTCCTCCAAACCATGGACTGCTGAGTGACTGTTGCCTTTCCCCCTTGTTTTAGTTGCGCTATGCCCTTTTTAAAAGTTAGTGCCAGCAGCCTGGTTCCAGTCTTAAGGTGGAGCCCATCCTTTCAGAAAAGTCTCCTACATTCCCAAAAGGTTGTCCAACTCTTTACAAAATTGAATTCCTCATTCCTGCACCATCATCTCATCCACACATTGAGACTCCGGAGCTCTGCCTGCCTCTGGGGACCTGCATGTGGAACAGGGAGAATGTCAGAGAATGCCACCTTGGAGGTTCTGGATTTCAGCGTTTTACCTAAAATACTAAATTTGGCTTCCACAACCTCTCTCCTACATTTTCCTATGTCGTTGGTGCCCACATATACCACGACAGCTGACTCCTCTCCAGCACTGTCTATAATCCTATCTAGGTGATGTATGAGCTCTGCCACCTTCACACCAGGTGGTAAGTTACGAGGCAGACCCAGAAAACAAACCGGAAGATGGTCTACCACAGCCAGTAGGCAAACAACAAACAATTGACCTCTCACCTTAGATCTAGGGATACTTTTATTCTTTGTACAGCTCCAAATGGGCACATTTTGCTTTACATTTGGAGGTGTACAACAAGTAAAAGTATCCGTAGATCTAAGGTGACAGGTCTATTGTAAGTTACCAGGAGGTCCTCACCTCCACCAACCGCCCAGATATCTACATTTCTAATAAATCACCAACTCGGATGGCCGAACTAACCCTTCCCTCCTGGGCAGTAGCCCTGGGAGACTCGTCCTCAGTGCAAGAGGACAATGCATCACCTGGAGAGCAGGTCCTTGCTACACCAGGGTGATACTCTCCAACTGGGAGACCTTTTTGATTCAAGGCAGCACTAGGGCTGCCAAACTGGATTTGGGACTTGGCTACTCTGTCCCTGAAGGTCTCATCAATGTACCTCTCTGTCCACCTCAGGTCCTCGAGGTCTGTTACTCTAGCCTCCAGAGATTGGACTCATTCTCTGAGAGCCAGGAGCTCTTTGCACTGGGTGCACACATACAACCTCTCACCAGCTGGTAAAATATCATACATGTGACACTGGATGCAAAAGACTGGAAAGCCCCCCTCTTGCTGCTGGACTGCTGCCTTCATCTTAATTCTGTAGAGTTCCAAGTTAAGTTTAGGTTGCTATGGGAGTTGGAATGTGTACAATTAGAGTCTTTTAAATTTATAAGCGTGTTCACTAATTAATATGGTAGTGACTTTCAAGAGGATGATTAAACTCTCAACAAGGGCTAGTGCGACAGTATAATTTAGATAAGAGCCTGATTGATTTTTAATGAGAAAGTGTCTTTTGCTTACAAATTAAGGGATGAGCTAGAGGTGGGTGGGAGGGAAAGACAGACACTAGAATTAACTCCTTCTGACTTGCTTATTATCTCAGACATACAAACTCTAAAGAATATACCCCACTATTTCACCTCTCTCCAAACTTTTTTAAGTACTAAGATTTCCCAAAGCTATACTTAATGATCCTCTTCAACCACCTGCAAGTTGATTTCTCAATGGATTCAGTGGTTTGAGTTTCGCATGTCTAACGGTACACACTTCCCATCCTACTGCAAAGAGTACGGGGTTTCTGGAAGCAGAGGCTGTGGAGTTCGAAGCCTGGCTCACTTGCTGTGATCTCTGGAGTCCTCTCCCAGGGGCTGATTGGAACAGTATGCAGATGAGCCTTCCGGTCCTCTTCTACTGCCACTGTCATTCTTGCTGCACGCATTGGACTCATACACAGTGTGTGAGAGTCCTAAACTTCACATACATACCCAGTAATAAGGGAAAAGATATCGATACTTAAGCTGGCAGTAGGACCAGTCAGAGATTGTTAGAGGTATCCCATTACTAGTGGAGGAAGACTAACTGCAGAAAGGCAAGAACGCAGAGACTGGCTATTGTAGAGGTGACTTCCGTGCAACTTGCCATGGCATTGTCTCAGTCAAAGAACATGAACATGTGATCTTAGACTTTTTATAGTGTCCAGTGCACTACTAGAATGGTTTATCAAAGCAATGTAAAAAGACCGTGCCTAACAAGAATCAGCAGCCTGTAAGAAAGGGTCAGAACAGGGAAGGGCAGTACTCACTTGTCTTTCTCTGAAGTTAATTTCTTTGTACATGGCATTGTTATTTATTTTATTTTTATTTATTTAAAAACTTTTCTATACCGTTGCTAAGTTAAATACCATCGCAACGGTTTACATGTAGGCACATATTTAATGTAGGTAAAAGTGTACTATAGTACATTCTAACAGGTGCCGTCAAAGGTTCGGTTACAATATATAATTAAACATAGACATTTAGTGAAGTAGTTCATGACCAATTGTACCAAGGTACTTACACTGGTAGTTTTGTCACATATAGTATTATCGTTATGCTTTATTGTGGTGTGGAGTTTGTAGACTAATCTACTGTACAGTCCTCGGACTGTGTGTTGGTGCCTTTCTGTCTTTTCCTGAATAATTTCTCTCTATTTTCCTGTCTCTTTATAAAATGCTTGTTTAAAAAGCCATGTTTTTAAACTTTTCTTAAATGTCTTGAGATCACTTTGTAGTCTGATCTCTGGAGGCATTGTGTTCCAGATTATGGGTCCTGCTAGTGATAGGGCTCTTTCTCTCACTTGGGTTAGTTTTGCTGTTTTAACTGATACTTGTACTAAATTACCAGTGTAAGTGATGGAAGTGGTATGTAAGTCTTTAGGTGCTATCCAGAGTGGCATATATGAAGACAGAAATGCACAATTAAGCTCTGGAATTTGTTGCCAGAAGATGTGGTTAGTGCAGTTAGTGTAGCTGGGTTCAAAAAAGGTTTGGATAAGTTCTTGGAGGAGAAGTCCAATCAAGTTTACTTAGGGAATAGCCACTGCTATTAATTGCATCAGTAGCATGGGATCTTCTTAGTGTTTGGGTAATTGCCAGGTTTGGTTTGGCCTCTTTTGGAAACAGGATGCTGGGCTTGATGGACCGGGGACCCTTGGTCTGACCCAGCATGGCAATTTCTTATGTTCTTATGAAGCAGGTGGCACTTTATAGACTAACCAATTTATTGAGGCATGAGCTTTTGAGGACATAGTCCACTTTCTGTCCACGAAAGCTCATGCCTCAATAAATTGGTTATTCTATAAGGTGCCACCTGCCTTGTGTCATTTCTGCTACACCAGACTAACCCGGCTATCCCTCTGAATATATGAAAACAGAGTTCTCTATACAAGGGCATGACTGCTGGGGTTGGCCTGTACAGAGTCCAGCAAAATAGGTGATGCACAGTTAGAGGGATGCATGAGAATTTTTTAAATGTCATTTTTCATTTTCATTTTAATGCATGTTATAACAATAGTGTGCATTAAAACCCAACCTCTGGCCTGGTTTAAAAACTGCCATCTGGACTTTCTCCAACCTCCCCCCATCCTCCAGAGACCTCCCTACCATGATTCCCCCTTAACTTACCATGATGCCTGGGTCCCCCTACCAGGGGACAAAACTAGTGCAATCCCAGTCACTACTGCCCCACTGGTACAGTTTCTCATAATGGTACCAGCTGATCTAAAATTGTGTCGCACAGCAAATTGGTGCTGGGCCCTTGGTTGGCTGGCAACATTTTGTTGTACATCTTTTGGATCATCTGGCATTAATATGAGAAATTTCACTAGCAAGGCTGGAGCAGCAGGGGATTGCTCCTATCCCTTGAGAGGAGGACACCAGCATCACAGTAAGTTAAGGCTGAAATCCAGGGGGCCCATGGGTGTACATGTGGATTGGGAGAAAGACAATGGAGGAAGCTACTTTTAAAAATAACTTTTTTTTTAATAGTGGCATGAAACACTTACTGTCCTGCATTGATGTGTTTACTCCTATTGTGAGCTGTCAAGCCATGAAAGCAGTACAGGGTTGACTATTGCAGCTGGGATACCTATGCTGTGCTATAATTGGCAAGACAGTTATTGGAGAAAATAGATTGCAGAGATGCTTTATACCTGACTGGCCAACTCCAGTCCTTCAGAGCCTCAAACAGGCCAGGGTTTCAGGATATAAGAACATAAGAACATGCCATACGGGGTCAGTCCAAGGGTCCATCAAGCCCAGCATCCTGTTTCCAACAGTGGCCAATCCAGGCCATAAGAACCTGGCAAGTACCCAAAAACTAAGTCTATTCCATCTTACCATTGCTAGTAATAGCAGTGGCTATTAGTAATATCAGAGGCTATTTTCTAAGTCAACTTAACTAATAGCAGGTATAGTATCCACAATGAAAATGCAGGAGATAGATTTGCATGCCCTGACTCCATTGTATGTAAATCTGTCTCATGAATATTCCTTGTGGATACCCTGAAAACCTGGACCAGATTTGGCGCACCTGCTTTATACATTGCTAAGTGGTTGCAAGTATTTTGTAGACTCTGACGGCCGAATTTTAAATTGGCCATGTGCACAAATTTTGTCATGCGCAGGGCCGTGCGCATTTTCAAAAGGGCCCAGCCATGCGCTTGACAATATGCGCATAATTGCCAGGCCCTGAAAAGGGGGCGGACTGGAAGCCAGGACAGCGTGCACTAGCAGTCGGCCAGCACAAGCAAACTAATTCTGCTAGGAGCAGTAAGTAGTGCATCAAAAAAATGGTAAGTATTTAGGACGGGTTAATGAGGTGGGTAGGAGAGGGGAAGAGGGAGGGGTTTTTAGGTAGGTGGGTAGGGAGTTCTCTCTCAGTCCGTTCCTTAATTGGAGCGGACTGAGAGAACAGGGGAAGGCCCGATTTCATCGCCGCACGTACTTTTACAAAATTAGGCCCCCTTGCGCGTGCCACCCGCACATTCATGTGCGGATTATAAAATCTGATGCATATGTGCACACGGTCCATGGATTTTATAACATGCGTGCATGTTATAAAATCAATGCGTCCATGTGTGCGCGCGCCAGGAAGCGTATGCAACTTTTAAAATCTATCCCTAAAAAGATATTTTCTATATGTATCTTGTTGTCTTGCCCCCATTATATCCTATGGAGTTTGGTTATATCAAGGTTTCAGAGCATATTTAAGTGAGACAAAGTTGTGATTTAAGTATGGATAAGAATGTTATGCCTTTAGGTCATTATAGAGCCATTTTTCATATCCATAAACCATATCTCAATGAGTATTCAATACATGTGGTTCCCCTCTGCCTAGACACTAATAATTGTGAATGTTATTGCTGTTATCCGTGATTTCTAATTTGTGAATGCTGACGCTGTAAATCGTGGTGATCTAGTGATTCTCACTTGGAACGATGGTATATAAAACCTCTAAATAAATAAATATACAAAAAAGATATATGTCTCATGTATATTTTCATGAGGCAGATAATGCATTTTGTGCCACAGAGAAAGATCTGCATAGAATTCCTCATTACACACCAAAGAGGATCAAAGACTATGAAAAAAGTCTTCTCTCTGGAAAGACTTAGCATTTTTATGATTTAAATGTTGAAGTAAATATGTCCTGTGTCATCCTTTGGTTATTTCTCCCATATAGTATCATTATTAGCTACCCTTTATGGAGCAGGCCAGCAGTGCATGCTTGATTAGCTATTTTTCATGTCATATCTTCATATCATTACTGTTCAGCTGTATATCCATCTCCAGTTGCTGTCCCACTAAGGGTCACATCTACTTCTCAAAATCCTGTTTTCTCCTCTGAGGCATAAAAATAGTCACAAGATATCAAGACCAGCTTACTTATTTGGGTTTTTTTTATTGCCCAGATACAAATTGAATTCTTTTAGATTGTTTTTTTATCATTTTATCAGATTTACTTGAATCTGAAATTTGCTAAATCATGCATCTTAGCAGAGCAAACAAAACTTAAGCTAATCAAAAGGCAAGAATTATTACAAATTTATCAGTTATGTGCTTATAATATACAAGATTAGGAAATGAAGGCCTCCATTTGTTTCCTATCATATTATGCAGTGATAAAATATGTTTTTTATTTGTATATTGTAAATACATGTCTATAATTTCACAAATAAACCCTCTTTTTACCAGAAATGCTAGTGACCAGTCATACTAACCAGCCACAAACATGCCAGGTTTTCAAAATATCCACAGTGAATATGCACGAGCTAGATTTGCATATAATGGAGGCAGTGCATGCAAATCTTTCTCATGGATATTCATTATAGATATCCTGAAAACCTGGCCTGTTTGTGGCACTTGAGGACTGGAGTTCGCCATCCCTGTACTAAGTATATCAGCTTGATTAGGCTCTGGAATTTGTTGCTAGAGGATGTGGTTAGTGCAGTTAGTGTAGCTGGATTTAAAAAAGGTTTGGATAAGTTCTTGGCGGAGAAGTCCATCAACTGCTATTAATCAAGTTGACTTAGAGAATAGCCACTGCTATGAATTGCATCAGTAGCATGGGATCTTCTTAGTGTTTGGATACTTGCCAGGTTCTTGTGCCCTGGTTTGGTTTCTGTTGGAAACAGGATGCTGGACTTGATAGACCCTTGGACTGACCCAGCATGGCAATTTCTTATGTTCTTATGTCTTCATTGCCTTATCAATAATCATTGGTTACCAGTAACCCTGTGTTGGGTTTACAGCATTAATAAATACCTGGTGGACAAAAAGATGTTACACTTTTTTACATTACAAAATTATAAAATATTGAACATTTACAGTCAGCTGGTTAAAAGGATTATTTGTGAAATTATAGATATCATTTTCCCACTTTATTTTGACACAATATCCTTACTGTAAATACATGGCATCAATAAGACTATTTCAATGAAATTATTCAGATTTACAAGTGTTTTCTAGATTCGGACCTTGTTATGCATTTTATTTACATGTAATTACATTTTCTTTTAAGAACATTTAGGGTCCTTTGTTTTCAGGTTTTATTTTATTTTTCCTGGTAATTTCCATGTTATAACAAAAACAATAAAATCAGTGGAAAACTTTCCATTGATTTTTCTCCTGTGTGTTATAACAATATCATTTTTCTACTGATTTATTTTTATTATAACACTACAGTTCCGATGAACAATAAACTAAAGCTGAAAACTAAAGTCCCTGAGAACACATATGGGAAATCTAGTACTTCTTTGCATAGTGTTTAAATCCTATTAAACAAAATGCCTCCAGAATTACTTTATAATATTGTAAGTATTGTTACATGGCAAGCAAAAATATATAAATACACATATATTGTATGTGTAATTTACATTTATAATTTCCCAGTCAAGAAAGAAATATATGACAGATTTTTGGACTTTCATCGACCCAAGGTCCCTTCCATGGCCTGATATGCCTGAATCTGCTTCTTAAATGATTGCACAACAGTTTATGATACAAATATCAAAGTAGAGGCTAAATGCATAAAAAATATATTATTTTACACTAGAATTTATGATATGCTTAAATACAATTTTTATTATCAAAAATAATGGAAAGCATACACATACATAAGCATACAAATACATTTAAATATCACATGTTAAACCAGTGCACATGATAAAGACACTAAATATATATAAACATCGTTCATAGTGTTAACATGATTCCCATACCAAGTAAAATAGGCCTAAGTATATGAAAACACACATACAAAACACCATATACAAATAAATTCCTACTATTTTCCACTAACTGTATCTTCTTTCATTATCATTGGCATCTCATATATTAGATATTCCATGTGTGTAAATTTCTCATTACTCCTCAATATATAATGTAATATATTCCATTGGTTATTTCTTCATTCATTGTGGACAGCGAGTCCACTGTTAATGGCGTGTCTTATGTTAAATGTCTCAACAAGGTCCCTTGTTTCACCCAATAGGGCTTCTGCAGGAGAACATCACCATCCAATGTTTCCAAAAGTTAACTAATTGATGTGTCAGTCCAGTGGCTATCCACGCCATTCCACTGTTGAGGACTTCTTATGTACAATTTATACACAAATATTCTCCATGTAATACTTCACGAAATCCTTTCGTGTAAGAATGCTGGAGCGTACGTAAATAAGAGCATCATGTGATGAAAAGTTGGCGTCTAGCAGGTACACAATATGGCATTCTTACACAAAAGGATTTTGTGAAGTATTACGTGGAGAACATTTGTGTGTAAATTCTATATTAGAAGTCCTGAACAGTGGAACGGCATGGATAGCCACTTTTGGAAACATTGGTGGAATATCTAATATATGACACGCCGATGATAATGAATGAATATACAGTTAGGGGTAGATTTTAAAACCCCTGCGCACGTAAATCCTCCCGGATTTACGCGTGCATGGCACTCGTGCGCCGGCGCGCCTATTTTGCATAGGCTTCTGGCACGTGCAAAGCCCTGGGACGCGCGTAAGTCCAGGGGCTTCGTAAAAGGGGCGGAAGGGGGCATGTCTGGGGGCGTGTCCGGGGTGGGTCCGGGGGACGTGGTGACGGTTTGGGGGCGGGCCGGGAGGGCGGTCCCAAATCCCCCGGCACTGCGCCCTGTGCTGGGGGATGCCGGGGCGGTGCGCGCAAGTTTTGGCGTAACTTGCCCAACAAAGGTAGGGGGGGGATTTAGGTAGGGCTGGGGGGTGGGGTAGATAGGAAAAGGTGGTGGGATGCGGAAGGAAAGTTCCCTCCGAGGCCACTCTGATTTCGGAGCGGCCTCGGGGGGAACGGAGGCAGGCTGTGCGGCTCGGCGCGCGCAGGCTGCCGATTTTGCGCAGCCTTGCCTGCGCCGACCCCGGATTTTATAAGATATGCGCAGCTACGCGCGTATCTTATAAAATCTGGTGTACTTTTGTTCGCGCGCACGTATGTTTTGAAGATCTACCTCAATGTGGAATATAGTAGGAATTTATTTCTATATGTGTTTTTATATACTTAGACCTATTTTACTTGGTATGAATATCATGTTAACACTATGAATGATGTGTATGTATATTTAATGTCGTTATTATGTGCATTTAACATGTGATATTTAAATGTATATGTATGTTTATGTATATGTATGCTTTTCATTATTTATGATAAAAATTGTATTTAAGTTTATCATAAATTCTAGTGTAAAACAATATGGGGGAAATCTTTAAACTTACGCGAGGGTACAGATTTGTTCGAGCAACCCGGCGCGAACAAATCTATGCCCGATTTTATAACATGCACGTGCTGCCGCGCGCATGTTACAAAATCCAGGGTCGGCGCATGCAGGGGGGTGCACAATTGTGCAACCTGCACGTGCCGAACCGAGCAGCCTGCCTCCGTTCCCTCCGAGGCCGCTCCGAAATCGGCCTCGGAGGGAATTTTTTTTTTGCCCCCCTCACCTTTCCCTCCCTTCCCCTATCTAACCCACCCCCAGCCCTAACTATTATTTATTTATTTATTTGCAGATTTTTATATACCGGGGTACGTAAGTAACATCACCTCGGTTTACATTAAAACAATAAATCAGCATTGCGCTTTACAATATAACATAGAAACTGAACAAATACAAAACCATGTATAACTTTGTATTAAAAGAATATAATCGAAATATAAGAGACTGTGGAAATGGTGAAGAATGGTATAGGACTCAGATCATTAATAGTAGGCTTTTTTAAATAGCCAGGTTTTAAGGTTTTGTTTAAATTTTTTGTGACAAATTTCCTGGCGTCATTCAGAGGGCATGGTGTTCCATATTGTTGATCCAGCAATGATGAATGACCGTTCTTTTGTACTAGAAAGTCTAGTCAGATTGGGTGCTGGGATCTTTAGTTTGGCTAAATGCTGGAATCTCGTTGGGCGGGATGAAGTGTTGAATTGTAGATGATCAGTGAACCAGTGCATATCTCTGTTTTGAATGGCTTTGTGTATCAGCGTCATAGATTTATATTTATTTATTTATTTATTTAAGGATTTATATACCGGAGGTTCCTGTATAATATACATATCACCCCGGTTTACAATGAACAGTAACTATCGCTTCAAGTTAGCGGTTTACAATGAACATAGTATATATATTATCCTGGTACATAGTATATATATTATCCTGGAACATAGTATATATATTATCCTGGAAGCCACTGGTAGCCAGTGTAAGGACTGAAGTACTGGGGTAATGTGCTCGTGGCGGCTTGTGTCGGTGATAATGCGAGCAGCTGCATTTTGCAACATTTGCAAAGGTTGAATTGTAGCTTTAGGAAGACCCAGAAGCAGAGCATTGCAGTAATCAATCTTAGACAAAATAGTTGCCTGCAAGACTGTGCGGAAGTCATATTAGTATAAAAGAGGTTTAATACGTTTAAGCGTGTGTAGTTTAAAGAAACCATTTTTAACCGTATCCGCGATGAATTTTTTAAACGAGAGATTGCTGTCAATGATGATACCAAGGCTGCGTACTTGCTGTGATATAGTGGAGATGTCTTGTGTAGTACCAGAGTTAATCATTGATGTATTTTTTGGAGGTGAAATTATGATAAGCTCAGTTTTATTGGTATTGATAGCCAATTGGTTGTCTGTGAGGATTGATTTAATTTCCAATAAAGCTGCCTTCCAGGTGCTCAGGGCATTTGTGATTGTGCTGGTAATAGGTATGACTATCTGAACGTCATCTGCGTAGATGAAGTGTTGAAGACCCAATTTAGAAAGTAACCGGCATAATGGTGTAAGGTAAACATTAAATAATGTGGAGGAGAGAGAGGATCCTTGGGGTACTCCTTGAGAGAGGTTTCTTGGCTTGGATTCACTTTGTCCACATCTAACACTGTAAGTTCTGATGCTCAGGAAAGACTGAAACCATAGAAGTGCCGATCCAGAGATACCTATTTCAGAGAGGCGGATAATGAGGGTGTTGTGATTTACAGTGTCGAATGCAGCTGATATATCAAGGAGGGCAATGAGATATGATTTACCAGCATCTAAAGCTTTTAGTAGCACCTCTGAAAATCCCCCCACCTTTTTTCGTGGAGTTACGCCTGCCTCTGGCTCCCTGCCCCAGCACAGGTTGTTGTGCCGGAGCACTCGGCCTCGCCCCGGACCGCAGTCACACCTCCAGCTCCGCCCACGGACTGCTGCCATGCCCCCCCGGCCCGCCGCCACACCCCCGGACACGCCCCCGGCCAGCCCCTTATTTGAAGCCCTGGGACTTACTCGCGTCCTGGGGCTTGCGCGCGTCGCTGAGCCTATGCAAGATAAGCTCGGCGCGCACAGTGGGAGGCAGGGGTAGGTTTTTGGGGGTTGTGCGTGTATCTTACGCGCGCAACCCTTTGAAAATCTGCCCCTATATTTTGTATGCATTTAGCCTTTGCTTTGGTATTTGTATCATTTCTGTATTATTAGTAGGCAGATTGTACCTTCTGTATTTGTTACCTGATTGCACAACAGTTTATACCATCCTAAGTCTGTTTAAGCAAATCAGTGATGTACATTAATTTAATCTGAATCATCACTACTGAAGTATGAGCTGTCACAGTATTCAGCCATGTAAAGGAATTTGTGAATGCTTGGGTTCAGTTTTGGTATCCAGTCCCTTGGCACCAAAAATGTTGAGAGGTTGAACAAATCCACAAACACCTTGTACCTGTCACTGTAAGAAACAAAAATACAATAAAAATTGTGAGTGTTTTGTACTAAGCTGAAGATAATGCTAGAGTCATTTTCAGGCATTGGGGTACCAAGGTAAGATATACTTTTTCAACTTTATGTGCATTAATTGTATTTATTACTACTTCTGTAATGCAGTTAAACCAAACTTTTTTTCCTTTTTTTCCTTACTAAAAACAGGAAATCGCTTGAATGTACAATAGACCATTAAATGATCGGCCAGTCCTTAAGGGCAATGTATGTGCATATCATATCGGTTTACAGTGGAACATAAAATTGCAACAGGCATTACATGGAACCGGGTCACATAGAACTGGGGGAAACAGAAGATACAACTGGGGAATTAGCAACTGCTAACAAGCGAGGCATTTAGAGAGCGAAGAGTTGATAAGGCAGAAGACGGTAAATCTCTACCAGTGCGATTTAAAATAAAAATAAAATAAAGTAAGGTAAAATACATTAAAGTAAGGTAAAAATAAATACAGAAAAGTACAAACAAAATCGGTGAAGGAGGTCATGGGAGTGATCGTGGAGGTATGTCAGTGGTAAAACTCGTCTGGTAATGGGTAAGCTAGTTTGAATAGCCAGGTTTTAAGTTTCTTTTTGAAAGTCGGTAAGCAAGGCTCTTGCCGGAGTTCAGGCGGAAGAGCGTTCCATTGAGGGGGACCAGTGGTGGATAGAGCACGTTTCCTAAAAGCATTCTTTGCTGGTGGGGCACAGAGTGTGCCTTTGTATGCCGATCTAATCAGTCTTGAGGATTCATGGAGACGTAGAGGAGTGTTAAGGTCAAGGGGTGTCAGATTGTGCATGGCTTTGTAGATTATCATAAGGACTTTGTAGAGAATTCTAAATTTGATGGGAAGCCAGTGTAGGCTGTGAAGTATGGGTGGAATGTGCTCTCTTCTATTGGAGTTGGACAGGATCCTCGCGGTGGAGTTCTGAATCATCTGCAGGGGTCTGATAGTGTTTGCCGGAAGTCCTAGAAGGAGCGAATTACAATAGTCGATTTTTGAGAAAATGATGGACTGAAGCACTGTACGGAAGTCATGGAAGTGGAGGAGGGGTTTCAACTTTTTCAGAACTTGAAGTTTGAAGAAACAGTCTTTTGTTGTAGTGTTGATAAATTTTTTAAGGCTGAACTGTTTATCCAGAATAACCCCAAGGTCTCTGACATGAGGGGGGATATTAATTTGAGAGGTGATTGGAATTTTGTTTAGACCGTACTTGTCGTCATGTGATATGATTAAAATCTCCGTCTTGTTGGTGTTTAGGACTAGGTTCAGGCTGGCGAGGAGGTGGTTGATTGATTGAAGGCAATTGTTCCAGAAGCTGAGAGTTTTGGAAAGGGATTCCTTGATGTACTTGTATGTACATTGCACAGAAATTCCCATAGATATTTTCAACTTTTAGTGGAATACACTGTATACATTGAATTGAAACTAAAAGAAGAGTGGTGTTACATATGTAAATCAGAGTTAATTGGCATGACGCCGTTATGTACCTGACAATCAGACCTAAATTTATAAGGTCAAGAATGAAGTCTGTGACACTTTTTAAAGGACAATCAAAAAAGGAGACTGGATTACATAACCACAAAAGCCTCTTCTTCAGTTGCAATTTTATTTTTATTTTACCCTAAAACTTAATAGTAGCATTGTCAGACTGATAATCCCAAAATTCATGTTCAGTTTAAAAACATCTATTTTGCTTTATAACAGTTTAGGTTCAGGAAAAAAGTTTATTAGACATTCATTGAATTTTAAAAAGTGTCAGTTTATTCTTCTGCATTTTCTTTCTGCATATAAATATGCATATAAATATACAGTATGTGAAATTTGTAGTTCTTTCACAATTATTTAAGAATAAATTAGGATAAGTTTGGAATTGGCATGCTTACTATTCTTAAGAATAAGCATGGTCTCGATGAGGGAAAACATTATGGGCCGGATTTTAAAAGGGTTACGCGCATAAGGTACGCGTGTAACCCTTTTAAATCCCCCCTGCGCGCGCCGAGCCTATTTTGCATAGGCTCGGCAGCGTGCGCAAGCCCCGGGAGGCGCGTAAGTCCCGGGGCTTGCAAAAAGGGGCGGTCGGGGGCGTGGCCAGGGGGCACGGTTTAGGGTCGGGGGCGTGTGGGCGGTATGGGCCTGGCCGAGTGCCCTGACACAGTGGCCTGTGTCGGGGCCTGCCGCGCCAGCGCGCGTAAATTTCTACTGCCCGGAGGTAGTAGTAACTTTTAAGATAAAGGTAGGGAGGGGGTTTAGATAGGGCCAGGGGGGGGGTTAGGTAGGGGAAGGGAGGGGAAGGTGCGGGGGGGGTGAATGGAAAGTTCCTTCCGAGGCCGCTCCGATTTCGGAGTGGCCTCGGAGGGAACGGGCAGCGCGCGCAGGGCTCGGCGCACGCAAGTTGCACAAACGTGCGCCCCCTTGCACGCGCCGACCCCGGATTTTATAAGATACGCGTGGCTACAGCGTACTTTTGTTCGCGCCTGGTGCGCGCGCTGTTTCTTAAAATGTACCCCACTGTGCACATTCAAACAGGAGGTTCCCAGGCTGCAGAAAAAAATGATGAAGGGCCAGCCTGTTCATTTCAGAGGGACCTGTTTGATTCCACTCCCCGGGCTGGCCAAGGAATTGCATGCAAATTTGATCTCTTGCATATTCATTTTGGATATCCTGAAAACCTGACTGTCTGGGGGGTCCTCCAGCACAGGTCTGGGAACCTCTTTTCTAGAAGAAGCCCTGGTGTGTGGCCCCCATGTCAAGGACCGTCTCTGCAATAACTGTACTAAAGCAAGTTGAGATGAGATATAAAATATAAGAAACATCTTCAGATAGTTGTAAACGAAGGCTTATGGCACTAGATCCCAGCCCTGATTTCGATTGAGCTGGACGCCCAAAAGAATATAAAGAAATTGTCAGGTCAAAAGATAAACTGACACATGCATTCTGTCCAATGTGATGGTCTCTTACAGTATTGGGGCTTGTATACACACATATATTACAATATTTTGTATCTGGAATCTAAAAGGTTTTTGAGGCTTTGGGTGAAAAGTTTGTTTCTGGAGTGGCAGAAAGATCCAAAGTTGCCAATATCACAGGAAACAATATCTGAAAAAAGCTGTAGAGTCCTTACAACTAATTAAAAAAAAAAATTCTTGAAGAGTTTGTTGGTTATTCGTAGGACCTACATGAAGTTTGTTAGTATAAGATTTAGCATTTGTGCCACTAATAGGACTAACAAGTCAAGTGTAACAAATATTCAGTTTAGACTTACCTTACGGTTGAGCGCAAATAATGGTAGCCAGATGATCCTCCTGTGCCAGCCTTACTACCAATCATTCTATGTACCATGCAAACATGGTTATCTAAAAAAATGCAATTCACAATCTCTGTGATGCAAATCTTTTCAACAGTCCATACATAGCCAGTGTCTTTGCACTGTTTTGGCTCTAATTGTGGTGAACATTGCACAAGCTAATCATTTTAATCACAAATATAATACTAAAATCCCTTATTCAGTGTGTTTGGAAGACTTAGGATAAACGTTTCTGCTAAAGGCAAGCCAAACAGAGGTAAATATTCAAAGAGTTTAGGTGCCTAACTCTGGGAGCTAGGCTCCTAAACTGACCATTTGGAAAATGTACTAGGAAAGAGTGCCTAACTTTAGGGGCCTGGTTTCACTAGGTACCTACATGTAGGGGCCTAAAATGTGGATAGCAGCAGAGGAAGAGTTAGGGCAAGGAAACAAAGGCTCCAATGTAATAAGGTGTGGTAGGCTGTGTGTACGCATGTTTGCAGGCAGTTCTGAACACATTTTTGAGTGTAGACTTGTTCTCCCAATATAGCACGGAGTTTTATGCACAAAAAATGTGTGCATAACTCTGAATAAAAATGTGTGCAAAGACTCATGCTCTTGCATGCAAATCTCATGTTAATCAAGGCATTAGTTGTTATTCTACAGTGCAAGAGAGGCGTAGGCTTTACTCATGTTTTCTAAAAGCTGGAAATTTAATTCCTGGTCAGAAGTGGAGCAAAGTTTCTTGGGATAGTGTTAGTCTGTGGGAGCACTATACTTGGGATTTATGTGCATAAAACATGATTTATGTGAGTTTTGTAGGGATGTGCATTAGTTGGACCATTCGTTGTGGCCTTATATACGTACCTAGTGGATGTATGGTACGTGCATAACTCGTTAAAAAAAATATGCACGTACATCTGTTCTTACACGCGTATGGTTGCAACAAATTAAACAAATGGCCCAACAAGTGTACATCCCTAGAGTTTTGTGCCAAATATGTATGTCAACTTATTATCTTAGTTTGTTTTGTGTGCATAACACTTATGAACATAACTTATGCTCAAAACTCTTTTGAGTACAATTTATGCTTCTAATTTATTTTTTATGTACACAACTCTTAGGTGCACAACTTATGTGCATAACTCATGTTTTGTGATTATAATACGTATAAACTATGATTTAGCTTCCTAAAGCTTGTTTTATTTGCATTAACCATGACTTATGCATACCAAACATGGGGACGGTAACTTTGAAACAGCCTTGCTGGCACAAATGTATGCACATATGCATGCCAATGTCGTCTCTCCTGCGTAAGTGAGAGGAATTTAGTAGATGTGTGCTGACACAATTACCAGTTTACCCAGTTCTCCCAGGTAAAGGATATTACTTCCTAACCCCTAGTTAACTAGCCTACCTTTTACCCTGTTAATTCCAACCCTTAAAACCCCACTAACCTCTTTATTTTTCTTTGTTTCAGGACTTACATGCCATCCAAAGCAGAAGTAAAGTTACGTGGTAGGGGACCCCGGTTCGTACTTGTGCGCATACATTTCATTGAGAAATCTAGGAACGCCCATGCCCTGCCCAGACCATGTCACATCCTGCCCCTTTTTTGGAAAAAAAAGTTTTGTGTGTGTACCGGTGTGCTTTCTAAAATCCACGCAGCAGGCACTGGCCTGACTTCTACACATATCTCCCTGCTTTGACGTGCATAGAGCTTTTAAAATTCTCCTTTTTTTGTGTGCATAAACTTCATTTTGTGCTCTTAAATCATTGTTTGTACACATAAATAATGTTTTATATGCATAAACCATGGGTTGAGTGCATTGAATGTAATTTATCATGCTATTCATTCTTTTTTGCACACATTTATAAGTTTATGTGCTTTTTAAATTCCCAATGCATTAGTTGACTATCAGCTTCCTGCATCGGGAGTTAACTATATTTGTAATTTGTGAGTAAAGAAAACATGCCCTGAAATTCAGAGTACATTTTTTACTCACATCCTACTACATCTGGGCCAAAGTTAAGAACTTAGCATTGATTTTCAGCTCTAGGTACCTTAGAAGCTTAAATCTATGCTAATGAATGGCAGGCCTATTTGTATGACCCTAAGTGTTAGCTTTCTAAATTCATGTGGATGTTCAGATGAAAACTTAGGCCCCTAAGTTCAACTGAAATTAGGGACCTATCTTAGATCCTAAACTTAGGAATTCAAGTCTTTATGCATATCAGCCTCATTATATATAAAGTAACTTACATGGCATAAATCAGAGCTAAATGATTAGGAATAAAACTTACATCTCCACTTGGTCATAAGTGTATCAATATCCATAAGTGATGTAAGAAGCTGGAATGGAACTTGAAAGCGGGGTTCCTCTCTGTGGAATAGAGAGTGTAGACAAGATACTTAGCAACCTGAACTGCCACAGGCAATCGTTCTATGGAAGGGCAAAAACAGAGGTAAAGCTGTGAAAGGGCAAGAGCAACATTCGCTCTGGTTACATTGCTTTGTATTTTCGCTGTTGCTTTCTCTTCTGATCTGAAATTGTGCTTTCTGGTCTTTGATCCTGCATAGCCATTAACGCTACACAGCTGGTGTTTTTTGTGAGAAGTAAGGTTTGTGGAACAGCTACACTTATGGGACTATTCTCCTCATCAGTCTTCCAGAGAATCTACAGCAGTCGGTTGATCTGTCCTGAATTGCTATGGCAACTTCTAATTAGCAAAGCATATAACCAGATAGCCAGATAAATAGTGATATTCAAATTTATCCAGCTAGTTTTAGACCTGCTATTGAGCAGGTCTAAAGTTAGCCGGTTATCTTATCTAGCTAACTTTAAACTTGTCTGGGTATATTCAATGGCATGGCCGCATCACTGAATAGCCCAGCTAAGTTAGTCTTATCCAGTTAACTTACTTAGGCCTAGAGCCATTAAGCCATGATGTATTTTTGTGGGAGGGGTCCCACTATCGCGGAGGGGGTGTCGCCATGATAATAGGGCCTCCTCCAAAAACATTGCGGCTCTGTTGCGCATTCTTTTGTCTCGTGGCCAAACACCATAGGACAAAATAACGTGGCTAGCGGCCCTTTAACATGATGGCAGCCCCAACCTCAAGGGACCACCACTGACTTAAAGTGTCGGCCGCTAAAAAAAATTCCCTTGGCTCGAGACAAGGTTGTAGGGTCAGGGTTGACACCCCCCCCCCCCCCAGTTCATCCCGGGGCTGCCATTCAAGGTGATCCCAGTTGCATAAAAGTATAAAATTAGAAGAAGCTGCCCATGCAGTGAAAGCCCAGGCCCAACCCACTTCCCCCAAAGTAAAAGCATTCATTAGTGGTCGGGGGCTCCCCAAACCCCCACCTTCCCCCCAAAGGCATGCAAATCTAAAATGTCTGGGCCCAGAACCTCCTGCTTCACATGTAGCAAGAAACCTCATTGGGGATTCAGGGGTTCCACCTCTCTACCCCCACAAGTGGTGATATTGACAAAAAGGGGTTCCTTTTTGTCAATGTCACCTCCAGGCAACCTCCCCTGAACCTGTAAAATCCAAAGCAGGTCCCTTGGTGGGGCCAGGGTTCCCCCTTGCACCCAGCCCGTTCGGTGCCATTTTTCAAAATGGCGCTGACCTGACTTGCTCCAGCCATGTGACTGGAGCAAGGTCCGGAGTTCAGACCTCGGCCATGTGGGCCATATTTAATAAAACTCGCATATCTTATACAGGTGATTTATAAAATACTATCATAGATCTTTCTATGGCGATTTCTGCGCATATTTGCGACTGCACATACAGGTACATTTTCAAAGGATTTACTTGTGTAAATATAACTACTATCACAGCAATTTTCAAAAGCCATTTATGTGTGTAAAGTGCACTTATGTGGGAAATCCTATGGAGAATTCAAATGCAAATATTGTAGCAATTTTCAAAAGCTCACTTACACAACTAAAGTGAATTTACATGTCTAAATCCCAGTTTTATACATGTAAATGCTTTTGAAAATCAGGCCCATAGTTGTTTGAAAGTTATCCCCCAGAATTTTCAATTAGCATACGACTGAGATCCAGCAAGTGCATTTTAGCTAAGCTGTTACTGAGAAGCTATCTCTTCAGATAAGGGAATCCCCTGGAGTGGTAGAAAGGTTATAAAATAAAATGTACACTGTAAATGTGAACAAAAAAAGGTGTCATGCAACCTATTTTATTTATTTAAAGAAGGGACCAAAAGGACTACATAGTCTTAGTTGCTACACATTAGAACTAATAGAAATTCATTTGGCTTAGAAATTGAAATTTACAGGATAGATTCCTATTTACAGTAGTACTAATAGTTACCTGTAAAAGTAGATCATTAACGCTCCTTTCAGTGCTTTGTATGACAGTCGTCTTTCTCCTGTAAAACATGGAAATTAAGGTTAACAAAAAAAATAGTTGATACCTTTTAATTGGACTAATGTAAAACATTTTTGACTAGCTTTTGAGAGCCATTAGTCCTTTCATTGGCTCCCACAAATAGTCTTTTGAACTGCTTGTTTCCTTGTCGATGTTCATGACTGTATTAAAGAAAAATGTATGCTATTGGAAACGAAGCAGAAATTATCATGTATATTGTCCGTGATCCTCTGGAAAAGCCACACGTGTTTTTCAGCCGCCCAGCCAACATGATCTTCAAACACGTGTAGTTTGTGTCTAAAGATTGTGTGGTTATGCAGATAAAATACACAAGCATATAAGTGGAATTTTATGTGCATAAAAAAATAACCAAAAAAATATATTTTTCGTTGATGGACTCGGACAGATGATTAGAAGTAAGGCAATGGTGGCATTTTCATGCCGGTAGTGCCCAATATAATGGTTTTGATTTGACAGTATACCAGATATATTTTGATTTAGTAGAGGAAAAATTTCATTGTGAATATCTACTTTCTTCTTGTCTCCTTTTTAGTGATCCTTTAGTATGAGTCAAGCATAATTTAATTCATCTCCAGTAGGAGCATAGAATAACATGTATGGTCTATTGTATGCATTGTAAAAGATTAAATATGCATGTGTAATTTTCTTCTTTGATCAAATTATGCCCTTGGAAATGCTACTTTATACTAAAGCTAAAACTATACACACAAAGGAGAATTTTAAAAGCCCAATGCGTGCATCAGTCGGCCGACCGGATTTTAAAGCTTCCCGGATGCGCGCATAAATGCCGCTGCACGCACATCTCAGAACCCCTGAAAAAGGGGTGGGGCTTGGGTATTCCTGGATTTTAACCTGAAATTTGCATGTAAATATTTACGCTCACTGGTACACACCGGAGTCCTCTGCCACATAACTTTACTTCTGCTATGGATGACTTGTAAGTGATAAAACAAAAAACTCTAGGCAGATCAGCAGGTTTTTAAGGGTTGGGGCTAACAGGGGGTAAGGAAGGCTATTAAACCAAGCGGTGAACTGGGAATGAACTGGGAAAACTGGCAATGGTATCTCTGCACATGTCCCTTTTAAAATTCCCCCACTTACACGATAGAAGCGGGATTTGCACACACATGAGCATACCCACTTAAAATTCAGCGCACAAGTGAGCGCAGCCGGGCTATTTTATAAAATGGCTGCATCACTGGGTATGGGCCAAGAAATGTGTGCACATGTATGCCCGTGCACCGCTTTGAAAGTTACCATCAAAGGAGGTCATTTTCAAAAAGATTTACAAGCGTAAAACTGGGTTTTACAATCGTAAATGGGCTTTTGAAAATTGCTCCTTTCATGCACTTAACGCCTTTGAAAATTAACTTATAGGGCAGAATTTTCAAAAGGTTTTGGGGTACATTTTAAAAAACAGCGCGCGTACTTTTGTTTGCGCACCAGGCGCAAACAAAAGTATGCTGGATTTTATAAGATATGCGCGTAGCCGCGCATATCTTATAAAATCCGGGGTCGGCGGATGCAAGGGGGTGCACATTTGTGCAACTTGCGCGCGCCGAGCCCTGCGCGCGCTGCCCGTTCCCTCCGAGGCCGCTTCGAAATCGGAGCGGCCTCAGAGGGAACTTTCCTTCCACCCCCCCCGACACCTTCCCCTCCCTTCCCCTACCTAACCCACCCTCCCGGCCCTATCTAAACCCCCCCTTACCGTTGTTGTAAAAGTTATGCCTGCCTCCAGCAGGCGTAACTCGCGCGCGCCAGCAGGCTGCTAGCGCGCCATCTCCCGATCCGGGGGCTGTTCCGAAGGCCTCGGCAGCACCCCCGGAATGTCCCCAGGCCGGCACCACGCTCCCCGGAATGCCCCGAACGTCGCGCCGCCCACCCGACACGCCCCCCCTAGCGAAGCCCCGGGACTTATGCGCGTCCCGGGGCTTGCGCGCGCCACCGAGCCTATGCAAAATAGGCTCGGCGCGCGCAGGGGCGTTTTAAAAGGGTTACATGCGTACCGTATGCACGTAACCCTTTTAAAATCTACCCTTTTACGTGTAAAAACGAGCTTTTAGAAATTGCTACAATATATGCTTCTTTTACGTGCATAACTCCTTTTAAAATTCACTTTTTTGTGAAAGTGTGTGTATACTTTTAGCTGGTTGAAATTCCACTTTAGCGGATTTAGCCATTCTATCCGCACAACCCATTTTACCCACATAGTTCCTGACTAAAGGGTGAATTTTCAAAATGGAACACATGTAAATAACAGCATGAGCTTGCATATATGTAGCGTATGTACAAACCTCTAATTTTCAAAACCGCTCATATATGTGCATCTATCCACCTTCACGTGCACATATACATAGTGTTTGGGTAATTGCCAGGTTCTTGTGTCCTGGTTTGGCCTCTGTTGGAAACAGGATGCTGGGCTTGATGGACCCTTGGTCTGACCCAGCATGGCAGTTTCTTATGTTCTTATGCATAAAAAAGAGAAGGTCTAAGACATTCCAGGATAGAGCCAACAATTATGCACTTAAGGGTGAAATTTTAAAGGGCCGCGTGTGCAAAAATCGGGACTTATACGTATGGCCGGGCCCTGCACACACCGTCCGCAATTTCAAAAGGGCCCAGCCACACATGTAAGTCCTGATACGTGCAAAAGTACCGGGACCTGAAAAAGGGGCAGGCTAGGGGGCATGGTCTGGGCAGGTGGGGTGGGACAGAGGTTGGCTGGGACAGTGGCCATTAGCCGCTGTTTCAGGGAAGCACACGCTAGCCGGCTGCCGGCGTGTGGAAGCTGCTTCTGCTCCGATGGAGCAGTAACTAAAAAAATAAAAAAAATGGGGATAGTTAGGATTAGGTTAGGGGTCGTAGTGGAGAGGGGAAGATGTAGGAAGAGTAGGGTTAAGGATAGGAACGTTCCCTCCCAGCCCGCTCCTTAATTGTAGTGGGGAAGGTCTGATTGCGTCGCCGTGCATAATTTACTTAAATTCACCCGCCCCCCCCCCCCCCATGCGCACGCCGCCTGAACATGCGAGCGTGGATTTTAAAATCTGGCATGCATGTGCGCGCGGCCAATGGATTTTATAACATGCATGCACCGTTGTAAAATCGGCACACTCCTTTTTAAATCTATCCCTTAAGTTGCTATTTTAAAAGACACATTTTTACACCTGTTAATTATCTGTGTAAGTAATATTAAACACATTAATTATGCACTACTGAGTGGGTGGGAGATCTGGAGGAAATTCGGGTTGAAAAACCAGGAGGGTCTCAATGTCCTGGAGAAGGACTGGGTGAACTGGTGGACTAATTTGAAACCTGGTTAATTTCCTTGACACACACGTTTTAAAATTGTCCTACTTATGCACATATGTCATGAATAAAGCAAGTAAGTCCTACTTTTCTTTTGCACATAAAATATATGCATATATATTTTTAAAATAGAAAAACCACATTGATATATGTGGTTGCAATGTATTGCATGTATTTGCACCGAAGCCTATATACACGCTTAGGTTGCAAGGTAAAATATGCATATTCTATAATATGCACATATGTCATACACACAAGTTATAAAATACTATTGTGTAACTATGTGCTGCCATATATGTATGTATATGCCACCGCACATTAGTGTTGGAAAGTTATCTTCCCTGCCTTTGAAAATTTGTCGTACATAGAGCTAAATGTTTTCCTACATATAGTAAAATTTTTTGACATTTTGGGTCTCTGTCTTAATATAAGCAGAATTAGGGCTTTGATAACATCTATTGCCTGATGACTTGGCTTTCTATGTTCTAGGAGAATTGTTTGAAAATAAATTGTTTGAAAAAATTGTTTGGCATGCTGCATTTTTTTTCTCTCATGCTTCAAAATTAGATTGTTTTGGGCCAATCTCTGACCATCCAGCTCTGCTCTACATATGTTTACTCCTGTGCATTAGGTTATGCACACCTCTACGTTTCCCAAAATGGAAGCTTGAATCCTAGGAAGGAGAAAGAAAAGTAACCAAAGCTATAAACTGTTGGCACGCCAACTACAGACTGCAGCCACCATTCTTATATTTCATCTTGAAGTTTGTGTTTAAGCTAAACAAAAGGGACAATATTTAGCCACGAGTTGGATTGCAAAATTAACTGTATAAAATTATTCATCCTACTTTGGTGGGATATTCAGCAGTGCAACTGCACCATTGAATATACCCGACTACCTTAAAGACCAGAGTTAGCTGAATAAGTTATCTGGCTAACTCTGAAAACTGAAGTTAGCTGGATAATTTATCCAGGTAAATTTATTCTGCCCCGGAATATCCCTGGAACACCCCTGTATTATCTGGCTCAATTTTCGACAGACAATGAGTTACTTGTGTAAATTTTAGCCAGATAAGTGCCCAAGATATTCAAAAGTCGCCATGTAGCTGGATAACTCACAGGTTATCTGACTAAATGCCTTTGAATTTGGACCCGAGAATGTCTTCCTTTTTACCACCTTTACATTGTAAGGAAACTGACCTTTACTAAGAAGATGTTCATGGCGTTTCTCATCAAATAATAATGTAAACATCTCTTTTTGCTTTTGGAGTTCAGCAAGTAGATCTTTCTTGTCCTCAGACTCTGGTTTTACCTTTGAATAATAATATAAAATAACAATAATAAAAATAAACATTTATGTTTACAGCTTTTTCCAATCATAGATAATTTTTTCTCCCAGTCCAAGGCTCTGAGAAAAGATTGGAATGCACATCTAAAAGCCTTCAATTACTAGTCAGAAAAAGATAGTTTTGTTGGAAGAACAAAAGATAGAGGCTGCTAATTGACTGTCCAGCATGATTAAAATAACATATAAAGTAATGATAACAGAAATTCAGGGAGATTACATGTATCTAAGTTAAATGCAGACATAGGGAAGCTAATTGTATAACTGTGGGGACAGGGCTAAAGTCTGCATATAATTGGTTTTTACAGATTCATTGTGTGGGTGTGGTAAGGCACAAGGCCGGTATCCCCAAGTCACAAAATGCCACACTCACACCCTGAGTAAGTACAACTGTAGATTCCAGAAATAGATATATTATGTGCTTGTTTATGCTTCAGAAAGCAATGCAGTAAAGATAATAATAATAATAATACAATATTTTCCTTTACTGCTGTTAAAAGAGCCCAGGAAAGCAGCACAGCTCTGTCACTTCTGGAAGATCAGGAAGGGAAACGAGGGGGGCTTTCTCTCTCTTGCCTCTGTTAGTTATGCCCTTTTCATCTGCACATCTGAAAGCATGTTTTGAGAGGCACATGAAATCGTCCAGAGTGAGAAACAGCTGGCTTTCTCTTGTGACTTTAACTCCCTCATCACAGAGCCTGTATATCTGTTGTGTTCCTCTTCTTTCCCCACACTTGTTTTACTGTCACATGATGTAGGGTCAGTGAAAGAACACCGAGGCCAACCTTCTGAAGACAGCACTGGTCAAGCTTGTCAGATTTGGGCTAAGCAATCCTATTACACTTATTCACACAGATTTTAGGCAGCATTTTCAAAGCAAATTTATGCGCATAAGTTCACTTTGAAAATGCTTGGGTAATTAGCCTGGAACGCGCATAGATTAACGCACATAAAGTTATGCGTCCTCTTTGGAGGATGTAATTTATGTGGGTTAATTTATATGCAAGCTTTCTAAAAGCATAAATTCCAGCTCTGCCCCCAGAATGTCACTCTGCAGTTTGCATAACCAAATTATGTGACTACTTGTATGCACACAGAGCCCTGGTCTATCTAGTACGATCCTTTTACACACACAACTGGATTTTATGCAAGTAAATGGCTTTGAAAATCAACCCCATCAAGGTTGACATTGGGCTCAACATGGAGAGCAAAATTGCAATACGCTCTTTTGTGATCAATCTTTCATTATAGTGGTTGATAGAATGGTTATTACATACTCCAACAGCTTCAAATTCCTCTTCCAGTCTTTGGAAAATGTTGACTTGCAGTTTTCCCCAGAAATTAAAGCCTTCTTTTTCCAGTCCAGGTGTTCTTTCCAGCCATGCCTAAAAATTCAAAGGTTTTGATGTTTTTTTTTACAAAAATATTGTTTCTGTCCTAATTTTTACTTCCTCTTTATGCTTTTTCTTTTAATCTATAAAGGGATATCATTGCTAAAGGGAATCTGAGCTCTGGAGAGAGTTTATTGCTTGCTTATTATCATTTACATGATTTAAAGTTTCACATATTCTATGTTATTGTCCATGAACCTCATTTTCAATTTCTGGCCTAATATAATAAAAATACCGTCTAGTCATCTCTGGCAGGTACAAGTCAACGTGGTGGAAAATGAAAATCCTGCTTAAATCTCTCTCCCTCCCCCCCCATGGACCATACTGCTCCCACGCCTTATACCTCCTTCCCTCTTCATCTCATCTCTCCCTTCTTCCCCTTCACTCCTATCTCTTCCCACTCACCCCACAACCTCATTTCTTCTCCCCCTTCTCCAGTGATTCTCATGTCCCCCTTTCCCCAAAGAAACTAATTTTTTTCTCCCCCTTCCCTGCCGGGGCCTCACCTTTCTGGAACTGATGAATGGGGGATGGGTCTAGACCCAGTGGCAGCAGGAGGGCCTGTGCGTGAGCGTGGGGGACTGAGCTATCATGCACTCATTGACCCATTGACCTCATGTTTTCCTGGCTTCTATCTGGGAGGTCAGGCCTTCAAGCATCATACTCTGACTTAGTCCTCACACTGCTGCTGCTGGACCCGAGATGGGCCTCAACATGACGGATCTTTACTGCCCCCCCCCCTCCCCGCAACCCCCGGTTACCTCTAGGCAGGAGCAAAGCCCTGGGTCCAGAACTTTAAAAATATATTATCAATCTAAAGGACAGTGTCAAGACATAACTTACACACACCTTCCTCGATGGCCAATGCCATTTTGTTGTATAACTGGGGCCTGGATCGCCCCAGACAACCCCCCCTCCCCCCCCCCACACACACACACACACAGAGCGCAATATAAACCCAGTCTTGATCCCAGACCCCTCAAACCCCCCCCCCAATTCAAATTTGCTGAAGCTGGAGTGTTCCAACCCCAGTCTCCATTTACCCTTTTCCCAGGTCCTGTAAAAAGCCTAAAGGGCAGGCACTCATTCTCTCTCTCTCTCTCTCTCTCACACACACACATATACAGATCCCAGGCAGACCCCCATTCTCTCTCACAAACATACACAGAAAGGCCCCCAGGCAGGCACCCATTCCTTCACACACACACACAAGCTCCCATTCATACACACACTGAAGGCAGGCCCCCTCTCTTTTGTTTTGCTGGCAGCCTCGGAGCCTCTCTCATTCCTGCCGCTGCTTTCACCACCGCCGTGTGGCTGTTAGGGAGGAGCCGATCCCTCATCACTGCTTCTGGCACTGCCTGTTCTGTATCATCCTCATCTATGCAGGCCCCACATTATAAAAAATTGGTGGGACTAGCACTTCCTCCATGCTGATCTCGTACATCGTGAGATCAGAATACAGAAAGTGCTACTCTCATGAATTCTAATACCAGGGTGTCCTTCTCTGCTCAGCCGCCAGTGGGATGAGATCCACTGCATGGCCTCTTTCTATGTTTTTCTGCCACCGGTGGGATCGGGTCCTCCGGCGGCCGCATTCACCCCGCCATACGCCATTCACAGCAACTGGAATCTGGGCACATCTCACCATTTGCTCAGCCCTGCTGTATAGTATTTTAAAAATAATGGGAAGAGACTACAGAATGGGCCAGATTTTAAAACTTATGGGGTAGATTTTCAAAGGGTTACGCGCGTAACCCCCGAAAACCTACCCCAACCCCCCTCATGCGCGGGCGTAGATTTGTTCGCGCATCCTGGCACGAACAAATCTATGCCCGATTTTATAACGTGTGTGCGCTGCCGTGCGCATGTTATAAAATCTGGGGTCGGCGCGCGCAAGGGGGTGCACACATGTGCACCTTGCGTGCGCCGAGCCCGAGGGGAGCCCTGATGGCTTTCCACGTTCCCTCCAAGGCAGCTCCGAAATCGGATGGGCCTTAAAGGGAACTTTTTTTTCGGTCCCCCCACCTTCCCCCCACCTTCCCCTCCCTTCCCCTATCTAACCCAACCCCCAGCCCTACCTAAATCCCCCCCTCCTACCTTATTTTATTTCTTACGCCTGTCCGAAGCAGGCGTATCTTGCACGCGCTGGCCGGCTGCACGAAGGAGGCCTCGGGTCCGCCCCCGGACCGCCGTCAAGCCCCCTGACCCGCCCCAGCCCACCCCCTGATCCCCAGACCTGCCCCCTTCTGGCCCCTTTTTCGATGCCCCGGGACATACGCACATCCCGGGGCTTGCGCGCGCAGGGGCAGATTTTCTCAGGTTACGCACATAGCCTTTGAAAATCTGCCCCAATATCTTTTTCTGAGTATGAAGATTCCAAAAATGAATGTGTCCCAAAATGCACACTTCTCAAATCTGGCAGAATTGAGCTCCATGTGGATATTATTATTAAATATAATCTTTTTTGTACTGAGGAAGGTATTTGCTTGCACTCTTAAAGAAAATACAATAAGGGGGCTTTTCTTTAAGTTTCAAAGTGAAATTCTATGACTAATTTGCATTTAAAATTGCCACAGGTACAAGAGTACCCATGGACATTTGCATTTGTGTTTTGTGCAGGTATTTTTTGAATGTAAAATAACTTTATTTTCCTCCCCCAACCAAAACACAGCCCCATATGCACATTATTCCACAACACACCTACTCTTAACCACATATAGGGGCAGATTTTAAAAGCCCTATGCGCACCGAGCCTATTTTGCATAGGCCCTGCGACATGCGCAGGTCCCAGGGCTTGAAAAAAGGGGTGGGGCAGGGGCGGGGCGGGGGCATGGCCAGAGGCCTCCATAGGGCCTCTAGGCCGGCAGGTCGCATGGCGACACTTGGCCGGTGTGCGCAACCTTCGCCTGCCCAGAGGCAGGCGCAACTTGAAAAATAAAGGTCGGGAGGGGGGGGGGGGTAGGTTCGGTAGAGAAAGGGAGGAGAAGGTGGGGGGGGGGGGTGGAGGGAACAGGGAAAGCCATAGGGGCTCTCCTAGGGCTCGGCGCGTGCAAGGTGCACAAGTGTGCAACCCCTTGCACGCGCCGAGCCCAGATTTTATAACATGCGCGCGCATGTTATAAAATCGGGTGTAGATTTGTGCGTGCAGGGTTGCGTGCACAAATCTACGCCCGTGCGTAGGTATTAAAATCCAGCCCTAAGCGTGGGCAATTTTTAGATGACTGATTTATGCAGGGAAATCAATTTTTACTTATTGAACTGGGTTTGAAAATTGCCCTGATTTTATATCTTTCTCGATAAGAGTAAAGTCAGCATGTAACTTGTACGTGCAGATCCTAGTCAGCATTTTCTAAGCATAGTTATGTGCATAAGTTTGCTTTGAAAATATTCAGGTAATTGGCCTGATATGCATATAGATTAACTCACATAAAATTGCCCCTCTGCTTCGTTAACTCACATAAAGTTGTAACTCGTCTTCACTAACTCACATAAAGTTGTAACTCATCTTCAGAGGGTGCAATTTATGTGGGTTGGCTTATATGCAATACTTTTATAAAATAAAAAAGTATGGACGTAGATTCCAACTCCGCCCCACGGGAATCCCTCTCTGCAGTTTGCATAAACGTTTGCGTCTAACTGGGATACACGTGTACTTTTCTGTGAACAGAGCCCCGGGCTATTTTGTTGGAGACATTTGTACGCATAAAGGGCCAGATTTTATAACATGCGCGCATGCGTAGATTTTATAACATTCGCACAGCCACACGCATGTTATAAAATCCAGGGTCGGCGCAAGTAAGGGGGTGCACACTTGTGCACCTTGCACGCGCCGAGCCCTAGGGGAGCCACGATGGCGTTCCCCGTTCCCTCCGAGGCCGCTCCGAAATTGGAGCGGCCTCGGAGTGAACTTTCCTTCCTTCCGCCCCCACCTTTCCCCACCTTCCCCTCCCTTCCCCTATCTAACCCACCCCCTCAGCTCTACCTAAATCCCCCCTACCTTTAATTTATGATTTATGCCTGCCTCTGCCGGCCAAGTGCCGGCGGGCAAATCCCCGGCACAGCCGATTGCCGGAGGCCTCGGTCCCTCCCCGCCCCTTTTTATCAAGCCCCGGGACAGACACGCGCCCCGGGGCTTGCTCGCATCACCGAGCCTATGCAAAATAGGCTCGGCGAGCGCAGGGGCACTTTCTCAGGGTTATGTGCATACGTTACGAGCGTAACCCTTTGAAAATCTGCCCCAAAATCAATTCCTGAAAGAATAAAAGGCTGTAATTTAAACTGGAGGGCTAGCAATGCTGTCTAAGGTAACAGCCTGCAATTCTGCTGTAATTCTGGTGTTTCCAGGTTCATACCCTAGTATGACTTTCCAGTTGTCCAAAAGAATGTTGATTGTAATTAGGAATTAATAATAATTGTGCAAGCTATAACTGCTACATGAGAACACAATTATAGAAACAAATGTAGCAAAATCATTAGCATACTTATTAAAAATGAGCAATTCATTCAACAGTATGCAAGCAAGGAACAGAAATAATTTTTTAAATATCCCCAGACATAGCTCTGCCAAGAGTTTAATGCATTACTCAGTTTTGCATATCTCTGGATTAGAAATCCTCAGTGCAATTAGCAATAATTTAAGATTCTAGAAAGATCTCTTAGCATAAATCTTAATTATAGTGAACAGTTTTGCAATGAAAACTATAGTAGACAATAATGTCATTTATATGGTAATGAGCAGTAGCTAAGGGCAATTATTCTTTTTCATCTTCACTTGATTATTTACAATGAAAAGCGACTTATCAAATTTATTAAACTAAAGTAACTAAACTTCCATTTTATATAGTAGTTGCCGCATATGTGATAGCGTCGTCTATAAGTTGTGTAATAAGACCAGTTATCTTCAAAATGTCATCTCATATGATAGTCACCATCACTACCCAGTTCTTGAGTACCCCTTATTCACAGGCTATCCGTAATGAATATACATGGGATAGATTTACATATACCACTTCCATTATTTAAAAGTCTATCTCATGCATATTCACTGTAGATAGCCTGTACACCAGATTGGTTAATGGATACTTGAAGTTGAGTTCCATTACTTTATAAAATTCTAGAAACAAAAATATTGGTTTCACAAATAGGACATTTTAATGAACTCCATGCAAAAAAAGAAATCTTGATTTTGGTGAAATAAACTGCATTCTTTTGAATTTATTCATTTCAGCTTAATAATTAATATTATTTCTTCATATTTTCTTTTAATGTACAGCAGATACTTAAATATTTTAAATATTTTCTTCAGAAAGTAGCAAGTTAAATAAGTACCCTCCATGGCATTATGATATGTTGTTTGCAGAATATAGTAGTCAAAGAGTGTGTATATTTTATATATTCCACTAATATACATTTTACTTTATGAGTTCTGATTTAGTTCAGTCCCTTAGTTTCTAAAAATGAGTTTGGGTCAGACAAATAAGCCCATTCTCATGGGTTTTATTTATGGGGGTTTTTTTAGTATTAATAAAACCAAAATAAAGACTTTTAGTTGGGTCCTATTGATCCTGGTGTCCCTTTTCCCTACATGGCTTCCCTATTGATTTCTACTTGCATGGGATTTATTTATAACATATTTTGCAATTGTTCATATGTGAATCCTATCCAGATAGATATCCAAGGTATACTGCACCTAATGCTGTTGCCAGATTTATTTAGAACTAAAGAACCACAATTGGCTCCTATGAACAAGATGACAAGGTAGAATCTGCCTTCACTAGAACAAAATAATGTTTGCATTATATTAATCCTGTGTTTTTCTTTTTGTATTTGAAAATTTAAAAAATTCAAATAAATTACAAAAAAGAAATGATTGTCCACATGCAGTACCTCAACTAGTTGAAGAAGTGTTGGTTCACGTTCAGATTTAAGTAGTATCTCATTATCTTTTCCTTGGAAATTATCACGGTAATGTCTTCTGTTATATGGGACTCTTAGACTCTCTGGAACACCAATCTTGTTCTCCAACAAGCGAAATTGCAAGCTCTGAAAACCTGAAGCTGGGCTCAAATATTCCCTTGACAAAAAAAAAAAAGTATAGCAAATTAATACTTAAATGAAAGACCAGCTTGTCAATCAACAGGTTCCAGATTTCATGAAATAGGACACAACTGAATGCCACACTAAAGAAATTCATCTTGGTTTTAAGGTGATTGCCTTCTTTTCCACTTCATGTTAATAGATTACAATGATCCAAACTTTATAAATACATGAATTTCAACAAAATCACCCTCAGTTTTGTATAAACTGGAGTTTCATCTAACTCTTGTATCATTTTGTTGGGTTTTGCTGCAAGGTGTGATGATGAAATACTATTGCCAACCTTAAAACCATGACATCAAGAGACAGCTGTCCATTCTTGATGTTTAGATTTGTAAAAACAACACGCTTAGAATGAAATATGTTTGTATAATGTGGGATACAAGTCATTGAATAAAATAAATAAATAATAAATACATTTTGGAACACTTCATCCATTCCCAGGCTCTTTCCTAAGTAAAAATTGACTAGAACACAATAGGAAGTCATACCAAATCTTTACTATAAAGTTCAAATTGTCGTTGCTATGCTGAGAGGCTGGTGAGATTTTCCTCAACAGAAATATCTAACCCCCATCTAGGATTTATATCACCTGAATTTCAGCTGTTTCAGAAGTCATTGGCCAATTGAAATATTTAGCAAGGTGTGTCTCAGTGCTATCAACCCTCTCTGTGGGATCTTCCTGTTGCCTGTTACACTCTTCCTGGTTTGAACTCCTGTGCACTTAGGGGTGATTTTTCAGAGTTACACGTGTAAGAATTAGCATATACATGCATAAGTAGCCTGTACTTGTGTACACATTATTATATAATATTCAAACATATGTGTGTATTTTCGCTTTTGTATGCACATCTGCATGCATCAAAAAGGGGTGGTCTAGGGGCATTCCAGGGTTGGGCCAAGAATTACATACATAAGTTGCTATTTTATAAGAGACTTATGTGAGTACATGTGGTTACTTATCCGTGCAATTTTACACCTGATAATTATCTCATGCAATTGATATTAGATGGGTATGTTGCAAATTATTGGTTGGGTGGAAGCTGTGGGTGAGTTGAGGGGATATAAGGCTGAAGAATTAGGAGGGTCTCAATGACCTGAAGGACTGGCTGAACTGGTGGAGGAATTGGAAAACTAGTAATTTCAATTATGTGTGCAAGTTTTAAAATATACACACCTAAACGTTTAAATCAGGGTTTTACGCAAGCAAGTTGTATTTTTTTGCACATAAAATATATGCATGTATATTCTAAATTAGGCAAGAAAAGTACATGTGTTCAATACATTGATATATGCTTTAGCAATACATTGCAGATATTTGCATGTAAGCATATATACGTGCATATGTTGGGGTGTACCTACATGTATTTTATAATCTGTGCATAGCTGATACGCAGGAATGGTAACTTTCAAACCAGCGTATGGGTGCTATTTGGTGCATGTGCATTGATGTGTGCCCAGATTCTTGGCCATTTTATAAGTTAAGCATATATGTGCGCATGTTATAAAATATTCTGACCGTGCACAAATGCGTGCCAAATTTTAAGTGGACATGCAAATCCCACTTCTACCGCTTAAGTCAGAGGATTTTAAAAGGGGCACATGTCCACGCCTTTGCCAGTTTTACCAGTTTTCCACCAGTTCACCCAGTTAAGAGCTAGGTCCTCCAAACTCTCTAGTTTAATAGCCTTCACTCTCCACAGTTAGCCCAGACCCTTAAAACCCCTAAGGTATGGCTAGTTTTCTTTATTTTTAAACTTATACCTCCTTTATAGTAGATAGAAAACTTAAGCAGCACTAAACCTGGGTATGTGCCCAGGCATATAAGAATTTATACGCACATCTCTCGGCTCCACCCCAGAGCACCCATGCCCCACCCAGACCATACCTTTTTTTGAATTGGAGTGAGATGTGTGCACTGTGGGAGATGCATGTGTATCTGGGCGGCTTTTAGAATATGGTAGGCATGCATGAGCCCAACTTTTTTGCGCATCCCCAAATTGATATTCACGCCAGGCTTTTAAAATTTACCTCACAGGTTATAAAATACCATAGTAGTTCTCTCCGTGTGGCCATTTGCACACATATTTGAGGCTATGTAGAATTGTTGTAAAGTTATCCTCATAGTTTCTATGTGGTCAACATGGGTGGAGATTAATCTGTCATAATAGATATCTGATTCATGAGTGGCTAGCATTTAGTAATGAGCATCTCTCACTGGTTAACAAGTACAGGCACTTGTTTGATTGACATCTTGTAGTCAGGCCTTTCAGATATGTGATTGGATATGACTGAGCTGCTGTCATATTATAATTGGGCTGTGATAATCAGGAGGACACACTGCTAGTCAGCAGTCCATTATTAGGTTTGGATAGGTTAGAGTTCATATCAACATATGTTGTCCCCCAATTATGTTTATCCATGTCTCCCATTGTGCTTTCAAGTTAATCTTAAATTATTTATCTATTTTAATTGAATTAATTTATCTATTTTTTCTATTATGTTTATCTATTTTAATTGAATTAATCTCCTAACTTTTCTCTTAGTTATTTTCTAATATGCTCTAACCTTCTGTTCTGTTCCTTTCCTTATTCCCTAAAGTTAAAATATCATTTGTAAAGCACGGGCGCTAAATGTTATGTTTATTTTTAGTTCTGTTGCGAAGTATTGTTGATTGTGAACCGATGTGATGTTACTAAACAAATGTTGGTATATAAAAACTACAAATAAATAAATAAAATAAATAAATCTGATTGGATAGCAAGGATATTTTGTTTATGGAGTCAGTTAAGTGTCAAACCATATTTGGTCATCATGGCCTGTTTAGAAAAAAATAAACAGTACTTTCCATAGTTCTGCATCTGCAGTTAATTGTCCAGATGCCTTCTTGTGCTAGATTCATATCTGTTTATCCAGGTCCAATGCCTTGTGATGATGATGCACCTGCTCTGATAGTTTTTGGCACAAACATTCTCAAACAGCTGAAATTAAACTACTCATATATTCTCTCTCCCCCAACCCACCCACCAACATATGCAGGACTATTACACTCTAACTGTGGTTTCTAACTTCTGTGTAAGATTCAGAGACGAGAAATGCGTCTCCTGTAAAAAAAAAAATAAGAAAAATAACTGACTTTTATGTTAAATTGTATATGAAAATTGACTAAAATATCTAAGGCTGACCGCTACTGACCATTAACAGATTCACACAGCATTATAGTCAGCTGGTTATTTATTAGTTTAGGGATAGATTTTTAAAGGTGCACGTGTCCATGGGTGCACACTTCCCAGCACGCACACATGGACACACCGATTTTATAATCGCGTGCGCGAGTACAATTTTTGCATGGTGACGCATCCCGGCCTTTTCCAGTTCCCTCCCAGTCCGCTCCAATTAAGAAGCAGACTGGGAGGGAACTTCCCTACCCCCTCTACCTAACCTCCCTTCCTCTCTCCTCCCCACCCCCCTAAATCTAACCTACCTTACATTTTTTTTAAGTTGCTGCTCTTCTGAAGCAGAAGCAACTTGTGTGCGCCGGCTAACTGCCGCCATGTGCTCCCCCCGGCTCAGCGTCAAATGGCCGCTGTACAGGCCGCCTCCAGCCCTGCCCCCTGAACCACCCACCTGGCCCCATCTGGCCCCGGCACTTCGACTTGTAACGGGGGTTACGCATGTGGCCGGGCTCCTTTGAAGATGCGCGCAGCACGTGCAAGGACCAGCCACTTGTGTAACCCCCATTTTTTACGCGCTCAGGGGATTTAAAATTCTGCTGATAATGCATTGAAAAGGGAGTTGAAAAGCCAGCACTGGATCCAAATTTTATGACTAATATGGAGTTGAAAGTGCTAGCAGTAGAACTCACAGCCCGCTTTTAAAATCCATTCCTTAATCCATGTAATGCTAACGATTTAAGGGTAGATTTTTAAAACATTCGCGCCTCTATGTTTGCGAGATACTGGGCGTGCGCACATAGACGCGCAATTTTATATCATGTGTGCGCCGGCGCGCATATGTTATAAAATTGGCGGGGATTTTGTAATCCGCACGCGCATGTGTGGGCGGGGCATGCAAGTGGGGGAGGATTTTTGCATACCTCACACGGCGACGCATTTTGACCTTCCTCTGGAACTTCCCTACCCCCAACCCTAACCACCCTTCCCCTTCTCCTCTCCTCTCCAGCCCCTAAATCTAATTTATTTTTTTTTTACCTTTTTTGCTCAACTTACTTCAGCTCCTGAGCTGAAGTAAGTTGAGCATGGTGGCAGCCAGGACAGCTAACAATGGCGCTGTCCCGGCTCACCCCCCACCCCGCCTCTCCCCGCCAAAAACACACCCTCCGGCCCTCCCCTTCCAAGAGGCCCAGCACTTGAGCACGTATTGGCCGGGCCTTTTGGAAGATTAGCCCGGCGTGTAAGTCCCGGTCACACGCATAAAGGCAGGAATTTATGCGCCGGGCATTTAAAATCTGCCTGTTAATAATCTAGATCAGAATTCAAGATTGATCAGCTAAGATCAAGATCAAAACCGGTTCACAATATTGCCCATCTCTAACAGAAATTAACATGTTTCAGTTTCAGCAATTACTTAACATAATGTGAGGAAAATGTCAAATAGATATCTCTTTGAAATGCTGTCCATCACCAACATTAAATAGATATCCATCTTTGAAATATATGATCTGTAATGTGTACCTGAAGTCAAAAAAGTCCAGTGCTGTCATTGTTTCTAGAACTGAAAATTGTTCCACCAGTAATTTAAGGATCATGGAAATACGATGAATTCGAGTAATGACTTTAAGCATGTTCCTCTCATCTCTCACCTTAGAGGAATAGAAAATAAGCACATTTTATTAATTGAACGTAAGGAAGATTTGCACTAAAGATGCACAACATTGGAAATGTCCAATAGGTCCCACAGGGTTTGAGCACACCACAGAGGTTGTATATTCAAGCTGTCTGGGGAAGTTACTGCCACTATGGTGAAGACCCTAATCCTAACTGCAGGTTACAGGGAACATTCGAACTCCAAAGAGGCCTAAGAGATGAATATGTCTTTTGATTTTGTTTTTAATATATTTTTTTTTCCTTTTAGGTGTTTGTCACTGACTCTCCAGTACATAATACCACCAATTCTCATTTAATAACTACAAATGGTTTCCTCTCTGTATTTAAAAAACTAGCGGAGTCTCCACCCATCCCTGCAGGGTGTCCAACTGTACCCATACCAGAATGAGTTTTCCTATAAGGGTTTACCTTGCAATTCATTCATTATTCCAATCAAACTTCTATTTCTGGTTCCAGAGATGGCTCAGCGTATTTTTTTGTCGGCACACAAATCCCACTTCTACTGCTTAAATTGGGGGATTTTAAAAGGGGGCATGCGCCGACGCCATTCCCAGTTTTACCAGTTCGGCCCCAGTTCACCCAGTTAAGAGACAGGTCCTTTAACCTCCCCTAGTTTAACAGCCTTCACTGCCCCCAGTTAGCCCTGACCCTTAAAACCCCGCAGATCTGCCTAGTTTTCTTTAGTTTTTAACGTACACGTCATCCATAACAGAAGCAAAGTTAAGCGGCAGAGCACTTCAACGCGTGCCAGGGCACATAGGTATTTATGCACACATCTCATGTTCTGCCCTTTTTTAAAAATCTTTGGAGATGTGCACACTGCAGGAGATACATGCATATCCAGGTGACTTTTAAAATCCACTTGGTGAGTGCAAGCCCAACTTATTCGCACATTGCCTAATTAATGCACGCGCCGGGCTTTTAAAATTCACCTCTGAGTATTTCTGGTTGCTTTTCTTTCATGTGTTGAAGGGGATATTGCCGTAGTCTGTTTCTGTCTGCACTTTCCAAGGGGTGGGTGAGAATCCTGTCCTATTTATGTTAGGGATGTGCATTTGTTTTACTTGTTTTATTTTGCTTCGTGTGTAGTAATATTTTTTAGTGCGCACTAAATCAGATTAGTGTGTATTAAATGGAATTTAGTGCATACAAAAATGAAACAAAATGAAAAATAATGAAACAGAAAAAAATAAAAATAAATAAAAATGAAAGGAATTTTTTTTTAACTGCATGCCCCTAATTTCTGGCTTGGCAAAGAAATGACATGCCTTGAATTTTTCACTTGGAGGGGAGGGATGCAATCGAACATATTTCTTACAATTCAGTGTGCCATTAAGTTATATTTTTCCACAGTCTAGAGGGTCAAGGAAATGGAGCTGGTTGTCTAAAGAAATAAGACTATTTTTCATGGATGATAGCAGTTATTCATCATTTGAGGGATTTTCCAGTGATGATGATCCAGACTTTCTTCCAGGGGTTGATGACTGCTCCGAACCGGAAGATCACAAATCCCAAGTAAGTTCATGCAGCAGTGTTGGGGAGGAGATAACGGTGCCAGCAACCAAGAAGATGCAAAGTCCTCCAATGGTATGGGGAAGACAAGCATTCAATGGCCAGCATAATAGAGACAGACCTAGAGCTTCACAGACCAAGTAACCACAGCTGAAACCCTCTAGAACATCTCAGATGCTGCAGCCATGAAAGTCAGATATGGCAGGTTGTGATGAAAAGCTTCACAGCAGGTATACAGCAAAATGGAATCCAAAGACATTGTGCATGAACAAGATGGGCCTACATTGGATTCCTATCCCTATTCTTTTCCATTTCCACATGCAGTTCGAGCTCCTATAACTCACCTACAAGAGCCTTCAACAACTCCTCACTATCTTATCTTTCCTTACACCCCTCCCCATGAACTTCACTTATCAGGCAAGTCATTCCTATCTATGCCCGTCTTTACCACCAATTCTAGAATCTGTGTTTTCCACCTGGCTGAACTATATTGTAAACACCACTCTTGTGTGATGAAGACTTGCCATAGCCAAGGTATGATATTAATAATGTAGTCATTATGGCAGCAAGTAATCAGATGGTACTCACAGAAGGTGTGCCATTTAATGTGCCCTACTTCTTTATAATAAAAAAACTCTTCTAATAAATAAGGATAGCACGGATAACAAGGACTATTGAATTCATAAATTAAACAGTAAAGTCATTTTATTTTAAATATATAAATATGTAAATAGACTATATATTTTCTATTTATAAACACATTTAATACTTTGTGTCCTTAATTCTTAACAATAAACAAATTCTCACAAGTTATAAGGAACATAAGGCTTGCCATTCTGGGTCAGACTAAGGGCCCATCAAGCTCAGAATCCTGTTTCTAACAGTGGTCAAGCCAGGTCACAAGTACCTGGCAGGATCCCAAGGGATAGATAGATTCCAAGCTGCTTAACCCATGAATAAGCAGTGGATTTGTACAACTCTACCTTCATAATAATAGACTTTTCCTCCAGGAACTTGTCCAAACTTTTTTTAAACTCATCTACACTAAAAGCTTTTACCACATCCTCTGGCAATGAATTCCAGATTTTAATTATACATTGAGTAAAAAAATATTTTTTCTTATTAGTTTTAATTGTATTCCCTAGTAAGTTCATTTGTGTCCCCTGTTCTTTGTACTTTTTGAAAGAGTAAACAACTGATTAACGTTTACTAGTTCCATCCACTCATTATTTTATAGACCTCTATCATATCCCCCCTCAGCCATCTCTTCTCCAAGCTGAAGAGTCCTTTCTTCATTGCAGAATTGTTCCATCCCCTTTATCATCTTGGTCACCTTTCTCTGTACCTTTTCTAATTCTGCTATATCTTTCTTAAGATGTGGTGACCAGAACTGAAAACAATTCACAAGATGAGGTCACACCTTGGAGTGGTACACATACATTATGATATTCTCTGTTTTCTTCCTTTCCTAAGCATTCCTAGCATTCTATTTGCTTTCTTGGTTGCTGCTGCACTCTGAGCAGAAGATTTCAACATATTTTCAACAATGACACCTAGAACCTTTTCCTGACTGGTGAATTCCTAATGTGGAACCTTGTAGTTTGTAGTTATAATTTGAGTTACTCTTCCCTAAGTGCATTACTTTGCACTTGTCTTCATTAAATTTCATTTTCCATTTGCATGCCTAATCTCCTAGTTTTGCAATGTCCTCTTGCAATTTCTCACAATCCTCTTGTGATTTGACAACTTTGAATAGCTGTGTGTGTCATCTGCAAATTTGATCACCTCACTTAGTCCCATTTCCAGGTCGTCTATAAATATATTAAAAAGTAGCTGTCTCAGAACAGATCTCTGGCACACTCCACTATTCACCTTTTTCCATTCAGAAAATTTACCTTTTAGCCCTACTCTCTGTTTTCTATCTTTTAGCCAGTTGGCAATCCACAATAAGACATTGTCCCCTAACCCATGACTTTTTAATTTCCTAAGAAGTCTCCCATAAAGGACTTTGTCAAATGCTTTCTGGAAATCCAGATACACTAAGGGGTAGATTTTAAAAGGAGCACTTGCGGCGTACATGTGTGCCCGATTTTATAACTTGCGCGCGCAAGTTATAAAATCAGGGGTTGTTGTGCGCAAAGGGATGCACAACTGTACACCTTGCGTGCGCCGAGCCGCACTGCCTTCCCCTGTTCCCTCCCGGGCTTCTCCGAAATCGGAGCGGCCTGGAAGGGAACTTCCCTTCCCCCTAACATAACCTTCCCACCCCGTCCCCTAACCTTTTCCCCCAGTCCTACTCTAACCCCCCAAAATTGTTATCTTACCTTTTGCGCCTGTCTTTGGCAGGTGCAAGTTTCACATGCTGGCAGCCTGCCGGCATGCGATCCTTCGACACAGAGACAATGGCTGCTGTGTCGGAAGCCTCTGGCCCCGCCCCACCTCACCCACGGACCGCCCCACCCTGCCCCGCCCCTAGACAGCCCCTTTAGTAAAGCCCCAGGACTTACACACATCCCGGGGCTTTATGCGCATTGCTAGGCCTTTTAAAAATAGGTCCGGCGTGAGTAACCTTTTAAAATACGGCCCTATGTCAACTGGCTCACCTTTATCCACATGTTTATTTATACCCTCAAAAAAATAAGGCAAATTTATGAGGCAAGACTTCCCTTGGCTAAATCCATGTTGGCTTTGTCTCATTAAACTATGCTTATCTATATACTGTATTCAGCAATTTTGTTCTTTATTTTATTTATTTATTTATTTATTTATTTAAAAGTATTTATATACCGTTTTTACAAATGGAAATTTTATCAAAATGGTTCACAAGAATAATATTAAACTAAAATTAAATTAAAAAGAATAAACATTACACGAAATCGGTATAATAAAATTTTTACAAAATTAAACTACTCTGAAAAAGAGAAAGAAAAAAAACTTGTGCAATTCAATTACACTAAAGGTAGGCGAAAAAGGGAGGTGGCTTAATTAATTATATGATGTTGTGAAAAAAAAGCAGGGGGGGAATGTACTAAGGGGGGATGAGGTTGTTTATTATTACTGTGTATTTGATGGAATATTGAAAGCTGTTTGAAACAGGTATGTTTTTAGAGATTTTTTAAAATGCAACGGGTTTGATAATAAGTGGAGTGGATTTGGTAGTGAATTCCAAAGGGAAGGTCCTGCTACTGAAAACGCTCTCCTTCTGGTAATATCTAATCTTGCTAATCATGGTGATGGAATGTCTAATAGATTTTGTGTTAGAGATCTTAAATGTCGAGCAGGTTTGTATATACGGAGTATGGAACAAAGCCAGGTGGAGGAGGAGTTATATATTAAGCCGTGAATAATAGTGAGAACTTTATATTATATCCTGAATTTTATGGGTAGCCAATGAAGAGTTTGCAGAGTCGGTGTAATGTGATTCCTGGCACAGACATCAGACTCACTGGTCTGTAATTTCCTGGCTCATCCCTTTTTTTTTTTTGTAACTTTTTATTTATCCATTTTCAGGCATACAAAACAAAATATTGGATCATCCCTTTATAAAAATTGGTATTACATTGGCAACCCTCCAGTCTTCAGGTATCATAGATGATATTATTGATAGTTTACAAATTTCTAATAGCAGGTCCACAATTTAATTTCTCATTTCTTTCAGCACTCTGGGATTTATACCATCTGACCCAGTTGATTTGCTATTCTTTAGTTTTTCAATTTGCCCTAGTACATCTTCCAGGTTCACTGAGATTTGTTTCAGTTCCTCTGAATCATAGAAACATAGAAACATAGAAATGACAGCAGAAGAAGACCAAATGGCCCATCCAGTCTGCCCAGCAAGCTTCACACATTTTTTCTCTCATACTTATCTGTTTCTCTTAGCTCTTGGTTCTATTTCCCTTCCACCCCCACCTTTAATGTAGAGAGCAGTGATGGAGCTGCATCCAAGTGAAATATCTAGCTTGATTAGTTAGGGGTAGTAGCCGCCGCAATAAGCAAGCTACACCCATGCTTATTTGTTTTACCCAGACTATGTTATACAGCCCTTATTGGTTGTTTTTCTTCTCCCCTGCCGTTGAAGCAGGGAGCTATGCTGGATATGCGTGAAGTATCAGTCTTCTCCCATGCTGTTGAAGCAGAGAGCCATGCTGGATGTGCATCGAAAGTGAAGTATCAGGCACATTTGGTTTGGGGTAGTAACCGCCGTAACAAGCCAGCTACTCCCCGCTTTGTGAGTGCGAACCCTCTTTTCTTCTCCCCTGCCGTTGAAGCAGAGAGCTCTGCTGGATGTGTGAAGTATCAGTTTTTCTTCTCCCCCGCCGTTGAATCAGAGAACTATGCTGTATATGCATTGAAAGTGAAGTATCAGGCTTATTTGATTTGGGGTAGTAACCGCCGTAACAAGCCAGCTACTCCCCTCTTTGTGAGTGTGAATCCTTTTTTCCACATTTCCTCTTGCTGTTGAAACTTAGAGCGATGTTGGAGTCACAGTAAGCATGTGTATGTTTATTTAATAAGGGTATTGACTCCAGGCAGTAGCCATCATTCTGGCGAGTCACCCACTCTTCATTGGCAGCCTCTTGACTTTATGGATCCACAGTGTTTATCCCACGCCCCTTTGAAGTCCTTCACAGTTCTGGCCTTCACCACATCCTCCGGAAGGGCATTCCAGGCATCCACCACCCTCTCCGTGAAGAAATACTTCCTGACATTGGTTCTGAATCTTCCTCCCTGGAGCTTCAAATCGTGACCCCTTCAAATCATCACCTTTGAATATAATTTCTAGCATGTATTTATCTCTTACATCTTCCTCAGTGAATACTGAAGCAAAGAATTCATTTAGGGCCAGATTTTCAAAGCCTTTACCCGCATAGGAGGGGTTACGCGCACCGGGCCTATTTTATAAAGGCCCAGCGATGCGCATAAAGCCCTGGGATGCACCTAAGTCCCAGGGCTTTACTAAAGGGGCGGTCCAGGGTCGGGCGGGCGGTCCGGGGGCAGGAGCGGGGCCAAAGGCCTCCGGAACAGTGACCATTTGCTGCTGTGTTGGAGGATCGCATGCCGGCAGGCTTCCGGTGCGCGCATCCTGCGCCTGCCTCCATAAAGGCACAAAAGGTATATCAAAAATTTGGGGGGGGTTAGAGTAGGGCTAGGGGGGGGAAAGATTAGAGGAAGGGGTGGGAAGGTTAGTTTAGGGGAAGGGAAGTTCCCTCACAGGTTGCTCCGATTTCGGACCAGCCGCACATACTTTTGAAAATCTACCCCATAGTCTCTCTGCTATGACTTTGTTATCCCTAAGTCCTCCTTTACCCCTTGATTATCTAATGGTCCAACTGACTTTCTCACAAGCTTTTTACCTCAAATGTACCTGAAAAAGTTTTTATTATGAGTTTTTGTTTCCACGGCAAGCTTCCTTTCAAATTCTCTCTTTGCCTTCCTTTTCAGTGCTTTGTATCTGACTTGCCAGTGCTTTTGCTGTTTCCTGTTCTCTTCATTCAGATCCCTTTTCCATTTCTTGAAAGATATTCTTTTAGATATTATAGCCTCTCTCAAGTCACCTTTCAACCATGCCAGTAGTCATTTAGCTTTCTTTTCATCTTTTCTAATGCATGGAATACATCTGTTCTGGGCTTCCAAGATGGTATTTTTAAACAACATCCATGCCAGAGCTAAACTCTTAACCTTTGCAGTTGCTCCTTTCAGTTTTTTCCTAAGCATTTTCCTCATTTTATCATAGTCACCTTTTTGAAAATGAAATGCTATCATAGTAGATTTCTTTTTTGCACTCCCCTCCAGTTAAATCAAATTTGATAATGTTGTGATCACTAATGCCAAGTGGCTCCAACACTGTTACCTCTCACACCAAATCCTGTGTTCCACCAACGACTAGATCTAAAATAGTTTCTCCTTTTGTTGGTTCTTGTACCAGCTGCTTCATGAAGCAGTCATTTATTTCATCTAGAAACTTTACTTCTCTAGAATGTCCTGATGTAACTTTCACCCTGTCAGTACTGGGGTAATTGAAATCACCCATTATTACTGTGCTGCTGATTTTGTTAGCTTTCCTCATTTCTTTTAGCATTTCATTACCTGTTAGTTCATTCTGGCCAGGTGGACGGTAATATACCCTACTATTTCAGTATTTTATTCCCTTTTTTTATCTGGAATGTCTATCCATAAAGATTCAATATTGCTTTTTGTTTCCAGCAAATCTTTGTATCACAGTGTCCCATTGGTTATCCTCCTTCCATCAGGTCTCTTAGATATCAATTATATCTATCCCTTCATCCAATGCTATACACTCTAAACCTCCCATCTTATTTTGTAGACTTCTAGAAATTATCAAAATTATCATTGGTTCTGGAACCCTTTTAAAGACTCTTATCAGATAAGTATCTGAATTGTTGAACTTATCTCTTTACAGTTCGCTATTTTTGTATTTTACTTCTATTTGTTTTCATAAGGATTGATACTTTGCGTCTTTGTTTTTCTTTATTTTTTGGCATTGAATATAATTTACTTTGAAGAAAGTACTGTTCTCATGTAAGTATAATACTTTATGTCTTTCTTTAACTTTTCTTTGATTTACTTTTCCTGTATGTCTTTCTGTATATAAACTCAGGTCTGATTCTGTATGACAATGTTTGTGTATGCACTTATCTGTTTCTCTTGTTATTCCTTCCTTTCCCATTGCTGGCCAGTTCATCTTTACTTTTCGCCTTCTGTATTTCTTTTTACCTACTAACCTAGTCCTTACATAAAATAAACAAGAAACTCTGTGACTGCTCCAGGCTCTTCCACATACACATCAGTAGAGTTCCCTAAATTGTGTGTCATCGATCGCTTAGTGTTACTGTAAAAATAATAATTATTGAAATAAAAGAATAATTGATCAGCCCTAACTCTTGTTTGAGAAAGAGCAGCTTATTTTTTTATTCAAAATGACTTTATTCTTTCTGAATCTCTGCTGAACAGCAATTTCACTTTCCCGGTCAAAAACATTTGAGAGAAAGTATTAATTATACTGTTAGCTCTTTCTCTTTATTTGTACCTCATTTCTTAGTTGTTTTTTTTTTTTTCAATTGCTCTAGTGACATCTCTTGTGCTCAGTCTGGGACTGCTTTACTCTAGGGTGTTGCTTTCCTTCTTAGGGTCACTCAGTAAACCCCTTTATAATAGAGGGATACGGTGGTAGCGCTTTCTCCAGCTGTATCATTCATTGTGAATATTAACATAGACAATCACTCCAGATCATATGTCCCTCTCATGTGCTGCTCGTTGGTACGTGCTGCAGCAGACAATTAACTTTAAAAACTATTCTGTCCTGTACCTAACCTTGACCGGGAATCTCTATTAAAAAACAAAGGCACTCACACTTCACATATACTCTCTATCAATGCTTTGATGGTTCTTTCTTTTTTTAGACCAGTGGTTCCCAACCCTGTCCTGGGGACCCCCCAGCCAGTCGGTTTTTCAGGATATCCACAATGAATATGCATGAGAGAAAATGTGCATGTTATGGAGGCAGCGCGTGCAAATTTTCTCTCATGCATATTCATTGTGGATATCCTGAAAACCCGACTGGCTGGGGGGGTCCCCAGAACAGGATTGAGAACCACTGTTTTAGACTATTTTTGTACTTTATAAAGGCCTGAGGAACTGAGCACCACATCAGCTCTCCTGCTTTAACAACAGTCAGGCTTCTCTCTCTCTCGCTCAAGATTCTTTGCTAGCACTCTGAGGTCCTTGCTTGTGCTGACATCGTAGTGTAGGGAACACTGTGGCTGCCTAATGCTGTGCCCCGCAGATTGCAGCCCTGGGAGCAGGTGGCTGCCAGGACTTACCAAGGTGGAGGATGGGAACCGCACATTGAGCAGGACCCAGGAGTGGAGCCAAAGATCAGGATGAGAGCCAAGGACCAAGAACAGAGCAGGAGACGGGATGCAGCAGGAACCCACAGGAAAAAGGCCAGGCAACAACAGGATCAGGGAGCGAACTCTGTGAGGAATGTTGGACCAGCAAAGGTGTGACAGGCTAGGGCTTCTTATAGCCAACCCTCAGTTGGGACATACCTAATGCTGGTCCAATAGGGAGCCTCCGAAGGCAAGTCTCCATGTTTAGTTTCATAGCTCCTACAGGATTCTTGCTGAACCAGAGTCCTTGTGGCTCCACTGCAAATTCCCCTGCCTAATGGTTAGAGCAGTGGCCTGTAAACCAGGATCTTCATGGGAAGGCTAAGTTCGCCTCTCGGTTTATGATTTCCCCCTCCTCCCACAGCCTTGGACCACTTCCCTGCCCTGTCCTTCCTGAGCCCAGGCACATCATATTTTTTTCTGGAACTGCTTCTGCTTCTTCATCCCCTGAAACACTTCTCCAGTTGCATTTGTTGCTTCATGTCCCCAATATAGCTGCTGTCTCCTAAGGGATATATTTTATTTTTTTGTGTTTTTATACTGAATGTGATACTAAACTGAGTTAGGACAACAAAAGAAGCTGAGGATTAATTAGCTTTCACATATTAAGGGAATGTTTGTAGTGCAATACATTTTGTGATAAGCAGGTGCCATCTAGTGTCCAAAGAAAATATAGCAAGCAAATTTAAACCCTTTCCAAAAAATCACAAGGGTCAATATTCAGGAATATTTAGCTAAAAGCCAACTTTTCAATGTTTCCTTCACTTAACCAGCTAAAGTTTTGCCAAATAACCCATTATCTGGCTAAAATTTAGCTGGATTACATAGGGGCGTTCCAGGGGCAGAGGCAGAGTTAAGTTAGCTGGATAAGTTCTGACAATATTTTGTCAATAATTAAAGAGAAACAAACAGGGAGGCAGAATATAAATTTAGGGACTGGAACAAAATTCTTCCTGATAACATAAAAACATGGAAGCAGCAGGATGATACTAAACTGAAGGCATATATATGCCTCTGCTTTTTGATTGACTTATTCCATGGGGGCCATGAAACCCTGATGGAGTTGTGATCGCCATGCACAAAGCGTCTTTGTTTTCCTGCCACGGTAAGTCTGGAAATATTTCAACAAATAGCAGTACATGTGTTTTGATAATAAAGTTACATGGGAATAAAGGAGAGCTTTGGGCAGACTAGATATGCCATAATGATCTTTTTCCACTATCATGTTTCTATGTTTCTAAATTACCTGAGATATTAACAGATAGCTTGATTGGGCAACCTATTCAACTAAGTCATTCCTTTATACAATGTATTTGAATACAGTTTGTCATTGCTGTAATATTGAAACTGATTGTATCATAGCAGATTTGGAATGTCAATTCTGGTGAGATAACCCTCCATCAGTGTAATAGAGTTACACCCATAGCAAGAAAAATTAGCATTCATTTTTTATTAACTTTTGCTTAAATACTATGATGCTTGATGTAAATATCAGTCTTCCAGAACACAGCAGGGGAGCAGAACTTTATCTGTGAAGGAACAGATAGTTCCTGGTTCTCACTAATTTTGAAAAACTAAGGTAACATTTTATTTTTGTTTTATGTAATATTGTTTATTAAACATCAAAGGCAAAAACGTTTCACCTCCATGACTCTGAAGCATGTCAAACTACAGAAAACAACAGCCGTGTCAACAGTTTTCATTTTATATTATTCCCCTCCCTAATAATCCGACCCTAAACCACCCGCCCTACCTCGGGACATGAAGAGAATAGGATATGGCTGAGGTATAATGGAAATACACCAGTACAGTTAAGGATAATTGATGAGTGCTTCTGGCTCTGGGGGAAAGATGTTGCAAGCAGGCTCCCCAAACAGTGATCAAGGCCTGTTTACACTTAAAAGAATATGAGGTAGTTTGATTCTCCATTTGCATAAGGGTATGTCATTTATTTCGCCATAGCCCAAAACTAGGAGGATTGAAAGCCCACCGTTGTAACAATATGGCTTTCTTTGCAACAAAGCAGGCTTTCCGCAGGAAAAGACATCTATCTCATCCTCGCACCTGAAAGGATGAGACGTCAAAAAGGGCCCCCTCTGGTGTGAGCACCACTGATTGACCTACTAATAAAGAAAGATACTTGGCGATATTCCCCCAGAAAAACTCATATGCAAATGCAGTCCCAAAAACAATGGCCTAGGGAACTCCATTCAGTTTGGCATTTACTACAGCAGTCTGAGGATAAATAGCCGCACCTATGTAATCAGGCCGGGGGTAGATATGCCCTGTGTAGAAGCTTGTATTGCATCTCTCGTAGACTAGCATCTTCTGTTACCTCAGGAATTCTTTTGATGGCAGATAGGAGAGAAATGTCAGCTAAAGTTGATATGTCTGCCCTCCACTTAAGAAGCCAAGTATCACATAAGGTTCCGGCTGCAATGTTAAGGAGTGATTTACGAATCTGAGATATGCCCTGCCGCCTCGGAATCTCCAGCTGGAAAAACTCCTCCAAATGATTCAGAAAACTGTCTTGTAGATGTATTCGTTGTAGTGAGCAAATGTAGTGATGCAATTGGAGGTAGGCAAAGACAGAGTTAGAAAAGAGGTCAAATTGCGAGGACAGGACCATGTTAGAACGCATGACACCCTCGGAGTCCACTACTTGAGAGAGAGTAGTCACGTCTTTCTGCTGCCATTGAGAGAAGTATTTAGACTGTGAGCCCGGGAGGAAATCCAAATTTCCCCGAATGGGTAACAATGCTGACTCATGAGGGTAGTGGCCTAATTTAGAACAAAGAAATATCCAAGATTTGCGGCGCGAGCTCAGGAGAAAATTACCACCGTGTGATGAGGGGAGGCTTGCCCACTTCACAGGAAGAACATATATTGGGTGTAAAAGATGTATCATTGCTCTTTCAAATTCTAGTGGGGTAAAATGTTGTGTATTAAATACCCAGGCTTTTACATGTCGTAGCAAACAAGCCATGTTATATTCCTCTATGTCCGGAACTCCCAATCCACCACTGCACCAGGATCCGACTGGATGCACCATAGCAATATGTGCCCGTTGGCCCTGCCAGATGAAACGGGAAAGCATAGCATAGACTAACCTTATGTCTTGCTCCTGGAGCAAAACAGGAATGATTTGAAAAACATAGAGCCATTTAGGCCACAGAATCAGCTTAAATAGGTTTATCCGGCCATTCACCGACAAGGCAGGTCCTTCCATTCCAGAAGCTTATACTGAAGAGCTTTTAGTAGTGGCAGGACATTTAAATCATAAAGTTTGGTCTTAGAAAAGGATAACTGAATGCCCAAGTAACGAAAGGCTTCCCTTGTCCATTGAAAGGGGAACTTTGTCTGCCATTCACCAGAATGAATAGCATGGGAAACTAAGGCTTCAGATTTGTTCAGGTTTAATTTAAAACCAGAAAAGGATCCGAACCCTTCAAATAAATACATAGGGGCAGACAACGCTGTTACTGGGTCGGTTAGATGAACTGAAAGATCATCTACAAATGCAGTGACCTTAAAAAGAAAGGTCCCCACCAGTACACCGGAGATAGATACATTCTGCTGAATAGCTAACCAGTAAAGGTTCAAGCGAGAAAATAAATAACAGCGGCGATAAAGGACAACATTGCCTTGTACCGCGATGGAGGGGGAAATCCGCCGTAAGAGAACTATTAATTAAAAGTTGGGCGCATGGCGCCGCATATAAAAGATGAACCACCCTTAACCATTCGCCCCGGATCCCAAATTGCTCCAAACCAAAAAAGAGATAATCCCATGCCACACAGTTTCGATGCCTTTTCGGCGTCGAAACTGACCAAAGCGGAGGGGATATTACGCAATATATTCCATGCAATGGAAACCAGTGCCCGACGAATATTAATATCCGGATGTCGTTCTCACAAATCCCACCTGGTGGTTCCCTATCAGGGAAGGGAGAACAGTTGCTAAGCAGTCAGCATAAATCTTCGCCAGTAGCTTAGCATCAAAATTCAGGAGAGAGATTGGTCGACTGGATCTGGGGTCCAAAGGATCTTTATCTTTTTTAGGGATCAGCATGATCAAAGCTTTGTTTGTATCTGGTGGGAAGGCATGCTGACTGAGCAAATGTTCATAATGCAGAAGCAGGGGTGAAGTGATTCTATCCTGTAATATTTTATAATATTCCCTGGTAAAACCGTCGGGACCTAATGCCTTGTTAGATGGCGCTCCTATGATCCCGTATCGGATTTCCTCTAGACATAAAGGGGCATTGAGTTTTACCAGCTGCAGATCCATAAGTTGAGGAAGGGCTAACCTCTGAAAAAAAGCAGCGCAAGCACTGTCATCTGCTGGTTGCTGAGCGTAGAGTTGTTGAAAGTAAGAAAGAAAGACCTCATTCAGACCCTTGTGGGTTATTCACTATCGTTTGTGAGGAATTTCAAATGGCAGCTATATATTTAGCCCCCAATTATTTTTGTTTTATATTCTAAGATTTAATACAATCATAAGGAAATATTGGTATGTAATTACATATTTATATTGCACCTACTTCAATGCAGATTTCATTCAGGTACTGTAGATATCAAATCACATTAGGGCCTTACCCTTAATGCGGGTGTTAGGACCCTAATGCCTATGGTAAAGCCATAACGTATGCAATAAATAACATATGTAAATTTTCAAAATTTAGTCAAAAGGGAGCAGTTTGGATGGAGCTTATGAAAACAAGGGGTGTTTAACATTGTGTGCGATAGCATAGCGTATGCTAGTGCATGATTTAACTACACCTTTTTTCTTGGCGCTTTGCCAGAAATGGGTTTCAGACGAAGAGAGAGCACGCCTCTGGGGAGGCACATATATTAGTCAACTTTTTATACCACTATAAGAGGGGCAACTAGGAATTTGAGGTGAGATTTTGGTGGTGGCCTAGGTTTTGGGGGGACAGTTTTACATGCATAGTCAGAGGTACGAACAGCACAGTACACATCAGTGAAGATCTGATGGGATTTGGAGTGAGGAAAGGTACCCAAAGATGAGATTTGTACAAAGTACTCTCGACCTAGTTTGATGCACTCTCTGTACCCCTACCTCCTTCCCACCCTTCCACACCCCCAGTACATAAAAATGAATCCTGCGTTGGGACCGCAGATATGACAATTTTGACGCACGCAAGCTTTTGAAAATTCACCTTTTATTGTTCAGTTTCTGAACTGTCTTCTTACATTATGAACAGTGTACAAGATATGCTGTGGACAATTTACCCCTCTGCAGGAATTTTTTTCTGAATCAACAACCATTGCTGAGTGCCATCAAGGGTGATATCTTTTTTTTTTCATCTCCTACTCTTGAATTACTAAAGAATTTTGGACTGTTTCTTTTTAGAGGGAATTTTCATTGATGTTTTTGGGGGCAGATGATTCCTTTTTCAGCAGGCACTGTTTAGTGCTTCAGCCAGAGGTAGTATGATTCACCCAGTGATATCTAATGTTAAGCTTTGAGATATTCAAATTGTTCATGGCAGTATTTGAGGAGTGCAAGGCTTGATGGAAGATCTCTTTTTATTGTTGACTGACATTGTTGTGAGATTGTTGTATGCTTCTAGCTATGTGATTTATTATTTATGAGCTAGGAGTTTGGGTCGGGGGAGTAGAACATCACCAGTGGGGTAAACATATAGTTATTGGTGCACACTAAGGGGCTGATTTAGTAAAATGTGCTAATGCTATCGCAGCTGTTAAACAGGCCGATGCAATATGGGTGTATGAAAAATGGGCGCTCATGATTGAGCACCCGCTGTCCTAATGTACGCTCATCCACCTCTCTCAGGTGAGTGATGTACTATGCTAATGAGCTGCTGCATTAAAAAGGAGGTGCTAGGGGAAATTGTGCATCCAAGCACAGCCACGGGTTAGGAAAGTGGACGATCGTAAATTGAGGGTCTGTCAAGACTTTTTTTTTTCCATGTTGCTGCTTTCTGTGGTTCCTCTGACTTAATATTGCGATGATATTATGTCGGAGGATGCACAGAAACCCTGTATTTTCTGTTTTTGGTTGATCTTTTGGGGCAACTCAAGACTTAATGCCAGCTCTGGAACTGACATTAATTTTTGAGGGTTAAAATGTGCACATTGGGGTAGATTTTAAAAATTTGCGCGATCGTGTACTTTTGTTCGCGCACCAGGCGCGAACAAAAGTATGCTGGATTTTATAAGATACGCGCGTAGCCGCGCGTAACTTATAAAATCCGGGGTCGGCGCACGCAAGGGGGTGCACATTTGTGCAACCTGCGCGCGCCGAGCCCAGCGCGTGCTGCCTGCTCCCTCCGAGGCCGCTCCAATTTCGGAGCGGCCTCGGAGGGAACTTTCCTTCGCCCTCCCCCCACCTTCCCCTACCTAACCCACCCCCCTGGCCCTATCTAAACCCCCCCTTACCTTTGTTGGCAGATTTACGCCTGCTAAAAGCAGATGTAAATCTGCGAGCGCCAGCGGGCTGCTGGCGCGCCGTCACCCAACCCGGGGGCTGGTCCGGAGGCCTCAACCATGCCCCCGGACCGGCGCCATGCCCCCAGGCCCGCCCCCAAAATGACGGAGCCCGCCCCCGAAACGCCGCATCGTTTCGGGAACGCCCCCTCCCCGCCCCTTTTACAAAGCCCCGGGACTTACGCGCGTCCCAGGGCTCTGCGCGCGCCGGCGGCCTATGCAAGATAGGCGCACTGGCACGCAGGGCATTTAAAATCCGCCCCTTTGGGTGCACGGTTATTTTTTACATTGGGGGTACTAGATAAATAGTCTCATCAGCTTGGTATTTACATGTGATGAGCACTATTCTCTCATTGCTAGTTTGGATGCGCATTTTGGACACGCTGATCCCCTTATTGCATCAGGGGTTACTTTGCGCATCTAACTGAGGATTAATCTGAGTGCACAGTATTGCTTTGGCCTGAAAGTGCATTAAAAATGCTGTTCGCCCACACAAGCTAGTTTTACCCATAATAATAGAAATCATAATTCACGAAAATTAGCTCTCAATAGTTTTAACGTAAAACCTATGATAATAAAGTAATGAGATTCAAAACAATGCAAAATAGTTAATTACCTATTAGTGTAGCAAAACTGTATGCAAGCAAACTGCTTCACAGATGTATTAATGCACAACGCTTAACTTCACCTAGAGGAAGTGTAGTTAAGTCTTTGTGATGCTCTCTGTATATAGGATATATGCGAACTTTACCGTCTGCCTCCTTTGCATATCATTAACATTGGACTTTCGTACATGCAGTAAACACAGCATTTATATGCATTAAAGGCCAATTTTAGCACACTTGAGTACATTGGTCCCTTGCTTTGAAAAACTAAGTTTTTATTATTTCATTTATATCCTAAGGTTTGATAAAGCAATAAAATAGCAATATCAAACAATCAGACAATAATGTCACTATAAAATATTAAAAGAAATGCTTTGAAGGGGAACATTTTTGTTGAAATGCTGATTGCGGTCTACAGAAGCTTTCAGTTGGAGTACTGTTGAGTGAAACCAGAAATGTGTTATTTTTTGTTTATAACAAATGATGAAAATGTGAAATATTTTGTTTAGTAAAAATACATTTATTACAGTTTATTAATCTCTCGCTCTCTCTTTATATATAGATGATTATATATATATTGTGCTTGGCCGGATGCATTTTTCTGTGCACCCCTTCACTCAGAAGCTGTGACAGAATGGATGGCATTCCTTTTGCTGAGCAGCATTGGAAGCTGCTGTGGAATGCATTGTTTTGGCTTTACTGACCCAGCTATGCAGGAACGGATGGGTCCTACTCAAGAAATGCGCTGCTTGCAGAGAACCATTCTGATGCCCACATCTGTGCCCCCTGACGGATGTCTTCTGATTGTGTCAGCATGGAAGAAAACCGTGTGCATTTGTGCGTAGCAACCAATCGCTCTCTTTCACTGAATATCTCCAGGGAAGCAGATTCACTCTCCTTCATTCACCAACTATGGGGAAATCACCAAGTTGCTTGCAGGTCGCGGTTCTTAAAACTTGCACAATTGACAAGAGCCAGCTCCAATATTTTCCTGACCACATTATTGTATGCTGCCCACCTCTGCACCCATTGGCCTCCCCATACATCTAAAACCTATTGTTCTAAGAATGCTTTTTCACCTGATTTTATTGCCTCTGTCTTTCCTTCCTCGCATACAAACATATTGACAAGCTGTCTACAAACTCCTCTTCCCTGCCCCCCCCCCCCGAACACACACACACATACACACACCCCCTCTAAACTCCTCTCTCACATCCACACACAGTCATTAACACCCAGGCTCAACAGTACTCCTACCCCCTTCCACACACTCACCTTCTCCACTCCTCCTCTCCAGCAACATACACCCTTCCACTCTCCTTCTCCACGCCACTCCATCCATACACATACTCATCCTCCCTCCACACAAACCCCCCACGCTCCCTCCACACTCCTTCTTCCGAACTACCGCGCACACACACACACACACACACATTCTCCAAACTCCTCCTCCAATTGCTCCATTCACAGACATATATGCACTGACTATGTCTCCACTCCCTCCACACACACACACACACACACACACACACACACACATAAAACACACATCCTTCAAGCTTCTCCTCCACTCTCCTAACACATATTCCACACACTTCCTCGTGCCACTTCACACACGCATACCCTCTCCACAAACACCCATGCATACACTCACATAGTCCCTCTCTAAACATACCCTTGCCCGTCAGACTCTTACTCGCCCCCTTCCAGCCCTGGATTTGCAAATATGCACCCATTATACCTGTGCCTAGGGTGGCAAACATAGGGGCAGCAGGCTGGCTAAGATTTGTTGCCTTCCAGCTCTGTTGAATTTCATGCAGCAGAGAACCACCTTCTGCTATCCTCCTTCTGCTATCCTTACAAGAGGTGGGGGGAGGGGATAAAAGCATCAAAAGTGCCTAGGAGTGGCAAACTCCTAAATCAGTCTCCCCCCCCCCCCTCCACACACACCCACCCACCCATTCTCAGTCTAGAGATTCCTACACCTCCCCACACTCTACACACACACACACACACACACACTCTCCAGACTTCTGTACCCTCCCACATACACACCCACCTATACACAGACACATGCACACCCTGACTCCTCCCCCCCCAAAGATACACACACATATATATACCCTATAGGCTTCTCCTCCCCTTCCCCCGCCACAGACATACACATGCACACACATACACTCACCCTCCAGACTCCTGCTCCAACCCTCCATACACACACAAACCCTGTCATTCTCTTATCATCCCACTCTCCACGACACACATGCTCCACATTCATGTTCTCTCCAAGACTCAGCTTGCTGTCTCCTTTTCTATACAATGTCTTACATTCCTTCTCACACCCACTCCTACCATTCACTGCCTTACTAAACGTATCCTTTCACACCATGTAAAAAAAAATAAAAATTCAAATATACCTTCACTCCACAACATTCCTATCTCACTCACAATACCCACCTCTTCCACTTACTAAGTCCAAACCAATCTCTCCTTCTTTTACCACATTATATGTTCTCCAATGAAATTTCAATGGGTATGAGCAAGTAAAATATTATTTTAGTAAGAAATTAACTGTTTGTAGATTTTTGAAGATAGATTGTTACCATAAGATTTTTTTCTAGCTCTTCAGATAAAAACTTGTTGCTTTGAGAATCAATGACATTTTTGCCTTGTGATCCAAAATACATGGCATTTTGTAATTATTATCAGCAGTAGAGTCAATATTCACTCTTACCCCAAAAGTCCCAGAAAACATTTATAACTAGACAAAAACTATGTATTCCAATTTAAATAAGTTATTTTTTGAAAAGTAATTTCTTTAAATAATAGAGTCAAAAATTTGTTTCATTTCTCAGAATTACTTTTCTCCAGGGTTACCCCTCTATACATAACAAAAGAGTAATGCATATCTTTATCTGACACATAGTCTAGAAGGACAAGTTACATGATGCATGTCTACAGAATTTGAGAATTCTGCAATGATCTATCCAAGCTAACTAGATCGTGAAGGTCCGAGCTTTATAAATAACTGAATATTTGGCCTTTAGTCATCTAATGAAGGCCCAGACCTCCAGATAAATCATCTAAGAAAAACCTACAAAACTGAAGGAGCTAAACGTAGCCATCTCTAGTCCAATTTGCAGATTACTTACATGCCCATTCTGAAAAATCTCCCGAACAGAATCTAACTCCCACAGGATCTGCTTGAACCACAATTCATAGGCTGAAATAAGAAAGTCATTGTTACTATGATTGTTAGTGTGGCCAGGCCTTAAATCCTCGTCCTATGCCACTGAAAATGTATCCTTTTACCATAACCCAGTTTTGTCACTTAACCTTTACTCTGGGTAATGTTGTGCTATTTTTGACCTAGAAGAGGATGACATGGTTTTTGGCTATCTCTTTAAGTAAATATGTTACAAAGGACCTCATGAGGGGAGTGTGAAAGACCTCAATAGGGGAGTGTGCCCTGTATTCAATATAAGCCTGTGCTCAGAGTGGAAGAAGGCTTCTATCTTTTGTTGCTGTAAGGTTAGAAAAGAGTGAGTCTGATTGTTCAGCAGTTAGTTCTTGAAACTGCTGGTTCGTCTGGCCCATCAGGGACCTACCAAAATGGAAACTGGAGTGCTAACATTAGACACCTAGGTGTTAACGTTTGGGCACTTACAGGGAAAATGTAACAAATATCTTGTAGGAGATCCTGTGGATTTTCTGAGAGTAACTGCTTCAGAAGAATCCTGTGAAAGGGATGTGAATACTAATGAGCTTGTATATGAAGAATTCTTAAAACAACAGAAATGTTTGTGAACCAGATTAAAATCTAAAAGCTAGAGGAAGAGAAAGCGTATGGTACATTTATTTTGTGTTGCTGCTTACCTCTACTATGCATCCTGAGTTTTATTATTGTAAGTTGACTGCTGGTACTCCCCAAAAGGATAAAAGATATCATTTTTCAATATAATCCAGTGAATGAGAACCTAATTACTTAATCCCAGGGTTATGGATTTTAAGAGTGATTCTGCTAGGAGAAAGGCCTAAAGATATTGAAAGTTGGTGATATAATCTGATGGTCACAGGAGGAAAAGAAGCTTCTTTAGTATATTCCCTGTTCACCAGGTCCAGTTCACCATCCACCTGACCAAAGATTATAGTTTGGAACCCACAGAGGCTGATGCCAGGACTCCAGAACCCCAGCATCAGACCCTAATTTATTTTATGTGCCACAAGTGGTGGGTACATTTAAAAGAAATAAAACAATTCGTAAGCAAGTTACTATTATTTTTTGGAGCAGTGTATAGCAGAGTTTACATTGCATGGGAAGAAAACAGTTCAGGAGCACATACAAGGCAAGAACAATAAGGCAGTGGACAAAGCCCCAGGAATATTAGATAACCGCTCCTTTCAAACCTTCAGCAAACATCCATCAGCAGGCGCTCATACCTACCACAAATACTCCGTCTCACAACTAGACTCACCCACTTAAGCTCTAGCAACTTGCATTACATCTCCACTCTCCTTTCACAGCGCTAAAGGACCTCTCAAGTCTAATAATTCAGGAACCATTAGCCCAGAGACCTGACCAAATTCAGCAATGACAGAGCTTTTTATCCCCACCTCTCAACCATAGGCACCTACACCAGACTCTCATCCCACCTCAGCTCTACATTCCATGGACTGCATCTAAACATTTAAAATCCCAAGAAGAAAGACTCAAGACGCAAAACTTAAAATCAATTCAGACTCCGACTCAGACTTAAACCTTCTCTAAGCTACATTCTTAAGTCATAAGGACTCTGACCATCTCGCTCCATTTTATTAATTCCATTTGAAGCCTTCCACACAAACACTAACCTTTAGCCTTTGCACTACTCTTCATCACATTACTGCCTCAAAGATGCTCACCTTCACCATTCCCATAATCAAGAAAAAATCAAGAAATCCTATACAATCCACCTCTCATCCATCAACGCGACAACAAAGGTTAATCCCCATCATGTTATCTCCTATCACACAATTCCTGGGTCTCTCACTTTTCACTCTCACACTTTTCAACGCTCAGTCTCTCTCCAAAAAAATGCACATCCTCAATGACTATCTGATAGAAGTTAACCCTGATATCTGTGCCATCACGGAAACTTGGTTAAAACCCACGGACATAGTATTAATAAACCAGCTCCCCTCACAAGCTTATGACATCATTTCAGTCCCCAGACCCAAAAAAAAAGGAGGAGGTCTCCTTATTGCAGCTAAAAAAAAGCCTAGGCATCACCTTACAACAATCCAATTTTTCCTCAAAACTAGAATTCTCACTCTTCAAAGCAGATCATCTACAAATATGCCTCATTTATGCCCCCCCAGGAACATTAGATTCAGACCCCTCTCCTCTGATCGAGCTAATAGCCAAACACATCAACTCAGACAAACCTGCAATAATCTTGGGCGACTTCAACCTACATATCGACTCTCTTCCACAATCCACCAACTGTGAAACAGTCCTCACATCTCTTAACCATATGGGCTTCACTCAAATTGTCAACAGCCCCACCCACAAGGCAGGACATACATTAGACCTCATCTTCGTTAACGACAGCTTCACTATCTGCTCCAACCCCAACTGTTCGCCAGTACCATGGTCCGACCACAGAGTCATACACACATCCCTGAAGATAAGAAACCGCCCAGCACAAAACCCTACCAAAACCACCATTCACTTCAGGAAACCCTGCTCACTGGACTTACTCACTGAACACATCTCCAAAGAAATAAACATGCTAGACCTCACAGATGCATCCACCACCACTACTTCATGGATCAATATCACCAGTAAAATTGCAGATCAAATTTGCCCATCGACCACTAAAGTAACACAACCAACTCTTGACAACAGAAAACCCTGGATTACACCTGAGATCAAATCCTTAAAACAAAAACTAAGACATAAAGAGCATAGCTGGAGGAAAAACCCTTCCACCGCATCTCTGGCGAGCTATAAATCCTGTCTTAACACCTACAGAAATATCATCCACAAAACTAAAAAAGATTTTTATGCAAAAAAAATCCACAATTTTGTCTTCGACTCAAAGGCACTTTTTTCATATGTTTCATCTCTCACCAAACCATTACCTCCTCCCATTCCAGATGACCAGGCATTCAACAAAGCTAATGAACTCGCTAAATACTTCAAATCTAAAATCACCAACCTAACAGGTGCGCTTACAATCAACAGCTCCTCTCCAATGACGCACCTCACAACCCAGCCTCAACAAAACTGCAGTCTAGAATCCTTCGAACCCACATCAGAGCTTGAGATAGAAAACATCCTTAAGAAACTAAAACCTTCCTCCCACCCATCAGATCCTCTACCTACTAACCTGCTCATTTCCATACCAAATACCATCTCTAAACCATTATCTAAAATCATTAATACCTCTTTATCTCATGGAGTGGTTCCCAATCAATTAAAGCTAGCAATCCTCAAACCTCTTCTAAAAAAACCAAACGCCTCCCCTACTGATCTAGCTAACTTTAGACCTATCGCAAATTTACCGATGATAGCCAAATTGATGGAAAAAACAGTCAACAAACAACTCTCTGAATACCTTGAGGATCACAACATACTATCCTCAGCTCAATACGGCTTCCGCAAAGGTCTCAACACGGAATCCCTTCTCCTCTCACTCACGGACAACATCCTCTTAAACCTAGAAAAAAAACAAGCCTACCTTCTTTTTTTTTTATTTTTTTATTTTTTAAATTTTATTTTTATTGCATTTCTTAGTTATAACAAACAATAATTCTGATACAGGGGTACAGAACAAAGAAAACTAAGAAAAATTCACATTACAGATAAGAAAGTTTCCCCCAAATTGTATCAATTGCTAGGATAATATTAAGAATAATATTTAGTGAACTTTGACAAGTAGTAAACAATTGGAGCAAATAAGGAAAAAATATTATACATATAAACCTCCTTGTATTCCCTCAAACATTCCATTTGTTTATTTATCCCACTTTTCATACAATACTTAGGAGTAGTTATCAAGAAAAGCACGTAATTGGTCTGGATAGTTAAAGATATATGAATTTCCTTGATATTTTATGTAGCACTTACATGGGTATCGTAGGGAGAACTGTGCTCCCTTTTCTTGTGCTTCCTTCCGAAGTGCTATAAAATTTTTTCTCCTAATCTGTGTTGTGCGAATAACATCAGGAAATATTCTCACTGGGGCACCATAGAAGTTTTGTTTTTGTTGTCCGAAATGAAGTTTTAACACCTCATCTCTCTCTAATTGAGATTGAAATTGCACTAAAAGGGTTGCTCTATTTTCTATGTTTGATTCATAAGATTTTTCTAGAAATTCTGTCAGGTTAAAATTTTCCCTAGTTTTAACATTATCATTTTCCTTACTCTGTTGTTGTAGTAAGTAATAGGATTTTGATAGCTTAGGAATTGAATTTTCAGAATATTTTAGAATATTTTTTAAATAACTATTAAACAAGTCCACTGGTGTTACCAAATGGACTATAGGAAAATTTAATATTCTTAAATTCAATTTTCTGTTCTGGTTCTCTATCATTTCTAATTTCCCTTCGTGTTCTTGAACAGACTTTATTAAGTTAACCTGAATTTTCTTTATTTCTCCCAGTTTCTCATCTAATGCAGTTGTATTTTTCTCTAAACATTCTATGTTAGTTTGCATACACACATTCTTATTCAAAACTTCTTGCACATTTAGAGTCAAGTTATTTATCGATTTTTGCATATTCATAATCATCAGACCCAACTCTTCTAAAGTAAGCTTCTTAGGAGTTATCTCCATTATTTCTAACGTTGCTTTCTTTGAAACTGACTCTCCATGTTGTAACAAACACTCAGTTCCTCCTCCTGGATCCAAGCCTTCCTTACCCTCACAGGACTTCTGATTTTTATTGTCCTGAAAACTCTTTGTTGGGAATCCAACTTCTCTAGGGGATTCAGGCAAGGCTTCCGCTGATTTTATAGCCGCATTCCTTCTGGGTCCAGCCTGCTTGAGGGGCCCGAAACGCCATACTTTGCCGGTTCCGGATTGCTGTCGTCGGTGACGTCCGACAAGAAGGAGGAGCCGGGTAGACTTTAAAATCTGTCTACCCCGGCGGACGTTGCCGCATTCCTTCTGGGTCCAGCCTGCTTGAGGGGCCCGAAACGCCATACTTTGCCGGTTCCGGATTGCTGTCGTCGGTGACGTCCGAGAAGAAGGAGGAGCCGGGTAGACTTTAAAATCTGTCTACCCCGGGGGACGTTGCCGCATTCCTTCTGGGTCCAGCCTGCTTGAGGGGCCCGAAACGCCATACTTTGCCGGTTCCGGATTGCTGTCGTCGGTGACGTCCAAGAAGAAGGAGGAGCCGGGTAGACTTTAAAATCTGTCTACCCCGGGGGACGTTGCCGCATTCCTTCTGGGTCCAGCCTGCTTGAGGGGCCCGAAACGCCATACTTTGCCGGTTCCGGATTGCTGTCGTCGGTGACGTCCGAGAAGAAGGAGGAGCCGGGTAGACTTTAAAATCTGTCTACCCCGGCGGACGTTGCCGCATTCCTTCTGGGTCCAGCCTGCTTGAGGGGCCCGAAACGCCATACTTTGCCGGTTCCGGATTGCTGTCGTCGGTGATGTCCGAGAAGAAGGAGGAGCCGGGTAGACTTTAAAATCTGTCTACCCCGGCGGACGTTGCCGCATTCCTTCTGGGTCCAGCCTGCTTGAGGGGCCCGAAACGCCATACTTTGCCGGTTCCGGATTGCTGTCGTCGGTGACGTCCGAGAAGAAGGAGGAGCCGGGTAGACTTTAAAATCTGTCTACCCCGGCGGACGTTGCCGCATTCCTTCTGGGTCCAGCCTGCTTGAGGGGCCCGAAACGCCATACTTTGCCGGTTCCGGATTGCTGTCGTCGGTGACGTCCGAGAAGAAGGAGGAGCCGGGTAGACTTTAAAATCTGTCTACCCCGGCGGACGTTGCCGCATTCCTTCTGGGTCCAGCCTGCTTGAGGGGCCCGAAACGCCATACTTTGCCGGTTCCGGATTGCTGTCGTCGGTGACGTCCGAGAAGAAGGAGGAGCCGGGTAGACTTTAAAATCTGTCTACCCCGGTGCGACGGTTAAGCCGCGCGCGGTGAAGTCGCGCGCTCGGCTTAGTCCGGCTTCGTCCGGATTGGACGGCATTGGACGGCAAAGGAAGCAATCTTGGATGTTTGGATGCGGTCTTAGAGAACGGCGGCAAGTTAAGTAAAAGTGTTTTTTCCTCCTTGTTTGATTTGGAAGCAGACTAGTGTTTAATTGGGGAAGAGTCAAATAACTATAATTGTTCATTTTTGGACCTTTTGCCATGCCTCATTCTAAGAGGAAGGCAAAAATAAGAGAACTTTCTATGACTTCAACCCCTGTGAAGTTATACCAATCCACCATTCCTGACTGTTTCCAAATTCCCTCAGAGAGAACACCGGGAGGGGCCGCTAGTAATATGAGCCAGGAGCAGGAGAATATTACTCTGGCTAGTGAAACATCTCTATCCCCCGGTGCCCCGCAAAGACCGGCTCCCCCAACCAGGGAACCTGAAAAAGCTACAAGCCTACCTTCTGGTCCTTCTTGATTTATCTGCAGCCTTCGACACGGTAAATCACACCATACTCATCGATCAATTAGAAAATATAGGCATCAAAGGGTCTGCACTAAGCTGGTTTAAATCTTTCCTGAGCGACAGGTTTTACAAAGTAAGGATAAATAACACAGAATCCCACCCGGTACTGTCAGACCAGGGAGTCCCTCAAGGCTCTTCTCTATCACCCACTCTGTTCAACATCTACCTCCTCCCTCTTTGTCAACTTCTCTCAAACCTGAATCTCACATATTTCCTCTATGCGGACGACATACAGATCCTCATCCCAATCACAGAGTCCTTACAAAAAACCATCACTATCTGGAAGGAATGCATTCAACCCATCAAACAATTACTCTCTAGTCTCAACCTTGTTCTGAACGCTAACAAAACAGAAATGCTCATTATCACCCATGAATCTCCTTCAAACCCAGCTAATCTCTCCCTGACCACATGTCCTAATATCAACTTCTCACCTGTCGTCAGGAATTTAGGAGCCTGGCTGGACAATAAACTAAACTTAAAAAAATTTATAAACACCACGACTAAGGACTGCTTTTACAAATTGCAAGTCCTAAAAAAACTTAAACCCCTCCTTCACTTCAACGACTTCCGCCTTGTACTTCAAGCAATTGTTCTTACAAAGATTGGTTATTGCAACTCTCTCTTACTCGGTCTTCCTCTCAACTCTATCAAACCCCTACAGATGGTCCAGAATGCCGCCGCCAGAATTCTCACTAACTCTAACAAAAGGGAACACATAACACCCATACTCCGTAACCTACACTGGCTTCCCATCAAATACAGGATCCTTTTCAAAATACTAACCATCATTCATAAATCAATTCACAACATCTCGCCCATCAATTTAAAGATGCAACTTCGACCTCATACCTCCTCTCGACCCATCAGAAGCGCATACAAGGGTACACTGTATGCCCCAACCGCAAAAACTTCACGAAGGAAACGAGCTCTATCTACTGCTGGACCTCACCATTGGAACACTCTCCCCCCAGACTTAAGACTAGAACCAAGCCATCCTGTTTTCAAAAAAAACTAAAAACCTGGCTCTTTAGTCAAGCTTTCACAGACACATAAGGAACTAATCCCTCGCTGTCTTCTCTCCTCCACCTCCAATCTTCGACCCTTATCCACTTACCCCCCCTTACATTAAGTTATGACGGCCTCATTTTACTCTATGACTTATATCATCCTAAGACATTAATGTTTATGCCTTATGTTACTTCATACCTTATGTCACTTCATCTCACCATTGTTTATGCTCTATGTTACGCTATGACTTAGGTCACCCTATGATAACTGGATCACTTGTATATTATACAATGTTATTATATTATTATTATGGGGTGGATTTTCAGAGCCCTGCTCGCGTAAATCCGCCCAAAACGGGCGGATTTACGCGAGCAGGGCCCTGCGCGCCGGGAAGCCTATTTTACATAGGCCTCCCGGCGCGCGCAGAGCCCTGGGACTCGCGTAAGTCCCGGGGTTCTCGGAGGGGGGCGTGTCGGGGGCGTGTCGGGGGGCAGGCCCGGTCGTCGCGGCGTTTCGGGGGCGTGTCGGCAGCGTTTTGGGGGCGGGTACGGGGGCGTGGCTACGGCCCGGGGGCGTGGCCGCGCCCTCCGTACCCGCCCCCAGGTCGCGGCCCGGCGCGCAGGAGTCCCGCTCGCGCGTGGGGATTTACGCCTCCCTCCGGGAGGCGTAAATCCCCCGACAAAGGTAGGATGGGGGTTTAGACAGGGCCGGGCGGGTGGGTTAGGTAGGGGAAGGGAGGGGAAGGTGAGGGGAGGGCAAAGGAAAGTTCCCTTCTAGGCCGCTCCGATTTCGGAGCGGCCTAGGAGGGAACGGGGGTAGGCTGCGCGGCTCGGCGCGCGCAGGCTATACGAAATCGATAGCCTTGCGCGCGCCGATCCAGGATTTTAGCCGATACGCGCGACTACGCGCGTATCTACTAAAATCCAGCGTACTTTTGTTTGCGCTCCAGGCGCAAACAAAAGTAGGCTATTCGCGCTCGTCTGAAAATCTACCCCTATGTGTTTCCGGACTTCACCACCCAAAAGACTACATTACACAATCTGCCTCCACTTTTTAGTCTTCTATACATGTTTATTGTATTGTGACATCATTTAAGTAGTCAACCCAGTAGTTATCCCAGAGAAGCTACCTTTTGTTGATTCTTCGAATAGTCACTGTTTCATTATGTTACATGCAAAGCCTTTTGTTGATTCTTCGAATAGGTACTGTTTCATTATGTTACATGTAAAGCCTTGTTTAATATGTTTCTTGTAAAGCCTTGTTTAATATGTAAAGCCTTGTTTAATATGTTTCTTGTAAAGCCAAGGGCACTGTTTCCCGTCCCGAGGCATTTTTGCTGTTACCTGTAAACCGGATTGATTTGTTTCCTAATAGGAAATTCGGTATATAAAAATTCTAAATAAATAAATAAATAAATAAATAAATAAATAAATAAGCATTTGCAAATGAGGTTTCAGGAAAAAAAAAGAAAGAAACAGAGGAAAGGGTTTTCCTAAGGCAGACTTCTGGAAGAAGGAGAGTCAGAACTCTAATCAAGGCAGCAGCCCCTCCCTGATCTTTTGAAAGAAACAAGCCAGGGGGAAAAAAGCAGGAAAATGTCTGTAGGAAATGTGAGTAGCAGAAGTGGAGAGGCCAAAGATATGAGAAATCTTGGAAGTTCTGGAAGAGAACAAGTCCCCTCCCTTTGGGGGAAGTGTATCAGGACAGGTATGTGAGTATGGTATACAGTAGCTTCAAATATAAGAATATATAAAATATGCCATACTGGGTCAGACCAAGGATCCATCAAGCCCAGTATCCTGTTTCCTACAGTGGCCAATCCAAGTCACAAGTACCTGGCAAGTACCCAAACATTAAATACATCTCAAGCTACTATTGCTTATTAATTAATAGAAGGTTATGGATTTTTCCTCTAGAAACGTATCCAAACCTTTTTAAACCCAGTTGCACTAACTTCTGTAATCACATCCTCTGGCAATGAATTTAAGAGCTTAACTATGCACTGAGTGAAAAAGAATTTTCTTTGATTTGTTTTAAATGAGCTACTTGCTAACTTCATGGAGTGCCCCCTAGTCCTTCTATTATCTGAGAGAGTAAATAACTGATTTACATTAACCTGTTCAAGTCCTTTCATGATTTTGTAGACCTCTATCATATCGACCTCAAATGATTAAGTCTGGTGGGTGTATGTACCCTGTCCAAGAAGACAGCATGGGAAGATTTGGAGGACATTCAGACACACCTATCACACAGTGTTAAAAGAAAGCTGTGCTTATTGTACACTATACAATATTTGAAATGCACATGTCAAAAGTAGTAATACTCATACTGTGAGAATTAAAAATTATCACTATAAATCAACATTTTTTAGATTTTTATAACTGCTGTCTTGAAATTCCTTTGAATCCCTGGAAGCAGCCATATTTAGAACAGTCACAAATTACATCACACACACAGTGAAACCTGATTGGTTCATCCTATGTGATATTAGATAAACGTTATAGTAAGAAGAGATCTGCATTAATTCCAAATTACTTAAGAAATACCAATAGTATTTCTTATGTCATTTAGTGTGGTTCCTAAAAAAACAATGACACAAAAAGAAAAAAATGTTCTGTTTCTGTTTGATTCATGTTAGTGTGCACTATTTCCAAATAGCATGCAATAAGGGACTTCGCATTTTCAGAAACGTGTCCCCCTCAGAATTGCCCCCATCTCTCAGCCCACTCTCTAGCTTTCTCAAATACCCCAGAGACCAAAGAAAACAAGAGTGCCAATGGTGCCAAAATAGCACCAGCTTAGGGTCAGCCAGTGACATGATAGAGCATGGAATCAGAGTGGCATGAGCTACTGGGATTGCTTCTGCCCCTTTGGACCCTGGGGTATTGGGTAAGCTAGAGGGGTTGGGAGGGAAATGAGGTGCAATCCCGGGCAGCCTTTTGAAAATCTTTTGGGAGCAGGGTTAATTGGCAGGGGGTGGGACTGGCTGTCATTGCCCGCTAGGCCAACTGGCGTGTATTATTTCCAAATAGCATACACTAAAATACAAACAAAAAAACAACATGAAACAAAATGAAAACAAAAAAAAATGAAATGAAAAATGTTTGCCTGTACACCCCTAGTAAGTATGAGGAAATTATTAACTTTCTGGTTAATAGGACTGCTTCTGAGGAAACAAGAAAGCAGCGTATAGTATTAAGAAAGCATGAATAATAACATGCTCAGTTGCTACAAGGTAAGTATTATTACTGGCAACATATATCTCTGAAATATTTCTCTGTCCATACAAGGTATGGTTTTAACTACAGTGTCTTCATCTACAATCGAGCAATCCCATTGTTTTCAATGGGATCAATATTCAAAAGCCTGCTGAGTGGGTACGATAACCGCTAAATAAACCCTGTTATCTGTACACCAATATTCAGCCACGCTTAATCTACTAGTTGTGCAGCAGAATATTCAACTAAATCTTCCTGTGCAAAATTTAAGCAGGTTACGGTTTGCACAGTAGAGATATCATGTTAACTGGCTAACTTTCAAAGCCCATCCCAGGAATGCCTCTGACTTGGCCCCTTTTGTACCTGGCTAAATGCTTGTGGTTAAATGGGCCAAATTTTTAAACAGGTAGCATTACCCAGCTAAGACCTGATTTTAGCCAGGTAAATATTTTGCATAGTGACCCCAATGTGTCTGAGCACTAGCTTGCCTTCCAGTTTCAGTCTGAGACTTTTAATGCATTGCACCAAAGATCTCACTCAATATCTTAATCGTCAGGCATTTTTGCCTCCAGAGGTCCATAATCAAAAGCCATGTAGACTGATAACTGAAAAGTTATCCGTCTAAATGAATAATTTGGCAATTTCAGCCACTTATTATAGCCAGATAAAAGAAAGGGGGCATTCCAGAAGTGTTTTGGGAAGGAGTTAAGTTATGCAGCTAACTTAGTTGAGTATCGTGTATATCTGGCTAGGTTAACTGGATAACTATTGGCCTGCTTCTGAGCAGGCCTAAATTTATCTAGCCTCATCTGGCCATATAACTAGGTACTTACCCGGATATCTTCAAAGATATCCAGGTAAGTAGCACACCTTAAAACAAAAAACAAGTCCTGGTCCGATGCTTACCCTCCACCACATGTCTCTACTCCTCATCCCCTAGCACTGCTGTCCCAGAAAGCTGCACTCAACCTTAAGACACGTTTTAAACCTACAAAAGAAAATCACCACTGACCCGGGCCTCTAGGCCTTCTCCCTTCCTCCCCGCTAAAAAAAAATCTTTAAATCGTCCCATCTTCCCCCCACCACAAACATCCAGCCACCCCTCTCATCCCTCCCCCTCCCCCAGCAGTCATTCTGCCACCTACCCGTTGTCTTCAAAAGAGGCCCCCCATGCCCATAGCAGGATTGCTGCTATGGGCATGGGGGGGCCCATAGCAATACTTAGGTAAAAACGCTGGAACCACACTTTGTAGTGTAAAAGTATGCTTTCAGCGTTATTACCTAAGTAATGCAGGAAGCAGCCGGGATCGCTTAGCTCAGCAATTCCAGTATGGACAAGGAGGCCTCTTTTGAAGGCAACGGGTGGGTGGCAGGCTGTCTGACAGGGTGGGGGGTTGTATGTGGGGGGAGGAGGGGCGATTTAAAGTTTTTTTAGTGAGGGGGGAGGACTGGGCCAGTGATGATTTTCTTTTGTAGGAAACGTTTTTAAAGTTGAGGGCAGCTTTCTGGAACAGCAGTAGCTGGGTGGGGAGAGGGGTAGGCATCGACCTGGGAGGCCCGTAACTTCTTTTTTTTTAATGTGTGCTACTTACCAGGATATCTTCGATCATATCCGGGTAAGTACCTAGTTTATCCGGCTACACAAGACCAGATAACATTAGGCCTAACTGGCCATATTTTACCAATGGCCGATTACGGTTAAAGCTATCTGTCTATATGTAGCTGGATAACTTTAAACAAATATTTTCTGCAAAACGTTTATCCTGCTAAATATACAGGACTAGTCATCCAGCTAACTTTAGCCAGATAACTTGTCCACCACCAGACCTACTGAAGCACAAGGTGCAGTAATTTGTGCATGAAAGGCCTTATTCATTGAAAATATTGCCATCAACATAGAATGAGAATAAGCCCTTTTAAAATAATGTATTAAATCCAGCTGCATGATAAAAATTTGAAAATGTAGGCATCTTAGTATGTTAACACTGAATCCTTTGAACTGTGCAAGGTGGCAAAATGCCTACAAGAAACTAGTAAACGACATTGAATTGACAGTCATCGTGTTCAAGTGCATAGATTCTCTCTGTGTGCAGAGATATATACCACCATAGGAAATTTCATCCAGATCCTCAAAATATTTTAAATATTAATTTAATGCAGTACAGATTCTGCAAGGTTTTTGAAAACTTCTAGAGGACTTGCAGTGTTAGCCTGCAACAGCAAAAATGACAAAAAATGCTGGTGACAGCTTACCCACAACCCAGTTATTTGAAACGAGCTTTCCAGCGCTAGAGTCCATTTTGCCAGATCCTTAGATTTTATAAGGCTTTTGAAGAAACTATTTAAAGCATCACAAATCTAAATTCAATATATTTTTTTTGATGCAACAGTTTTCTCCTGCACCTTTTGACTTTCAGCTCAGGGCTGGGATCTGGTGCCATGGGCTTACATTCACAACTACTCAGGGATTTTTTTTCCCTCCCTATTTTATATGCCTTCCCCGCTCCCCAGTATACCTAGTTTGGTCATTGCGGCCATGGTCCTGGGCTGGAGGCCATGCACTAGGGCTTCTTCCAGAATCCTGCAATCACGGGACTTAAATCTGGCCACTAGGTGTCCTCCTTAAGCAGTGACCAAAACTCCTTCCCCTGCTCCGGGGGCTCTGAATGCGGCCTTTGTAGCTTCCCCTGCTAACCTGGGGAGCAGAACACCTGACTTAAGCATCAAACCAGGGACTTTTTGTAGGCCCCCAGACCATGTTTAGTCATAGTTTATTCAAATGCTTGTCAATTTATGCTAATTAAAAAAATTACTCTTAAGAACATTATAGAAAATTGGTTGAATGTCTGCTGGGGAGGTTTTATGATTGTGAACACTCACTAGATCAGGGCTTTCCAAAATGTTAAGTCAGCGTAACCCCATTTTAGCACTTGAAATCCACATGACCCCAGACAACCAAAACAAATTAGTAGGCATGCAGGCTCCCTCCAACAAACACTCCATTTTCACCCTTCCCACACTCCAGTTGATCTTCTCTCTCAACCACCAGCCCCTACAAAGAACCTCCTCTTTTAATGTCCTCCCCTCCAGTGGATTCCCTCCCAACTTCTTCTCCAGCTGATCCACTCTTACATCTCCCAGATGCTCCTATCCAGCCCATCCCCTCTCTCTGACCCCTTCCAGTCCTTTTCACATCCCCCCAGTTGATCCTCTCTCAGCCCAAGCCCTTCTTATAACAGTCAATTGATCCTCTGACATCCCCTCCCTCTCCCCCCATCCTCCATTCTTGCCTTACTCACGTCCCCATCCTCTTACATCCTCCAGCCTCATTTCTTCCCCTCCAACCCTTCTTTCACATTCCCCCAGCTGATCACTTCTCACCCCCAGCAACTTTCTTACATCCCCCAGTTGATCTTCTGTCATTCCTACTTTTCATCCTCCACAGCCAGTTCCTCTCCAATCAATCAAACCCTCAACCCCTTCCTCCTGCACCTGATCCCTTCCTTCAAACAAACCCTCCTCTAAGCATCCCTTTGCCAGGATCAGCATCAATTTTTTTTTTTTTTTGGGCCCCAGACCAAAGGTGAATGACAACTGGTGGGAAGAGAGGGAATGCTGATGACAAGAGCAACATTTTTCCCTGGGGTAAGTTCAGTGGTGGGCAAGGATAGAGGAACTGTGGCAATCTCCACTGGCCCATGCACACACAGACCTCCCCTCCCCTCGTGGCTGGTCCCAAGTATGACGGTAATCTGCAAGCAGCAGCAGCAGCTTTAGCAATAACTGTCAGCATGGGGCTTGTGAGCCAGTGCAAACTCACAGTCCCTGCAGTGGCCCTAAACCCTCCTTATGCAGGCTTCCTCTTAACATATAAACTCATGGGGCCGCTGCAGGGCCTGTGAACACATTCTTGCTCACAGGTCCCACGCTGTCTTATACTATTAATACTGCAGCCAGTTGAGGCACTTATGACCCCAGCTGAAGGTTTTGTGACCCCCGTTTGGAGTCCCGACCCCCAATTTAGGAAGCCCTGCACTAGATTCTATATGCACTCTAACAATGAAAGTGATTTTAGGGGTTCATTTATCAAAATGCGGTAAATACCGCATGTGTTAGCAAAAGGGGTGTGGTTTATGCTAATGTGGTGTTTATCGCATTTTGTGAAACTTACCTGTGCGAACAGCTAAGTTACTGCACATTGCGATACCACTTCATATTCTGTGATAAGTGCCAAACCAACCTGATGTTTTGCCTGCATTCAACGAGAGAGAGAGAGAGAGAGAGAGAGAGAGAGAGAGAGAGAGAGAGAGAGAGAGAGAGAGAGCAAGCCTGGCCATGATAGCATGTCCCATGCATAAGTATTTATATCCCTAGGATAGGCCCACCTAGTAACTCGAGGTGGGGATTAGATAAGGGTGTAGGGGGTTAGGGGCCACCCTCACATTCTACATGGTCTCATGTAGAATGTGACAGTGGCCCCTAAACCCCTCTCTCTCTCTCTCTCTCTCTCTCTCAATTGTCTGAACTCAGCCTTACAGAATGCATCACATGGTCCTGACTACTTGGCGTTATGGCTGTGCGATACCACTTCGCAGGCAGGCTAACCCAGCCCACTCTCCACCCAGGTTTTGCATTTGCATCCTCTCTCCGCCCCGACTCCTCCCTGTTTTGGCATTTGCATCGCACCATACGATAAACACGTTTTCGCATGTCTAAAAGGCCTATCGCATGCGAAAACGGGGCTTTTTCGCATGCGATAAGCCCTTAACGTATGCGAAAACACCTTACCGCATTTTGATAAATGACCCCCTTAGTTTGAAGAGTTATTTTTAGCATCAAATTATTATACTGTAGAGAGTACATTCCAGGCACGGCTGTAGCTTACCTTGATGTGTGACAATAAATAAGTGTTCATCATGGATCTTGTTTCCCTTTACTTCACTCTGAAGTACTTGAGCAGATAGTATTTTGTCAAGCTTTAAAAGAAGGAAGATCAGAAAAGAATTTGGATAAATTGATGCCCCATATCCCTTGCCTCTATTTGTCATCATACTTTGCCAAAGATTTTAGGAAGTCATTATTATGTATTTATCTATTTTATTTATTTAAAATACTTATATTCTGCCCATCATAACTTTGTCATGCTAAGCGGATTACAATAAAACATATAATGTCAATATAGAGCACAAGACAACACATAGACAAACACAATTTAAAATCAGTACTTCATTGGCAAGCAAACTAAATCCATATCTGCTGAAATGCCTCCTCAAACAATACAGTTTTTAATGCCATCCAAAATAGTGTATAACTGTTCAAAAAGTTGGATCTCTTCTGTTAAATTATTCCAAAGGATGGCCCCAGCAATAGATATTGAACCACGCCTTGTTTCATGTAGATAAGTATCTCTTACCGATGGCACTTCAAGATAATGGCTGCCAGCAGAACACAAACCTTGAAATGATTAGACAAAAAGCCAGGAGCATTACCTTGTAAAGATTTATAAACTATGGTTAAGACCTTTTGTTTAAATCTTTGCTCTACTGATAGCCAATGAAGGCGGAAGAGCACTGGAGTAACATGCTCATGATATGAGGTCTTCAAAGCCCACCAGGCAGCTGAGTTTTGTAACAACTGCAGCACTGACAGCCGTGACTTTGGGACTTCCAATCTCTAGAAACTCTGACACAAGACATCAAAATTATTTTTATGAGCATTTCTTCTAACACACCACATAGCAGACAAAACTTTAAAGTCTCTTTTTTTTCTCCCTTCTCTATATCATTTCTTAATGTGATCGCCATAACAACCCCCTTGTTAGATATTTGGTATCTCCTGGGTTAAAATCTATCTCGTGGGTTAAAATCTATCTTTCCATTGGCAAATTAAATTCCTTCACAGGATCATTTCTAATAATGAAAATTATTCAGGTAGGATATGACATCTGGTCATTGTGTTCAATACTTTGAGGAAATAATGCAGATTTTTTTTACAATAAACAGGGAGGATAGCTTTCAAGCAATTGTGCATGGTGGCATATGCATGCATATATGGTCGCGTGTAGATTAACCATAGTGTTTTATAACCTGCGTCTATCACATACAAGCATATTATAAAATTCATGTCTCTTTATCCGCAACATATGCTTGTATGTATGCTTACCCGCAAATACTCAATAATAAACAACCATCTCACTTTCACTCGAAGTATAGAAGTCAAGAAAGATGAACCCACTAAAATAACGAATTGTAACCTTCTTACAGCACACGGGGTCCATAAAAGGATTTGCGTTCATAAATCCAACTTTGCTGCTAATGAAATTATAATCATCGGTCACATAGTGGTTAAATGGGTCACCATATAAATATTTGAGTTCAATAATGTGCAAAGAAAAGTTCTTAGTGCTACATAAATCCAAATAATTTTTTAGCATTTTTCTTTCATGTGTTGCAAATGAATTTTCAAAGCTCTGAAACTGTACCTTTCTTGAATAGCCCAGGAGTGAGAAAGCAGTATAATGGAGCGAAAATGTCAAATCTCTCTGTACTTTAAAGATGATCTTCCATCTGACATTACAATGGTTTCGGAGAAGATTTCCTTCTTCAGGGGTGATTAACAGCTAACGGCTCCAATACAAAAATCCCGGTCTTTCTGAACATATCAGCTACTACATGGTCGCCTATGTATTGAGCATATCATCTCGGCGTACAGGAAGATTTTACGCCTGCTCCGGGCAGGCGTAAAATTTGACAGGTTGAAAAGTGCGCCTTGGGCGAGGGGGATTTTTTTGCAACATGGGGTAGTAGCTAATAGCCCCATCTACATGGAATTTGCATGTGATGAGCGCTATTAGCTACGTATGACTCCCCTAGTTGCATCAGGGGTTATGGGTGCATGTCCAAAACACACGTCCAAACACTCGTTTACCTGTGTGCTAGGCTCGGCGCACAATATTGCATCAGCCCCAGTGATACAGGAAAACATATGGATACTTAGTGGAGCCCGGCAGGAGGACTCACCGGGAACAGTCAGTACTAGTTTAGGTAGATCAGCTGGAGGAAGGCTAGCAGTCTGGTAGCAAGACAGCGGTGACAGCACAGGTCCTTGCTATGGCAATATCTGGGCTCAGCAAATGAATCCTATTATTTTATATTATGCAGTGACAGCACTAGGGAGTTTCCAAGTTGCAGGGGTCCCTTGGCAGCTTATTTTTTTAGCTCACGATATAAATATTTGTATTTGTCCTCTGCAGCAAATGCATTTTTAATAATAATTTTTCTAAGTCCTAAGCAGAGATGAACTGACCCCTTTGTGACAGGCAGGGCTCCTAAGCATGGCCAACCATTTTCATGTCTTATTTCCCCCTCTTCCCTCTCAAACCAGTCCACTACCACCACAATCAAATTAAGAACTTTCGTGATAAAGATATTTGCCAATTTCAGTGAACACAAATTTTCAAACTTATGTTAAAAAATCAGGATTCTGTGGCTCGGGATTTACGCGCATAAGTCCTATTTTATTTTTGTACTTTAAATGTATGTGCACATAATTTTTAAAAAGGTAGGAAAGTACATGCATTCAATACACTATACTTGCTTCGATTTTAAGACCTGCGCGCAAGTCCATGTGCACGCGGTTCCAGGTGCAAGGACACAGATACGCCAATTTTATAACATGCATGCGCCGGCGCACACGTTACAAAATCCGATGTGCGGGCAGCCTGCAACTTGCACGCGCAGGGAGAGGAATTTTACAAAGCAATGCGAGGCGATGCAAGTAGGGCTTCCTCAGTTCCCTCCCAATCCGATCCAATTAAGGAGTGTACTGGGAGGGAACTTCCCTATGCCCCTTTCTAACCTTTCTACCTGTCCCCCTCTCCTCTTCGACCCCTACTCCCTACCTGACAGATTTCATTTCATTTTTACCTTACCGCTCCTTCGGAGCAGCAGTAGACTCTGCACGCTGGCTGGCTTCTGGTTTGCGCTTCCCTGGGACAGCGGCTAATGGCGCTGTCCCGGTCTGCTCCCCGCCCGGATAATACCCTCCCAGCCCGCCCCTTTTGCAGGGCCTGCCATTTTTGCTCTTAATGGGGGTTACGCGCGTGGCCAGACCCATTGTGAAATGCGCACAGCACGTGCAAGGCCCGGCAACGCACGCAACCCCCGAAATTTACATGCCCGGGCCTTTTAAAATTGGGCCATGAATATATTTGTACATAAGCATACATACAAGCGTATAATGCGGGGTAGAGATAACATGTATTTTATGATGTGCGCATATCTGGTTTTCTTTGGGTTATAAAATGCTAATGTTAATCTACGTGCGGCTATATACACGCATATATGCCACCGTGTGCAATTGTTTGAAAGTTATCCTAATACTTTGTAAAAGTCTACACTTCAGGAATATTTTGTGTGTGCCATAAAAGAGGAGACTCAACCAAAAAACACAAAATTAACCAGCATTTAACTTGTATGGGATAGATTTGGAGGGATAACGTTCAAACTGGACTTATGCATGTAAGTCCGCTATGAAAATTGGTATAAAATTGTTTGTGCATTTGAGGCATGTGATGTGGGATGTTTGAAAATAACCCTCCCTTTGTATAAGAAAGCACACTTTTAAATTGGTAAGGAAATCAAGAATAATGTAATACAATAGTTACAGAAGAGTCTTGAGCAAGTCATTTAAAAAAATACAGGGTTTCATCCACATTGCATCAGTGGCAGGAGCCAGAGGCAGAAAGGCTGCAACGTGGTCCACACAGTGAAACCCAGGAGGGAAACATTTTTTGACATCCACGTTTGATCTGTTTAGTGTCTTAAGGCAGTATCACAGTGTAACCCCCTGAAGCAGGCATTCTGCCAAAACCCCCAGCAGGGTCGGGTTTCCTGCTTTGGCAGAGAAGCAATGGCAATCTGAGGAGCTGGCACAGTGGGAGTTCTGTGAGAAAAAGTATCGGAAAGCAACTGAACAGCATCGGGAGTGAAAAGCTACTGATCCGAGCAGAGAGAGAAAGAGTTTGGGCAGAGAAAAAAAAAAAAGCCCACTGGTGGAAGTAGAAAATAAATAAAATAATGAATGAATAAATAAATTAAATAAAACCCCTCTCTCTCTTCATCAGGAACTACCGGAGCAGCAGGTCTTCAGACCACTTACATTGCTGCTCTTGCGTGGGGAATCTCTGGCATTTTAGCAGCCTGGCACTAGTTTCTATGATTTTAAGTTAGTTCATCAGGCCAGTCAACAGAACTCCAGGGCACAATGGTGCGGTGCCAGGCAGGCTGTGCCTACAAAGGAGGTTTAATTGGTAAGCCACTTATGTGAAAGGGGCAGGGACAGATTGGTGACCATATAATAGGCTACTTGGCTGGCATTTTGCTTTGAAGGTAATGTTGAGTTGTTTTAGTGAAAATATGAAACATATTACTTTTAAAAGCCTCCAATGTTTTGCAAATGTTTAAAATGAAACTAATTTTTTAAGCACTTTGAATATTGTTATTTCAGAATTAAAGAAGTGTAAAAAGAAAAATACCCCCCAAATATATCCAAGAGTCTTCAGAAGTATTCATTGCGCTTTTAAATGTTTGTCCTAAATTTGCCAGGAGAAAACTTCACTGGGAGCTGTTAGAGACAGGTCCTTCGGCCTATTCCCTAAGGGGTAGTTTTTAAAAGGTGCGCGCGCTTCCCGGCACGCGCACATGGACGCTCTTCAGGATTGAGATTTAAAAGCAAGGAGAATTATGGTTTACCCTTTGCCTGACAGGGAAGTTTGTAATCACTTACGTGCAGGTAATCTCCATAGATAAGTCCCCCTCTACTGGCTTTGTTCTCCCCCTCCTGGGCCCTGTCTTCTCCATTCTCCTCTAGAGATAGCTTATTAACTGTAAATCTAGAGAAAACAAAGAGGAGAAAGGAGAAGCAGGGAATTACTGAACTGCTTTGCAGGCAAAGAAAAAAATATATAATGCAATTTCAACTCTCACATTACTGACCCTTTGCTGTTTCTTTCTGCAGATAGAAATAAATACTTTACAGGTAGTGCAGTTTTACAGCAAACTAATTCAAGCTACAAAAGTTTGTAGTACTTAGCCTCTCTTAAAGAAAAGGAAATAAAAAGTGACATTTCTTTTACAATTGTTTTTCTTTGTTTTTTAATATATATCTAGTAAATATGTGTGTGTGTGTGTATATCTCCGGTAAAGTTTCAATAAAGAATAAATTGTATTACTTACTGATATTTTCCCCCCATGAAAGGGCAGCCGCTCATGTTGCCTGTGAAAGATAAGCTGCTACTATAGATCACGCAGTAGGGCAATATCTCCTGGAATATTCTGTTTAACTTTCCCAGAAGCACAGAGGCTTTTATATATCCTGCTGACATTGTCAGACAACCCTCTAATTATTTACCTTTCCCGCCCAGGTTTTTTTTTTTTTATTATTATCTCTTTATTATGTAATCCCCTTTCTGTGTACTGAATCCCATAAAAGAGGAGAATCAAGCAAAAAACACAAAATTAACCAGCATTTAAATGATTCTAAAGTAAACACAAGTTCTTCTCACAGGAGGGGAATATATTGTCTTTGGGGTTTCAGTTTGACTCTCCTGCCCCAGCTGTTATCTGGCTAACTTACGGGCCGATTCAGTAAAGTCCGCAGGAGAGCGGACGAACGCCCGCTCTCCCGGCACGCGCACAGGCCACTAGCCTGTGCACGCGATTCTGTATTTAAATTAGGTGGGCAGTAGAAACGGGCAAAAGGAGGCGCTAGGGACACTAGCGCGTCCCTAGCGCCTCCTTTTGACCCGGAGCGGTGGCTGTCAGCGGGTTTGACAGTCGATGCTCAATTTTGCCGGCGTCGGTTCTCGAGCCCGCTGACAGCCATGGGCTCGGAAACCGGACGCTGGCAAAATTGAGCGTCCGGTTTTCGGCCCGACAGCCGCCGGCCCATTTAAAAAAAATTTTTCTTTTTTTTTTACTTTTTTTACTCTTTGGGACCTCTGACTTAATATCGCCATATTAAGTCGGAGGGTCCACAGAAAAGCAGTTTTTACTGCTTTTCTGTGCACTTTCCCGGTGCCGGCAGAAACTAGTGCCTACCTTTGGGTAGGCACTAGTTTCTTAAAGTAAAATGTTCGGCTTGGCTGCACATTTTACTTTCTGTATCGCGCGGGCATACTTAATAGGGCCATCAACATGCATTTGCATGTTGAGGGCGCTATTAGGTGCCGCGGGTTGGACGCGTGTTTTCCGCCCCTTACTGAATAAGGGGTAAGGGAAAACGCGCGTCCAAGGGCAGGTTAACAGTGCGCTCCGTTGGAGCTCACTGTACTGTATCGGCCTGTTAATGGGGATATTCAGACACTGAATACTGAGTGATTAGAGTTAGCCACATGAGAGAGAGAGAGAGAGACTATTTTTAACACCTTCATAGTAGTCAACTATTTATATCTCTATAGGAGGGCCAACTAGGAACTAGAAGTGAGGTTTTGGTGGTGGTGTAGGGTTTTGGGGCCAGTTTTACATGCAGAGTGAGAAGTATGAACAGCACAGTATACCTCAGTGAAGATCTGACGGCAATTGGATTGAGGAAAGTCACACAAAGATGAGATTTATAAAATGTTCTCTCACCTTAGCTTGATGGACTCTCTACCAGGGTACTATCAAGCTAGGGCAAGAGAACATTGTAGAAATCTCATCTTTGTGTCTTTCTTCATTCCAAATGACGTCAAATCTTCACTGAGGTGTACTGTGCTGTTTGTAGGTCTCACTCTGCATGTAAAACTGGTCCTAAAATCCTATACCACCATCAAAACCTCACCTCCAGTTACTAGCTAGCCCTCCTATAGTGATATAAATAATTGACTTCTATGTGTGCCCCCCAGAGGCTCTCTCTCTCTCTCCACTCCTCTCCCCTCCTTTTCTCCCCTTCGCCTCTCTCCCATGCCCAAACCCCTTCCCAATCCCACCCTTTTGAATAAATTTGCCAAATTTGCATTTGTGTCATTCATTGTGATTCCTATCATGTGCGTTATGGCGTTAACACCATAATGCACTTTGAGGAATAAACCTGATTAAGGGCCGGGGTATGGCACAACTAATTGTCTTTAGTTTGGAGAGATGGGGGCCACCACACCATGTGGAACTTAAGATAAGGTCAAAGTGAAGCAGCATGCCAACTCCACAGCTGTGGGAGTCATAGAGGAGGAGGCGAGTCGAACCCGAGCTCCAAAGACAGATAAGCAGCATCTGCCTAGGAAACAATCAAGGCCCGATTTGAAAGGAAAGAAAGGGAGGCAGAGGAGAAGAGGTGGTAGCTGCAGCCAGCCCCCCCCCCCCCTCCCTTCCGGTGCTGCTCCATGGAAAAGTTGGCAACCCTAGATATACATCCGGGTAACCCACACGGGCTCCACAGTTCTTCCCACCAGAAATCTTGTACACCAAGCAACACGCACGACTCTAAATTCAAAAGGGAAAATTTTACGGTACCACACGGTCAGCAGAGAAAACATTAACATATTTACACTAGAGGTAAATAAAAAGCTTCTATCTTTTACACATAATCAGCCCGATACTGTAAAACCGCGGGAGAGCGGACGTACGCCCGCTCTCCTGGCGCACGCACCGGCCCTTGGCCGGTGTGAGCGATCCAGTATGCAAATTAGGTGACGCGTTGCAAACGAGGGAAAGGAGGTGCTAGGGACACTAGCGCGTCCCTAGCGCCTCCTTTTGGCCTGGAGCGGCGGCTGTCAGCGAGTTTGACAGCCGACGCTCAATTTTGCCGGCGTCGGTTCTCGAGCCCGCTGACAGCCACGGGCTCGGAAACCGGACGCCGGCAAAATTGAGCGTCCGGTTTTCGGCCCGACAGCCGCGGGCCGAATTCAAATTTATTTTTTTTTTTACTTTTTTTTACTTTTGGGGACCTCCGACTTAATATCGCTATGATATTAAGTCGGAGGGTGCACAGAAAAGCAGTTTTTACTGCTTTTCTGTGCACTTTCCTGGCGCTGGAAGAAATTAGCGCCGACCTTTGGGTCGGCGCTAATTTCTTAGAGTAAAATGTGCGGCTTGGCTGCATATTTTACTTACTGGATCCCGCGCGCATACCTAATAGGGCCATCAACATGCATTTGCATGTTGAGGGCGCTATTAGGTGCCGCGGGTGGGCCGCGTGTTTTCCTCCCCTTACTGAATAAGGGGTAAGGGAAAACACGCGTCCAGAGCAGGCTGACAGTGCGCTCCGACGGAGCACACTTTACTGTATCGACCTGAAAAATAGGAAAAAACCTGTAAACCAATGAACAGTATAGACAGAAAGAACAACAAAAAAAACATGTTGTTTTCTTTTAGATATACGTTTGAAAATAAGTCCTTTATTGGGAAAACAATCTCCTAAACCACTCAAGAAATTGCAGTAGGTATTAAGTTTAGGAGTAGAAATTTTAGAGCACCAATAGGATAAAGACAACAGCAGAATCACAGCAGTAGTATATTGGTTGGTAGAAGACAAAAAACATCTATGCCATCAAGCTGGTGATACGATCTCTCTCTTTGAGTTAGTACTCTCATTCCCAGAGATTATCTGTCACGATCCTGGCTGCTAGGCAGCTTGCCCACTAGCAGAGACCCTCACAGAACACCCCTCTCTCCTGTACTAGCCACCTCCTTGATGCTCCCATGATACAACAGGGCCAGCCCTGTTTAGCCCTGCCTCTCTCACAACTCAATGCCTCTTCATCGAATCACTTTGGCTCTTTGCATTGGCCCATCTTGCCTTACATTCTTTCTGCATGGCCCCATTGGCCTTCTTGTTGCACCTTGTCTTGTGGCCTCCCTGCCTTGTTCTGCAGCTTCCTTGGCCTTCCTACCCTGGTGTACAGCCTCCTTGGCCTCCATTCCTTTTCCCATCACCTCCTTGGCCTTCAAGCCCTGCCTTGTGGCATTTGGGCCTACTAGAAAAGCTCTGCCTGCCTTGTGGCCTACTTGTCTGTTTATCTCTTGTCTTGTTTTGTATGTACCTTGCTTTGTATTAGTTTCCTGTTAGCCTGCATTGTACATCCTTGTCCTATTCTTATTGTCCTGTCCAGTCCTAGTTTGTCTTGTCCTGTCCAGTCTTTGTCTTGTTCAGTCCTTGCTTTGTCCTGTCCGGTCCTCTCTGTGTTTTCTACTTCCTGAGGGCCTTCTCATCCTGTCTCCAGTTCCAGCCTGTGCCCCTGGTTCCAACCCTGCCTCCAATTCTAGCTTTGTCTCCAGTGTCTCCTCTGCCTCTGACCCAGCTTATCTCCAGTTCCAGCCAAAGCCCCACCAGCTATCAGAACCTGCAGGTTCAACCTAAAGGGGAGGTGGCTGGTCAAGCTGAAGACCCTGTTCTCTCTCTCCCACATATATGCTCTTTCACTCTCCCACCCACAAGCACCCATGCTTTCTCTCACTTTCCCACACACAAGCATACATGCTCTCTCACCCTCCTACACACATGCAAACATGTTCTCACTTTCTCACTCACAAGCACACATGCTCTCTCACGCTCCCACACACATGCTCTCTCTCATTCACTTCCTCCTTGAACTAGCAGGTAACAGCAATCTCCTTCAGCTCCTGTGACCAAGGGAACAACTTCCGGCCATGGGGCCGCACCAGCATGGCTACTTCCAGTAGGAGCGCTCCTCCCTCTCCAAAATAGTGTGGCCCTGCCAGAATCAGCAATGTTGCCAGCGGGGCTGTACTGATTTTCCACTTATTAAGGCTTGCAGGATTCTCTTCGGGTCGCAGCACCAGCAGCCCTTCTTCTTCCCTTCGGCAGAAAGTAAAAAAAAAAAAAAAGGGATAATAAAGTCAGGGTGAGGCGGCTGTGGCAGAAGGTTTCAGGGAGCAATTCTGCGGCCTCAAAATCTTGCCTCCTGAAGTGGCCGCCTTATTATAGAACCGTCCCTGATCTGGGCCAATCGCAAGCAACTCATATTTTAAAACAGCTCAATTATGTGCATATATGCATGTGCGCAAGGAAACAGCTGCATGGAAAAAAGGAGCAGAGTTAGGGCATATCTGGGCGGGGCTGACATTTACACATACAAATATGGATTTTAAATCCAACTCACACAGGCTGTTACTCATGCTAATTTACTTCTGCTTTGGATGAGGTGTAAGTCTGAAGAAAACTCATTTGGGGCTTACAACGCCTGGGTGAGAGGTCTGCATAAACAGGGGGCAGTGCAGGCTGAAGAACCAGGGGGGGTCTCGAAGACCAAGGCATAGACTGGGCAAACTGATGGACTAATTGGTGAAACTGGCTAGTTCCTTCACATGCACATGTTTTAAATTTAGCATAGCTGAGCACATTAAAACAAATTCCTAAGGAAGATATGCAAATAATGTTTTCTCATGCAACCTTTTAAAATTAAGAGCACACATACATGCACTAGGGGTGTTTTAAGTCATATGCATGTACTTGCGTGGGCGATTTAAATCTGCATATGTTCGCTCACAGATGATTACTCACATATGTGGGCACACAGGCACACTTGAAGTTATCATCCCTGATTGTAAGCCCTCTGGGGAAAGGGACATACTTACAATACCTGAATGTAATCCGTGTTGAAGTGCCAAAAGGTGCAAGATAAATAAATAATTCAAGTAATAGTGTAAATGAACTATTAATAATAGAAAGGAGTGAAGTAATCCTTTGGTGCATCCCAATAAGGCTTACTCAGTCCCAGAAAGTAGCCTGTTTGTTGTCTGTTTTGAGCCTTCCCAGTCCCATTCCCCCCTCCCTCTCCCCCCCTCTAATCTGTCCTCCTCCTCCTCCTCCACCCCCCACCCCTCCCTCACCCCCCCCAATCTCCCATCCCTCCCTAACTTAGCCCTCTCCCCTCCACCTCACCTTGTATTTGAATGTACATAATAGAATGTGTATTGAATGTACATAACTCCTGCTTTTGTAAATAAACCCCCCCTTATTCCCTCCATTGTTCCCAGTATATTCCTATAGCTCCTAGTTAATGCCCTGCCCCTTCCCTCCACCCCCCCCCCCCCCCCACCCCCCCAGTTATAATATCAGTTACAATGTAAAGCCCGGTTGGCTGAATTTTCTTGTTGTCTGGAAACCGATGTGATGTCTTGTGCGAATGTCGGTATAGAAAAATGTTAAATAAATAAATAAATAAATAATTAAATTATTTATTTATTTAGAACTTTTATATGCCGACATTCATTTGCATAGCATTCAGAGAATGATAATCAAACCCATCCAAGTGGTACCTGTAGAAAGTGATACAAACATAATGCCAGCTTGGTGCCTTATCCTCAGACCCTTAGAGAAAAAGTGAAAGGCCATAATATATCACCACTATTATGTTTCAGCAAAACCCCCTACCTATACACATGATTTGGAGTAGATGAGATCCCCTGCCACCAAGGCCAACTCATACAAGTATCCTTTCTATCCCCCTGCAACCCAAGATTGCTTCCCTACCCAAACAAATCACTCCTCCATCCCATCAACTAAGCCTTCTCAATGTTCACAAAAACACATTGCAAACAGGAAATCTCATCTCATTCAGGACCTAATTGAAGAATTCCAACTCTACATCATTTGTATCAGTGAAACCAGGATAAGAGAAGGTGACATTGTAATTCTCACTCAACTCTGCCCACCTGGCTACCAAATTCACCACACACACTCTGACTCATGGGCCAGGGAGAAGAAATTGCTAACATCTTCAAAGACACATTGTTCATCAATTTAGCTACTAAAAAACAAATAGGAAAATCTAACTGCTTAGTAGTTAAATTTCAAGGCAGTGAAGGCCCTCAATTCGTCCTCTTGTAACATCCACCAGAGAATTTCTCCGAGTCCTTCTTCAAATTATACAAATTCTTATGTGACATTGCTACCCTACCACCACCCACAATCTCTTGGTTCTAGGAGTATTCAATTATTATGCAGACACCCCCCCCCCCTTTAAAGGCTATACTGCTATCGTCCAGCACAACATGGATGTCATTGGTGTCACCCAGCTTATCAAAGTTTCCACACACAAGCATGGGCACTCTCTTTACCTAATTTTCCATTCTTCACACATTAAGCTTGATCCCAGCACAATTTTGGTGGTCCCCATCTCCTGGTCAGATAACAAAAAAATCCATGCCACCATTCCAATTCCTAGTTAAATCCTCCTTATTTTCATACAAACCTCCTTTTAGGAGCTTATTTGCAGTTATTAGCGAAAACATAAGTGAGGTCCACCACAAACCAACAAGTATTAACACTATAGACCAACTAGAACTCTTAGTTCAGCAATGGAATGAGGCCCTTTCTAAAACAGAACTCCATCACAAACCCTCCAGAAACTCTCCATGGTTCCACAAAAGATTGCATCTCCTCAAACAACAATCCCATCAACTAGAACTGGCTTGTGTAAGCAAAAAAAAACAAACCAAAAAACAGGTGCCAATTTTCATCTCGGCTATGAATATTCCCAAAAAATACAAATCAGCTATTAGATAAGAAAAAAAGACAACAGGCCCAATATTCAAAGTGCATTCAGTGCTATTTAGCCGGATAAGCAGTACTTATGTGGCTAAGTAGCAGCTGCTCAATATGCGCCCACATTCAGTGCGCCGCTTGGCCATATAAGTCCCTTATATGGCTAAAATTTACATGCACAAAAAGTAGGTATGCACTGGGTGTATTGAGATGGAGAAAGTTAGCCATATAACTTCTACTAACTACCAATATTCGAAGTTAGCCGCATAAGTTTACATCTAAATTTAGATGCCCCATAGAGTAGGTCTAAACTTAGCAGGGTAGACTTATCTGGCTAAGTGCACATATATACATGTATAGTCAGCGGCTTTGCCATGCAGCTTATTATACATCATAACTTAGCCAGATTAGTTCTAATTGGCTAAGTTACTTTCACGGCCAGCTTTGAATATCTATCCCTACATTTCCAAACAACTCAAACTACCCATGAGTCAAAGTAAACTTTTCGAAACTCTCCAAACCCAATCTCCAATCACAAAAGAACAAATATCAGAAGACTTCACTCAATTCTTCATGAAGAGAATCCAAATAATTAGGTCCTTCTTGGTTGCAACTATCTCTGTCTCACCCTTCTCAGCTCTGATCATCCCAGCATGGCTATTATCCACATCCAAACCTTAAACAAAACAACATAACTTTTTTCTGATAATATCTCATTATCTGACTTTAGAACAACTTCCCTACAAGAGGTGGAAAAGATCCTCCAAAATTTCAGTTTGTGAGCCCATTAAATCCTATATCCTCACCCCCCATCCAGATTCATCTTCAGTCTAAAGCTAGACCTAGTCCCCTTGCAATCAATCATAATAAATGCTATTCTAACCCAAGACTCCCTTCCCCATTCACTCAAAAAGGCAGGCATCAAACCTATCCAGAAGAAACCTAGCTCTGATCAGAAAATAATTGACAACTATTGCCCAGTAGCCAGCCATCCTTTCTTGTCCAAAACCAGTGGTTTACCTTCAACTCCTTGACTTCCTATACAGCCACCAATTTGGGTTCAAGAAGGCCATGGAAATGAATCCGTCCTATTGGCCATTTCAAATATAATCCATCTACATGCTGTCTTAGGTGGTGACTCCCTCCTTGTCGTATTAGATCTATCTGCTGCCTTTGATACTGTCAGTCACTAACTCCTGCTTTGACACTAAAGAGACACTGGCATCAAAAGCACTGACCTTAAATGGTTTGAGTCCTTTCTGTCTAATAGAATGTAATCTGATATTTAGGCCAATAATTCCTGCAAACCCAGAAAGCTCACGTGTTGAGTGCCCCAGGGCTCACTCCTTTCCCTGATCTTATTCAACATTTACATTTGCCCAGTTTGTTACCTCATTCAGTCCTTCAACATTGAATGCCATCTTTTTGTGGATGACATTCAACTTTGCATAAAATTGAGTCCAACTGTACTTCCTCCACTATTAATCTCAATAACTTTCTCACAGCAGTAGCCCATTAAGCCCAATGACATAGCGACCATAAACTCAAACTGAACGCCTCCAAATCAGAACACCTCTGGATCAGCAGCAAAGATAATTTTTTACAATCACTACCACCCTGTCAGGTACCCCATTGATGCCCAAAGAAACAATATGAAGCCTAGAGATTTAACTCAATTAGAATCTCTGTATGGAAACTCACATCACAAAAGTGGTAAGAATCTCATTCATGTATCTGCACCAGATCCACTAACTGCACAACTACCTGTCAAACACAATCTTACCACTGTGATTCATGCATTATTCACCAGCAGAACGGACTACCACAAATTTCTATTCAATGGCATTTTGCAATACAGTCTCCTACAGAGTACACCCACAAGTATTATGGTAGGAGCCAAGGCAATAGACCACATAAAATCAATACTACATAAATTACACTGGTTCCCAGTGGAAAGCAGGATAAAATTCAAAACTTCTGCTTTGCTTCAAGTATGTAAATAAATAGACACCAGAATACCTATCTCAAATTCTCTCTTACACCCTCACAAAAGAACTATGATCCTCCCAAATGGCCCTTCTTTCCTGCCCTCCTCTGGCCTCTGTCATATTGTCTTGTTCTAGATTCCAAGCTGTCAGCTGCTATACATCAAATATTTGGAGCAAGATACTTTATGCCTTGAGACCTACTACTACCTCATTTTCAGAAAAAAAAAGCTAAAGTATGGCTCTTCACCCAGACCTTTCCAACAGAAACCTCTAGTCAGCCGACCTAACCACATGAATCACGTGACTACCTAACTTGAAGGCCATAAGTTGCAGACCGTTGGATTCTTACTGCTATGCCAACTGTGAAAAAACAAACTGAATTTGATACTAATTGAACAGTAATTCAAATGGTATTACCTGTTTTTAAATTTGTTGTAATTTGCCTTGAGGCCATTCTTGAGAAAAAGCAGAATATGAAGGGTCTAAAAATCAATCAATAAATAAATACATAATGAAAATAACTGATCCTCTTTCATTAGAGTCTGGAACTGGGGAATATATGTGTATCCTTGATTATCTGGAAATAGAAATGATTAGAGCCCATCTGAGAAAGACGTGTCCCATAGTGTATATATTAGACTCATGCCATCTCTTGCAGTTAAGGTTGGTAGATGAAGTATTGATTCATTGGTTAAAACTAATAGTGAATTCTTCTCTATCTGAAAGGTGTGTACTTTATGCATCAGTCTGGGATGCAGCCAGCTCTGAAAAATCTATCTCTGGACCCCAGTAGCTATGATAGCTATAGATTGATTTTTAATCTCCTGCCCCTTGTTACATTAATAGAGAAGGTGGTTAACTCACAAATTCAGACTTATTTAGAGGTGATGAGAAAATTGTATCCATGTCAATTGGGGTTCAAAGCTGGTTTTAACACATAAACAGTACTTGTGGCATTGTCAAAGGAGGTCCAGTGCCACTTTGACTGGGAAGGGGGTTGTTCGTTGCTGGTTCTCTTGGACTTATGTAGTGAACATAAGAATATAAGATATGCCATACTGGATCAGACCAAGGGTCCATCAAGCCCAGTATCCTGTTTACAACAGTGGCCAATCCAAATCACAAGTACCTGGAAGGTTCTCAAACATTAGATAAATCACAAGCTACTATTACTTATTAATTACCGTAATATCAGTTTGTGGATTTTTTCTCTAGGAACTTACCCAAACCTTTTTAAAACCCAATTACACTAACTGCTGTAACCGCATCCTCTGGCAATGAATTCCAGAGCTTAAATATGCGCTGAGTAAAAAAGAATTTTCTTCTATTTGTTTTAAATGAGCTACTTGATAACTTCATGGAGTGCCCCCGGTCCTTCTATTATCCGAGAGAGTAAATTACCGATTTACGTTAACTTGTTCAAGTCCTTTTATGATTTGAAGACTTCTATCATATCCCTCCTCGGTCATCTCTTCTCCAAACTGAACAGCCCTAATTTCTTTAGCCTTTCCTAAGAGCCTAAATTTGGCTTCCAGAACCTCCCTCCCACATTTTCCTATGTCGTTGGGGCCCACATGTACCATAACAGCCAGCTCCTCCCCAGTACTGTCTAAAATCCTATCTTGGTGACGCGTGAGGTCCACCACCTTCGCTCCAGGTAGGCATGTTACCAGGCGATCCTCACACCCACAGGCCACCCAGCTATCTACATTCCTAATAATCGAATCACCAGCTATGCCGGCTGACCTAACCCTTCCCTCATGGGCAGTAGCCCTGGGAGAGACATCCTCGATGCAAGAGCACAATGCACCACCTAGAGAGCAGGTCGTTGCTACAGGATCATTTCCTGCTGTACCAGATTGATGCTTTCTGATCATGAGACCTTCCTCCTCTAAGGCAGCACCAAGGCTGCCAGACTGGAGTTGGGACTTGGCTACTATGTCCTTAAAGATCTCGTCTATATACCTCTCTGTCTGCCTCAGCTCCTCCAGGTCTGCCACTCTAGCCTCCAGAGATCAGACTCGTTCTCTGAGTGACAGGAGCTCTTTGAAATGGAAGCACACATACAATTTCTCACCAGAGGGTAAAAGATCATACATGTGACACTTGATGCAAAAGATTGGGAGGCCCCCCTCTTGCTCCTGGACTGCTGCCTTCATCTTAAATTTGTTCAGTTCCTAGTTAAGTTTTAGGTTGCTATAAGAGTAGGAACGCGGACTATTAGGATCTTTTAAATGTATTAGTGTATTCATTATATATCTGGTAGTGACCTACAAGGGAATAATCAAATTATTGATAAGGTGTAGGGAATTTTTTAGTTTAAGTTAAAAGGCTGATTTTTTTTTTTAAGTGTAAAAGTGACACCTGCCTATAGATTAAATGATGAGCTAGAAGTGGGTGGGATGGGGTGGGAAATACAAACACAAACTTTTGTTTGTTGCCTGCCTTTCTGTCTACTTATTTAAAACAAAACACACAAACTTATGTTTGTTGCCTAGCTTTCTAACTACTTAAGAACATAAGAAATTGCCATGCTGGGTCAGACCAAGGGTCCATCAAGCCCAGCATCCTGTTTCCAACAGAGGACAAACCAGGCCACAAGACCCTGGCAAGTACCCAAACACCAAAAAGATCCCATGCTACTGATGCAATTAATAGCAGTGGCTATTCCCTAAGAAAACTTGATTAATAGCAGTAAATGGACTTCTCTCCTATTTAAAACAAAATACACAAACACTCTAAATAGTATACTCCAATAGTTTATTTCTCCCCAATACTTTTAAGATTTAAAAATTCTCGAAGCAGTACTTACTGATTCTTTCCAGCTGCCAGCAAGGAGATCCTCTCCTCTCAGTGCTTCCACTGGATTGTCAAATAAAATCTTTGGGGTAGATTTGAAAAGGTTGCGTGCGAGCGTACATATGTGTGCACTAACCGGCGCGTGCACATGTACGCCCGATTTTATAACGTGCGCGCGCAGGCGCATGCATGTTATAAAATCCAGGGTCGGCGCACGCAAGGGAGTGCACAATTGTGCACTTTGTGTGCGCCGAGCCACGCTGCCTTCCCCCATTCCCTCCCCCCTAGCCTGACCTTCCCACCTCTTCCCCTAACCTTTCTCCCCAGCCCCCCCTCCCCCAACCTTTATTTTACCTTTTGCGCGCACCGGCCAACTTCCGATGCGTGATCCCTGGCACAGCGGCAAATATGGCCACTGTGCCGGGAGCCTTACCCCGCCCCGGACAGCCCCGCCCCCGTCCCTGCCCCTTTAGTAAAGCCCCAAGACTTACACATGTCCCGGGGCTTTACACTCGTCGCCGGAGGCCCAGCGCACGTAACCTCTCCGGATTTACGTGCGTAACCTTTTTAAAATCCGGCCTTTTATGTTTACAGTGTTGGGTTTTTTAAATTATTTTTAGATTCCACTACTTGGCACTTCAAAGCAGATTATATTCAGGTACTGTAGGTATTTCCTTATCCTCAGAGGGCTTAAAATCTAAGCTTGTACCTGAGGCAATGGAGAGTAAAGTGACTTGCCCAAGGTCACAAGGAGCAACAGCGGGACTTGAGCGCTGGTTTCCCCAGGTCATAGCCTGCTGCTCTAATCACTAGGCTACTCCTCCACTCCACAACCACTAGGCTACTCCTCCACTCCATTTAATACTGTTGACTATGCTATGCTTTTGAACTGAACACAGTGACATGAATACCCCAAGGCATCATAAGAAGGGTAAAAGTGGCATGAAAAACCTAAGGCACTGTGAGAGGGATATGAGGACAACCTGACAAGGAGACACGCTGAGGTCAAGGCAGGCAGCAAGCAAAGCAAAGTCAAAGGGCCAAGCCGGGTCAGTAACCAGATGTCTGTCCAAAGGCAAAGGAAAAACAGAACAAGGCAGATAGGAGACAAGGACTGGAATGGAGGGAGGAGCACACAAATATGCAGGCAAGCAGGTACTGGAGGAAAAGACTGGCATGGAGGCAGGACCATGGCAAACAGGCAGACAGTCAAGCAGGATCAGGAGCAATGAAAACACCTTGGAATCCACGATAGGTCCACCTTTTTACTCTTGCCTTTTCAGGCAGTGTGGTATCAAGTATGTTATTTTATGTCACAGTCTAACTGTATATGTGTCTTTGTAAACCATTGAGATTTGTGGATCCACTGAATATACATTTAAAATAAATAAATAAAACCTGTTTCTGAAGCATTGGTCTGATTCAGTGTGCTTCCTCATGTCTGTGAGTTGCTGATGTCATCAGCGGGCACCACAGGAAGTCCTGGCTGCTGGGCCTTTAAGATTAGAAGCAGCTGGCTTGTTATAAGTTAGGACCACAGAATGGAACATGCTGCCAGGAGCCATGATGGAACAAAGGGAAGATAAGGAGAGGTGCCGACGCTGTGTGCAGTGGGTGGAGCATTACAATGGGCTTGGGGAAATCCACTGTTTACCTCTGGAATAAGCAACATGGAATCTACCTACTTTTTGGGATCCTGCCAGGTATTTATGACCTGGATTGGCCACTGTTAGAAACAGGATACTGGGCTTGATAGACCTTTGGTCTGACCCAGTATGGCAAATCTTATGGTCTTATGTTCTAGAGTGGTAACTGGTAAGGTTTTTCATTTTTTTTATTTGTTCTTGGGGCAAAGTACCCCCAGTATAACCAAGACAAAGGCAGGGTGGAAGGAACAGTCTGGGCAGTAACAGAACAACTAAACTAGGAGAGAAACCGAGCATGAGGAGTGGGCTGGGAAGCAGCAGGAGTAGCAGCCCAGGCAGCATGAGAAGCAAGGCTTGAAGATCCTAAGACATCTAGAAAGGGCTCAGAGAGAAGAATGATTTTTCTTTATGTTATGTTTTGGTATTGGGGCCAAAGCACCCCTGTATAACCAAGAGAAAGGCAGGATAGGAGGAGCAGGCCAGGTCCCAGCAGCGGTACAACAGCACAGTAAGGCACTAAACTAGGAGAGAGGCAAAATGGGAGGAACACCCCAGACTGTAAAAGTGTTATAACAAAACATTAAGGTGCTGAACAGGGAGAGATGCAGGGCAAGAGAAACAAGCAGGGCAACAACAGCAGATGCAGGCCAGGCAGCAACAGTGGTACAACACAGCAATGAGCTGAACCAAGAGAGAGGCAGGGCACAAGGAGTGGGCAAGGCAGTAGTGGCAAGCATGGCAATTGGCAATAACACAGCAAGGCATGGAGGGAAAAATCTGTGGATATTGCTTCCCTGTAGCTGTGCACTCAAGTCCTGCCTCTAGCAGGGATATTCAGAGAAACCAAGAGGAGGAGGCTGATTTTAATGAAGACCAACTCTTCCACCAATTCTGGCACTAGTCATGAACAATGTCCCCTGCCATTGAGAAAACTCATTCACTAGGCTCACTGGTTGGTGGGTAGAAAAGTAAATACTGGGCCACCTTGGCCAGGACTTGCCAGACTATAATCTTGTGTACCCAGTATGCCAGAGATCTGTGGCCATAGTTTCAATGAATGGGCTCTTCCAGAAAGTCTGTGTGATTAAAATTAGTGCTGGGGGTCTCCTGTGCTGGGGGATAATCTCTGCTGCCAAACTACTGTGGCTATGACCTGCATCAGGAGAGCCTACTCTGTGTTTGTCAAGGGAGAATGTTTGATAAAGGTTGGGGAGGAAGTGGTAGCTGACAGAGCGCTGCACATGCTGACAGTATTGTTTGGGATATATCAACTTTTTGCATCCCCACTGCCCCTCTGTTCTTGTCACTCCCATCCCTGCACCCTAGCCACCAGCCTCTCCTATAGACTATTGGACTGGAGGGTGATATTTCCTTTCACCTATAAGTCACACCATGACTAGCATATATGTATCTAGCTGCATGAGGAGTTTGAGCCTATCTTGCACTTGCTGCTGCAAGGAGTCTGCCCACAGAAGCACTTCTGCTGACAGTCCCTGTTCCTGCCAGAAACCTTTTACCTTCTTCTCCTTGATACTGACTGGGAATGATCTCACCCAGACTGATTCTTATAGAACTGAGGTCCTCTGTGGCATTCTTGAAGGCTTCAGGACTTGTACCGTCTGCATCATGCATACCTAATCTATTTTAGTTTTCAGAGACAAGTCACGAAGGGCTGTCTGTTGCTCCACTAATCTCTGCAGCAGTAGATAGGTGGGATTCCACTTTGTGCCTGCATCCTGAATGAGCCGGTGTATTGTCACCCCTATTGATTCCTGGTTCTCACATCTCTGCTGCCTACCCTTCATGCTTCAGTGAAAATGCCCCACTATTTTGCTGCACATCTCAGTTTTTTTCAGGACTTAGCTGCCATGTTGCTCCTGGGTACCCAGGGAATCCTTACTTCTAGGTACAGCAAGTGTGCAAAGCAATGGATCCCCGTCATAGCCCATCTTCCACTGCCTTGTTCATATTAGCAGCACTCTCTGTAAAATAAAGCCAGGAACAGTTCTGACTCTCCAGCTTAGCTGCCAGCCCTCCATCAGCTTCCTTATTGCTGTTAAGATATTGACCAAGAATGGCTCTTGTCCAGCATATTTCACCTCTATCCTGCTGGTCTTCCCCTGCTAGAAATGTTGCTGTCTACTCCTGCCTTGTCCTATTGCCATCAGTTACTTTCAGTTAGAAGTTGGAGTGCATAACATTCTGGCTGGTCTAGATGTCACTGGTGAAATGGATGCACTTGAATACAGCATTAAGTATACAAGGTGGCTCTAATCTGCCTGCTAAATGTTGTTTGGGAGAAGACTTTTTAATTGTGGGCTAAAAGATGCAGAAGTCACTTACATTCTACATTCTCCATAATCTGTAGTGCTTGGTCAACCAAGTCAATCATTTCCCTGATCCACCTGGTGATTGCCTTTGATGCTGCTTCCCTCTTATCCCAGGACACTGATGTGGTAAAATACTCCATCTGCTCCATGGTGGCTTGCTGTTGATGTGAAGGTTTGGCTTGCTTGCCCACGGGAACATGAGGCATGAGGGTCAGCTTGAGATATGGACTTCCCCTTCTCTCTGGCTTTCCAGCTGCTGCTGTTTTGAGTGAAAGATGAGGTCCCCGACTAGAACCAGCAACCTCCCCTAAACTAACGCTAACAAGTGTTTTGGCAAATGATGCCGCATGCCACTGTTTGTAAGATTGCCCACTACCTTTCCTCTACTGATGGCCTTCCAACAGTGAATGCAGTCTGCAATACACTGGTCCTGCAGAACATCCACCTCTGGTGTTTTATGGGATCCCCTCTCCCAGCCTTGCTGAGGCTGGGTTTGAGGGCAGGAGCATCTCTCATGTTCTCTACTTTCTAATCTTCATGGGGGGGTGCTCTTTCCTCTGGCAGTATCATTTACTGCCTCCTTAGGCTGCTCATTGAATAGCGTGCTAGGAATTGGACTCACCAAATCCTCATCTACTGGCTACTACTAAATATTATATCTTCTGAATCTAAAAATCTATGACAAGATTAATCGGAATCAGTACTTTCTGTACTAAAGATATCCTGCAGGCACTGCTCAGCAGAAAATTGGAGAAAGCATTGTATTGGTGACTTCAGGCCCCCACTACTAATGCCACCCTCCCCCCTGTCCTGCCTTCTTCTGCCCTTGCACCATAGGAAAAATGCGGCTGGCAGCAGGCACTGATAGTTGCTGTTCCAGCTGCTTACTGAACCCTGCTCTGTATCTGGTTTCCCCCTTCTAACCTTCTAAAAAAGTCTCTTTATGTTGAGCATAAGACTACTGGGGATATCACTCAGTGCTGTTCATGCTGGACCCAGGTGCCTGTAGAGAAACAGGCTTTCCTCTTCCTCTCACATTCCTGGCATATCTTCCCTTCGATGCCAGTGATATGATGAAATGCTAAACTGATTCCTAATAGCACTAGGGGGTTTTAGTGTTGCAATACACCCCGAACATAAGATACTACAGACACAGTTACTTCAGGAGAAAGTATAGATGCAGTGCTGTGCTTCTTGACTAGGTGACACAGTGAGGTGCACAATACACCAAGGCTGAGACGAAACAGGCTGCTTCTGTGTTCCTATTAGAGAATGAGTCACAATGAAACACAGAACCTGAAGGGTGCTGCATTGCATTGTAAACACAGGCATACTGCATCTGGTCTATCGGCTGCACCCTAATCCCTGTTACCATAATCCTGTGACACGGAAAAACAAGTAAGGATGTGCATTTGTTTTAAATAAATGGCACACCTGAACTGAAAAGATCATTTCGGTTTGTTCAGAATGGAACAAACTGAAAAGGTCTTGCCCAAAAATACCTGAAAATCGATGGGTATTTTTGGTTGTTTTACCTCCCCAAAAATATCCTCCACAGCCTCCCAGGCCCCTGCTGCTGCTTCCCAGGGCCTTATTGGGCCCTTCTGACTACCTCCTAACCAAAGAATCCTGGAGGGCCCAGGCCTAACCAGCTGGGCTAAGCCAAGCCTAACCAGGATCTCCCTAGAGCCCTTTTGACCCCTCTCCCATTCCAAGAAATTTGCCAGGGCTAGGGACCTCCTTGGCCCCTATTTACCCCTTCCATAGGGTCCTAGAGACAGAAAGGGACAGGATTGATGACCGCTCACTCCTGCCCTGCTAGCATCAATTTAAAAATTGTGCCAGCCAGCCCTGAGACTGGTGCTAAAGTGCTATCAAAATGGCTTTTGTCTGAGGGCCATCCGATGCTGTTTTGTTGTATGGCCATACAAACAAATGTCAATACAACAAAATGGTACCTGCCAGCCCTGCAGCCACTCCCATTTTGGTACCAGGGCTAGCCAATTCCATTTTTAAAAGGATTGTGGCAGAGCAGGAGCGAGTGGGCATCACTTCTGCCCCTTTCTTGCTCCAGGACCCTCATATGGGGTAAGTGGAGGCCAGGGAAGTCCCCAGCCCCAGAAGATTTCTCAAAGGGCAGGAGCATTGTAAGGGTTTGGGGAGGCCCCAGTTGGACTTGGCTCAGACCAGCTAGGAAGGCCTGGGCCTCACAGGTTTCTTGGGGAGAGGGGGTCAGAGGGACCCAGGCAGGCCCCCTTTCATTATTTGTTTTGCTTTGGGGGGGAATAAGTGTTTATTTTAATTCAGGAACTGAATCAATATAAACATTCAATCAACATATAAATGAAAAAAAAATGAAAAAATATAACTGAAATTATTTTTTTTTGGCCTGTATATCCCTATCAAGAGGGAACAGTTAGCCTACCTTTTTTCTCTTATCTAAATGTTTCTATAAACTTTTCCTTTCATCCTGAATAAGGGCTTAAGAAAGTCTATCATCTCTCTCTGAAATTCAAGAGAGAAATAACTCTACTCCTCTCTAAATCCACTTTCCTTTCAATTTCAAGTAAAATAATAAAGAAGCCACACTGGGATAGAGTGGTGGTTCAAAATGTCTTTCACCTTGATTTGTCATATTCTTTCTTTCTTCCTTCTCATCCCAACTCCATTCTGTCTACCTTCAAGAAAATCCCCCAGTTTTTCTTGTCCCAGTGTTATTAATCTATCTTCTGGGGCCCTCTTTATTAAAGGTTTTCTCCCATCTTGTGTTTATGGGAAAAAAATGCTTCGTAAATAGGTCCCAAATCATTTGGTAAATTGTAGACCAGGAAACATCTTTCTGAATAGCTTGCTTCACAACTGCAAAAACTGTAGACAGGAACACAGGACAAGATAAAATTCATAGCTGCATCACTTAAGAGTAATACATCATGGAGTGCCTTGATATATTGCCTGTATATTTTACATAAGATATGCTTCAGAAGGAAACTATTTTTGGCACTTTGCAAGTATTAAAAAGAGCACCAACAGTAAATCTGAGAAGTAAGATTGTACCCAATATATTTAATTTTTATACTATGGCTTAAGAGTCAGGTTCATTTCTATCATGGTATGTGCAAAATTAAACCTAAAAATCCTACTGTGTCTGTAAGATAATCTCATTTGGAGAAAATAGCCCCAAGAAAACCATCTTGATAAAGGAGAAAAACACAAGAACTATCCATATCAAGAGACTATTCTGTACTTTATATGGAAATACCAATAATCATCAAATGCCAAGAGATGCAATTAGAGACGAGGAAAATGTGGCAGAAAAAAACAGAAGTAGCTCCAAACATCTCCGGGGCGACGAATGATCAAGCTGACAAATGTGTTCTATTTGTTTACCACCAAAATGAATGAGCAAGCAAATGAAACATAAGTAATTTGTTTCATTTGTTTACATTTCCCATTGAAAAGCATCCCATTTGTTTACGTTTCCCATTGAAAAGCATTACATAAGAACATATGATATGCCATACTGGGTCCGACCAAAGGTCCATCAAGTTATGTTGTCTCAAACAGTGGCCAGTTCAAGTCACAAATACTTGACAATTACCAAACATTAAATAGATCCCTTGCTACTAATGCCGAAAACAAGCAGTGGCTATATCCTATTGATTAATAGCAATTTATGGACTTCTCCTCCAGAAACATATCCAAACAGTTTTAAAACTCAGCTACACTAACTGCCTTAACCACATCCTCTGGCAACAAATTCCAAAGCTTAATTGAGTATTGAGTGAAAAAGAATTTTCTTTGATTTCTTTTAAATGTGCTACTTGATAACGGAGTGCCACCTATTCCTTGTATTATCCAAAAGAGTAAATAACAGTTTTACCTTTTCCCGTTCAAGTCCTTTCATGATTTTGTAGACCTCTATCATATCCCTTCTTAATCATCTCTTCTCCAAACTGAACAGCCCTAACCTCTTTAGCCTTTCCTCAGAGGGGAGCCACTCCATGCCCTTTATCATTTTGGTTGCCCTTCTCTGTACTTTCTCCAGTGCCACTATATCTTTTTTGAGATGTAGGAATGAGAATTGCACACAGTATTCAAGGTGTGATCTAACCATGGAGTGATGCAGAGGCATTATGACATCCTCTGTTTTATTTGCCATTCCCTTCCTAATAATTCCTAACATTCTGTTTGCTTTTTTGATCGCCACAGCACACTGAGCCGACAATTTCAATGTAATATCAACTATCACACCCAGATTTTTCCTGGGTGGTAACTCCTAAAATGGAACCTAATATCGTGTAACTACAGCAAGGGTTATTTTTCCCTATATGTATCACCTTGTAATTGTCCACGTTATATTTCATCTTCAATATGAACACCCAGTCTTCCAGTCTCATGAGGTCCTCCTGCAATTTATCACAATCTACTTGTGATTTAACTACTCTGAATAATTTTGTATCATCTGCAAATTTGATCACCTCACTATCATACATCTTTAAAGATCATTTATAAATATATTAAAAAGCACCGGTCCAATTACAGATCCCTGACGCACTCCACTGTTTACCTTTTTCCACTGTGAAACCAGACCATTTAATTCTACTATTTCCTGTCTTTTAACAAGTTTGGAATCCTCAAAAGGACATCGCCTCCTATCCCATGAATTTTTAGTTTTCTTAGAAGCCTCTCATGAGGGACTTTGTGAAATGTCTTCTGAAAATACAAATACACCACATCTACCAGTTCACCTTTATCTACATGTTTATTCACCCCTTCAAAAAAATGTAGCAGATTTGTGAGGCAAAGACTTCCCTTGTGTAAATACATGATGGCTGTGTCCCATTAAATCATGTCTTATCTATATGTTCAGTGATTTTATTCTTTGTAATAGTTTCCATGATTGACTGTGTGCAGGAATATCACAACACTCCCGGTATCAGGGATAGGGCACTGAGTGCAGGAAGATCACAATACCCCTGGTATCAGGGATAGGGCACTGCGTGCAGGAAGATCACAACACTCCCGGGATCAGGGATAGGGCACTGCATGCAGGAAGATCACAACACTCTTGGTATCAGGGATAGGGCACTGTGTGCAGGAAGATCATAAAACTCCCGGTATCAGGGATAGGGCACTGTGTGCAGGAAGATCACAACACTCCCGGTATCAGGGATAGGGCACTGCGTGCAGAAAGATCACAACACTCCCGGTATCAGGGATCAGGGACAGGGCACTGAGTGCAGGAAGATCAGAACACGCCCGGTATCAGGGATAGGGCACTGCGTGCAGGAAGATCACAACACCACCGGTATCAGGGGTAGGGCACTGCGTGCAGGAAGATCACAACACTCCCGGTATCAGGGATAGGGCACTGTGTGCAGGAAGATCACAACACTCCTGGTATCAGGGATAGGGCACTGAGTGCAGGAAGATCACAACACCCCTGGTATCAGGGATAGGGCACTGCGTGCAGGAAGATCACAACACTCCCGGTTTCAGGGATCAGGGATAGGGCACTGAGTGCAGGAAGATCAGAACACGCCCGGTATCAGGGATAGGGCACTGCGTGCAGGAAGATCACAACACCACCGGTATCAGAGGTAGGGCACTGCGTGCAGGAAGATCACAATACTCCCGGTATCAGGGATAGGGCACTGTGTGCAGGAAGATCACAACACTCCCGGTATCAGGGATAGGGCACTGCGTGCAGGAAGATCACAACACTCCCGGTATCAGGGATCAGGGTTTAGGGCACTGAGTGCAGGAAGATCACAACACCACCGGTATCAGGGATAGGGCACAAGTTCTAGTCACATTGACTGATCAGTAATCACATTACTTTTTTTGTCAAGCTACCAACCGTTTCCACCCATCCCCCATATATTAAACCATCACCTCAGTGGGAACCTTGGTAACATCAATAAATAAGAGGGCAGCCAGCCAATAGGAATACATATTCATTCCTAACTAACTTAACTGACCTTAACTTGACCTGAAAAGTGTCAAATTGTATCATTTTCTGTTAGTGCGCACTAACTCCCGTTAGTGCGCACTAACAAAAAACCCCAATTTTTCACGATAAATCGGTGGAATTCCTATGGTATCGAGTCCCTTACCGATTAATGACGATTTTAAAATTATCGGACGATAATTTAAATCGTTAAAAAACGATTCACATCCCTAGTAATAACCCCATCTCCAATTCACCCATGCAGATCCTCCAGTCCCCCTTCCTGCCCCACAGGAGAAGAACCATAGCAAGCTGTGCTATGAAGCAGAATGGCACAGTATAGTTACCTTTCCCTCAAATGAGCCCACAGACAATAACATTACTGGCCTCAACTCCCCACCAGCACTAACCCATTATATAAATGAAAACCTAAAAAAAGGATATCAAGCTGTGGACTGGTCAGGAAGCACCCTCCGGTGCAGCAGCTGCATCCCGCTGAAGTTTCTGGAGCAACGCTCTCACATCCTGCATTGAATGGAACACCTCAGATTTGCCCTCATGATGTACCCTGAGCCTCGCTGGGTAGAGCATGGCATATGTCAGGCCCAAATTACGTAAATCTTGCCTGAAATCTCAAAAATGCAGCACAATGACAATGTACATCAGCCGAATAATCTTAAAAGATAAATATGCGGTGCCCCTGAAACTTGATTTCTTTCATTTTCCTACTTACATCTAAAAGATGACTCTTGTCCTGGAAATTGTGCACCCGCACTATCACCACACACGGGCAGTCATTCTCTTTGGGAGCAGGTGCCAGTGCCCTGTGAGTGCGGTCCAGCTTCACTTTTCCTCCATTATAGCTCACATTTAGTACTGTAGGCAGCCACTGAGAGAAGAAGCCCACAGGGTCAGACCCTTCAGTCTGCTCCGGTTCTCCTATGATGCACAAATTATTGTGTTTGCTCCTGTTTTCGAGTTCATCTTGTTTCTCCATAACCTGCTTGTGTCCTCTCTCCAACACCTCTAATCTCTGTCGTGCAGTAGTGAGCGACATTTCCAGTTCTTCCTCGCGCTCAGGGAGGGAGTCCAAATGGGCAGTTGTCACCGTGGACACCACCTGAGACACTTTGTCCACCACAGATTTCAGGTTAGCATCGAGACTAAGAATGAATGTTGTCCCCGAGCTGGCAAATGGCGGCCCTAACTGCCGCTGAAATGTCAGCAGGGAGCAGGCCATCCACCATGCTGTCTTCATTGGGGGCGGGCTTTTCATTGCAGGCTGCTCTCTCCGCTGCAGTTTTTCGGCAAGTCCGCTTAGGGCAGACCATCTGGTCTCCCCACAACATAGGCAGAGACTTCTTGGCAGCTTTCTCCGCTATAGGCTTTGGAGGTTGAACCGGAAAATATTGAAGATCTGAACTGTTAAATGAGATCGGGGCAGGGAGCATGGGAGATCAGCGGCTGCTCAGCGTCGCATCATCACGTGACCTCCCCCTGCAAAAGTATTTCTCAAATTTTTACACGGACGTAAAACTGAGAACAACGTAGCTTTGGGGGTGTTACAGCTACAGCCCTCGCTGTGCTGCTCTGCTCCTATCATTCGCTTTCTAAGATATACCAGCACCATTGCTGCTGCTGCCATTCCAAGGTGGTTTTGGTATCCGAAGGTGCTTTTCCTACTTCTCCAGCTGTGTTCAAGGTTCTTGCCAAATACACTTCTCTAAAGTACCTGACTACTTTTCATTATGTCCTAGCCATACGTTGCATTGCAAATTTACTGAAGCACTCTTCAGGATTTTAATACCACTCTTCATCTGTGGTGCTCACTTTCTTGCTGTCTCTTGCTCTTGTCACGGCTAGCCATCCTTTTGCACACCGCTCCATGAACCGTAATTGATTTCATAGCCTACTCACAGTTCCACTGTACCTCACACTTGGGTATGTACTACCTATCTATGACGTGTGTGGCTTACTCCGTGTCACAAGCATATCCTGCTGGACTGGTGGATCGTTCAGGTGCAGCCATACTTTGACAGTTAGAGTCATCCGCCCTCTCTATGGTTGTCTACTTGCTCCAACGCAATAGCTGGCATTTCCCATGCCACTTTGCCTTAATGCTGTGGCCCTCTTCCTACACCTTCGGATCCTTGTGCTGCCATGCGCAGGCTTTACCACCTTGGGGTTCTTCACTTCTTTTTGCCACTCTACCTTCCTGGCATACGCCAGCTCTTACACTTCAAGTCTTCTTACCCTTCTGGGTTTGCTGCTCTGCACCTCTCCTATGCTTTTCAGATCTTGATACCACTCTTTCCAATTCCTGGTCCCTTTATTTGTACCTTGGGATTTTTTTGTTGCCACATTTTCTGCTTCATTCCCCCTTCATGGTGCCTTAGGGTGCTGATTCCAGTTTTGGTGCCACTTTGCCTCTCGTGATGCCATCGATATTCATGACGCTATTGCTGAGTTCGCATCCTCTTTTGAAACCTTGTGTTCTTCCTCCTCTTATTGCTTCTTTGCTTCATTCATATTGCATCAGAGAAGTCCTGCCAATACTGTAAGCCTGGTGCCTCTTTGTGGAGCCATATGCTACTATTTCTGCCATTTTTTATGCCAATTTGCCACACTCTAAATACCTTGAAGTTCTTTCCCCTTTCTGAATATTTCTTCTTACAAGTTTCATTAGAATTGATTAAAAAAAAAGATTCATTATTCTGGAGCCCATAATAGACTATAATACTTTCCCCATAGGGGCAGATTTTGAAAGCAGCGCGCGCGGGGTACATTTGTGCGCGCTACCCAGCACACACAAATGTACACCCAATTTTATAACATGCGCGAGCTGCCGCGCGCATGTTATAAAATCCAGGGTCGGCGCACGCAAAGGGGTGCACACTTGTGCACCTTGCGCGCGCCAAGCCCAAGGGGAGCCCCAATGGCTTTCCCCGTTCCCTCCAAGGCCGCTCCGAAATTGGAGCGGCCTCGGAGGGAGCAGCCTCGGCACCGGAGGGAACTTTTCTTCCGCTCCCCCCACCTTCCCCTTCCTTCCCCTATCTAACCCACCCCCCCCAGCCCTACTTAAATACCCCCCCTACCTTATTTCATTTTTTACGCCTGCCTCTGGCAGGCGTATCTTGCACATGCCGGCCAGCTGCCGGCGCGCCATCCCCAGGCACAGCTGCTGTGCCGGAGACCTCTGTACCGCCCCCGGACCGGCACCACACCCCCACACATGCCCCCTTCTCGCCCCTTTTTCAAAGCCCCGGGATATATCCGCGTCCCAGGGCTTGCGGGTGCGGGGGGGGGGGGGGGTTAAAGGGTTACGCTTGTAACCCTTTGAAAATCTACCCCCATAGGTTTTAATGGAAAACTAATGAAACTAATGTAATGAATAAACGAAAAACGTTTTTTCATATTGGAGCTAATGAAATGAATATGGGTCCCAATGAATTGAAATTCATTTTTTTCTTTTGCACATCCCTAGTGCCACCAGCCTGATTAAACAAAACTTCCAAGCACACCTCACTGGGTTGCCTATATACTGTATATTTCATCTGATGAGAAGCAGAAGAAGCTCTCTGGGGCACAGTACACATATTAAGAGCACTAGCAAGAAATCTGAGAGATTAGAGATCACAACAAACATAACCTGGCTTAAAAATGAGGTTTGTTTTTGTCACCGTGTGCATAAAACCCATTTGGAGACACACTGAATCCAAGAGAAGTCAAGCACAAAAAAGATAAACCAAGTAAAATCCACAGTAAAACATAATAATAATAATAATAATTATCACTATGAGGAATCACATTATAACTCAATTATTTTGTTAAATCAGACTGCCTTTTTTATTTTCGAAGACACTGATGAGGCAAACAAATCTTTCCCCTGCCAGTTTCGTTTGACTTTGTTTTTACAAATCATGTGCTCGTAGTTGAAAGACCATGAACTTAATTCCTCCCACTAATACAGACATCTGATTGGATTGCTGTGTTATTATTGCATCATACTTTCTCTTTGTTTGGCTAACCTCTGCATCACTGCTTTACTTCAGACATTGCACATTAATCAGATATAGTGTAGATATAAAGTACTCAGGGAATGGAATGAGTATCAACATCTAACACTGATCCCATTTGCATATCCACAATAAGGAATATGGATGAGATTGATTTGGCATCTAAATGATAGTTGAACTTTAATGTGAACAAGTGCAAAGTGATGCAAAGAGGAAAACCTAATCCCAACTATGAACACATTGTTATACCTTAAAGTCACTGTGGACAATGCATTGAAATTCAAAGCTCAGTTTACAGTAGCAGTCCCCCCAAAAAAGCTAATAGAATATTAGGAATTATTTAGAAAGGAATATAAATGAGAATATCACAAAGGCTCTGTTTAAATTCATGGTACATCCACACCCTGAGTATTGTGAATTGTTCTGGTTAACGTAGTAAAATAGTAAACATGGCAGATAAGGACCAAAATAGGCCATTCAGTCTGCTCAGCAAGGTGTTTAGAGTAGAAACTGCTGCTCCATGTGGGTTACCTCTATGCAGAAATGTTACTCCAAAAATTACCATGGGTTACTCCATTTCTCAGGCAGTTGGGATCCTCTGTGTTTATCCTACACCCTTTTGAATTCTGTTACCATTCTTGTCTTCACCACCTGCATTGCTGTACTGGTTGTCCCATCTCAAAAAAGATATAGCAGAACTAGAAAAAGCATTGATAAGGGCAACAAAAAATGATAAGGGGTAAAAATGTTTAAATAAATAAATAAATCTTCAATTAGGAGGAGAGGACTTAGATACAGGTTTATAACATCATGAATGGTATGGAACAAGTACACAAGGAGTGATTACAATTAAAAATCAAACAACCTTTGAACTGAGAAACACATTGCCTTGTATCTACAGTAATAAATGAATCAGAGAAAATCTGCCACTCTCCATATCTGGGATTTTTTATTATTTCCAGTCACCCCGAAATTGTCGTGGATTAGAAGTAGGGGACCGCACAAGCGTTACCCTCTCTTTCTAACACACTTGCTCTCTCACCCCCTTTTTCTCACACACACACACAGACACAGAGACCCTCCTTTCTCTTTCTCTCTCACACATACCTTTCTTTCTCACACCCACATGCTCACACTCAGCCCCTTTCTCACACACAGACTCTCATATATACCCTTTCTCTCTCCCATACATATATACATAGGCTCTATCTCACACACATAACCTCTCTCTTCCTCAAACACAGGCTCTCTGGCTCTCATACACCTACACACATGTGCACACGCTCTCTGGCTGTCAGATGCATATCCACACACACACACACACACACACACACACACACACACACACACACATTCTCTGGCTCTCATACACATGCACATACAGAGCCATCCCTTGCAGTCTTGCTTATCAGCCCCCAGACGTCATATTCCCCAGCCCCCTCTCCTCAGCATTCTTGCTCCCTTGACTCCTATCCCCTCTTAGACCCCCAACTCCCCAGAATCCTTGGTCCCAAGTCCCCTCCCAGACCACTCACACCCCCGCAGTCTTGCTCAACAGCCCCTCCCCCCCCCATACCGCACCTCTCAGCAGTATTGCTCCCCGGCCACCTTTCTTGCTCCCGCCCCTTCCCAGACTCCCTGCTTCCCAGAAATTGTTCCCGTCCCCACCAATCTTGTTCCCCTTCCTATACCTTCTCACCCACAATCCCCTCACTCACCACAGGTGGACATTGCGTTATTTCCTTTCCACTGGCACTGCCGCAACTCCTTCCCTCACCCTCCATGCTTCAGACATTCAGAGGATTGTGTTCTTGCAGCATGGGCTGCTTCTTCCTGATGGCATCATTCAGGCACCAGCAGCCGGGAGGGAGGAAGCAGCCTGAACTGCAAGGCCGCAGTGAGGGTGAGTGAGGGAATACCGACAAAATTGTGGGGATGAGCAGCAGAAATGGAATAATGTGCTCTCCTGCTGCCACTAATGAGGTTTCCCCCAGAGTCAGTAAAGAATTGGGGTGGTCCATGGCCCCTGCGGCCTCCCCCTTACGACACCTATGGTTTAAACGTGAGGTAAAAACATGGCTATTCAAAAAATGCATATAACCAACCTCATTTAAAACATCAGAATGCAGAGAACTACAATAACAAGAAGGACAAGAAATACTAATTGTAACATGTGGAATAAATTAATGAGAGAATGAGACAATGAACTGATTATTATGTGAAAGTTGCTATATTATTCCTGCACTATTCGCCTGATGTCTTAGACCTTTAGTTAATATGTATTAGAACATCTCATTCAATTTAGATTAATTCCTGTTGATGAATACCAACTCCGTAAACTGTCATTATTTGTTGATTTATAGTATGAATGTTATTTTTGTAAACTGTTGTGATCTTAAAAAGACCTGGCTTTTTAAACAAGCCTTCCCGGATAACTTATAACCATCACTTGCTACTGTAACAATGCTACTGTAAATATTCACTAAGTTATTATTATTAAGTTATTAAGCAATTATCCCTGTACAAATCTTTACGCCCCTCCGTTCCTTTCTTTCTCTCTCCCAGTTATCTTACCCCTGTTTTTTTGTAACTGCTTCCCCTTGCACTAGTTTAGTTCTACTGTTCTATGCACCCCTTGTTGCTATGTAAACCAGCATGATGTGACTTGCTCATGAATGCCGGTATATAAAAAACTTAAATAAATAAAATAAAATAAATCTTTATATGGTACGACAGTATATAAAATGTTGAAAGAAATAAATGAATAAAATATGTACCTTGTGACTAATTTTCAAAGGGTAACTACACTAGTGTAAAATTATGTCCATTAAGTGGGTAATTTTCAGCTGGTGTAAAGTCTATGGGCACTTTTTACCCGTAGATTTTATTCCAGTTCTCAAAGTGGCAGTATGTGCTTACTTTTGCTGTGAAAATTACCCCGGGAAAACTATCCATATTTATGAATGTGGGTAGTTTCCCTGGTGGAATTTGCATACATTCTTTTTAAATGCAGAAATCCAACCCCCATCCAGACTCCTCCCCCAATGGAAAATATGCACTTTGGGAATTCCAAGACCAGGTGCTCTTTTCTTCCACTCACACCAAAAGAAATATACATTTTTTAGGGACGAGCCCTGCAAATCCTTCTTCGTCACAAACTTCCTATCTGCTCTGAAAAGGGCAGTTCTTGGAGAGACCAGTTTGCTGGAGCAAATCAATGTTTCGTCAAATAAATGGCTCTAAAATACTGTCCTCTTAAATTTTACAGAGTTGCTCACCGAAACCTCTTTAGCATGAGTTTTATTGTGTAACCCCCTATCTCTACTTGTGTATGTCACGTCATAGAAATCTTTGGAGTGTAATATCAAGGGTCATTTCCTGTTCCTGCAGCTGGTAACTATGGCAGAGATATACATGACAGAAGCTGTGAACTGGTTTATCTGACTGACTTATTTCTTTCCTTTCTGTGAGCATCTGTCTTCCACATGAGTGAAAAAAAAGTCTGCAGAAGTTAAATTTGGCTCTAAAATAAATAGCAATTGAGGTATTATTTGCAATATCAAACAACATTTTAAACCAAATAAAGATTAATGAGACAATAATAAAATGTTTTTATGCAAGTAGATGCATAAAACGATTTGAATATTGCCTAGAGGATTAGCCTAGGGGTAGATTTTCAAAGGGTTATGCGTGTAATGTACGAGGGTAACCCCCAAAACCTACCCCTGCGCGCGCCAATCCTATTTTGCATAGGCTCGGCAGCGTGCGCAAGCCCCGCATATGACCTGGGGCTTTCAAAAATGGGCATTCTGGGGGCAGGGCCGGGGGCAGGGTGGCGGTCCCGAGTCCTCCGGCACAGCAGCCATGCCGGAGGTTCATGTGCGGGCAGCTGGCCGGCACGCACAAGTTACGCCTGCCTTGGGCAGGCATAACTTTGACAATAAAAGGTAGGGGGGGATTTAGGTAGGGCTGGAGGGAGGGTTAGATAGGGGAAGGGAGGGGAAGGTGGGGGGGAGCTGAAAAAAAGTTCCCTCCGAGGCCGCTCCGATTTCGGAGCGGCCTCGGAGGGAACGGGGAAAGCCATTTGCAAGGTGCACAAGTGTGCATCCCCTTGCGTGCGCTGATCCTGGATTTTATAACATGCGCCCGGCAGCGCACGCATGATATAAAATCGGGTGTACATTTGTGCGCGCTGGGTAGTACGCACAAGTGTACCCCGCACGTGTAAGAATAAAAATCTGCCTTCTAGTGTTTAGCGCTAAGAACCAGGGAGCCACAGTTGAAATCCCACTACCACTCCCTGTGAGCTTGGGCAAGTTACTTCACCCTCCATTGCCTCAGATACCAACTTAGATTGTGAACCCTCTGGGGACAGGGAATGAAAAGGCATGAGCTAAATACACCAAATGAAATATGCGTCTATTTTGAATGCCCATGTGTGTTTTAATTTGCGCACTTGTACCTGCTTTGAAGCAGGTGCAAAGTATCTAGGTATAAAAATACCCGTGATCCCCGCCTGCCTGCATTTTCAAAGGGAAATTGCTCTCCTTGTAAAAAAGTGTATGTCCAGGAATACTGAAGTAGAACATTGATCTGATCCTCTAAAATCTTTCCTTTTCTCATCACTATTGGAAATACAGCCGAGAAAATGTGTTTTGTTGGGACCTGTTTACTGCTGACTCTCTCTATGTGCTGCATATCTTCAGGATGGTTTAGCAAATGTCAAACTTGAGTTCAAAGTCAGGTTTGCATGCCAGGAACTGCTGTATTTGAGTTCGTTTGTTTGCGGAGGTCAATATCTTTACAAAAGAATATCCATGTCTAAAATGAGACATATAAAAAAAAAAAAAAACGGCCTAGCAACTAAAGCTGCTAGTCTGATTTACCTCTTCTGATAGGACTAGATGACAAGGCACATCTGCATAGATAGGGTCCCTTCTATTTTGCTGGATATTAGTGTGTTATAACATAATAATACAACTACAGTTATATACAGTACTAACAGTAAATGTCAGCAGATAAGGATCACCCAGGCTGACTCATTGGGGGTGGGGGGGGGGTGTATGAGGGTGTGTGTGTATGTGGGTGTGTGTATAAGAGGATGCCTGTGTGTGTATGAGACAATGAGTGAGTGAGTGTGTTTGCCTGTGAATATATATGAGAGGGTGCCTGTGGGTGCATATATGTGTGAGAGTGCTTGTGTGTGTGTATGAGAGGGGTGCCTATGTGCGGGGGTGGGGGTGAGAGAGGAAGCATGTGTGTATGTGTTTGTGTGTATGTGTGGGTGAGACAGGAATCGTATGTGAGAGATACAGAGGAATCGTGTGTGTGTGCATGTGTGAGTAAGAGATGGAGGAAATGTGTGTGTCTGTCTCTTTCACACATGTGTGTCTGTCTCTTTCACACATACACATTCAAGCTCCCTCTGCCTCTCACCAAGCGTGTATATGTGTGAGAGACAGAGGAAGATAATTTTAAATGTGTATGTGTACCCCCAGTTCGCGACAATCTCAGAGTGACAGGAATGGAGTGTGGGGGACTTTTAAAATCCTTATTTTATTTACTGGGTGTTATTGGATGTCTGTCTCACCTTCAGCTTCAGCGCACTGTGTCTACATCCGGGACCTGTCCCTGCTACGCCGCACTGCCTATCACCTACTCAAGTGTGAGACTGGCTCCTCTTATGAGGACCCCTGGACTACTTCTCTGGGTTACCTTCACTGCTGTCTGCTCCTCGGGCAGTACCATCGAGCTGTACAATAAATACAACTTCTCTGTGTCTGTGTGTATAGAGTCTAGCCTAGTACTGCGGTTCCTTACGGGGCTCCTCCCCGTGGGAGTGGCCATCACCGCAGTACCCAAGAATCCACTCCAACACCTCATAACCATAACAGCATGTATGTATGTGTATGAGAAAGAGGGAGCATATTGTGTGTGTGTGTGTGTGTGTTTGTATGCCTGCCCCCAGTCTAAAACAATCCTAGGATGACAGAAATGGAGAGCGGGAGATTTTTTTAAATCCTTATTAGTTTTAATTATTGAGTGTTATTTGATGTGTCTGCTGTTTTGAAATATTTTATCGATGTTTAAGAAATTTTGTTGAAATTGCCTAATTCAGGAAAAACAATTGCACATCCCTACTCAGCACTGTCTGAATTTTCAAGGTGGCTCATCGAATAACTGCACAGAGCAGCAGTTGCTACCCTTAAGAGAAACATGAGGTAACCTGCACGGCGTGGCAGATACTACGATAAGAAGCTTGCTGGGCAGACTGAATGGACCATTTGGTCCTTTTCTGCCATCATTACTATGTATGTTACTATCCTGTTTCCAACAGTGGCCAATCCAGGATACAAGTACCTGGCAAGTACCTAAACATTAAATAGACCTCATGCTACTAATGCTGCTAATAAGCAGTGGCTATTCCCTAAGTAAACTTGATTAATAGCCGTTAATGGACTTCTCCTCAAGGAACTTGTTCAAACCTTTTTAAAACCCAGCTAAACCAAGTGCCGTAACCCAGGTCTCATCAAAACAAACGACTGCCAGCAAAATCCAAGTCAGTTTTGTTATATCTTCTCCTGAGTCCTTTGTTGCTCTGGGTGGATGAATATACAAGCTTCCATAACTAAGCCAACACCCGACAGAACCTCTAACCGACATTTCTCTTACCTAACCTCTCAGGTCTTGTCTTACCACTGCCCTCTACAGCTGACATAAGTCTGCTTATATTCTGTTGCTTTTATCACCTCTGCCAGGCCTCCAGCACTCTCTCGGTACAGAAGCATTTTCTCACATTCTCCAAGCTTTCTTCCCTCCAAATTTATATCAGGACCCCCTCATTCTACAATCTCTTTATCTAAGGCAATCAAACTTTCTTGTACTTTATTGATGTCCCTGAAATATTTGAATGTTTCTATCTCTTATCTCCTATTTCTCTTTTATTCCTGCATTATCTTAATCCTGTCCATGAAGAGTTTGTATTGCAGGCCCTGTACCATTTTGGTAGCCCTTTTCTGATCTGCTTTTTCTCTAACGGGTACATTTTAAAACTAATGCTAGTGTGCCCATGAATGTGAGAGCAAAAATACACCTCATGTTATAAAGAAAGCATGAGGAGAGAAAGAGAGGGAGAACCTCTGACACTCTCTCTATATGTACCACTGTAGACGGGCACTTTGAAGCGGGGTGGGTTTTCAGGAAGTGGGTTGGGGTTAGGGGGTTATTGTTGCAGAGACATTCAGAGGTATTCATAGTAAAAATGACCTCAGGAAAGAATAATAATGTTGACACCTTTTTATATGGGTGTCTTGTTTGTATGCTATATTAATTGTTCCCTGTGAAGCTTCTTGCTATTTTTAGTTATCTGTAAACCGAGATGATGTTCCCAACGTATCTCGGTATATAAAATGCTAAAAACAAATAAATAAATAAATAAATAATAGTCCTTATAAGTGATGAAAAATCTTTCAAGAGGAGTTGATTTGTACACTGCAGTGCTGCACAGGGGTTTTGAGGTATTTTTATATTTTTTAATCTTGGCTGTAGCAGCTTGCATTCTCTGCAGGATTGAAAACCCCTTTTTGACAGATCTGAAACCCATCACTCAGATCTATACACAGCTCGGACCACATTGTAAAGTTCCAACACATGATGAACTTGTGAGGGCAGGAACTTGGCTTATAGTAGCTTGCTACATCTGCATGCATGCCTGGGAGGGGAGATGCTAGATCAGGAAGCAGAGGGATGTTCTCTTCTAATTGTTTAGAAGAGAGTTGATCATATGTGGAAAACGTCTTTGGGAATACAAATTTTCAGTTTTAACACTTGTAGTGTTAGGCTTTCTTTCCTTATGATTTTGATTTATTTAACTAGCTTTTTGGATTTGTGTTGTGAGTGTTTCTCGAAAAACTTCACATTTTTATTGGTACATAATTCAAAGCAGGATACACCCAGGTACAGTCGATATTTCTCCTGTCCCTGAACAGCTTAGCATCTAAGGGTGACATTTACTAAGCTGAAATTTTTTTATCACAGGAGGGACCTAACATCACGGGGGTGGAAGTGTCTCTACAATATTCAGCCCCTCCTTGACAAAATATCACAGCTGTTTCACAGCATGAATTTTTATCGCAAGACAAATACGTGTCAAAAAATCGCATCTCTGTATGGGGCCTACTCACACGATGGTGGCACAACTCAGCTGGGTCTGTTGTCAAGTTAAAGGGCCCAAGGCCCTAAAATTACCCTCCCCAAAACCTCAAAATTTCCCACAGTGATTGAGACCTCTGCCTGCCCCCAACACCTTCCGAGGTGATGCTGTATTGTGGACCCCCCAAAAAAACATAAACTATAAAATCTGGTCCCTGGACTATGCCCCATCATGTGATAGGTACAAGTCAGGTTGATGTCATTTTGCAAAATGGTGTTGACTGGGCATGGAGCTGGGGGGTACTCTAGGCTGCCACTATATACCAACAAGCCTTCTTACAAGTGGGGGTGGGGTGGTCCAAATGCCCCCTCTAGACCACCAGGGTCTTATTTTCTGCTTTGGGGGTGGGGGGCCACTAGACCCTAGGGAATTTATCAGATTTGAACCCAGGGGGAAGAGAGGGAGGGGATGGGGGCTATTGCTTGGGAGGAGGGTTTTGGAATGGAGGGGTTTTTCCTTGCATCAGGGGCAATTTTTATGAAAAAGGGGAGGTACTTGGGAAGGAGAAGGCCATCAATGCACAGTCTGAAAGATCATAGGGGGTTTTTTTGGGGGGTGGGGGTCATAGCAGCCTCAGAAGGCAATGTGGAGGCTAGAGAGGGGGGCCTCAAACACCCACAGGGGCCTTTTTACCAGGTTTGGGGTGTGTGTTTAGAGATTCTTGACCCTTTAAATTTTCCCACAGGACCATTGGGGACCCGCGCTAGCGTCCCGAGGCTCCCATAGGAAAATAGTCCTTCAAATGCGATAAAATAGTGGGGCTGATTTTTTTCTAAGTCAGCTGCATTATAGTATTTACATAGGATTATGCATGGATGAACTGCTTTGCATGGAATTGCAAAATACATGCATGCAAATGTCTTGCAAAGCAGCTCATTGTAACATGTGCAGGTTTGTGCCTGAAAAATAGCTTAATATTGTGAATATCATGCAATATTGCTACGATATGGCTGTATTGCATGATATACAGAGTTTATTGCATATTAAGTGCTGTTTAACATACGTAGCCGTATTGCGGCATTGTGTCTCTAGGCCTACATTTGTACATGAAGTAAGGCAATGGAAGGTGAAGTGATTTGCCCAAGGTCACAAGGAGCAACAATTGGATTTGACTCCTGAAATCCCTGGTTATCTGACTACTAGGCTACTTCTGGATTTTCTGGATCCCTAGAGCAGGGGTTCTGAACCTTCTCCTGCCAGACCTCACTTTTGTTTTGCCAAAGACAAGGAAGGATGGAAGGGCAGGCTCCAGCCCCAGCAGTATGGAAACAGCAGACACGTACCACGCGTCCCCCTGGCAGCGGGGAAAGTGCAGGGATGATCATGCTGGAGAGGCACAAGCCTTGTGAGGATCACTGTGATGCTGGGCCTGGAAAAGATTTGCATCAATAGGGATAAAGATGCTTCACAGTGTGGAGTGAAGATTGTAGTTCTGGTCACGGTCGGTGCCCTAGGCGAGCCTTCTGCTTTGCGCCCCAACCCAGTTGAGTGCCCCTCCCCTCGTCACCCCACCCCACCCCCCCAGTCATGGCCCTGGCTCCTACCACATTCGCACCCACCGAGTGTATGCTTCTCTGGACCATGAGCTGGATGAGCACTGCTCGCAGCCCGCTGAATCTCTACTCCTTTGCCGCGTGCATGATAAGCTTCTCTCACAGCCCCACATGGCTGTTCTCCGGTGCCCCCTAAGGGTCAGCACCCGAGGCAACCGCCTAATTCGCCTAATAGGATGTGCCAGGCCTGGTTCTGGTGGGAAGAGAGGCAAAGCCAGATTTGGGGGTTGCAGTAGGGCAGATCAGATGAAGAACCAGGATCAGAATGAGGCAAGCAAGAGAATGGCATTTGGAAGGGAGAATGTGATGATAGCAGGAAAGAGTGGATGAATCTCATATCCACCAACCAACCAAGTCCATCTTCCATTTTTCCAGAGGTAGAGTTGAAGGTACACACTAAAATGGGAAGAAAACATAAAACCGTAGCATATTAGGTCTCAGAACATAAGGAGGATTTTGAAAGTTTTATGCTACGAATGGTGCAGCATTGAAAATGTCACCCAGTCTGAACAAATTAAAGAACATTTATGAGAGCAAATGACACTTACAATTAAAAGAAGATGGGGGAAATAGAAACAAGCAAACCCAGGACTCTGTATTTATGAGTGCACAGCAGAAAGAGCGAAATCAGCATGATATTTATTTATTTAAAATTTTTGTATACTGACATTCGTTAGGAAAACATCACATCGGTTTCCATGTAACATAAAGTGGTATATGATATAATATGTGATATAATATAATATAATGATATAATATGTGAATAGGTCTCTAGGCTATAGGGTAGATTTTTAAAGGTGCACATGTGCGGTTCCCGGTGCAGATTTTTATAAGATGTGCACGCTGGTGCTTGCATGTTATAAAATCCATGGACCGCACACACATATGAACCGGATTTTAAAATCTGCACATGCATGTGCGGGCAACACGCATGGGGGGGGGGGGAAATTTAGTAAATTACGTGCAGTGACACAATTAGGCCTTCTCCAGATCCTTCCCAGTGTGCTCCAATTATTGGAACTTTTATACCCCCCCTACCTAAACTCCCTCTCTCTTCCCCACTCCTCCCCACCCCCTAAATCAGTCCTGGTAACTTACGGTTTTTTTTTGTTTTACTACTTACTGCTCCCCTGGTGCAGAAGACGTTTGCACACTCCAGCCGACTAAAGGCATGTGCTTCCCAATGGCTGCTGACCCAGCCGGCCTCCATCCTGCTCCGCCCTGCCCAGACCTCGCCCCAGCCTGCCCCTTTTTCAGGGTCCGGCGATTGTGAGTGTATCGGCACATACGTGCGTGGCCGGGCCCTTTTGAAAATGCACGCAGCACTCGCAGGGCCCGGCCACGGGCGTAAGTGCCGATATTTGCACGCTGGGCTGTTTTAAAATTCGGCCTTATGTTTTTTCAGAGCAGCCACTATGCCTTGCAGATGATCCTTTGGGGAAATTTGTTAAAACCTTCTGCCCAGTTTTGAAAACTTCACCAAATTCAATCAATTTGACCAAGAAATATTTGGAAGAGTATGATGTCACTCCTACCAATAAAATGAAAGATAGGTTAACTGGAAATGAGGTAGTTGTTTTGGTTTTTGGTGGACTGCCAGATGTTCTTGGCCATCCTTCCATGGCAATCTTGTTTTGTTCTTTTGATGTTCTTGTAGAGGAGCCTGCACTAATTTTGGCAAATGTAGAGTTTGTAACTTCAGCAAACAGCCAAACAGTAGCATCTCGTGTCAGCAAAACTTTAAATGAATGTGATCTTTCCTGGAAATATGTGGCAACAGTGAATAGCGACTCAGTGTCCTACTACCCAAAGTTCACCCAGGATGTAAAGCTGAATGAAACACCTAAATTGCTTTGTTTGTCTTGTCCTGCCCAATTTCCACATGCTGCTGTCTCTTATGCAATCTCTATTCCAAAAATGGATGATTTAGAGAAGTTCATAATTGATTTTGGTGCAGTTTTCAAGCATTCCAGTAAAACAAAAAAACCTCTTTTATGATATCTGTGAAGAGATTGTGCTTGAATGCAGCATTCCAGTTCCTGTTGTATCAACAAGATGTCTTAGTTTGGTTTTAGCTGCACAAAGTGTTCAAAAAACAAGGCAAATCTTTTAGATCAGGAACACTTTTTTTATTCTCTGTTTTTATCTTGAAGTGTAGACAATTTTGTACATGGTTTTATGTGGTACGGGTTTAGTTATTTTTAGTTATTTCTTGTAATTTTATGAATGTGCTAATGTACATCACCTAGTATGTCATGCATAGGTGATTAATAAAGCTTAATAAACATAAAAACTGGAAATGCAAGCAACTAAGAAGCTAGACAAAACCTTTGAACAAAACTTGTATGAAGCACAGAAGAAACAGGAATCATATTGTTCTGAGCAAGCTGCTTTCCCTAATACAGAGGTGTATGGTATTCTGGCTAACCATATCACTGCAGAACTTTCTCACAGAAGCACATCTGGAGGGATTCCAGAAAAAAAAACAAATCTTTTCATATCCATGTTGCCAGTTGATGAGCAAGGGACACAAACATTGTTTTAAGAGTTTTTGTTAATAAGGGTAAAATAAATTATAATTCCCTGCCCTGGGAGAGAGGAGGCTGTGCCGGAACAGCTGTTGGGAGGTCCCCGATGTCCGCCCGGGGCTTGGGAGCTCGTGGGAGACTGTCCTGCTTTTTTTTTTTTTTTTTTTTTTTATAAAATGTGGGCTGGGGAGATTTTGCTGCCCCCGGGCTTGGGAAGATCCCTGGGGCGGTTTAAGTGGGGCCCGGAAGGAGAGGCAGCATCCTGCTGGCAACAGCGCTGAGCCGTGTTTAAAAATAAAAGCGGACTTCCGGTAATGACGACACCGGCAACGGAGTCCGGAATTTGAGCTCCGGGACCCCCTCCCCCCAATCTCCCTAAAAACCCCTTAAAATCACGGTGATTTTCAGTGTTTTTGCCAGGACCGGATCTTTAAAGGTCGGGGCCAGTGCTTACTACCTTTGCCGGCACACATAGTGGTGACAAGGTCAGGTGAACGTGCACGCCGCGAAATGCCAAAAAAATGGCGGACGGCCCGCTGACTTTCTCTAGTGCCCGCTACCTCTAGCTTGGTGCCCTGATGGCAATTTTACTAACAGGGGGCTCCTTACCATATTGTGCTGCTGTAAGCAGGCCCTGAGGAGTGGAGAGCGATCCGACTGCTGATCGGCGCCGGGAGGTGAGTGCCCCACGTGGCTAAGAAGGCGACCGACTTTGGGAGCTCTTCTGCCTCAAGATGCTGAATAGGCTGCCTTTTTAGGCCTTGCAGGGGAGTGGAAGTGCCCTAACCCTATGATACATTCCGCCTGCTTCACTTCTATTTTGAGTTTGTTTTTTTTCCTATGTATTTTTCCCTCTCCACCTGGATTTGCACTGTGGCGCTGACTTTGGTGGGATTTGAACTCTACGTGGGCTTCCTGGGAGCTGCTGGCACGGGGGCAGGTGCATTGGCTTTGGCGAGATCTGACTGGTGCGTGGACTCACTGGGAATCCTTGGCACTGGTGAGACTGGTTGCCGGCTGCGTTCCTGTGATTTCAGGCCCTGTGTTTACATCTCTCGCATCTTTCCCAGTACCGGGTGCTTGGCAGATTCTGCACTTGGTGCTCTGGTTCCTTGAAGGTCTAGGGGCCCTGGTCAACCTCGTGGAAGGCGAGCAATGCACCAGAGGAGTACTCGCAAACACACTGTCTGTCGTCAGCGCTCCGCAGTTATCCCTAAGATGGCTGAGGCTCCTGCAGGGGCCAAAGTATTGGAATCACTCTCAGCAGATGCCTTACAACAGATTTCTCCAGAGTGTCACTGCAGCTTTGGATCTCCGACTTACCAAAATACAAGCCTCCATGGAGGACATTAAGTCAGCCTTAGAAGGCCAAACCAAAAGGTTGGATGAGGCAGAAGAGGTCCTGTCTGACCATGGAGATCGACTTGTGGCATCCGAGCAACATGTGACAGCTCTTCAGGCCATTCAACGAGAGCTGAAGGCCAAGATTGAGGATTTGGAGGACTGGAGCCGACAGAACAATATTAGGATCATCGGACTGCCCGAGGCCGTTAAAGAAGGGGAACTCTCTACGTGGCTGGAAAAGTGGCTGCCGGAGCAGCTGGGCCTGGACTGTGTTGTAGACCCTTTAATTTGTGAGCGAGCTCATCGTATTGGGCTGCTGCGAGAGGGTGCCGTGAGGCCCCGACCAGTGTTAGCAAGAATACTAAACTGGGCTCACAAAACTAAACTAATGCGGGCCTTTAAACAGCAAGCCAGTCTGGAATATCAAGGCCATAAGATTCTTCTCTTCAACGATTTCTCGGCTAACACGTCAGCGTTGCGGAAAACCATGTCGCCGGCATGTACTGAGCTTCACAAGCGGGGTGTTCGGTTTGGTCTCCGTTATCCAGCCAAGTTGCGAGTCTTTCATGATAATAAAGTTCTTTTCTTTATTTCCAAAGAGGAGACGGAAAGATTCATTGCAACCCTGCCACGCCTTGCCGGAGAGTGAAGGATCCTACACGCTGCCTTCGTTTCTACAGTTATAGTTATAGCGCTGTTTGTTGCTGATGACTGATCTGTTACAGCTTATGTGGGTTATGGTTTCTGTTGGGTGCCAGAGCTTATGTCACACCTGTGAGCAGGGGCGGATTGTGGGAAAATAGTGGCCCGGGGGATTTTTCTCCATACTGGCCCATGGGTACCCAATTACACATACAATTTGGTGAGTCACCAAATACAGAATAAAGGGACCATAAAATATACACAGAAATGCACAGACAAACTGAACTGGAAATCACAACAAGTTAGACTGTATGTAATGCAGCAATGGAAAAACAGAAAACACCATCATTCCTCATAAAACATCAAACAATAAAATCAAGAACTATAAAACATCACAATAGGAAAATCATACTAAAAATATATATTTCAAAACTGCTGATGAATGGAACCTCCAGTAATTTAACTCAGGGAAATTTTCAAAAATTTGTATATAACACCAATAAAATATTTCAAGAAGAGCAGACATCAAATAATATTCAATAATTAAAACTAATAAGGATTTTAAAAAGCCCCTGCTGTTCCCTTCTGTGGGAGCTCTTGAATTCTAGTCACCCTGATATTGTCGAGGATTAGGAGGTTATCCTCTCTCTCTCACACATACTCACATGTCCATTCTCTCTCACACATACACTGTCACATACATACACATGCATGCTCTTATATCCACCATAACCTCTCGCTCTCACTGACACTGACACACTCTAGGCTCTAAGACACTCTCTCCCCCTCCACACACATAGAAACATAGAAACATAGAAATGACGGCAGAAGAAGACCAAACGGCCCATCTAGTCTGCCCAGCAAGCTACGCACTTTATCCATTTTTCCCCCTTTTTTTCTCTCCCACCTGTTACTATTGGCTTCCAGTACCCTCCAGCCCTAATCAATTAGGGGTAGCAACCGCTGTAACAAGCAGGCCACACCCTTAACCCATACTCTTACCCACCCCTGTTTTTATTTTTTTTGAGATAGCAGCCCTCCATCCTTCCGCTCCGTGAAGGTGGAACACCAACTACTGGCCACTGACATCCCGCTCCGTGAATGCCTCTGTGGCTACTGCCGCTCCGTGCAGTGTTTGAATGCCTCCTCTTTATTCACACCCTCTAGACTTGATGGATCCACAGTGTTTATCCCATGCCCCTTTGAAGTCGTTCACAGTTTTAGACTTCACCACTTCCTCCGGAAGGGCATTCCAGGCCCATCTAGTCTGCCCAGCAAACTCTTATTCCCTTGGATTTTCTCATACACACTCATGCTCTCACACTCACCAGCTCCCTCACATACACTCAAACACACACACCCAGGCAAGCTCCCAGTCATTCACACACACACACACTGACCCCCAGGCAGGCTCCCATTCATTTTCACACCACTCCCTCTCCATCCCCCAGGCATGCACATATTCATTCTCACATACACAGACTCCCAGGCAGGCACCCATGCATTCACACACATACACTCCCAGGCAGAGTCCCAGTCATACACATGCACACACTAAAGGCAGACCCCCCCCCCCCTCTCTTTTGCTAGAAACCTCAGAACCTCTCTCATTCCTCTGCTGCCACTGTCACTGCTGCCACATGGCTATTGGGGAGGTGCCGATTGCTGCTACTGACATTGAAGCCCATTCTGCTGCCTCCTCTGTGCAGGCCCCGTGGGCTTCCACGTTCTCCATGCTGATCTTGTACATTGTGAGATCCGCATAGAGAAAGTGCTATTCTTGCACATTCCCAAAGATTACATGTGCCAATCACTAAAAAGTAATTTATATATATTTTTTTTTTACCTTTGCTGTCTGATCTTAGTTTTCTAATTGGTTGGTCACAGGCTTTTTTTTTCCACCTTCCCTTTCTTATTTTTTTTTTGCCAATTCCTTTTATATTGTCTTTTTTTCTGTTTCTTTTCTCTCCATCTTCTCCCCTCAAACACACAGTCAGGTTCTCATTCTCATATGCATTTCTCTCTCTCACTCACACATAGGCTGTCACTGTCACATGCTCTCTCTCATACAATCATTCATACCCACAGTCTCTCTCTTGCACATGATGTCTGACTCTCACACACACAGGCGCTCTCTCTCACTCCCACATGCTGTCTTGCTCAAGCACAGGCTCTCACTGTCACATGCTGTCTCTCTCACACATACACATACAAACAGGCTCTCACTCTCACAGGCTCTCTCTCATACAATCATTCATACCCACAGTCTCTCTCTTGCACATGCTGTCTGACTCTCACAGACACAGGCGCTCTCTCTCACTCCCACATGCTGTCTTGCTCAAGCACAGGCTCTCACTGTCACATGCTGTCTCTCTCACACATACAGAGGCTCTCACATACTCGACTCGAAGGACACGTATCTCACCGAACAGAGATCTTTCAGGATGTAATCATTTACTGACTTACCCTCCGGGAAGGAAAGATTGTGAATCAGTCGGAACTTACCCGGATCCTTCTTTGGAACAACTGCCAAAGGGGAAAAAACCATATCATACAATGGTGGAACCAAGAAAGGACCCCCGATCCGCCCCAGAGCAATCTCACTGTTCAATTTGGCCCTGACCACGTGAGCCAATTTGCGAACAGATGGACAATTTTGGCCCCCACCCACCCCTACCAGTCCCTTGACTGGGATACGAAAACCCTGCTCAAAACGACCCTGCAAAAGACGAGCATCCTCCACTTTCGGATACCTACCCAGCCAGGACAGCATGGCTCCCAAGAGGACAGGGGTAGGGGCTACCTTCGAAATTTCACTTAGAGGGGTTCTTAGGGATGCTCCCGGACCCGCTCCCCACTCGCTTTGGACACTTGGAGGCGGGGTGGCCCTGTCCGCACCTGGAACATGCATGTTTGAACTTGCAAGCCGCGTGATTGTACTTCCAACAGACATCGGGGAAGGTGACCCCAGCCCGATTGCCACCCACTGGGCCCACCCCGGACCGAAAGGGCCGTGCCCCGGATACACTAGCGACCCTCCCCATGTCAGAGGACATAGTAGACCACTTATTTGGGTCCCATCTGGGTCAACCACAGGCCAACATCCCTGGTTCCCAATGCCATGTACTTATTTTCCTCCATTAAGTCGCAGAAGTGCTCATCTTAATTGAGCCACGACCACCCTTCGTACACCCAACTGGCGTCCAGAATGGCATCAGCGTAAGCTAGTAATGGCCCATACTGGGTAGGGTCGCGATGACCCACCACACTGGCCAGCCGAAGGAACGATTGGATCCAATTAAGCACATTACGTGCCACCCGGCGATCCCCACCTAGCGGCCTATCACCCCCACGCCAACGTTTCTTCTCCTTCTTCCCCCGACGGCCCTCAAGCAACGTGAAAATATCAATGTACTTCCGCTGCCTAATCTTGCAATGAAGGGATTTCGGAACATCCTCCCACAGTTCTGATAAGCTAATGAGCGCAGGAGACCCCTTGTCCAAAGACATACCCCCGGCCCCACCTTGAGGACCCGCGCCCTGCTCTGAAGCCTCGGATGAGTCCGACGAGGACAAAGAAGAAGAGGAAGAAGTGGAAGAGCTGGAACGGGAATGCTTCTTCCTGCGCCGAGACTTTGCACGATTCTTGGGGGCCCCGGCACTAGCAGCCACAGGCTCTAAAAACCCAACCTGAAGAGCAATAGACAAATCGCTCGCGCTGACGACTGGTGGAATAACGTCCCAGCCTGATGCCGGTAACTCACCACTGGGACCACTGGCACCACTGGATTCAACAGAAGCTGGAACCACGGAACCAGGCACATTCTGCCCACTGGCCGGATCACTCACGCCAGACGGCAACTCCACGGGACCGGGGATGTTGGTGGCTGCAGAGATAAGATCATTACGCCACTCCTCCAAGCACGAAGGTCCTGGACCATCCTCCAGCTCTTCCTCCGGAAGAACCTGTGGATACAGAGAAGAAGTAGCAGCTGCAGGCCCCGCAGACCCGACATCATCCGGACCCCCCCCCCCCCCCCCCCCCCCCCCGTGCCTCTTCAAAAAAGTAAGGCCTACCCTGTGGGCCCCCCACCCCCCCCCCCCCCCCGAAGGGGCCGGGGCCTGAGCACCAAGCCAAGGGCCTGAATAGACATCCCAGGGCGGAACTGAAGGAGAAGGGAACCACCCGGAAGGACCGCCGTACCATGACGACACGGGACCCGCCGACCAGGCAGGAAAATAGGGCCCCCAACCATCACCTGGACCCCAGCCCTGTCCTGCACCCCAGCCTCACCCAGCGCTCCAGCCTTGCCCTGCACCCCTGCCAGCAGACCCCCAGGAAGCAGTTGAACCAGGAGCTAGATTCACTCCAGGATCCCCAGGAGAACTCACATCGGGGGAACCTGAGGGAGCCCACACAGGGGGCCCAAAAGGGGGGAGGCCCCAACCACAGGCTCCATCCCAATCCCCAACAAAATTGTTCCCAACACCCCCCAGCCCTGGATCACGCCCATCGCTGGGCCTAGGCCCTGGGGGAGGCAGCACAGCCTCAACTGCCTCGTCTCTGTTCATTACAACACCGGACAGCTCTGAGTGCACAATCGTAGGAGCTGCCGACTGCTGAGAAATATCACGGGACAAAGGGGGAAGCCCTTTGTCCCGACCGCGACTCAGCAGGCAATAAGGCCACAGAAGAGCCCCCCCCCTCCGCCCGATCAATGCCCCCTTAACCCCCCCGCGCCTGGGAACGGGAAACTCGACCCCTCACTGCGCCCGCCCCCGAACTCACCGCCGGCCCTGTTGCCTCCGCTCCAATATCGCCGCCGCGTTCATCTGGCACCATGCTCTCTGCCTCTCCTGTCACCATCGCAGCCTCCTCGGACGCTAACGCCGCACAATTCCAGGGACCCGGAACCACCACCGCTGCACCTGCAACCGAACCGGCCCCCACGAAGAAAAAGCAAGGCAAGTAAAAAAGGCCTCTCCCACCAACGAAGCCCCGTTGCAGCACCCAAACCCCAGCAGAAAGAGGGACTGGCTCGAGGAAGCCAGGAAATCCCTCTTAACAGCTCCTCCGCCCCCCCCCCCCCCCCCCCCAACCACCACAGGAGCCAATCGGCTCCTGCAAAGAAGCGATTCAAACGACCCACCAATCCCCTAGCAGCAACACACGAGGAGCACGGGTGACCATCCGGTCACCTAGAGGCTCCCCTCCCCCAGAACAGCGCCGGCCAGGCTTGCATCCGAGAGCCTGGCGCCATATTATCTTGGCCGGGCAGGCATGAAGCCTACCCAACCTCTCATTCCTGGGTCAGCACTCTCTATCCAGCATTCACAAGCTGCATTCTCAAAATGTTTTACCCAGAAGTAAATTTACGATAAGTGCGTACCAATGAACTGTGCAAAAATGTAGTTTATTGCATTACTAAGCTAGTGCAATGCATATACAGACAAGAGCTGTTAGTCATGGAGGAGTTAAACAAGAAAAAGAGAAAAATTGTTCATACTTACCAGAAGAAGGATCTTGGAGAATTCTAAAATATCCTGAAAAGCCTGAAATGATAAAACATTTAACACAAATAATCATTTTTTCTTGGATTAAAGTTGAAATTAAAACACTTGTTCTCATTTTAAAAAAATACTTATCTGATAATATCTTGGTGAAAAGTAGGCCTTGTAAGGGAACCGGTTTCTAATGAAAATACTGTGTTAAAAATGAGTGAGAGAAAAATATTAAAAATTGTTTTGCATATCAGAAGTAAAGTATTTCTCATTGAAAATATTGAAACAGTTGAAATGTTTATTCTGTTCAATAATTAAACTTGTTTCCAGAAGTGCCAGCAAAATAAATCTATTAATTTGATTATAGAAGTGCCTTTGAGTTCATTTTTCTATTTTAACTTTAGGCCAGTGAGAATTCTCTGGGTGTTCAAGCTGTTTCCATAACATCTATTACAAGTGGAAACCCCTGTAGCCTGACCATCTGTCTACCGATGTGACAGTGCTTGAAGTTTTGGGCCCAGGGGTGTTTACATTTTCATGTATTGCTATCAAAGAAGTGGGGAGCTACTGTCACTCGCAATCTGTCCCCTGAAGCTTTTCACAGTGATGCATCATTCTGGAAAGTAATTATGCTGTTTGACTCTCATCACAGCAGCATTGCCTCAACAGACATATTTCAAGACTATTTTCATGTTATGTCACTTTGACAGACTCTCCTGGTCTGGCCACCTGATACCATTATCCCCTCCTTAGAACACACTTAGTAGGAGGCTTTGAATTTGGTGACTCAGTGTTATTTAGCTCAGCCATGTTAACACTCAGGGGGTTCAGTTAGAGAGAGAAGCTGCAGAGTAAAGATGAATTTTTCCCACATTCTGGTAGGGCCTCGCAGCCTTGCCCTAAGGAGCTTTCTCTCAGAGGGGATTCCTTATTGTGCACTCCCTGCCAGAGGTTCCTTCTCACTTTAAGTTACAGAGAGATAGATTGTAGCACTCTCACCAGGGGACCAAACACCTGTGAGCCTGCTCCAAACTCTAGGCAGGCAAGCACCAGTGATGGATCCTGTTGCGGGAGACAATGAAGGCTAGAAGAGTTCTATTTGGTTTTTTTTTTTGGAAGGATCTGAGTTCACCCTGCTTCTTTGGGGAAAGTCATCCTTGCTGGCCATACTCAAAGGACAGGGGTTGAAGACCAGCGAACCCATTGACATCCCAAATGTGGCAAGCTCCTGTGACAGCATGAACACCAGTTTAGGAAGATGCATGAAGTATTTTTGGACTTTTAGCTAGTGGGGAGGTTTTTGGATCCCCGTTCTCCACTGGGATTGCAGTGCAGGATTAGTAGCCTGATCCCACAAATTTTTCCACAAAAGAAATCCTAGAAGTAACAGCTTAGAATAAAGAATAGCTGCAGCATAGGAAGGAAGTATCACAGAAGGAGACCTCATTTAGATCTCTGCACAACAAGGAACCAGGACAGGCTGGGTAACTGAAGGAAGGAAGATGTCTAAAGGTAGGATTTTTGTAAAGCAAAGGGGAGCTCTCCACTAAGATTCCCACACAGCTGCTGGGAGAGTTATGCACATTTAAAATCACCATGGTATCTACCCAGATGTCTGTAATAAGGACACCTACATATCAGAAAGAAAACCCTGTAACTACAGTCAGATGTGCACTCATCATTTTGGACAAATGGTCTTTATTTAATATTTTGCATCAGTAAACTTTATTTTAACACCCAGACCCGGTCCTGCCTAATTCTTATAGACTCGCACCTCATGAGAAGCATTTAAGGTACAGCACACACACTAGTGACCTTCTTTCATCGTCTGGGCCATAAGTGAGAGTTTCCCTCTGTTCAAAGAGTCCCCCCAGGGATTGAGTCAGCGTGGGATGAAATGGGTAACCGGAGCAGCCCCAGAAGATATAAATTAAATTGTGTGCCCTTGGGACTTAACACACATAATTTAGTGCCCAACATGGGGCTTTGAGGATGGTGTTTCATCTTATAGTGCAGTGGTTCTCAATCTTTTTTCTGTCGGGACACACCTGACAGATGGTGCTCACATGCATGACATACTGACCCATGATCGTCATGGGGCTAGATGTAAAAGTACAGTTTGCATCCACGGGAACCCCCACCCCCCCCTCGACCCACAATAATGGATGTAAAGCAGAATTATGACATTCCCCATACAACTCACCCTACAAAAAATATGTTCTGGTATCATCTCAGTAACAGCAACTCAAACTCCTTCTACATCCAGGCTCAATAGCCCTACTTATGAAAAGAGAGCAGTTTACCACCAATGCATGTCCTCTTGAGAAAAATAAGACTGATACAAACGCTTACATGCTAGTAAAATATCTCATCTCGGTAACATTTAATTCTTAGTGGAACACAGGATTTGGTGAGAGAGGTAACGGTGGTGGGGCCACTTGGCAACAGTGATCATAACATGAACAAATTTAAACTAATAACTGGAAGGGGGACAATAAGTAAATCTGCAGCTCTAACACTAAACTTTCAAAAGGGAAACTTTGATAAAATGAGGAAAATAGAAAAAAACTGAAAGGTGCAGCTGCAAAGGTTAAAAGTGTCCAATAGGCATGGACACTGTTTAAAAATACAATCCTAGAGGCGCAGTCCAAATATATCCCACAGATTAAGAAAGGTGGAAGGAAGGCAAAATGATTACCATCATGGTTAAAAGGTGAGGTGAAAGAGGCTATTTTAGCCAAAAAAAATCCTTCAAAAATTGGAAAAAGGATCCATCTGAAAAAAATAGGATAAAACATAAGCATTGTCAAGTCAAGTGTAAAACATTGATAAGACAGGCAAAGAGAGAATTTGAATTGAAGTTGGCCATAGAGGCAAAAATTCATAATAAAGACTTTTTAAAATATATCTGAAGCAAGAAACCTGTGAGGGAGTCATTTGGACCATTAGATGACAAAGGGGTAAAAGGGGCTCTTAGGGAAGATAAGGCCATTGCAGAAAGACTAAATGAATTCTTTGCTTCCGTGTTTACTAATGAGGATGTTGGAGAGATACCAGTTCTGGAGATGGTTTTCAGGGGTGATGAGTCAGACGAACTGAACAAAATCACTGTGAAGCTGGAAGATGTAGTAGGCCATATTGACAAACTAAAGAATAGCAAATCACCTGGAATGGATGGTATGCATCCTAGGGTACTGAAGGAACTAAAAAATGAAATTTCTTAACTATTAATTAAAATTTGTAACCTATCCTTAAAATTATCCATTGTACCTGAAGACTGGAGGGTGGCCAATATAACCCCAATATTTAAAAAAAGGCTCCAGGGCGATCCGGGTAACTATAGACCAGTGAGCCTGACTTCAGTGCCGGGAAAAATAGTGGAAACTATTCTCAAGATCAAAATTGTAGAGCATATAGAAAGACATGATTTAATGGAACACAGTCAACATGGATTTACCCAAGGGAAGTTTTGCCTAACAAATTTGCTTCACTTCTTTGAAGGGGTTAATAAACATGTGGATAAAGGTGAACCGGTAGATGTAGTGTATTTGGATTTTCAGAAGGCGTTTGACAGTCCCTCATGAGAGGCTTCTAAGAAAACTAAAAAGTCATGGGATAGGAGGCGATGTCCTTTTGTGGATTACAAACTGGTTAAAAGACAGGAAACAGAGAGTAGGATTAAATGGTCAATTTTCTCAGTTTAATAGGGTAAACAGTGGCATGCCTTAGGGATCTGTACTTGGGCCGGTGCTTTTCAATATATATATATAAATGATCTGGAAAGGAATACGACGAGTGAGGTTATCAAATTTGTGGATGATACAAAATTATTCAGAGTAGTTAAATCACAAGCAGATTGTGATACATTACAGGAGGATCTTGCAAAACTGGAAGATTGGGCATCCAAATGGCAGGTGAAATTTAATGTGGACAAGTGCAAGGTGTTGCATATAGGAAAAAATAACCCTTGCTGTAGTTACACGATGTTAGGTTCCATATGAGGAGCTATCACCCAGGAAAAAGATTTAGGCATCATAGTGGATAATACTTTAAAATTTTCGGCTCAGTGTGCTGCAGCAGGCAAAAAAGCAAACAGAATGTTAGGAATTATTAGGAAAGGAATGGTTAATAAAACGGAAAATGTCATAATGCCTCTATATCGCTCCATAGTGAGTCCGCACCTGGAATACTGTGTACAATTCTGGTCGCCGCATCTCAAAAAAGATATAGTTGCGATGGAGAAGGTACAGAGAAGGGCAACCAAAATGATAAGGGGATGGAACAACTCCCCTATGAGGAAAGGCTGAAGAGGTTAGGAGTCGGACTGTTCAGCTTGGAGAAGAGATGGCTGAGGGGGATATGATAGAGGTCTTTAAGATCATGAGAGGTCTTGAACAAGTAGATGTGAATCGGTTATTTATACTTTCGAATAATAGAAGGACTAGGGGGCATTCCATGAAGTTAGCAAGTAGCACATTTAAGACTAATCGGAGAAAATTTCACTCAACGCACAATAAAGCTCTGGAATTTGTTGTCAGAGGATGTGGTTAGTGTAGTTACAGGCTGATACAGTACAGTGCGGAGCGCTCTGTTAACCCGCGTTTGGACACGTGTTTTTGACGCGCTAGCTTTACCCCTTATTCAGTAAGGGGTAATAGCGCATTGAAAACGCGCGTCCAACCCCCCCAAAACTAATAGCGCCCGCAACATGCAAATGCATGTTGATGGCCCTATTAGTTATTCCCGCGCGATTCACTAAGTAAAATGTGCAGCCAAGTCAGAGGGTGTTCTGTTATACATCATGGCAATATTAAGTCGGAGGTCCCAAAGTAAAAAATATTTAAAAACAATTAAAAAAAAAAAAGTAAAATCGTCCCATGGCTCGCGAGTTGAAAACCGGATGCTCAATTTTGCCAGCGTTTGGTTTCCGAACCTGTGGCTGTCAGCGAGTTTGAGAACCGCCGCCAGCAAAATTGAGCGTCGGCTGTCAAACTCGCTGACAGCTACTGCTCCTGTCAAAAAAGAGGCGCTAGGGACGCACTAGTGTCCCTAGCGCCTTTTTTTTACCGTGGGCCCTAATTTGAATATTTTCTTTTAGTGAATCGCGCATACAGGAGTGTGGCCTGTGCGCGCACCGGGAGAGCGGGTGCTCGCCCGCTCTCCCACGAACTTTACTGAATCAGCCTGTTAGTGTAGCTGGGTTCAAAAAAGGTTAGGATAAGTTCTTGGAGGAGAAGTCCATTAATGGCTATTAAGCAAATTTTCTTAGGGGTAGATTTTAAAAGGTGCGCGCGGGAGTAGATTTGTTCGCGCAACCCGGCGCGAACAAATCTACTCCCAATTTTATAACATGCGCGCGCTGCCGCTCACATGTTATAAAATACTGGGTTGGCGCCTCGGAGGGAACTTTCCTTCCGGCTCCCCCCACCTTCCCCTCCCTTCCCCTATCTAACCCACCCCCCAGCCCTAACTAATTCCCCCTACCTTTATTTTACAAGTTACGCCTGCCCGAGGCAGGCGTAACTTGCGCGCACCGGCCGGTTGCTGGCGCGGCATGTTCCGGTCCGGAAGGCACGGCCACGCCCCGGAACGCCCCTGGGCCGGAACCACGCCTGCAGCCCTGCCCCCGGAACGCCCCCCGATTACGCGCCGGCCGTGACACGCCCGTCACGCTCCCCCAGGAAAGCACCGGGACTTACGCGCGTCCTGGGGCTTGCCCATGCCGCCGAGCCTATGCAAGATAGGCTTGGCATGCGCAGGGGGTGGAAGGGGCAGCTTTTCGGGGGTTACGCGCGTATCTTACACGCCTAACCCTTTGAAAATCTGCCCCTTAGGGAATAGCCACTGCTATTAATTGCATCAGTAGCATGGGATCTTCTTAGTTTTTGGGTACTTGCCAGGTTCTTGTGGCCTGGATTGGCCACTGTTGGAAACAGGATGCTGGGCTTGATGGACCCTTGGTCTGACCCAGCATGGCAATTTCTTATGTTCTTACGAAATTTGAAGAAAAGTGAACACACTACACACCTGTGAAAATATATCCTCATCTTCAGGGCATAGATATTGCCAGGCCATGCAAGGGATGGTCCATGTCAATTATTTGACCTACCCGTTCAGTGTAAATTATTCTATGCTCAGGATTATATTCAAAAGTAAACTTGTTGCTTCAAAGAAAATTGTTGCCTTTTGAGGATTTGTTAATGCATGGTGACTAATCTATTTAGAGGTTTGCTTTACTTCTACAGCAAGTAAGCAGCAAATTCTGTTTATTAAAACATTCAGTTTGCATAATGTTTTTTTTCCCCATCCTCACTTTGTCCATCAAACTAAATTCTGATCTTCATCCGAAAAAATGATGAGTAATTTTTTTCCACTGATTTTCTCCCATTTTCATTCTTGTCAAAATAAATCCTGTTAAATTCCTGGAAAAAAATAGAAAAAAATAAAAACCAAAAATGGAGGGTGTCATTTTCTTTTCTTTAAGCCCCCAGAAGAACTCAGTAGTATGGATCACTTCTGGTCCCTTCTTCCCTGAAGAAGGTAGGCAGAACAGAGCCTGGGGAACCATAAAAGCAGCAAACTCTGTGAACACACAGTCCATGGGAATGTGAGTTGGGAGGGGGTGGGAGGGGGCCAGAAAAGTGGATGCAAATTTTATGTAATTATTTCTGACTATTGATGAACTCAGAGCCATACACAGACAGAATGTAAATAGGCATATAGAAAACTGTTTCTAGGCCTGGCCAGCTCAGAACCAGTTAGCTTAATTTACAAATGTGCAAGCACATAGAACTGCTCCTGACATCTAAACCCCCACTGCTTTTATATACCCCACTGCTTGCATAAATACTTAGTTTGCACATCCCCAAAATAATTGCTTTAGCATTTAACAGGCCTTTTTCTTAATGTTTACAGAAGAAGGAAGGTACCTCGCACATATACAGATGCTATTGAATAGGACTGACCCAACTACAGCACCCAAGAATAAAGATACATCTCAAAGCAACATTATAGGGTCTTATGTGCTTAACTGTGGCACCAGGACTAATAAGAAAACAGAGGGAGGAAACCCCCTCTTCCCAGTGTTAGATTTCTCCTTATATATTTCTCATATCAAACTGATGCAAGATCAGCGTGTGAAAAACAGACGCTCATGATTGAGCGCCTGCTTTTATAACGTGTGCCCATCCTCCTCTCCTTGGGTGCACGTTGCAGTTGGGAAATGAGACGCTGCATTAAAAATGAGGCACTAAGGGAACGTGGGTGTCCCTAGCACCTCCTTAGCATCCGGCACCCAGGAGAAGTGGCTGTGTGCAGCTTAGGAAAACAAACGTTCAATTTTACAAGTGTCCGTTTTCATAACATGTGCACAGCCACGGATTAGGAAAAAGGACACTCGTTAATTGAGCATCTGTTTTCCTAACCTGACTACTGGCAAGACATTTTTTTAAAATAATTTTTTTATGTTACTCCTTTTTTCTCAGGGGCTGGCATTAATTTTTGAGAGTAAAAATATGCCCGTCAGGCATACATTTATTTTTTACATAAGGGGGAATAGATAATAGCCTCATTAACATGGCATTTATATGTGATGAGTGCTATTAGCTATGCATTGGTTTGGATGCGTATTTTGGTTGCGCTAATCCCTTACTGTATCAGGGGTCATGGGTGCGCGTGCAACCAATGGTTAAACGGTGCATAGCCTGAGCACACGGCATTGCATCGCCTGAAACTATATAAGGGTGAGCAAAGTTTTAAGGGAATCAATCAACACAGCAGACCTCAGACCATGGCATGACAGACAGATCTGTTGGGTCCTTGCTTTCCACAGTGACTATGTAAGCTCTGCATCTTTATATGTATTGCATACATGTATATATTTATATCCATATGTTGTGTTTGAGGAATTGTGGACCCTTGGTCACAATGGAGATGACTCTGCCCACGGGGAGGGGCCCTGTGGGGAAGCACTGCTATAGGCTGAACACAGTATGGATAGAGGCTTTATTGTACTGCTTGTAGATAGATGGTAAAGCAGGAAGGTAAGGCACTGATCTCAGAAGTGCCAGTACATTCAACAGGCTCAGAAGTGAAGTCTCACCCAGATGTTTCACGATGGCGGAAGCCCGCAGTGCGGGTGACGTCACAGCTGGTGGGTGGAGCTGGAGCATCGGATCATAGAGGTACTCACAGGAATAATGGCATCTTCCTGATGGTGTAAAGTTGGGACCGAAGGTCCGTGGTGCAGGATATAATGGGTGATAGGCCCTCGAGGAGCGAATACCCAATGATCCGATATCCTGAAATGTAGAAAAGAGAGAAAGACCCCCCAGGAACGGTTGTCTAGTTAGAGAGGACCCCTTAGGGTAGTTGGAAGCGAGAGACACCCGAGGAGCAGGTATCTTGAGCTTCTACTAGAGCAAGGTCCTTGGAGACATAGCATCTAAGCGAGCAGCTTAGAGCAGTCAGAGTAGCTTAAACCGAAGTCCTTGCTAACACAAGATGGAAGTGAAAGAGGAGGCTAGATATACCCGGAGGTACTGATGTCATGTGGTGGGGCCGCCCCTGAGGTTCCCGCCATGACGTGTATTTGAGCATAGGAGATGTGTGTGCTCGTGCCCTAGGAGGCCACGGGAGTGAGCATGGTGGATGGGGACGCCCATGCTGGTCTGGAAATGCTGAGGCCCACGGCACTTGGCACCCAGCACCGGAGGCATCCATCTTGCCCAGAGAGAGAGAAAGGGGAGAAAAAGAGGTAAGGCTGAGTGGTCACAGCCATATATATATATATATATATATATAGATAGATAGATAGATAGATAGATAGATAGATAGATATAAACCCCCCCCTAAGGGAGAGAGGGTAAAGGACATGCTGCCATTTAAGTGAACTGCAGCAAAGAAAAAAAAAGAGGACAATGCAGCTATGTAACATGAGCCACCAGCTCAGGAAACCCAGAATGAGATTGGAAAGGTTGCCTGACCCCTTACTGTGAAGGTGCTTAAATGATCATTAAATAGATGAGTCAGAGACTCAGGTAGGGGATTTGCATGTCACAGGACCCTGGACTACTGTTGGTAACTTGCAGTGAAATGTCACTTAACAAATCAACAGAACTATGACTCGAAAAGTCCTACATTGGAGAATTCTCAATAAGAAAGGGATTTATGAGAGAAATGTACTGAAAACAGTCCTAGGAAGCAAACTGATTCTCACCCTGACTAACAAGGGGAGTCAGACCCTTGGATACCCAGTTCTCAGACAACTTAGAAAAAGCAAGCAGGTTGGAAGGGTGTATACACATTCTTTTCCCGTGGTCTTGTCTGGGTCTTGGCCTTTTGGCTGAGAGAAGGTGAACCACCCAGGCTAGGTAACAGTGAATAACTTGCCATGAGCTTAGAAGGGTTAAAATCATTAAAAGCTGATACTGTTGAGGGCCTGCATCACTGAATGCTAAACAAGCTATGTGCCTAGTGGAGCTGTAAACCCAAGCCAGGCCAAGGGATGGGAATGGAAGGACAGCAGCAGATCTGGAGGTGAAGCAGTCCCCCAGGAGGGTATGGAGCCCAACAGCAAATCAAGTGGTCCCTCAAGAGGGTGGGTACCCCAGTGGCAGATCGAATGGTCTCCTGGGAGGGTGTTGACCCCCAGCAGAAGATCAGGAGGTGATCCTGGATCTCTCTTGAGCAAGGGACCCCAGTGGCAGATTGAGCAGACCTCCAGGATGGCAGGGATCCCAGCATCAGATCGAGTGGTCCCCCAGGAGGGCATGGACCCCAGTGGCATATCGAGCAGGGACCTTAGCAGCCGGTCCAGAAGTGCAGTTGGGTTCCCCAGGAGGGTGTGGTCCCCAGCAGCATTCCAGGACTTAGTTTTGTCTCCAAGGAGGGTGTGGACCCTAGCGACAAACCAGAAGTTGGTCAGGTCCCCAGGAGGGCATGGACCCCAGCATTGGCATGGATTGGAAGTGGCATTGAAGAGATGACAGTAGTTTAGATATGACCCCCCAGGCCAGCACTACCCACGAGCCCAGTTGCATCTTTTCACAAGGGTGAGACTTGGGGGGAAAAGTGGGAGCATAATAATAACACTTGATTAAGTGGGAACTCAAGAGGTTCCTTCTATTCTATTTGGTGGTATAATATGGGGGCTAAGAACCCCAAATTGCTAGATATTAAATGTTCTTGCTAGCTTGTAGAAATGTGTATATAGTTACGTGGCTTGAGATTACTACCCATGAGTAGATAAGTGTGCTGTTTGACATCCTATTAGCGAGTACGTAGTCATGTAAAAATGTATATACTTATATAGTCTAATAAACCTGCATATATTTGTACATACTGCCAGCCTTGTTCACTGTCCACCCACTAAAAACTTCTTCCCTAGGTGGAGGCACCAGGCACCAAGAATGTGAGGACCGAAGCAGTCTGCCGAAGGAGGGCTCCCACCAGGTTGGTCCTAGTCCCAGGAATGCCCCATGAGGTAAGCAGTCAAGGGGATGTTACATATATAGATATGGATTTAGATAGTTAGATACAAAAATACAGATGAAGGAACAAATATACCAGTTTTGTCTTATACAAAAATATTTATTAGTTATTGTAACAAAATGTCATAAAGCTTATTCAAGATGAAAAACAGCCAAATAGCTTAATATAAAATACTCACGCAAAAGTCCATTGACACAGAATCAATGACAAGGTTAACTTCCATGTACATCCATTTAATAAACTGAATTGAAGTCAGCGACAGGGTGAATCCCCATACATATCAATCTTTTCAGTTTAGTTGGAAAAGCATATTATCATATATCCAAAAAATGAGCTATGTAGAATCAGAAACATTCACTCTTTTCTTCTATCCCCACTCCATTACACCCTCCTCACTGTAAAGTTTTCTTACGGCACCTAATACCTTTGCACTGGCCATAGGTGTTGCTATATAAACATTGAACAGTGTCTCCCAACTCATGGTGTCTTGAGTTGTGTGATGGACGAGGACGCAGTTTTTCACTTGGCCATAGGTACCTCGCACTCCCCACCCCATCACACCCTCCTCATACACAGTTAAAAATTATGCATTTATTTATAATAACAGATTTTACATGAAAAAGAACATTCAAAGCACAATTTTCAGAAGTAAAAATATCACTTACAATATCTTCACCTCCACAAAGGCGCACGCCTCAGTCCAGCCCACCTCAGCACCCAAGGACTCAAGCTAAGGGGAACGTGGGCTGGTATTTATGAAGCTCAAGTGGGGTCTCTGCTTCTGCCAGCTCTGCCAGCTGATGCTGTGGACCAGCAAAGCTCCTCCCTGCAGGTTGCGCCAACTCCACCACAGTCCAAGGGTCCACACCCATAATCTGCAAGCTGGTTTTTAAGTTACCTGTGTTACAAAATATATTTTTTTTTAAATTTGGAAACACATTGTATATATAGTATTTGATTATTCAGTAGGATAAAATAGGGCCCCTCCTTTATTGATCTTGATAGAAAGGATATGAAATTTTGATCCCTCTCTTAGGTTACCATCCAAAGAGAAACATTACACTAAGAGTGAAATTTATTTATTGTAGGAAACCCCACACATACCAATTACCTTAACTTAGTGCGGTAAGGGTTCTGGTCTAGGAACGGAGTTTACAGTAACCCAAACAGAGGCATTAACATTCCAAGGCAGAGGAGAAAAGCAGCATTAAATGAGGAAAGAATAGCCCAAGGTGTTACCAGGGAATTTGAAAACAACCTTGACGACAGCCAGAGCAGAGATAGAACCACCCAAAGGTACCAAGAGAGATTTGAAGCAGCAACAGCACTGGCTTTTAAAAGCACAAACTATAGTTACAGATCAACACAGCAAGAAGAGTGGCATTAAGTCTTTAAGGCATACAGTGAGGGGTATGCTATGGGGTTTTTAATCTTACAATAATACACTGTCACCTAGTAGATTAGGCTCGCACAGTCACACAGAGCATACAATTATCTGTGATAGAATAAAACACAGTAGAGAGAAGGCTAAACCAGGAAGAAGAGTGGCATCAAACTACGAACACATTAAAAGAGCAGCAAAGTAGCATTAACAGTGGTATGAACACCACCCCAAAGGACCATGATTTGAGAGATGCAGCAAGTGTGTAAAGCATCGGATTGTCATAACAAGATAATAGTCAGTAAGTACCATAAGGAACTTTGAAAAGAACCTCAAAGACAGCAGGTGCGGAAACATCCATGGCCCAAAACCACCAAGAGAAGCTCAGAGAAGTAGATGCACTGGTGTTTAAAACCACAAACCATAGTTGCGAGTAAAGTAGCAAGAAGAGTGGCATTAACACTCCAAGGTTGTGTAAAAGTGGTCAACGAAACTCAGAGAGGCAAGAAGACCCAAAGGCATCAAAAGAGGGGCAGGCGTCACCATCAATAGTAGTATTAACGCCAGAAGGCAACAAAAGAGGGGCAAAGGTCATCCACAACAGTGGCATGAATACCCCAAGGCACACTGAGAGATGAGAAGCAGCAGAAACAGTAGCAAACACACCCCAAGGCATGAAAGAAGGGTAATGAGGTATCAACAGGACCATGAACAATCTCAACGCATGTTAAAACATTGGGCAAGGTAGTCCAAATAACGGCATTAATGCCCTAACCCATGTGAGATTGCAAAGCATCATCTACAGTGGCATACATACCCTAAGGCTTAACGTGAGAGGTATGGTAGTTAGCTTGGGGTTTATAGTGTTACAGCATACCCAGTGGTGTGGACTAGACTCATATACATACACAACAGACAGTCGCTTTTGTTAGAAATAAAAAGCACAAAGTAGCATCAACACCCCCAGCAATTGAAAGAGGGGTAAGGCAGAAAACACAGTGGTCAAAATCCCAAGATATAGAATGAGGGTTAAGACAGCAAGTACATGTAAAGATATAGCATGAGGGTCAGCAAGCATATGTAAACCCCTCCCCTTCACTGGAGAGGGTTACCTTCCCAGCCTGGGAGAGCACTGGACTGCTCAACCAGGGTGGGTGCAAAGTTCTGGATCCCATGCAATATGGGCAGGACACTCCTGCTAGGCCCCTGAGAGAGTTACCACCTGGAAAAAAAAATCTATAAAACGTTGTCCTCCAAACAAGAAAAAAAAGTTTACTTAGGGAAAAAATAGTAACGTTTCAGCAGTCACATCAACAAGTTTAACACAAAGTCCATACAAATTCACAGCCAAAAAAACCCCCCAACTATCTGTTCTCCAGTAATCATGTCAATCACTTTCAAAATACACAGTTCTTAAGTCTGTTATTCTCCAGTAGCTCTACTCCTCCTTACTCTGGCACTCTGTTGTTTAGCCCAGCAAAGAAGATAGAATCTTTTCTGAAATTTCTCCAAATACTCACACTTCAATAAGGTGCTCAGGTCCAATCTCCCACTTTCCTCTGATGGTCCTGTCTTCCTGCAGAGGGATGTTTATCATCCACAGAAACATTCCTGGGAGCCCAGGTCAGGACAAATAACTCTTAGCAGCCACTTCTTGTTTTCCAGGTTCTTCAACTCTGCTCTCAGATCTTTCAATTTCAGAACACTCTTCCAACTCCAACCTCACAGACCCTAGGAACCACCAGCCACACTTCCTTAGTTATCACCACTCTAACTCCTTTACTCCTGATCCATCTCTACCCTGTACCTCATGGGAGGCATTTGTACAGACCTCCTTCTGACCTATCCCCTATGGGGAAAGGAACCATCCTTTCATTCACCAAAAACACATTCAATCCCTTGGATCTCCCCCTTGCTAGAAGATTCCCAGTGTTAACTAATGCACTCAGTATAACTTATAGTAGGGCTTAAGCTGCTCTAAATACATTAGCGTCAAAGCTCCAATATATAAAGTGAGGGATATGGCAAATAGCACAGTGGCACGAAAGCTACAAGGCACAGAGTGAGAGGTAAGACAGCAAGCAGAGCGGCAGAGACTCAGGAGTATAGCAATAAACAATAGTATCAACACTTCAAGGCATAATGTGAAGGGCAAAGGGCATCATCAACACTGGCATTTATTTATTTTTATTTTAGAAACGTAGAGCCCTCCTATATCAATTCTGTACCACAAGGCAATGTGAGAGGATCAAAATGGTACCAGCCGTGGCAGGAATTCTCCAAGGGACCATGAGAGGGTTAGGAGCAGGACGAGCAGGAACAGTGGCAGAATAACACAGCAAGGTGCTGAACCAAGAAAGAGGCAGAATGGGTGGAGAAAGGTTGGTTTTTTTCATTGTTTGTTGTTGGGGACAAAACACCCCAGCATAACTAGGAGAGGCACAGCCAGAGAAATAGACCAGGAAATAAGAGTGGTACTATGTCATCACAGCAAGTCACTAAACTAGGAGAGAGGCAGGGCATGAAGAGAGGGTAGGACAACCGCAACGGCAGGAGTAGGGAAGGCAGCATCAGAAGCAATGCTCCAGGTATGGCATCCCAAGACAAGATATTCAGAGAGGGGCAGGAAAGAGAAAAATTATTTTCTTCTGGGTTTTTGTTGTTGTTGTTTTTCTCTCTGGGAACAAAAACAACAGCATTATAACTAACAGATAAGCACAGCTGGAGGAACAGATTGGGCCAGGAGAGTGGTACATCATCAGAGCAAGGTACTGAACCAAGAGGGGGCAGGGCGTGAGTTGCAGGCAAGCAGGGCAGCAGCAGTATCAAGTGAGGCAACTGACAACACCACAGCAAGGTGCTGAGAGTGAAAAACAAGGCCATTGGTTCACTGTAGCTGTGCTTTCAGTCTTCCTGCATGGAAATTCTGGGAAATACAGCAAAGTGAAGGTTGATTTTAATGAAACAGAAGAAACAAGATTCTACTCAGTGAAAAATCAAACTGATACACACAACACACTGAAATGTTTTTTCAGAAAGGTTCGAATGAGAAGTAAATTTAAACTGGAAGGAAAAATTCTCAGAAATCCTACAAACTCAAGCCTGGCAGAGCGGATTGTGCAGTCAACAAAAGATGCATTAAAGAGAATCATTGACTTACTAGCCATTCCTGATTCTTCATCTTGCAACATGTCACACCTTGTCCAACCACAAGGGTCAGTCTGACAGAAACATTTATGGGATGCCACCCAAAGGCATGCTTAGGCCATCTCTATCCTGACCTCACTGCAGAATTACAACTCAAGCAGAAACTGGAACTAGATTCCTCCCTAGGCTTGTGCAAATGGTTATTGTTAGAATGTAAACCGAGGTGATTTGTAACTTGTTTACAAGAATATCGGTATATAAAAGTGCCAAATAAATAAATAAATAAATAGGCTCATCTACCTTGCTCTAATTTACACTACAAGACCCTGTGTTTGATAGAGGTTATGTGGCTGGCCTGAAGTGGGTCCCTGCTTCCATCATTGAGATCAGCTGAACTTCTACCAAACAAGGTCCAGACTACTGATGGGCGGATCTGGCATTGTCATATTGATCAGTTGAGAGGCTGCTCGCGCATGTTATAAAATCGGGTGTACATTTGTGCATGCCGGGTAGCACGCACAAATGTACCCCAAGTGCACAAAATTTAAAATCGGCCCCTGGGTGTTTTCCCATGGAAATCAATGTGATTATTACCCCCTAAATGTTCAATAATTGACAAGTAACAATTTATCTGTATGGCTCTTTTTTATATTCATAATAGCCATACTTTGTCATTTTTCACTGGGTGACATTTTAGACATGCCAAAAGGAAGAATATAAGTAAAATAAATAAAATAATATGGTCCCTCATGAAATTAATCACTTTGTTCCAAAATATAGATATGTTATCACTGTTCCATAGATAATGAATCAATGTTCCTAGAAGGAGCTGGCAAATGCTTCCTTTGCAACCCCAAAATAGGTAAATAATAGCCCTAAGTACAACCTTAACAGGGGCCTGATTTTTCTGAAACATTCCTTTATAGCAGTTGAAGTGACTGGAGCTGAAGAATATTGCTGCCACCTGCTGGTTAACATGAAGAACAGCAAGCCTACATCTGACCTCTAAAGAGAAATTACATTTTTAAGTTGAACACTGTTATTCCTGCTTGTTTCCATTAGCAGTGCATACTCCTTTTTGGCACCGAGGGGTGAATTTTCAAAGCCATTTTTATGTGCATAAAACACAGTTTTTGCACATATATAACTGCCATAAAATAGCCTGGGGCTCAGTGCACATAAAATTATGTGTGTGACCCTGTTTTGTGCATATTTTTACACACGCCAGGGAGAGGTATTCAAGGGAGGTGGCACTGGGGATGGGGAAACCATTTGTATGCATACTTTCATTTTGCAAAAGTATCAGCATCAGTCTGCTCGCACGCATTTGCACCCGATAACGAGCAGTACGTTGATCTGGGTCCCATGCACACTTGCAATTTTAAAAGCAGACTTATCCGCATGAGTCCGCTTTGAAAATTCAGACTAACATCTAAGGATGAAATCAAAGTTAAACTTTAACCCTACTCAGGCCGTTGAAAATTACCCACTCCAAAGTAAGCATGTAAGTTAACCTGCAAAACTTACACCTTTATGAATCAGACATAACCTTGTGCTTTTGAGTTTGTACACGTACCAGGGAACTTACACAGGAATTTCTAAAGTGCAACAATGCGCATAAGTTTGCTTTGAAGAGTCAGGGTAAAGTTTATTCACTTATCTATTTTACAAAACATTGCTATGTATAAAATTGATCCTCCTAACCAGGGCCTGGGAACCTCCTGTCCTTGAAAGCCACATACCGGTTGGGTTTTCAGAATATTCCCAATGAATATGCACAAGATAGATTTGCAAGAACACTGCTCCAAATTGCATGCAAATCTGTCTCATGCAGAGAGATATCCTGAGAACCAGACCCTTTGTGGCCCTTGAGAACAGTAGGTTTTCCAATCTGCTCTAAACCAGATAGTGGTAAACAGTATCAACCCTAAAAGCATAACAAAATATTTATAATGGCCTTGGAAGCCATACATAGTAACATTGTAGGTTACTTTTCAGAATGGTTTAACTTGCACACTATGGCCTTTATGTATAACCTATTGATTTTAGCACGTGCTAAATGGCCTTCAGTGCACTCTAAGCTTTAGTGCAAAGGCCCTTAAGACTTTGAAAATTGACCTCGAAATGTGATCTTCGGTAATCTTGATTTGGTCATACAAATTCTATGCCCAGCTCATCACAGCTAAGTTGATATGAGGATGATTTCAGCGCCAGTCATTTGATCTCAATTAAGAATGTAAGCCTTGGAAATCTTGTGCTTGCATATAGACAGAAAATACTGCTGATCAAGTCTATGATATTGTGGCCGATGCAATACAGTGCGCTCAGCCGAGCGCACTGTATAACCCGCAGTTGGACGCGGGTTGTATAGGCGCTAATTAATCCCCTTATGCAATAAAGGGATTAGAGCTTCTACAACATACCTCCAACGCGGAGTGAATCTAATAGCACTAATCACATGCAAATGCATGTGTTTGAGGCTATTAGCATTCACTCCTGTTGCAAAAAAAAAAAATGTGCGTCTTAGGACGCCCATTTAGCGATCAGAAAGTAATGCCTCCCTGGAGTAGGTGTTAATTGCTGAGCGCTCCTTAAATTAGTACAAAAAGCAGAAAAAACTGCTTTTTGTACTGGCTCCTATTTAATATCGTTGCGATATTAAGTAAGAGAAAAAATTTAAACTAATTTTAAACCAAAAAAAAAAAGTTAAAAAAAACACCGGCAGTTGGGTGCAGGAAACGGACGCTCAGTTGAGAAGCATCCGTTTCCTGAACCCCCTGACTGTGCGGTTTAGGGAAACCGACGCCGATAAACTTGGTGTCAGTTTTCCTAACTGGCAGAGGGCTGATGCACTCGGGCTCTCCTTAGCAAAGAAGTGCTAGGGGCGCACAAGCGACCTAGCGCCTCGTTGCTAACGCGACCCCCCTAATTTAAATATTGCATGGTGCCCCCAGGGGGGCACCTGGGGTGCGTTAAGAAAGGGGGTGCTGACTGTTCAGCGCCTGCTTTTTGCACCAAAGTATTGCATCGGCCCCATTGTGATGACATCCTGCCATATAGGAATACTGTAAGAATGTATTTGTAATTTATTGCTTACTTTTACTTCTCTTTCATTTCACAGGCAGTGTAACAGCAATCAGAATGTAAAACATAAGATTCGCCATACTGGGTTAGACCAAAGTTCCATCAAGACCAGTATCCTGATTCCAATAGTGGCCAGTCCAGTCACAAGCACCTGCTAAGATCCCAAAAGATAAACAAACAGATTCCATGCTGCTTATACAAAGGGATAAGCAGTGGATTTCCCAAGTATACCTTAAGAAAGTAAAACTGCTTTTGTAGGAGATCATATCACCAGAACAAGCTTCCCAGGTAGGAAGATATCTCCAAGAACTTGAGAGTGTAGGGGATGTCTGACATAATGGCTGAGAAGCACGTACAACCACAGGTAATGAGACTGACCAAGGAAATTAACTAGACAGATGAAGCAGCGCAAGTGAATAACCTGTGTACAGCCAAGCAGATCAGACAGTTTCATTTGATCACAAAATGTTGCAGATTGAACAACTTCACATTGATAAAAAATTGAATGAATACTTCTTGGCAAATATAAAAAAATATGTCACCATCAGCATGTATCTGCTGTACAGATTCATATTTATACTGCATGGCACTTTATATTTTAACAAGGTACATTTATTTCCCCAGATCTTCAGTAAATTACTTCATCTGCTGCACAGACCATAGCAAGTACGTTTTGTTTTACATATTTCTTCCTAGAAATTTGATTCATTCGCAGAGCAATTCCGGATTACACCGGAATTTCATATAGTTAAAATAAATTCAAAGAGGTTGATACTGAGAAAGAATGTGAGTTACCCAGGTTATTTCAGTGGATATTCAGCAGTACTAAGCTGGCTAAGCATTTCGTTGAATGAGTACATACCTGGGTAACTTTAGGTCAGCGGTTTACCTGAGCAGAGGTACCTGGATAAGTGCATCCTGCTAGTGCTGAATATCGGACTCGCTGGATAACTCTCATCCATGCCCCCGGAATATCCCACCACCCTGTCTCTTTTTTTTTTTTTAATTTAAACTTTATTGAATTTTTTAATTCATGACACTACACTGTCATAATACATTACGGATGTCTATCTTTACAATAGTTCTAGAACCAAAATCCTTAACAATAAAGAAAAAAGGAAAACATTATATCATAAAATTCTAAGGAAATCATATTAAACTTTTAGTATATCCCATTATTAGACATCCTATTACAATGAAAATAGGCAAGAATCAAAATTTTAGATTGAGCGTATTTCAAAGAAAGTTAAATATTTAAATTAGACTGGAATAGTATTTACCCTGCTGATTACTGCTATGCGAATACCCTTATTCAGCTACCGTGTCCCAATCAGCTTCTTAGCCTCTAGAAACTTTTCTAAATCTGATGGTTCAAAATAGATGTAATTTATGTTATTCAATTTTAACATACATTTACTAGGGTACCGGATAGTCATTTGAGTTCCCACTTGATCTACCAGATCTTTCAAGGCTAAAAATTCCTTTCTTCTATTTTGAATCACTTTTGTTATATCAGGGAAGGTCCAGATTTGTTGATTGTAATTCTTAACAGTCCGGTTCCTCAAGTACAATTTCAATACCATATCCCTATCAGAGGGAAAAATAAATTTAACCAGAACTGTTCCTCTTTTTTCAACTATCTCCTCGTTTGATGACTCAAGCAGCTCAGTTACAATAAGAGGCTCCCGTTTTTCTTCCTCTTTCGATCTTCTTCCAGTTAGGAAATATATTTTCACCAATGGTGGTGTAGATTCTGCTGGAATTTTTAGCACCGTATTCATGTATTGTTTAAATTGTTCTTGAATCGAGATACATTTAATTTGAGGGAAATTAATCACCCTCAAATTCAGATATCTCAGTTCATTTTCAATTCTTTCCAACTTTTTTTGCTGAACTATTTCTCCTTGTATTAGTCCACTTTGTATTTTTCCTATTTGTACAACCTTCTGATCTAGTTCTTTCATTTGTATACTCTGTATCGCATTCTGCTGTTCCATTTTCAACATCCTTTTATTCACATCTGTTACTACATTAGTCAAAGTGGATATAGATTTTTCTAGGGTCATAATTACAGTCCAGACATTATCAAGCATAATTACTGAAGGCTTTTCCACTTTTTTGGGAAAAATGGCAGCTAAATCTGGGACTCCAACACCAGTCAGGTCTTTACGTGTGTCAGAGATTCCTCCTTCACCTCGTTTACAAAGTCCTACTCCACCTCCTTCTTGTAGAACCTTTTCCCCAAATGTTTCAAGGTTAAACTCGATTTCTCTAAGTAAAGATGGTCTATCTCCACATGGAGGGGAAGGAGTATTCGGCGCGCCCAGACTCAGGGCCTCATTTTCTAAAGTATCGCAGGCCTGCGATACTTTAGAAGATGAGGGGTGGGGGGCCAAAATGGGGGGCGGGCCTGTGCTAGCCGGCAGAAATTGCACCATTGCGGTGCGATCGCTGCCGGTTTCGCACCCAATAGCGCCATCATAGGAGGTGTAGCTACTGGGAGCGAAATAGGCAGCGAAAAGGCACTTACCTTTTTGCTGTCCGCGGCTTCGGCGCAGAGTCGGCCCCGACGTCTCCTCTTCCGGGGCTGACTCCGCCCCGACTCCGCCCCCATCCTGGTATCACGTGCGAGCGGCTTGGAAATGAGGTAACTGAGGCTGGGGAATCCACATCAAGCTCAATAGTGGATACCACAGCGCCTCCTTCAACGGGAGTATTTTCAGGGACTGTGTTGAAAAAACTTTCTATTTTTAACTGTGAGGGGGTCATTGGGGAGGATGTGGTAGTCACCTCCCTCAGTTTCCCCTTCCTTTTTGTGTGTGGCATTCTTAAATACCAGGAAGAAATAAACAACAAGAAATTTGAAAGTTTTCAATTTCCAGCAATTAAATATTTTGATTCCTGCTTGGATGCTGCTTGGAGGCTTCAAAGAAGGATATACAAATATAAGAAAAAGAAATTATTACTTACTACAGGTGGAGGAGATCTGAATATATCACCACTGACCAGAATTTCCGGGCAAAGCTGTGCGCCCCTTAGGTGTGCGCGGCTTGGGTGGCGCGCCGGTGTCGGCTGCGCGCCGCAAGAGGGTTGGCTTTTGAGGAGCTCTCCACCGGCTCCTCCCTGATGATGTCTGGCCCCGGACGTTCCCTACAGCTTCGTCGGGGCAGGCTAGCTCTCTTTACCCCCGGTATCAGCTGTTCGGGAAAGCGATGGCGATAATAAAGCCAGGTAATCTTCTTCCTCCTCCACCTCCTCCCTGCCTCTTTATCCAACTAAAGTTTAGCCAAGTACTTACCCAGCTACGATTTTGCCATTGAGAGGGGTGGGATATTTAGAACTTAGGGTTTATCTGAGTAACTCAAAGGCTACCTGGACAATCCCTTGTGAATATTGACCTCAAAGTTAAACAAAAGAATTATGAGCTGCTTCCCCTCTCTTTTCCTGAATAAATCTTTAGCTTTCTTTTGCAGCAGTAGTAGTAGCTGTTCCTTATATTATGATTTCATTTCGTACAATCAGAACACATATATCAGAAACACAACCGAATAATTCAAACAAGTGTCTAACTTCAGAAGGCAACAAATACCACAAATTATATTGATCTACCATTTAACCAGCAGATGCTTCCATAATCTAATCCTACCATAAAAATTAATTAGTGTTTGCCCAGGTCACAGAGTATAGCAACAAAGGCAGGTAACTTGCTCATTGTTGAATGGCTAGAAAAATATCCTCCCCTTTTACTTTCTATAAAAACCATTAACTGGAATTATTATCAACTATGAAATGAGTTTATCTGTCTCATCATTCAGAAATCTAAGCAACCAATGGACCAAACTGGGAAATCCAAATCATTAAATGACAAAGGTATGTTACAGAGACATTTTTAATTGTTCCTTCCTTGCTAAGCTAGTGATTCCAGGTAAGATACAAAAAAAATCATGTTTTCATTTCAAAAACTTACAGTAAGGTGAGTGATAGAAATTGTTAAATTTACAGTGCCCAGAGAAAAACCGTGAGGAAATGTGTTGGCTCAAATAAACAGAAATGACCTAAGGTATTATTTTGCTAATAATATTTATGAATTCACAGCTTCTAATTCAAATTTGTTTCCTTTGACCTTTTGACTTAGTCCATTGACATTGCTATGTATTTTGCTTGCAGAAATGGGCTTTTTAAAAAATTGCCCCCAAACATCCAGGCAAACGTATGTGCGAATGTCTTGGTTCACGCTTGAGTTCATCTGGACCTAGTGGAGGCTTTCCCTGAGTCAGAATTGGGGAAGGGTTTACACTTATGTGCATACTTTTGAAAATTCAGTCAATATCATGTAAAAATGTTTAGGAAAAAATGTCCATGCATTAAACAGCAGGAGTATGTTGTGTGCAGGTAAATTCAGTGGAATAATTTTCAAAGCAGACTTAGGTGTCTAAAAAAAGTCCACTTTGAAAACTGGCATAAGTCATGCATGTGTTTGCCAGCTCACTTGTGCACAATGTCACACAATTATCCTCTAAAAAATAGAACTGCACCTCCCACTCTTTCTCCATTTAAAACACACTCAAGACCCATGACAAAGCTGTAGGACCTTCAGCTACTATTACTGCAGTTGCTGCTATTGTGTAGTTATATGGTGCTAGCAGATGTACACAGCACTGTACATAAACACACCCGAGGCAGTCACTGATCCATGGAACTTGCAATCTAATCAAGACACAGAAAAGGCAGACAAAAACAGAAGGCTTGGATTAAAATCAAGATGGGATAGGATCGCATGTTATAGTTCATTGCAGAATACTTGATTTCTTCCTGTAAGTAATTGTTTTGGCAACTTGTCAAGATCAGCCTTATCCCCCCTCATGTCAGGGATGGAAAAGAGTGCTCAGGACCAGAGAACAGTTAGTACTAAAGTAACTACTTAGTAATAGTAATTTAAAATAAAACAATAAAATGTCATACACACATTTGTAAATCATATAACATATCTTTATATTAGATTTAGTGGGTTAGACAGAGAATGAGATTATATCACTTTGGGTTAGAAAACAAGAATGTACCATCAGTGGCAAAACAACAAACACAGGTACTATCGAACATCAGAATAAGTGCAGTACAGCTGGAGAGTAGACTGGGATGAGACATGGTATGCCATACCAGATTCATTCTCAAAGAATTAATTAGGTTTCAGCATGGACGAGAAGAGGGAAATGTGCCCTAAAAAGTGAGGCAATGTGGATAGATAAACCTCAAGGTCAATATTCAGATGGTTTGTCTTGGAGTTAACCAGACAAAACCTGAGATTTGAATATTTCCCCTGCTCCCTGGTTACATTTTGTCCTGGCATATAATTAGTACCCACACAAAATGTAGCCAGACAGAAAGAAGCAGTGCAGGAGATGATCCCAGGGTATGGCTAAACTTTATCTGGTCATCGCTGATATTCAATACTGGCCAGGTAAAGTTATGCAAATAAATGTTATCTGGATAACAAAGACAGGCTCCAATCGCTCCTCCCTCCAATTCTCTAAGGTGTTAAAAAAAATTGTAGTGATCTGAGTTGCATCTATAAAATCCCTCCCCTCCCCCCATTCACCTCCATCCCCTATCTTTAAAAAAGTGGTATGGTAAATTCCTACCATGACCCCTAACCCCTAAATGTGCCTCAGGACCCCATTAGAAGGAGGAGAGACTCTTACCTCCTGCTGCTCGGATGAATACTAAGGGCCGGATTTTAAAAAGCCTACGTACGCTGGGCCTATTTTAGAAAGGCCCGGTGACGCGCGTAAAGCCCCGGCAATCATCTAACTCCCGGGGCTTCGAAAAAGGGGCGGGGAGGGGACGGGGCAGGGTCAGAGACCATTTGCCCCTGTGCCGGGGGATCGCGTGCCGGCAGGCTGCCCAGAGGCAGGCGCAGAAGGTAAAAAGAAGGTCGAGGGGGATTTAGGATAGGGCTATGGGGGGGGGAGGTTAAATTAAGGGGTTAGGAAGTTTCCTCCGAGGCCGCTCCGAAATTGGCCTGGGAGGGAATGGGTGAAGGCCGCGGATGTCGGCACGTGCAGGATGCACAATCCTGCACTCCCTTGCGCGTGCCAACCCCCGATTTTATAACATGCGCACACCTGTGTGCGCATGTTATAAAATCTGGTGTCCATGTATGCGCACCTGGTAGCGCACACGCATGGATGCCCGCGTGTACCTTTTAAAACTTACCCCACAGTGCCTAAACAGCTAACAGCTCACAGCACTTAGTACTCATTTATTCACTTCATTCCAGGGTGAAGTCCCCAATTTCTGTTCAGAAACCAGTACTTAATGGAGATCTGCTCCTTCTCTTTCAATAACTTGTGAGCAGATTGATGCTTTCTCTGTCAGCGAGGGGACCAATTCTCATTCAGAACTCACTGAAATGGAAGGAGCCGATCCGTTCAGCACTGATTTCTGATTGGTCTGTTCAGCCTGCGGTGAATAAATTAATACTAACCGGTAGATTTTAGAAGTATTGCTGATGCCGGAATATGTGCGTCAAGAACGAGGAGGCAGGGCTTTCCCAAGACTGTACTGCTGGTCCTGATGAAGCAAAGCTCTGGAGATTTTTTGAGAGAGAGAGAGAGGAGAGACTCTGTTAGAGAGACAATATAACATGCTGTAAAAGGGGTACTTTGGGGGAGAAGGGGCAGTGTTACATTGGTTTGCCTAGAGTGCAGGGGTCTGTAGACCCTTGTAATACCGCACATCCCCCCAACCCACCCTGAATAGAAAGTGCCCCTCTTGCAGTGGGATATAGAGGGAGCCTCAGATTGTCACTTTAAAAGAGTCTCTCTCTCTCTCTCTCTACCTCCACCCCCCCCCCCCCCCCCCCCCCCCCCATGGTCTGTTGTGTGAGCATGCTATTAAAGGGAGGAATATTTGAAATGATTATGGGTGTACTTGCATGTACAATATAAAATTAAGCATTATCTCTGCTCACATGCCAATATGGGTGTGTGTCAGGGACAGGGGAGAAAGTCTGTGTGCATCCCCCACCTCCATCTAATCCATGCAGTCTCAGGATGATTTGAATCTAAAATTCCTAGGGATGAAGAGTGGGGGATATTTTTATCCTTACTAGTTTTAACTATTATTTGATATGTCTTCTCTTCTGAAATATTTTATTTGGGAACTTTGAATAATTTTATATGCATTTTTAATTACTGGATATTCTATTTTCAGCTGTTTTAAAATATTCTTTTTATTAGTATGGTTTTACTGTTATGATTGATGTTTTTTATTTCTTGATTTAATTGTTTGATTTGTTATGTGGATTGATGATGTTTCTATTTTCTCATTGTTACGCTGCATAAAGAGTGGAAATAACTCTGAGAATCTGGAATTCTAAAGGAATTCCTGGGTCTCCAGGCCAACACCAGAAAACTCAGGGTGCCTTGCTACTGGAGAAACAGTCTGTGCTGGTCTGGAACAAGAAAACGCTTGGGCCCTACAGATTGGAAGGTGTCCGATTGGCCCACATAGATAGGAAAAAGGGAAGGGGGATTAGATTGCATGAGCCAATAGAATACCTCCTCCCTTTTTCCTGCTTCTGCAGACCAATTGGAGGCCTCTTCTCTTCCTGTCAACCCAGGCCAATTGAATATCTCCTCCCTTTCTTCCTGCCCTTCCAATGTATTCATGCCAGCATAAAGGGGGAGTCCAATCGGCCACAGAACCATAAGGAGGAAGTTTCTGCCACTGGTGGATTCGGGGTGGGAAGAGATAGTGAGTGAGTGTGGTGGGGAGTGGGAGAGAGCATGTGAGTGGGCATGGAGCGTGAGTATGCAAGGAAACAGTATGTTTGAGGGTGTGAGAGGGGAGATAGTGGGCCGGATTTTTAAACCTACGTGCACGGGGTACATTTGTGCTCGCTACCCGATGTGCACAAATGTATGCCCAATTTTATAACATGCGCAGCAATTGCGCGCATGTTATAAAATCCAGGGTCGGCGGGCGCAAGGGGGTGCACACTAGTGCAGCTTGCATGCGCCGAGCTCTAGGGGAGCCCCGATGGCTTTCCCCATTCTCTCAGAGGCCGCTCCGAAATCGGAATGGCCTCAGAGGGGACTTTCCCTCTGCCTCCCCACCTCCCCCTCCCTTCCCCTACCTAACCTGCCCCCCAGCCCTACCTAAAACCTCTCCCTAACCTTTATTTCATAAGTTGCGCCTGCCTCTGGGAGGCGTAGGTTGTGCGCGCTGGTCAAGTGCAGGCACACGATCCCCCAGCACGGACGCTGTGCTGGAATCCCCGCCCCTTTCACAAAGCCCCGGGACATAGGCGCATCCCGGGGCTTTGCGCGCGTCACCAGGCCTATGCAAAATAGGCTCGGCGTGCGCAGGAGCGGTTACGCACGTAAATCCTGAGGATTTACGCACGTAACCCTTTTAAAATCCGCCCCAGTGTGTATAAGGGTGTGTGTGTGGGGGAGAGTGTGTGCATGATGGGGCGTGTGTGTGTTACGGGACAGAGTGTGTGTGAGGGGGCATATATGTGTATGTGAAAGTGAACATGCAAGTGTGCTAAAATGTGGGTGTATGAAAGAAGATAAAGTTTGAGTGCACACTGCCCGATCTATCCCTTTTTCTCCCTTCTTCCCCGCTAATCAATGAAAATCTCAGAGTGACTGGAAATCTAAATTTCCCAAGTATGCTTGTTGCAGTTTCCAGTTCAGTTTTTGTATGCACATTTCTATTTATTCTTTATGGTCTCTTTATTCTCTATTTGCTGAGGGTCTGTATGTGTAACTGAGGTAAGGTATTTTGCTAGTGTATAGTATCTTTGTAGGGATCTGTCGCAGTCCGGCTTGTTCTGTTTCCCAGTAGATTTATTGGTGTTCTAGGGCCTGCTGTAATATTTGAGGTATTGCCTTTTCATAAGTAGGGTTGCTATTGTTTCAGTGTTGGTAGTTACTGCTCTTTTGGTATGGGATGTTTACTATTTTATAATTGTAATTTAGCTTGCTCGTGGCTTTCTAACGGTCCCCCCTCCACCACCACTACCACCAGCTTAAATGCGCATTACAATGGGCCTAATACCATAAGGCAGTGATGGCCAACTCTGCTCCTGAACAGCCAAAGGCATGCTGGTTTTCAGGTTCTCTACAATCTACATGAGATTTGTATGCACTGCCTCCCCTACACGCAAATATATCTCGAGAATATTCAGTGTGAAAATACTGAAAACAAATCCTGTTTGTGGCTGTTAAGGACCAGAGCTGGCCACTCCTGGGTGGCGTCCAAGAATTTTATTGCAGGGGTTCTCTAGTTGGCACCACATCAGCACATGTACATATATAATATATGCTGTTGTAAATGATGTTTTTACCTCATAAACCTGTGTTCTGTCCTTTTTCAAAGGCAAGTCTTTCTTAGAAACATATAGAAACATAGAAATGACGGCAGAAGAAGACCAAACGGCCCATCCAGTCTGCCCAGCAAGCTTCACACATTTTTTTCTCATACTTATCTGTTTGTCTTAGCTCTTTGGTTCTATTTCCCTTCCACCCCCACCTTTAATGTAGAGAGCAGTGATGGAGCTGCATCCAAGTGAAATATCAAGCTTGATTAGTTAGGGGTAGTAGGGGTAGTAACCGCCGCAATAAGCAAGCTACACCCATGCTTATTTGTTTTACCCAGACTATGTTATTCAGCCCTTATTGGTTGTTTTTCTTCTCCCCTGCCGTTGAAGCAGAGAGTTATGCTTGATATGCGTGAAGTATCAGTTTTTCTTCTCCCCTGCCATTGAAGCAGAGAGCTATGCTATGCTTTGCCTTGAGAAGGGCTACGTTTTTAACAATTGAAAGGATTTAAAGCTCCATAGTGCTTTTTGCATAATGTTTTGCTTGCCCATTTTTTTTCCTGTGGAATTTCTGATATTTCAGAAATTGCAAAACATAGGGAGGGTCATTTCGAAATAGCCCAGTGTTAGTGATAAAAGCAGCAGACTGTGCAGGACACGGTCAATGGGAATGTACTGGCGTGGGGAGTGAGGCGAGGCTGGGGAACTGGAGGCCAGCTATAGTCATAGAAAGGGAAGAGGTGAGCCAGGAAGAAGTGCTTGTGCAGTGTTAGTGAGGCTTCTGTCTGAGGTGGTTGGGCAGAGCTCTGAGAGAGGCCGCTGGCTGGAGCATTGGTGAGTCTTCTGGAGAGTGCAAATGGGAAAGGGCCTGCAAGCAAGATATTTTCATAATGATGTGGCAGGGCTAAAGCAGGGGGCACACTAGCAAGCGCATTAGCAAGAGCAGAATACATGTTTGGTTGGCAGGAGACATTAACACCAGGCCGGGAATCCATGATATCAGCTCAGTTTGCTCATCCATGAGAAGAGTGCTCTACTTAAATATTTAGGAACATGTTAAGTTTGTGCTGGAGACATTTTGGCTCAGTTCTGCCAGGCTCCAGGTCACATGATGTACCATTCAGAGTTCAGCTTGATGTGCTTTTGGGAGCTGTTGAAGCACGTGCTGCACAGAAAGTATATGAAGGAGCCAGATAGGTTCCCTGTGGGCTGGTTTTGAAAAATCCCCCCCCTCCCCCGGGCTGATATTTTCCTACAATCCGCCCCTACTCCCATGGTATTAACATGCACTAGGAAGATATCTCGTAGTAATCTGCTGTCTTTGCTCTCTTCTAGGTCTTTTGGAGAAAATCAGGACTCACTTACTAAAGCATCCTATACCACCATCAGAAGACAGAAAGAAGTATGATCACGAGTTTGCAGTTTCCACCTCATTTCATGGTTTGCACAATATTGTTGGTACATGCAACAAGACTCGTAAGTTCCTCTGGATGTCTGTGGTCATGGGATCAGTCTTCATTGTCTCATGGCAGATCTACACCCGTTTTGTTAATTATTTCAGCTGGCCAACCACTACTTCAGTAACGGTCCAGTATGTGAACAACATTGAGTTTCCAGCTGTGACATTTTGCAATTTGAATAGGTAACATGATATTTATTTTTATGATAAAAACTATTCATCATAAAGTATTGTACATATGTTTTACTGGCTTTTTAAGCTTTGTGTTGGTCTCACTGCTCCTTTACTAGTTAATTCCAAAATCAGCTAAACTCTAAACTTGTGACATCAGTTATGTGTTCCATTCACACAAGACGCCTAGTAGAATATAAACTATACAGACAGAGGATTATTGCAAATAATGTTGGAAGGAAAGGAAATTCATTATTTTTTTCAAATAGAAAGAAGCCTTAGGAAACAGTGAAAAAAAGTCTGGGGGAGTAATTTTCTAAGATTTTCTATCCATATGCGCATATCTTGCAGGGTAGAGGTGTGTGTATTTTAAACACGTGGGTTATAAAACGTGTAGAGCTGTTCACGGCCACATTTGCGTGTATATGCTGCTGCACACATTTGTTTGAAAGTTATCCACTAATATTTTAATAATGCACACTCTAAAAATGTTTTAGCGTGAGTTTAAGTGCTAGTCCCCAAAATGGAATCTATTCCTTCCACTGCATTTATTAACAGCAGAACAAAATATTATACCTGATCTACAATCAAAGTCGCTTAATGAAAAAAAAAATAAAACAGACATCTTAAATGTTCTAAGTTAGACATACTGCAAAGAAAATTAAAAAGAGAGAAGGCTATTTAAAATTTTAATTCTCTCAGCAATCTCCGTTTCGGTCTTAGATATCATTTCAAATGTTTTGTCAAGAAATTTGACCGGACAGATGATCCATCAATTCATATTCACTCAAAGTAATCCAGGAAAGTGAAAGAACAGCTTCCAGCTCGTGCTTCTAGAAAAATACTTACACCAAACGCCCATACATCTCGGGAGGAAAAGATTTGGAGAGAAGTGATTGCCAGAAGTAAAATCATAGATGTCATTATGCTTACTAACAGATTCGCCTTTCCATTTTTTAAAGGTGTTTTTTTAAATTGCATTGTTTGTTTGCTTTACATGTTTTAAATGGTTTTGTCTGTAGTTACTCAGACTATTGAAAATCCAGCCATGCTATTTCTGTTTGTCTCTAACAGATACCAAACTCAAGCAGTGGCCAACCTCACCATTGTGTTTTTCTTATGGAGTATTGTGTCTGCTGTTCTTCACCTATCTGCTGTTGATGACAATTCAAAAATTTCTCAAGATATCTCTGATTTCCTTCAGCGAAACCAAAACTTCAGCATAAAAGAATTTACCAGAAATTATGGATTTTATCTCAATAACAGCACCCTGTTAAAATGTGAATATTTTGGGAAACCATGTTTTCCAAAGGTAACCTTATTGCTTTTTTTTTTTTAATATCATCTACAACAGTATGGGGCCTATGCAAAAAATAGTAACATGCACATTAAGGACTTCTTACATAAGAACATAAGATATGCCATACTGGGTCAGACCAAGGGTCCATCAAGCTCAGTATCCTGTTTCCAACAGTGGCCAATCCAAGTCCAAGTACCTGGCAAGTACCCAAACATTAGATAGATCACAAGCTACTATTGCTTATTAATTACTATCATAGCAGTTTATGGATTAACCTCTAGAAACATATCCAAACCTTTTTAAAACCTTTTTTAACTGTTGTAACCACATCCTCTGGCAATGAATTTCAGAGTTTAACTATGCGCTAGTGAAAAAGAATTTTCTTCAGTTGGTTTAAATGGGCTACTTGCTAACTTCATGGAGTGCCCCTGGTCCTTCTATTATCTGAGAAATTAAATAGAAAATAGCCACTGCTATTACTAGCAATGGTAACATGGAATAGACTTAGTTTTTGGGTACTTGCCAGGTTCTTATGGCCTGGATTGGCCACTGTTGGAAACAGGATGCTGGGCTTGATGGACCCTTGGTCTGACCAAAAAGCACGAAGGAAGGCGATCTATAATAGCCGTCAGGATGAAAGAAAAGAAATAGATGCCTGTAGTCTTAAAACAATCCTTTATTGCAGTGGAGACACAAGGGTAGCCCGACTCTGGCCGAGTTTCGCCGTCTCAAAACGGCTGCCTCAGGGGCTTACAATAATCTTCTTGAATTCATTAGTTATATATCGACTAAGAATATAGTGTGATCATATAAAGAGCTGTATGATCTCTTATGTTGCGTCTTGAAGCATTCACGATAGCAGAACTCCACTAGCAAAGGCAAGCATGTTTGACATGTCAGAAAAGAATGCCATTTTGAAGATTATCGTAGTATAGACCACACAATGCATCATTCAGCCCTTGAAAAAGGACATTGGTCCAAAACACGGTCCCGTGTTGGGCTTTGTCTATGAAGAAGATCTAGGTGAAATGCACCCTCTGTTATGGAGATGATTGAATTTAAATGGTGGCTTCTAATTTGAAATGATTAGTGCAACATGCAGCGCATTTTTCAGATAAGCTTTGGTTCACGTGTGGTTAATCACAGTAATTTTTAACAAAAAAAACTAAGGACAAAAATTAAGGACAATTTCTTTGCTTCAAAAAATTATAAGTTGCTAAACACAAGGGAGTTCATTGGGATTGGCCACACATTTGTATAATGACTGATGATTATAAAGAAGGCTGAGACCTAAAATGTTATGTTAACGATGAAGCCTAGTATGATGGTCATTTAAACTTTCTTAAAGTGATATGGTCTTGGATTGTTTATTGAAAAAGAGGGTATGGATGGTATTATTTAATTCCTTAGTGGTTATTTACCACCATTTCCAGTCTTGAAACAGGGTGACAAACATGGAGTTGTTATTTATTTCCCTCAAGATATTAGGAATGGAGCATAAATTAGGGAGTGACTTATGAAAATTAGGTTTTACCAGGCCCATAGGAAATAGGGTGGTTCTTCTCTGCAGCTGTTATTTTCTGATTGTTTTGTAAAGGTTAAAAGTTTAACATCTGCCTTGGACCAGGTGCCAACTTGTTATTATGCATGGAAGGTCGTAGATTACCCTGTACTATCTGGCCCTTTTATTTCAGGCCAGTTTGCACAGAGGATTTTCTCTTCTCCCCTACTTGTCCAGAGCAAGGATGAAATGGCCATTATACCCTGATGCACCGATTCCCCACAAGATGAAGGGGCTTATTAGCCAACTCAATCTCCCAATACGCATGATGATGGGGACTCAACAGCCCCAACACACAAACTCCCCCACACTATATAAGTCTCAAAAGCAGCTATTCAAAACCCAATCATCATCCGTAATAAATGCAATAGCAGAGCAAATCCCTATTTGCTTCCCCCTCCTGGAAGGAGGTTAAACGTTTAACCTCTGGGGGCTTTCCTTTATGGCATCACTTGTAGAAGATTTGCCACTATGTTTCTCAGGTTCCCAGTCCCCTGGGGACTTCCTGTCTCTCTCCTAACCTCTCCATGTGATTCAGGCGCAGGACCTATACTGCTTGCCTTACCCAGCAGGTAATCAACCACTAACTCTCCAGCAAGTGCTCTGAGAGCAAGCATAAGCAAGCAGGCTTCTTTTCCACTCCATGCTCAGATATTTTAGCACCACAGAGGCCCAAATTTAAGGAATGGGCACAAGTAGAATTACGAAAATGTGCAAAAGATCTTGCAAGTAAGTTTGCTGGAACAAATTTTCAAATAGTACTTTGAATAGCATTCTTTGGTCAAGATTTTCAATTCATGCAATGTCTGGAAATATTCCACAGAAGAAAATTTGGCAAGGTGATTTGGCAAGGTGATTCCACAGAAGAAAATTTAGCAAGGTGATTTTCAACTCATGCAATGTCTGGAAATATTCCACAGAAGAAAAGTTGGCAAGATGAAAGAAGAGTCATCTGCAGAAAAAGTGTTGCCAGTCTATAGCCCATAACAGATTATTTAAGACTGAGGAAAAGTAGGGCCAGGGGATGGTTATTAGGCACTCTAGGCAATCCTTTAGCTTTGCACCCCCATCCCCACCAATTAACTTTCAGATCCATACACCGCCACCTTCCCCCATGAGATTTTGATAATTAAAGTTGACACTCATGAAGACCCTGTTACCGCCGCGCCTCCCAGAGCAGTACAGTCCTGTAAAAACACATAACTGGACATTGGAAGCCCAATTTTCAAAAGTCATTTATGTAGCTAATACCAATTTACCTTGATAAAAGGGCTTGTAATTAAAAAAAAAAATGTCCACCCTAAAAATACCTAAAACTATACATAATTGAAAGGACTAGGAAGCTTATACTTTCCCTTTGAGAACTGGTGCAAAACCCATGAGTAAAAGTGCCAGTGGACAATGCACCGAAAATTAAAGTTTCACCCATCTATACACATCCATAATATGTTTCAGAGATGATATTACACAGTCTGATTAATGTGTCATCTGTGATTTTTGGGGTAGAGCGCAAATATAAAATCAATTAGTAAATAAAGTGTATAAATTAATAGAAATACCGCATTGGCTGAAAGTGGCCTCTTAAATGATTGGCTGGATGGGTTGAACTGGAATGCTTCCCCTTTTTCCTTTTATGAGTGTTCATTTGTTCCTGCCCTGAACTATGGAAGGGCAGGTAATAATTTCTTTCAAATAAATAAATAAATACCATGCAAAATAATTTCTAGTTTGTTTGTCTTCTCAGTAATAGTGACAGAAACTCCCTCCATTACCAGGCAAGTTGCAAAGTAACACAAAGCCCTGCATAAAAGTCACTCAAAACTTATATGGGAAATCTGTCATACCGAAACAGCACTAACTCCCAGGACCCAACAGCAACAACCCTGCCTATGAACAGCAGCACTGCAAATATTCGACCAGGCCTAGAAGAGCATTACTGTTCTTCCCAGATGGGAGAAGGCGTGACCTAGTGGTTAGAGCAACGCGCTGAGAACCAGGGAAACCACTTCTCTCACTAACATTCCTTGTAACTTGAAGCTAATCCATTTCTCTCCCACTGCTTCAGGTAGCCACATAGTTTATAAGCTATTTTAAAAATGCTGTAAGCTGCCTTGAGCATTACTTGGAAGGCAGGTTAAAAATCCAAATGTATTATTTAGTAGTGCATCTTCTGTTGGTAAAACAGAGCAAGTTGACATACACAGAAACTGCAGATTAGCAGAATAACTCATATTTGTTATTGTATTTTCCAGATTTATTTCCTTTAGTCTTAAACCGTCAGTAAGCAATCTAATATGTTTTAGAACATTACATTTTCATTCGATTAACAATTATGAATGTTACTTATATAAACCTTTGTGATCATTTTATGGAATGATGGCACATAAATAAATAAATGTTGGTCATATACAGTGAACATAAAAAAAACCCTCATCAAATACAGAATAAGTAACCACAAATGATAAAGAGAAATATGCAGGTAAAAAGTGAGCTCTTCTCTACTCCAGCCTCATCCGCTCTCCTCCTGTTCCCTGCAAGATATTCAGAAATGGGCTGGATTAGAGAACAGAATGGCACTTCTTTCCTTTGCTCTGCCCACTCTTGCCTCACCTCCTCCCTTTTCCCTGCAGGACAGGAAAGGAGAGAGGAGACAAAAGGAGGGGCAGAGTGGCTGGATCTCTGCTCTGATTTCTGCTCTGACTGCTCCAGGCTCATCCCTCCTCTACTGGTTCCTGCAGGCTGCCTAGGAGGAGAGGGGTCTGGATCAAGAACCAGAAGGTTATTCTCTGCTACCTGAGATTAGGGCACTGGCCAATAGATTCAACTTGTGCGCGTATGCAGAGTGCTTCCCCCAATACTGCTGCGCCGTGCGCCATTGTCTAGCCTGCCGTGAGGAAGGGCTGGCCCTGCATGAAAGTCCCTCTGGAGCAAGGAGTTAGATACTATGGCACACAACTCACCCAGCAAACATGGAGGAGAAAGGGGGACAATTAGTTCCTGAGAGCAGCAGTGGGTGGGCAGCGACCGGGAATGGGCGCGGTGGTGACAGCAACAAGCAAGCAGCAGAGCAGGAGGCAGTGGCAGTGGAATTGGCAGTAGGCACATAGGGGCAGATTTTTAAAAGTTGCGCGAGCGCGTACTTTTGTTCGCGCAGCAGGCGCGAACAAAAGTACGCCTGATTTTATAAGATACGCGCGTATCTTATAAAATCTGGGGTCGGCGCGCGCAAGGCTGCGCAAAATCGGCAGGCTGCGCGCCGAGCCACGCAGCCTGCCTACGTTCCCTCCAAGGCCGCTCCGATTTCCGAGCGGCCTCGGAGGGAACTTTCCTTCGCCCTCCCCGCACCTTCCCCTCCCTAACCCACCTCCCCGGCCCTATCTAAACCCCCCCTTACCTTTGTCGGCAAAGTTACACCTCCTGGAAGCAGGCGTAACTTTGTGCGCGTCGGCCGGCAGCCCCGCTCCGTCCTCCGGTCCCGGGGGCTGGTCCGGAGGCCTCGACCACGCCCCCAGACCCGCCCCCGAAACGCCACGGCCCGCCCCCGAAATGCCGCGTCAGTAGGCCCCACTCCCGACACGCCCCCTTACAAAAGCCCCGGGACTTACGCACGTCCCGGGGCTTTACGCGCGCCGGTGGCCTATGCAAAATAGGTGCACCAGCGCGCGCGGGCCTTTGAAAATCCGCCCCATAGGTTTTTGGGCCTTTCCTAGTAATTCCACGACAAGGTCCGCTGCAGGAAATCAGGGGCCCTGCACTTATTGGGGTAGATTTTTAAAAAAAGCGTGTTCGCATACTTTTGTTTGCGCAGCAGGCGCAAACAAAAGTACGCTGGATTTTATAAGATACGCGTGAAGCCGCGCATATCTTCTAAAATCCTGGATCGGCGCGCGCAAGGCTGCCAATTTTGGGCAGCCGGTGCGCGCCGAGCCGCGCAGCCTGTCTCCGTTCCCTCCGAGGCCGCTCCGAAATCGGAGCGGCCTCGGAGGGAACTTTCTTTCGCCCTCCCCTCACCTTCCCCTCCCTAACCCACCCCCCCGGCCCTATCTAAACCCCCCCCCCCTTACCTTTGTCCACGGATTTACGCCTCCCAGAGGGAGACGTAAATCCACGCGCGCCAGCGGGCTGCTGGCGCGCCGAGACCCGACCCGGGGGCGGTTCCGAAGGGCACGGCCATGCCCCCGGAACGCCCCGGGCCGGCGCCATGCCCCCGGTCCCGCCCCCGAAATGCCGCGCCCCCCCCCCAAAACGCTGCATCGATCGGCCCCGCCCCCGACACGCCCCCTTCCGAAAACCCCGGGACCTACGCGCGTCCCGGGGTTCTGCGCGCGCCGGCGGCCTATGGAAAATAGGCGCGCCGGCTTTTAAAATCCGCCCCCCAATTATTATTATTATACAAAGGTGATATGCTATTCAAAGTCACCATGACAGCTTTGTTTTCTGTATTTTTCATGCTGTAGGACTTTGAACATGTCTTCACTGAGTATGGAAACTGTTTTACTTTTAATCACAATACTCAGAAGAGAAGAAAAGTAACCGTTTCTGGAAGAGGTTTAAGCTTGCTTTTCAATATCAAACAGGTATGTGGATCCTACAAGATGAATGCAAGGCTGCTCTACCTAGTTACAGTACTGATCGGCACTCTTCCCCGTCTGGAACAGAATTCTCTCAGTTGCTTTCATTTTGAGATAAAGATAAAAAAAAAAAAAAGCAGAGCCTCTGACCTTTTGAGTGGTCAATAGAGGGGAAATTAGAGTAAGATTCAACTGCATCGGTATCAATTCCGCCACATTATAAGGTGGGGGATTAATTTCTTTGGTAAAGTTTTCTTTGTTTGTTAATAACGATGGGCAAATCATGCATAAAAATAAAGGGACTCTATTTGACTCCTGTTCTCCATAGATAACCTGGTTTCAATATTGTTAACTTTCATTCTTTTCTTTATTGCTTGGTGTCAATGTTCCAGCCTGCAACTTAATTTAAAGGGCATAATTATTTATTTCATATTTGATTACCCAATTTACATCATAGACCACAAAGCTGGTTACAATAAAATCACATCCATTCCGTAGCAAAAACATAACAGCAATTATCCTCCCATTTACTAATGCAATCTCTCCCTACACGGAGCAAGAGAACCCAGCACTAATCACCACCCCCCTTCTCACTTCCCTCACCCTGTCTCACTGAGCCTTTCCCACCACCTTCACTCCTCCCCCCCCCCCCCACTTCCCCCCATCCTAGCCTGATTGTATTCAGTTGATCTTCCTGCCAACAGCCGATAGCCGAGAAACCCAGGACCCAGTACTGAGCTGTTACTCTCCCCCTTCACATTTAAAAATTCCTCCTCCCCCCACACAGGATCCAAAAGCTTCAACAACCAGGCTTTCACCTTCCCGTGGAATGACAAATAATTTGGGCTCCAACCGGATTTCCAGCGGCAAGGAATTCCACGGCACCAGGCCCAAACACGAAAATATCAATTTTCACTACAGGAAATGAAGGCACTGCCAACAAAACATAATATTTTCCTGTGTATGTGTGTGCTGGAAGATTCTCAGTGATCTCTGTGGTTCTCACAGCAAGTGAGCAGATCTGTCAGATGTAATGGTTTGGAGAGGAAATGGCGCTTACAAATGAATGTACGAACCTTAAATTGAATCCTCTGCTCCACCGGGAGCCAATGCATAAGCATATATGAGACTTATCTTACTTATTCCTCTCAGCGCTTTGTGTAACTGAGAGAGACCACTCCAGGGTTTTTCACTTCATTTCTTTTCATAACTAGTGCACTAATGTTTACTGAAATTTGATCAATAAAAGTTCAAAGAAAATAAATAAATGAATACATTACATAATGTTATTAATGTAATGGCTAAAAAAAAACCCCTAAACATATTTCTTTGCACAAGCTCAAATTTGGCAGAATAAGTTTAAAAAGGTTCTGTTTCATATCCTTTCCCCTCACTTTTAAAGGTATTGCTTCTCTGCCAGAGACTGAGGCATTCATCTTTTTAATAGTGGCCTGCTAGGGTCTTCCTGCTACATATCCATGCTACCCATTAGTCACAAATGCCCATCCTTTTCATTTAATAACTTAATAGCCCCTGTTCTCAACCCTATCACTACACCATAAACATGCACCCATCCACCGGCACTCATACAACACACATAATACATCCATGAATATATGCCACAACACATGTACACAGACACAGAAAGGCACACAGAAACCGTACACTGTGAAAAGCTGGACCAGCTGACAAAGCACAAAGAAAATAGTGGAACCCAGCACTTGGCATGCAAGACAGCCAGAGAAACCACATGAAAGCACAAATTGTGTTACACATAAGCCACCAGGCTGGCCAATGACAGATATGAAAACTGAAACATGCATAAGGTGGCTGTCCTCTGCCTGCCACGGCTGGTCCAGCAGCCCCTCATACTCCTCGTGCTTTTCCGGAAGCACCCACTGGAGCATTCAGGAGCCCATAAATTGCTCCTTTCAGAGTCTGGGAAGAATGGTGCCAGGTCAGATCTCCAAACCACCATCAGGTTACTAACAGGGTACTCATCCATCTGCAAAATACAAAAGAGAACATACGCATTAGGTCATAGCCTAGCAAGGGCACAACAAACTACAAGGCTATTGCTGGTCACTTTCTCCTGGCAACCTACAATGGATCCATGAGCAATATGTGAATATCCTACAAGTGACACACTTTAATGTAGGAAAATTCATGAAAAATTACTGCAGCCGGAAACAGTACCGAGGGTCTACTTTTAATCGTCCCATTATTGGTCCAAGAGGACCAGCTGCAGAAAGAGAAAAAGGACACATCTTCTGGTGGTGGTGGTGGTGGTGGTGGTGCTGGCCACTGCTGCCATCTTGGATCTCAATTAGGCTGTAAGCATGCACATGTGTTGGAAGAATTTTTATAGTGTATAGCACCACCATTAGGGTGGCATCTCTGAGTCTTTTAAAGAGAAATAGTCTGCTTATGCTCCCTTGACACAGCCCCCTGTGCTTTATTCTCCCAATCAGCATCAGGTTTTGTAAGAGAGATTATGACTATTGAGTTGCTACATTCAGTCTTGTAGCTTCAGACATGTACAGTTCTTTTCTACATGGTATTATTATTTTTATTTATTTTTAATTTATATATACCGAAGTTCTTGTGAGAATTACAAATCACTCCGGTTTACATAAAACGATGAACTGCCCAACAGATAGAGGGGCTTTACATAGAACCATAGAACAGATGGAACAATATAACCATTTGCATGTCTGCTGACATGTATTCTTGTACAGAAATGAAGGATGAGCAGTGATTCCTATCATATCACTTTCTTTGTAAGGGTGATGCATATGGCATACAATGAAAACAATGTTTTCTAAGAGAAAAAATTAGTCAAATAGTAATCACTAGTGAACCAGTTTAGTTTACATAGAAACATAGAAATGACAGCAGAAGAAGACCAAATGGCCCATCCAGTCTGCCCAGCAAGCTATGTACTTTTTTTTTTTTCACATACTTGTTACTCTTGGCTTTTAGTACCTTTTAGTTCTATTTCCCTTCCACCCCACCATTAATGCAGAGAGCATTGCTGGAACTGCATCCAAGTGACTATCTAGCTTAATTAGGGGTAGTAACCACCGCAATAAGCAAGCTACACCCATGCCTCTGTCCACCCAGACTATGCAATTTGGACCTTGTTGGTTGTTGTCCATATACAGATCCTCTTTCCTACATTCCCCCTGCCGTTGTATCAGAGAGCTATGCGTTGAAAGAGAAATGTTAGACTTTCTCCCCTGCCGTTGAAGCAGAGTGCTATGCTGGATATGTATTGAAATCCAAGTATCGGCTTATTTGGTTTTGGGGAAGTAACCGCCGTAACAAGCAAGCTACATCTCGCTTTTTTGTGAATGCAAAACCTTTTTTTTCTTTACATGGCTACACTGGCTAAAATGAGTAAAAGGTTTGAGAGAGAAGTCTGAAAGTGGTGGAGGCAGAAAGTGGATCTTAGGGATAGATAAGATACAGATGTACTCACTTTGTGGTCACACTCTACCATGATGCCTTCCTTAAATGGTTTAAGAATGTGGAGCGGCAATGTAAGAGACATCACAGGATTCAGGATAGCTGGCAACATATTCAGTACAGGGAGTCCTCACCCTTCATCATCCAATTTATGATATCCCAGACTTAATTCACTCCCATATTTACACCCTGTTCCACACCTCCGATGGAGGTTTCACTTTCTGATGCAGCTTAGGCTCTGGAAGCACGGGACGCTAGCATCCCACTGGAAGAAGCGGTCAGTTGCTGGCGAGGAAAGCAGTGGAAGAATTGCTGATTGGCTACTGTTGCAGAAGTGTGCTGGGGAAATTCCCAGAAATGTGGTTCGGTAGGGCTGAGGACAGCAGTAACTCGGAAGTGAAGATGGTCCAAGCCATTGTCTTCTTTGAAAGTTACCAGCATTTGTGTGGGACCCCTACAGGTTGGCCACTAGATGTCACTAGGTCCCTGTTCAGAACTTTAATAATCATGAGCCTTCCATTCCCCATCAGTTCCTCCCACCTGGAGGGCTGTGGTTGGATGCTTCAACCCTATTTAGAGCCATTTTAGAGCTCAGTGTGATCAGTTTTAGAGAGACTCTGAACAATGAAGATGTTTTGGTTTTGTACTCTGGTTAGGCCTTCCAGTCTCACCCTGCATCTTCTGTTTGAAGTGATACCTCTTCGAGCACTCCCCGCCAGCGGTTCCTTCTCATATTAATTACAGAGAGAGACATTTTTATGCTGGATTCCCTTTTGGGGCAAAAAGGGGAGTCATCCAGAGGACTGAAGACCTGTGAGCCCACGCTATACCCTAGGTGAGACAAGCACCAGTGACAGATCCTGCTGAGAGAGAAAGTGATGGCTGAAGATGTATCCAGTTTTACCGTTTACAAGTATTTTTTGAGACATTTGCTGTAGGGGAGGCTTTTTTTTTCTGATTCACCCCTCCCTATTGGGATGCAGAACTGTGGAAGCCTGATCCATTTTTTACTTTTCCTCTCAGAGAAATCCTCAGTAACGACAACTAAGGTTGAAAGAGCAAGAATGGGAGACCCTAATCGTGTCTCCACTCATGGGACCAGGACGGGCTTGGTGTCCAGGAAGGATATGGACTCAGATAGGACTGTTTTTGCTGTGAATGTAGGGACGTCTCCAATAGGCTTCCCGGTTAGCTGCTGGATGAGCTTTGTGCAATTAAAACTACCATGGGAGTTCTACCCAGATGCCTGAAACAGGACACCTACCTACAGAGAAATGCACATGTAGCAGCAGTCAAATGTAACTTCAATATTATGAACAAATGGACTTTTGTTTTGATTATTGCCGATCAATAAACTTTATTTTAATACCCAGAACCTGATCCTGTCTGGTTTGTCCCAGTATTTCACCCCTTGGCATGCAGCTATATTCTACACATACTGAAAGCAAGACACCATGGTCCAGGCCAGAAGCTAGAGCTTCCCACATAAAAAGAATCCACCATGGGATGGAGTCAAACATGCGAGTTAATTGCTAGCTGGAGCAGTTCCGAAGAAAATAAATATATTTGTGTGCCCTTGGGACTTAAACCTCCTCAGTAAGGGTTACGCTTCTTTTAGCCTAGCAGCTATTTTGTTGAAAAATGGGTCACGGCCTTAGTTTGGAATCATAGATCTCTCTGCGGCTTTTGACACTGTCAACCATTCATCTTTATTACAAGGTCTGATAGACATAGGCATTAAGGGAACAGTACTCAGCTGGTTCAAGTCCTTCCTGGTTAATAGACAATTCAAGGTAAAGATAAACAACAAAGAATCACACCCGGTCCCAGCAAATCAAGGAGTCCCTCAAGGTTCCTCCCTCTCTCCAACCCTTTTCAACATTTACCTTCTCCCTCTCTGTCGACTTCTTAATAATCTAAACCTAACACACTACATTTACGCGGATGACATCCAAATACTCATCCCAATCTCAGAATCCCTACACAAAACCTTGATTCACTGGAATAATTGCTTGCAACTAATCAATCATCTTCTATCCAGTCTCAGCCTTATTCTCAACAACAACAAAACCGAGATCTTAATTATCAATCATGACGTTAATAACAATCTAATATACCCAGCTGTCCCACTCATTTCTACCACTCCTATAATTAATCACTCACCATATGTACGTGATCTAGGCGTCATGATAGATAATCAGCTTAACTTCAAAAAATTTATAAGCACCACCACTAAAGACTGCTTCTATAAACTTCTTGTCCTGAGAAAATTGAAACCACTTCTCCACTTCAATGATTTTTGGATGGTTCTACAAGCCATTATTCTAACAAAAATTGATTATTGCAACTCGCTCCTTTTTGGCCTCCCTACCTCATCCATCAAACCCCTCCAGATGATTCAAAACTCTGCAGCTAGAATCCTTACCAATACAAATAAAAGAGACCATATAACCCCCATACTAAAACTCCTCCACTGGCTGCCTATTAAGCAAAGGATTCTCTATAAAGTATACACAGCAATTCATAAATCTATTTACAACATATCCCCACTCCACTTAAGTACCCAACTTCGTTTTCACTCTTCATCTAGACCTATCAGAGGAGCTTATAAAGGCACACTCTATGTTCCTTCAACAATATCCTTACATCAGAAACGTACCATCTCTTTAGCAGGACCCGTCCAATGGAACATGCTCCCGCCAGACATCCGCCTTGAGATCTGCTTCGCTTCCTTCAAAAAGAAAATTAAAACCTGGCTCTTTAGCCAAGCTTTTCCAGAACTTTGATTATTTTTTACCTCCAGCTATCAAGATTTTCTCACCATCGCAATCCCTTCTGCAGATCACATTTATCTTAGACAATTACGCCTTATTTTATGATTTGGTTTCTCAAAGAGACTATACAATTTTCTCAATGTTATTTTTCGAACCTGTTTTCCATGTTTTCCAAGTTCTATAACCTTGTTATATGTACCGCCTCTTGGCGTAATTTTTATGTTTCAATGTAAACCGATGTGATCTGTATTTTAATACAGGAACACCGGTATATAAAAATCTAAAAATAAATAAATAAATAATGTGGGAAAATTGGCTTCAACTTCAGACATGATTTTCAGGAACCAGTTGTGACCCAAGAGCAAGATCTTCCTGTAGTCACACGTGTTTACACACACCACTTGCACATCAAGGGAATGAAAGTGTTTCTTCTTCCTAAAAGCTCCTTTTCTTTCACAAGGTGATGTAATATCAACATGTGTGCAATCTATTCCATTCATCATGCTTGTTAGGCCTGTAATATTATAAAAATCCCTTTTGTGTCCTGTCATTGTTGCCTCTCATTGGGATATTTAAACACATCCCAGTCATCTGTGAAGTGCATTGTAGAAACCTCTAAAGGAGGTGCTTTGCTCCCTCTTGCCAGCTACAGCTACTATGCTTTGAAAACCCCGGAGGTGAAATATTGTAATGAACTCAACATTTTGACATGCCCAGGTAAAGGGTGAGACCTGGCTTTCTGAGGATCAATGTTCGATTTTAATTACTCATGCAGGGTCATAATGGCCAATGTGCACAAAAAGTACATGCAAATTACTTCTTCCTTTTACAGGTTCAATAGAGCGGCTCTGGGCATAATGATTTGTAGCTGTGGTGGCTTCCTTGCTCTCCTCTACTGTTCCTGTCCTCCTCCTGCCCCAGGCCTCTATGGCCTTCTCCTTTGTCTCTGCCCCTCTCTTTCTCCTTTTCTTCCACCTCTCTCCTCTCTCTTTCCTCTCCATCTATTCCTTCTCTCCCACGTCCTCTTCTTCAAAACTAAAACCAATTCCTCCTGCTCCAGCATCTACATTGCCTCCCTCTTTGAACCCACAATGCATTCTGGTAGCTGAGCCATTAAAATAAATAGTGTGTGAACTAAAATGTTAACATTTGGTCTGAGGTGGGTGTTAAAATTTTCGGTCTTAGCAACTGCTCGGTAAATAGTGTGTGCAGGTAGGAAAGTATACCACGCTTTTTACCATATGCCTGCTAAAAACGAATTTGCATCTGCTGTACTTCATTTACAAGTCTGTACACATTAATGTGAGTGCATATGTGTTAATGGCTTATTAGACCTTAGTTAACATGCAAGCTAGGGTTTAGTACACAGTACGCTATTGCACATGCATGCTAAATAGCCTTAGGGTGCTTTAGTGCTGCCTAGGCCCTTTGTCTCTTGCAAAACTTGCTTGCCAGACCTTGATGTTTTGTATTTGACATGGTAGTGCTGGGGCATTTAGTCCCCTAGAAATGCTTTTCTTAAATGTGTCCAAGTGTTGCATTTTTCCCCCCTTATTTTCTATATTCCTGGCATAAAACTTTGGATATAGTATATAAATGAAGCGGTATGAAGACTGAACTGTGATCAAGTATTTTTTTTTCTTTTTGCTTTTACTTCATATTTGATGTCATTCATTGAACATGCAGCAAGCATTTGCTCTTCTCTTTTCTGTAGAGGACCGATGTCACCGGAGTGACTTTGCATTTCCAAAAAGGCATAATGGGGATTAGATAAAATGTGACAAGGTCAATATTGCAATCAGTGGTTCAGAGCCTGGTCAACCCCCCAAAATGCCTCATGCTCTCATTAATGACCTGTTCACTGCTGTCCGGCCTTCTGTGGCCAACTTTCATTATTTTTTTATTTTTTTATTTATTTAAGGTCTCTTTTATACCGACATCCGTTGACACATCGCATCGGTTTACAAAAAACAAAAACTTTTGGGCGGAGCCCTTACATATAACAGCGGAACAAGATTAACTTTTGGGCGGGGCCCTTACGTATAACCAATAGAGTACATTAAACAGGGGGGTGAAAACTAGATATAAATATAAATCAATATGAGTAAACCAACTATATACACAGAACAGCATTTAAAATAGTCAGCCCTGCTGAACAAGCTGTTTGTCGTGGCTTAATTTCTGTCATCTAAATGGCTGAATTGACCCCCAAAGGTAATATGTGTCACTAAAAGGACACAGTTTGGCATTAGTTGTAAGGGAGGGATTCCCCACTATTATTTATTTAGGGGTCTGAATTAGTTAGTTTGTAGTGTTTCTGAACCTATAAAGGTGGAAGGAGAAAATTAAAACTGAAGTAAACTGATCTTGAAAATAACTGCTTCCCGTCAGTCGGAATTCACTGATGATCCTTCCCTTGGTTTTTTTGATGCTGGGATTACCTTCGTTATTCATTCACCTGAGAAACCACCACAGTTTGATGGCTTGGGCTTATGGACTCCAGTAGGAATGCACGCACATGCCTCAATTCGCCAGCTTAAGGTAACTAAAGGAGTTTTCATGCAGAATGACTAAAAACGAATCCTTAGTTTAATACAACTGTCATCTAAATTCAATGCCGTAAAGGGCCTGAGTCACCACGGTCTTTTTTTTTTATAGATATAGAATGGGGGGGTGGGGGGGGAAGCCTTAGTGATTCGGGCACCAAGGGGGGTAAATTTATAACAGGCCTACAAACATTTGCTGGCTTTATTTGCCTGAGTGATACCTGACAGAATTTATGCTCAAAGGCTGATTTTCAAAAGTATTTACACACCTAAAACTGGGTTTTCCACGTGCAAATACACTTTACCCATGTAAGTGTGCTTTTGAAAATTGCTACAATATATGCAACTGAATTGTCAATAGATTTTACGCGTGTTAAGTGCACTTAACACGGGTAAATGGCATTTGAAAATTGCTACGATAGTATATTACATTTACATGTGTAATGCCTTTGAAAATTCACCTAAGATTTTTAAAAATCAAAACGTATGCATGTAAGTCCCACCCTGCCTATACTCCATTCCCTGGAACGCCTTCCCCTTATGTGTATAAAAGTGTATACACAGGGGTGTGCAGTGCTTATTTTTTCGTGTTGTTTTCATTTTGTGTGATTTTTTTTGCTTGATTTTGTTTTTAAAATGGTTTGTTGGGTTACTTTCTGTTTTTTCATAATTTTGTGGTTAGTACCCACTAAGGGGTAGATTTTTAAAAAATACGCACGCGTGTCCACGTGCACGCGCTACCCGGCGTGCACACATGGACGTGCGATTTTATAAGATGCGTGCACCAGTGTGCGCTTGTATTAAAATCGGCAGAGGCGCATGCAAGGGGGAGGGTGGGGGGTCGATTTTGTCAACATTCGCCCAGCAACACATCGGGGCCTTCCCCTGTTCTCTCCCAGTCTGCCCCAATTTAGCAGCGGACTGGGAGGGAACTTTCCTACCCCCTATCCTAACCTCCCTTCCCCTCTCCTCCCCACCCTCTAAAAACCATTTTTACATTTTTTTACCTTTTATTTTTCAAGTAACTTGCGCGTACCAGGACAGCAAGGAATGGCACTGTCCTGGACCTCCCCGCTCTGCCCCCTGGACCATCCCGCTCCGTCCCCCGGACCGCCCCTTCACAGAGGTCTGGCTCTTGTGCGCGTAACGGGGGTTATGCGTGCGGCCGGGCCTCTTCTAAAATGTGCGCGGCATGCGTAAGGCCCAGCCACGAGCATAACCCTTGTTTTTTACACGTGGGAGTATTAAAAATCCGGCCTTTTGTTAGTGTATACTAACACAAAATAAAAAAAAAAATAATGACATTTCTGCATTTTTTCTTTCATTTGGTGATTCCAGCAAAATTAAATGAAATAGACAATATCATTGACATTGCCTATTTTGTTTTAAACAAATACACATCCATAGTGTGTATGCGCGCGTACAGGTTGCGTAGTTTTCCAAAGGGTCATTTCTGTGGGTAAAGCACTACGTAACCCACACAAGTCCCTTTGAAAACTACCCTCTAAATTCCTTAAAAGTAAACTTTTACCAAAGCATTATTTATTTATTTGTTTGTTTTGAAGACTGTTATCCAGGAATACCCTTGGGGGGAGTGCAACCCTAACATAAAGCTGAAGTATTCCACGGTCTATAGCACTTACGGATGTGTGCAGGAATGCAAAGCCAGGCGTATTCAGGACCGATGTGGATGTTTACCATTTCTGCTTCCAGGTAGGGAGAAAGAGCTTGCTGTCTATATCCAGATCCAAGCAACATTCCTTTGGCGAGTGTGGACACAACATGGGAGAGAGCGAGAGGGGGGCACATGAACAGACAAGGAGGGCTGGGGAGATGGGGAGAGCAGGGGGTGAGCCTAGGGAGGGTTAGGGTAGCGTCACTAGGGAGTGGGATGAGGAGAGCAAGGGGGCTCAGAAAGAGCAGCCCACAATCAATTTAAAGCTGGGTCTTGGCCTTCTGAGCCCATTTTCACTGGATCCGGCCAAGGATCTGATACTGTTTGGCCATGTAGAGCTTTATGCAGCTCAGGACAGCTTCCATGACTGAGTCTGATTAACATACTGTGTACGATGACTGCTGTATTGAAAGGCTGGTCACCCACACTTAATTTGCTGTATGAGATGCTGTTATAGTTTGGATAACTAAATGTGTTGTTACACAATGTTACGGTGTTTGATCCTGTCTTTGTTGGGATGTTTTGATGTTATGCTGCAGCCATTTTATTTCCATAAAATTAAGAATTGCATTCATACAGTCGTGGCCTGCGTCATTTATTGAGTGCTGTTTGACGTCTGGCTTGGTGAGTGGACAGACGTCTCATTGCAAATGTTGAGTGAAATAATCTTCATGGATCCCATATGTTTTCATTACATTTATGAAACTGACCATGTAAGGCCAAAAAAAACTGCTGAATTATCCAGTCTCTCTACTGTCCACACATACGTCCCTTTCTTCAGATGATACCATAGCTTCTTCTTTAATTCCTTTATAATTTATTTCATTATGAAATTTCCCAGTAACACGCACATTTCTTAACTTCAAAAAGTAGCACCTAAGAGAGGATTCAAGTGAATTTGTATGCATGGTGAGTCAGTGCAGACTCCTATTATAATCTAAAAGAAGAGTTGACATTCATGTGGAAAAACACATTGGTTGTATATCACCTGCCAACTCAAACCAGCTTGTGATTTCATTATGTCTTCTGCCACTCTCTCAGTTCTCTGCTAAGATGTGTGTCATATATGTGCCGTAATTTCATTTGAATTTAATATAATTAGATTTTAAAAGCTTTTCCATTATAGAATGCTCTATACTGATTATCATGCATTGTAGGAACACAATTCCAAAAGAATGTAGGGGGCCAGTTTTGAAATTACTTTGCACCGACGTTCCTGCCAGCTCATTTTCAAAGGGAAACTCCCCACGGAAGCCGGCAGGGTAATTTTCTACCCACATACTTTGCTCCTGCTTTGAAGGCACAAATTGGGCACATTAAAGTGAAATCCCTGTGCATACCCTCCCTCTTGTGACACAATCCTGCCCATTTTACTCTTCCAGTAAAAGTATGCATGCTGTGAAACAGAGTGCTTCCCCACATTAAAGGGGAAGACAATTTTCAAATGACTTTTTATGTGGGTAAATGCACTAAAATTGCCCTCCCCATTCCTTAAAAGTGTGAAATAGTTGTTCCATATGTTTCATCTTAAAGCTATGCACCCTTGTCAGAATATGGTCTTGGAATGCTGGTATCAAATTGACCAGGATTTCTTTTTGGAGGGGGCAGGACAAAATCTGGCAAGTCAAACAGCCAGACTTCATGGCCACTTCTGCTCTGTTAGCTTAGGCGCGCTTATTTGTTGAAAGAAAACAACACAAGGAATCTGTATGCTATGCTCATATGCTAACACGCTTTCCGAAACGTCAGCTGTGGATTATTGCATACAGCAGGATTTTCAAGATTTTTTTTTTTAAACAAATTAAGGTATTGCCACTTGAAAAATATATAAAAGGATGGATATTGTATATAAATATGTTAATAGATATTCAAATATGTCTATCTCACTGCCGGCAGGGATTTCTGTGACTGGGGGGGGGTGGAAGGAGGGTCTGGGGGGGGGGGGTAACACAAGAAGCACCCATATTTCAAAGGGGGGGGGGGAGAGAAGGGGAAGGGGCAAGCGGCCAAAACATTTCCTTCTCTGAATGCTTCGGGGAAGGCAGAGCACCCTCCGACCACCCACAATTTTATTACATTTGAAAGGGGAGTGGGATAAATGGCCCAAAAGGGCAGAGTTGCAGGAAAAGGAAGAAATTTTCTAAAGCAGCCGTAGGCCTTTTACAACTTTTATATTCTTACATTCCAGCGCTGCTCACCTGAATATCTTTTCAAGATATCCGGATAAGTAGCAATTTGGCCACACAAGGCCGGATAACTTTAAGCAGGAAGTTTCTCCCACTGAGTATATGGGACAAGTTAACCAGTTTAACTTAAGCTAGGTAACTTCTCCAGTGGTCGTCCTACTGAATAAGGATGGATTTTCAAAGAAGACTTTTGCACATAAGTCAGCTTTGAAAATGATCCGAGCAAAACAAAACTCACATAATTACACCTGCTATTTGGTGCGCGTAGTTTGGCCAAGGCAATTTACGTCCATATTTTTAAAATAGAAAAGCATGCATGCAAGTCCCAGTCCCACCCAGACTCCACCCCCCCTCCATGAAATGTTTCTCCCCCCTATGCAGGTCAAAGTACACCTATACTGTGTCAGTGCGGGTAATTTTATGTATGCATCAGTCCCGCCCTTTTTGTAGAGGGCCATTTCTGCAGGTATTACTTTACCTACAGAGGTCCCTTTTATAATTACCCTCTCAGGGGTAGATTTTAAGAAAATACGCGTGTGCCTCCATGTGCGCGCACTACCCGGCACCTGCACATGGGCGCGCAGTTTTATAACATGCACGCACATGTTATAAAATCCAGACCAGCGGGATTTTATAACATGTGCGTGCGTGGGAGGGAACTTTCCTACCTACCTACCCTCCCTCCCTCTTCCCCGACCCCTTTTCCGGACCTACCTTTTGCTATTTTCTTTATTTCAGAAGTTACGCCAGCTCCTGAGCTGGCGTAGGTTGCGCGCGCCAGCAGCCTGCCGGCGTGCAATCCCTCGGCACAGCGGCAATGGCCACTGCACCGGCCGCCTCCAGCTCTGGCCCTCCCTGCCCCTCCCCCCCCCCAGGACCGCCCATTTTCTTGGGCCCGGCACTTCTGTGAGTTACGCGCATGGCCAGGCCCCTTTGAAGATGCGCAAGGCCCGGCCGCGCACGTAACCCCCGTTTCCCCCGCACGCAGGGGATTTAAAATTTAGCCGAAAGTGACCAAAGAATCAAAGTGATACTTCAGACTATCTGGTCTACAGTTTCATCTTATAAAATAATCCAAATTGGAGTTAGACCTGGGGTGCTGGGTGTAAACTAAATAAGGGTTTTGCATGCTCGGCTGTCCAAGAGGGTGGAATACAAACAAGGAAGATGACAAACACTGTCTTAGATAAGGAGTGATCTCTTACAACCACCACACTCTACGGATGGCAGCTAGGATTTATCCTTGGCAGTGTGGACAAAAATAACTAAGCATACTCGATGGGCCAATTGGTCTTTTTTTGTCATTATCTAATACCCTTTGGACTTTTTATTAAATTGTTACATTTTCAAGCTCTTCATTTTTTCCAGAACATATATTAAGATATATATATATTTTGTTCTTTTTTGGCTGTTATGAGGTAGTGTTCATGTTTAATTCTATTTGGCCTAAAATAACAAATACATATTCTTTAATGAAACACTAAGTTCCCGTGTATAATTTATTCAACTCATTGTTCCTTTTGTTTGTGTCATACAGGGAATGGAACTGAATGTGATCTAGAAAAGTTTTATAATTGTGTGTCTCCTGCACTTTGTAAGTATTTTTTAATGCTCTTAGGGCCGTGTTTTAGATTTGTGTAACCTTCCCATACTTGTGACTCCTAGGAAAGCGGTTGAGACAGTCCAGAGTTCACTTACCACCCGATTCACAAAGCACAGGCAGAAGCACTGAATAAATAAACAGCAGAAAAAAGTCTTAAATCCATGAAATAACATGGCATTTATTTTTACATGCCTTTCCAAATAAGGTTCAAGACTATTTCCCCTTCACACAGACCCTGGCAAAGATAATGAGAAAAACTGCCTCTGGGAAAGGGTGAGAAAACAAGTTCCCACCCCTAGGACCTTACTGAGGGGAGCTCAGGTTCACAGGACCCAGACATATTTTTCCCCTAAGGATGGTTCCATGTGCCCATGAGTGGACTATCAAGCATTAAACATGATCACAGTATGCAACAGGTATTCAGTACTTGTTTGATTGACTTCAACTTGGATTTTCATGAAGCTGGCGCTGCAAGGCAATGGCATATATGATAGGAGTGGGCATTCGTTTGAAACGAAATAGGAAATACCAACGATATTTCCTAATTTGTTTCATTTCAGAATTCCAAAAAAATGGTAGGAAACAACATGAAATTTCATGTTGTTTTTTTCTATCGTTTTTTTTTTTTTTTTGGAGGGGGAGCCAAAAATGCAATATTTTGTAAAAAAAAACCCAAAAAAACAGAACCTGCTCCATCCTTCCCGTTTATTAAAATATTAAGCCAGCTCACCCTCCTGAACCCCCCCCCCCCCACAGGACTAACCAAAATTTCCCTGGTGTTCTAGCAGGGGCCCGGAAGCGACTTCCTGCCATTATTCAAAATGGTGCCAGCTGCCCTTTGCCCCGATTTTGTGACAGGGGCTATTGGTGCCATTGGGCAGACACTGTCACATGACGGGGCAATGGGTGGCCTGCACCATGTTTCAAAATGGAGTTGGCTAGCCCTTTGCCCCTATCATGTGACAAGGGCCAGCTGGTGGTGGTGGTGGGGCTCAATATTTTAAGAAATAGGAAGGGTTGGAGTGGGGTCTGAGTTTTCTTGTTTGTTTGTTTTTTTAAGAAAAACAAAAATATCAAGCAGGGTGGACCCAAAATGGCGCACCCCCGAAATGAAAGCAAAACAATATGAACATTTTTGGGCTTCCTCCCCTAAATTATTCAACCTAATTGGAGTGACAATGGAAATTGCATTTTGAATCTGATATAGACATTTAGAATACTTGGGGTTTTCTTTTTTTCCCAGGATCTGTTGGATCAGGCAAAAAGAGTAACATAATTCAATGCTTGTGACAAGTACAGAGGATCTTTAGCTGTGATGAAGTGAAGAGAAAACAGGGGATGAACTATGGACTTTGGCAGAAGTGGCCAACTCCAGTCCTTAAGAGCCATAAACGGGCCTGGTTTTCAAGATATCCATAATGAACATGCATATCTGCATACAATGGAAGTCTATCTGATACATATTTATTGAGGTTATCCTGAAAACCAGACCTGTTTGTGGCTCTTGAGGACCAGAGTTGGCCATCCCTGGTTTATGGCATTTAAAAGAAAGCAGACTGGCAGACTAGATGGGCTTTGTGGTCATTATCAATCATATTCTGTTTCTATGTTTTTATATAAGTTTATCCTTATTTAAGTGACAGATTGATTTTCTCTGACAACTCTTGGAAGCATAATCCACACATACAATTACACAATAACATAGTGAATGACAGAAGAAAAAGACCATTTGGCCCATCCAGTCTGCCTAATTATTCTGTTCACACTGTTAAGGATGCATTCCAGATCTAGTCATAGAGTCTGATCACCTGCAAGATTTCTCCTTATCCAGGATAGTCTTTTTTTGCCTTCCTGTTTTGTACTTCGTCATCATGGGTGGAAGAGTATACAAGATCTGCACTTAGTTCACCCCAACTCCACCTTTCCCATGCCTCACCAGAAAGCTCTGTAATGTGACCATTGCCCTAACATCTGGCTTCCTGGCTCCCCTGCATAGTCTGTCAGGCAGGCCCAGCTCCATGAGTGCCTCTTGTTTTGCTAGGACTTACAGATATCGTAGAACCTGTTGTTTGCTGGCAGACCCAGATGGTAGTCAGTTCTACCATCACAGCCTGCCAGATAAACTACCCCAAGTGGTTGCCTTCTAACATTGCATATTAACAACTCTGCCCTACATTATGGTAGAATCAAAGGTGTTTGTTGCCTTCATTTAAAGCATGTAATGCTCCTTCAAAACAAGGACAAAGCATTGTTGACAAGGGAGTTCAAGAACCATAGCACCCAATCATTAAAGCAATAAAAACTGAACACATGACATATTGAACAAAGGGGAAAAGAAAGAGAGGATTTTTTTTCTTCTTCTTTCATTCTGTCATTCTCCCCCCACCCACCCATGCACACACCCACCCACACACACATGTCCATGTCTCCGCTGTCTTGCCGATACCCTGTGAAATCTTTCCTTGTATATCTGAGTGAAGAGAGGAAATACTGATGAGTCCTGTTGAATAGATCACATGCTTCCTTGGTGATGAGCCAGCGGATGGAATATGACTGGGGCTGGGCTTCCCTCTCCCACCCTCAACACTTCGATTCAGGATGATGTCTTGGAGCACCTTCAGTGCTCACTGGCCAGACTAATCAGCAATGATAGCAAGAACGCTAAAAACCAGGCCAATATCTTGAAACCTTTCTCCAATAGCTATGAAACCTGTGCCTTGCACGTAGTAAAGTGTGGATCAATGTGATGTGTCGCTGTTTTGGGGGTTGGGGATGCCAGATGGGGCAGGAGGATTCTAGTTGGAGTTGCATAGGGAAAAGGGGATGGCAGGGTTAAGGAGTGAATATATTGTGAAGGCATGAGGGGAGGCTTGGGTCGGCTCTCAGACTCATAGCCACCTGTTCTGTGCTCCCGATGATGAGGAGGTGCTAGCGCCTCCTTTTTTGCGCAACCCCTAATTTAAATATTGCATTGCGTGCCCAGGAGAGGTGGCTGGGCGCGCGTTAGGAAAACGGGCGCTCAATACTGAGTGCCCATTTTCTGTGCACAAATATTGCATCGGCCCCTTAATTGGCTATATCATTTGAACATAGCTGGTTAAGGTAAAGTTATCTGGGTATACGTATCCGAATAACTCAGAATCGCATCCAGGCTTAGCCGAATAACTTATTCAGATAACTTTGAATATCGGAGATATCCGTATAAGTTATTCGGCTAAGATAATGCTACCCAGGGTTTAGGGATGTGAATCGTTTTTTGACGATTTAAAATATCGTCCGATATATTTTAAATCGTCAAAAATCGTTAGGGCCACGATACAATACCAATTCCCCCGATTTATCGTCAAAAAATCGTAAATCGGGGGAACGGGGAGGGCAGGAAAACCGGCACACTAAAACCCCCTAAAACCCACCCCCGACCCTTTAAATTAAATCCCCCACCCTCCCGAACCCCCCCCCCCCAATGCCTTAAATTACCTGGGGGTCCAGCGGCGGTCCGGAACGGCAGCGGTCCAGAACGGCCTCCTGCAATAGAATCGTGTTGTCTTCAGCCGGCGCCATTTTTCAAAATGGCGGCGCAAAATGGCGGCGGCCATAGACCAACACGATTCGACTGCAGGAGGTTGTTCCGGACCCCCGCTGGACTTTTGGCAAGTCTTGTGGGGGTCAGGAGGCCCCCCCAAGCTGGCCAAAAGTCCCTGGGGGTCCAGCGGGGGTCCGGAAAACGATCTCCTGCCGCGAATCGTTTTCCGTACGGAAAATGGCGCCGGCAGGAGATCGACTGCAGGAGGTCGTTCAGCGGGGGTTCCGGTCCCCCGCTGAACGACCTCCTGCAGATCGTTTTCCGGACCCCCGCTGGACCCCCAGGGACTTTTGGCCAGCTTGGGGGGGCCTCCTGACCCCCACAAGACTTGCCAAAAGTCCAGCGGGGGTCCGGAACGACCTCCTGCAGTCGAATCGTGTTGGTCTATGGCCGCCGCCATTTTGCGCCGCCATTTTGAAAAATGGCGCCGGCTGAAGACAACACGATTCTATTGCAGGAGGCCGTTCTGGACCGCTGCCGTTCCGGACCGCCGCTGGACCCCCAGGTAATTTAAGGCATTGGGGGGGGGGGTTCGGGAGGGTGGGGGATTTAATTTAAAGGGTCGGGGGTGGGTTTTAGGGGGTTTTAGTGTGCCGGCTCACGATTTTCACGATTTTCACGATATTTTAACCACCCAAACGATAACAATACGATTCCCTCCCCCTCCCAGCCGAAATCAATCGTTAAGACGATCGAGGACACGATTCACATCTCTACCAGGGATGTCCCCAGCATGGCTCCTATTTATCTGGATACATTTTATCTGGTTAATGATTTAGCCAGATGTAATTTATCCAGTTAAATAGACAGATATACAAACCTCACAGTTTATCCAGTTAACTTGAAAGTTATCCAGACAAACTCTTGACCTGTTTGCATTCTTTCATACATACTCGCTGAGTGTTTCTTTTTCTTCTTGACATTTTAGATGACATAGATATACTGGGACTGTGTTCAGTAGGAACCCACAATACTACCTGCCCTGTGCCTTGTGAAGAAACTGAGTATCCTGCCATTATTTCCTATTCCACATTTGCAAGTGAAAAAGCTGTGAAGTTTCTTTCCATGAAGTTGAGAAAAAGTACAGAATACATCAGGTAATCAATTTCAAAATGCATCAAACTAAGATTCTGGGTTCCTTTATCAGCGACAGATGAGGACTGCTTGATCCATCCAGGCTGCCCATTTGTACCTGCCTACTGCGTTGTCACGGTTCATGGTCTTCCCCCTCTCTTGCCTCCCGCCATGAAGGTTCCCTTTGTGTCTATCCAATGTGTGCTTGAATGCTGTTACTATCTGTTTTAGCTCCTAACACCTCCGCTGGATGTCTGTTCCAGGTGTCCAGTACCCTCTCAGTGAACAAGTATTTTCTCATATTCCTTTTGAGCTTTCTTCCCTTCCACTTCATAGGATGAGGTCTCATCCATGAGCCTTTCAGTATCGGGGGGGGGGGCCTATGCTCTAAAACGCATGCTAAAAACATGTTTTTTTTGTCAGCATGAGCTAAAAATGACGCTCACATGTTAAAATGATATTTAACAGCCTATGCAATACATTTTGAATCACATCAGCATAACAAATTGTCTACAGCAATGTCTCCTGAAAGTTGCACAGGAATCTGCTTCCTGTATTCTAACCACCAAGTGTGCTGTAGTAAAAATACGGTAGTGATTGGGTACTAGGAGCCATGAAGCACTAAGGGCCTGATTTAACAAAACTTTTCTCCTATTTCTGTGTATGGATAAATTAAGGACCCAATTTACTAAGCAATTTTTTCTCATAGATATCAAATAGGCAAAAAAAAAAAAAAGTCTTAGTAAACCAGGCCCCGAGTCAAGTGCGCTAAGAGTAATAACAGACTTTGAAAATCTTAATACATCATTAACGTTTCATTCTGGAATATTCTTTTACTATTGGCAACCAGTTCAAAACCCAGGAATCAATCAGGTCGAAACATTCTCCTGTTTCTGAGTTTACAACAAACAGAAATAAAGTAAATATATTAATGCACATAAGTTGACAATGACCTAATGTGAAGTCTATTGATTTCTAAAACATGAAGGGGGAGGGGAAAGCAATTTACAGCGCTATTTTATAGATGCGCAAACAAACTAATCCATAATTACAGGAAGTGTCATTTATTGATTCTATTAGCACGTCAGAAATGAGAAATTAGAACACTTATTAGCATCATAGTTCAGCTGATACATGCAAAGCTTTCATTTTCAGTGCATGCTAACACTTGTTCAAACAAAGCCATATTTTCCTCTTAATAGGCCATTTTAAATGTCATAATGCAGAGGTCTACAATTAATTCCAATTCATATTATATTTAAATATGGGTTATTTAATTTTAAAAAAAAGTATTATATTTCTAAAATTATCATCACCCTAAATTTCCTACAATAAACAGGAAAAGTGTGAAATGCACATCTAAAATCACAATATTTATCCACTCTTTCAAATACAAGAACACATAATTACAAGCAATATTCAGCATATTATACCAGACAAAGTTATTTACAGTATTTAACGTAAACTTTCTTTAAGAAATGTATTTGGAAATAGAGATATGAAAAGGACACAAAAACAGTGTTATCTGTCTTGAAGAAGTTTGAGTATTCGGCATTGTCAGATGATTATTATGGATGTGTGGTGTTACTTTAGAGAGAGGCAAATATATTTCATAAAAACGGTTACATTAAATACATGATTTCATCTGATATAAAATGCTGACTATTGTTTGTAATTATGTGTTCTTGTATTTGAAAGAGTAGATATATAATTTTATACAGTATGTGCATTTCACACTTTGTCTATTTATTGTAGGATATTTGGAATGATGATATTTGGGAAGATAATTTTAGTGTTAGGATTTGTAGGTATGTGAGCCCTGGGCCAAGGTGAGAGATGGTACCGCCCACAGGGAGGAGCCCTGTGAGCCTCACTGTCGGGAAGCGAGGTCTCAGCAGACGTCTGACACAGCTTTAGAATAGAGTCTTACAGAGATAGAAAAGCACTGCCCGAGAAGTGGGGAGTATAGGGGAAAGACACAGAGTCTGTGCGATGGGGTATACCCAGAAGGAATACCTCAGTAGTGGCGGTCCAGTAATGGTTCACAGAGCGGGGTACAATGCTTATGTTTTATCCTATTTTCTTCAGATGGATCCTTCTTCCAATTTTTGAAGGATGTTTTTTTTGGCTAAAATAGCCTCTTTCACCTCACCTTTTAACCATGATTGTAATCTTTTTGCCTTCCTTCCACCTTTCTTATACACCAGGGTGATGTTCTCCTACTGGGAGACCTTTCTGATCCAAGGCAGCACTGGGGCTGCCAGACTGGATTTGGGACTTGGCTATTATGTCTCATCAATGTACCTCTCTGTCTCCCTCAGCTCCTCCAAGTCTGCTACTCTAGCCTCCAGAGATCACACTCGTTCCCTGAGAGCCAGAAGCTCTTTGCACCGAGTGCACACATACAATCTCTCACCGGCGGGTAAGCACGGTTCTTGTAGGAACGCCTCCTTGAGTTCTTGGAAGGCAGTCATGGCTTCAGATGACTACTAGGAGGGATTGGCTCCCTTTTGAGTCATAGCAGTGAGTGTGGGGGGGGGGGGGGGGGTCAGTGTTGAATAATGGTAGATGAATGACCTATAGTAATTAGTAAAAGCCAAGAATCTTCGAAGCGCTTTAAGACCTGTGGGTTGAGGCCAATCTCGGAAACTCTGGAACCCCTGGCTTGAGACCACATAACTCAGAAAGGGAATACACTCCTGGTGAAAGGAGCATTTCTCCAGTTTGGCATATAACTGGTTATCCCTCAAGCGTGGTAAGACTTTGGCGACGTCCAAGTGGTGGCTCCAAAGGTCTTGTGAAAAATCCAGAATGTCGTCCAGATATACCACTACACAGGTGTAGAGCATATCTCTTAAGATTTCGTTCATCATATTTTGAAATACTGCCGGGGCATTCAGAAGCCAAACGGCATTACTAAATATTCAAAATGGCCGTCGCGGGTGTTAAATGCGGTTTTCCATTCGGCACCCCGGTGTATCCTGACCAAGTTATATGCTCTTCTGAGGTCTAATTTGGTAAATATCTTGGCCCCTTGGAGCCTGTCAAAAAGTTCAGAGATTAATGGCAATGGGTAGCGATCCTTCTGTGTGATCTTGTTGAGGCCGCAGTAATCTATGCATGGCCGGAGGGAGCTGTCCTTTTTTCCCACAAAAAAAGAACCCGGCTCCGGCGGGAGACTTAGAAGGCCGAATGAAGCCTTTCGCCAAATTCTCTTGTATATATTCGGATATGGCCTTGGTCTCAGTCAGAGAAAGTGGGGACACCCTTCCTCTGGGAGGCTCAGTGTTGGCTAGTAAGTTCATAGCACAATCAAATGAGTGGTGAGGCGGTAGAGTGTCCGCGGCTTTCTTGGAGAATACATCTCTAAAAGAGGAAAGACCCAGAAGGGAGGTTGTAGTGGTTAGGCAAGGCATGGGAGACACGACCTCCAAGCACTTCCCATGGCAGGAGTTGCCCCAGTGGGACAGTTGCAATGTGCTCCAATCGAATTGTGGTGTGTGCAGTTGTAACCATGGCAGTCCAAGCACCACAGGGTGTATAGACTTATCTAAAACCAAGAAGGAAATGGTCTCCGTGAGCAATGACCCGGTGCGAAGTTGGATGGGGACCGTGGAGAAGGTAATTTCGCCTGGTAATGGCTCGCCATGGATAGAAGATAGTAGCAATGGCGTAGGTGTCCAGACAGTGGGGATTTGTAGGTGTTCCACGAATTGTTTAAGTATAAAGTTTCCACCGGCCCCGGAGTCTACTAGTGCTAGGGTGTGAAATTCCAGGGAGTCCGAGTTAATAGAGACAGGCAGTGTTAACAGAGGAGATGGCGCTGTTAGGCCTAGGAGGAGTCCTCCCGCAGATCCTAGGCCTGGGAGTTTCCCGGACAGAGTGGACTGGAGGGTACCGCATGACCCAGTTGACCACAATACATGCAAACACCTGATCTTTGCCAACAACGCCTCTCCTTAGCGGATAGATGATTGTGACCCATTTGCATTGGTTCCTTTTCCTCGGTGCTGGGTGTAGGAGGTCGATAAGGGAGTTGAAGGCCTCAGGGAGATCTCGTGCTGCTAATTCATCCTTGATGCGGGAGCTTAGACCTTCTAGGAATATGGCACGCAGGCAGCCCAGGCCCAGTGTAATTCTGAGGAAAGAGTCCTAAACTCGATGACATACTCGGTCAGCGACCTGGCACCTTGTTGCAGATGGAGGAGTGCAGATCTGGCGATGGTTTTGCGACCAGGGTCATCAAATACTGAGCGGAATAGGGCGAGGAAGCCCGGGAAGTCGTTGAGGATCGGGTCCATTCGATCCCAAAGGGGTGATGCCCAGGCCAAGGCTTTTCCGTCCAGAAGGGATTAGATGTACGTAGTTTTGGAAACTACATCAGGGAAATATGCAGGTTGTAAGGAGAAGTGCATGCTGCACTGATTCAAAAAGCACCTACACAACAAGGGGTCACCTGCAAAATGAGGAGGTGCTGGCAAGGGCACTGGAGGCCGGAACGGTGACACATGTGAAGCAGGTCTTGGCTTGGCAGAGTCCAGCCAATTACTCACTTGATTTATGGCGTTATCCAAAGTCTCTAATACCTTTTGCTGCTCTGTAATTCGCTGGGCCAGGCCAGGGATGGCCTGAATCACCGAGACCTGGGCCGGGTCCATGGACTTGGCAATCTGTTAGGATTTATAGGTATGTGGGCTCTGGGCCAAGGTGAGAGATGGTACCCCCACAGGGAGGAGCCCTGTGAGCCTCACCGTCAGGAGGCGAGGTCTCAGCAGACGTCTGACACAGCTGTGGAATAGAGTCTTTATTAGAGGGATAGAAAGGCACTGCCCGAGAAGCGGGGAGTGCAGAAGAAAGACACAGAGTCTGGTGATGGGGTATACCCAGAGGGAATACCTCAGTAGTGGAGGTCCGGTAATGGTCCACAGAGCGGGATTCACCGATGAGGTTTCTCTGTAGCGATGACTCGGTAGTGGCCCGCAGCACGGGGCACACCAGTGACGGTTTCCTACTGGAGATGGTACAGCAGAGGTCCACAGTGCGAGGTACGCTGAAGAGGTTTCCTACTAGAGATGGTACAGTAGTGGCCTGCAGCGCGGGGTACATTGGAGAGGATTCCAGACTAGAGATGGTACAGTAGTGGTCCGTAGAGTCAAGGTACTCACAGTAAAGTGTGTTCCAGCGGAAGCCCCAGGAACGGGGATAGGCAGCAGTCCAAGGCAAGAAGGCCCTCCGAGGAGCGGATAGCCAGAGACGAGGAAGGGCCCCCAAGGAGCGGGTATCCAAAGTGTCTCATGCCAATGTGCAGGAACTAGAACGGGAAGTCCATAGTGAGTGAAGCAGATTCAGCAATGAGGGAACTTGTTGCCAAGTTGTCAGTAGTCAGGGCCAGCTGGCTTAAGTATTGTGGAGTGAAGATGTCATCTGGAGGGGACACCCCCAAGGTTCCTGCCATGATTTGCTTAATACTGGCCCGTGCGCGCGCATGCCTAAGTGATCCCAAAGGCAAGAAGGTGGTCAGCAACGCCCACACCATCCTGGGGACGCCAGGCAGGTCGGCGGTAGCTGGCGGAGGCCGCCACCTTCCCCAACGGTGTCAATGCAGTAAAGAAAGAGGTGAGCATTAGAGGTTGCAGCCATCTGCGACCGACGGGCATAACTTTTAGAAATATAATAAAAATAATTTTGATTAAATAACTCTATGTTTAAATAAAACAATTAATTGGACTTTTTTGAATGAATTGTAAATATTTTTGTCCATTGAATAACAATAGTAGGATATTGATAACGATATTATTTTACGGTCGAGTATTTACATAGTACAAATGTCCACAATATGCACTGTTATACCCAGCAGTTTAACCAAGGTTTTTGATGGTGCACTGGGAACATCAAAAGCGTGAATTACTGGCAGCTGCATTGGTCCTGGAGAAAAGTGGATCCTTTGAAAGTTGCAATAACTTTTATGGGACCAACATAAAAATTATCCAAGGATGATGATGTGACTGAGCTTTCAAGACCACAAGGGACCTGTGTGGTCTTCAAAGATTACATAAAACATTCTTTGGATAGTTCTTGTGTTGGCTCAATAAAATGTATTATGGCCGGAAGAGAATTCAGAGTACCAAGCTAAAGACAACTTTTGTGCTTTTGGCTAATATGAAAGAATACAGTAACACACACACATCCACATGTGCGCACAGTATTTAACAGTAGTGAACAATTGAAGTCTTGCCCCAGAAAATAACTATTCTACATTTTGCTAAAAAGAGACATTTTTTTTTATCACTGATGCACTGTAAATTGAGGTGATTTATAAAGATACTCTATGCAATAATTTGCTTAATATTCTTCTCATGGATTACCATGCCTATTTGTCATTTATGTCATTTTTCACTATAGGAAAAATTTTGTCTACATTGATATTAAATACCATGACCTGAATTACAAGATGACACAGCAGCAGAAGGCATTGTCATCAACGGAACTGCTAGGCAAGTAAAAGAATGATAGGATAATATGTTGTTGGTGCTGTCACTTACTGTAGAAGGATGTCACCATGCACATTTTTAATACAAGAACTATGAGAGAAGAAAAGAGAAGCGAACAGTCCTGATAATGAAATGTGCACTTGGATTCTCTTATATAATAAGTTACTGCCAACAGTACATATTATCAAGCGCCTTTAAACTTCACATTTATTAAAAAAATTTAAACATTTACATACATTTTTAAGGAGCATGCCATGGTTAAAGTTTTATCTATGTCCCATGGTGGAGTGATCCAGCTACCGTTTCATTTCATATGACAAAACATGCATCATGTAGTTTAATTGTATTAGCTGTATGATCTCTGGTACTTCCAAATATCAAATAATTCTGAAGGGTTTGCATTGTCCCTGCAAACTTTTTTTTTTCTGTTTTTTACAGATTGCTGTAATAATGAATGAATGTGAAATGAGAGTGTAATATCTTATATGGTTGTAGGGTATACGCCAGCAAGAAATGCTGTAATGCCAGATTGAAGAATTGGGCAGAAATCCCACAACGTTACTTGCACATCTCTTTGCAGACACATTATTTAATCAATAATTTAATAATATTTTAATCAATATTTGCAGACAATATTTTCACCTTAACAAAACTTGCACCAATGGAAACACACAAGCTAAAGGATCTATGTATACCTGCATTCAGCACATTAACATGTGTTAAAGTGAACATGGCCCAGAGCAGGGCTACAAAAATGGAACATAGTCTACAACAAAAGTCTTAGCAACAGATGGTGTCATTCAGTGTAAATCAGCGAGGGGTGCCCAGGATCTTTTTGGTGCCAGGTAGGACTAGCTGACAGTGTTCTTCTGGAGGCAGGGGGAAGGCGGGAGCAAGGAGATCAGAGTTCCAGTGATCAGGGCTTGAAGGGGATGCGGCTCCTGTGATGGCAGTGCGAGGGGGCTTGTAGCTTGGAGTGGAGGCAGGTCATCACAACTCTTGGCACAGCGATAGTGCCTAGATGTAGGCCAGGTTTCCTTGCACCTAATTTTAGACATTTTAAATTAGTCACCTAGTACTAAAAATCAGTGCTAGGTGCCTAACTTCAGTGATGATTTTCTGCCAGGTCTTGCCAGGTTATCAAACTGGAAGCTTATTGAAATTGCTTCCTTTTCCCGGTTGGGAAAATGTGGAAGGTGATGAATGACCCAGTGCCTTTTGTATTTATTTTAGAAAATTATTACTACCTAACTTCCTTCTCTTGCCCTGATTTTGTCCCTTGTCACATCCTCTTTTTATGCACCTAAATTTAGTCGCCTAGTGAAAAATAGGCACCTAAATTTTGGCACAACCCATTTTTCAAAGGTCCAATTTAGGCATCTAACTATGCAATATTGACACACATTAAATGGGTGTTCAAGACCGAGCGCCCGCTCTCTTAACGCACGCCGATCCACCTCTCCTGGGTGCACAATTTAATATTTAAATGGGCTGCCGCAGTAGAAAGGAGGCGCTGGGGAAAATTTTTCATCCCTAGTGCCTCCTTGGCATCGGGCGCTCAGGAGAGGTGGCTGTCAGCGGGTTAGGAAAATGGATGCTTTTGAGACTGGAAGATTGGGCAACAAATGGCAGATGAAATTAAATGTGGACAAATGCAAGGTGATGCGTAGGGTGAAAAATAACTCTTGCTGTAGTTTCACAATGTTAGGTTCCACATTCAAATTGTCAGCTCAGTGTGCTGTGGAGGTCAAAAAAGAAAACATAATTTTAAGAATTATTAGGAAGGGAATGGCGAATAAAATTGTGGATGTCATAATGCCTCTGCATCACTCCAAAGTGAGACCGCACCTTGAATACTGTGTGCAGTTCTGGTCGCCGCATCTCAAAAAAAAAGATATAGTTGCACTGGAGAAAGTACAGAGAAGTGCGACCAAAATGATAAAAGGGATGGAATAGCTCCCCTATGAGGAAAGGCTAAAGAAGTTAGGGCTATTCAGCTTGAAGAAGAGATGGCTAAGAGGGATATTGTAGAGGTCTACAGAATCATGAAAGGACTTGAATGGGTAAATGTGAACCAATTATTTACTCTTTCAGATACAAGGACTAGGGGACACTCCATGAAGTTAGCAAGTAGCTCATTTAAAACAAATTGGAGAAAATTCTTTTTTACTCACTGAATAATTAAGCTCTGGAATTCATTGCCAGAGGATGTGCTTAAGGAAGTTAGTGTAGCTGGGTTTAAAAAGGTTTGGAATAAGTTCCTAGAGCAGAAGTCCATAAACTGCTGTTTATCAATGACCGATTATTAGTAGCTTGGGATATATTCATTTAATGTTTGTGTACTTGCCTTGTACTTGTGACTTGGTTGGCAACTGTTGGCCACAGGATACTAGGCTTGATGTACCCTTGGTTTGACCCATAATGGCATATCATATCTTCTTATGTTCTTATGAAATGCAACAACATCATGCTAATCCAGGTCCATGCACACAACGTGCCCTGTCTGAGCATCTCTTTGCATGAAATGAAGATCAAATCAGCTCTTTCCCAGACTCGCTACTCTAGGATCCTGCTGGGTGCAGGTGTGCATTTCCTACTACCTACAGTGGCAGTGAAACTCCAAAGGGAAGTTAAGGGTGAAATCAGAAAATATTTACTACCAGCACTATTTATCACTTTGAAAGCACTACTAGACATCGAAGCATAAGAGACATACATATAAGAGACAGTCACTGCTTCATGGAGCTTTCAATCTAGTCAAGACAAACAAACATGACAAATGAGTCTATGGGAACTGTATTTATTGTAGAGAAGTGGTTAGGATTTAAATGCAGTCTCACAAAAGGTGAGATTTTAGACTGGATTTGAATATAGCTAGAGAGGGAGCATGATCAATTGATTAAGGAAGTCTCTTCCAGCATACAATGCAGCCAGGTGGTAAGCGCAGTGTTGGGAGTTGGCGATGAAGGAAAAGGGCACAGATAAGAGCAACTTGCCAAGAGAATGAAGTTCACATGAAAGAGTGTAAGGAGAGAGAAGAGAAGATAGCTAATGAGGAGCTGCAGAGTGAGTGCATGCATAGACCAGTAAGAAAAGCTTCAATTGTATTCAGAAGCAGATGGTGAGCCAATGTAGTAAACAGAGAAGAGGGGTTGCATGGTCATAGTGATGCTGAAGGAAGATAAGTCATACATCTGAATTTCAAACAGATTGCAGAATAGAAAGACAGTTCAGTGGAAGATCTGCAAAGAGCAAATTGCTAAAGTCTATTTCTTTAAGGAAAACATGGTGGATGTATGGAAGAACCTTTCATGGAAGATGGTGGAGGCAAAAATTGCAACGGAATTCAGAAATGCATGGAATAAGTCAGAAGTTGGCAACCTGTGGCTCCTGAGACACATGCAGCTGTTTTCATCCCTTCCTGCAGTTCCAGACGTAGCAGGGGCTCAGGGAAATGGCATCAACAAAGGCCGTGTATGCTGCAGCAGAGATGGGCAGTTAAGCAGACTGCAGAAGCAGGAAGCGCCAGCTTGGCCTGCCTGAGGAGCGGAATCAGGGGTGGATTGACCTAACAGCGCTTTAGGCATGCCCCAGTGGGCCAGTCAGGAAGATCACATGCTTAATGTTGGTTGCTGCGTCCACATGCCTGCAGAGCCACTGTGATCAACTCTAGGTCCCACAATAGGACTTCACACAGAACCAAAGCCTCCCCTGTAGCTCTTCATTCACTTCTGCTTCCTCCATTTAACCCACGGCAGCAGTAGCAGTAATGGCGGCTCCATGGGTCTTTTGCCACTACTCTTTGTGGGCATCCCTTCCTCCCATTATCAACACAATCCTGCTGCCTTATCTCACACTCACCCTGCCTCTGCCGGCAGCCAGCAGACTTCCCACCACTGCCTCACTGCCAGCCCAACTCCTCACGCTGCTTTCAGCCTCTGGACTCCCCTTATGCTGAGCCACAGCAAAAAATTAAAAAAATAAATAGCAACAGGGCCTTCCAGCCTACCCCTTGTCACACTGAGGAACAACGCCTTGGGGAGCAGCAACAGACAGCCCACCCAGACCCTATTCTCCTGGGACTCTGCCTGGATCCCCTTGACTACCAATGTAAATAAAAACATGTTTTTAATTATTCAGAAGGGGAGAAGAGTGAGAGAGAGAACACAAGTCTGTGAGCATATGTGTGAGCAAGAGAGAGAGCTTGTGAGTCACTGAGCATATGTGGGTGTGAATAGGTGAGCATATGTGAGGGTGAGAGAGAGCATGTGAGTCAGGGGGCATGTGTGTGAGCATGTGGAAATGTGAGTCTGAACGTGTGTGTGTGTGAGTTTGAGTCAGTGAGAGCGTGACTGAGGGTGAGAGAGAATGTGAGTCAGTAAGCATATCTATGAATACAAGAGCGCGCATTAAGTCAGTGAGCAGATGTATGAGTCAGCAGGTCGGTGTCAGGCAGTGTTTGAGTGAGAGTATGTGTGGGATTAAACGTGTGTTAGAGCATGTGTGTATATGAGATAGAGACAGGAGAATGATTGTGCATATCCTCCACCCCCGACTATTCCATAACAATCTCAGGGTGACTGGAATCAAAAGTTCCTGGGTATATAAATAATGATAGATAAATTTGATGTGTTTGCTCTTTTAAAATATTTTATTGGTGTTTGGGAAATTTTTTAAAATGTTTTTGCTTTTAAATTATGGATGTTCTAATCCTCAGCAGTTTTGAAATATTTATTCTTTTAGTATGATTTTACTATTATGATGGAAGTTTTATATTTTTTGATATTATCACAGTAATAAATATAATATACAAGTTTTTGTAAGTGACATTTTACCTCAGAAGACTGTGCTTTTAATGTTCTTTTTTAATTCTAAATGCATAACTTCTAATTGTATGTGGAAAAAGTGAGGCTGCAGGGTTCACTTATGGTGCTTAATACCCTTGCAGCACCTCTGGATTCACGTGAGAAAGCAGGATTCCATGTGGAGCTTTAGGTTAGTGGTTCTCCTGAATCTTGGCCAGGGCTTCATTTTTTTATTTTTTTGTTAAGGCCTGTAGAAATAGGTGGGAATGGAAGGAGGGAAATTGAAGAAAGAGAGAGAAACCTTTGTAGATGGGGTGATTGAAAAGGAAGAAAGAGCAAAAGACTATTGGGAATGGGAAGAGATAGAGAGAGATACTGCTAGAGATGAGCAGATTTAAAAGAGAGAGGAAAAGACTTTTGGGAATGGGAAGATTGAGAGAGATTGGCGGGGATAAGGGAATTGAAAAGGGAGAAGAAGGTGTTCCTGGTGGTGGCTTGAAGGCACACTCTTCCCTTGTGCTCCCTAGGGCCCATTTCATCTCACCACTGACCTTTTTTTATGCCTTGTAACTGGGTGTAACCGGGTGCGTACATTTTTTTTCATTCCCACGGCCTTGTTTGGATGCATTGGCGAGTCATGAGAACCGTGCAGGACCCGAGTGGCTCAGCAGCGGGGATGACAAGATGGCGGCAGAAGGCCCGAATACTGAGGGCCTTTCCGAAACGACAATTAAAGAGCTGACCCGTGCCGTTTCTGCCGCCCTTGCAGACCAGCTGCAGTGGATTCAATCTTCGGTGGAACATATCCTTTCTTAAGTATAAGTTATATCAATGGGATAGTAAGTCTGGCAAATTGTTGGCCAAACTGGTGACGTCAACAGTTGTCCTAAAGGACTAATCTCCCTTATTCAGCCGAAGCATTGAATTTCTCTACTACTTCCTCTATTTCCGATGCTTTTGTTTGGTTTTATAAATTGCTTTATACAGCAGGGTCTGGGAATGAACGGGAATATCACTCTTTTTTTAGGGGGATGCAACTACCGTAGCTGAGTGAACAGGCGCGGGGTATTCTCAAATGCCTATAAAGGAGGCTGAGATCCATAGTGCCATTCGTAAGCTGAATCTTTGACGATATAGGGCCAGATGGCCTTGGGTCAGAATTTTATAAAATTCTGGGTGACCTCACCCTTATCCCTTTGAGGGATTTGTTTCAGGCTGCCTGAGACCGGGGTGCATTTGAGAAAGGTCACAATCTTGCCACTATAATATTACTCCCTAAACCTGAAAAAGACACTACCCTTGTCTCATTGTTCAGACCTACCTCCCTTCTTAATCAAGATATTAAGCTCCTCGCAGCTATACTAGCACAACGTATCAATGCTGTCATTCAGGAGGTAGTTGCCTCAGATCAAAATGGGTTTATCAAGGGGAGTCTTTCCATCTCTAATCTATTAAAATCATTGCTGGCTGCCCTTTTTCCAGATGCCGCTGACATCCGTAGCCTCTTTGTTAGCCTTGATGCTGAAAAGACGTTTGACTGAGTGGAATGGCCGTACATGTGTTGGGTTTTAGAGGGCTTTAAATTTGGGGCCTCCATTTTGTCCTGAGTCAAACTGCTGTATAATCAGCTCCTGGTGCAGCTTTTGGTAAATGGGACTCTCTCCAAGACTTTTGTTCTGGGTAGGGGTATGAGACAGGGGTGCCCCTTGTCCCCTTTTTATTCGTTCTTGCCCTAGTGTTGCGACCGTCGCAGCTCGATGTCCTCACTCCGCCCTCTTTACCTCTGTGGCGACTCCCTCCGGGTCTGATGGACGGCTGGCTGCTGCGGCGTCCCCATGCCATCTCTCTCCGGTGTTCCCGGACTGGCTCGACGTTGCAGATCTGCCATGTTGCCTGAAGACCTAGGGCGCTCGCACGCTCTGATTGAAGTACCAGCAAGAGCGCAAACCTCAGGGGCGTTCCCCTGAGATAACGTCATCTGCTTCCAATATTTAAAGGTCTCTATTTCACTATCTAACTGAGTTAGCAAGGAAGGGGATTGCTTCGGCTACACCTCTCAAGCTACTCTGCCTCCTCGGACTTACCAGAGGTACCCACTTCTTGGGGCCTCGCTCTTTTTCTTTACTTTCAGATTAAAGATAGGAACCGGTACTCGCTCCTCGAGGGCCCATGTTCCTGAACACTCTGAAGATTCTCTACTGCTTGGAAGCTATCGCTGCTACAAACAATTGTGAGTTACCATCGCTCTCTCAGAGCTTTCCCTGGAACCAGGTACTCGCTCCTCGAGGGCCTAAACCTTTCCAGCACCTGAGCTTCCTTGAGACCTTTTGTGAGTTTTGTCATCTAGTTCTGTTCATGAACTCTGCCTACTCTGCCTACTCACTTTCTACAGTTTCTCAACAGCTCAGCCATCCTGGATCGCTGTTCCAGTACCTGAGGGACTACAGCCCTGCCGGGCATATCAGCTCACTACTGCCACTTCTGGTGGTTTCAAAACCCTGTTTAATAAAAGAACTAATGTGTGTCTGTCTCCATTCTCAAGCCAAGCCAGTGGTCCCTCTTAGGATATTCTCCTGGGGGCGTGGTCATCTGCCACCGGCCCAGGGATCCACCCACAACTATATCAGATTCGTTATAGATTGCTACTCCTTAGCAAGACGATATCTGAGACACTACAAAATTGCTACTCCTCACGGAGAATACATCAGATTGCTGACTCCTCCTTCTTTAGGAGCCAATAAGAACAGATTGCTACTCCGCAGTCTAACTAACAGCAGATGTATTACAGATTGCTAACTCCCAGCTCTAACACAGAGCTTTCCTAACAGATTGCCAACTCCTGTCTGATTGCTCCACCCATCAGACAGCAGACTTATTACAGAATTATACCTAGAGCCGTTAGCCATTAAATTGCAGGCTCTCCACTCTTTTTCCGGCATCAGGCTCAATCAGAAATGGGTCAAATTGAGTCTCTTTGCAGATATTTGGGCAGATGAATGCTTGGAGGATGTCATTGCCACTATCAATCAATTTGGGTCCTTCTCTGGTTTCTCAATCAATTATGGGAAATCTGTAGTGTTTCCTTTATCCCCCTCTTTGCAAACAAAACTGGGTTGGGCCCTTTCTGTTATCCTTGGCTAACTCCTCCTTTCGTTACTTGTGGATCCATGTTGTGAGAATTGTTGAGGAACTCTGTGTCTTAAACATAGACTCAGCCCTACGCAACATAAAGGATTTGCTACAGAATTGGAAAGCACTTCCTCTTTCCATTTTGGGTCATTGTGCCTTGATCAAGATGGCTATCCTTCCCAGACTTTTATATCCTTTACAAATGCTGCCGATATGGCTTAAACCATCGACCTTATGAACTTTTTGGTCCATAGAAGGGTCATTAATTTGGCACAACAGGCCCGCTCGAGTAAGCGATGATTTACTTAGGCTGTCACATGAATGGGGTAGGGTTTCTCTCTCCTACCTATGTATTTATAATGTAGCATATCTACTCTGCTTTATACAATAGTGGGTATCCCACTGACCAAAATTTGATCTGGAGGGCCTGATGGCTGATAGGACTTTACCCTATTCTCCAATTAACTTGATTCATCTCAGCTCCAGTAGATTGCGTTCTTTGAAGGTTTCAGAGTTCTGGCTTACTGCTCTGCATAAGGCCTGGAGATAGTGGAGGAGGCTGATGGGCCGGAGCACAACTGTCTCACCGTTCTTGCAACTTGTAGGCAATTTAGATTTTCTTCCAGGCTTGGAACCCTCTATATTTTTGGACTGGGCATGTAAGGGGATTCATTGTCTGGCTCACTTGGCGGATTCAGAATCTGCTTCTCTTTACTCATTTCATTTGAGCTTTTACGTGAGGAGTAGGAGATTCCAAAGCAACACTTCTTTGCATATCTTCAGGCCCGACATTATTGCCTCGCTATCAGCAAAAATGATCTCTCACTCGTCTCTCTCACAGATTCTGAAGAAAGATTCTTGAAGACCTCGCCTAGGTTTAATAAAATTGCTGTCTGGGGGAAACAGCTCCTTTCCAACTTACCTGCCCCACACCTGACACGTCTTGCCGCAAAGTGGAGCATGAATTTGGATTTTGAGTTTGCACCGTAATTATTGGCATGCACTTTTAAGCTGATCTATAAGCACTACTTTGCGACTTCCATGAGGAAAATTCAGTTTAAGCTATTACACAGAATGTATATTACCAGAGCTTGGGATGTTTTGATGAAATTGTGGGACTCTGACATTTGTCTAAAGTGTAAGGCAGCCCAGGAGATCTTTGTCATATGTTTACTGGATTTTGGCATCATGTCACTGCATATCTGGACAAATTGCTGGGATGTCATATTTCTTGGCCCGGGAATCCTTTTATCTATGTCTTTGGGACAAGCGGGATCTCATTCCACAGGGAGGTAGGACATTTCTTGCGGTAGCTATCCTTCTGGCAAAGAAGGTTATATTGGCTAATTGGAAGTTGGACGAGGCACCTTCTTTTGCACAGTGGAAAGCACTGATGTCTCTCACTGCATGATTGGAATCTTTTAGGAGGAGAGATCTGGCATCCCACAAGGTGCTTCGAGCCTTAAAAGGTTATTTTCTCAGGTGGCATAAAGTGCTTCAAGATCACATACAGTGTTCATAATGTTTAGCTATTTATACTGCTATTTATACATACTGGTATGTGCTGTTCTCAATAGATGTGCACTGTTGGGATAAGAAGGAGTGAGAGAGAGACTGTTGGGGATGGAGGAATTTAGAGAGAGTAAATATTGGGGATAGGGCAACTGAGAGTGAGAAAGAGAGACTGTTGGGATGGGGCAATTGAAAGTAAGAGAGAGACTGTTGGGGTTGGGGGAATGGAGAGAGAGACTTTTCGGGATGCAGAATCAGAGAGAGCGAGTCACTGAGGATGGGGGAACTGAGAGAGAAAGAGTCTACTGGGGATAAAGGAATTGAGAGAGAGAAACCACTGGGAATAGGAGGATTGCAAGAAGAACTGAGAGAATACTGGGGATGGGAGAGTAAGAGAAAGCGATTGTCTGCTGGGCATGAGTGGGGAGGAGAGAGGAAGGCAATTTTAATGAATGTACAGATTTGTGACAGAGTTGTGTCTCTTAAAAGATTTTGGAGAAAGAAAAACCTACAAAATGACTCTTTTCTTTTAAAAGGTCAGAGACCCTTGGGATAAGTACAGAGAACCTTAGTTGCAAACACATGAGGAGAAGTCAGAGATCAATTGAGGTCTATGGAATTATACAAAGAAGTAAATTGGATAGATTAAATGGGCTTTACAATCCTTATCTGCTATAATGTTATGTTTATGGCAGAGAAGGCTGTTATTCCAGGAAGAAGGAGGGCAACAATGTCAAGAGCTATGATGTTACAAAAAGTGGAGCCAAGAGTTTGCACTCCAAATATTAAATATCAAACACCAAAAGAGATGCAAAAAGAATTGAAAGGTCAAAACTTAATGACTGTGTATAGAAAACAACATTTCTTTAATTCAAAGCGGCAACTTCATTGCTCAAATATCAAACCATTAGCAGTTCTCTTTAGGGTCCCCCTATGATGTTACCATCTCCTGCCACAGAGCCGGAGCTGGTCACTTATGTTTCTGGCAGTAGCTTGGGGTGATGCCTCCTGATGTGAGAAATCAGGGAGCATCATCAATAGATACATACATACCCTTTTATTCCATTGAATAATAATGTCACACTTTTTGCAGTAAACACTAGAGAAGGTTGAGGCCTGTTTGGGTCTTACTAAAAATTATATCAAAGCCATGTCCTAACTCAAGAATGTTCATAGTATAGTTCTGTATACCTTTAGTTTGTGTGCATGTGAAATATGCCAGTAGGGGATTGTAGAAAAAATTCTGGAGGAAATACAGAGTTCTTTCCAGGATAGGTTAGAGAGGAGCTAGAGAAACTTGTCTAAGGAGTGTAAGGTTAAAACAATCTGAAGTCTTAACTCATTAAGGAAAGGAACTTTGACTCTCTTACTTGCTGAATGAAAGAGAAAGTCCTCTATAAAAATGAGATTCCCAGCACCTAGGAACTTTGGGAACCTATTCACTTAAAACAGATATCTACAGATATCTAGGATCTTCCAGATGGTTATGTTGTACTGGTAATGAGATGACAATCCAAGAGTGTATTATGATGGCCAGATAACGATCAACATCTTGAATTATTTGATCAGGGTGGAGTAATATTGAAATTGCTCAATGCATGCAAATTAAATTTGTATAACTATTTAAAATTTGAAGTTGATGTAACTCCAACCGGAGCTATATAAAATGTAACCAATTAATGATGAAGGAAAGTCCAAACACATTCTCTGACAGACTATGGCATTCTTGAAAAGAATGGTTGAGCAGTTGCTGAGGGGAACTGTACTTCCATTGACCTTTCTGCTGGACAGGGAGACTTAAGAACCTAAGAAATTGCCATGCTGGGTCAGACCAAGGGTCCATCAAGCCCAGAATCCTGTTTCCAACAGAAGCCAAACCAGGCCACAAGAACCTGGCAATTACCCAAACACCAAGAAGATCCCATGCTACTGATGCAATTAATAGCAATGGCCATTCCCCAAGTAAACCCGATTAATAGCAGTCAATGAACTTCTCCTCCAAGAACTTATCCAAACCTTTTTTGAACCCAGCTACACTAATCACATCCTCTAGCAACAAATTCCAGAGCTTAATTGTGCATTGAGTGAAAAAGAATTTTCTCCGATTAGTCTTAAATGTGCTACTTGCAAACTTCATGGAATGCCCCCTAGTCCTCCTATTATCTGAAAGTGTAAATAACCGATTCACATCTATTCATTCAAAACCTCTCATGATTTTAAAGACCTCTAGCATATCCCCCCTCAGCCGTCTCTTCTCCAAGCTGAACAGCTCTAACCTCTTCATCCTTTCCTCATAGGGGAGCTATTCATTTTGGTTGTCCTTCTCTGTACCTTCTCCATCGCAACTATATATTTTTTGAGATGCGGCGACCAAAGTTCTACACAGTACTCAAGGTGCGGTCTCTCCATGGAGTGATACAAAGGCATTATGATATTTTCCATTTTATTAAACATTCCCTTTCTAATAATTCCTAACATTCTATTTGCTTTTTTGACTGCTGCTGAGCTGACGATTTTAAAGTATTATCCACTATGATGTCTAGATCTTTTTCCTGGGTGGTAGCTCCTAATATGGAACCTAACATTGTGTAACTACAGCAAAGGTTATTTTTCCCTATATGCAACACCTTGCACTTGTCCACATTAAATTTCATCTGCCATTTGAATGCCCAATCTTCCAGTCTTGCAAGGTCCTCCTGTAATGTATCACAATCCGCTTGTGATTTAACTACTCTGAAAAATTTTGTATCGTCCGCAAATTTGATAACTTCACTCATCGTATTCCTTTCCAGATCATTTATATATATTGAAAAGCAACGGTCCAAGTACAGATCCCTGAGGCACTCCACTGTTTACCCTTTTCCACTGAGAAAATTGACCATTTAATCCTACTCTGTTTCCTGTCTTTTAACCAGTTTGTATTCCATGAAAGGATATCGCTTCCTATCCCATGACTTTTTAGTTTTCTTAGAAGCCTCTTATGAGGGACTTTGTCAAATGTCTTCAAAAATTCAAATATACTACATCTACCGGTTCACCTTTATCCACATATTTATTAACCCCTTCAAAAAAATAAAACAGATTTGTTAGGCAAGACTTCCCTTGGGTAAATCCATGTTGACTATGTTCTATTAAACCATGTTTTTCTATATGCTCTACGATTTTGATCTTTAGAATAGTTTCCATTATTTTTCCCAACTCTGAAGTCAGGCTCACCGGTCTATAGTTACCCGGATCACCCCTGGAGTCCTATTTAAATATTGGGGTTACATTGGCCACCCTCCAGTCTTCAGGCACAATGGATGATTTTAATGATAGGTTACAAATTTTAACTAATAGATCAGAAATGTCATTTTTTAGTTCCTTCAGTACCCTAGGATGCATACCATCTGGTCCAGGTGATTTGCTACTCTTTAGTTTGTCAATCTGGCCTACTACATCTTCCAGGTTCACAGTGATTTAGTTCAGTTCGTCTGACTCATCACCCTTGAAAACCATCTCTGGAACTGGTATCTCCCCAACATCCTCATTATTAAACACGGAAGTAACCTGTAAGGGAGTCGGTTGGACAGCTAGATGATTGAGGGATTAAAGGGGCACTTAGGGAAGATAAGGCCATCACAGAAAGACTAAATTAATTCTTTGCTTCGATGTTTACTAATGAGGATGTTGGGGAGATACCAGTTCTGGAGACGAATATCAAGGGTAATGATTCAGATTAACTGAACCAAATCATAGTGATCCTGGAAAATGTAGTAGGCCAGATTGACAAACTAAAGAGTAGCAAATCACCTGGACCAGATGGTATACACTCCAGGATTCTGAAGGAACTCAAAAATGAAATTTCACAAGTAAAAATTTGTAACCTATCATGAAAATTGTCCATTATACCTGAAGACTGTAGGGTGGCCAATGTAACCCCAATATTTAAAAAGGACTCCAGGGGTGATCCGGGTAACTAACTTTTAGCCATATAAAGGCAGCAGCCTTTGAACGAAGCCGTATAAGTCCTGCTTACCTGGCTAAATAGCGCTGAATGTGCTTTGCATATCTAGGCCATATTATCTTTTAAACATTACAAGCAGAAAGCACTCGCTCACCATGACTTAATTGCTAACAATGGTTCTAATTCTCTGTAGTTTCCTTACAATATTCTCCATTTCCAATAATCGATTAGACAAGAGCAAGGCTTCTAAATAAATTATTCCTCCTTCAACCTACATTGGGGAAAAGAGGTACATCCAACGATCTGAGGCAAGTCTCTGATGCTCTACAGAGGTTCAATACACAAGCTTTCACACTACAACTTCCCCAACAGTGCTTCCATGGAAGGAATAAATTATCAGATTTCCTTTTCTTAGGCTATCACACTTGATCCTTTTAAGCTTCAAAACAGTTACACTAACATTTATTATCTGGAGGTATTATTCTCTTATAACATCAGCTACGTTAGCATCTTCACAGAAACAACCCACAGTCTGTAGCTTAATAATACCTGTTCAGCTTTTCCCATTCCTGTCACCTAATAAAAGGAGTGTTCTTTATCTGTGCTGTCCACTCTCTTTAACTTAATTAATTCTCTGATTTTTATGACACAATAAGGTAGCTTTTAAACACAGCACAACCTTTCTTGCCTTTTGGAGTTCTCAGCATTGCCCAGCTCAGTTTAAACTGCACTTTCACTTTGTTCATTTAGAAACATAGAATCATAGAAATGACGGCAGAAGAAGACCAAACGGCCCATCAAGTCTGCCCAGCAGACTTTTTTCCCTTTTTCTCTCTCCCACCTGTTACTATTGGCTTCCAGTACCCTCCAGCCCTAATTCCCCTCCACCCTACCACCAATTTAGAGAGCAGCTCCATATCTGCATCCAAGTGACATCCAGCTCAATTAGGGGTAGCAACCGCTGTAACAAGCAGGCCACCCCCTTGCCCCATACTCTTACCCACCCCTGTTTTTATTTTTTTTGTTTGTTTATTTATTTATTTATTTTGAGATAGCAGCCCTCCATCCTTCCGCTCCGTGAAGGTGGAACACCAACTACTGGCCACTGGCATCCCGCTCCGTGAATGCCTCTGTGGCTACTGCCGCTCCGTGCAGTGTTTGAATGCCGCTGTGGCTACTGCCGCTCCGTGCAGTGTTTTGCTGCCTCCACTTTATTCACGCCCTCTAGACTTGATGGATCCACAGTGTTTATCCCACACCCCTTTGAAGTCGTTCACAGTTTTAGACTTCGCCACTTCCTCCGGAAGGGCATCCACCACCCTTTCCGTGAAGAAATACTTCCTGACATTGGTTCTTAGTCTTCCTCCCTGGAGCCTCAGCTCGTGACCTCTGGTTCTGCTGATTTTTTTCTTACAGAAAAGGTTTGTCGTTGTCTTTGGATCATTAAAGTTTTTCAAGTATCTGAAAGTCTGAATCATATCACCCATGCTCCTCCTTTCCTCCAGGGAGTACATATTTAGATTCTTCAATCTCTCCTCGTATGTCATCCTATGAAGACCCTCCACCTTCCTGGTCGCCCTTCTCTGTACAGCTTCCATCTTGTCCTTGTCTTTTTGTAGATACGGTCTCCAGAACTGAACACAGTACTCCAGGTGAGGCCTCACCAAGGACCTGTACAAGGGATAATCACTTCCCTTTTCTTACTCGATATTCCTCTCTCTATGCATCCCAGCATTCTTCTGGCTTTTGCTATCGCCTTGTCGCATTGTTTCGCAGACTTCATATCATTAGACACTATCACCCCAAGGTCTCTCTCCTGCTCCGTGCACATCAGCCTTTCCCCCCCCCCCATCGAATTTGCACATCAGCCTTTCCTCCCCCCCCATCGAATTTGCAATACAATTACACACGGTCTATACTGAATTCATTTATCTGTCCCACACTCAGTGCAAAAAAACTCTGATTCAGTCATAACATTTCCATTAATAGCAATCAAAAGGGACTTAGCTTAGATGCAGGCAATATCCATAAATCAAGCTCTGGCTCATCCTTATCAACTACAGAGGATTCCTCCATACTGGGGCTGGGGTGATGGTGGCTGTGGCGGCTGCGGCTGCTGCTGCTGCTGTTCCTTTCTGCCCAATGTTCCCTCCTCTTTCTGGCAGTAGAACTCCCTCTATTATAGGGCCTAACAGCCTATAGCAGCCAAACTGCTGCTTCATCATGCTTCAGCTAATTGTTGTTGACCTGCCAGATGCTAGTTCTCTGGAATTCTGGGCAATGTGGTCCCACTGGCAGCCATCTTAGCTTTTATTTTAGCCTGCCTTTCACCCAGTAGTCCTTTGCAGGGACTAACCAAGATTGTAGCAAATCTGTGACAGGTATCCTAGATGTATATAATGTTCCTTTCCCCATAAAGGTCCTAGAGAACTCCCGATCTTCCAGCCTGGCCGTGTCTCCAAATGTTCTTCACTCCTCTTCAAACAGATGTCTGTAGACCTTCCTAGAGGAAAGGCCTTTCACTAGAAACAGTTTTTAAAGCTTCAAGCTCTGAGTAAGGAAGAGTGTGGTAAAAAAATTATTTCTTCCCAAACTCAGGTAAAAAAAGAAGGAAAAAAATTCTCTCTTCACCTTGATGGTCAATGCAGCACCGTCTTGGATGAGGCAAAGAGGTACAGCTACCTCCTGGCCTCCCTGGGCAGGGGAACAACCTTTTAGAAAGGCACCGGTCTTCACCAGAAAAAAGACTCAAAACTCAGAAAAAGGAGCAAAACTCTTCCTTCTCAATTTCCCTTCCAGCCCTAAACAAGGAGCAGGCAAGGCAAGCTGAACTGGGAGATCACACCAGTTCCCTCCTGACTCTCAGAACAAAATCTCCAGGTTGCTACACTCTCCTCTGTCCTAATCACCCCATATACACCAGGAGCTCTCCATTCTAGCATGCCTCTGGGGAGTTGCTGTTTCGAATGGTTCGCCCCTCTACTGCTAACTAACCCAAGGACTGGACCTAGGGTCACCTAGTGGAGATCCAAGGGGTCACTATAATCATATAATGACATATATTCTAACTCAGCAATCTTACTGTTCAGACTTCTGGCTTCTCATACAGACATTATAAAGTATGTTTATTTACTTGAATTTTCCTTTCTCTTTATATTCACAATCTGCTTTCTAGCAAATAATACAGGGAGTTTAGAGACATTCACATCTGAGTGCTCTTTGTCTATGTCTGTTCTGAGATTCTTTAGCCTTAAATACAACCTCTCTACTGGGATATTCTAACTTCCCTGTTTGCAAGTATCTTTGAAAGATACATCCTTCTGAACTATGAGCTTCTGAGCAAATGTCAGCTTTCCTGCATAGTCTATTTATTTTATTTATTTATTTATTAACTTTTATTTACCGACATTCGTGAAACACATCATGCCGGTTTACAAAAAACTCAAACGGGGGAAAGTTACAATATAACAATAAAACAATAAAACAGTAAAACAGATAAATAGATAATAAAACAAAAGCACAATAGAGCAATAATACAGGGGAGGGGAGTGGGAAGCGAGGATACCGGAAGGGTGGGAGAGGGGGAGCTAGAGGGGAGGGCAAGGCTGGACTGGAGGAGTGAAAAAAACATAAATAGATGCAACTATATACAGTTGACGATAAGTCTAGTGTATAAGCTGCTCTATCTCCCTTTTTAAATGTTAATGTAAGCAGCTGGTTCTACTCTAATTATTGTGGAGCCTATTCCAACTAAATAGGCTCCCCCTTCCCCAGAATGTTCCCCAGGTTCTACCAAATCTAAAACCATGTTCCCTGCACCATATTCTCATCCATGCTTTGAGATTCTGGAGCTCAATCTGGCTCTGGGCTCCTGTGCATGAAACAAGGAGCATTTCTGAGAATGCAACCCTGGAGGTCCTGGATTTCAGTTTCCTATCTAAGAGCCTAAATTTAGCCTCCAGAACCTCCCTCCTGCACCTTCCTATGTCATTGGTACCCACATGTACCAAGACAGTTGGCTTCTCCCAAGTACTATAAAATCTTATCTAGAGGTTTCTTCATAAAACTTAATCCACAGGTTCAACAGGAAAGTTCACAGAGAGGTAGCATACTGTACAGCAGTACAAGAAATTTGTTTAGCATAAAAGGGAAAAGTTAATATCTTGTCAAATTCAGTACAGTTCAATGCAACAGCAATGTGCCACTTACTTACTACCATTGTGATGAAACACCAAAGATAAGATATCCCACAGATTAGTTTTTCTTGTTATTTGTACCCATGATCCTCTCAGAGGCTCTTTGAGGAAACTAGACACAAACTCTATGAGTAAATTAATGAAACATCTCCCTCCATGGAGTACTTTGTATCCCAAGCAAGAGGCACAATCCTGCAGTACTCGCATGAGCTTCTTGAACATCTCTGAAATAGCAGACCATCCAAAACTCTTTATGCACACAGAAGACATGCTTCCACAATGAACAAGCTTGAGATAGATTTGCATACAATGGAGGCAGTGCAAACAAATATCCCTCATACATATTCATTGTGGATATCCTGAAAACCAGACTTGTTTGTGGCACTCCAGCCCTGGAGTTGCTTACCCCTGTATAGTTGCTTCATCTTATATACACATGTATGGGCAGAGGTGACATCATCAACTCTTAAGTTTACAATCTGCAATTTACTCTTTGCACGCTGGCACACAAAATAAAGTTAATGGCAAAACATTTAGGACAAAGTCACATGGAGTTTAAAAATGTTATATGTCCACGTGAAATGATTTCTCCTCTAAGACCTTTTTTCCCTACCTTCAACTTCTTCATTATGTACAGTCTTTACAGAAGTCTCATCTTGGTGAAGGGCTCATAGATCGGCTGGAGGACTTTTTTCAAGTTGATAGGTGTTGTCGGATAGGGATTTCTCGTCTTCGCAAATTGCTACTTAATTTAAATACTGAGCTTTTAGGGGTAGAATTACACGCTAGATGGAAGGCAGCGATACGTTCCTTGACTGACTTTTTCTTCCTTCGATCCATAAAGCACATACTTGAGTTGATGGAGGATGCAACTTTTCGGGAGATGCAATATACATTTTTGCACAGGGCATATTTACCTCCTTCTTGGCTGCATAGCGTGGATTACTTAACTCTGAGTAGTGTGGCAAGTGTCAGACATCCAGGAGCACTTTGGGTCATGGTTTGTGGGCTTGTCCAGTTATTCGAACCTTTTGGGATAAGATTCGAAGATATCTGTCCCTGTTGCTGGGTCAACCTATGGTCTTTGTCCCTGAAGGTGTCTCTTTGATATTTATTTATTTATTTAATTATTTATTTATTCATTCATTCATTTTTATATACCGTCATTCAGTTTAGCCATCACAACTGTTATAATCTCATCTTTTCAGATACAGGGGAGGGATAAGTGTTTATTAATCTGGAAGGAGTGTCTGATTGCGAAGAAGTCTATTCCTCTGCAATGGCATGAGCAAGACTGTCCGAGTTTCTAGCTATGGAGGAATAAACTGCATGCATTAATGCAAATGGAAAATCAGATTACTGCATGTTTATTCAAATGTAAATGTATCTTCCTCAGTATTTGGCACCCTTATTTGCAAAGATTGTCCATTAGGGCAAGAAGTGAGCTTATCAACTACCCCTGAATGTAAAGGTTCGGTTTTACAACAAGAGATTTTATCCTGCATTTTTCCTTTCCCTTGTTGGTTCAAACTTGGGAGGGGGGATGATTCTCTGGGATGTGAGATATATATATATATATATATATATATATATATATATATATATATATATATATAATTGTTTACCTGCATATATGACTGTATCTTGATTTAGTTGTGCATGCTTCAGAGTCATGTACGTCAAATGTGTGTGTTGTTTCTGTTTTTCAATAAACAGTCTTATATAAGAAGATTATACATGACTGAGACTGGGAATAGCAACAGTCTTTCTGTCATTTTGAAACAAGAGTAAATAACTGAATTCTAATGAAGATTTCCAGCCAATATTTATTTGATGGAATGTAAATAGGCTGCCTGTTCTGTTGGAAATGCTTGCAATTCATTAGTTCTGTTGTAAAGAGAAAGTCCTTGATAACATCAATCCATGACATATTACCTTATTTAAGAAGAACAAGAATTTGAGTCGTGTTCCTTCACTAGAGTGCCTTGAGGTGTACAGTTTTCCTCTATGGAAATGAATACCTCTGGCCAGAGGGGTTCTGGCTACAGAGGTCTGCATATTGCCATCTAGTGACAACTTAAATGAGTCCCATGCCAAGTCCTTCATGCAACATGAAGGCTTGAGACTACTTCCTCTTTCTCCATCACACTTTAGTATCGTCCTCCCACATCTCTTTTTCACCTCCTCCCTCTCTTCTTTTATTCCTTCACTCCCGTTCTCTGCCTTCCTCTGCTCTTTCTCACCCCTCACGTCCATCTACTCCTCCAACTCATCCACGCTCATTAGTTGCTGCTGATCACCGGTGCCATTAGCTGGGCTCAACCACTAGACCCAGCAGCTACGTTTAACTCAGCAACAGCATCAACTGCCAAAGATGTTTAAGGTAGTGAACCAGATGGAAATAGTGGTGTTTTCCTGGCGTGGCAAAGCTGTGCTGAATAAGGGGAAAGTCATCACAAGTGCCATAAACCCACAAGAACATACCCATTACACAAAAATAAAAACTAAATTTCACTCGGTCTTTCTCTCTTCCTCTGCTTCCTCTCCTCTAGTTCCTAATTAAACCCTGCTGTTACTTTCTGGAGACATGCTCTTTTATATTCTTTGTGATGAATCTGATGGCAATTTCTACCAAATGTTTTTTTGTCCCGTTGAAATTTGTCCATGATTTCTTTTCACTCTGATTTTGACTCTCTCTCTCTCTCTCTCTCTCTGTTTCTCTTTCTAACACCTTGTTCAAACTCCATATCATCTACTGCATTCCGCTTTTTCCATTTATTTCTGACTCTCTAAACTCCTTTTCTTCTTTCACCCTGCTTCTGTCTATCTGCTTTCTGCCTCTCCCTACAACTTCTGTTTCTTCTTTTTATGACGGTACTCTACCAACACTCTCATCACCTCCACAGTTCTTGCCAGGTTCATTAATCTGGTGTCCTACCTACTTCTCTCCTCCCCACCCCTCCTACTCTTCCTTTCCACCATCTAAAAAAGAAAACTAAAAACTAATTTTCTATCCTGCTCTATCTCCTTAAATGTGGCAGACCTGGTTCCTGTTACCTAAAGAGGAACGAGGAAGAAGACCCGATGCTAAAGAAAACCATGGCCTCCTCCTAGCACCATCTTCCCTCACCTTCTGAATGGGGCATGCTAAGACCAGCCATTCCCACTGTTCAGACAGCATCACAGACAGGAAAAGAACAGGAGGGTGAGGAGAATGGGACAGGAAGGGACACAGTATGGTAACTTTCAAATGAACTCTAGTTGCATTTTAATATCAATCCTTAAAGTAGACAGAAGTACAACGTGCACCAGTTCCCAGATTTATTCCCTCTTTTGTAATGTTGCAACTTTTTATTTTGTCCAGAAAAGTTTATTTTAACTGAAAGTGAACCTTTTGCATTTTCTCAAAACACATGCTCCCACCGCTTAGTGTTTACACAGCTCTCTTCTTACTTCATTCTGTTTCAGCTGATGTTGGTGGTCAACTTGGTTTGTTTTGTGGTGCCAGTGTCATTACAGTCATAGAAATTTTGGAATACTTTGTCACCACTTTCTATTGGATGTGCATCTTACTTCTTCTGAAAGCAGTAGAAGCCCCTCCGTTGACTCCTCCAGCTCAAAATCAGATAATCCAGTAGAAGAGAATACAGCAATACGAAAGAGGTGTCACACTTGAACTGCAGGCTGAACAGATCTTACACTCTGTCCGTCACAGAATTCTCAATATGTTACAATTTGTTGTTGTGCGTTCAATAAATATAAATGCCTTTTATAATTTGAGGTTTTGCAATGATGGAAGAACAAGAATTGAAAACATTAAAAAGATGTTCTGTAATTGTCTTTATAATTTTTTATTATGATCATTTGAACACAGCAGGGGTTTTGCCATATGCAATAAATAGCCTGGGTTTGGCAGTTATCTGGCAGGTTGCATTTCTAACTTCTTGCCACTAGAGGACGCCAGTGTTTGCTCAGCACTCATCCATTACAAACCAGGCCCGATTTGGGGGACTATGTACAAAACCCGTGCTACATTTAACACACACAATACACAAATTCACTATTCAAAGTGACCGTATTGCGCGTACCTTTTACCTACGGCCCTTGCACCTGTTTTCGAGGGGAAAATACACAAAGACGCTCGCTTTGAATAGTGTCGCTGGCGGTGCAAAGTTTGCGCACTTTCTTGGGTCTGCTTTTGGCGCAGGTGGACTTTTGCTGGAAAAGCGCCGAGTGTAGATTTGAAAAGGCACATGCATGCTTTCTCTCCACCTGCTTCAACATGCCTCCTCCCTGGTTAAGCTCAGGTGCAACGTGCAGACTTTTAGCCTCATCGAAGGAGGGAAATTTCAAAGAAGGACGATTTAACTGGGCGAAATGCTCCTTACCCACAGAAATCACTTTGGAAATGTGGTGCTATGTACTGTGGCTGCATCGCAAGCCCCCTTCAACATTTTTTCACAGCACTTGGGAGTGTGTGAAATGAATCCCTTAAAATAGCATGATAAGGGATTATTTATTACCATGTCATTTAAGTATTTATTTATTTTAGATTTTTATATTCCGCTTTTCGGCGCTTCAGAGCGGATCACATTCAGGTACTGCTAGGTATTTCCCTATCCCCACAAGGCTTACGATCTAATTTTGTACCTGAGGCAACAAAGGGTAAAGTGACTTGCCCAAGGTCACAAGGAGCCACACTTACATTTTATCTACATTTTTAGTGTGTGAAATTTACACACCCAAAAAACTCTACAGCTTCAGGGCTCTAATTAACTGCTCCAATGCTGACCACAGCCGGTAGTAAAGCAGTGTGGGAAGCAGTGTTCAGTGCCTTTCTCACCTCACAGACAGATCACCTTCCTCTCTGGCAAATAAAGCCCCCTCCCCTGCACACTGTAAGCTAGTCTCTGCCTCATCCCCCTACCCCATTCTGAGGCAGCCTCCTGCTCCTCCCCACCCCAGCCCCAGGTCCAGGAATAAGGTCGCTAACGTTTTGCAAGACACAAACCTGCCACCTGCCCGAAGGGAGGCAATTTTTCCCCATCTATGCCCCTTCCCTCTACAACCAACAACTGCCCTCCCGAAACATAGGCTTCATGTCTCCTAGAGCCCTAACCCATACACATCCTTCAGAGCCCCCCCCCCCAAAAAAAAAACAAAAAACAAACAAACAAACATAGGACGTGAAATAGTGTGACAGAGGGACGCTGGGATGCAGAAGGAGAGGCATAACCAGCGGGAAAAATAGCAAGTGCGACTGCACAGATCATTCATGAGACTTTTCCTAGAATATTGTGTCCAGCAAATATAGAGCAAAATTATTATAGCAAAACAGCATTAACCCCCCCCCCCCCCGGGAACTCAAACAGCCGAAAAGGCAGAAATGCAATTATTACTCAGGGCCTGGAACAGCAATAAACCTCCAACGAGCTGCACTGCAACGCACCCTCACACAGAAGGTACACATTATCAGAACCCCTCACCTCGGTCACACAGACACGCTCACCAAATACAGAATAAGGGACCACAAATTTTCAAATGTTCAGATAAAAACTGCAATGGCAGCCCCAGGAACTCAGATTCTGCATGCAGTGCGGTGTTGGAGAAACAAAAATAGAAATGCATGTTCTCCTGCACTGAGCAAATTGCAAACATTAAGAGATGCACATTCCCAAAACTAACTAAAGTGAAAATAGAAGGCTTCTTCCTATCTTTATATCTGATCTTTTTATTTTTCTAATTGTGTTGGTCCCAGTCTCTTTTTCTGCTTTCCTCTTAGTGATCTTCCTCAAACTCCTGTCCATTTTTTATTTCTTCACTTTCCCTGTCTTCTTCACTTCCTCTTCTAAATCTATCTCTGACATTGATCTTACACTTTACATCCTGTTTAGCCCCATTTCTCTCTTCTCTGAATCTTTTCCCCTTCTCTCCATCCACTCATAAATTTCACCCTTCCTCCCTTTTCACCTTCCAGTTCTCCCCTTCATTTCCCCTCTCATTCCTCCTTCTCACTCACTGCTATGAATCTCCCTTCTCTCTCTCCCTTTCCAGTATCTCTCCTCTCTCTCCCCCTCCTTCCCCCAGCATCTCTCTCCTCCTCTCTTTTACCCCATCAAGCCCCCTCTTTTTTGCTCCATCATCTTCCCCTTCTCTCGCCTCGCAACATCACCCCATCTCTCTCTTCCCTGATCACATTTCCCCCTCTCAGCATCTTCCTCCTTCTCTCACCCCAGCTTCTCTCTCTCCTTAGCATCTCCCTTTCTCTCTCTCCCACCGCAAATCTCCCCCTCCCTCCTCCCCTTCACGGATTCTTCCCCCTCTCTCCCCCCTCTCCCAGCATCTCTCTCCTTTCTATTCCCCACCCCACTTCCCAGCATCTTTCTCTTCTCTCTCTGTCTCCCACTCCCCTTCCCAGCATATCTCTTCTCTCTCCCAAGCCCTCTTCCAAGCATCTCTTTCTGATCTCTCCCACTTCATCTTTTCCAGAATTTCCCTCCATTGCTCTTCTCCACCTCCCCACCCCTTCTCAGAATTTCCCTTCTCCCGTCTCCTCCTGTCCAGCATCCCTTCCCGGGCTGGGTCCTCCTCCGTCACCAGGCTGATCCACATCTCGAGGCCAACCAGCAGCAGCAGCGCAGGACCTGCAGCAGCCCTGCCCCCTTCTTTAGCACAGGCTTCCTGTTTCCCAGGTAAAACCTGCAACCCAGGAAGAGGCAGGGGCCTTGCAGGTCATGAAGAGCGCAGCAGCTCACAGGCACCGCATCTGTTTATTTTATGTATTTATTTTAGATTTGTATGTTCCGCTTTCCGGCACTTCAAAGCAGATTACATTCAGGTAGAGTAGGTATTTCTGTTTGTTGGGTCAGGCGCCCTGGGGCTCATGGGTGGGGAGAAGTTAATCCCGGCTGGTCTGGAGGCTGGCCGTCGGCAGAAAACCAGCTCTTACATTGTGCAGTTTTCTGGTCTGTGGCCACCAAGCTCCCTTTAAACCAGTTAGGCTAGCCAAATATTGTCTGGCTGGTAACCCTAACCGGGAAGACAGCGAATAAAGAGAGCAGCCTACCTGCAGCTTGCCGCTTTGCCAGTCAGCTTCAAAATGACGGTCTTGTCACCTCATATTTAGATATTCCTGGATGATTTTTAAGGGACTTTTTTAGTATATAGCCCTCTAGAAATTTCTGTGAAACCTGCAGGTACCCACAGTAAATGTGATTATTTTACATGGAATCCTCTACAAATGCAGTTATTCTCTCTCTGTGCTGTAGGTGCCATATTTACAAACATTATCAGAAATTACGAAGACTTGATCTAAAATTCATGAACGTGTTTCAAACATTGCGTCCTCTAAGCTAATCAATGTTACTGTAGCCAGGATTCCTATAAAACCATGCTCGTTCAGGACACAGTAATGAACGTTTGGGACCTTGCCCACCATGGACATCGGAAGAGGAAACAGGGAACAGTAGATTGGTGGGGGAGGGTGGAAGATTGCATTAATCACGTGGTGTCAGGGAGAAGGAAAAAAAAGTGCAGCCGTACATCCTCAACCTGGTTCTTGGTTTTTACATGTCTTGCAAGGGACCTGGTAATTCTCTTACTGCTACTGACTGAGCCAGAAGTAGCAAGGGGAGCACAACGGCTCTTCCAGCTGCATCCACTTCCTGTGTCCCCCGGGGCCTAACTGGAACGTTGAACCGTGCTAGTACTACAGGGTCCCAGGTTTTTCAGAATGAGAGTCGAGTTCTGAGTGGCAGAGGGGGGTGACGCGGCTCGACGCATTGCTGCTATCCTTCTGCTATTGCTGGCCAAGATAAATGGCATTAAGAAAGGCATTGAAGGGGGAGAGGGGGATTGGCTAAGGGGGTGAGAAGGAATGGGTGTGGGAGGGAAATCAGCAGAAGGAGTGAGGAGGGACTTGGGCAGAAGAGGAAGTTTGACTAGGGGAGAAGAGGGATTGGTTTCAGTTTTGAGAAAGGAGATGAGAGTTGGATTGGCTGGGGGAAAAGTTAGAGAGGCTGGGGATGAGAGAGAGATTGAATAGGAGTTAGAGGGATTATCAACTGGGGGGGTGAGAAAGAGGCTGGAGTGGGTGAGAGATGGGATGTTAGGCTTGTGTGAAAGAGGGGGTGGAACATGTGTGTGCGTATGTAAGAAAGAGAGAATAGAGATTGGCAGAGGGGTAGGATGTGTGAGAGGAAATGTAGGACTTGGGGGGTGAGAGAAGATGCTAGAGAAGGGATGGAGAGGTGAGTGTGTCTGCCTGGAGTGCCAGACTGGGGTCACTGGAGTTACCAGGCTGGAACTAAGCTTCGGTGGGCTCACGTTATAGAAGCGGGGTTTCAAGCTGTATTTATCGGAGTGGGATTCCCCTGTCTGGCCAGCTGTGTTACTTGAGGCCAAGACTCCTTGACTCCCCTCCCCAGCAATCTGGGGTACCATTTAGGCTAGTGAAGGTCTTACTTGTTCTTCCATTCCCATATCATCTCCTCTTCCACATCCATTGTCCTCTCTCTCTTTCTCCTTCTTCCAAACCGTACATTATGCTCTGCAGCCACAGAATGCTGCGGCCGCCATTGTTCACCTCTCTTTTTACAACTTTGGCTCCTTTGGGCGAACTCATGGCTTCGGCCAACCACAGCCGGCCTTTCAGCCTCCATTCCTGGGCCTGCTCGAGCAGCATGGACACTGCCGACCGCCATCTTACCCGTGGGGTTCCCCAGGTGCGCGCACACGCTCTCCGACCAGCTTTGACCACGTCATGGCGGGAACCTCAGGGGCGTCTCTAGCAGATGACGTCACTCCACTCCAGTACTTATACTCACTAGCCCAGACAGCCGGCGAGTTCACTTGCTGCAATCCACAGCTTCTCTTCACCTTGTTCCAGTTTCTGCCTCCGTGGTGTGAGACCACTGGGTTATCGCTCCTCGGGGGCCTTCCTTGACTCTTGGCTATCCGCTCCTCGGAGGACCTTTCACCTGGACCTCAGCCTGCCTCATCCCTGATGCCTACTTCGGGACTTCCTTTTGCTTCCAGTCACTGTGAGTACCTTCCTCTGGATCCTTGTGGTGATTTCCATGTGGGAATCCTCTCCGGTGTACCCCGCTCTGTGGACTATTGCCATGAGGAGTCACTTCCGGGTTTTTCCTGCTCCACAAGACCCGCACCGTGTCACCATCAGAGAAATCCTCACCGGTGTACCCCGCTCTGCGGACCATTGCCGCGAGGACACACTCCCAGGTTCCTCCCTGTTCTGCGGACCTGTGCCATGATACCATCAGAGGAACCCTCGCCAGTGTACCTCGCTCTACGGACTACTAATAGCACATTTGAACTTAGTCAGAGAAAGGACCTTGTCTTTGGCCGGTCCAAAAATTTGGAATGCACTGCCTGTTGATATTAGAACAGAAATTTGCATTCAGAAGTTTAAAAAACAGATAAAAACGTGGTTATTTGAACAGGCTTTTATTGAAACAAATGGAGCCATGTGAGCATATAAGTAATGTAGCATCGGAGATAGTATGTGATTCCTAGACTAATGATAGTTTTATTAAGTTTTTAATTTTATTAAGAATATTTTAAGTTTTTAGTATTTAGTTGTATTATTTAGAATTTTAAATATAGAAATTTGAGAGGATAGGATAGTAAATTACTAGCTGAAGAATGTGATAGGATATCTAGACGTATGGATAGCAGTAGTGATCTATTTAGATATAGAACTGTTTATAATTTTAGCATTGTTTTAATTTCTATTGCTTGTTTTATTTTATTTATGTATGGTGTAATTATACGTGATTATGATCTTTTAGAACTGTATTGATGTATTGCTAACCGACTTGATGTCTTTTGAGGAAGGTCGGTATATAAAAACTTGTAAATAAATAAAATAAATACTACTGTGTTCTCTCATCGAGGAACCCTCCTGCTTACTTCACTACAGATTCAGCGTATTTCAGTGACTGTACTTTCTCGGCATTCTCCCCGCTCCTCGGGTAGTGCCGCTTCTCACCTAGACTCTCGTCTCTCTGCTGAGTCTGACGTCAGCATTTCTGCTGCCGTACGGTGGCCCGCCTCCAGGGGTCACCCTCTCCTGCTCCACCTCAACGTCTGCTGTATCCCATCCCACAGCCGAGGCTCCGCCTCCCGATGGTGAGGTCCAGCGGGGCTCCTCCCCCTGGGCGGTTACACCTCTCACCTCGGCCAAAGGTGACTTATCCTAACACCGTAGTCTTCTCTCCCTCACCCTGAGATCCCCTCCCTGTGCTGATACTGAAATCTATTACCCCTGCCCCCAAAAATAAATACATAAATAATACAGGCACAAAAGCGAGATTCATAAATGACTTTATTTTTCTAATGGGAAATAAAACTAACCTAATTTAAAGGGCAGTTTTAAAAATATTTTACACAGGGATGTAAGCAAGATCTGAGCCTCCCTATCTGCAAGTAAACGTGCCTGTGCTTTTCCCCATCCCAAAAGGGGCACAGCTGGGGGCAGTGGAAGGTCAGGGCTGGCAGGGGGCATGCGGGATTTTATTTTGAAGCCCTGTGCAAGATTTACGACACAGATTGCATTTCAGACTCGGCAGTAAGGTGACTGCGCTGCTGCCAGCCCCGGAATTCTCAAAAGGGAAACTGCGCACACATGGTTTGGCATAACTGAGCTCTTCAGAGCCTCTTCAGAGCTGACCTACAGTTATGGAGACTCTGCCACCTCATGCAAGATTTAGAGACACCTGAGGCCCAGAAAAAGAAAATTGCCCCTTCATGCTACAAGCACATGACTCTCCTGATAAAATTAACTGCCCAGTGCTTTTAATCCAAAAGCCTCGTGCAAGTGTGCAGCGATGGGAAATGTAAAATAAGGACTTGGGATTTATTTCTCTGGGGCTCAGGTGGTGATAAAGTGCATCACCTTTCTTTGTGAGGGTGGGGAGGGTTATGATAGCAAGACAGCTCCCTCTCAACGCACAATTAAACTCTGGAATTTGTTGCCAGAGAATGTGGTTCGTGCAGTTAGTATAGCTGTGTTTAAAAAAGGATTGGATAAGTTCTTGGAGGAGAAGTCCATTACCTGCTATTAAGTTCACTTAGAGAATAGCCACTGCCATTAGCAATGGTTACATGGAATAGCCAGGGCAGTATTTCAGGCCTCCCGCGTTGTCGCAAAGTCCGTAAGCGCTTCCCACCGGCAGGTCTTCACACCCCGTTTCAAAGTGAGCGTAAGCGAGGACCTTCCCCTTTTAAAATCGCCGCGGGTACGAAGGACATTTGCGGTTGCTTTTTTCTGCAGGGACTCTTTCCAAGGCAGATGACGCACGGAGAGCTGAAAATGCCAATCTGCACACATCGTTTTCTTCTCGTGTCCACAGCACACCCGCAGCAATGTGGCTACAAGCTTGCCTGTGGCGGAAACCTGCCCACTCCCACCCCTGTATTTTTAGCTGGATTATGGGTGAGTTACAGCAGGATAAATTGGCATTTACCTGAGTAAATGGCTTTTGAAAATTGTCCACCCCATTGCCTTATTCTTTCGGTAGTCAAATATCAATGCAGCCAACATTCATCCACTATCCGGCTAACTTGGTCGAGACATTCAGCGGCTATCTTATACTCTGCTATCTTATAGTTACTTGGATAAGTTTATCTGGCTAACTATATGTCCTAGACTTATTCGGTCAACTAAACCGGATAAGGCTGAATATCAGCACTTTTACTCAAGTAAGATTTTCTTATCTTACGTTTTTCACTTTCTGTTGATCTCTATATAAAATGTCTTTTATCTAAAAAAGTCACTGGATAGTTTGTTATAAGCAATACTTCCATTTACTACCAGCAGGTGTCACTATTAATCCTCATTTGTCAAAGGACAGTTCCCAATTCAGTGTAAAATGAAAGGCTGGAAACACAGAACCAGGTATCTCACTATTACCTAATAATGACATTTATAGGTGAATTTTCAAAGGAGTTATGCATGTAAATGTCGTCATTTCTATGTTTCTATGTTTCTATACCATCATTGTTATGTAGTGGACCCTTGACCCGGAGCGAGAGGTCATCCACCTGAGGAAACTTGGTGCCCTTCGCCTCCGGAAGGTGGAAATCCTGGAGTAGCCAATCCCTCAGTACCCTTCGCAAGGCCCACAGCGATTCGGGTACAGGCCAAGGAAAACCAGACACGCAGTCCCGGTTCCAGGCAGGGGTCAGAGTCCGATCCGGGTCCAGGCAGGCAGCAAGCAAAACAAGGTCAGAGTCCAATCCGGGTCCAGGCAGGCAGCAGGCAAAGCAAGGTCAGAGTCCAATCCGGGTCTAGGCAGGCAGCAAGCAAAGCAAAGTCAGAGTCCAATCCGGGTCTAGGCAGGCAGCAAGCAAAACAAGGTCAGAGTCCAATCCGGGTCCAGGCAGGTAGCAGGCAAAGCAAGGTCAGAGTCCAATCCGGGTCTAGGCAGGCAGCAGGCAAAACAAAGTCAGAGTCCAATCCGGGTCCAGGCAGGCAGCAGGCAAAGCAAGGTCAGAGTCCAATCCGGGTCTAGGCAGGCAGCAGGCAAAGCAAGGTCAGGACAAAGCAGGAGTCAAATCGGAAACGCCACAGCACGAACACAGCAAAGCACGGGACCTGTTTGTGAAGGCAACCCGTCCTTCACTGAGCGGCGTTTAAATCTCCCTCTTTGGCTGACGTCATCTTCTGGGGCCGGCCCCTACTCCGCATCCCGACCCCTTTAAGGGGCGGAGCCAGCCGCGATCCTGCTGACGCTGCTCCTCGGGGGGAAGCCATTGCTGCGCCGTGGCCCTTGCGCCGCGGACCGCCAGAAGGGAGACCCGGGACGAGCCCGCCGGAGGAGGTAGGGGGGCCCGATCGTGTGCGGTCGCGATCGGGCCTCACAACAATCATAGCAATTTTCAAACGCCCATTCACCTGTGTTAAGTGACTTACACATATAAAATCCAGTTTCAAGCATGGAAAAACTTTAGAAAATCAGGTCCATTGTGTGCATTGAATTTTCACACTAATTCTGTAATGCCTCGATTTGAAAAATATCCTAGGCAATTCTATGTAAATCAAGTGGGCTGTGGGTCATTGCTGGCTTTTAGGAAACTCCTGGTTCAGCAGAGTCGCCAAGCCCCTGCATCCCTACCCCCCTACCCCCAATCTCCTTCCGTTGACCAGGACCTGGACCTCATTGTCCTCCTTTTGCGATAAGTCCTGTGCTTCAGCTTTGGTAATTTAAAGAGAGGGGCTTTGGCAAGAAACGTGGGAGCTGGAAGGTTTAGATGCAGGAGGGTGTTGTGGATGGCTGGCCAGTCTGTTTGGCAGTGCGAGGCTGGTGACATCCGCATCCTAGAATTGGCAGTTGCCCAACAAGATTCACTGGGTTGTCCGCTGATGGCTGCCCCTCCCTCCCTCCCAAATATGTGGTTAGAATGAATGGGATGAAGCAAGAATGGTCTGGTGATTAGGGATTTGACTCATTGGGTCGGCAGCCGATGGCTGTCCTTCCCTTCCTTCCAAATATTTTGTTTGTTTCTTTGTGTGTGTGTGTGGTCAGAATTAATGGGATGGCGCATGGAAGGCTGAGTGGTTTCGGATTTGTTGCAGCTAAGGTGGGATTGAACCATTTCAACCCCTAGATTTCAATTTAAGAGCACATCCATTATATTTAAAGCTAGCTTCAAGGGCACTCTGAGCTCTGTATATGCTACCACCATGAGCAATGATTGGAATGTAGCCTTCAGCCTAGTGACACCCCCAGGTTGCAGGATACTGATGGAAGAGAGCCACAGGGCACAGTTTCCTCATCATGGCTAGCTTATCACTGGCTAGTCGAGTATTCTGAATTCAGCAGCAGACTTCTCTTGGGCTAGAAGGCCTTGTTGAGTCATTGTTTCAGCTAGTTGCCGTATTTATGTTAATGTTAAATATGAAATTTTTGGCCAGTCTGGGAGTTTGAGAGGAAGGTAATGGTTGATTAATGTTTGCTGTGATTTGACTGTTTAACCCTTTAGCTCAATTGTAATGTAATGTTTGTTTAATAAAGCTGTGGCCCAGTTGTTCTACTTTACAGTTATATGAGTATTATTTGGGTTTGGTGACTAATGCAGAGGGAGGAATGCGAGTGACTATGTTGTTTTTGGGGAGGTTTTATTTTTATGGAAAGGCAAGTAAACTTTTCTCTCTAATCATTCATTTGCATACATTAACTTATTTAAATATTGTCATTTATGAAAAATCTATAAAGGAGCAATTAGAGAACAGGTCTGGATTACTTTTGAATTGTTCTGGTGCTTTCTTGAATATTTGGGATCTCAGTGAGGATCTGAAAACAGGAAGTACAGTTCTGTTAAATTATCTTTGCAAGAGTAATAATTGTAAAGCCTTATTTGCCACTGTTAATTTAAGAACATAAGAACATGCCATACTGTGTCAGACCAAGGGTCCATTAAGCCCAGCATCCTGTTTCCAACAGTGGCCAATCCAATCCAGGCCATAAGAACCTGGCAAGTACCCAAAAACTAAGTCTATTCCATGTTACTGTTGCTAGTAATAGCAGTGGCTATTTTCTAAGTCAACTTAATTAATAGCAGGTAATGGACTTCTCCTCCAAGAACTTATCCAATCCTTTTTTAAACACAGCTACACTAACTGCACTAACTACATCCTCTGGCAACAAATTCCAGAGTTTAATTGTGTGTTAAGTGAAAAAGAACTTTCTCCAATTAGTTTTACGTGTGCCACATGTTAACTTCATGGAGTACCCCCTAGTCTTTTTATTATCTGAAAAAGTAAATAACTGATTCACATTTATCCATTCTAGACCTCTCATGATTTTAAACACCTCTATCATATCCCCCCTCAGCCGTCTCTTCTCCAAGCTGAAAAGTCCTAACCTCTTTAGTCTTTCTTCATAGGGGAGCTGTTCCATTCCCCTTATCATTTTGGTCGCTCACTAAATCACACACTGCTGGTTTGTCATCTCTTTCCTCACACAGTTGTGATGATTTAATGAAAAAATAGGGGCTCTATTGCGAACATTGACTCTGGCTAGTAACCGTGCAGTTTCTCCAATAGGTGAAACTGTTATTAAGTGGGAGCAGTTCGGTACGTCAGTACTTCATGTTTGGAAGTTCAGAAGACCATTTGTAGATTAAATCCTGCTCCATGCAAACTGAACCTTATATCGGCTAGTTTGCTAAAAGTCATTAGTGAAGAAACCTCTCTAACCTTAAGTACATTAGTAAACCTTTTATTGCCTGAAGGTTCCCTACAAATAGCTTTTAAAAAGCTGTTGTAAAGTCATTGTTGAAGAATTGACAAAGTGGACCCTTCCATGTTATCCAGTTACAGGCCTATTTCCTCCCTTTCATTTCTTGCCAACTAATTGAGAATCTAGTATTATTTCAACTAAATGAGTCTCTAGATGATAATTCTTTACTCTTTCCCAATCAGCTTGGTTTTAGAAGAAAAAGTAGCACAGAAACACTTCTCTCATCTATTTTTGACACAGTGAAATAGGGTTTCGATGGCAGGCAAGATTATCTTTTAGCTCTGTTAGATGTCTTGGCTTCTTTAACCACAACAAACAAGCCCAATTTACTAGAAACCAGGAGTATCAATACAAGCAAACAAGGTTTCCAGATCAATTATTTGATTTATATACGCCACATAAATGATATTATATATTATATTAGAGATAAGACATATAGGACTACTGCCGACTGGATCTGCTTAACAGTCAGACCCAACATAGGAGGAGTCACATTGCTTTATTTAATGAATAATAATTTGAAGTCTTTTTTCAAGAAGTATTGCCATGGGAAATAAAAATTTTAAACAAAGCCACAACCAGCTTTTGTTTAGTCTTAAAATCATGCGCAATTCATTGCAGTACTTAGCTCTGAATGGATCAAAAGTGAAGTCCCGACGTGATCACGTTTCGAACCATTCGGGTCCTGCTTCAGGGGTCGATTCTTTTAAATCCTTTAAAGCAGGTCCGAAAGCGGACCGCCGACAAATGACTGCACTGAAGACGCCGTTTTGCTTGCCGGTTTGGGAACAACATTGAGGCTCTACTTTAAAGGATTTAAAAGAATCGACCCCTGAAGCAGAGCTACTCATCTCTTTCTGTTTAACAATGAGTGGCTAAGTGGGAGTGGCACAGAGGGAGTGGCTTGGCGATTGCACCGGGGAGGGTTAATGGAGTGACTTAACAATCATGGGCGAGAGTTTAATGGAGTGACTGATCATGGGGGAGGGGGAAAAGGAGTGAACCTACCAGGGATCTGGAAAAAGGGAGGGGCTGAGAGAACAGGGGATGGGGCAGGGAAGGAGTGAACTGGGGATTGCAGGGAAGGGAGGAACAGAGTGAACTGAGGATGGGAAGAAGGGAGGAAGTGAACTGATTATGGAAGAAGGAAGAGACAGCCTGAATTGGGGGAAGGGAGGGAATGAATCAATTTGAGGGAGAGGAAGTTGATAGAGTGAACTGGGGCTTAGGAGAAGTAAGGGGATGAACCAATCAGTGGGGGGAAGGGAGGAACAGAGCAAACTGGAAATGGGAGGATGGGAGTTAACTGGGGTGTGGGGGGGAGGGAGGGATGACCTGAACTGTGGATGGGGAAGGGAGGGATTGAACTGGGTATCACAGGGGGGAGGGAGAGAGGGATGATATGGAGGCAAGATTGAACCAGGGTGAGTAAGGGGTTCCTTGGGGGGGGGGGGGGGGAGTGAACCAGGCTTTATGAAGAGTTTGTAGAGGGAAGGAGTCAACTAGGGTTTGTGATGGGGAGGGAACCAGGATGAGTGAGTTATTGGGCGGGGAGGGGTTGAGTGGGCATAGCTCTCTGCTTCAACGGCAGGGGGAATGAAGAAAAGTTGATCTTTATACAGACAACAACCAACAAGGACTGAATTACATAGTCTGGGTAAACAAGCATGGGTGTAGCTTGCTTATTGCAGCGGTTACTATCCCTAACTAATTAAGCTAGATATTTCACTTAGATGCAGTTCCAATACTGCTCTCTACATTAATGGTGGGGGTGAAAGGGAAATAAAACCTAAAGGTTACTAAGAGCAAGAGAAACAGATAAGTATGAGAAGAAAAAAAGTGCAAAGCTTGCTGGGCAGACTGGATGGGCCGTTTAGTCTTCTTCTGCTGTCATTTCTATGTTTCTATGAGTAGATGTGACTCGGTTATTTACACTTTTGAATAATAGAAGGACTAGGGGGCATTCCATGAAGTTAGCAAGTAGCACACTTAAGACTAATGCACTCAATGCACAATAAAGCTCTGCAATTTGTTGCCAGAGGAGGTGGTTAGTGCAGTTAGTGTAGCTGGGTTCAAAAAAGGTTTGGATAAGTTCTTGGAAGAGAAGTCCATTAACTGCTATTAATCAAATTTACTTAGGGAATAGCCACTGCTATTAATTGCATCAGTAGCATGGGATCTTCTTAGTGTTTGGATAATTGCCAGGTTCTCGTGGCCTGGATTGGCCACTGTTGGAAACAAGATGCTGGGCTTGATGGACCCTTGGTCTGACCCAGCATGGCAATTTCTTATGTTATGTTCTTAAAGATCCATCTTCTCTCCCCTCCCTCCTTTCCTTCAATTCTCTTACCCTCCCTGAATCTCCAGTCCTTTCTGTCCTCCTCCATCCCTTATCTCTGTACCCTCCTGCCTAAGGTTCCCTTTTCATTTCCCTCCTCTGTGATCTCCTCTCTTCCTATTTCTTGATCTCTTACCCTCTTTCCTCCCCAGCTCCAATCACTAAAATCCCTTTTTCCTCTAATGAAGAATCAAATAAATTAAATGGATGCAGAAATGTCAGAAAGTGACTTTATTTTAATAAAGTTAAAAAAAATACATTATTTAAGTTACAAATATAAGGCAACAATAATCCAACTTTCCTACTCAATTGCTACAGAATTTTGAAAAACCTGTTAGAGAATTTGCCAACTCTTGCCGCAGAACCATGAAACGTCTGCCGCAGGAAACGAGGGCTCTGCATATACCCTCTTAGCTTGGGCATGCCCTTGCCTTCACACTCTCTAACAGTGGTCTTTGAAGCCCAGAAGAATAAATGTTTCACAAAGTATGCAAAATATGCATTGTGTAGCTAGACTTTAGTTCATGTTAACATCATGGCCCCAACCATGCTCAGTGTGACTTTTTCTAT